>NC_133168.1:36008758-37397758 GCF_040802235.1 Manis javanica
TTTTTGCTGTGGATATCCTTTCCACTAGTATTCTTTCTCCTGTGTATATGCTCAGCTTTTTTGTTATAAATTAATTAACCATATATGCATCAGTTTATATCTGGGCTCTCTATTCTGTTCCAATGATCTATGTGTCTATTTTTATGCCAATACTATACTATTTGGTTAGCATAACTATATAACATAAGTTGAAATCAAGACATGTGATAACACACCCAGCTTCATTCTCTCTTAAGGTTGCTTTGTTTATTCCATGTGTTTTGTTGTTGCTAGTGATTCTGGATGTTTTCTACTTCTGTGAAATACTCATTTGGAATTCTGATAAGAAAAGCACTGAATTTGTATATTGCTTTGGGGAGTGTGATCACTTTAACAATATTAATTCTTCCAGTATATGACATGGAATATCTCCAATTATTTGTGCTACCTTCAATTTCTTTTGTCAATATCTTAACATTTTCCATGCCAGTTTTTCATGACCTTGGTTAAACTTATTCCTCTCTGTTTTATTCTTTCTGAAATTTCCATGAGTGTGATTGTGTCTTTAATTTCTCTTTATTATACTTTGTTGTTAGTGCCTAGAAATGCAATTTTATTTGGTATATTTATTTTAAATCCTGCCACTATACTGATTTCATTGATTTAGTTCTAAAAGTTTTTAATCAAGTTTTAGGGCTTTGCTTCCTTATATAATAGCATATAACCTGCAAATAGAGACAGTTTAACATCTTCCTCTCCACTTAGGATGACATTATTCCTTTTTTAAACTAATTGCTCTATCTAGGATGTCCCAAAAAGACAGATAAGAGTGAACACGCTTGTACTGTTCCTGATGTTAGAGGATAAGCATTCAGTTTACCACTGAGTATGATGTCAGCCATGGGCTTGTCATCTATAGACTTTATTTTGTTGAGTTACACTTCCTCTATGCATGCTATACCTGGATTTTTTTCATGAATGGATGTTGAGCTGTGTCAAACATTCTTTTCTTCATCTATTGAGCTGATAATATTTTAGATGTTCCTTCTTTGTTAATGTGGTGCATCACATTGAGTTGTGGATGTTGATCCCTTCTTGCAATATTCAAATAAATCCAGGTTGACCATGAAGTATGGTGGTTTCAACGTATTATTGAATTCAGTTTGCTAATTTCTTATGCATAGCTTTTCATTAATGTTCATCAAGAATAATGGTTTGTAATTTTCTTTTCTTGTAGTGTCCTTGTGTGTGATTTTATATTCATGTAATACTGACTTTGTAAAATGAATAATGGCAGTATTCCTTGTCTTCTAATATTCAGAATAGTTTCAGAAGGGCCGGCATTAGTTCCTCAAGTATTTGTTAAAATATTTTAAATATTTCAACAGAGAAACACTGGTTTTCTTGCTCTTAATCAAATATAACAGGCATATTCCTATCTCAGGTACTTTGTACTGAATTGTTCTTTTACTATAATGCACTTCCCAAAATATTTGCATAAATTACATTTTTCCCAACGATGGGTCCTTATTTAAATATTGCATTCTTGGTGAAGCAATTCTGGATGTTCATATTTAAATACTCAGCCTCACTCAAAAAATTAGAGTTCGTTTTGCAGCTTTACTTTCTCTCCACAATATATTTATCACCTGGTAACATACCACATATTTGCACATTTATGTCTTCTTATTCTTTACAAGGCCACACTTAGGAAACCAGTATAGTATGTACACAAGAAAAAAATAGGGCACATGGACAGGAAAGACTGGAGTCACAAGTCCACATGTATGAGAGACTTCATATAAATTTAAGCAAGGCTCAACTATTAATGGAGGAAGGATGCATTCTTGATTTTAGGGAGAGCTACCTCATTGTATGTAAGAAATACAACAGGATAACTATCACCATACACAAGAGAGAATTCTAGTTGTATTTGACACTAATGTGAAGCATAAGCTATAAAGGAAGTTTTGTTAGGAAAATCTAGAAGAAAAGTCACTGTTACCTTGGGTGGGGAAGAGCTTCTCAGCCAAATGACCAAAGCAGAAATCACAGGTGAAACATTTGATAAATTCAGTTACAACAAAAAAATCCCCTGGTTAAAAATCAATGGATTAAAGAATGAGATAAAATATTTGCTATTATCTAAAATTTTCAGTGGGTAAATATCTAGAATATTTGACAATAAATCAGAAGTAGAAGACAGCAGTGTGAGTGTAAAAAGAACCAAAGTAATGAACTTAAAAGTTTTAGAAGAAAACCACTTCCCACCAAAATAAACAAAGGAATGTAAAGTTGGTAAAGAATGAATTGCTACTTTATGCCTATTAGATTGACAGTTTTAGGAATGTGAGTGATGCTGAATGCAGGCAAGGAGCGGGAAATAATGCTTATAGTTTGAAAATACAAGTCCAGAGCATACTCATTACATAGTAATACATCACAAGAAAAGACACAGGCCCTAGAAGCCCCAGGAACTGTCACCTATGGTGAGGGAAGGTGTATAATGGAAGTGGGAAGGAGAATAAGAGAAATAAACAGATAAGGCAGTGCTTGAGATTGGATGAGGTGTGGTGCTAATACGGCATGAACTGCAGAAAATGTAATATAATTTAACATCTCAATACCAAAAATGGCAAAAAGCAGAAAGGTAAAAAGAGAACGACAAGCTGAGAAAAGGAGCAGAAGCAGAGGAAGAAGGAGGAGGAGGAGGAGGAGAAGACATGCTGTCTATTTTGCCTGGGGGACAGTTTGTTGCAGTCCTCATTTTCTTGAATCTTTGGAGACCTGTAGCCCCATCAGGACATTATAATTATCCCCTCTGTCATCAGGAAGCTGTGAGACCTCTCAGGAGCAGTATCTGTTATCAGGGAAAGGAATATTTATATGAGAAACCTTTCAGAGCTCCAGAACATTGAGTTTTAGCGCCAGCTATATTAGGATGTAGGCACATGTGGTCATAGTCTTCACTCGGAAGCCTTTGGGAAGGAACGCTAGCCCGGGAACTGATGAGGGGCACGTATGTTTACTCACTCCAGAACTCACATTACTATCCTGAAAGGGACATAGGACTTTTTGGTGCGGTAAGTCTGTTTGGAAACACTGGCTTGGAAATACCAGAAGCAGACCTTCTTAGCGGGTGTGTTTTAAATCTCCCTAGTCCCATACATGTAGTTTGTGAAGAAATGGAAGGAAATGAACACAGGCATTTACACCCAACTTTTTCGTCAGAAATGTCCACTTTAATTGGAATTACCTGAAAGACTCATCCTAATAGTTTCACGGATCCCACTGAAAACCAGGGTCCAACTTCAGGCGGCATCTTTCCTTGTCTGTATATGTGAGTGTCACGTGTTCTCCTTTAGTTATTTGTAGTAAACACCATTTCCTTAAGTAGAGATCATGGGCAAAGTGAGACACAGGGAGAAGGGGGAAAAGATTAAAAGTTACTTCTTTGGCAGGATTCTTTTTATCTGTGCTTAATTAGCTAGTGATCAGGGGTTGGAAGTGAGGATAATATAGAGGTAGGCATATAGGTAATGTAAAGATACAATATGAAGAAGAGAAAGCACAGAGAATGATTCAAGGAATGCATTTGTGTGACAAATTCCCTAGCAGTTTTGAATGGACACCATCTTGAAAGTGAAACAAAAGCAGTCTTTATTGTCTTTTACCTTTATTGAACCTTACATATGTAAAAGAATCCACGCAGACAACATTATCATTATCCCTAGTGAATAACAACATATATGACTTAACCACTGATGCTATAGTTTGGAACATTTTGAGAACTTCCTCATGTTGAAAATAAAATTATTTCTTTTACAGGAACCTTCTGGACTCAGCAGTTAGTATGCCTGATTTATTCTGAAGAGCATTGCCACACAACTACAAATATGAACACAGGTGACCCAGTCTCCTTCCTTGAAAACAACTTTTGAGAAATTCAATTTGACAGAAGACCATCTCCTTCTCTCTTCCGTTAGCCACATTCCATACTTCTTGGCTCCAAAGAGCTGAAGAAGGAAAAAGACAAAGTAGGAAGCTGACTATGCCTGTTGAAAGACTGCTCTTTTCATTATTTCATTTCCTCATTACATTGATACTATATGCATCCAGTTAGACAATGGGGTATTTTGCATAGTGTAATATTCAATAACATTTGCATTCTTATTTATAATATTCAATTTTATTTTCACCTGTCTTTTCTTGATTATATATATGCCACAGATCATTTAAAAGCTAAAGCATATATATGCATTCATATATTTTACATTTAAGAATATATTATAAAAAGTGTATCATAAATATGTAATAGGTGTCTCTGATTTTAAATTCACTCTATCACTAAGTATATGCATAAACTTCTATCGATTCCTTCTTCCTTTCCCTCCTCGCACCTTCCCTGCATCCTTGGATACTTCCAACCTATTTCCCATTCTCCCTCAAAGCTTAACTTCATGAAAATCAAACAATCTTCAGAACAAGTCAGTCTTCTCTGCAAAGTGATTCTCTCTCCCTCTTGACCATCCTTCCTGGATCAATCATCTCCATCCATTAAAATTTCAGCTCTTGGTTCCTTTCCTTACTCTCAACCTCAGCTCCCATCACCCATGGTGATGTTGATTTCAAAGTTCGTGTGAATGGTCTTCAGACAGGCACAGATGAGGAGAGGCCAGTAAGGTACCAGAGCTGAAAGTCTAAGGAGGACCTCACTTTCAGGGTGCAGCAAATGCATGATGTTCCTCCTTCAAGTTTGCCCCCAAGGCT
Organism: Manis javanica; assembly: GCF_040802235.1. Lineage (NCBI taxonomy): Eukaryota > Metazoa > Chordata > Mammalia > Pholidota > Manidae > Manis > Manis javanica. Next base: position 36,013,508 of record NC_133168.1, read on the forward strand.
CTGCCCCTGACTACTTCTATTCCCAACCCTGCCAACCTCAGTGTGAAATTCCCAGTACCAATGATCTTTCCTCCGCTGACCTCAGATACCCTTCTAATCCTCTTATAAACTAGCAATTAATTATGACACTCATTGCTCCCTGGTGTAATATATATATATATATATATATATATATATATATATATATATATATGTTTATTATCTATATTTCTGACCTGAAAGTAAATCCCTTGAGAGAGGTAGAGGTTTGTTCAGGGCTGTGTTCACAGTGGTGAGAACAGTGGCCCACAGGTCCACAGGTAGTGGACTTGAATGAAGGACTCACCAATAATTGCACTAATTATATCATGACTTAAAGCACCTCCTTCAGACTACTGCTTCCTAGTCTACCTGTTCCTTTCTAGCTTTCACACCCAGCTTGGGTCAGCATCACTCAGGATCCATCCCCTCCAGTCTCCTGCAGAAGTGGGTCCCACTCCTTCACTGTATTTTAGTACCTTACTCCTTTCTTTCTAAAGCCACTAGCTCCATTTGTGTATGTTATGATCAGCTGGCAAAACCTAACTCTTACAACACAATTGGAGTGCATTCCTACATTTCTCAGGGATCTGAGTGACTAGTATAAACATAAATACCTCAAAGTTGTACCTGGTCTTTAAATTTATGGCTAAAGTTATCAAATTCTACTACATCAAATAATTTGCTTTCTTGGTTTGCATAATGAATACATGATACTGTCTTTCCTCTTTGGAACCCTCAACAACATTCTGTCCCATGACTCTACCAGCCCCAGTTAATGACCTGCAAGTCAGAAAGTTATCCCCACTGGTGTCCCCTCAGCGACCTCTCTCCTAAAAAGAAAAATTGCAGTATGTAGACTGTGTTCACCTCTATTAGAGATCAGCCCCTCCACTCATGGTCAGGGTCAGTTTTGATCGACCCCAGTGTGCCTCAAGTGTTGGTGATTTTGACTGCACAAGGCATTTGGAGCCATCTTGAGTTACTTTTGGCTTGGGCTGTGGTGGTGCTGCTGATTTGGAGGCAGATGAAGCCAGGATGCTGTTAGATATACTCCAGTGCCCAGAGCAGCCCTGGGCACAGAGAACTAATTGGTTTAAAATATCACTAGTGCTCTTTGAAAACTTTGTTCTCTCCTCAGAGATTTGACATGAGTAATAATTTCCTTTTTTCAATTCATCATCAATTTCTTCTTGTTTCCTGATCATTGTCATTGGCACTTAATCAAGTTGTCATGACATTGAGGTAATGAGTTAACCTAACTTGTTGACTCTAATATTAGGCCTTTTTGTTTTGTCAGAAAAAAATCAATCCCTGCATTATTTAGGGTTTTCTCTAATGGTACAATGGGCATGTGAGACACTCTTCCTTCCTTCTTCTGGCTTCTCCTTATAAGTCTAACATCTAAGTGCCAATCCAGGAAGTATCTGACCTAGCCTTTTCCTCCTTTCATTCTGCACTTATTACCTTGGTCATATTATGTAATACCACAGCTTTAAATAAAATGTATATGATAACTTTCCACTTTAATTCTCGATGATGGAAACTGCTCAGCTTTCCTACACTGATAAGTTGCGTGATAGTCTACCCAAAGAGGCAGGACCTTTTACTCTGTGATACCACTCTCAGTTTGACAAAAGCAAACAGATATATGACAAGAAGTAATACCCAAACCACAGTTAGAGACATGAAGCATCATAGCAAGGAACTGAAAGTGACTGCTTTCCTTCACATATCATCCTTTGTAGAAGTGCCCTTCATTTCCTTACAGAACTATCAGTCATCATTGATGCTTGTTTGATATTATGAACCACTTTCTTGTTATCAGACAAGTGTCATGGCCGCAGGACACTCTTTCCTGGGCAGTGTGGGTCACATAGGGATGAGAAGATAATAGAAATATCAAGAATCCAAAATACTCATCTCCTGTTATGAAGAATTGTCTCCATGCACTGCATAGGGAGGGGGCAGGGGGATATAAGCTTCTCTACCTAAACTGGATGTCCCCTAAGAGGAAGAACAACAGATATACATGTCAATTCTCTATAAAGATGCAAGTCCTGGTGTTAACTGAGTAACCCTGAATGTTCTGTACACACAGAGAGTAGGGCCCTTAAACATGGGCTGGGGCAGATATTAATGATGCTTTGTATTCCTGTAAGACTAGCTTGCTTATTATTGTTAAGGAATTATTTCTTTTAGTTGAATATTGTAAACAATATTTTAAGTGAAACCCTGTATTCCTTCCATGTAAAAAATACTTGACAGGAAACCTGTGTGAGCTAAGCAATTGTGTTTCCTCTATCAGTGGGGAAGATATTAAGTGTACACTGAAGGATAACAACAGCACACTTTGAGTTTCATTTGTGTATTAAAACGTGTTAGTAGGGTGTTCTAGTTTTCATTGAATTTTATAATTTTGGAAGCATTTTCACCTGCATTAGCAACTTATTGCAGGGGAAAAAAATGATGTTGTGCTCTGCACCTGGGAAGTTAAGAAGAGTTAAATCCTGAGATGTGTCTGAAGAATGATTGATAGCCTAGGCCAAGCAGGAATAGAGCAGCATTGAGGGAAAGAGAAATTTGAATACAAAAGTGACAGCACTGAGAACGTACAGCACATGGTTGGGGGATTGTGGATGCTAACATTAGTGGGTCCCGTAGAACTGAAGTACCTTCATGGGAAATTATGATGGTATGAAATAATAATTCCCTCCTTTTCCTGAAGTATATTTATGTATACAGGAACCTGAAAGATGTTATGTGCTCATTTTTAAAATTTTCAAATGAGATGAATGCACTGGAACCATGAGTCTCTTTTTAGAAGGAAAAGTTAACTGAGTTTATAAACCTAGCAGTAAGTCCAGACCTGTGGGAAGTTTTTCATCTCAGTGAACTTCGAAGAGGGAAAGAAACTCATGAAATGGAGTAGAATGGGTTCTGTGGGCTCTTTATCAAGCTATGGATGGTGTTATCTTGGATGTCAATGTCCTGCTATTCATACAAATTCTACTCACTTCTACCCAAACACAGCATATTGTCAAAATCACAAACTTACACTACAAGGGAGTATTTACATTCAACCATGAAAGGAGCATAAAGAGATCAGGAACTCAGAGGTCTCTGTTCCAGCTGAGCTGAGAAGAGGGCTCAGTGTAGATCACAGGAGGTTGGGATCTTTGGCAGAACATAGTGGGTGCAGAAACTTCCAGAGGCTTTGATGGGACAAAGTGCTGTTCTACATTGTGTTCTGGGGAGTCAGTGTGGCTGGCTGAGCAGGAGCAAGTCTGTTGAGATAGAGATGATGGTCTGGCAGAGGAGAAGTAAGCTTAAGCTCTGCAGCTCTCTGCAGAACTTAGGTAACTACTCAAGGAGCCTGCATCGTCCACTAACTGGAGCAGCTCTGTGCATCTTTGGGGTCAGTAGGAGGAGTAGGACAGAGAGGATTTGTTCCAATTTATGTTGTTTGATTTTTTCTTTCTTTATCCAACTATAAAATTATTTACTTTTAATATAAAATGTGTTTTCCTCCTAAATAACCAATGGATCAATGAGCAAATAAAAGAAGAGATCAAGCAATACATGGAGACAAATGGCAATAATAATTCAACACCACAAAATCTGTGGGACGTAGCGAAGGCCGAACTAAGAGGGAAGTATATTGCAATACAGCTCTACCTCAGGAAAGAACAGCAATCCCATATGAAGAGCAAAAACTCACAGTTAAAAAAACTAGAAAAAGAAGAACAAATGAACAATGTGAGTAGAAGGAGGGACATAATAAAGATTACAGAAATAAATAATATTGAGAAGAATGAAACAATAGAAAGAATCAATGAAAGCAGAAGCTGGTTCTTTGAGAAAATAAACAAAATAGATAAACCCCTAGCCAGACTTATCAAAAGCAGAGAGTCTACACTGTTAAACAGAATCAGAAATGAGAGAGGAAAAATCACTGTGAACACCACAGAAATACAAAGAATTATGAGAGAATACTATGAAAAATTATATGCTAACAAACTGGATAACCTGGAAAAAATGGACAACTTTCTAGAAAAATACAACCTTCCAAAGCTGACCCAGAAAGTAACAGAAAATCTGAACAGACCAATTACCAGCAATGAAATTGAACTGGTAATAAAAAAAACTACCTAAGAATAAAACCGTGGACCTGATGGTTTCAACACTGAATTTTATCAAACATTTACTTAATAACTAATACCATCCTCCTTAAAGTTTTCCAAAAAATAGAAGAGGAGGGAATATTTCCAAACTCATTCTATAAGGCCAGTATAACTCTAATGCCAAAACTAGGAAAAGGACACAGAAAAAAAGAAAATTACCGACCAGTATCCCTAATGAACATAGATGCAAAAAATACTCAACAAAATATTAACAAACCAAATTCATAAATATATTTAAAAAGTCATCCACCATGATCAAGTAGGATTTATACCAGTGATGCAAGGATGGTACAATACTTGTAAATCCATAAACATCATCCACCACATCAACAAAAAGAACAAAAACCACATGATCATCTCCATAGGTGCCCACAAAAACATTCGACGAATACAACATCCATTCATGATAAAAATTCTTAACAAATGGGTGTACAGGGAAAGAACCTCAACATAATAAAGGCCATATATGATATACCCACAGCCAACATCATACTTAACAGTGAGAAGCTGAAATCTTTTCCTTTAAGAAGGGGAAGAAGACAAGGATGCCCACTGTCTCCATTTCTATTCAACATAGTTCTGATGGTTCTTGCCACGGCCATCAGATAACACAAAGTAATAAAAGAAATCCAGATTGGCAAAGAAGTTAAACTGTCACTGTTTGCAGATGACATGATATTGTACATAAAAAACTCTTAAGAATTCACTCTAAAAAGATTACATCTGATATCTGAATTCAGCAAAGTTGCAGGATACAAAATTAATACACAGAAATCTGTTGCATTCCTATACACTAAAGATGAACAAGCAGAAAGAGAAATCAGGAAAACAATTACATTCACAATCGCATCAAAAAGAATAAAATACCTAGGAATAAATCTAACCAAAGAAGTGAAAGACCTACACTCTGAAAATGACAAGACACTCATGAGAGAAATAAAAGAGGATACAAATAAATGGAAACATCCTCTACTCACGGATAGAGAGAATTAATATTGTCAAAATGAGCATCCTGCCTAAAGCAATCTACAGATTCAATGCAATTCCTATCAAAATTCCAACAGCATTCTACGATGAGCTAGAGCAAATAGTTCTAAAATTCATATGGAACCACAGAAGACCCCAAAGCAATCCTGAGAAGGATGAAGTTGGGGGATTACGCTCCCTGACTTCCAGCTCTACAACAAAGCCACAGTTATCAAGACAGTTTGGTACTGTTCAGAAGAACAGAACTATAGGCCAATGGAACAGACTAGAGAGGCCAGATAAATACCCAAGCATATATGGTTAATTAATATGTGATAAAGGTCCCATAGACATACAATGGAGAAATGAGAGCCGCTTCAACAGCTGGCATTGGCAAAACTGGACAGCTACCCTCAAGTGAATGAAACTGGATTATTGTCTAACCCCATACACAAAAGTAGACTTGAAATGGATCAAAGACCTGAATGTACATCATGAAACCATAAAACCCTTAGAAGACAACATAGGCAAAAATCTCTTGAGTATAAAAATGAGCAACTTTTTCTGGAACACATCTTCCCGGGCAAGATAAACAACAGCAAAAATGAACCCTTGGGACTACATCAAGCTAAAAAGCTTCTGTACAGCAAAGGACACCATCAGTGTCACAAAAAGGCATCCTACAGTATGGGAGAATATATTTGTAAATGACATATTCAACAAGAGGTCAACATCCAAAATATATAAAGAACTCACATTCCTGAACAACCAAAAGGCAAATAATCCAAATAAAAATTGGTAGAGGATTTGATCCATCAGTTCTCCAAAGAATAAATTCAGATGGCCAACAGGCACATAAAAATATGCTCCACATCACTAATTATTAAGCAAATGCAAATTAAAACCACAATGAGATGTCACCTTAAACCAGTTAGGATGGCCAGCATCCAAAAGACTAAGAACAACAAATGCTGGTGAGGATGCAGAGAAAGGGGAACCCTCCTACAGTGCTGGTGGAAATGTAAGCTAGTTCAACCATTGTGGAAAGCAATATGGAGGTTCCTCAAAAAAGTAAAAATAGAAATACCGTTTGGCCCAGGAGTTCCACTCCTAGGAATTTACCCAAAGAATAAAGTTCTGAGATTAAAAAAGACATATGGAACCCTATGTTTATTGCAGCACTATTTTCAATAGCCAAGATATGGAAGCAACCTAAGTATCCAGCATTAGATGAGTGGATAAGGAAGAGGTGGTACATATACACAATGAAATATATTATTTGGCCACAAGAAAGGAAGAAATCCTGCCTTTTGCAACAACATGGATGGAGCTGGAGGATGTCATGCTCAGTGAATAAGCCAAGTGGAGAAGGAGAAGTACCAGATGATTTCTCTCACTTGTGAAGTATAACAACAAAGCAAAACCGATCGAACAAATCAGCAGCAGACTCACAGACTCCAAGAAGGGATTTGTGGTTACCAAGGGGGCAGGGTGGGGAAGGGCAGGTGGGGATGGAGGGAGAAGGGGATTGAGGGGTATTAAGATTGGCACACATGGCGTGAGGGGAATCGTGGGGAAGACAGTGTAGCACAGAGAAAGCAAATAGTAACACTGTAGCATTTTTTAAAATAATTTTTATTGAGGTATTCTTGATATATACTCATGATGGTTTCACATGAAAAAATAATTTGGTTACTACATTTACCCATATTATCAAGTCTCCCCCATACCCTAATGCAGTCACTATCCATCAGTGTAGTAACATACTACAGATTCACTGTTTGCCTTCCCTGTGCTACACTGTTTTCCCCGTGATATCTCACACCATGTGTACTAAACATAGTACCCCTCATTCCTCTTCTCCCTCCATCCCAACCCTCCCTCTCACACTCCTTCCCTTTGGTAACCACTACTTCATTCCTAGAGTCTCTGAGTCTGCTGCTATTTTGTTCCTTCAGTTTTGCTTCGTTGTTATACTCCACAAATGAGGGAAATCATTTGGCACTTGTCTTTCTCCACCTAGTGTATTTCACTGAGCATAAAATCCTCCAGCTCCATCCATGTTGTTGCAAATGGTAGGATTTGTTTCTTTCTTATGGATGAATAGTATTCCATTGTGTCTATGTACCACTCTTCTTTATCCATTCATCTACTGATGGACACTTAGGTTGCTTCCATATTTGGCTATTGTAAATAGTACTGTGATAAACATAGGGGTGCATATATGTCTTTTTGAATCTGAAAACTTGCATTCTTTGGGTAAATTCCAAGGAGAGGGATTCCCAGGTCAAACAGTAGTTCTATTCTTAGTTTTTTGAGGAACCTCCATATTGCTTTCCACAATGATTGCACTAGCTTACACTCCCACCAGCAGTGCAGGAGGGTTCCCCCTTCTCCACATCCACATCAGCATTTGTTGTTCTTAGTCTTTTCAATGCTGGACATCCTTACTGGTGTGAGGTGATATCTCATTGTGGTATTAATTTGCACTTGCCTGATGATTAGTGATGTGGAGCATTTTTACATGTGCCTGTTGGCCATCTTAATTTCTTCTTTGAAGTACTGTCTCTTCATGTCCTCTGCCCATTTTTTAAATCAGGTTTTTTGCATTTTGGGTGTTAAGGCATGTGAGTTTTATATATGTATTTTGGGTATTGGCCCCTTGTCAGATATGTCATTTACAAATATATTCTCCCATAATGTAAGATACCTTTTTGTTCTGTTGGCGACGTGTCCTTTGTGGTACAGAATCTTTTTAGTTTGATGTAGTTTCATGAGTTCATTTTTGCTTTTGTTTCCCTTGCTTGAAGAGATGCATTCAGGAAGAACTTGTTTATGCTTATATTCAGGAAATTTTTGCCTATGTTGTCTTCTAAGTGTTTTATGGTTTTGTGATGTACATTCAGGTCTTTGATCCATTCCAAGTTTACTTTTGTGTATGGGGTTGAGCAATAATCCAGTTTCATTCTCTTTCATGTAGCTGTCCAGTTTTGTCAACACCAGCTTTTGAAGGGGCTGTCATTTCCCCATAGTATGTCCATGGCTCCTTTATCATTTATTAATTGACCCTATATGGTTGCATTGACCTCATAGGGTGCATATGTCTTTTTGAATCTGAAAACTTGTATTCTTTGGGTATATTCCAAGGAGTGGAATTCCCAGGTCAAATGGTATTTCTATTTTTAGTTTTTTGTGCAACCTCCATATTGCTTTCCACAATGGTTGAGCTAGCTAGCATTCCCATCAGCAGTGTAGGAGGGTTCCACTTTCTCTGAATCCTCACCAGCATTTGTTGTTCTTAGTCTTTTCAATGATGGCCATCCTTACTGGTGTGAGGTGATATCTCATTGTGGTTTTAATTTGCACTTGCCTGATGATTCGTGATGTGGAGCATCTTCTCATATGTCTGTAGGCCATCTGAATTTCTTCTTTGGAGAACTGTCTCTTCATATCCTCTGCCCATTTGTTAATCAGGTTATCTGATTTTTGGGTGTTGAGGAGTGTAAGTTCTTTATATATTTTGGATGTTAACCCCTTTTCAGATATATCATTTACAAATATATTCTACCATACTGTAGGATGCCTTTTTTGTTGTTGATGGTGTCCTTTGCTGTACAGAAACTTTTTGTTTGATGTAATACCATGAGTTCATTCATGCTTTTGTTTCCCTTTTTTGAGAAGGTGGGTTCAGGAAGAAGTTGCTCATGCTTATATTCAGGAGATGTTTGCTTATGTTGTCTTCTAAGAGTTTAATCATTTCATGACTTACATTCAAGTCTTTAGTCCATTTTGAGTTTACTTTTGTGTGTATGGGGTTAAACAATAATCCAGTTTCATTCTCTTGCATGTAGCTGTCCAGTTTTGCCAACACCAGCTGTTGAAGAGGCTGTCATTTCCAGACTGTATGTCCATGGCTCCTTTATCATATATTAATTGACCATATATGGTTGGGTTTATATCAGAGGTCTCTAGCCTGTTCCATTGGTCTATGGGTCTGTTCTTGTGCCAGTAACAAATTGTCTTGATTACTGTGGCTTTGTAGTAGAGCTTGAAGTTGGGGAGCATAATTCCTCCTGCTTTATTTTTCCTTCTCAGGATTGCTTTGGCTATTCGAGGTCTTTTGTACTTCCATATGAATTTTAGAATGATGTTCTCTACTTCGTTGAAGAATGCTGTTAGTATTTTGATAGGTATTGATTGCATTGAATCTGTAGATTGCTTTAGGCAGCATGGCCATTTTGACAATATTAATTCTTTCTATCCAGGAGCACGGGATGTGTTTCCATTTATTGGTATCTTCTTTAATTGCTCTCATGAGTGTCTTGTAGTTTTCAGAGTATAGTTCTTTCACTTCCTTGGTTAGGTTTATTCCTAGGTATTTTATTCTTTTTGATGCCATTGTGAATAGAATAGTTTTCCTGATTTCTCTCTCTGCTAGTTCATTGTTAGTGTATAGGAATGCCACACATTTTTGTCTATTAATTTTGTATCCAACAACTTTGATGAATTCAGATATTAGATCTAGTAGTTTCAGAGTGGATTCTTTAGGGTTTTTTATGTACAATATCATGTCATCTGTAGACAGGGACAGTTTAACTTCCTCCTTGCCAATCTGGATGCCTTTCATTTATTTGTGTTGTCTGATTGCCATGGCTAGGACCTCCAGTACTAGAAGTGAATAGAAGTGGGAAGAGGGGGCATCCTTGTCTTCTTCACGATTTTTTTATTGAGAGGACATCTCATATTTATTGATCAAATGGTTGTTAACAACAATAAAATTCTGTACAGGGGAGTCAATGCTCAATGTACAATCATTAATCCACCCCAAGCCTAATTCTCGTCAGTCTCCAATCTTCTGAAGCATAACGAACAAGTTCTTACATGGTAAACAAGTTCTTACATAGTGAATAAGTTCTTACATGGTGAACAGTACAAGGGCAGTCATCACAGAAACTTTCAGTTTTGATCACATATTATGAACTATAAACAATCAGGTCAAATATGAATATTCGTTTGATTTTTATACTTGATTTATATCTGAATCCCACATTTCTCCCTTATTATTATTATTATTATTATTAATAATAATAAAATGCTGAAGTGGTAGGTAGATGCAAGATAAAGGTAGAAAACATAGTTTAGTGTTGTAAGAGCAAATGTAGATGATAAGGTGTGTGCCTGTAGACTAAGTGTTAATCCAAGCTAGACAAGAGCAATAGAACATCCACGGATGCAGCAGATTTCTCTCAAAGCAGGGGGGTGAGGTTCTAAGCCTCACCTCTGTTGATCCCCATTTTCTCACCTGATGGCCCCCCTGCAACTGTGCCTGTCTTAGGTTGTTCCTCCCTTGAGGAATCTTACCCGTCTCTGGCTAACCAGTCATCTTCTGGGGCCATACAGGGATGTGTAAAGTTGGTAAGTGAGAGAGAGGCAATATTGTTTGAAAAGGTTAGCTTTTTACTTCTTTGCAGATTTATGCCCTGTGGCTTCTATGCCCAGCATTTGTCTTGAGGTATCTTTACCACTTGGAGGAATTATGATACTCGGTAAATTAGATATGAGGCACGAATTCTATTTAAGGATTGTAATTAGGAAGGAAGAAGAAAAGCTATAGAGGTAGCAGGCGGAAGAAAACATGGGAAGATTGATTATTTCTTTGACATATCTTCTTGTAGAATAACTTCAGCACGTATAGATTTTAAACTACTAATTAAATTGCACACACACATTAACATAATGGGAGTACAGTTACATAACAAAAGCATACCTATCATTACCAGCCATCTCCAGTGAAACCAAGAAAACCAGTTAGGCACGTTAGGGATTTGTGAAAACTTATCTATGATATGGTGGATATTGTCCAACTGAACTTGCTTGTTCGTGATTTTAAAGGAAAAGCTTTCAGCTTCTCACTGTTAAGTAAAATGTTGGCTATGGGTTTGTTATGTACGACGTTTATTATGTTGAGGTACTTTCCCTCTATACCCATTTTACTGAGCATTTTTACCATGTATGGCTCTTGAATTTTGTAGAATGCTTTTCCAGCATCTGTGGAGATGATCATGTGGTTTTTGTCCATCTTTTTGTTTATGTGGTGGATGATGTTTCTGGATTTTCGAATGTTGTACCATCCTAGCATCCCTTGAATAAATTCCACTTCATCATGATGATCTTTTTGAAGTATTTTTAAATTCAGTTTGCTAATATTTTGTTGAGTATTTTTTCATCTATGTTCATCAGGGATATTGGTCTGTAATTTTCTTTTTTTGTGGTGTCTTTGCCTGGTTTTGGTCTTAGAGTGATGCTAGCCTCATAGGATGCATTTGGAAGTATTTACTTCTCTTATATTTTTTGGAAAACTTTAAGGAGAATGGGAATTAGGTCTTCACTAAATGTTTGGTCATATTCAGTGGTGAAGCTATCTGGTCCAGGAGTTTTGTTCTTAGGTAGGTTTTTGATTACCGGTTCAATTTCGTTGCTGGTAATTGGTCTGTTCAGATTTTCTGTTTCTTCCTTAGTCAGCCTTGGAATGTTGTTTTTTCTAGGAAGTTGTCCATTTCTTCTAGGTTATCCAGTTTGTTAGCATATCATTTTTCATACTATTCTCTAAAAATTCTTTGTGTTTCTGTGATGTCCATAGTGATTTTTCCTTTCCCATTTCTGATTCTGTTTATGTGTATAGACTCTCTTTTTTTTCTTGATAAGTCTGGCTAAGGGTTTATCTATTTTGTTTATTTTCTCAAAGAATCAACTTTTCTTTCATTGATTCTTTCAATTGTTTTATTCTTCTCGAGTTTATTTATTTCTGCTCATATCTTTATTATGTCCCTCCTTCTACTGACTTTGGGCCTCATTTGTTGTTCTTTCTCTAGTTTCATTAATTGTGAGTTTAGACTGCTTATATGGGATTGTTCTGTTCTTCTTTCTTGAGGTAGGCCTGTATTGCAATATACTTTCCTCTCAGCACAGCCTTGGCTGTGTACCAAAGATTTGGCATTGTGGAATTATTGTTTTCATTTGTCTCCATATATTGCTTGACCTCTGTTTTTATTTAGTCATTGATCCATTGGTGATTTAGGAGCATGTTGTGTAGCCTCCATGTGTTTGTGGGATTTTTCATTTTCTTTGTGTAATTTCTTTTTAGTTTCATATCTTTGTTGTCTGAGAAACTGGTTGGTACAATTTCAATCTTTATGAATTTACTGAGACTCTTTTTGTTGCCTAGAATATGATCTATTCTTGAAAATGTTCCATGTGCACTTGAGAAGAATGTGTGTTCTGTTGCTTTTGGGTGTAGAGTTCTATAGATGTCTGTTAGGTACATCTGTTCTATTGTGTTGTTCAATGCCTGTGTGTCCTTACTTATCTTCTGTCTTTTTGATCTGTCCTTCAGAGTGAGTGGAGTGTTGAAGTCTCCTAGAATGAATTCATTGCATTCTCTTTCCCCTTTTAAATCTGTTTGTATTTGTTTCACATATGTGGGTGCTCCTATGTTGTGAGCACAGATATTTACATTGGTTATATATTTTTGTTGGATTGACTCCTTTATCATTATGTAATGTCTTTCTTTGTCTCCTGTTACTTTCTGTGTTTTGAAGTCTGTTTTGTCTGATACAAGTACTGCAACTCCTGCTTTTTTCTCTCTGTTAGTTGCATGAAATATCTTTTTTCATCCCTTCACTTTTAGTCTGCGTATGTCTTTGGGTTTTAAGTGAGTCTCTTGTAGGCAGCATATAGATGGGTCTTGTTGTTATCCATTCAGTGACTCTATGTCTTTTGATTGATACATTCAGTCCATTTACATTAGGGTGACTATCAATAGGTATGTACTTATTGCCATCACAGGTTTTAGATTTGTGCTTAACAAAGGTTCAAGATTAATTTCCTTACTATCTAAGAGTCTAACTTAACTCACTTAATATGCTGTTACAAACACAATCTAAATGTTCTTCACTTTTTCTCCTCCTTTTTCTTACTCCTCCATTCTTTATATATTAGGTATCGTATTCTGTACTCTTTGTGTATCACTTGATTGACTTTGGGGATAGTTAATTTAATTTTGCATTTGCTTAATAATTAGCTGTTCTGCTTTCTTTACTGTGGTTATATTTCCTCTGGTGACAGCCATTAAACCTTAGGAATACTTCCATCTCTTGCAGTCCCTCCAAAATAGACTGTAGAGATGGTTTATGGGAGGTAAATTCTCTCAGCTTTTGCTTATCTGGAAATTGTTTAATCCTTCCATCAAATTTAAATAATAATCTTGCTGGATAAAGTAATGTTGGTTCCAGGCCCTTCTGCTTTATTGCATTAAATACATCATGCCACTCTCTTCTAGCCTGTAAGGTTTCTGCTGAGAAGTCTGGTGTTATCCTGATAGGCTTTCTTTTGTATGTGATCTTATTTCTCTCTCTGCCTGCTTTTAATAGTCTATCCTTATCCTTGAGCTTTGGCATTTTAATTACTATATGTCTTGGTGTTGTCTTCCTTGGTTCCCTTGTGTTGGGAGATCTGTGGAGACACCCAACACAAGGGACGTGAGAGACTATCTCCTTCCCCAGAGTGGGGAAGTTTTCAGCAACTACCTCCTCAAAAACACTTTCTGTCCCTTTCTCTCTCTTCTTCTTCTTCTGGTATCCCTATAATGCAAATATTGTTCCATTTGGATTGGTCACACAGTTCTCTCAATATTCTTTCATTCTTAGAGATCCTTTTTTTCTCTCTGTGCCTCAGCTTCTTTGTATTCCTCTTCTCCAGTTTCTATTTCATTTATTATCTCCCCCACCATATCCAACCTGCTTTAAATACCCTCTATTGGGCTCTTCAATGATTGGATCTCTGACCTGAATTCATTCCTGAGTTCTTGGATATCTTTCCTTACCTCCATTATCATGTTGATGATTTTTATTTTGAACTCCCTTTCAGGAAGAGTCATAAGGTCCATGTCATTTAAATCTTTCTTCAGAGTCATATTAATTTTACTCTGTACCAGGTTCCTTTGGTGTTTTATATTTGTATATGGCGCCCTCTAGTGTCCAGAAGCTCTATTCTGGAGCTGCTCCACCCCTGAAGCAATGTCTGGGGTCACAGGGCAGTGGTATGTTGCCTGGGGAGAGGAAAAAGCTGTTTCCTGCTTCCCGGCTGCTATGTCTGTCTCCACTGCCTGAACCAATGGGCTGAGCATACACGTATAAGCTTTTGTCCCAGAGCAGCCAGATATGGATCCCTGCTTTGCTCAAGCAGCTGGAATCTCAGTCTTTCCAGGAATTCTGCCTGTATTAGCTTTCCAATCACATAATCACCCATATATCATGAAAGCACCATGAAATGTAGGTTTGTGCTCACAGAGCAGAACTCCAGAGCTAGGTATTCAGCAGTCCCAGGCCTTCCACTCCCTCCCTGTTCCATTTCTCTTCCGCTCTCCAGTGAGGTGGGGTGGGGGAAAGGCTTGGGTCCTGCTGGGCCACAGCTTTGGTATGTTACCCTGTTCCGTGAGGTCTGCTCTTTTCTCCAGGTGTGTCCAGTCTGGTGCCATGCTACTTCCTGTTGCTCTTTCAGGATTAGTTGCATCAACTGTATTTTCTAATTGTATACAAGTTTAAGAGGAAAGCTCTGTCTCTCCTCTCACACCACAGTATTTAATCCATTCCCACACTTAGTGATGATTCTTTCTACTGTTTTATTCTTCTCAATTTTACTTATTTCTGCTCTAATCTTTATTATTTCCCTCATTCTACTGACTTTGGGCCTCATTTGCTCTTCTTTTTCTAGTTTCATTAACTGTGTATTTAGACTGCTCGTATGAGATTGTTCTTTAATGGGTTAGGCCTGTATTTCAATATACTTTCCTCTTTGCTTGGATTTGCCTGCATCTCACACATTGTGCAGTGCTGAACTATTGTAGTCACTTGTCTCCATATATTGCTTGATCTCTGATTTTATTTGGTCATTGATCCACTGGTTATTTAGGAGCCAGTTGTGAAGCCTCCATGTATTTGTGGTATTTTTCATATTCTTTGGGTAATTTATTTGTCATTTCATACTTTTTTTTTTTTTTTTTGAGAGGGCATCTCTCATATTTATTGATCAAATGGTTGTTAACAACAATAAAATTCAGTACAGGGGGGTCAATGCTCAATGTACAATCATTAATCCATCTCAAGCCTAATTCTCGTCAGTCTCCAATCTTCTGAAGCATAACGAACAAGTTCTTACATGGTGAACGAATTCTTACAGAGTGAATAAATTCTTACATGGTGAACAGTACAAGGGCATTCATCACAGAAACTTTCGGTTTTGATCATGCACTATGACCTATAAACCATCAGGTCAAATATGAATATTCATTTTATTTTTGTACTTGATTTATATGTTGATCCCACATTTCTCCTATTATTAATATTATTTTTATTTTTAATAAAATGCTGAAGTGGTAGGTAGATGCAAGATAAAGGTAGAAAACATAGTTTAGTGCTATAAGAAGGCAAATATAGATGATCAGATGATCAGGTGTGTGCCTATGGACTAAGTATTAATCCAGGCTAGACAAGGGCAGCAAGACATCCACGGATGCAGAAGATTTCTCTCAAAGCAGGGGGGGTGAGGTTCTGAGCCTCACCTCTGTTGATCCCCAAATTCTCACCTGATGGCCCCCCTGCGACTGTGCCTGTCTTAGGTTGTTCCTCCCTTGAGGAATCTTACCCGTCTCTGGCTAACAGGTCATCTTCCGGGGCCATACAGGGAAATGTAAAGTTGGTAAGTGAGAGAGAAGCCATATTGTTTGCAAAGGTTAGCTTTTTACTTCTTTGCAGATTTATGCCCTGTGGCTTCTATGCCCAGCACTTGTCTCGAGGTATCTTTACCACCTGGAGGAATTATGATACTCGGTAAATTCGATATGAGGCACGAATTCTATTTAAGGTTTGTAATTAGGAAGGAAGAAGAAAAGCTATAGATGTAGCATATGAAGGAAACTTGGGAGGATTGATTATTTCTTTGACATATCTTCTTGTATAGTACCTTAATTATGTATAGGTTTTAAACTACTAACTAATTTGCACACACATATTAGCATAATAGGAATACGGTGACATAAACAAAGCAAATCTATAATTACCAGCCATCTCCAGTGAAGCCAAGAAAACCATTTAGGCACCCTAGGCATTTGTGAAAATTTATCTATGATATGATGGATACTGTCCAACTGTACTTGAACCATCAGACAAATTAAAGCAGCCCATTTCTGGGATCTGTTCACATCCCATATGTTCTTTTAACCATAGATAGTCTATAGTCATGAGATTTTGGGGTGCTACAACTTGCACCCCTCCCAACTCCTGGTTGAGTTCCAACAGTACAGATCCAGTCAAATT
This sequence comes from Manis javanica, assembly GCF_040802235.1. Lineage (NCBI taxonomy): Eukaryota > Metazoa > Chordata > Mammalia > Pholidota > Manidae > Manis > Manis javanica. The sequence goes on from NC_133168.1 coordinate 36,030,048, forward strand.
CGTTGTCTCACTGTATGCACATGCCAGCCTAGACATCTCCCTCCTCCTTCTTATGGCAAGTCCAGGAGACGGTGGGCTGGATGCAGCCACAACCGCAGCATCGTCCGGATCCCTGTGGAGGCTTTTTGATGATCATCCCCCGGCACGAATCCTCCAGAGAGTGCTGATGCCGGAAGCTCCTCCTCATATCGTATCTTAGTTCATTTTCTGGGTATCCAAGCTAGGCCTTGATCTTCTGCGTAGAAACAAACAGACCCTTTGCCCACACTTTGACATGCCCTCTATACCACTGTGCAGAACTCATTAGAGGTCAGCACACAGGAACTGCTTTTTTTTTTTTTTTTTTTAATTAAGAGAAAGGAATATTATCAGAAAAGAGTATCTCCATAGCTGATCATCTGACACCCTTTAAGTGATCAACATTAAGGATATTTAAAGCATGCGTTGATCTTTGATTTACCAATAGTTTTATCCTGTTAAGGAGTAATCCCCCTTTTCTTTCTTTCTTTCTTTCTTTTTTTTTTAAATTTTTAATCTACACTTACCTGAAGAATACTATGTTTACTATGCTCTCCCCTATATCAGGTCCCCCCTAACAACCACATTACGGTTACTGTCCATCAGCTTAGCAAAATGTGGTAGAGTCACTACTTGTCCTCTCTGTGTTGTGCAGCCCACCCTCCCCTTTCTCCCTCCCCCCCATGCATGCTAATCTTAATACCCCCCTTCTTCTTCCCCCCACTTATCCCTCCCTGCCCACCCATCCTCCCCAGTTCCTTTCCCTTTGGTACCTGTTAGTCCATTTTTGGGTTCTGTAATTCTGCTGCTGTTTTGTTCCTTCAGTTTTTCCTTTGTTCCTATACTCCTCAGATGAGTGAAATCATTTGGTATTTCTCTTTCTCCGCTTGGCTTATTTCACTGAGCATAATACTCTCCAGCTCCATCCATGTTGCTGCAAATGGTTGGATTTTTCCACTTCTTATGGCTGAGTAGTATTCCATTGTGTATATGTACCACATCTTCTTTATCCATTCATCTACAGATGGACATTTAGGTTGCTTCCAATTCTTGGCTATTGTAAATAGTGCTGCGATAAACATAGGAGTGCATCTGTCTTTCTCAAACTTGATTGCTGCGTTCTTAGGGTAAATTCCTAGGAGTGGAATTCCTGGGTCAAATGGTAGGTCTGTTTTGAGCATTTTGATGCACCTCCATACTGCTTTCCACAATGGTTGAACTAATTTACATTCCCACCAGCAGTGTAGGAGGGTTCCCCTTTCTCCACAGCCTCGCCAACATTTGTTGTTGTTTGTCTTTTGGATGGCAGCTATCCTTACTGGTGTGAGGTGATACCTCATTGTAGTTTTAATTTGCATTTCTCTGATAATTAGCGATGTGGAGCATCTTTTCATGTGTCTCTTGGCCATCTGTATTTCTTTTTTGGAGAACTGTCTGTTCAGTTCCTCTGCCCATTTTTTAATTGGGTTATTTGTTTTTTGTTTGTTGAGGCGTGTGAGCTCTTTATATATTCTGGACGTCAAGCCTTTATCAGATCTGTCATTTTCAAATATATTCTCCCATACTGTAGGGTTCCTTTTTGTTCTATTGATGGTGTCTTTCGCTGTACAGAAGCTTTTCAGCTTAATGTAGTCCCACTTGCTCATTTTTGCTGTTGTTTTCCTTGCCCGGGGAGATATGTTCAAGAAGAGATCACTCAGGTTTATATCTAAGAGGTTTTTGCCTATGTTTTTTTCCAAGAGTTTAATGGTTTTATGACTTACATTCAGGTCTTTGATCCATTTTGAGTTTACCTTTGTATATGGGGTTAGACAATGGTCCAGTTTCATTCTCCTACATGTAGCTGTCCAGTTTTGCCAGCACCATCTGTTGAAGAGACTGTCATTTTGCCATTGTATGTCCATGGCTCCTTTATCAAATATTAACTGACCATATATGTTTGGGTTAATTTCTGGGGTCTCTAATCTGTTCCACTGGTCTGTGGCTCTGTTCTTGTGCCAGTACCAAATTGTCTTGATTACTATGGCTTTGTAGTAGAGCTTGAAGTTGGGGAGTGAGATCCCCCCTACTTTATTCTTCTTTTTCAGGATTGCTTTGGCTATTCGGGGTCTTTGGTGTTTCCATATGAATTTTTGAATTATGTGTTCCAATTCATTGAAGAATGTTGCTGGTAATTTGAGAGGGATTGCATCAAATTTGTATATTGCTTTCGGCAGGATGGCCATTTTGACGATATTAATTCTTCCTAGCCATGAGCATGGGATGAGTTTCCATTTATTAGTGTCCCCTTTAATTTCTCTTAAGAGTGACTTGTAGTTTTCAGAGTATAAGTCTTTCACTTCCTTGGTTAGGTTTATTCCTAGGTATTTTATTCTTTTTGATGCAATGGTGAATGGAATTGTTTTCCTGATTTCTCTTTCTATTGATTCGTTGTTAGTGTATAGGAAAGCTACAGATTTCTGTGTGTTGATTTTGTATCCTGCAACTTTGCTGTATTCCGATATCAGTTCTAGTAGTTTTGGAGTGGAGTCTTTAGGGTTTTTTATGTACAGTATCATATCATCTGCAAATAGTGACAGTTTAACTTCTTCTTTACCAATCTGGATTCCTTGTATTTCTTTGTTTTGTCTGATTGCCGTGGCTAGGACCTCCAGTACTATGTTAAATAACAGTGGGGAGAGTGGGCATCCCTGTCTGGTTCCCGATCTCAGTGGAAATGCTTTCAGCTTCTCGCTGTTCAGTATAATGCTGGCTGTGGGTTTATCATATATGGCCTTTATTATGTTGAGGTACTTGCCCTCTATTCCCATTTTGCTGAGAGTTTTTATCATGAATGGATGTTGAATTTTGTCAAATGCTTTTTCAGCATCTATGGAGATGATCATGTGGTTTTTGTCTTTCTTTTTGTTGATGTGGTGGATGATGTTGATGGATTTTCGAATGTTGTACCATCCTTGCATCCCTGGGATGAACCCCACTTGGTCATGGTGTATGATCCTTTTGATATACTGTTGAATTCTGTTTGCTAATATTTTATTGAGTATTTTTGCATCTACATTCATCAGGGATATTGGTCTGTAATTTTCTTTTTTGGTGGGGTCTTTTCCTGGTTTTGGTATTAGGGTGATGTTGGCTTCATAGAATGAGTTTGGGAGTATTCCCTCTTCTTCTATTTTGTGGAACACTTTAAGGAGAATGGGTATTCTCTTCTAAGGAGAATGTCTCTCTCTAAGGAGAATGTCTTCTCTGTGTGTCTGATAAAATTCCGAGGTAAATCCGTCCGGCCCCGGGGTTTTGTTCTTGGGTAGTTTTTTGATTACTGTTTCAATTTCTTTGCTTGTAATTGGTTTGTTTAACTTTTGTGTTTCTTCCTTGGTCAGTCTTGGGAGGTTGTATTTTTCTAGGAAGTTGTCCATTTCTTCTAGGTTTTCCAGCTTGTTGGCATATAGGTTTTCATAGTAGTCTTTAATAATTCTTTGTATTTCTGTGTAGTCTGTCGTGATTTTTCCATTCTCATTTCTGATTATGTTGATTTGTGTTGACTCTCTTTTTCTCTTAATAAGTTGGGCTAGAGGCTTATCTATTTTGTTTATTTTCTCGAAGAACCAGCTCTTGGTTTCGTTGATTTTTGCTATTGTTTTATTTTTCTCAATTTTGTTTATTTCTTCTCTGATCTTTATTATGTCCCTCCTTCTGCTGACTTTAGGCCTCATTTGTTCTTTTTCCAGTTTTAATAGTTGTGATGTTAGACTATTCATTTAGGATTGTTATTCCTTCTTCAAGTGTGCCTGGATTGCTATATACTTTCCTCTTAAGACTGCTTTCGCTGCATCCCACAGAAGTTGGGGCTTAGTGTTGTTGTTGTCATTTGTTTCTATATATTCCTTGATCTCTATTTTGATTTGTTCATTGATCCATTGATTATTTAGTAGCATGTTGTTAAGCCTCCATGTGTTTGTGAGCCTTTTTGTTTTCTTTGTAGAATTTATTTCTACTTTCATACCTTTGTGGTCTGAAAAATTGGTTGGTAGAATTTCAATATTGTGGAATTTACTGAGGCTCTTTTTGTGAGCTAGTATGTGGTCTATTCTGGAGAATGTTCCATGTGCACTTGAGAAGAATGTATATCCTGTTGCTTTTGGATGTAAAGTTCTATAGATGTCTATTAGGTCCATCTGTTCTAGTGTGTTGTTCAGTGCCTGTGTGTCTTTACTTATTTTCTGCCCGGTGGATCTATCCTTTGGGGTGAGTGGTGTGTTGAAGTCTCCTACAATGAATGCATTGCAGTCTATTTCCCTCTTTAGTTCTGTTAGTATTTGCTTCACATATGCTGGTGCTCCTGTATTGGGTGCATATATATTTAGAATGGTTATATCCTCTTGTTGGACTAAGCCCTTTATCATTATGTAGTGGCCTTCTTTATCTCTTGTTACTTTCTTTGTTTTGAAGTCTATTTTGTCTGATATTAGTACTGCAACCCCTGCTTTCTTCTCACTGTTGTTTGCCTGAAATATGTTTTTCCATCCCTTGACTTTTAGTCTATGCTTATCTTTGGGTTTAAGGTGAGTTTCTTGTAAGCAGCATATAGATGGGTCTTGCTTTTTTATCCATTCTATTACTCTATGTCTTTTGATTGGTGCATTAAGTCCATTTACATTTAGGGTGACTATTGAAAGATATGTACTTATTGCCATTGCAGGCTTTAGATTCGTGGTTACCAAAGGTTCAAGGTTAGCTTCTTTAGTATCTTACTGCCTAACTTAGCTCACTTATTGAGCTGTTATATACACTGTCTGGAGAGTCTTTTCTTCTCTCCCTTCTTATTCCTCCTCCTCCATTCTTCATATGTTGTGTGTTTTGTTCTGTGCTCTTTTTAGGGGTGCTCCCATCTAGAGCAGTCCCTGTAGGATGCCCTGTAGAGGTGGTTTGTGGGAAGCAAATTCCCTCAGCTTTTGCTTGTCTGGGAATTGTTTGATCCCACCATCATATTTAAATGATAGTCGTGCTGGATACAGTATCCTTGGTTCAAGGCCCTTCTGTTTCATTGCATTAAGTATATCATGCCATTCTCTTCTGGCCTGTAGGGTTTCTGTTGAGAAGTCTGATGTTAGCCTGATTGGTTTTCCTTTATAGGTGACCTTTTTCTCTCTAGCTGCCTTTAAAACTCTTTCCTTGTCCTTGATCCTTGCCATTTTAATTATTATGTGTCTTGGTGTTGTCCTCCTTGGATCCTTTCTGTTGGGGGTTCTGTATAATTCCATGGTCTGTTCGATTATTTCCTCCCCCAGTTTGGGGAAGTTTTCAGCAATTATTTCTTCAAAGACACTTTCTATCCCTTTTCCTCTTTCTTCCTCTTCTGGTATCCCTATAATACGAATGTTTTTCCTTTTGTATTGGTCACATATTTCTCTTAGTGTTGTTTCATTCCTGGAGATCCTTTTATCTCTCTCTATGTCAGCTTCTATACGTTCCTGTTCTCTGGCTTCTATTCCTTCAATGGCCTCTTGCATCTTATCCATTCTGCTTATAAATCCTTCCAGGGATTGTTTCACTTCTGTGATCTCTTTCCTGACATCTGTGATCTCCTTCCGGACTTCATCCCACTGCTCTTGCATTTTTCTCTGCATCTCATCCCATTGCTCTTGCATTTTTTTCTGCATCTCTGTCAGCATGTTCATGATTTTTATTTTGAATTCTTTTTCAGGAAGACTAGTTAGGTCTGTCTCCTTCTCAGGTGTTGTCTCTGTGATCTTTGTCTGCCTGTAGTTTTGCCTTTTCATGGTGATAGAGATAGTTTGCAGAGCTGGTACAAGTGACCGCTGGAAGAGCTTCCCTTCTTGTTGGTTTGTAGCCTTTTCCTGGGAGAATAGCGACCTCTAGTGGCTTATGCTGGGCAGCTGTGCGCAGACAGGGCTTCTGCTTCCTGCCCAGTTGCTTTGGGGTTTATCTCCGCTGTTGCTGTGGGCTTGGCCTGGCTGGGGCTGTTCCTCCAAAATGGTGGAGCCCCGTTGGAGGGGGAGCAGCCAGGAGACTATTTATCTCCGTAAGGGGCCTCTGTGCTCCCTGCTGCCCAGGGGGTTAGAGTGCCCAGAGATCCCCAGATTCCCTGCTTCTGGTCTAAGTGACCTGTCCTGCCCCTTTAAGATTTCCAAAAAGCACTCTCCAAACCAAAACAACAGCAGCAACAATGAGAGAGGGAACAGAAACAAAGAGAAAAAAAAAAGGAAAAAAAAGGAAAAAACAAGCGATTTTTTTTTTTTTTTTTTTTTTGTCCTCAGGTGCCGGTCCCAGGCACCCGCTCACTGGTCCTGCTGCCCTGTCTCCCTAGCACCAGGGTCCCTGTCCTTTCAAGGCTTCCAAAAAGCACCCACCCACCGGTCCCGCAGGGAAGGAACGCTCAATATTCTTTGTCCTCAGGCACTGGTCCCACGCACCCGCTCACCAGTCCCGCCGCCCTGCGTCCCTAGCACCGGGGTCCCTGTCCCTTCAAGGCTTCCAAAAAGCACTCGGCAAAAAGAGAGAAAAAAAAGGGGAAAAGCGCGCGATTTCTTCCGTCCTCAGGTGCTGGTCTCAGGCACCCACCCACCGGTCCCACAGGGAAAAATGCGGGATATTCTTTGTCCTCAGGTGCCGGTCCCAGGCACCCGCTCACCAGTCCCGCCACCCTGCCTCCCTAGCACCGGGGTCCCTGTCCCTTTTAGGCTTCCAAAAAGCACTCGCAGAAAAGAGAAAAAAAAAAGGGGAAAAACGTGCGATTTCCTCTGTCCTCAAGTGCCGGTCTCAGGCACCCGCCCACCGGTCCCGCAGGGAAAAATGGGGGATATTCTTTGTCCTCAGGCGCCGGTCCCAGCCACCCGCTCACCAGTCCCGCCACCGTGCCTCCCTAGCACTGGGGTCCCCGTCCCTTCAAGGCTTCCAAAAAGCGCTCGCCAAAAAGAGAAAAAAAAAAAAAAAGGGGAAAAACGCGCGACCTCCTCCGTCCTCAGGCACCGGTCTCAGGCACCCGCCCCCAGGTCTCGCAGGGAGAAACGCGGGATATTCTTTGTCCTCCGGCGCTGTTCCCAGGCACCTCCTCACCGGTCCCGCCACCCTACCTCCCCAGCAACGGGGGCCCGTCCCTCTAAGGCTTCCAAAAAGCGCTCGCCAAAAAAAAAAAAACCGCTCCGGTTTCTCTCCACCCGCCGGGAGCCGGGGGGAGGGGCGCTCGGGTCCCACCGGGCTTGGGCTTGTATCTTACCCCCTTCACAAGGCGCTGGGTTCTTGCAGGTGTGGATGTGGTCTGGATGTTGTCCTGTGTCCTGTGGTCTCTATTTTAGGAAGATTTTTCTTTGTTATATTTTCATAGCTCTATGTGTTTTTGGGAGGAGATTTCCACTGCTCTACTCACGCCGCCATCTTGGCTCCGCCCCGCATTTCATACTTTTTTTAAAAATTATTTTTTATTGAAGGGTAGTTGACACACAGTATTACATTAGTTTCAGGTGTACAACACAGTAATTCAACATTTATATACATGATAATTATAGCTACCAGCTATCACCATACCAAGTTGTTACAATATTTTGACTATATTCCTTATGCTATACATTACATCCCAGTTACTTATTTATTTATTTTACAATTGGAAGTGTGTACTTTTTTTTTTGTGAGGGCATCTCATATTTATTGATCAAATGGTTGTTAACAACAATAAAATTCTGTACAGGGGACTCAATGCTCAATGTATAATCATTAATCCACCCCAAGCCTAATTTTCATCAGTCTTCAAACTTCTGAAGCATAATGAACAAGTTCTTACATGGAGAAGAAACTCTTACATAGGGAATAAATTACATGGTGAACAGTACAAGGGCAGTCATCACAGAAACTTTCAGTTTTGATCATGCATTATGAACTATAAACAGATCAAATATGAATTTGATTTTTATACTTGATTTATATGTGGATACCATATGTCTCTCTTTATTATTATTATTTTTAATAAAATGATGAAGGGGTAGGTAGATGCAAGATAAAGGTAGAAAACATAGTTTAGTGTTGTAAGAGAGCAAATTTAGATGATCAGGTGTGTGCCTGTAGACTATGTGTTAATCCAAGCTAGACAAGAGCAATAGAACATCCATGGATGCAGCAGATTTCTCTCAGAACAGTGGGGGGAGAGGTTCTAAGCCTCACCTCTGTTGATCCCCAATTTCTCACCTGATGGCCCCCCTACAACTGTGCCTGTCTTAGGTCGTTCCTCCCTTGAGGAATCTTACCCATCTCTGGCTAACCAGTCATCTTCCGGGGCCATACAGGGAAATGTAAAGTTGGTAAGTGAGAGAGAGGCAATATTGTTTGAAAAGGTTAGCTTTTTACTTCTTTGCAGATTTATGCCCTGTGGCTTCTATGCCCAGCATTTGTCTTGAGGTATCTTTACCACTTGGAGGAATTATGATACTCGGTAAATTTGATATGAGGCATGAATTCAATTTAAGGGTTGTAATTAGGAAGGAAGAAGAAAAGCTATAGAGGTAGCAGGCGGAAGAAAACATGGGAAGATTGATTATTTCTTTGACATATCTTCTTGTAGAATAACTTCAGCACATATAGATTTTAAACTACTAATTAAATTGCACACACACATTAACATAATGGGAGTACAGTTACATAACAAAAGCATACCTATCATTACCAGCCATCTCCAGTGAAACCAAGAAAACCAGTTAGGCACGTTAGGGATTTGTGAAAACTTATCTATGATATGGTGGATATTGTCCAACTGAACTTCAACAGTCTGAGAGAAATCAGACAAATTAAAACAACCCATTTCTGGGGACTGTTCACATCCCATATGTTCTTTTAATAGTAAATAGTCTGTAGTTGTAAGATTTTGCAGCACTACAATTTGCATTTCTCCTAATTCTTGGTTGAGTTCCAACAGTACAGATCCAGTCAAATTTGTTGTTTTACTGTATGCACAGACCAGCTTAGGTAACTCTTTCTTCATTACCATGGCAAGTCCAGGAACCAGTGGTATGAGTGCATCTACACCTGTAGAGCACATGGTTCTTTGTTGGGGTTTTTTGATGATCATCTTCTGGCATGAGTCTTCCAGAGAGTGCTGATGTTGGAAGTTCTTTTTCATATCGTATCTTAGTTTATTTTCGGGGTAGCCAAACTAGGCTTTGATCCTCTGTATAAACACAAACAAACCCTTTGCCTACACTTTTATATGGCCTTTATACCATTGTGTAGAACTCACTGGAGGTCCCACACAGGAACTGTTTTTTGTGGTTGTTATTATCATTAATCTACACTTACATGATGAATATTATGTTTACTAGGCTCTCCCCTATCCCAGGTCCTCCCTATAAACCCCTTTACAGTCATTGTCCATCAGCATAGCAAAGTATTGTAGAACCACTACTTGTCTTCTCTGTGTTGTACAGCCCTCCCCTTTCTCCCACCCCCCCATGCATGCTAATCTTAATACCCACCTTTTTCTTCCCCTTCCCCCTTATCCCTCCCTACCCACCCATCCTCCCCAGTCCCTTTCTCTTTGGTACCTGTTATACCATTCTTGAGTTCTGTGATTCTGCTGCTGTTTTGTTCCTTAAGTTTTTCCTTTGTTCTTATATTCCACAGATGAGTGAAATCATTTGGTATTTCTCTTTCTCTGCTTGGCTTATTTCGCTGAGCATAATACCCTCCAGCTCCATCCATGTTGCTGCAAATGGTAGGATTTTCCCTTTTCTTATGGCTGAGTAGTATTCCATTGTGTATATGTACCACATCTTCTTTATCCATTCATGTACTGATGGTCATTTAGGTTGCTTCCAATTCTTGGCTATTGTAAATAGTGCTGCGATAAACATAGGGGTGCATCTGTCTTTCTCAAACTTGATTGCTGCGTTCTTAGGGTAAATTCCTAGGAGTGGAATTCCTGTGTCAAATGGAAAGTCTGTTTTGAGCATTTTGATGTACCTCCATACTGCTTTTCACAATGGTTGAACTAATTTACATTCCCACCAGCAGTGTAGGAGGGTTCCCCTTTCTCCACACCCTCGCCAACATTTGTTGTTGTTTGTCTTTTGGATGGCAGCTATACTTACTGGTGTGAGGTGATACCTCATTGTAGTTTTAATTTGCATTTCTCTGATAATTAGTGATGTGGAGCATCTTTTCATATGTCTGTTGGCCATCTGTATTTCTTTTTTAGAGAACTGTCTGTTCAGTTCCTTTGCCCATTTTTTAATTGGGTTATTTGATATTTGTTTGTTGAGGCGTGTGAGCTCTTTATATATTCTGGTCATTAAGCCTTTATCAGATCTGTCATTTTCAAATATATTCTCCAATACTGTAGGGTTCCTTTTGTTCTATTGATTGATGGTGTCTTTTTCTGTACAGAAGCTTTTCAGCTTAATATAGTCCCACTTGTTCATTTTTGCTGCTGTTTTCCTTGCCTGGGGAGATATGTTCAAGAAGAGGTCACTCATGTTTATGTCTAAGAGGTTTTTGCCTATGTTTTTTTCTAAGGGTTTTATGGTTTCATGACTTACATTCAGGTCTTTGATCCATTTTTAGTTTACTTTTGTATATGGGGTTAGGCAATGGTCCAGTTTAATTCTCCTACATGTATCTGTCCAGTTTTGCCAGCACCATCTGTTGAAGAGACTGTCATTTCACCATTGTATTTCCATGGCTCCTTTATCAAATATTAATTGACCATATATGTCTGGGTTAATGTCTGGATTCTCTAGTCTGTTCCATTGGTCTGTGACTCTGTTCTTGTGCCAGTACCAAATTGAAATTGTCTTGATTACTATGGCTTTATAGTAGAGCTTGAAGGTGGGGAGTGAGATCCCCCTTACTTTATTCTTCTTTCTCAGAATTGCTTTGGCTATTCGGGTTCTTTGGTGTTTCCATATGAATTTTTGAATTATTTGTTCCAGTTCATTGAAGAATGTTGCTGGTAGTTTCATAAGGATTGCATAAAATCTATTTATTGCTTTGGGCAGGATGGCCATTTTGACAATATTAATTCTTCCTAGCCATGAGCATGGGATGAGTTTCCATCTGTTAGTGTCCCCTTTAATTTCTCTTAAGAGTGACTTGTAGTTTTCAGAGTATAAGTCTTTCACTTCTGTGGTTAGGTTTATTCCTAGGTATTTTATTTTTTTGATGCAACTGTGAATGGAGTTATTCTCCTGATTTCTCTTTCTGTTCATTCATTGCTAGTGTATAGGAAAGACACAGATTTCTGTGTGTTGATTTTGTATTCTGCAACTTTGCTGTATTCCTACATCAGTTCTAGTAGTTTTGGGGTGGAGTCTTAAGGGTTTTTTATGTTTAGTATCATGTCATCTGCAAATAGTGACAGTTTAACTTCTTCTTTACCAATGTGGATTCCTTGTATTTCTTTGTTTTGTTTGATTGCCATGGCTAGGACCTCCAGTACTATGTTATATAACAGTGGGGAGATTGGGCATCCCTGTCTAGTTCCCGATCTCAGAGGAAAAGCTTTCAGCTGCTCGCCGTTCAATATAATGTTGGCTGTGGGTTTATCATAGATGGCCTTTATTATGTTGAGGTATTTGCCCTCTATTCCCATTGTGCTGAGAGTTTTTATCATGAATGGATGTTGAAGTTTGTCAAATGCTTTTTCAGCATCTATGGAGATGATCATGTGGTTTTTGTCTTTCTTTTTGTTGATGTGGAGCATGATGTTGATGGACTTTCGAATGTTGTACCATCCTTGCATCCCTGGGATGCATCCCACTTGGTCATAGTGTATGATCCTTGTGATGTATTTTTGAATTCGGTTTGCTAATATTTTTTTGAGTATTTTTGCATCTACGTTCATCAGGGATATTGGTCTGTAGTTTTCTTTTCTGGTGGGGTCTTTGCCTGGTTTTGGTATTAGGGTGATATTAGCTTCATAGAATGAGTTTGGGAGTATCCCCTCCTCTTCTATTTTTTGGAAAACTTTAAGGAGAATGGGTATTATGTCTTCTCTGTATGTCTGATAAAATTCTAAGGTGAATTCATCTGGCCAGGGGGTTTTGTTCTTTGGTAGATTTTTGATTCCCGCTTCAATTTTGTTGCTGGTAATTGGTCTGTTTAGATTTTCTGTTTCTTTCTGGATCAGTCTTGGAAGGTTGTATTTTTCTAGGAAGTTGTCCATTTCTCCTAGGTTTCCAAGCTTGTTAGCATATAGGTCTTCATAGTACTCACTAATTCTTTGTATTTCTGTGGGGTCCGTCGTGATTTTTCCTTTCTTGTTTCTGATACTGTTGATTTGTGTTGACTCTCTTTTCCTCTTAATAAGTCTGGCTAGAGGCTTATCTATTTTGTTTATTTTCTCGAAGAACCAACTGTTGGTTTCATTGATTTTTGCTAGTGTTTTATTCTTCTCAATTTTATTTCTTCTCTGATCTTTATTATGTCGCTCCTTCTGCTGACCTTAGGCCTCATTTGTTCTTCTTTTTCCAATTTCGATAGTTGTGACATTAGACCATTTATTTGGGATTGTTCTTCCTTTTTTAAATATGCCTGGATTTTTATATACTTTCCTCTTAAGACTGCTTTTGCTGCGTCCCAGAAAAGTTGGGGCTTTGTGTTTTTGTTGTCATTTATTTCCATATATTGCTGGGTCTCCATTTTAATTTGGTCGTTGATCCATTGACTATTTAGAAGCGTGTTTTTAATCCTCTATGTATTTGTGAGCCTTTTTGCTTTCTTTGTGCAATTTATTTCTAGTTTTATTCCTTTGTGGTCTTAAAAGTTGGTTGGTAGGATTTCAATCTTTTGGAATTTACTGAGGCTCTTTTTGTGAGCTAGTATGTGGTCTATTCTGGACATTGTTCCATGTGCACTTGAGAAGAATGTGTATCCTGTTGCTTTTGGATGTAGAGTTCTGTAGATGTCTATTAGGTCCATCTGTTCTAGTGTGTTGTTCAGTGCCTCTGTGTCCTTACTTATTTTCTGTCTGGTGGATCGGTCCTTTGGAGTGAGTGGTGTGTTGATGTCTCCTAGAATGAATGCATTGCATTTCTATTTCCTCCTTTAGTTCTGTTAGTATTTGTTTCAGGTATGTTGGTGCTCCTGTGTTGGGAGGATATATATTTATAATGGTTATATCCTCTTGTTGGACTGAGCCCTTTATCATTATGTAATGTCCTTCTTTATCTTTTGTTACTTTCTTTATTTTGAAGTCTGTTTTGTCTGATACCAGAATTGCAACACCTGCTTTCTTCTCTCTGTTGTTTGCATGAGATATCTTTTTCCATCCCTTGACTTTAAGTCTATGCATGTCTTTGGGTTTGAGGTGAGTCTTTTGTAAGCAGCATATGGATGGATCTTGCTTTTTTATCCATTCTATTACTCTGTGTCTTTTGATTGGTGCATTCAGTCCATTTACATTTTGGGTGATTATTGAGAGGTATGAACTTATTGCCATTGCAGGCTTTAAGTTTGTGGTTATCAAAGTTTCAGGGTTAGCTTCTTTACTATCTTACTGTCTAACTTAACTCCCTTATTGAGCTATTGTAAACACGGTCTGATGATTATTTCTCTCCCTTCTTATTCCTCCTCCTCCCTTCTTCTTATGTTGGGTGTTCTGTTTTGTGCTCTTTTTAGGAGTGCTCCCATCTAGAGCAGTTCCTGGAGGATGCCCTGTAGAGGTGGTTTGTGGGAGGCAAATTCCCTCAACTTTTGCTTTTCTGGGAATTGTTTAATCCCTCCTTCATATTTAAATGATAATCATAGTGGATACAGTACTCTTGGTTCGAGGCCATTCTGTTTCATTGCATTAAATATATTGTGCCATTCTCTTATGGCCTGTAAGATTTCTGTTGAGGTGTCTGATGATAGCCTGATGGGTTTTCCATTGTAGGTAACCTTTTTTTTTCTCTCTCTCTGGCTGCCTTTAGTACTTTGTCCTTGTCTTTGATCTTTGCCATTTTAATTATTTGTGTCTTGGTGTTGCCCTCCTTGGATACCTTGTCATGCGAGTTCTGTGTACCTCTGTGGTCTGAGCAACTATTTGCTACCCAAGTTTGGGGAAATTTTTACCAATTATTTCTTCAAATACACTTCCAATCCTTTTTTCTCTCCCTTCTTCTTCTGGTACTCTTATAATGCATATATTGTTGCATTTGGATTGTTCACACAGTTCTCTTTCTATTCTTTCATTCCTGGAGATCCTTTTATCTCTCTCTGCATCAGCTTCTCTGTGTTCCTGTTCTCTGTTTTCCAGTCCATTAATGGCCTCCTGCATCTCATCCATTCTGCTTTTAAGTCCTTCCAGAGATTGTTTTATTCCTGTATTCTCCCTCCCAAGTTTATCCTTTAGCTCTTTGATTTTTCTCTGCAACTCCATCAGCATGGTTATTACCTTTATTTTGAATTCTTTTTTAGGAAGATTGGTTAAATCTATCTCACCATTTTCTCTCTCAGGGGATGTCTGCCTTTTCATGGTGGTAGAGGTGGTCATGGGCAGTTGGAGTGTGTGTCAGCTGGGAGAATAAGTTCCTTCCTGCTTTCTTGTTGCCTTCCTCTCCTGTGAGAATAGTGACCCCTAGTGGCTTGTGCTGTGCAGCTATGCACTGATGGGGCCTCTTAGTCTGGCCTGGGTGGCTGTGGAGGCGGCTGTGCATGGCTGCTGTGGGCATGGGCAGCCTCAGTCTGCTGCTCCACTATGGCGGGGTCTGCGCCAGAGGGGAGACAGGCTGGAGGCTTTTTATCAGCATGAGGGGCCTCAGAGCTGTGCTGCTGCCCAGGGGGTTAGGGCGCCCATTGTTCTTTGAGATTTCCAGCTGCTGGGGTGTGTGTGCTGGGATGCTTCAGTCCAGCTGTGAGGATCCTGTCCCTTTAAGAGTTTCAAAAGGCACTTGCTTCTCTTTTGTCCCAGGGGCACCAGCCCTGGGGATCCGCTCACAGATTTTACTGTTTCATTTCCCTAATATCCAGCACACCTCATGCTGTCTGTCTACCCTCCTAGTGCAGATGACTAGGGCTGGGTATTTAGCAGTCCTAGGCTCCCACACCCACCATGCTCCAACTCCTCACCTCCCACTGGGGAGCTGGGATTGGGGGGTGTGCTTGAGTCCCACTGGGCCATGGCTTGTATCTTATGCCCTTTGGGAGGCACTGGGTTCTCACAGGTGCAGATGTAGCCTGGCTGTTGTTCTGTATCATCTGGTCTCTCTTTTAGGGATAGTTGTATTTGTTGTATTTTCAAAAATATATATGGGAGGAGATAACTGCTGCCCCACTCATGCCGCCATCTTGGCTCCTCCACCTGGGTCTTGTTTTTTATTCCATTCAGTGACTCTACATCTTTTGATTGGTGCATTCAGTCCATTTACATTTAAGGTGATTATTGATAGGTATGTACTTATTGCCATTGCAGGCTGTAGATTCGTGGTACCAAAGGTTCCAGGTTAACTTCCTTACTATCTAAGAGTATAACTTAAATCACTTAATATGCTATTACAAACACAATCTAAAGGTTCTTTTCTTACCCTCCTTTTATTTCTTCCTCCATTCTTCATATATTAGGTATAGTATTCTGTACTTTTTGTCTATCCCTTGATTGACTTTGGGGATAGTTAATTTTATTTTGCATGTGCTTAGTAATTAGCTGTTCTGCTTCTTTAGTGTGGTTTTATTACCTCTGGTGACAGCTATTAAATCTTAGCAATACTGCCATCTACAGCAGTCCCTCCAAAATACACTGTAGAAATGGTGTATGGGAACTAAATTCTCTCAGGTTTGCTTATCTGGAAATTGTTTAATCCCTCCTTCAACTTTAAATGATAATCTTTTTGGATAAAGTATTCTTGGTTCGAGGTCCTTTTGCTTTATTGCATTAAGTACATAATGCCACTCCCTTCTGACCTGTAAGGTTTCTGCTGAGAAGTCTGATGATAGCCTGATGGGCTTTCCTTTGTATGTGATCTTATTTCTCTCTCTGGCTGCTTTTAATAGTCAGTCCTTATCCTGTATCTATGCCATTTTAATTACTATATTTCTTGGTATTGTCTTCTTTGGGTTCCTTGTGTTGGGAGATCTGTGCATCCCCATAGTCTGAGAGACTATTTTCTTCCCCAAATTGGGGAAGTTTTCAGCAATTACCTCCTCAAAGACACTTTCTTACCCTTTTTCTCTCTCTTATTTGTCTGTTACTGCTATAATGTGAACTTTCTTCCATTTGGGTTGGTCACACAGTTCTCTCAATATTCTTTCATTCCTATAGATTCTTTTTTCTCTCTGTGCCTCAACTTCTTTGTATTCCTCTTCTCTAGTTTCTATTTCATTTATTGTCTCCTCCACTGCATCAAATCTGCTTTTAATACCCACCATTATGCTCTTCAATCATTGGATCTTTGACCAGAATTCATTCCTGAAACCTTGAATATTTTTCTTTACTTTCATGAGCATGTTAATGATTGTTATTTTGAAATTCTTTTCAGGAATTTTCATGAGGTTGATGTCATTTCAATTTTCTCAGGATTTGTATTCATAATCTAACTTTAAACCAGGTTCCTTTGGCACTTCATATTTGTGTATGGAGCCCTCTAGTGCCTCAAAGGTCTACTCTCTGGAGCTGTTCAGTACCTGAAGCAATGTCAGGGGTCACACGGGAGTGTTAGCGGTGCCTGGGGGGAGGAAAGAGCTGTTTCCTGCTTCCTGGCTGCTATGCTTGTCTCCACTGCCTGAATCAATGGGCCTAGCACACACGTCCAAGCCTCTATGCTTTCCATTTGTAGTTACTGTGGACAGGTCTTCCCTCTGTCTGGCCTAACACCAGGGTAGGGTTTCCTGGTTTGTGAGCAAGGTGAGGCCAGCTGGGATAAAGGTGCAGTACGCTGCATATCATGGAGGGAGTCCTTGGAGCTTTGTAGCCAGCCAGGGAGCTAGAGCACCTGAAGATTGTGAAAGCTCCCAATCTACTGGGCAGGGTGCACCTGGACAATTTTGTCTACCTGTCCTTTCTCCTGAGCAGTAAGCTCTGTGCCATCCTTACCCTTTTAGTAGCCCTCCTGCTGTTAGGAAGTCCCTCATACTGCCCGCCTTTCTTTTTTTCCCAGAGCAGCTGGATATGGATCCCTGCTTTCCACAAGTGGTTGGAATCCCAGTCTCTTCAGGAATTCTGCCCGTCTTAGCTTTCCAACACTTTAATCACAAGAGTACCATGCAAGCACCATGAAATGTAGTTTTGTGCTCCCAAAGCAGGCCTCTGGAGTTAGGTATTCAGCAGTCCCAGGTTTCCACTCCATCTCCACTCTATTTCCCTTCCTCCCCCTGGTGAGCTGGGGTGGGGGAAGGGCTTGGGTATTGCCAGACCACGGCTTTGGTAGGTTACCCTGTTCCACTTTTCTCCAGGTGTATGCAGTTTGGCACAGTCCTTTTTCCCTTTCCTCTTTCAGTATTAGTTGTATTAATTACATTTTCATATTACATGCGGTTTTAGAAGGAAGCCTCTGTCTCACCTCTCACGCCACCATCTTTAATCCTCCTCTGTAGCATCGTACTTCACAGATGGGCAGCAACTGCAATGGGGTTTGTGAGGGGACTTGGGAATATTGGTGAATGTAGTAGTCACATTGTTTTTCATGTTTAACCTCTGTAATAATGTGTATCAATAATACTTTCATAAAAAAAGAAAACAGCAATAAGTAAATAAATGAAATAAAATAAAATATATTTGAGAGAAAAAAATAACCTTTAAAGTATGTCATAGTTTTCTGATGGCAGCAGGATGATTCTCCTGTTAATCATGTGACAGGGAACAATCTGGACTCTAACAATAGAGTCCCTTTTCATTCTTTTGTTACTAAGCAGTCCTGCACCTCATAAGAAGGCTATAGCTTATTTCTCAACCTGTTCAATATATTTGCCTAAATTCTTGTCTATCTTCCCACAGTATATGGAAGTCTTTGATTTGATCACATCAAAGGTTGGTAATAGCACAAAAGTCACTTCAACATCCAGTTCATAATGTACAAGGAGATGATAATGTGATAAGAAACTATACTTCTGATGGTTTAACCCAAGTGGTAATCCTGCCTGATCTAATGAATTCATGATTCATGTCTAGAATTTTCAAATGACAATATGGAATTAGAGATCCAAGAGGCAGTGTTATAGGAGACTTTTTGCTGTGTCATCTCCTTAGTCTAATCACGAGGTTGTCACTTACAGTTATGAACTATAAATTCCTTTCAAAAAATAAAATGTGTTTGAGGGATTTGTGGTTATATGTGGGCCTGCATATGCTTGATTATTTTGAATCAAAATTTTTCTCTCTCCATCGTGCTTTATTCATTCTATTTCCTGCAGTATTCATCCTTTAATCATTCTGGACTTAGTTTATCAGACTGTGATGCATTTGTTTTGAAATTTAATCTTGTGTGCCTTATAATGAGTAAACCTATTATAAAAATTTAAAATAAAATGTCTGTGCTCTGTAGAAAGAATGTGGCTCCCAATAACAGCCATTAATAACTGGTTTGAAGCATAAGGCCTTCTATTTTTTTGTTGATGAATTCCAGAGGAAGGCTATACTGAGGCTGGGTATGGCAGCTAAAGTATGTCATGAATATTCCAAAAATTTTCTTTACTCTCTTATGATCTTTGGTGTAATATTGTTGCTCACTCTCATGATTGCAAGGTGGTGCCATGGCTCCAAAAACATGTCCTTCTTGGAATAAACACCTAGAGTGGAAATAGAAGAATAGGGATTTAAAGGACTTTGTCCCTTGCTCTGTTCCCAGCTTTACCCTAGGAGGAAAGTCAATCTCAGAAACCTCTATTTGACTTCTTCTGTCTGCTTCAATGTCAAAAGTGCATCATGTCACTGCTCGAGGCAAAATCTTGTAAAGGAAAATGTGAGTGCCATGAGGACCTCACCTCAAGCAGGACCATTCCTGGAATGGAGCTGGTGCTGCAGCCAGGACACCACCAGGGATCTTCTAGCAAGTAAGAAGAGGAAGAGCAGGTATGCAGGCAACAACTAATGGCTGCCAGCAGCTGAATACTCATCACTATCTTTGGTTAAAGCCCACCCCTAGGTGATGATAGAAGCCTAGGCTCTCCTGTTGAGTCTATGTTAGCTACCAGGAAAGATTCAAGTATCTGGCTGGCTTTGCAACCCTCCTCACAAAAGGGCTTCCTCCAGTGTCTCTAGCCACTTTTGATCTTCTCATTGCAGGCCTGTTCCCAGCTACCTGCAGGGAAATGAACATCTAGCACATCTCTGACCTGACATCTCACAGGTCCCATGCAACTTCAATATTACATATACTATTCCTTTAGTCTAGATTATACATCTTCTGCTTTGTCTCCCTAGAAAAGGTTATTTCCATTTAAGACCTAGAACAAATTCCTCTTTTTCCTTGAAACTTTCTCTGAAAGCTGTTTCACACTTACTCTGTCTTCATCTGTCAGACTGTGTCTGATATGTTGTAGCTATTCTCACAAAGTTTGCCTGTTGAACACAGATTAAGTGAAATGTGAGCACTTCAGAAATCAATAAATGTGAGGAGTAAAACTCAAGATGGAGGAAGATTAATTTGCCAAGAAGGAATAATGAAATCCCTTCTCTTTGTGTAATGCCTAATTAATAACAGGCTAAGCAGCTACATTTTTTGTTCCATGGTGTTATTTAGTTCTGTCATTTGTATACATTTTCTTTCTAATATTTGCATAATGTATCAGTCTCTAATTTACTTCAGGATCTCAGAAGTACTATCTGGAAACTCTGCCAATTTTGGAGGAAGGAGCAGAGGGAGGAGGACATGAACGTTGTTGTGAGGCAGGCCGCATTTGAGAATATGAAGTCTGACCCACTTGCTAATTTTGAAAATGCACTAAAAACATGAGCACTCTGAAAGAACTCTAGGGTGTTCTCTTCACAAAGGTGAAGTTCAGCAATGTCTGGTTTGGTCTGAAGTACAAATGGACCAACGTGCTCTGTACTTCTTGCCAGAGTTCCTCAAAATGGAGCTTTCCTGTCCCCTTTCCTTCTACAGATATTTGATATTCCATGATTTCCACTCCATACTCCTCCCGCCAATACATTATTTTGTCCCTGAAGTTTTCGGAGGAATAACCTACAATCCCAAGGTGTTTACATGGCCACTAGACATCTACCAATGCCTAGCATAGTGCCTGCCACAAACTGGGGGTGCATTGAGTGTTAGACCCTTTCCCTGCATGAACCTGGCCACAGTTCTGATGTTTAGTTAATGATGGACCTTTAGCTATCACTGGCTGCTTTTGTATTTCCACAGACTTTTCTGAGTATCAGCATTCATCAGAGTGAATATCAGCACTCGTTTGTTATCAGGAGTGATTATTACATGTCTTATATCAATCTAGAATCTTATATTATTCAAATTTATGGGCATATCTTTATTGTCTGTCCTATTATTGAGTGAGATTTTAGACTGAATGGAATCATTATACAACCGAGACATTTGAACCTATTAAATCATTTTCATTTCATGCAATCATTCCAAATTATGTTTTATGAACTTTTAACTGAGGATGACTTTGTTTTCTTGACTTTTGGTATCCCTTCATCTCTTAGGTGCATCTTCCCCCTTGTCATCCGTCATTATTGCTGTACTTGCATTTGGACTTTCTTTGAGAAAAGAAAACTGTGCACCTATGTCATTACTGTCTTATAAAGGAAGTTCTGACAATTAAAAAATACTGCTTATTGTCTTTTTTCACTTTAAAGAGCTTAGAATTTAGATTCCCATGTGAATGAAACTTTTAACTATTTCAGGTTTTATGATTAACTTAGGCATGTTGCCACCTCAAATATTTTCAGTTAGTCACATATCAAATCTTTAGTTGATCTAGGTAACATGCTAGTGTTGCAAGACAATTATTTTTTCTAATATTTAAAAAACGCTCAAATTTTTTATTGAATATTTGGCCATTTTCCTACTGATTAAATACTTAATGATGTTCTAAACACACATAATTTGATTTGTATAAAATGTCATATTTTTCCTCCTAATATACAATTCTCTTTCAAAATCATGACATGTAATTTCTAAAATAAGGTAAAAAACTCTAACGAAGAATTTTTTGGTAGTATGCCAAGTACTGCTTTACACGGAAAGGTAATTTTAAAATGAAACTATTATCATTTGAATACTTCTGTTCAGAAATTTTTTCACACATATTTATTTGTGTTTTTTTAGATCATTTGATAGAGATATATAGTCCTTATAAAAAACTTCCTCATTTCTTATTACATTTATTCCTTAGCATATATATAAAGTATTTGTAATTACTGATAATAGGAAATTTTGTCAGATACATTCTCTTACTGATTATTTCTACTCATGAGTTTTGTCTGCTCATTCATCATCGGGGTTTCTGGTACTAAGTCTGGCTGAGTGGGAAGCAGTGCAGTTGGTCTGAGGCCGGCAGCATGTGGAGGCTGCCATCACCACCCTCCAGCTTCTGCAGATCTGTGGGTAGGTCTCTGTTGATTGGTGCCCACTTAGGGTGGCTGGCTGCCTCACTGCTTTTATTTCCATATGCACAAAGCTCTGCTCATCTTTCCTAAGAAACACAAATAATTCTTTTCATCACTGATGCCTTAAAAAAGGAAACAAAGGGCCCTGATTCTTGCACTGGGAGAGGAATTCTCAATCCCCAGGACTCATCCTGGTACAGCACCTCCTCTTTCTGGACTCAAATCTTTGCAGGTGGGCATGAAGGAGGTGACATTTCTCTGGAGAGAAACATTTGTTTTTCTCGTGTTTTGCCTTATTTCTTCTAAAACAAGCATGGGTTAGGAATGGGAAATAAATCTTGTGCTTTAAAAAATGAATATTGGCACCTTCTGTGTACAAGTTATTGACATTAGAATTTTATGTGAATTCTCTGCATGATTATTGATAAAAATCTTACAAAGTAGGTACTATTTCATAAATGAGAAAACAGGAGATAGAGTGAGGCAAATTAAATTCCCAAGAGCTAGTAGGCAATAAATGCCAGCACTATGTTTCAAACTCTCGTCTGTCTGACCCCAGAACTGAGAATCTTTAATACTCTCCCCTTAATTTTTTGTTCCCACATAGGGATTAACTTGGTTTGGGGCTGAGATAACATGTTAATTTGATTAAAGTCGACTTCTAGTTTATCCACATGCCAAAGAGGGTCCTGTATATCTTTCTCCTCAGCCCTTTAATTTGAGGTTGTTCTCTGTAGAGGTGTTGATTTTGGTGTTTAGTCTCCTGTCCTAAATTGTCAGATTCTAGCCTAAGCCTAGAATTGGCAAAAGTACTGCGAAAGGAAACCAAAGACATTTCACCTGCAAAAGGGATCTTCACTCTATGGAATTTCAGTTAATCTAGTATTTATTATTACAGACACCTAAGTTAAATTTTAAACATACAAATTTTGTGTTTTGCTGATTTTATGTTTTTTGCCAAGGGAACATTGACCCCTCATGACCTTCTTTGTGCTGACAGCACAGGATAGGAATCCTTAACCACGTTTTTCATGAGTATATGTATTACAGTTTATCACCATAACTACCTATCTGCTTCTGTAGTTCACCAGTTACGATAGACACACTCCAATTCTGAAGAGTGTAAGTTGTCTAAACGTTTCACTGTAGTAGTAAAAATTACTATATTTTTGTGATAAGAATTTCACTCTTGGTATATTGAAGCCTCAAATATATTTTCAGGGCCATGTGGGTCTTGTATGATAATGACATCCCTGAGATAATTTAGGAAGTCTAAGGGCATGACCCTCCTGATGACACAGGTGTTGTGCCCAGTGATTTCCAAAGCAGAGACTTATTTTGTCATGTAAAATCGTTCTTAGAACATGTTCTGTGAGTATGCTTCAGTTGTCTTATTACCATAAAAGCACTTTTCTATTTATGTTATTAAGTCATCATATATTCTAGGAACAATAACCCGCTGCAGAACCTATATTCATCCACAGAAAACCAGGATTTCTGTTATCTAAACTGGAACAATCTGTTATTATAGATCAGTTGATAAAGTAAATACTTTTATGTACATGAAATCATATTTCTTTCTGTTTTATCTTTACCTGAGTCTGAGTCCAAATATGGCATTTATAAATGGCCAAACTGAAGCAAAGATGTGTTTCCAAACAAGACATGTTTATTAGGAAAGCAAACTCTTGAACTTACAGTACAGAAATTTGCTAGTTTGGTTGTAGAAATATGGATTCATAGTCCCTCTTCAGAGAGATTTTTAATTTTGGGCTTGTGAGAAAGTTTCAGAAATCCAAGATATGAGGGTAGGCTGAAGCCACACTTTGATTTTAATCTGTGGTTGTCTTGAATTGTATTATTCAGTGTCATTATCAAAAGAGTAGTTTGTTGTGGGTCAAACTGCAGTATTTCCAGAATCTCTCTCCTGGCCTTGGTGCATCTCCATATTAAGTAGGTGTTTCCAAGGGGTCAACCAAAGTAGTCCATTTCCATATCAGCATGTGATTTCAGGAGAGAGCAAGGGCATATCTGTACCTGAGAGCTTGGGTGGGGTCAGTTCTTGCAGTTTGATATCAAGAGACAGGGGCATGCAGAAGTGGATAACTGCTTGTAAGAAATAAACAGGTTTCTCCCACTTTAACTCTCTGTTTGAGTAATTTCTGTTTCAAAGAGATTTTTCCCCAGGATTTTAAACCCAGAGTTACAGTTGTGTATTTGTGTGTGTGTATATGTGTGTGTACCTATATCTCCATCAGTGAAATCATTTCACCCAGATTATTTAAAAAATTTTAAACAGTGATCTATGAACAGGTTCTAAAACTAAACTTGGTAAATTTCCTGATCTCTTCATCTGGGACAAACTGAAATAGTGGGTTTTGAAGGCTCCAGGAAATGGATACTATTAGATAGTTATTTATGGATGGGAGTGTTTACAGCATATTTTCCCTATATTGATACTGATTTTTCAGAATGATGTGTGATGAAAACTGAAGTGCATCTTACTCTATGAACAGTACCTCAATGCACAGAGTTTTAAAATTCAAACTGAAGTGAATGCTTAGGTTATATAACTGAACATTGGAAATCAAGAAGGTCAATTATGATTATTTTATACTTGAACAATGAGAGCATGGATAATCCCTTTCTGGAGTCTTTGTGATCTTCCATTGTTGTTTATAAAATTTTAATGTATTATTTTTCTGGATTATTTAACAGGATTTCTAAAAAGGGAAACATATTATAGAAAAGGAGACAGGCCAGTTTATACATGAACATGAGTTTCCACAATAACATCCTGTGGATTCTCCTTGGATCTATGTGGCCAGGATCGCTGACATGTCCCGGCCAGGGCTTCCTGCCTCCTCTCAGGATGAGCATCCATTCCCTTCTCCCTGAGCCCTGTCGTCAGTTCCTCATGAGACAAGCTTCACCTGGATGGGGGCCAAGCATCACATGGGCTTAAATAAGATAGAATATTCCAATGCCAGGATAATTCCTACATCGTGGAAGTAGAAAGTAAGTAACTGACAGAGAAAACTCAGGATCAAAGTACATGACAGTCCTGGGAGAACGCCTTCTGCACAGTGAGAGAGAAAAAGAATACATAAAAAATGGCAGAACGGGACATAAACATGAGTGACTTCTTCATGAACATATCTCCACGGGGAAGGAAAACAAAAGCAAAAATGAACAAGTGGGACTATATCAAGCTGAAAAGCTTCTGTACAGCAAAGGACACCATCAATAGAACAAAAAGGTACCCTACAATATGGGAGAATATATTCGTAAATGACATATCCGATAAAGGCTTGACATCCAAACTATATAAAGAGATCATGCACCTCAACAAACAAAAAGCAAATAATCCAATTAAAAAATGGGTAGAGGTGCTGAACAGACAGTTCTCCAAAGAAGAAATTCAGATGGCCAACAGACACATGAAAAGATGCTCCACATCACTAGTTAACAGAGAAATGCAAATTAAAACCACAATGAGATATCACCTCACACCAGTAAAGATGGCTACCATCCAAAAGATAAAAAAACAAATGTTGGCGAGGGTGTGGAGAAAGGGGAACCCTCCTACACTGCTGATGGGAATGTAAATTAGTTCAACCATTGTGGAAAGCAGTGTGGAGGTTCCTCAAAATGCTCAAAATAAACTTACCATTTGACCCAGGAATTCCACTCCTAGGAATTTACCTTAAAGATGCAGCACTCCAGTTTGAAAAAGACAGATGCACCCCTATGTTTATCGCAGCACTATTTACAATAGCCAAGAAATGGAAGCAACCTAAGTGTCCATCAGTAGATGAACAGATAAAGAAGATGTGGTACATATACACAATGGAATATTATTCAGCCCTAAGAAGAAAACAAATCCTACCATTTGCAACAACATGGATGGAGCTAGAGGGTATTATGCTCAGTGAAATAAGCAAAGCTGAGAAAGACAAATACCAAATGATTTCACTGATATGTGGAGTATAAGAACAAAGAAAAACTGAAGGAACAAAACAGCAACAGACTCACAGAACCCAAGAATGGACTAACAGTTACCAAAGGGAAAGGGACTGGGGAGAAGGGGAGGGTAGGGAGGAGTAAGGGTGGGGAAGAAGAAAGGGGGTATTATGATTAGCATGTGTAATGTGGAGAGTGGGGGAAAGAGGAGGGCTTTGCAACAGAGAAGACAAGTAGTGGTTCTACAACATCTTACTATGCTGATGGACAGTGACTGTAATGGGGTTTGTGGGGGGGACTTGGGGTAGAGGAGAGCCTAGCAAACATAATGTTCTTCATGTAATTGTAGATTAATGATAACAAAATAAAATAAAATTAAATGAAATTTAAAAAAATGGCAGAACGTGTGGAGATACAGTATTGGTGGGATCGCCACCCCCAGGATGGCCATGGGGTGGGGAACAATGTTGCTGAGGTATCAGAGTACAGACTCTCATGCCCTGAGACACAGAAAAAAATGCCACCAGTTGGAGGATTTCACCCAAAATGCCAAAAGGCAGAGTTAAGTGTTGGAATGCTTTGAGCCTGGAGGTGCTGGTAAACTCAGCTGTTAGAGTTGCCCACACACAATGCTAGCATTGAAACAGCAGGGTCAGTTTTACTGTCTGCATTTCCCTTGCACACCACTAGCACAAACAGGATCAGGGTGGGTATGTTGTTTATAAGCCGCCTGTCCTGCATAGTTTACTGCACATTGGTAAATAAAGAGGGAGATCTATCATTTGAGTTACACTTGCACATTGCTAGTGCAGATAGAAAAAATGTGGGCACCATTATTAAGTTCCCTATACACATTGATGATGCAGATAGGGCAGGTGCAGTGTGAACACAGAGCTCCAGACATAAGGGAGGCAGCATCTTAGCACCCTGCCAGCCGCAAATATGTCTCTTATATAAACATCAATTCTACCAAGGAAGTACTAGTGTGACACATGCAGATTCACCCAGCTCATTTCTTACCTTCTGGACTATCCCATTTACATAGCCTCAGCACGGTGTCATGTGAAACATACTGGACTGCACCCGTCAACACACAGCCACCCCATTACTGTGACTTTATCTGGGAACCAAGCTGGGACACTTGAGGACAGTGCCCTTCTGAAGCCAATTCCCCACAAGAGTGAACCCAATGACATGCCCATCATGGTGCTCCCCAGACTCTAACCCTTTGACACCAGCTATCCCACAAGCATGGCCATGGGTGCATATACAAAGGAGAGCCTCACCCCATGTCTTCAGAGTCCTGGTATTGAGACATGCCTGTCTCATGGTTACCTGGCCTCCAAGCAACCAAAGTCACTAGGCATGTATAGTCTACCTTTACTTTCTTACACCAGGCCAATCCTTCAATACAGGGAGTGGGAATCCTTTTGAATTATTCATAGAATCAAGCACTGAATATAATGGAAATGAGGTGACAGAGGACTGTGCTCAAATGATAGAACTAAATAATCCTCGGAAAAAATCCCAAATGAATCAGTTAATGTAATCTACCTGATGAAGAGCCAATCTCGATAAAGGTGACCAACAGACAGACATGAGACAGGAATGGGTGAACTCAGGGAGATCTTCAACAAAGAGATTGAAATCCATAAAAGAAACAATCAAAGATGAAGAATACAATAAATGTAATAAAATATACACTAGAGAAGATCAATGGTAGACTAGAGGATGCAGAAGAACAGATCAGCGACTGGGATGACAGAGTAATGGAAAGCACTCAAGCAGAGCAGTAGACAGACAAAAGAATAAGAAGAAAGGAGAATAGGTTAAGGAAGCTCTGGATGACATCAAATGTCCTAATATTCGCATTATAGGTATCCTAAATGACAAGAGATAGACAGTGGTGGAAAACATTTCTCAGGAAATAATAGCTGAAATACTCTATAAGCCAGGCAAAGAAAAGTCACAAGGGTCCGGAAGGTTACAGAGAGCCTCCTGTAAGATGCCCCGAGGGGGCCACACCACGGCACATCATAATTAACATGTCAAAGATCACAGACAGAAAATTAAACGCAGCAAGAGAAAAACAATGAGTTACTACAAGGGAAACATCATAAACTTACTGGCTGATTTTTCAGCGGAAACCCTACTGGCAGTGTGGAGTGGCATTATATATGCAAAGCGCTGTAAGAGAAAGACCTATAAATAATGAATACTCCACCTGGCAAAGTTATCATTCAGATGGAGGAGAGTTAAAGACTATCTCAAAGAAACACAGGTTAAAGATTCATGATGATGAATCCAGCCTTACAAGAAATGTGAAAGAAACATCTTTAAGAGGAAAATATAAGGCCATAATGAGAAGCAGAAAAAAATTATGAAAATAAGAAATTTCACTGGTCAGAGGAAGCAGAGAGAAAAGGTAGACCAATTGCTTAAAAGCTAGGATGAAGGTTAAAAGACAAAAGCAGTAAAATCAACTACTTGTAAAAAGTAGTTCAGGGAAACATTATATAAAAGGTATAAAAGAAAAAAATGATGCACATAAAATGTGGAGGTGGTGGATTTAAAAATATAGTGCTGGCAGGAGGTGTTCAATCTTAAGTTACCATCAACTTGATGTACAACTGCCATATGTGTAAAACCTTGTACTGAAACCCCATGGTAACCCAAAACCAAAAACCTATAAGAGATACACAAAAAGTAAAGAGACAGGATTCCAGATATGAACTAATAAAGTCTGCACACTCAAAGGAATAGGGAAATAGAAGACAGGACCAGAGATAAATAACAAAACCAACCAGAACATGTTTAACAAAATTCCAGGATGAAAAGAGATATGCCATGTGAATAGAAACAAAAAAGGGTTGGTGAAGTAGTAGTTATATCATATAAAAAAGATGTTAAAACAAAGACTGTAAGAAGAGACAAAGACCTTAGAGAATGATTAGGGGAAAACAAAAGCAATGAGAAGATATGACAGTTGTAAATATCTACACAGCCAGCAGAGGAGCACCGAAATACACAGAACAAATGTTCACAGACATGGAGGGAGAAACTCACAGTAATGCAACAATAATAAAGGGAGTTTCATGCTACACTTACACCAATGGATAGATCATCCAGACAGATAATTAATGAGGAAACAAACGGTGGCATTGAATGATACATTGCACTGAATGGATACAATAGATATATACAGAAGTTTACATCCAGAAAAGCACAATATTCATTCATTTCCAGTACACAGGAAAAGTCCTTCAAGATAGATCACACATTAGGCTATGAAACAAGTTTTAATTAGTTTAGGAATATTCAAGTCTTACCAACCATCTTGAAGTGAAATGATATGAAACCAGAAATTAATTACAAGAACAGAAATGGAAAATACATGAACACTTAGAGGCTAAACAGCATGCTCTGAGACAAAAAATGAGTCCCTACAAAAATTACAGAGGAAAATAAAAAATTATTGGAGTATCATGAATAGAGAAACAATGACACTTGAAATCTTTGGGAGCACCAAAAGCAGTTGTGAAGGGAAGTTTGTAGATTTATTTACAAGCCTATGACAAGAAACAGAAAAACCTCAAGTCAAAAGCATAATTTTACACATAAGAGAATTTGAGAAAGAAGGACAAAGAAAACCATCCTTATTACATTTGCATTAAAAAATAAAGTAGCTAGGAATAAATACAACCAAGGAGGCAAAAGTCCTGCCCTTTGAGAACTGTGAAAGTTTAATGGAAGAAACTGAAGACAGCATCAATAAATGGAAAGCTATTCCATGCTTATGTATAGGAAGAATTTTTATGGTTAAAATAGCCACATTAACTAAAGTAATACAGTTTCAAAGCTAGCCGTTCCTATAAAAACGACAGTCGCATTTTTCAAAGAACTAGAGCAAATAACCTTAAACTTTGCATGCAACCACGCACACACAAACACACACACACAAAACCTGATGTGTCTTAGTAACCTTTAAGAAGACAAAGCTGTGTCATCACTCTCCTTGATTTCAAACTGTACTACAAAGCTACAGTAATCCAAACATTAATGTAATGGCACAGCAAGATAAACAGACCAATAGAGCAAAATAGAGAGCAAACAGACCTATGCCTGTAAGTTCAATTAATCTATGACAAAGGAGGCAAAAATATACAGTCAGGAAAAGACAGCCTCCTCAATAAGTGGAGTTTGGAAAATTAGACAGCTACATGAAAAAAAATGGTGCTGCATCATTGTCTTATACCATACACAAGAATAAACTCAAAATAGGTTCAAGAGACCTGAAACCTTGAAGAAAACTTAGGCAATAAACTCTTGAACATCAGCATTAGTAATGCTATCCTGGATAGAACTCCACAGACAAGGGTAACAAAAGCAAAAAAGAAATAAGGGAACCTACAGCAAACTGTAAAGCTTTTCCACAGCAAAGGAAGGCATCGACAAAAGAAAAAGGCAACCTACCATGTGGGAGAGTACCTCTGCAAAGGATATATCTGATAAGGGCCTAAGATACAAAACATATAAATAACTCATGCAAACCAACACAGAAAAGATAACAAATTGATTAAAAAATGGGCAGAGGTCCTGAACAGAAATTTTTCTGAAGAAGACCAGCAGACAGACAACAGACACATGAAAAGAAGCACAGTTTCACCAATTATCAAGGAAATGCAAATCAAAACCTCAGTGAAAAACACAGAGATATGCACCATGTGCAAGTATGATTTATCCCTAGGATGGAAGGATGGTTCAACATATGCAAATTATTAAACATAATATTTCACATCAAAGGAATGGACGATAATTTTCACATGATCATCTTAATGGATGTAGAGAAATCAGTTGTTAAAACACAACATCAAATCATTTCATGATGAAAACCCTTAACAGATTGGGTATAGAAGAAACATATCTCAACTTAATAAAGGCTAAATGCGACAAACTCTCAGTTAACATCAAATCGAGAGGAAAAGGTTGACTTTTTTCTGGAACATCCAGAGCAAAACAAGAATGCCCACTGCCCCACTCCTATTTAGTATAGGGTCAGATGACTATAGAGCAGTTAGGGGTGTCAAAATAATAAGAGACATACAAGTCAGAAAAGAAGAATTAGAATCGTTATTTGCAAATGATATGATTTTATATACAGTGAATCGCAGGGAGCCTAGCAAAAATCGTGGGACCTAATCAACAATCTCAGTACGGTTAGAGGATACAGAATCAATATGGAGAAACTAGTTGCATTTACTTACACTACTTGATGAACCATCAAAAGAAGAAATAAAGAAAACTCTTTTCTCAACAATAACATAAAAAGCTTTAAAATAATTATGAATAAATTTGGCTAAAAAAGTGAGTGATTTCTACAGTGAAAATGATAAGATTTTGCTGAAAGTAACCAAGGTCACAAACAAATCAAAAGATAGCCCACGATCCTGAATCTAGAAAATTTAATAATGCTAAAATATTCACATTACCCAAAGGCACCTCCAGTTTCAACATAATTCCCATCAAAATACCAAAGACATTCTCTATAGAAATAGAAAACACAATCCTAAAATTTCTGTTTCAAAATTTTGTGATAGGTCCAAGTAAGGATCTATTCATGTGTAACCTACTTGCTTGCAGAGCTCCACGGATATGTAAATGGATCTTCATCAAATCTGGGAAATTTTTGGCCATCGGGTTTCCAAATTCTTTTCCACCTTGTTCTCTCGTCGGTAAGTTTAATGTTTCCCTGGATCTCCGAGGCTCTGCTCATTTTCCTTCATTGGTTTGTCCTTATGCTGCCACTTGAGATAATCTCTTTCGGACAGAGACTCACGTTCCCTGAGTTTTCTTCTCCCAGATCAAAATGGCTGCAGAGGTGTTTTAGTGACTCATCAAATAGAACATATTTTCCATAACTACTTTGTTTGCTAAGTCCAGCACTGGGTCCTCTAAATTAGTTTTTGTTAATTGATCTTTTGCCTTATTCTGTGCCATAAATTCTACTTTCTTGGCCTTTTTCACATTTTTTTGAAAACTGGACATGTTTAAGTAATGTTATAGCAGTTTAGGAATCTGATCTCTTCTGCAGGTGGTTATTTTTTATATTAAAAAGTTTTATTTTCATAGCTTGTTTTAGTAGTATGAAATTTTCTTCCTGAGGAACATGCAGACTTGTTCAAGACTCCCCTAAAAGTTTCATTTAAAAATGGTGTTTTCTATATTGACATCTGGATAAGAATACATTAGCCCTCAGTTAATAATAAGTCAGAGGTTTTAATCAAAACCTGCAGTGACTAAGACTTCCATCTTTGCACTCTTACACATTTGGCAAATATTTAAAAATTTCAATAACCGTAAGTCTAGTTTATTTTCCACAAGTTATTCATTTACTAAGTAAGTCACAATTTTTTTCCAAGCCATTAACAACCTTTATTTTTTAAATGGAATTATCTTTTGACTCTTAAATTACCAAGAGAAATATGGAGTATGAATAATTAAAAGGGTGAATTTGTGTCACATGAAAGACTTATTTTCTTAGCAGTTAAAATTTCTCCAATAAAAGGGATTGAAACCTTCCTTTGTATTGATTGTTTATTTAATGAGATGTAGTGATGGGAAAAATGTATCCATGAATTCCAAAGGGACTAACAGTTGTTTCAAGTAGGAAGTGCAAGCTGGCTTTGCCTGGTGCTGTACATCCTGAATAGAAGGAAGGGAAGTGTGCCAAGAATGACTTGAGTTGTTTCTAAATCAGATAGTGTGTCAAGTGTAAAGTCAACAGGTGCAGAAGAGTCATGAATTATCTTATTATATTGGAAGAAGTACCTGGCATTGAAGAGGCACAAACAATCGAAGAGAAGCTACAGATAAAGACAATAACCTTGGTGGATGAATATAGAGGGAATTTGAGTAGGCCTTAGAATATTTACCCTTCTGGACATCCATTTTGAAGACAAACTGACTGGGTAGAGTGTGTAATCCATGAATACAAACAGTATCAAAAGAATCAGCCCAGGACCTCTCTTTGTGTGTGATGAAGAGATATGAACATCTTAGTAATACCTGCCCAGTGAGTGGGATGATGACAGATAAAAGGTGACTGTTAGTTATGTGAGTATTATACTTTTTTGAAAATCACAGAAATTGAGTAAGGGCCTAATCTTTCAAATTATATCAATTAAAAACCCCCTTGTATGGCTTTTTTCTCTTAATGTTTCAGTTTGTCACATTATACCAATTCTCAACTGGTCATGGAAATAATACCAGTATTTAACTGTCCCAATAGGTGTGACGTTGAAGGAGAAGTACCTTGATCCATTATGTTGGTAACTGACAGATGATGCAAGAGGGTTATAAATGGGACAGCAGGTAAAAACATCCTTCCTTTCTGGAGTTATTCCTAAACAGTGATTTTGAACTCTGCCCAGCAGCCCAGAGTAGTGTTGATTTGGTTGAATCATTTACCGCCCACTATTTGTGGTAAATGGAACATGTCTTGGAAAATGGAAAAGTCAGCATGTGCTTAATCCCACTCTTGAGTGAATTATTGATTCCAGGAACATTTTTAATTGGTTGGTCATTCAATCTCTGTGACATATTTAGTCTTTGTCTTTTATCTTTCCATCTGTGGCCACAGAATTGTTCTTCTTACATGCATTTATATCAGACGGTAACTCATTATTTAAGCTATGTCCTCAGGTGAGTTGTTTCATTTTTGTATAGGGGCAGAAAACGTTTCCTTTCTTTCCTTTTATAGTTTTTGACCACTTCTGTAATTAAGTTTATAGAAGTAAGATAAACAAGAGAAAAAGCAATCTTAAATACCTGTAAAGAGGAGCATCTCAAAGGCACAAATCTTTAAAGACCTTCAGGCAATATACAGAGGCTGATATAACACCTGAGCTAAGTAAGGGGCTTAGGGCTCTGGAGCTTCAATAGGAAGGGTGATCATTTACGTGATGAAAAGAGGAAATGTTTGGAGAACATGTTTCTCCTGTCATGCACATTAGTCTTTTGGATATGAAAAGTACCTTTGGCAATAGCTCTTTGCCTGGTACAGGTCTTCTATCAAACTTCATTTATGCAATAAGCAAGAGGAAAAAGCTTCTCCTGAGTCTGGTGGGTCTTAAATTGCCTTCAGCTCCAAATAATTTACATCCTGGGGTGATGTCCTGTGTTCCTGCTCAGTCCCACCTAGGCAACTTCCCCAAGAAGTTTCTTGGTTCCAAACTTGGGTTGTTACATTGCTCCATCTCATGGAGCTAGTCTCAGCCCTCACAATAGATCAGTTCAGTTGAACTCATTAAAGGAGGAGGTGATGCAGTTCAGCTCCCAGAATTAGGCTTGTACTGTGTAGGCCATTGGGTATTTAATCAGAGCCATTTCTATGAACACTAAAGAAAAGCAATGAATAATCAGAGGAGCAGTGTTTAATCACAGTTTCTCAGGTGAAGGCAGGAGGTTGAGAAGATTTTTTACAGATCTGGCTTGAAACATATTCAGAAGTGATGATGGCAGCCAGTGGTAATATGATAAATATTTCTGGTTCAAAGATTGAATGTCTTTGCAGATGTTTCTGAGAGGCTACATAGCAACAGGCATGGTCCACAGATGAGCTACTGTGGTAAATTATCTGATATTCAAACCATGAAGTCGAATTTAACATGCATGTCTTCTGAAAAAGGGAGGTTTTAGTTCCCAGTGACTCCACATCAGTATGTTTGGAGAAAATTGGAAACGTTAGTTTGGGGAGTTATAGCCAATATTGGAGGAAAGTAGAAGAATTTCAAGTGCAGTTCAATTTACAGGTCAAAAAGAAAACCTCAAAGACAATGGACAGGTCTTAAATCTGGTATCTACAAGGCTGTGGTGTACATTTTAGCTGAATATAGGTTTTTTCTTTACAGTTACCCCATTTCTAATGGAGATAATCATAGTAAGACCAATTTGTTTGTAACATACATGTAGTCTCCACCTTGGCGTGATCATTAACATAAGTGCAGTGGGAATAGATTGACTATAGACTCCTTGACAGTTGGCTTTTTGAGAACTATGCCAAAAGGAGTCTGAGTTTAACTCTAAAAAACATCTTGAGGATAGGCAAAAAGCCCAATGCTTGCCATCAGACTTAGCATGCAGTACTTCACAATTTGACTTAATTCCGCTCTTCTTGAGGTCCCCACATATCCTGAAGTTCCTGGGCCTGCCAGGATGTGACCTTTCTTACTCACCAGAAATGGCTGCTGTGAGTCCTATAAACAAGGTAGTAGGACAATTTTTCCATGGGGTTGTAGTTGGGTCTATAATGTCCTCCTTAGTTCCATAGAGATGTCTGCTCATGAGTGAGTCTATGTGTATCTCTCTCAAATATGCCATTCAAGCCAAAGCCTTGGTTATATCACCTGTGTTCCCAATTGTGTCCTGTTAGGAAGGGAACAGAATCTTACTGAACTTTTACAAGTAAATACATTACTAAAAAAGCTCAGTGGTCATTGAAAGTTTATAAATCCTAGGGGGGACAGGTAGGGTGATGGAGCAAATGTTTCATCCTATTCCATATGGTACCCATTACCAAAATGCTGCTTTCTTAACAGAAAAGTGAATAGGTTTCCTTAAATATAGAAAAACAACCATTGAAGAGCAAGCAGTGTTTCAAATCAAAAGTCATAGAAATTATAATAATCTTCATTCTATGCAGTCCCATGTAATTATTTCTCATTGATCTTCATCTTTTGTTCACAGTTTTATGAAGCCATCATTTTCTCTTTTAGAGTGCTTTAAATTCTTATCCAATTCAGTGGCATGATTGGAAAGGTATCAGAAACCCATGGTTGTTGGAATCCTTTGCATTAATCTCATTGAAGACAAGTCCTTTTTGAAAGCATCTGAGCAAAAGAGTAATGCTTTTCTTCGTGGTGTTGGTCCATTCTTGGGAATCTCATTGCTGTTGGCCGTTGAGCCTTCCTACTCTGTTCTATAAGATTATCCATACACTGATCTCTTTTTCAAAAAGAAAGAAAAGCAAAAGACTTTAAAATGGGCCTATTTAAAGACCTAATGAGAATTTAGTATAATGCACATGAAGAAGTTTGACATTTTTGTGCTAATACAATAACATAGTTTTAGTTTTACTTATTTAAAAACACTTCCCAAGTAATTTAATATATCAAATAAGCCTACATATTTTCTCATCTCTCTTTTTATAAGGAGAGAAAAAAATCTTTTGAGATGTTCCAGGGATGCTCTGCAAAATTGTGAAATTACTAGAAGGTTAACAAGACTTCATTTATAATTTAGTTTCTTGGGAATTTAGTAAGAAGTATCAAAGGGTTTTAAAACACTTAGTAAACTAGGATCATAGGTCACTGTGATACAATACTTTGGTCACTATTTATAAAAATAATATATTTAAAAAGCCAATAAATAGGATTCATACCTGTGAGTAAAATTCATTTTTAAAATTTTAAGCCTCAGTTTTCTAAGTTAATCAAAGCATGGTAATGACAACATGAAGCTCAGGAAATTATTTTGCTAAGACCTAAAATCTTTTCTTTGTAGATAGATAGGTTAAAAGATAAGGAAAAATGGCTCACAATCTATGAAGAGCAGTCTAATTGTCTAGGAAAACTTTGTCCTTTTAGGTGATGAAAGAAAATTAAGTTTTAGTTTCACATAGGCACAGCATGATATTAAAGCTTATCTTTCAAACCCTTATAATAACAATTCTATTTTAGCAACTTTGACAGTACAATGTAAAGGTTTTCTCTATTCACAATTTTCTTTATTCATTTAGCTGTCCTTTGTTTTTCTCTGTCCCATTTGGAAATAATCGGCTGTACCTTAGGAAAAGATTAATTTCATTTCTCTTAACAAAAACACAGTTGCATACGTGATATATTTTCTTAGCCAAAAACATATCTTCTTTGTATCTTCTTCCATGTGGATGTTTCCCTTACTAATTCTAGTGGTCAGAATTCCACACACTAGTTTGTAACCCCTAGAAATGGTTATTTCAGTTGAAAACCATGAAGAAAGTAATGGTGAGCCCTCCATTCCACCAGAAATGTGTAGACTGACAAATTTATGAATATATTTTATAACATCTAGAGGCATATCCTTTCTCAAAGTACAATTTTGGTTTATGTGGTACAAGACATGTTTTACTGGCATATCCAAATATGTTTCTTTTTGAATAAGAAGCTAAAAGTGAATAAACATATTTCCAATAATTAGTTTATTTTTTCTACTTAGAAATTATTTAGAGACTCAATGAATTTTAATCATTTAATTTAGCAAAACTCTGAGAATGTAAGTTACCAAAGAGAATTGGGAAACAAATACACATATCATAAAATGTAATAATTGTTGAACAGTGTACATAGAAATCTTCAGCACATTCACTTTTGTTTACTTAATTCTCTTGTAATTAATCAGGATGTTTAGATTACTAATGAAAATTTCATGAGCCATTGAAGCAATTAGCCATGTTCTTTTGTTATTTTTCATGCTGACAAAGAGTACAACAGAGATAACACGATATTGGATATTCCTGTTCTCTTCCTTCCCCTTTCCCCCACTAAAGAGACTGAACTTGGGGGTGGGGACCTTGAGACTGGAGAGGCCTCAACCCTGTGAGGAAGTGTAGGGGGAACCCTCTCCTACCCCCATCCCCTCCTGAGAGTGGTCAATGTTTACAAGCCCCTGAGCCCCCCAGCCCAGGGACTCCACACTGTCACTGTCCTTTGCAGCACCATCCAGCTTCCTGGGCCATCTGCTCTCGTGCCCTTCCCAGGGCTGTGCTGAGTGCCATGGTCATCCTGTGTCCTCTTGTCTGCCTTGTACCTGCAGTCTCCCCCTACCCTGTGACTTCCCTTTTCTACCCATCCCTGTAAATACTCCCCTAAATCCCAATAAAACTTAGTGTGTGTTCTCCAAAAAAAAAGTTAGGTACAATGAAAGTGTGCACATACTGTGTAAATCTAAGGCACATCTGTTTTAATTAAACCAACAAATTTCAACTTCAGTTTAATTACTGAAAATTTTCCTAGATCCCATGAATCTGAAAAATATTTGGGTGAGTTCCTCTTATAATACTTAGTGTTAGAAATTTATGAGTATTTAAAGAGCACTTATTTTTCTTTAGATACTTAAATAGAGCTTTTAAATAATGAATTTGGTAATGTCACCCAGAAGTGGAGAAAATATTATACATGTAGTAAGGAATCATGATTCACCATTACAGTATTATTATATTGCTTTACTATAAGTAGAATATAAGACATAGGAATTCAGATTTCATATTATGTAGATTAAAGAGTGAGATATAAGGTATAGCTGTTTTCTCTCTATTCTGCACCACCTCTGATTGCCTTAAAATTTTCTATATCTTTGTAAAATATTTTATCTCCACAGGAAAAAGACCCATTCAAGAGGTATCTTTTTTGTCTTAGTTTCTTTCTTTAGTCCCTATTAGTACAGGAACACAGGAAAAGCCAAATGACTCCCATCATTACATTGTGCACACATTGCTTCACAAGCCCCCAGCAGCCCCAACAATTTCTTCATCACATCTGGCTCCTAACTGGACTCAAGTGTTGTGCCAAGGAGCAATATCTTTCTCTGCCACAAATTTGTTCAATCTGTTTCTTTGTCCCATGTTTTAAAGTATATTGTCATTCTGTTTGAAATTTCCCCAAGTATTTGTCATTGCTATACCTCCTTCATTTAGATATAAATGTTCTTGCTCCATGCCTACCTGTGCTACAGTTAAATCCATTTATTTTCATTCATTACATGATACTGTCAAAAGCAATTATTAGATACTGACAGATATTTTAAACATTGCTTGAAACATTTGAAGGCTCTGATTTATCATGATTCCAATTATAGGAGGACATCTGCTGTAAAATAGACATCAACATTGGATACTGTGCAGTTTTACATATGTCACCTGCCCAGTGTTCCTTCAAATCCCATGTACAATCAGGTAGAAACTCAATAGGGCATATGCATTCTTCCAAAGCCTGTATATGCATTTCCCTCCACCAAAGAGAGTATAAGCCATTTGATCTATGCAATTCAAGTGACATCCAGAGAATGATCAGCTTTCTCCCAGGAGCATCTTATGCAACATTTTAACACAGGTACCCAAAATACAAGGCACATTAATGCATTTATAAAAAATTAAGGTATCATTGTAATACAATTTATGAAGGTTTCACATGAGCAACATTGTGGTTTCAAAATTTACTGTATTATCAAGTCTCCCCTCCTCATTGCAGGCCATGTATGTCAGCATAATAAGATGCTGTAGAGTCATTACTTGTCATCTTGGTGGTGTACGGCCTTCCCTGTAACCTAACTATATTGTGATTGCCATTTATAATGCCCCTTAATCTCCATCTCCCTCTCTCCTCACACACTTAATCAAACTCCTACATTTTGGTAAAAACTAGTCCCTCTTTGGAGTCTGTGAATCTGCTGCTATTTTATTTTGTTCCTTCAGTTTTACGTTTTTGTTATACTCCACAAACGAGTGAAATCATTTAGTACTTGTCTTTCTTTGCCTGAATTATTTTACTGAACATAATGCCCTCTAGCTCCACCCAAGTTATTGCAAATGGTAAGATTTGTTTTCTTCTTGTGGCTGAATAATATGGTATTGGGTATATGTACTACAACTTCTTTATCCATGTATCATGATGGACACTTAGACTGCTTCCATATCTTGACCATTATAAATGGTGCTGTGGTAAACATTGGGGCGCTATAACTTTTTGAATTTTGAATCCGGAATCTTGTTCTCTTCAGATAAATTCCTAGAAATGGAATCCCTGGGTCAAATGTTCTCTCTATTTTTATTTTTAAATAAACTCCGTATCAGTTTCCACAATGGTAGAACTAATTTACATTCCCACCAACAGTGCAGGAGGGTTTCCCTTTCTCTGCATCCTCCATAGCATTTGTTGTTTCTTGTCTTTTGGTTGTTGAACATCCTACCCAGTTTGAGGCGATACCTCATTGTGGTTTTAATTTGCATTTCCCTGATAATTATCAATATTGAGCATGTTTTCATGTGTCTGTTGGCTACCCATATTTCTTCTTTGGAGAAGTGTCTGTTCAGATCCTCTGCCCATTTTTTAATTGAATTATTTGTTTCTTGGGTATTGAGTCATGTGATCTCTTTATATATTTTGGATGTTAACCCCTTTTTGGATAAGTCATTTATGAATATATTCTCCCATACTGTAGGATTCCTTTTTGTTCTGCTCATGGTGTCCTTTGCTGTACAGAAGCTTTTTAGTTTGATGTAGTCCAATTTGTTCATTTTTACTTTTGTTTCTCTCTGAGGAGATGTGTTCAGGAAAAGTTGCTCATGACTATATTCAAGAAATTTTTCCTGTTTTCTTGTAAGAGTTTTGTAGTTTCACGACTTACATTAAGTTTTTGATCCACTTCAAGTTTACTTTTGTGTAAGAAGTTAGGCAATAATCCAATTACATTTTCTTACATGAAGCTGTCCAGTTGTGCCAAAACCATTTGTTGAAGAGGCTGTGTCAGTTTCCCCATTGTGTATCCCTGGCTCCTTTATTGTATATTAATTGGCCATATATGTGTGGGTTTATATCTGGTTTTTCTATTCTGTTCCATTGATCTTTTGGTCCGTTCTTATGCCAATTCCAAATTGTATTGATGACTGTGGCTTTGCAGTAAAGCATGAAGCTGGGGAACATAATACCCCCAGCATTGTTCTCCTTCTCAGGATTGCTTTGGCTATTCAGTGTTTTTGTGGTTCAATATGAGTTTTAGAAATATTTCTTGTAGTTCGATGAAGAATGATTGTTGGAATTTTTGCAGAGATTGCATTTAATCTGTAGACTGCTTTAAGCAAGATGGCCATTTTGACAGTATTCTTCCTATCCTTGACGTCAGGATGTATTTCTATTTATTGCTGTCTTCTTTAATTTGTCTCATGAGTTTCTTGAAGTTTTCATAGTATAGGTCTTTCACCTCCTTGGTTAGCCTTATTCCTATGTATTTTATTCATTTTGACGCAATCATAAATGGAGTTGCTTTCCTGATTTCTCTTTCTGCCAGTTCATCATTAGTAGTTAGTAGTTATTTCTGGGTACTGAGTTTGTATCCTCCAAATTTGTTGAATTCAGTTATCAGTTCTAGTATATTTGGGAAGATTCTTTAGAGTTTTTTATGTACAATATCATATGACCTTCAAACAGTAACAGTTTCACTTCCTGCTTACAAATCTGGACGCGTTTTATTTCTTGTGCTGCTGATTGCCATGGCTAGGACCTCAAGTGCTATGTTGAATAAAAGTGGTAAGAGGTAGCATTCTTGTCTTATTGTTGAACTTAGGGGAAAAGTTCTCAGATTTTCACTGTGAGATATGATGTTGGTCGTGGGTTTGTCATATATGGCCTTTG
Organism: Manis javanica; assembly: GCF_040802235.1. NCBI lineage: Eukaryota > Metazoa > Chordata > Mammalia > Pholidota > Manidae > Manis > Manis javanica. The sequence goes on from NC_133168.1 coordinate 36,070,956, forward strand.
TTGTATTGAGGTACATACCCTGTATACCAATTTTGTGGAGAGTTATTATGATGAATGGATGCTGAATTTTGTCAAATGCTTGGTCAGCATCTATTTAAATGATCATTTGACTTTTATCCTTTTGGTTGATTTTGTATATGATGTTGATTGGTTTTTAAATATCGTACCATTCTTGCATCCCTGGAATAAATCACACTTGATCATGATCTCTGATCTTTTTTATGTATTTTTGAATTCAGTTTGCTAGTAATTTATTGAGTGCTTTTGCATCTGTGTTCATCAGGGATATTGGTCTATAATTATCTTTTTTGTGGTGTCTTTGTCTGTATTTGGTATTAGAGTGATGCTGGCCTCACAGAATGAGTTTGGAAGTATTCCACCTTCTACTTTTTGGAAAACTTTAAGGAAGATGGGTATTACGTCATCTCTCCATCACTGGTAAAATTCAGTGCTGAAGCTACCTGGTCCAGTGGTTTTTTTCCATAGGTAGTGTTTTGATTACTGGTTCAATTTCAATGCTGGTAAGTGGGGTGTTCAGAATTTCTGTTTCTTCCCCGGTCACTCGTGGATGGTTGTATTTTTCTAGAAAGTTATCCAGTTCTTCTAAGTTATCCAATTTGTTAGCATATAATTTTTTATAATATTCTCTAATAATTCGTTGTATTTCTGTGGTGTCAACAATGATTTTTCCTTTCTCATCTCTGATTCTGTTTATGTGTGCACACTTTCTTGTTTTCTTGATAAGTCTGGGGAAAGGTTTATCTATTTTATTTATTTTATCAAAGACCCAGCTCCTGATTTCATTGATTCTTTCTTTCTATTGTTTTATCTGTATGAATTTTATTGTTTCTTCTCTGATCTTTGTTATGACCTACTTTCTATTCACATTGAGTCTCATTTTTTCTTCTTTTTCTACTTTCATTAATTGTGAGTTTGGACTGTTTATTTGGGATTGTTCTTTTTTCTTGAGGTAAACCTGTATTGCTCCATTCTTTCCCATCAGAAATGCCTTTGTTACATCCCACAGGTTTTGTGGTGTTGAGTAGTTTTCATTTGTCTCCATATGTTTCTTGATCTCTGTTTCTATTTGGTCATCAACCGGTTCATTATTAAGGAGAATGTTATTAAGACTGCATGTGTTTGTGGGCTTTCTTTTTCTCTGCATAATTTATTTCTAGTTTCTTACCTTTATGGTCTCAGAAGCTGGTTGGCATTTTCATCTTTTTGAATTTACTGAGGCTTTCTTTGTGGCCTAGTATGTGATCTATTTTGGAAAACATTCCATGAGGAATGTGTTTCCTGCTGTATTTGGGTGGAGTGTTGTGTAGATGTCTTTTAGTTCTATCTGTTGTAATACATTGTTCATTTCCTCTGTCTCTTTAATTATTTTCTTCCGGTTTGTCTACCTTTTGGAGTGATTGTTGTTTTGAAGTCTCCTAAAATGAAAAATTGCATTCTCTTTCCCCTTTAATTCTGTTAGTTTCATTTTATATATTTAGGTACTTCTTTTTAGGGTGTATAGGTATTTACAATGGTTATATCCTTTTGTTAGATTACCCCTATCATTACATAATGTCATTCTTTGTCTCATGTTACTTTCTTCTTTTGAAATCTATTTTGTCTGATACAAGTAATGCTACTCCTGCTTTTTCCTCCCCATTATTTGCATGAAATATCGTTTTCCATCACTTCACTTTTACTCTGTGTATGTTTTGGGGTTTTAAGTGATTCTCTCATAGCATATAGATGTGTTTGTTTTTTTATCTATTTTGTAACTATGCTTTTTGATTAGTGCATTCAGTCCATTTACATTTAGGGTGATTATCGATAGATATGCACTATTGCCATTGCAGGCTTGAGATTTGTGGTTACCAAAAGTTCAAGGGCAGCTTCCTTGCTGTCTAACATTCTGTCTTTAGTCACTTATTAGGCTATTTCAAACACAATCTAAAGCTTTTTGTTCCCCTTCTTCTTCCTCCTCTCTTTATACAATAGATTACTCTTCGTCTATCCTTTGACTAACTTTGTGAGTAATTGATTTTAATCTGAATTTACTTAGTAATTTATGAGTCTACTTCCTTTACAGTGGTTTAATTATCTCTGAGACAACTATTTAGTCTTAGGAGTACTTTCATCTTTAGCAATCCTTTTAAAATACATAGTAGAGATGGTTTGTGGGAAGTAGATATCCTCATCTTGGCTTCATATTCTGGAAGATGTTTATTCATTGCTTCATATTTAAATGATAATATTGTCATGTAAAGGATTCTTGGTTGGAGGCTCTTCTTGCTTCATTACATTAAATATATCATGCCTCTCCCTTCTGACCTCTAAGGTTTGTGCTGAGAAGTCTAGTGATAACCTGATGGGCTTTATTTAAAAGTGATCTTTTTTCTCTCTCGGCTTTTAATTCCCATTCCTTGTCCTTGATCTTTGCAATTTTATTTAATATATGTCTTGGTGTTGTCTTCCTAGGGTGCTGTGTATTGGGAGATGTCTTCACTTCCATGACCTGAGAGACTATTTCCTTTCCCAGTTTGGGGAAGTTTTCAGTGAATAATTCCTCAGAGAGCCTTTCTAACCATTTCTCTCTCTCTTTTACTTCTGGTGCCCCTATCAAGTGAATATTGTTCCACGTGGAAAGGTCACACAGTTCTCTTATTTACTTTCATTCCCAGCTATCATTCTTTCTCTCTGTGCCTGAGCTTCCTTGTTTTCCTGTTCTCTAATTTCTATTTCACTTATTGTCTCCTCTACCTCATCTAATCCACATTTAAATACCACCATTGTATGTTTTATTTCAGATACTGTATCTTTCAAAGTTACCATCCCTTTCTTCAAGTCCTTCCTGAGATCTTGAAAATTTTTCTGTAGCTTGGTGAGTCTTTTTATGATTTTTACTTTGAAAGTTTTATCAAGAACATTGGTGATTTCCATTTCACCTTGTCCTCTTATGTTGTCTTTCCCTGTATTTTTGTTTTGAATTTTTTTTTTGGCATTTCATTTTTCTAGTCATTACTATGGAATAATGACTTTGTGTAGGAGGCACCCTCTAGTGCCCAGTAGCTCTTTGCTCTGGAGATGACAAGCACGTGGAACAATGATTGAGGTAGCAGGCAAGTGGAACCAGCAACAGCTGGGAGGATAGGGCTCTTTCCTGCATTCCCGGTTGTAGTGCCTGTCTCCCTGCCAAGTCCAGTGGGGAAGCACACAGGGGGAGTTTCCATATTACACTGCTCTAGATGATGTCGATAAGGGCACACTCTGGCTGGCCTGGCACAATGGTGGGGGAGCAGGTGTCTAGTACAGGTGACAGCCAGGAGGAGTGTGAGTCAGGCTGTGTACCACAGTGAGGGACTTTGGGGCTGCTTTGTCTGGATGGAGCATCTTATGCTCCTGAGAGTACCCATCCTGCTGGGCTGAGTGGGCCAGGATGATTTTCTCCACCTGTCCTTTGTCCTGAGCAGCCAGCTCTCTGTGCCCCTTAAATACCCTTCTCTTTATTGGGTAGTATTTAAATTTTCCAGTGTTTCTTTTTTCACAGTGGAGCCAGGTGTGCATACCTGTTCTCCACATGTGGTTGTAATTGAAGTTCTCTGAGTATTTCACCTTTCTTTACTTTCCAACCCTACTAACTTCCAGAGCACCATGTAATGTGGGTTTGTGCTCCCAGAGCACATCTTCAGGTCTAGGTGTTTAGCAGTCCTGGGCTTCTATTCCGTTCCCACTACATTTCTCTTCCTCCCTCTTTGGGCTGGGGGTGAGGGAGGACTTGGGTCCTTCCAAATTGCTGCTTTGCTCTTTTACCCTTTCCTCTGATGTCTTCTGTTTTCCCCAGATGTAAACAGTCTGTTAAGCAGGCTTTGTGTATTTCTTTGAAGATCAGTTGTATTTGCTGTATTTTCATTTTACATGTGGTTTTGGGAATAGGGTTTCTGCCTCACTTCTCATGCCAACATCTTTTAACTATTTATCACTTTTGAAATGATAACAAGGTACAAATATTCACTCTACACATTCCTGTACCTTTACATATGTATCACTGTAGCTCTGGGCCAGAAGGGTGTCCCAACTCTGGGCATATTCACTTTGGATGAAGTGAGACTGAAAAATGTTAGCAGAACATTGGGTGTAGAAAGGGGATTTTACCAAGCTTTATTATCACAGTGGTAGATCGAGTGTTAGAAACATGTCTGCATCTGGCTGTCTGTCTCTGCTCTGGGATCTGCCTGCTATAAGCTGTTCCCTCACCTCTAGATTTGCTTTGCTATGCTCTGATCTTAGCACTTGGTGTACCTCCTCTCATAGCAACATGGGTAATAATGGCTTATCTCCAATGGATATGCAAGCTTGCAACTGTGCAGTAAGCTAAGTATTACATCAGTACATGTTCACATTGGGAGAGCAGCATGGGATCAGATTAGAATCCTGGGCAGAGAACTTCCATCTTTCCTACACTCTACTCCTCCGAGGATCTCATAAAACAATTTATGTGACCTCCATCTTCTGCGATGGTCCTGCTCTGGCTTCAATTGTTGCCACATCTCCAATAAGAAGTTATTTGACTTTCCAACCAATTTTTCTGTGTCACCCCTGCTTTTATTGAATCATCCCACATCTGGTTCCTTGTGACCTCCACAGGAGCTTTAAACACTTCCCAGCAGACTGGTCTTCCTTTTTCATGCCTGCATCGCCTTAGCCTTCCCCAAATCTGCCACAGCATGGGTAACCTCATTTATGAGTTGCCCTATGTGAGGGGCAATAATGGCTACTAGGGGCCCAATGAGACAAAGGGGAACCATTTGCAACACTGTATCACTCACTCCGTGGTAAAGAGCCCTTCACCTGGGCCATGATTTTCTGTCTTATATAGGGCATTTTTCATAACCAACTCCTATTAAGGCCCTTTGGACCTGAGCATAAGTCTGTCATTGCACAGAGGAAGATCGTATGTCACCTTGATTGGGCCATATAGTGCAAAGTATGGCCATGAGCCAATCAAGGGAGTTGTTGCTTGGGATCTGGTATGCATTTTGTTATTGTATCCTCAAGGCAGCAAGAGATGTCAGGGAAATGAGTACTCCCATTTCTAACCTGGACAGAATAATACTATCCATGCCTGCATCTCAGAGGTGCAGGAACCAGGCTGATATGGACTCCAAGGGTTTCTTCCTAATAGTCCAAATCCACCAGCTCTCCCTGCATCTAGGGGTAGAACATGGAGTGCTCCACGACCTGGCAAGGGACCTTCACCAGTATTTGAGGAACCTGTCATTGCTGTGTCTTTATTTTCTTTACTACAACTGGGCATTATTTCAATAGAGGAGGGGTTGGTGCCTCTGGCACCATCTCTACTTCCCCATTCACCCTCAGTGTATCACCCACCACTTCCAGAGCTGACACAAACCTCTTGCCACCCCACAGTGCACCTCCATCTCAGTCACAACTATATCCTGTACCTTCTCCACAGTGCTCTGCAGCAATGCTATCTCAGTTATAAACAAATCTTTTACCTCCACCACATCATGAGTTCTCATGCTGCCTCTTTGCTTGCTTCTTGCAGGAATGCATCCTTCTCCTGTAAGGCCTTTCTTATACTGTGTGAAACAGCCAAATTCAGTTCCTGCCAACACATGGGCATCCTGTTTATTTAAGGATTGCCCAATATCATAGGGGGCCTCCAACACTCCCTTAGGCATTGCCTCTACCTCCCCTCAGACCTGGGGAGGGGCTCACTCCTTAGGAGGAGAACCACCTCAGGCCATATGCCCACTGGGGCATAGCTGCTGTCTCTCCATCCATAGGGGCAGTGTGCTCAAGTATCACTCCCATGCGATCTGGATTTTACATTTTGTAGTTTAAAGCAAATCTTAAGGACTGTGCCAAAATGTAGTTGGTAGCCAGAGAGGGTGCCCCACCCCTGGCAAGTTCACTGTGGATTCAGTGAGTCTGAAAAATGACAATAGAATTTGGGAGTATTAGGGGGATTACACCAATTTTTATTCTCATGGAGGTAGGTTTAAGGGTAGAATCACATCTGCATTGGGCTGTCTGCCTCCACTCCAGGCTCAGTCTTCCCTCCAGACTCTTCCCTTTCTTCCAGCCTCTGCTCTGCTCTTAGCACCAAGCAGTCTTTTTATAGTCATGCAGCAGTAATTGCTTATCACCAATGGGTATGTAAGCCTGTCCCTGTGCATTAAGCTAAATATAACATCATTGCACCAACACAGAGGGTGAGTATTTATAATTATGTGAGAGTTCTGGCCATGGAACTTACATTTTCTTTACTCTCACATAACTTTTAATCTGGCTGCTAGAAGTTAGTGTGTATTTTCTGTATTCTTAGAAATAGTTCACTTTACCCCTTCATCTAAACTGAGGAACTATGCATATTTATTTTTAAATGCATTCTAAACAGGTCCTCCCTACTGTTACTAACAGTGGAAAATTGATTACATGTTTACTGATCAGATTTATATGTGGAAGTCACATAATTTCTGTTAGGGATTTTAGAAATTTGGTGCACAACACATCAATTGCTTACATTCCTTTTAAAAGCATCATGATGATTCATGCTCCTTATGTGATGTTTCTTTTTCTAATTGACTGTAATCATTCTGTGCCTGCTGATGCTCCAAATGTCCCTTGAGTCACCACGGTCCTCATTTTGAAGTTTGACATGTTACTGCTATCCCCATGGGCCTGAAATTTTAATTAATAATAGGTGAAGATGTTACACGTTCATCTTTATTATTTTCATCCCAAGACACAGAATCAGCTACTCCTCAAGGAGCACTGCTTCTTTATAATGGAAGTTAGTATTTGGAACCAAATAAGGGCCCCAAGGTACCAATTAGGCTGTCTGTCTTGAACCCTGGAGAACAGCCCCAGGTAGACTTCTTAGAGAAGTCTATTGATGTAATAAATCTCTGTCTTTCCTCCTCCACTGTCCCATTCATGGCCTTCACTCCAGTTCTGGCTTTGAATTTGTGTTATTCATCCAGCCAGTTTATACCTTTCTTAAATTTCAGTTTTGAACAGAGGCTAACAAATATCGATTTACTAGTTACAGAGTGGCTGTTAAATATTTTATAAATTCCTTTACCCTTTTTCTTAGAGGGATGCATGGTCCAAAGTTCCTGGAATTGCTGTCAAAATATAGAGTTCTGGTGCTCTTCTTTGTCAGCTATTCCTGGGATATATTTAGGAAAAATTTTTAAAAAAAGGGAAACTGTACACTCTTTTGGAAGAATCCCAAAATCAACTAACCTCAGAATTCTTAGTATGTAAGAGAGTTTTTAAATAAGACTAGTGACAGGTGATAACAAAGGCAAATGTAGACATGTACGATGACTCACAAAGCGTGGTGCACATTCTACATGAGACCAGTGTTTGAACATTTTCTTTTACACTTTTATTTTGTGTCATATTTAAATTGTCATTATGGACATTTTATATGCTCATTTGTAATTTCTCATGTTTCCTTGTGAACTCTCATGCCAGTTACCTCATAATACCCAATTGATCTAAACAAGCTGAAGGTTAAGTAATAGTATCAAATTTAAATATATGGTTACAAAATATATCATAAGAAAAAGAATCCTAACCAAAAGTTGTGAATGACATCATTCTAAAACTTGGTCAACCCTAAGGCATTTTGGTTCTGCCAAAGGGATAAAAAGGCCCAGTTCATGGTCTGTCAGGCTGGAGAAACAAACAATTGCTTCTGAAGTCTGTTTAAGTCATATTTGTGTATTCATTTGTTCTGTGTTAGGATACATCAGAATTCTGATTTAACATTACTTTCGCAACTATCACAATAATAACTTTTAACTGTTTCCCTTAGAGCTTCATGAAAGGATGACAAATATGTAAAGTCATGTCCCAGCCCATGACCACCAGGCTCCTGAGCATTTGGGCAAAGCCCACACATACAGAATTTAATACAGTACCTTTCAGAGCCAGCAGGTTATCAGAGTCTGTGGTAAAAGTAAGAAATCTATTTACATTTTTAATTATGGATGAGAAGTGAACATATGGAAGAGAAGAAGATCTCAAATTGTACTAGATTTCTCTCAAATAATATATCTGTCTTTTGTAGGCAATTGAATTATGGAGGACACAGAAAAATTTTTATTCACATTTAAAGGATTTAATTTTACATGTTATGGAACTGATGCTGACTTTTTAGAAAATTTGGATGATTTTGAAATCCGAGATGATGATGTCTTCATAATCACATACCCAAAATCTGGTAAGTTCTCCATTCTGTTAGCTACTCTAATAATTGAATGGCTTTTCTTTAATATGCAAGCTTAGTTTCTCAGTAGTATTAGGTATGATCATATGCTATAAATCTGTTGGGTATTAAAAGATATTACAATTTAATGTCTCATGAAATCAGGTGTTTACAATACAGCTTAATTTATTTCTGACTTTGGTTGGTGAAAGGAGCACAATGAGGAAGAAATTGCATTGAAGAAATGACAAAAATGTAGCGATGGAATGTCTAGTAAGAGAGGCAGGAATATTTATCCTCAGGCAGGGAAATGGGACAGAAGATGCAAGCTATATTTAATAACCTCTGAGAAAGGAAATTTAACTTATATTAATTATAAAAAATGTAGAATATATCCCACAAAAACTCAACAGTTCAATATTTGCGGGACACCCAAAAACAATCCTAAGAGATAAGTTCAAAGCTATACAGATCTATCTTTAGAAACAAGAACAATCCAGAATAAGAAACCTAAACTCACAATTCAGGAAACTAGAAAATAAAATAAATGAAACCTTAAGTTAGTAGAAGAGGGGACATAATAAAAATCAGAGCAGAAATAAATTATATAGGAAAGAATAAAACAGTAGGAAGATGTATGATACCGAGAGCTGGTTTTTTGTGAAAATAGACAAAATAGATAAATCCCTAGCAAGAATTATTTAAAAAAAGAGATAATACACACTTAAAAGTCATTAATGAGCAGGGAATAGTCACAACAGATATCACAGAAATGCAAAGAATTATCAGAGAATACTATAAAACATTATATGTCAAGAAGTTGGACATCCTAGTAGAAATGAACAATTTTATAGAAAGTACAACCTTCCAAAACTGATACAGAAAAACACATAATCTGAACAAATTACCAACAATGAAACTTAATTAATAATAAAAACTCCCAATAAACAAAAGTGCATCAGATAGTTTCACAGTTGAATTCTACCAAACATTTAAACAAGAGCTATTACCCATCTTTCTTAAGGTATTCCAAAAAGTAGAAGAGGAAGGAACACTCCCAAGCTCATTGTATGAGGCCATCATCACTGTATATGACAACCATATGAAGACACTGAAAGAAAAGAGGAAAAATTTAGACTAACATGCCTGATGAACATGATGTGGATATCTTCAACAAAATATTAACAAACAAATTAAAAAATACACCAAATGGGTCATCCATCAGGACAAAGCTTTGTTTATTCCAGGGATGTATGGATGGTATAATATTCATAAATCAATCAATGTCACGTAACACTTTAACAAAAAGAAGGCTAAAAACCACATGATCATCTCAACAGATGCTGAAAAAGCATTTGACATAACTCAATATCCATTCAGGATAGAATCTCTCAACAAAGTGGGAATAGAGGTTTCATCCTCAATATAATAAAAGCCATATAAGATGAATACTCAGCTAAAATCATACGACATGGCATGAAGCTGAAAGCTTTTCCTCTAAGTTTGGGAACATGACAAGGATGTCCACTCTCCTCACACTTATTCAACATAGTACTGGAGCTCCTAGTCATGGCATTCAGACAACACAGAGATAAATACATCCAAATTGGTAAGTAAGAAGTTAGATTTTCCCAATTTGCAGATGACCGGATATTATACATGGAATATCTATTCAAAAAACTATTATAACTAATTACTGGATTCAGCATTATTGCAGTATACAAAATTAAAATACAGAAATCTGTTGCATTTCTATATGCTAACAATGATCTAGCAGAAAGAGAAATCAGGAAAACAACTCCATTTACAACTGCATAAAAAAGAATGAAATAATTAGGAATAAACATAACCATTTTGGTGAAGGACATACACTCTGATAACTAGAAGGCACTTGTGAGAGAAATTAGAAAGAAACAAATAAATGGATATCTATCCTGTGCTCATGGTTAGGAAGATTTAGTAGTGTCAAAATGGCCCTCCTGCCCAAAGCAATTTACAGATTCATTGCGATCCCTATTAAAATACTAACAGTATTTTTCAAGGAACTGAAACAAATAGTTCTCAAATACATATGCTATCACAAAAGACCTTGAAAAGCCAACACAATCCTGAGAAAGAGAACAAATCTGAGGGGATTACACTCCCTGACTTCAAGCTATAATAAAAAAGCTGCAGTAGAAAGAATAGTATGTTATGGCACAAGAAGAGACCCATCAGTGGCACACAAAAGAGAGCCCAAATATACAATCCCACTAATATATGGCCACTTAGTATATGATAAAGAAGCCATGAACATACAATGGGGAGAAGACAGCTTCTTCAGTAATGTGTTGTAAGAACTGGACAGCTACCTGGAAGAGAATGAAACTGGATTACTAACTCCATGCACAAAATTAAACTTGAAATGAATCAAAGAGTAGAATGTTAAGACATGAAACCATAACACTCTTAGAAGAAAACCTAGCACAAATCTCTGAACATAAGTATGAGCAATATTTTCCTGGATGCATCTCCTTGAGCAACGGAAACAAAATAAAAATGAACACATGGGTCTACATCAAACTAAAAAGTTTCCATACGTCAAAGTTCACCATCCACAGAACAAAAAGGCAACCTACATTATGGGAGAATACATTTGTAAATGATTTATCCATTAAGGAAATTACATACAAAATATATAAAGAGCTCATATGCCTCAACACCAATGAAAAAATAGCCTGATTTGAAATGGGCAGAGGACTTGAACAGGCACCAAACAAGAAATACAGATGGCCAACAGGCTCATGAAAAGATGCTCCAGAACATTTATCGTTAGGGAAATGTAAACCAAACCACAATTAGACATCACCTCAGACCAGTTAGAGTAGCCACTACCCAAAAGATAAAAATTGACAAAGGTTCATATGGATGTGGAGGTATGGGAACCCTCCACACTGCAGCTGGGAATGTAAATTGATGCAACTGCTTTAGAAAGCACTGTGGAGGTACCTCAGAAATCTGAAAATAGATATATCATTTGACCCAGTAATTCCACTTATAGGAATTTACAGGAAGGAAAGAAAATCCCTGATTTAATTAGATATATGCACCCCTGTGTTTATTGCCACATTATTTACAATAGCCAAGATATGGAATCAAACTAAGCATCCATCAATAGACGAACGGCTAAAGAAGATGTGGCACATATACAGAATAGAATATTTTTCAGGCAGGAAAAGACAAGAAATTCTGCTATTTGCAACAACATGGATGGGTCTAGAGGTCATTATGCTCTGGGAAATAAGCTAGGTGGAGAAAGACAAATACCATATGATTTCACTGAATTTTGGAATATAAAAATAAAGCAAAACAAAATGAACAAAACAGCAGTAGAGTCATAGACTCTGAGAAGTGACTGGTGGTTACCACAGAGGAGCAGTTGGGGTAGGTGGGTGGGGAGGCTGAGAGAAATAAAGAGGTATATATGAAAATTCTCAATCATAATGTGTAAGTTTGTCATGGGGATAGTAGTACAGCATGGACAATATGGTCAGTGACTGTAGCATCTTTCTATGTTGATAGAATGTAACTGTAGTAAAAGTGCTGAGGATTTAAAAATATGGGTAACTGTTGAACTACTGTGTTGTGTATTTGAAAATAATATAAGATTGTATATCAGTGATAAATCAGTGGAAAAATTTTAAAAAAGTGAAAAGACAACCCAACAGAATGGGAGAAAATATTTGCAAATCATATATCTGATGAGGAACTGTAGAGAGATACCACTTCACACTCACTAGGAGTGTGATAACCAAAAATACAGTAGGAAGTGTTGGCAAGGACATAGAGAAATTAGAATTCTCATATATTTCTGATGGGATTGTAAAATGGTACAGCTGCACTGGAAATTGGTTTAGCAGATCCTCAAATATTAGTACATAGAAATACCGTATTACCCATAAATTCTACTCTTCGATACCCCAAAGAAAGAACACATTATGCCTCCACCAAAAATCACACATGGATATTCATATCAGCATTACTCATAAGAGCAAAAAGTGAACACAAGACAATGTCCATTAACTGAAGAAATGAGATGCAAAGTGGTATAGTTGTAAAATAGAATATTTTTTGGTCATGAAAAGGAGGGAAGTACTGAGAAATGTTACAATATGTATGAACCTTGAACTTAGTGTGTAATGTGAAATGAGCCAGACACAATAGGTCGTGTATTTTATGATTCCATTTATAGGAAAAGTATAGATAGGTGAATTTATAGAGATAGATTGTAAATAACGGTGGCTTGGGGCTGACGGTTAGATGAAGAATGTTAATTTGCTGCCAATGGCTATGGAAATATTTGCAAATCAATTGTTGGGTTGCAAAATATTCTAAAATTAGATCATGCTGATGATTGTACAACCTTGTGAATACATTTTTTAAAAACCCTGAGTTGTACAGATTAATAATGGTAAATTGTAACCAATGTGAATGAAATTGTTTTAAAAAAGAAAGAATATACCTGAAAGATTTTAAATGTTTCTTCGGGTCATTTAAATAGCTTGTACCATTAAAGTAAAGTCCTAAATTGTGATTTGGATTGGGAAGAATTTAAGGGGCTTTTTTTTCCCACTTTACTCCCATGGTTGTGCCTCAGAGCACAGCTCATTTATTCACTATCGTCCCTTGGCCAGATTTTTCCCTTTGGTGACCCAATATGACTGATTTCTTTTTTTTCCACTTCTTATACTGAGTTTTCCTCTCAGGTAACCCAGATTTATATTTTGGACTGTTTTCAGAGGTCAGATTCTAACTGCTCCTTCTATTCTTGTTCATTCAGTCAATTGCATGGCTCACAACACTAAGCCCATTTCCAGTGCAAGGTTTTCTCATGGCATCAAATGGGCCCTTTTGCTGTCCAAATATGTTGTGTATAAATGATAGAAAACAATCGGCATTTGGAAGATCAGAAACATTTTAAGTAATGTTTGAACACAAGTTAAAACATAAAGTCTTAATAAGAAAGTTGCCTGCTCTTTGAAAGTCTGTTATAGCTTTCAAAAAATGAAGGTCATAGTAATAAATGAGAGGGGTTCACAAAAGGAGAAAGAAGGATCTGAGTATTTTAAGCGTATTTTTACTACTTCAGATGACTGCGATGAACCATTCAGTGTGCAGTGAATATCAGAGGGAGCCCTAATGGTTCTATGTGCTCCAGTTAGACGTCCTCCTAAATTAAAGCCAAGTCAGCACTTTATGGGTCAGTAGCAGGGACTCATTTTAATGATCACCTTTCAATTCCATTTGAATGCACATGTTCCTCCAATCAACTAAATGTTGTGAGAGTCCTTTTGTGACTGGCCATCAACATTATAAAGGGTAGATGTGTAGATTCAGGTTAGTGTCTTAAGGATCTCTGACGGGTGTGGAAGGAAGAGTTGAACTGTGGTGGCCCAGAAGTTCCCCCTGAAACCTCAGGTTACCTTAATGGCTCTTAGGGCATTTAAACAGAGACATTGGGAAGGAGTTCCAGTTACCATATCATTTGTTTCTTAGTAGAAAGTGATGATGAGTTATATGTACATATATTTATTTCTTTTGCCTATAGTCTGAATTATTAAGGGATAGGATTACAATACATAAATTACTTATAGTCTATCTAGTGTGTGCATTGTGGTTGCACTGTAGAGCTGTTATTGTTCTGTGATCAGACAAAAACATATCTTTCTGTGTATATATATATATATCTATTCATATAAATAAACAAATAGGTATTCACCTATAATTTCAAATGCATATGCACACTGAAGTCAGTACAGATTCCCTACTCATTTTTTATCTGCATGGGTGTATTTTGTTGCTATGGAGTTCTTTGTTTATTTTGGATATGAACCCTTATCAGATAGATGATTTGCAAGTAATTTTTCCCAATCAGCAATTTTCCTTTACATTTTGTTGATGGGCTCCTTTGCTGAACAGAAGCTTTTAAGTTTTATGTATATAGATTCATATTTTTGCTTTTGTTGCATTTATTTTATTTTATAATTTTTAAATTTTTTTTATTTTGTTATAATTAATCTATAGTTACATGAAGAACATTATGTTTACTTGGCTCCCCCCTTCAACAAGTGCCCCCGCACAAACCCCATTATGGTCACTGTCCATCAGCATAGTAAGATGCAGTAGAATCACTACTTGTCTTCACTGTGTTGCACAGCCCTCCCCATGCCCCCCCACATGCTAATTATACATGCTAATCATAATACCCCTTTTTTCCCCCACACTTATCCCTCCCTTCCCACCCATCCTCCCTAGTCCCTTTCCCTTTGGTAACTGTTAGTCCATTCTTGAGTTCTGTGATTCTGCTGTTGTTTTGTTTCTTCAGTTTTTCTTTATTCTTATACTCCACATACGAGTGAAATCATTTGATACTTGTCATACTCCACCTGGCTTATTTCACTGAGCATAATATCTTCTGGCTCCATCCATGTTGTTGCAAAAGGTAGGATTTGTTTTCTTCTTATGGCTGAATAATATTCCATTGTGTATATGTACCACATCTTCTTTATCCATTCATCTGCTGATGGACACTTAGTTTGCTTCCATGTCTTGTTCATTGTAAGTAGTAGCTGCAACCAACATAGGGGTGCATATGTCTTTTTGAATCTGTGATCTTGTTTTCTTTGGGTTAATTCCTAATGGTATATCTGGATCAAATGGTATATCTATTTTTAATTTTCTGAGGAACCTCCACATTGCTTTCAAGAATTATTGAACTAATTTACATTCCCACCAACAGTGTAGAGGCCTTCCCTTTCTCAACATCATCACCAGGATTTGTTGATCCTTTTCTTTTTGGATGACGGTCATCCTAACTGGGGTGAGGTGATATCTCATTGTGATTTTAATTTGCAATAAAAGTTGCCTATTGTCAAATGGCCATTCTGCTTAAAGCAATCTACAGGTTCAATGCAATCCCTATCAATATTTTGATTTTCCAATTATCAAAATTTCCCTGATCAGTGACATGGAGCATCATTTCACATGCTTGTTGGCCATCTGAATTTCTTCTTTGGAGAAGTGCCTGTTCTAGTCCTCTGCCCTTCTTTTAATAGGATTATTTGCTTTTTGGCTTTTGAGGCATGTGGGTTCTTTATATATTTCGGATGTTAAACCCTTATCAGATATATCTTTTATGTATATATTCTCCCAGATTGTAGGATGACATTTTGTTCAACTGATGATGTCCTTGGTTGTACAGAAGCTTTTTAGTTTAATGAAGTCCCATTTTTTCATTTTTGCTTTTGTTGCCTTTGCCCAAGGAGATGTGTTCTGGTAACAGTGGTTCATGTTTATATTCAAGAGCTTTTTTCCCATGTTATCTCCTAAGAATTTTATATTTTTATGACTCACATTCAGGTCTTTGATCCGTTTTGAGTTTACTTTGGTGTATGGTGTTAGACAGTAATACAGTTTCAGTATCTTACATATTGCTGTACAGGTTTGCCAACAGCCATTGTTGAAAAGGTTATTTCCCCATTTTATATCCATAGCCCCTTTATTTTATATTAATTGGCCATGTATATGTTTGTGCTTGTATCAGGGCTCTCTATTCTGTTCCATTGAACTGCAGGTCTGTTCTTGTCCTATTTCCAAATTGTTTTTTATTACTATAGCTTTGTATTAGAGCTTGAACACAGGGAGCATAATCCTCCAGCATTAATCTTCCTTTGCAGGATTGCTTTGGCTGTTTGGAGTCTTTTGTGGTTCCACAAAAATTTTAGAACTATTTGTTCTAGTTCACTGAAGATGCTTTTGGTATTTTGACAGGGATTGCATTGAATCTGAAGATTGCTTTAGGCAGAATGGCCCTTTTGACAATATTAATTCTTCCTATCCATGAGCATGTGATGTTTTTTCATTTATTGGTGCCTTCTTTAATTTTCTTGATGAGTGTCACATTGTTTACAGAGTATAGGTCTTTCATGTCCTTTGTTAGGTTTATTCCTAAGTATTTTATTCTTTTTGATGCAATTGTAATTCAAATTGTTTTCCTGATTTTTCATTCTGATGGTTTATTGTTAATATATAGGAATATAACAGATTACTGTGTATTATTTTTATATCCTGAAACTTCACTCAATTCAGCTATTAGTTCTAATAATTTTTGAGTTTATTCTTTAGGGTTTTTTTATGTACAGTATAATCTCATCTATAAACAGTGACAATTTAAGTTCTTCCTTACCAGTCTGGATGCCTTTTATTTCTTTGTGTTGTCTGATTGCTCTGGCTTGGACCTCCTGGACTATATTGAATAAAAGTGGTAAGAGAGGGCATTCTTGTCTTGTTCCCTATCTTAAATGAAAACCTTTCAGCTTTTTGCTCTTACTTATGATGCTGGCTGCATGTTTGTCACATATGGCATTTATGATCATCTTATTTTTTTTCTTCTTTTTTGATGTGGTGTATGATGTTGATTAGTTTTTAAATTTTCTATCATCTTTGCATCCCTGGAATAAATTCTGTGTGATTATGATGTATGATCTTTTCTTGTATTTTTTAATTCAGTTTGCTAATATTTTGTTGAGCATTATTGCATCTATATTCATCAAGGATATTGGTCTGTAATTTTCTTTTTTTGAGTTGTTTTTGTCTGCTTTTGGTATTAGAGTGATGCTGGACTCATAGACTGAGTTTGTAAGTATTCCCTCCTCTTCTCCTTTTTGGAAAACTTTAAGGAGGATGGGTATTAGGTCTTCACTAAGTGTTTGATAAAATTCAGCAGTGAAGCCATCCAGTCCATGCATTTTGTTCTTAGGTAGTTTTTTGATTACCAATTCAATTTTTTTGTTCTTCTTTCTTTAGATAGACCTGTTTTGCTATATATTTTCCACTTTAGAACTGCCTTCACTGCATCTCACAGTAGTTGGGGCATTGAGCTGTTGTATTGCTTTGTCTCCATATATTGCTTCATCTCTGTTTTTATTAAGTCATTGATCCATTGATTATTTAGAAGCATGTTGTTAAGCCTCCATGTTTGTAGGCTTTTTAGTTTTCTTTGCACAATTTACCTCTAGTTTCATAACTTTGTGGTCTGAGAAATTGGTAGAACAATTTCAATGCTTTTGAATTTACTGAGGCTCTTTTTGTGGCCTAGCATGTGATCTATTCTGGAAAATATTCCATGTGCACTTGAGAAGAATGTTTATCCTGTTGCTTTTGGGTGGAGTGTTCTGTAGATGTGTATTAGGTCTATCTCTTCTAATGTGTTGTTCAATGCCTCCATCTTCTTATTTAGTTTCTGACTGGTTGATTTTTCCTTTATAGTGAGTGGTGTGTGGAAGTATGAAATGAATGTATTGCATTTATTTCCCCCTTTAGTTCCGATAGTACTTGTTTCACATATGTAGATATTAATAATGATTACACCCTCCTGTTGGACTTACCTTTTATCATTATATACTGTTTTTGGTCTCTTATTAGCTTCTTTGTTTTGATGTCTATTTTATCTGATAGAAGTACTACAACTCCCTCTTTTTTCTCCCTATTCTTTGCATAAAGTATCTTTTCCCATCCCTTCTCTTTTAGTATGTGTTTGTGTTTGTCTTTGGGTTTGAAGTAAGTCTTCTGTAGTCAGAATATAGATGGGAATTGCTTTTATATCCTTCTGTAGCTCTCTGTCTTTTGACTGGTGCTCTCAGTCCATTTACATTTAGGGTAATTATCAACATATATGTACTTATTGCCATTGTATGCCTTATATTTGTGGTGACTAAAGGCTCAAGGACAGCTTCTTTACTAACAGTCTAACTTAACTCACTTATTACAATATTATAAACACAATTTATTGTTCTTTTTTTTTCTCCTTTTTTTTCTTCCTCGTCCACTCTTTACATGTTAGGTGTGATATACTGTACTCTTTGTGTATCCCTTGAATGACTTTGTGGATAGTTGATTTAATTTTGTATTTGCTTAGTAATTAATGAGTTTACTTCTTTTACTGTGGTTTTATTTTCTCTGGTGACAGCTACTTAGCTTTCAGAGCACTTCTTCTAAAACAGTTCCTTTAAAATACACTGTAGAGATAATTTGTGGGAGGTATATTCCCTCAACTTTTGAAGATCTGGAAATTGTTTAATCCCTGCTTCAAATTTAAATGACAGTATTGCGGGGTAGGCTATTTATTGGTTCAACGCCCTTCTGTTCATTGCATTGAATATGTGATGCCATCCACTTCTTTAAAATTTCTGCTTAGAAGTCAGATGATAGCCTGATGGATTTTCCTTGCTATGTGATATTTTTTTCTCTCTGTCTGCTTTTAGTACTCTCTTCTTGTCCTAGATATTTGCCATTTTAATTAATATAATTTTAATTATTATATTATATTGTCTTCCTTGGGTCCCTTGTGTTGAGAGATCTGTGCACTTCCATGGCTTGAGAGACTATTTCCTTCCCCAGATTGGGGAAGTTTTCAGCAGTTCCTTCTTCAAAGATGCTTTCTATCCCTTTTTTTCTCTTCTTCTTCTTCTGGTACCCCTAAAATGTGAATATTGTTCCATTTGCATTGGTCACAGAATTGCCTTATAATTCTTTCATTCTTAGATACTCTTTTTTCTCTCTCTGCCTTAGCTTCTTTTTATTTCTGTTCCCTAATTTCTATTCCATTTACCATCTTCTCTACCTCTTCTAGTCTGCTTTTTCAACCACTCCTTGTATGTTTCATTTCAGATATTGTATTTTTCAAAGTTTCTCTTCTTTGAATTCATCCCCTAGACCTTGAATTTTTTTCTGTAGCTCCATTAGCATGTTTAAAATTTTTACTTTGAAATCTTTATCAGGAAGATTGATGATTTCAGTTTCACTGAGCCCTCTTTATGGTGTTTGAAGGATCTTTGACAGAACAAGGTTCTTCTGCATTTTCATAAACCTATTGAATAGTGTGTAATAATAGCTTTGTATAGGTGTCACCCTCTAGTGACCAGACGCTCTACTCTCCATAGATGCCCAGCATCTGGAGTGATTGCAGTTTTCATAGGTGAGCAGTGCCAGTATCTGCCAGGAGGAAAGAGATTTTTCCTGCTCCCAACTGCAATGCCTGCCTCCACTGCCAGGGTCAGTGAGCTAAGCATGCAGCAAAGAGCCCTTGTGATATGCTCCTTTAAAGCTGCCATAGGTGGTGCTGCAGTCCAGCTGGCCTGGAATGATGGCAGTGGTAGCAGGTTTGCAAGCCAGTTCCAGCTGGGAGGAAAGACTGCCAGGCTGCATATCACAGTGGGGAGGCTTGGGTCTGCATTGCCAGCCCGGTGATGGACCACCTGAATCTGCCAAGTTTCCAACCTGCTGAGCTGTGTGCCCCAGGATGATTTTATCCGCCTGTCCTTTCTCCTGTGCACCGACCTCTGTGTAATCCTTGCCCCTTTAACAGCTCTCTCACTGTTTAGAAGTCTTTCAAAGCACCCACCTTTCTTTTGTCCCAGAGTGTCCAGTTGTGGGTACCAGTTCTCCACAAGTGGTTGGAATCTCAACATCTCCAAGTATTCCACCTGTTTTTGCTTTCCAAACCCTCTCATATACAGAGCAGCATGCAATGTGAGTTCATGCTCACAATGTAGGCTCAGTGTAGTAGTTAGCAGTCCTGGGCTTCTGGGTCTATTCCTTTCACTGGTGAGCTGGGTTGGGGAAAGGGCTTGGACCCCATTGGATCACAGATTTCTTACTTTACAGTTTTCCACAAGATATCCTCTTGTCTCCAGATGTAGGCCATCTGTTGCAGTCTTCATTCTTCTCACTTTTTTAGGATTAGTTGTATTTGCTATATGTTCATATTGCATGTGGTTTGGGGAGGAGATTTCTGCCTCATTTCTCATGCCACCATCTTTCTCCCCAAAATATGGTTTAAAACTTCATATTGTTAATGTGGTGCTTCACATTGATTGGTTTGATGTTGATACATTCTTGCATCACTCAAACAAATGCCAATAGATTATGATCCATAATGCTTTCAGTATATTATTGAATTCAGTTTGCTAATTTCCTATTGCATGCATTTCATTAATGTTCATCAAGAATAATGGTGTGTAGATTTCTTTTCATATAGTGTCCTTGTTTGTAATTTTATTATCATGTAATCGTAGCTTTCAAAAATGAGTATGACAAAGTTCTTTCATCTAACATTTGGAAGAGTTTTAGAATATTTGTATTAATAACTAAGAATTTGTTAAAACCATTTCAAAAATTTTGTAGAAAACCACTTGTTTTCTTGCTCTTACTCAACATAACATGCACATTCCTACCTGAGGCTCTCTGCACTGAATGGTTCTTCTGTATTGCACTTCCCCAGATATTTGCAAAGATTACACATTTTCCCACCTTTGGGTCCTTGTTTAAATATTGCATTCTCAGTGAAGCCACTCTTGATGGTCATAAATAAATAGCCTCACTCAAAACACTTAGAGTCCTCAGGCTAATTTATTTTCTCTCCATAATATATTTTTCACCTTTTAATATATCACCTATTAGGACATTTATGTTTTTTTATTCTTTACAAGGTCACACTTAGGAAACCAGTATAGTGTTTACAAAAGAACAAATAGGTCACAGGGACAGAAAAGACTGGAAACACAAGTCCCCATGTATGACAGACTCCATGTAAATTTAAGCATGGGTCAACTATTAATGGAAAAAGGAGGGGTTCTTAGTGTTGGGGGAGCTGCCTCACTATATGGAGGAACTACAACCTGATATCAATCACCCCAGCCAAGTGTGAATTCTAGTTGAATGTAGACATTAATATTAAGGATAAGTTTGAAAGCTCTTTTGCTTAGGGAAGTGTAATTATTTCCGTTATAAAAATAATTGTACCCTAGGGGTGGGGAAGAGTTTCTCAGCCAAATGTACATTGCAGAAATTACCAGTAGGACATTTGAATAAGGCAGAGTCTGAGATGAAGTGCGATGACAATATGGCATTAACTGCAGAAAATGTAATAAAATTTAATACAACAGGACTCAAAAGGGCAAAAAAGAATAAATATATATAGGAGCCAACATGGTGGCATGAGTAGGACAGTGGGAATCTCCTCCAAAAAACATATATTTTTGAAAATACAACAAATACAACTAATCCTAAAAGAGAGACCAGAAGACACAAGACAACAACCAGACTACATCCACAAGTGCGAGAGCCCAGTGCCTGGTGAAAGGGGTAAGATACAAGCCTGCCCAGAGGGACCCGAGCGCCCCTCACCCCAGTTCCCAGCAGGAGGAGAGGAGTCAGAGTGGGGAGGGAGAGGGAGCCCAGGAATGCTAAACACCCAGCCCCAGCCATCTGCACAAGAGTGCAGACACAGTGCATGTGTGGAGGGCTGAAACATAGGGAAACAGGGCAGCAAGACCTCTGAGTGGGTTCCGAAGCTGATGTCCATGTGACAAAGAAAAGCGAGTGCTTTTTGAAAGTCTTAAAGAGACAGGGATGCAACAGCTGGATGGAAACAACACAGGTCACAGGGAAAACTGGGCACACTATCCCCATGGGCAACAGATCTGAGACATCTCATGGAGGTAAACAGCCAAACAGCCCCCCGTCCATTACCCTTCCAGGGCCCTGCCATAGCAGAGAGGCAGCCTAGGGCTGACCATGCACCCAGAAAGGGAGCTTCCTCCATACCAGCCGGACAAGACACAAAGACACAGTCTACATGCAATTACCCAACAAAAGCCACTAGGGATCGCAGTTGTCCCAGTAAAGAAAGGGTAGTAGCAAGTAGAAAGCTTGGCCTCCCAGCTGACAGTCAATAGCACCTATCAACATGAAAAGGCAAAAAAATATGATCCAGACAAGACTAACCCAGACAGCTTCAGCATCTGATACATTTTCCCCTGAGAAAGAACCTGGGGAGATAGATTTAACCAGTCTTCCTGAAAAAGAATTCAAAACAAAAGTCACAACCATCCTGATGGACTTGCAGAGACATATGCAAGAACTAAGGTAGGAGAATACAGAAATAAAACAAGCTCTGGAAGGACTTCAAAACAGAATGGTGAGATGCAAGAGACCATTAATGGACTAGAAAACAGAGAACAGGAATGCAGAGAAGCTGTTGCAGAGAGAGATAAAAGGATCTCCAGGAATGAAAGAATTCTAAGAGAGCTGAGTGACCAATCGAAATGGAACAACATCCACATTATAGGGGTACCAGAAAAAGAAGAGAGAGAAAAAGGGATAGAAAGTGTCTTTGAAGAAATAATTGCTGAAAACTTCCCCAAACTAGGGGAGGAAATGGCCTCTCAGACCACAGAGGTACACAGAACTCCCATGACAAGGGATCCAAGGAGGGCAACACCAAGACACATAATAATTAAAATGGCAAAGATCAAAGACAAGGACAAAGTATTAAAGGCAGCCAGAGAGAAAAAAAAGGTCACTTACAAATGAAAACCCATCAGGCTATCATCAGACTTCTCAACAGAAACCCTACAGGCCAGAAGAGAATGGCATGATATACTTAATGCAATGAAACAGAAGGGCCTCAAACCAAGACTACTTATTCAGCATGATTAACATTTAAATATGAAGGAGGGATTAACCAATTCCCAGACAAGCAAAAGTTAAGGGAATTTGCCTCCCACAAACCACCTCTACAGGGCATCTTACAGGGACTGCGCTAGATGGGAAGACTCCTAAAAAGAGCACAGAACAAAACACCCGATATATGAAGAAGGGAGGAGGAGGAATAAGAAGGGAGAGAAATAAAGTTCATCAGACCGTGTTTATAATAGCTCAACATGCGAGTTAAGTTAGACAGTAAGACAGTAAAGAAGCTAACCCTGGACCTTTGGTAACCACAAACTTAAAGCCTGCAATGGCAATAAGTACATACCTTTCAATAATCACCTTAAATGTAAATGGACTGAATGCACCAATCAAAGACACAGAGTAATAGAATGGATAAAAAAGCAAGACCCATCCATATGCTGCTTACAAGAGACTCACTTCAAACCCAAAGACATATACAGATTTAAAGTCAAGGGATGGAAAAAGATAATTCATGCAAACAACAGAGAGAAAAAAGCAGGTGTTACAATACTAGTATCAGACAAAACAGACTTCAAAATAAAGAAAGTAACAAAAGACAAAGAAGGACATTACATAATGATAAAGGGCTCAGTCAAACAAGAGGATATAACCATTATAAATATATATGCAAGTAATACAGGAGCACCAACATATCTGAAACAAATACTAACAGAACTAAAGGAGGAAATATAATGCAATGCATTCATTCTGGGAGACTTCAACACAACACTCACTCCAAAGGACAGATCCACCAGACAGAAAATAAGTAAGGACACAGAGGCACTGAACAACACACTAGAACAGATGGACCTAATAGACATCTACAGAACTCTACATCCAAAAGCAACAGGATATACATTCTTCTCAAGTGTGCATGGAACATTGTCCAGAATAGACCACATACTAGCTCACAAAAAGAGCCTCAGTAAATTCCAAAAGATTGAAATCCTACCAACCAACTTTTCAGACAATAAAGGCATAACAGTAGAAATAAACTGTACAAAGAAAGCAAAAAGGCTCACAAACACATGGAGGCTTAAAAACACGCTCCTAAATAATCAATGGATCAATGACAAAATCAAATTGGAGATCCAGCAATATATGGAAACAAACGACTACAACAACACAAAGCCCCAACTACTGTGGGATACAGCGAAAGCAGTCTTAAGAGAAAAGTATACAGCAATCCAGGCATATTGAAAGAAGGAAGTACAATCCCAAATGAATGGTCTGATGTCACTGTTATCAAAATTGGAAAAAGAAGAACAAATGAGGCTTAAGGTCAGCAAAAGGCGGGACATAATAAAGATCAGGGAAGAAATAAATAAAATTGAGAAGAATAAAATATTAGCAAAAATCAATGAAACCAAGAGCTGGTTCTTCGAGAAAATAAACAAAATAGATAAGCCTCCAGCCAGACATATCAAGAGGAAAAGAGTGTCAACACAAATCAACAGTATCAGAAACAAGAAAGGAAAAATCATGACGGACCCCACAGAAATACAAAGAATTATTAGAGAGTACTATGAAAACCTATATGCTAACAATCTGGGAAATCTAGGAGAAATGGACAACTTCCTAAAAAAATACAACCTTCCAAGACTGACCCAGAAAGAAACAGAAAATCTAAACAGACCAATTACCAGCAACAAAATTGAAGTGGTAATGAAAAAACTACCCAAGAAGAAAACCCCCGGGCCAGATGGATTTACCTCGGAATTTTATCCGACATACTGAGAAGACATCACACCCATTCTCCTTAAAGTTTTACAAAAAATAGAAGAGGAGAGAATACTTCCAAACTCATTCTATGAAGCAAACATCACCCTAATACCAAAACCAGGCAAAGACCCCACCAAAAAAGAAAACTACAGACCAATATCCCTGATGAATGTAGATGCAAAAATACTCAACAAAATATTAGCACACCGAATTCAAAAATACATCAAGAGGATCATACACCATGAACAAGTGGGATTCATCCAAGGGATGCAAGAATGGTACAACATTCAAAAATACATCAACATCATCCACCACATTAACAAAAAGAAGGACAAAAACAACATGATCATCTCCATAGATGCTGAAAAGCATTTGACAAAATTCAACATCCATACATGATAAAAACTCTCAACAAAATGTGCATAAAGGACAAGTACCTCAACATAATAAAGGCCATATATGATAAACCCACAGCCAACATGATACTGAACAGCGAGAAGCTGAAAGCTTTTCCTCTGAGATCGGGAACAAGACAGGATGCCCACTATCCCCACTGTTATTCAACATAGTACTGGAGGTCCTAGCCATGGCAATCAGACAAAAGAAAGAAATACAAGGAATCCAGATTGGTAAAGAAGAGGTCAAACTGTCACTATTTGCAGATGACATGATATTGTACATAAAAAAACCCTAAAGACTCCACTATGAAACTAGTAGAACTAATATCGGAATTCAGCAAAGTTGCAGGATACAAAACTAACACACAGAAATCTGTGGCTTTCCTATACACTAACAATAAACCAATAGAAAGAGAAATCAGGAGGACAATTCCATTCACAATAGCATCAAAAAGAATAAAATACCTAGGAATAAACATAACCAAAGAAGTGAAAGACTTATACTCTGAAAACTACAAGTCACTCTTAAGAGAAATTAAAGGGGACACTTTCAAATGGAAATTCATCCCATGCTCGTGGCTAGGAGGAATTAATATTGTCAAAATTGCCATCCTGCCCAAGGCAATATACAGACTTGATGCAATCCCTATCAAACTACTAGCAACATTCTTCAATGAACTGGAACAAAGAATTCAAGAATTCATATGGAAACACCAAAGACCCCGAATAGCCAAAGCAATCCTGAAAAAGAAGAATAAAGTAGGGGGGATCTCACTCCCCAACTTCAAGCTCTACTATAAAGCCACAGTAAGCAAGATAATTTGGTACTGGCACAAGAACAGAGCCATAGACCAGTGTAACAGACTAGAGACTCCAGACATTAACCCAGACATGTATGGTCAATTAATATTTGATAAAGGAGCCATGGACACACAATGGCGAAATGACAGTCTCTTCAACAGATGGTGCTGGCAAAACTGGACAGCTAGATGTAGGAGAATGAAACTGGACCACTGTCTAACCCCATATACAAAAGTAAACTCAAAATGGATCAAATACCTGAATGTAGGTCATGAAACCATTAAACTCTTGGAAGAAAACATAGGCAAAAACCTATTAGACATAAACATGAGTGACCTTTTCTTGAACATATCTCCCCAGGCAAGGAAAACAACAGCAAAAATGAACAAGTGGGACTATATTAAGCTGAAAAGCTTCTGTACAGCAAAAGACACCATCAATAGAACAAAAGGAATCCTACAGCATGGGAGAATATATTTGTAAATGACAGATCCATTAAAGGCTTGACATCCAAAATATATAAAGAGCTCACATACCTCAACAAACAAAAAACAAATAACCCAATTAAAAAATGGGCAGAGGAAATGAACAGACAGTTCTCCAAAAAAGAAATACAGATGGCCATCAGATATGTGAAAAGATGCTCCACATCGCTAATTATAAGGGAAATGCAAATTAATACAATGAGGTATCACCTCACACCAGTAAGGATGGCTGCCATCCAAAAGACAAACAACAACAAATGCTGGCAAGGCTGTGGAGAAAGGGGAACCCTCCTACACTGCTGGTGGGAATGTAAATTAGTTCAACCATTGTGGAAAGCAGTATGGAGGTTCATCAAAATGCTCAAAACAGACTTACCATTTGACCCAGGAATTCCACTCCTAAGAATTTACCCTAAGAATGCAGCAATCAAGTTTGAGAAAGACAGATGCACTATTTACAATAGCCAAGAATTGGAAGCAATGTAAATGTCCATCGATAGATGAATGGATAAAGAAGATGTGGTACATATACACAATGGAATACTACTCAGCCATAAGAAAAGGCAAATCCTACCATTTGCAGCAACATGGATGGAGCTGGAGAGTATTATGCTCATTGAAATAAGCCAACAGAGAAAGAGAAATACCAAATTATTTCACTCATCTGTGGAGTATAAGAACAAAGGAAAAACTGAAGGAACAAAACAGCAGCGGAATCACAGATCCCAAGAATGGAGTAACAGGTACTAAAGGAATAGGGACTGGGTAGGATGGGTGGGTAGGGAGGGATAAGGAGGGGAAGAAGAAGGGGGATATTAAGATTAGCATGCATTATGGGGGAGTGGGAGAAAGGGGAGGGGCATACAACACAGAGAAGACAAGTAGTGATTCTACAACATTTTGCTATGCTGATGGACAGTGACTGTAAAGGGGTTTATAGGGAGGTCCTGGTATAGGGGAGAGCCTAGTAAACATAATATTCTTCATGTAAGTGTAGATTAATGATAAAAAAAAAAAAGAAAAAAGGAAGAAAGAAAAGGGGATTACTCCTTGATAGGATAAAACTAACTGTAAATCAAAGATTAATGCATGCTTTAAATATCCTTAATTTTGATCACTTAAAGGGTGTCAGATGATTGGCTATGGAGGTACACTTTTCTGATAATATTCCTTTCTCTTAAAAAAAAAAAAGCAGTTCCTGTGTGGTGACCTCCAATGAGTTCTACACAATGGTATAAAGTGCATATCAAAGTGTAGGCAAAGGGTCTGTTTGTATTTATACAGAGAATCAAAGCCTAATTTGGCTACCCAGAAAATGAACTAGGATATGATGTGGAGAAGAACTTTCAACATCAGCACTCTCTGGAAGACTCATACCAGAAGATGATCATCAAAAAACCTCCACAAAGATTCAGGCGCTGCTACAGCTGTAGCTGCATTCATCCCACTGGTTCCTGGACTTGCCATGGGAATGAAGAAGGAGATATCTAAGCGGGCCTGTGTATACAGTAAAACAACAAATTTGACTGGATCTATACTGTTGGAACTCAACCAAGAATTAGGAGAAATGCAAATTGTAGTGCTCCAAAATCTTACAACTACAGACTATCTACTCTTAAAAGAACATATGGGATGTGAACAGTTCCCAGGAATGGGTTGTTTTAATTTGTCTAATTTATCTCAGACTGTTCAGGTACAGTTGGACAATATCCATTATATCATAGACAAATTTTCACAAATGCCTAGGATGCCTAACTGGTTTTCTTGGTTTCACTGGAGATGGCTGGTAATTATAGATCTGCTTTGGTTATGTAACTCTATTCCTATTTTGTTAATGTGTGTGTGCAATTTAATTAGTAGTTTAAAACCTATACATGCTTATGTTACTCTACAAGAAGATATGTCAAAGAAATAACCAACCTTCCCATGTTTTCTTCCGTCTGCTACCTCTATAGCTTTTCTTCTTCCTTCCTAATTACAACCCTTAAATAGAATTCGTGCCTCATATCAAATTCACCGAGTATCATAAATCCTCCAAGTGGTAAAGATACCTCAAGACAAATTCTGGGCATAGAAGCCACAGGGCATAAATCTGCAAAGAAGTAAAAAGCTCACCTTTTCAAACAATATGGCTTCTCTCTCACTTACCAACTTTAAATTTCCCTGTATGGTCCTGGAAGATGACTGGTTAGCCAGAGACGTGTAAGATTCCTCAAGGGAGGAACAACCTAAGACAGGCACAGTCGCAGGGGGGCCATCAGGTGGGAAATCGCGGATCAACAGAGGTGAGGCTTAGAACCTCACCCCCCCTGTTTTGAGAGAAACCTTCTGCATCTGTGGATGTTTTATTGCCCTTGTCTAGCTTGGATTAACACAGTCTACAGGCACACACCTGATCATCTACAATTGCTCTCATACAACACTAAACTATGTTTTCTAACTTTATCTTGCATCTACCTACCACTTCAGCATTTTATTAAAAATAATAATAATAATAATAATAATAATATAAGGGAGAAATGTGGGATTCACATATAAATCAAGTATAAAAATCAAATATATTCATATTTGACCTGATTGTTTACAGTCCATAATGCGTGATCAAAACCGAAAGTTTCTGTGATGACTGCCCTTGTACTGTTCACCATGTAAGAACTTATTCACTATGTAAGAATTCGTTCACCATGTAAGAACTTGTTCGTTATGCTTCAGAAGATTGGATACTGAAGAGAACTAGGCTTGAGATGGATTAATGACTGTGCATTGAGCATTGACCCCCCTATACAGAATTTTATTGTTGTTAACAACCATTTGATCAATAAATATGAGAGATGCCCTCTCAAAAAAAAAGAATAAATATATAAAGAGATGGACATGCTGGTAAAGGTAGAGGGAGAGGAGTAGCTCAAGAGGGAGCAGAAGGACGAGGGGAGGGAGAAGTGCAGGCCATTTTGCCTGGGGGACACCTTGCTGCAGTCCTCATATTCCTGAATTTCTGGAGCCCTGTAGCCCATAGGTCATGACTGTTATCCTGTCTGTCATCCTGAGCCCATGAGACCACCTTAGGATCTGTTAACTGTGAAATGAATATTTCTTTGAGAAAACCTTTCAGAGTTCCCTAACATTGAGTTTTCATCAAGAATTAGCTCCTGCTGTGTGAATATTTAGGTACAAGTGGTCATAGTGTTCCCTGGGTGATTTTGGAACCCTTTGGGGAGGATGGTGAGCATGGGAACTGATGAGGTGCCAGTATGTTTACTCATTTCAGAAGGCACATTATATCCTAACAAGGACACAGGACATTTTGGTGGCGTAATTCTGTTTGAAAATACTGGCTTTGAAATACCAGAAGCAGATCTTCTTAGTGGGTGCGTTTTAAATCTCACTAGTCTCATATATGTAGGCTGTGAATAAATGTAAGGAAATTAACAGAGGCAATCACACCCACATATTTGGTCACAAATATTCACTTTCATTGTAGTTAACTAAAAGAGTCATCATTAGAATTTCACAGATCCCACTGAAATCCGGGGTCCAATTTCAGGCCACATCTTTCCTTTCTGTCTATGTGGGTGTCACAGGTTTTCCTTTAGGTATTTGTAGTAAACACCATTTCCTTAAGTAGAGATCATGGGCAAGTGAGACAACAGGGGGAAGGTGAGAAAGATTAAAAGTTACTTCTTTTTATCTGTGCTTAATTAGCTAATGATGAAGGAGTGAAAGTGAGGGTGAAATATAGAGGAAGTCATAGAGGTAATGTAAAGATACCATATGAAAAAGAGAAAGCACAGAGAATGATTCAAATAATGCATTTGTGTGACAAATGCCCTGTCATTTTGAATGAACCACAATCTTAGAAGTGAAACAAAAGCAATCTTTTTTGACTTTTACTTTTTCTGAATCTTACATATGAAAAAGAATTCATGCAGACAAGATTATCATGATCCCTACTTGAATAACAACATACATGACTTAAACACTGATGCTATAGATTTGAACATCTTGAGAATTTCCTCAAGTTGTAAATAAAATAATTTCTTTTACAGGAACCACGTGGGCTCAGCAATTACTAAGCCTGATTTATTTTGAAGAGCATCACAAAAGATTGGCATATGTGGAGACAATTGATCGAGTGCCCTTCCTTGAACACAATATTCCAGGAAGACACTTTGACAAAAAAAAAAATACCATCTCCTCGACTGTTCTGTAGTCACATTCCATACTACTTGGCTCCCAGAAGGCTGAAGAATAAAAAAGCCAAAGTAGGAAAGAGAGTATGCCTGCTGAATTATTGCTCTTTATGTTATTTCATTTCTCATTACACTGACTACATGTATCTCATTGTTAGATCATGTGGTATTTCACATACTGTAATTTTTAATAGCATTTGCATTCTTATTTTTAATATTTAATTTTTTTTCACTTTGTGATTTTTTTCATCATATAATAATACATATCATTTAAAAGTAAAGCATATACATACATTCATATATTTTATATTAATGAACATATTATAATAGCACATATAATACATATGTAATATATGTCTCTAAATTTAAATTAACTCTATCATACTAAGTATGCACATAAACTACTAGGAATTTCCTTCCCCTTTCCCTCTACAGCCTCCCTGCTTTCCTGGATACTCCCAGCTTATTTCCCATTCTTTATCAAAGCTCATCTTCCATGAAAACCAAAGCATCTTCAGAACCTGTCGGTGTTCTCTGCAGGATGATTCTCTGTCCCTCTCATTCATCCTCCCTGGATCAATCATTTCCATGTATTGAAAATTTCAGCTCTTCGTTAGTTATGTTACTCTCAATTTTAGCTCCCATCACTCATGGGATAATTTCAAAGTTCATGTGAATGGCCTTCCAGCAGGCCGAGACAAGGAGAGGCCAGCCAGGCACCAGGGCCCAAAGTCCAAGGAGGATCTCACTTTCAGAGTGGAGCAAATGCACAATGTTCCTCCTTCAGATTTGCCCACCTGGCCCTGCCCTGGCCTCCTTCTATTCCCAGTCCTGCCAACCTCAGTGTGAAATTCCCAACACCAGTGATCTCTCCTCCACCGACCTCAGCTCCCCTCTAACCCTCTTATAAACTACCAAATATTTATGACCCTCATTGCTTTCTTATTTCACATGTGTATATATTAATTTGTTATCTATTTATCTGACCTGAGTGTAAAACCATGAGAACTTAGAGGTTTGTTCAAGGCTGAGTTCACAGTACTGAAAACAGTGGCCCTCAAGTAGTGGATTTGAAGGAAGGACTCACCCATAACAGCACTAATTAAATCATAACTTTATGCACCTTGTTCAGAATGCTGCCTGTTCCTTTGTGGCATTCCCATTCCAGCCTGTGTCAGCATCATTCAGGATACATCCCCTCCAGTCTTCTGGCGAAGAGAGCCCTACTTCCTCACTGTATTTTAGCACTCTGCTCCCCTCTTTCTAAAGCCACTTGCTCCTTTTGTCTCTGTTATAATCAGCTGGGAAAACCTGTTACAACACAATTAGAATGCATTCCTACCTTGTTCAGAGCTCTATCTGAGTTACTAGGATAAAACATAAATACTTCAAATTTGTATCTGGCCTTCAAACTGATGGCCGAATTTCTCAAATTCTACTACTTTAAATATTTCGTATTCTTGGTTTACAAAGTAAATATGTGACACTTTCTTTCCTCTTTGGAAACCTCACCAATATTTTTTGCTTCCACTGGCCCTAGGTAATGACCTTCCATTCAGAAAGTTTACCCCCACTGTGTCCTCTTAGCACATTCTCTCCTTGAAAGAAAAAGTGCAGTGTGTAGACAGTGTCTCCTCCATTAGAGATCAGCCCCTCTGTTTATGGTCAGAGTCTGTTTTTGTCATTCCCAGTGTGCCCCTAATGAGAGTGATTTTGTATCCACTGGATATTTGAATTTGTCAGGTGCCTTTTTTGGTTGGGGTTGTAGTGGTACTGTGGATTTGGTGTGAGACGAGGCCATGGATGCTATTAAATATGTTACAATACACAGGGCATACTCACATCAGACAGTTAATTGTTCCAAATGCCAGTAGGGCCATTTTGGGAGCCTTGCTCCATCCTCAAAGATTTGGCAGGAGCAATAATTTCCTTTTTTCAATTCATCATCAATTTCTTCTTCTTTCCTGATAATTCACTTTGGCACATAAGGTGTCTTGTTATACTTTCTGAAAGGACAGAACACCTCTTTACCCATACCAATTTTTAGCTGCTGTTTTTCTGTTCTTTGACCTAATCTTAGTCCATTTGACTTCTGCCTCCAACTTTCATTTATGTCTCAAAGTCAATATCACATATTTATTATATTTTATAAGCCAAAAAATCAATTTTATGTCATCTTATTTGGCATATCCATGACATCAGACTTAGTTAATCTCTTTCTACTTCTATGTATATTTTCTTTTCCTATCTTAATATGTCAGGGTAGAACTATGGTAAATCTTTAACCATTTGAAAACATTGATATAATGAGTCACTGCAGGTCACACTTTCCTGGGCAGTGTAGGTCACTTAGTGATGAGAGGAGCACAGAAATACTAAGAATCTATCAGCTCATCTTCTCTCATGAGTGGTTGTCACCGGGCACTGCACTGGGAGGGCGCAGGTGGATGAAACTTTCTCTTTACCTGAACTGGATGTTTGCCAAGATGAGAAAGAACAGATATACAAGTGAATCCTCAATAGAGATACAAGGCCTGGGGTTACCTGAGTGAGCCTGAATGTTCTATACACACACAGAATAAGGATCTTAAACATGGGCTGGGAAGATGTTAATGATATTTTGTATTCCTGTAAGATTAGCTTGCTTATTGTTAAGGAATTATTTCTTCTAGTTGTTTATCATAAAGAATATTTTACATGTACCCTCTATTCCTTCCATTTAAAAAAAATACTTGACAAGTAACCTGTGTGAGCCAAGCAGTTGTTTTCCTCTATCAGTAAGGAAGATGTTAAGTGTACACTGAAGAATAAGAAAAACAGAACTTTAGATTTATTTGTGTATTGAAATGTGTTAGTGAGGTGGTCCAGATCTCATAGAATTTTATAGTTTTTGTAACATTGTCACCTGCATTAGCTGCTTATTGCAGGGGAAATGAATGATGTTGCTCTCTCCACCTGGAAAGTTAAGAAGACTTACATCCTGAGATGGGTCTTGAACAGTGACTGACTGTCAAGGCCAAGCTGGGAGGGAGAAGCATTGAGGGAATGAGAAACAGGAATACAAAGGTGACAGCTGAGCATGTACAACATGGTTGGGAGGTTGTCGATACTAACATTAGTGGGTCCCATCCAACTGAAGGGCCTTCAGGGGAAATGATGATGGAATGAAAGCAACACAAACAATGATACCCTCTTTTCCTGCAGATTATTTATGTGTACAGGAACTCTAAAGACGTTATGTGCTCATTCTTTCATTTTTCAAACATGATCAGAATATTGAAACCATCCACCAATATGGAGGAATTTATGAAACTCTTTTTGGAAGGAAAAGGTAACTGAGCTTATAAAACTAACAGTAAGTTCAGACCTATGGGAAGTTTTTAAAGTTAGTGAATTTTGCAGAGGTAAAGAAACTCGTGAAATTGAGTAGAATGGGATCAATGGAAAATTTATCAAGCTGTTTGTGGTGTTATCTTTGATAAAATTTCTACTCACTGTCACACAAACTCAGTATATTGTCAAGATCAAAAAGCCATACCACAAGTAAATATTAACGTTTGATCATGATAGGAGTGTGAACAGATTAGGAACTCAGAGGTTTCTGTTCTAGCTCAGCTGAGAATAAGGTTCCGTTTAGAGTACAGTATCATAGGGGTTTTGGCCGAACTTGCGCATGTGGTAACTGCCAAAGGCTTCTTTGGAACAAAGTTCTGTTCCGCAATGTGTTCTGAGGAGTCACTATGGCTGGTTGAGCAGGAGAGAGGCCTGCTGTGATAGAGATGATGGTCTGGCACAGGAGAAGCAAGCTTAGGCTGTGCACCACTGTGCAGAGCTGAAGGGAGTCCTTAGGGTGCCTACATATTATACTGAGGGGAGCAGCTCTATGTGCCTTTGGGGTCAGTGGGAGGAGTGGCTCAGAAAGGATTTGTTCCTATGAATGTTGTTGTATTTTTCCTTCCAAATCCAATTTTAGAATGCTTTTCTTTCTATATAAAGTGTCTTTAAAAATTCTCCTTTAATGCATGTTACAGTTTTCTGGTGACAGCTGGATGATTCTCCTGTTAATCATGTGGCTGGGGACAAACTGAACTCTATCAACAGAGTTCCTTTTCCTCCTGTTGTTACTAAACTTTCCTGCACCTTATAGGAAGGTGATAGCTTATTTGTTTTCCAATTCAATAAATTTATCTGTTCATTCTCTGTCTTCCCACAGTACCTGGAAGCCTTTGGTTTGACCATATCAAAGGTTGGTATGAGCACAAACATCACTTCAATATTCAGTTTATAATGTATGAGGACATGATAAAGGTGAGAAGAGATTATAGTTCAATTTTAACCTAAATTGTAACTGAGCCTGGCCTAATGAACTGATGATTTCATATCTAGAATTCTCAAGGCCAATATTGAACTAGAGATCCAAGATGTAGTGTTACATACACTTTTTTCTATGTCTTCTCCATATTCTATTTAACAAGTTTTCATTTCAATTTATGGACTTAAATTTGTTTTTAAAAAAACAATGTGTGTGTTAGTGATTTGTGGGTATATGCATGCCTTCATATGCTTGATTATTTTGAACCTGTATGTTTCTTTCTCAGTCATGCTCTATACATTCTATTTCGTGAATTATTCATCCTTTTGACACTCTGGTATTATTTTATCACACTGGGATGCATTTGTTGTGAAATCTAGTCTCATGTGCCCTATACTGAGTAATCCTGATAGGAGAATTTTAAATACAATGTCTGTGTCATTAAGAGGAATGCAGGTCCTAACAACAGTCAACCAGAAGCAGTTTGAAGAATAAGGATATCTGTTGTTTGTTGACTGAAATTGAGAGGCAGACTATCCTGAGGCTGGGAATGGCCCCTGAAAGGTGTTGTGACAATTCCAAGAATTTCTATTATCTTTTCTTATCATATTTCCTTTGGTATCAATCTTCCTCTCATAGTTGCAAGATGGTTGTCATGGCTCAGATCTCATGTCCTGTGAGTACAGCATGGACAGCACCCACAGTGGAAATAGACAGAACAGGAACATATAGGACTTTTTCCCTTGCTCTGTTGCCGGCTTTATCCCAGGAGGAAATTCAATCTCAGAAGCCTCTGTGTGACTTAGTCTTTCTGTTTCAATGCCAAAAGTACATCAGTCACCAGTCTAGATTAATCTTTGTAAAGAAGAGCAGTAGTGCCATGAAGATCTGCTCAAACCGGACCATACCTGTAACTGCTGCCAGGACAGCATCAGGGGTCTTTTAGCAAGAAAGGAGAGGATAAGCAGAAACGAAGGCAAAGACTACTGGCTGCCACCTCCTGAATGTTCATGCCCAACTTTGGTCAAAATCTCCCCCTAGGTCATGATGGAAACCTAGACTCTCTGGCCGAGTCTATATCAGCTACCAAGAGAGATTCAAGTACATGGCTGTCTTTGCCACCCTCCTCACAATAGGACTTCCTCCAGTGCCTCCAGCCACTTGTAACCTTCCTTCCAAGGCGTGTTCCCAGCTACTTGCAGGGAAACTGAATGTCTAACTTTCTGTGAACTGACATCTCACACATTCCATGCAACCATACTATTGTATATACTGACCCCTTAGTCTATATATTTCCAACTTTGCCTCCCTAGGAAAACCTGTTTCCATTTAAGACCTAGAACACATTTCTCTTGCTCCTTGAAACTTTCACTGATATTGGTTGCACACTCACTCTCTCCCCGTGTGTTGGTATACTCAGTGCCAGCTCTGATTCCATTGCTATCCCTGTATTTACCTGCACCATCACCTAGGGTCATGTCTGATATACAGTAGCGACTCTCATGAGGTTTACCTGTTGAACAAAGATCAAATGAAATGTGAGTTATCTAGAAATAAACCATAATTAGGGCAAAGCACTTGACAAAGGAAAGCTTAATTTACCAAGAGAGAATAATGAAGTCCCTTCTCACTGTGTAATTTCTCATTTATAACCAGCCTTACCAACTACATTTTTCATTCTGTGATGTTATTTAATTTTCTCACTTGTGTAATGCTTTTTTTGTTATGATTGGCTTAATGTATCAGTCTCTATTTTACCTCAGGATCTGAGAAGTTCTATTTTAAAAGTCTGTAAATTTCTGGGGAAAGAATTGAATAAAGAAGACATGGATGCTGTTATGAGTCAGGTCATGTTTGAAAACATGAAGTCTGACCCATGTGCAAATTATGAAAATGTGCTCAACAGGCGACCTGAAATTAGAAGAACAGATGGCCATTTCCTTTGCAAAGGTGAAGTTCAGCATCAAACTTTTATGTTTTGTCATGCAAATCATCCAAAGTGCAGCTTCTGGACTTCTTGCCAGAGTTTCACAAAATGGAGCACTCCTTGTCCCCTTCTTTCCTCCACACAGTTGATTTTTCTGGTTTTTGCACCACCCTCTCAATGATCCTATATTTTTTGGTCCCTGAAGGTATCTTAGGTGTAACCTACAATCACAAGGTCTTTACATGTCCCCTAAAAGTCTACCAGTGCCTAGCACAGTGCTGGCAACAAAATGGATGTTCATTCATTTTTAGACTCTTTCCCTTCATTAACATGGCCACAGTTATGATGATAAGTGAATGATGGGTCTGTTGGCCCTCACTGGCTGCTTTTATATCTCCACAAGTTTTTCTAAACATCCTTCAGGTGCGAATTAACAGCACACACTTGCTATTCTTTGTTATGAAGAGTGACCATTGTGTATCCGATATCAAATCAGGATCTCATATTACAACAACGTAGAGGTTTATCTCTTTTATCTGGCCTTATGGTAAGTGATATTTTAGATTGAATTAAATCATTTACAACTGATAAGAGTTGAACATATTGAATTATTTTCATTCCATACAATCTTTCCACATTATACCTCATGATATATTACCTGAGGATGAGTTTATTGTGTAATATAGAATTACAGGTACAGATTTTCCCTTTATTATAGAGTTATATGTCTCTATGTCAACTAGCATTAAATACTGTCTTTTTCTTTAAAAGATTTTTTTGTAACCCTTCATGTCTTAGGTATCTTCCCCATTCTCTTAAACAAACTGAAGCAGTGGTAACAGGGAGCCGACCTGAAGAGTAGGTGCTCTCTTTCCCTGTAGCCCAGCACAGACTCTTGTGTTCTGGATGCCAAGACCATTGTCATCTGTCATTACTGCTGTACTTGCATTTGGATTTTCTTTAAAAAGAAAACTTTCTGTGCACCTATATCTTTAACAGGCCTGAACAAGAGAGACTGAATTGGCAAATAAGGAAAATCTGAGTGAGCAAACTATCTTTGTAGAAGTGAAGCAGATTCCCATGTATTTACTATGAAGATAGATGCACACACACTTTGCTCATTGAAGTTAGCTACTTGAATGTCATTTTCTTTGGTATGACCACAGCTGCATTAAGATTTCTTAGAGTTTTTAGTTTATTTTGTGTTTTATTATTTTCATTCCATTCAGTGTATTTTAGAGGTCAGTGTGTCTTCTCTTGCCTCTCCTTCTCTCAGCTTCTATTTGTTATCTCACTTTGAATGTCTGTAAATTGAGTACAAGACTGTGTCATACCTAAGTTGAGTTAATATGAAGTAATTTAAGCCCTGCCTTTATAAACCCTAAGACTTTTGGCTATATTTTCACATCTCTCAGAACATCTATGTACTCATCAGGAAATATTAATTCAGTGATATTTGATGTAGGATTTTTATAAGACTTCTGTAAAATACAATAAGCAGTGCTAGAGTGGAATTAAAGAGTGATTAAGCTGCAGTGATTTCTTTTTTTTTCCAGGTGGCTGACAGCTTAGGAAGTGGAATAATTACATAAAGTTATAGTATAATTATAATGACAAGTTTGTTTAGCAGTTTTCCATAATGTGAGAGAGTGAAGACAGGGCCATGGGCAGGAGGAACTGGGAAGTTAGAGGGGAGAGAAAAATAAAAGTGTGAAAAATCATGTTTCCCCCAGTGCTAAGGTCCCACACCAGCACCCCCAGCCCAGACACTTCACTGATGCAATTGTTTTGTATCCCCCCCAGGTACCATTGGAGACTGGAAAAATCACATGACTGTTGCCCAGAATGAAAGATTTGACAAGATTTTCCAAAGGGAGATGAAGGACTTACCCTTGAAGTTCATCTGGGATATAAATAAAGAATAGAAGCTTAAGCTAACCCAAATATTTTAAGAACACACATTCAGAAAGAAACATTTAATGATGCACTTTAATCTTTGACTATTCTTTAATCTCAACTAAAAACCTTAATGATAAAAGTATACTAATGTAATTCTATATCCTTTAGCATATGTGGCCTGTTTTCCAATTCATGGGTTCATCAATTTCTGATGAAGAGAGGATTCTCCTTATTGTGTTAGTATAGAATTATACTAAATATAGTAAAATATACTGAAATATATTTATAATAAAAGAATTTATACTAAATTATACTAAAACAAAAGGAAAATTTTATTTTACTTTGGGTGATTCCTCACTTCTTGAGTAAAAGAAGAATTCATAACATGATTAATTTACTATCATAATGGAAGGTTTGACTATTGTAAAATACTCCTAATTGTCTTTTTTTCATGTTAAAGAGCTTAATATTCATATAACCATATAAGTGAAACCTTGATTTTAACTCTTTTAGGCTTTATGTTTAACATAGGAAGGTTGCCACCCCAAATATTTTCATGTAGTCATATAACATATACTCAATTGATCAAGATAATATACTTATGTTGTAAAAAGTAATTTTTTAGAAATAGATAAAAAGTGACTCAAATTGTCTATTGGGTCCAAAATGTCAGTAGGGTGCTTTAGGAACCTTGTTCTTTCCTCAAAGATTTGGCATGAGCAATAATTTCCTCTTTTTCAATTCCTCATCAGTTTCTTGTTTCCTGATCACTCTCTTTGGCACATAATCAAGTTGTCATGTAACACGTTTTAAAGGAGACCGAACTCTTCTTTCTCCGTATTGATATTAAGCTGCTGTTTTTCTTTTCTTTGAGCTAAATTTATGCAATTTGTCTCTGCCTCCAAGTTTCACTGATGCCTGAAAGTCAATATCACATATCTATTATATTTTATAAACAAAGGAATTAATTTTGTATCATCTTATTTGGCCTATTCCTGTCATCTAATATAGTTGACATCTTTCTCTTCTTTACATATTTTCTTTACCTACCACTGTCACTTTGACATAAACCAACAAATGTAAGACAGGAATTAATTCCCAAAACATAGTTAGAAACAGGAAGAATCATAGTAAGGGACTGAAAGTGACTTATTTCCTTTATGTATCACCTTTTGGAGGAGTACTATTTTTTTATAGAAATATCAACCATCATTAATATTTGTTAGACAATATCCACCATTTTGTTGACATCAGACAAGTGCCATGGCTTCAAGACTCTTTCCTGGGCAATATGGATCACTGAGGGATGGATGAAAGCAGCTCCAAAATACAAAGAATCCATCAACCCCTGTCTCAACATGTAAGGTTGTCTCCGGGCACTGCACAGGGAGGGGGCAGGGGGATGAAACCTTCTCTTCACCTAAACTGAATATTCCCCAAAATTAGAACAGATTTACATTCTCAATAGAGATACAAGGTCTCGTGTTTACCAAATTATCTTAAATGTTCTGTACACACACAGAATAAGTGAGTTAGAAATATGGGCTGGGGAAGATATTAATGGTAATTTGTGTTCCTGTAAGATTAGCTTGTTTACTTGGGAAGTTTTTCAGCTTAGTGAATTTGGCAGAGGGAAAGAGCCTCGTGAAATAGAGTATAATGGGTTCAGTGGACAATATATCATGTCCTCAGTGGGGTTATATTGCATGACCACGTCATGCTATTCATACAAATTCTACTCACTGTCATCCAAACTCTGGATATTGTCAGGATCACAAGTCATATTTCAAGGGGATATTTACATTTTACCATGAAAGGAGTGTGAACCAAATAGCACTTCAGGATCACACAGATTTTTTGTTCTAGCTCTACTGAGAAGAGAGCTCAGTTTAGATCACAGTAGGTTTGGAACTTTGGCAGTTCATAGTGCATATGGCCACTTCCAGAGGCTTCTATGGGATAAAGTACTGTTCCTCATTGTTCTGAAGAGTCAGTGTGGTTGGTTGAGCAGGAGCAAGGCCTACTGAGATAGAGATGATGGTCTGGCACAGGAGAGGTAAGCTTAGGTTCTGCACCCCTGTGCAGAGCTGAAGGGACTCATCAGGAGCCTCCATGGTCTACTGAGGGGAGCAGATCTATGTGTCTTTGGGGTCAGTAAGAGGATTTGTTCAGAGAGGATTTGATCCTATGACTGTTCTTTGTTTTCTGTCTTTCCTAATCCTACTTTAAAATGTTTTTCTGGGGGGTAAAAGATGGCAGCATGAAAATTGAGGCAGAAATTTCCTTCCCAAAACAGCAGATACAACAAATCGTAAAAGGGTGACCAGAAAGAAGATTGCAACAGCTGGCCTATGTCTGGGGAAAGAGGAGATCTCATGGGAAAGGATAAAGAAGTAAAGCTGTGATCCTGAGGGATCCAAGCCCCCCCTCAACCCAGCTTAATGGTGGGAAGAATAGAAACAGATCAGGGAGAGTGTAGAATTCCAGGACTGCTTAATACCCAGATCTGGAGATCTACACCAGGAGCATGACATGACATTGCATGCTGCTCTGGAGATTAGAGGGAACGGAAAGCAAAGATGGGTAGAATACTCAGAGAGAATGAGATTCTAGCCACTGTGGAGCACAGATACCCACAACTGGGCACTCTGGGACAAAAGAAACGTGGGCTCTTTGAAAGACTTCCCAACAGACTGGAGCCAAGATGGCGGCATGAATAGGACAGGTGAATCTCCTCCCAAAAACATATATATTTTGGAAAACACAACAAATACAACTATAACTAAAAGAGGGACCAGAAGACACAGGACAACAGCCAGACTACATCCACACCTGCGAGAACCCAGCACCTGTTGAAAGGGGTAAGACACAAGCCACAGCCCAGCGGGACCTGAGGCCCCTCACCCCAGTTCCCAGCGGGAGGAGAGGACTCAGAGCGGGGAGGGAGAGGGAGCCCAGGACTGCTAAACACCCAGCCCAAGCCATCTGCACCAGAGTGCACACAGAGGGTATGCATGGGGTCCTGGATCCTAGGGAAACTGGACAGTAAGACTTTTGAATGGGTCCTGAAGCCGGCACCCTTGTGACAAAGAAAAGCGAGTGCTTTTTGAAAGTCTTAAAGGGACACAGACCCCACCACTGGATGGAAGCATCCTGGGTCACAGACCAGCCCCTGGAAATTCCAGGGAACTCCAGGCACACTAAATCCCTGGGAAACAGCTCTGAGACCCCTCATGGAGGTAAACAGCCAAACAGCCCCCCGTCCATTACCCCTCTGGGGTCCCACCATAAAAGAGCAGCAGCCTGAGGCTGGCCATGCCCACAGCAAGGGAGCATCCTCCATACTGGCTGGGCAATATACAGAGACCCAGTCCACACACAATTGCCCAACACAAGCCACTAGGGTTCTCAGTTGTCCCAGCAAAGAAAGGACAGGACCAAGTGGAAAGTCTTGGCTCTCCCAGGTGACAGACGAGTCAGTAGATCACCATTGCAACTATCCACATGAAAAGGCAAAAAAGTTTGATCCAGACAAGACTAATCCAGACAGCTCCAACATCTTCCCCTGAGAAGGAACCTGGGGAGATAGATTTAACCAGTCTCCCTGAAAAAGAATTCAAAACAAAAGTCATAACCATGCTGATGGACTTGCAGAGACATATGCAAGAACTAAGGAAGGAGAATACAGAACTAAAACAAGCTCTGGAGGGACTTCAAAACAGAATGGACGAGATGCAAGAGACCATTAATGGACTAGAAAACAGAGAACAGGAATGCAGAGAAGCTGATGCAGAGAGAGATAAAAGGATCTCCAGGAATGAAAGAATTTTAAGAGAAATGTGTGACCAATTGAAATGGAACAATATCCGCATTATAGGGGTACCAGAAGAAGAAGAGAGAGAAAAAGGGATAGAAAGTGTCTTTGAAGAAATAATTGCTGAAAACTTCCCCAAACTAGGAGAGGAAATGGCCGCTCAGACCACAGAGATACACAGA
This sequence comes from Manis javanica, assembly GCF_040802235.1. Lineage (NCBI taxonomy): Eukaryota > Metazoa > Chordata > Mammalia > Pholidota > Manidae > Manis > Manis javanica. Next base: position 36,113,478 of record NC_133168.1, read on the forward strand.
ACTCCCATGACAAGGGATCCAAGGAGGGCAACACCAAGACACATAATAATTAAAATGGCAAAGATCAAAGGCAAGGACAAAGTATTAAAGGAAGCCAGAGAGAAAAAAAAAAGGTCACCTACAAAGGAAAACTCATCAGGCTATCATCAGACTTCTCAACAGAAACCCTACAGGCCAGAAGAGAATGGCATGATATACTTAACGCAATGAAACAGAAGGGCCTTGAACCAAGAATACTGTAACCAGCATGATTATCATTTAAATATGAAGGAGGGATTAAACAATTCCCAGACAAGCAAAAGTTGAGGGAAGTTGCCTCCCACAAACCACCTCTACAGGGCATCTTACAGGGACTGCTCTAGATGGGAGCACACCTAAAAAGAGCACAGAACAAAACACCCAACATATGAAGAAGGGAGGAGGAGGAATAAGAAGGGTGAGAAATAAAGAATCATCAGACTGTGTTTATAATAGCTCAATAAGCAAGTTAAGTTAGACATTAAGATAGTAAAGAAGCTAACCTTGAACCTTTGGTAACAACAAACTTAAAGCTTGCAATGGCAATAAGTACATACCTTTCAATAATCACCCTAAATGTAAATGGAGAGAATGCATCAATCAAAACACACGGAGTAATAGAATGGATAAAAAAGCAAGACCCATCCATATGCTGCTTACAAGAGACTCACCTCAAACCCAAAGACATGCACAGACTTAAAGTCAAGGGATGGAAAAAGATATTTCATGCAAACAAAAGAGAGAAAAAACCAGGTGTTGCAATACTATTATCAGACAAAATAGACTTCAAAATAAAGAAAGTAACAAAAATTAAAGAAGGACATTACATAATGGTAAAGGGCTCAGTCAAACAAGAGGATATAACCATTATAAATATATATGCACCCAATAAAGGTGCACCAACATATGTTAAACAAATACTAACAGAATTAAAGGAGGAAATAGAATGCAATGCATTCATTTTGGGAGGCTTCAACACACAATTCACTCTAAAGGACAGATTCACCAGACAGAAAATAAGTAAGGACACAGAGGCACTGAACAACACACTGGAACAGATGGACCTAATAGACATCTACAGAACTTTACATCCAAAAGCAACAGGATACATATTCTTCTCAAGTGCACATGGAACATTCTCCAGAATAGACCACATATTAGGCCACAAAAAGAGCCTCAGTAAATCCAAAAGATTAAAATCCTACCAACCAACTTTTCAGACCATAAAGGCATAACACTAGAAATAAACTGTACAAAGAAAGCAAAAAGGCTCCCAAACACATGGAGGCTTAAAAACACGCTCCTAAATAATCAATGGATGAATGACCAAATCAAAATGGAGATCCAGCAATATATGAAAACAAATGACAACAACAACACAAAGCCCCAACTACTATGGGATACAGCAAAATCAGTCTTAAGAGGAAAGTGTATAGCAATCCAGGCATATTTAAAGAAGGAAGAACAATCCCAAATGAATGGTCTGATATCACAATTATTGAAATTGGAAAAAGAAGAACAAATGAGGCCTAAGGTCAGCAAAAGGTGGGACATAATAAAGATCAGGGAAGAAATAAATAAAATTGAGAAGAATAAAACAATAGCAAAAATCAATTAAACTAAGAGCTGGTTCTTCGAGAAAATAAACAAAATAGTTAAGCCTCTAGCCAGACTTATTAGAGGAAAAGAGAGTCAACACACATCAACAGAATCAGAAAGGAGAAAGGAAAAATCACGACGGACCCCACAGAAATACATAGAATTATTAGTGAGTACTATGAAAACCTATATGCTAACAAGCTTGGATACCTACAAGAAATGGACAACTTCCTAGAAAAATACAACCTTCCAAGACTGACACAGAAAGAAACAGAAAATCTAAACAGTCCAACGACCAGCAACACAATTGAAGTGGTAAACAAAAACTACCAAAGAGCAAAACTCCCGGGCCTATGGATTCACCTCGGAAATTTTTTCAGACATACAGAGAAGACATAATACCCATTCACCTTAAAGTTTTTCAAAAAATAGAAGAGGAGGGAATACTCCCAAACTCATTCTATGAAGCCAACATCACCCTAATACCAAAACCAGGCAAAGACCCCACCAAAAAAGAAAAAAACAGACCAATATCCCTGATGTACGTAGATGCAAAAATACTCAACAAAGTTTTAGCAAACTGAATTCAAAATACATCAAAAGGATCATACACCATGACCAAGTGGGATTCATTCCAGGGATGCAAGGATGGTACAACATTCAAAAATCCATCAACATCATCCACCACATCAACAAAAAGAAAGACAAAAACCATATGATCATCTCCATAGATGCTGAAAAAGCATTTGATAAAATTCAACATCCATTCATGATAAAAGCTCTCAACAAAATTGGCATAGAGGGCAAGTACCTCAACATAATAAAGGCCATACATGGTAAACCGACAGCCAACATCATACTGAACAGCGAGAAGCTGAAAGTTTTTCCTCTGAGATCGGGAACAAGACAGGGATGCCCACTATCCCCACTGTTACTCAACATAGTACTGGAGGTCCTAGCCACGGCAATTAGACAAAACAAAGAAATACAAGGAATCCAGAATTGTAAAAAAGAAGTTAAACTGTCACTATTTGCAGATGACATGATACTGTACATAAAAAAACCCTAAAGACTCCACTGCAAAACTACTAGAGCTAATATTGGAATTCTGCAAAGTTGCAGGATACAAAATTAACACACAGAAATCTGTGGTTTTCCTATACATTAACAATAAACTAATAGAAAGAGAAATCAGGAAGAGAATTCCATTCACAATAGCATCAAAAAGAATAAAATACCTAGGAATAAACTTAACCAAAGAAGTGAAGGACTTATACTCTGAAAACTACAAGTCACTCTTAAGAGAAATTAAAGGGGACACTAACAAATGGAAACTCATCCCATGATCCTGGCTAGGAAGAATTAATATTGTCAAAATGGCCATCCTGCCCAAAGCAATATACAGATTTGATGCAATCCCTATCAAACTACCAACAGCATTCTTCAATGAACTGGAACAAGTAGTTCAAAAATTCATATGGAAACACCAAAGACCCCGAATAGCTAAAGCAATCCTGACAAGGAAGAATAAAGTGGGGGAGATCTCACTCCCCAACTTCAAGCTCTACTACAAAGTCACAGTAATCAAGATAATTTGGTACTGGCACAAGAACAGAGCCACAGACCAATGGAACAGAATAGAGACTCCAAACATTAACCCAAACCTATATGGTCAACTAATATTCGATAAAGGGGCGGACATACAATGGGGAAATGACAGTCTCTTCAACAGATGGTGCTGGAAAAACTGGACAGCTACATGTAAGAGAATGAAATTGGATCACTTTCTAACCCCATACACAAAAGTAAATTCCAAATGGATCAAAGACCTTAATGTAAGTCATGAAACCATAAAACTCTTAGAAAAAACACAGGCAAAAATCTCTTAGACATAAACATGAGTGACCTCTTCTTGAACACATCTCCCTGGGTAAGGAAAACAGTAGCAAAAATGAACAAGTGGGACTATATTAAGCTGAAAAGCTTCTGGACAGCAAAAGACACCATCAATAGAACAAAAATGTACCCTACAGTATGGGACAATATATTTGTAAATGATAGATCCGATAAAGGCTTGATGTCCAAAATATTTAAAGAGCTCACCCACCTCAACAAACAAAAAACAAATAATCCAATTAAAAAATGGGCAGAGGAACTGAACAGACAGTTCTCCTAAAAGAAATACAGATGGCCAACAGACACATGAAAAGTTGCTCCACATTGCTAATTATCAGAGAAATGCAAATTAAAACAACAATGAGGTATCACCTCACACCAGTAAGGATGGCTGCCTTCCAAAAGACAAACAACAACAAATGTTGGCGAGGTTGTGGAGAAAGGGGAACCCTCCTACACTGCTTGTGGGAATGTAAATTAGTTCAACCATTGTGGAAAGCAGTATGGAGGTTTCTCAAAATGCTCAAAATAGAAATACCATTTGACCCAGGAATTCCACTTCTCAGAATTTACCCCAAGAATGCAGCACTCCAGTTTGAAAAAGACAGATGGACCCCTATGTTTATCACTGCACTATTTACAATAGCCAAAATATGGAAGCAACCTACATGTCCATCAGTAGATGAATGGATAAAGAAGATGTGGTACATATACACAATGGAATATTACTCACGTATGAGAAAAAAACAGATCCTACCATTTGCAACAACATAGATGGAGCTAGAAGGTACTATGCTCAGTGAAATAAGCCAGGCAGAGAAAGACAAGTACCAAATGATTTCACTCATATGTGGAGTATAAGAACAAAAGAAAACTGAATGAACAAAACAGCAGCAGAATCACAGATCCCAAGAATGGCTAATAGTTACCAAAGGGAAAGGGACTAGGGAGGACGGGTGGGAAGGGAGGGATAAGGGTGGGAAAAAAAGAAAGGGGGCATTGCGATTAGCATGTATTGTGTTGTGGGGGGCACGGGGAGGGCTGTGCAACACAGAGAAGACAAGTAGTGATTTTACAGCATCTTACTATGTTGATGGGCAGTGACTGTGAACGGGGATGTGGGGGGTCTTGGTGAAGGGGGAGCCTAGTAAACATAATGTCCTTCATGTAATTGTGGATTAATGATACCAAAATAAAATTTAAAAAAAAGAGAAAGATTTCCCAACAGTGAGAGGCTACTAAAGGGGCAAGAATTATGGAGAGCTTGCTGCTCATGAGAATGAACAAGTGGACAAAATTGTCCCAGCACACTCAGCCTGGTAGGTTTGGAACTTTCTGGAAATTCAGGTGCTTCATACCCCTGGTTAGCAAAACAACCCCTAGGCCTCCCACTGTGATATGCAGGCTCCCACTCCTTCCTCCACCTGGCACCTGCTCACTAACCTCCTGCCCCTGCCATCATGCAATGGAAAGCTGTTGGGGAGAACAGGCATGAAGGGAGGGAGAAGAGGATTATGGAAGTCCTATGATTAGCACACAAACTGTAGTGGGGTGGGGTACAGTAAAGGCAGTATAGCCCAGAGAAGACAAGTAGTGTCTCTATAGCATGCTGTTATGCTGATAGTCAGTGACTGTAATGGGATATGTGAGGGAAACTTAATAATAGAGGGGAATCTAATAACCACAATGTTGCTCATGTGAAACCTTCAAAAGATTACACATCAATTATAACTTAATAAAAAAAGAGGACCTAAGTGTTTAAAAAGATAAAAATAAAATAAGATAAAATGCTTTTCTGTTTACATAAAACATGTTTCCAAGAAAAAGAAATTCTCCTTTAAAGCATGTAGTAGTTTTCTTGTGCCAGCAGTATGATTCTCCTGTTAACTCACTTGGACTCAACTTGGATTCAACAGTCCAAGCAGGTTTATTGCTGAACCTGAGAGGGACACCTCTGTCCTGGCCAGCATGTGACAGGTAAAAAACTGGACTCTAACAACAAGTTCCTTTTCCTTCAAAACATTACTGCACCTAACAAGAAGTATATAGCTTATTTCTCAGCCTGTTCAATGTATTTACCTAAATCCTTCTCTATATTCCCACAGCAACTAGAAGCCTTTGGTTTGACCATATCAGAGGTTGGTATGAGCACAAAAGTCACTTGAACATTCAGTTCATAATGTATGAGGACATGATAAAGGTGAGAAGAAATTATATTTCTGATTTAACCCAAGTGATAACTCAGCCTGGCCTAATGAATTGATGATTCATGTCCAGAATTCTCAAATGACAGTATGGAATTAGAGATCCAACAGGCATTGTTACAGGACACTTTTTTCTATGTCATCTCCATATTTTATTTACCAGGTTTTAATTTACAGTTATGGGCATAGATTTCCTATCAAGAAATGATACGTGTGTGAGGGATTTCTGGATATATGCGGACCTTCACATGCTTGATTATTTTGAACCAGAATATTGCTCTTTCAGTCATGTTTTATTCATTCTATTTTCTGCATTATTCATTCTTTTAATGTTCTAAATTTAGTTTATCACACGTGGATACATTTGTTGTGATATTTAATCTTGTGTGCCTTATGTTGGGTAAGCCTGAAAGGAGAATTTAAAATAAAATGTCTGTTTTTCATTAGGAAAAATGCAGCTCCTAATAACACTCATTATAAGTCATTTATAAGTGTTTTGAAGCATATATCTTTTTTTATGCACAAAGATGTTTATTATAATAGCATTACTGATAATGGAATATAGCCATCAATAGGGAACAAGTTACATAGATTATGGAACATACAAGTCATGGAATACTAAGCAATCATTAAAATATAGTGCGGTATTTCTATATATGCTTATATTATTTTTTATTTTATTTTTTAACTTTTATTTTGGTATCGTTAATGTACAGTTACTTGAACAACATTATGGTTACTGGACTCCCCCTATTATCAAGTCCCCCTCACATACCCCATTAGTCACTGTCCATCAGCATAGTAAGATGCTATAGAATCATTAGTTGTCTTCATTGTATATATTGCTTTTCCCACGTGCTTTGATCTTCATTTTGTGACATACTGAGAATTCTTTGGAAGTGTTTATTTTCTTTTCTTGTTTAGGAAGCCATATGGAATATTTTCACTTATTTGCCTTGTGTGATTGTATTGTATTCTTTCTTTATAGCCTCAAGTATTTTCTTTGCTAAAACTGCCATGTTGTCAGAGTTCTTTCTATTTAGACTGTCATTTCCATAACTCATTCCAGAATAAGTGATCAATGTGAAACATATATCTTTTATTTGCGTACTGAAATTGTGAGGCAGGCTGTCCTGAGGCTGGGTATGGCAGCTAAAAGATGGCATAAAAGTTCCAAGAATTTTCTCTTTTCTTTTTTATCATATTTGCTGTAACATCGATCCTTCTCTCATAGTTGCAAGGTGGTTGTCATGACACCAGTCTCATGTCCTATGAAGACAGACAAGATAGACCACACCCAAAGTGGAAAAGTAGAAAGAACAGGAAAATAAAGGAAATTTTCCCTTGCTATGCTGCCAAATTTACACCAGGTGGGAAATAAATCTCAGAAGCTTGTATTTGACTTTGTTTTTCTGTTTCAATGCCAAAAGTGCATCAGTCTCCAGTCTAGACTAATTTTGTAAAGGAGAGCAGTAGCGCCATGAAGATCTCAGCTCAAACCGGACCATTCCTGAAACTGCTGCCAGAACATCATCAGGGGTCTTTTATCAAGAATGAAGAGGATGAACAGATACACAGGCAAAGTTAATGACTGCCACCAGCTGAATGTTCATGGCCAGCTTTGGTCAAAACCTGCCCCTAGGTCATGATAGAAGCCTAGCCTCTCTGGTTGAGACTTTATCAGCTACCAAAAGAGATTCAAGTATCTGTCTTTGCAATCTGCCTCACAATACAACTTCTTCCAGTGGGTGTAGCCACTTCTGACCTTCTCATCCCAGGACTGTTCTCAGCCACCTGCAGGGAAACTGAACATCTAACATGTCTGGGATCTGAAATCTCATGCGTTCCATGCAACCACAATATTACATATACTGTCCCTTTAGACCTTTAGCTTATACAGCTCCTGCTTTGTCTACCTAGAAAAACCTGTTTCCATTTAAGACCTAGAACACATTTCTCTTCTTCCTTGAAACACTCTCTGAAATTTGTTTCACACTTACTCTCTCTGCATATATGGTTATATTCAATTCCCAGCACTGATTCCATTGCAATCCCTCTATTCACTTTGAAAGGGAAAGAGGAGATAGGTAAAAGAAAAAAGAGGGGCTATGCAAATTCAACAGTTCAAGCAGGTTTATTGCTGAACCTGAGAGGGACACCTTTGTCCTGGCCCAGCAGAACAAAGAAAAGAGACCCTCTAACAGGTCAAGACGTTTTTTATGGCCAAGGTTTTGTGGGCTCTTTTTGAGGGTAGGGGTCAGGGAAAAAGCGGGCTTGTTGCTTGCTGATGTGTCCTCTGGAGAATGTTGTAGCTTAGTTAATATGAAATGTAGGTCTCTCTGAGATGGTGGTGGGCTTATTCAAAGTTGGTACTCAGGTCCAGATTCTATCATTACTGATTCTAAAAGGGCATAGGAAGATGGGTTGCCATTTTTTTCTTGGCTACTTCCTGCTGAGAGGGGTGATGAAGGGAGTTTCTGGTATTTTGAAGTAAGAAGGCCATTGGGAGGTGTTCTTGAGTAGTTGCCTGGGAGATGGCCACCATTTGATCCTGTAAAAATCTTTGGGATAGGTTACTTAAGCAGAGAAGGACAGGAAGGAGGAGGGTGGTAAAGGTGAATGGGGCCAGGAGAGGTAGAAGGTGAGGGTTCTAGAAGCTGAGAGTGTAAGACTTGGACTCAGGCCGGGGAGAGAAGGGTTAGAGCCCAGTGGCCAAGAAGGTCACAAAGGTTGTATGAGGAGTGTACTTATAGGGGCTGGGGGAGGGCAATTGTTTGGGTTTTGGGGATAAGGAGTGCAGCTAACACCAGGACCTGTAAGCAGAGAGGCCAGCCTTTTATCACAAGGTTGTGTTGTTTGGGCAAATAACCAAGAGGCTGGAGGGAGTTCCCAGCTGATTGTGTGAGTAGTCCTAATGCTTTCCCTTTTTGTTGGTTAAGAAAATAAAGTTTTGTTAGGGTTAGGTAGAGTCAAAGCAGGTGCCTGGGGGAATGCTAGCTTAAGGGCACAGAAGGAAGCAAGAATTAAGTGTGTCTTTGGCACCAACGTTGGGGATCCCTGTGGGATGCCTCATAAAAGGATTTTGCAATGACTGAGAAATTTTGGATCCAGATTCTAAAATAGCTAAGAAACCCTAGGAAGGAAAAATCTTGCTTTGTGGTGGGGAAAGGGAGATAATTAATAGCTAGTGTTAGGAGGGTGTGTATTCAGAGAGTGGTAGGGTTGAGGTCAAGACCAAGGTAAGTGACTTTTTGCTGTACCAGTTGAGCTTTGTGTTCTGAGACACAGTATCCCTTTTTCTCCAGGATATAGAATCATTTATTGAGGGGCTGCAAAGCAAGAGGTCATTGACATACTGGAGCAGGTCACTAGGGGCCAGGTTGAGAGATCAGTGATCCTTTTGTAGTGCTTGGCCAAAGTTGGGACTTATCAGTTAAGACTACCTGCCTTGCCTTAAGATAGGCTATTTGGTTATTGCCTGATTATCCAAAAATATGTTAAGAATCAACTTTCTGCCTTTTAAAATGGAATCTTAGTCTTAAGATGGAGCTGTCTTATTTTTACTATACTGTTTATATCTCAGGATTTTCATTGTAGGTGGGAAAAGTTAATCGTGATGCTTGTCCCATGTCACTGCCCCACCTCATTCACCCCTCAAGGAATGTGGACCCTTGAAATCTTTCAAGGAAATGTGGGTGTCGGTCACTCTTCTGTAACTGCTTCCTGCTGAGTAGGGGAGGTGTCCCTGCCTGTGAGTACAGCAGTTCCTTGCTATCTGTCAGGGAGAGGAAGGCTCATGGAGCCATAGTAGTGGAGGTGGACATGGAGAAGGGTGCATGAAAGGAGGATGCAACTAAGTTGCAGGGTTGCTGATGTGCATCTTCATCAGCGTTAGGGTGGACTGACATCCTCGTTTGAGCAACATCTGGAGTTGGATTCTTTTGTTTGGAGGAAACAAACTTGACAAGGAGATTAAGAATGAATGGTTGAATATAAGGACTAGAAATAGTGAAACTTTAATTGAAATAATGGGAAAAAACTGAAACGTTTGGAGTCATAGCTAGGTATTTTGTGGAAACTAAAATCCAGGATCTAGTCTATTTTACAATGAACAGTATAAGGATCTAATAGTGATAAGGCTGCACTGTTGAAACATAATTCTTCTTCTCTCTAAAATTACCCTCATTTTTATTAATATAAAATAAGTTTAGCTTTAAAGCAGGTGGCCTGATTATTTACACAAGTGCAGCAAGAACAGCCATTGATAGCACAAGCTCTTTAAAATGTGCTTTACTGGAAGTTACATAAAGATTTCAGATTGAGCTTTTAAAGGCCCCTCAAGACCAGAAAGCCAAGGCAGACTTGCCATCAGGTTTTGCCTGCAGTACCTGTAGATTTGGATAAAGTCCTCTGTTCTCAACGTCTCCAAGATATTTTGAGGTTTCTGCACCTGCCCGGAAGTGACCTTTCTTACTCACCTGATAAGGCTGCTGGGAACCCTGTAAGCAAGGTATACCTGGCCAGTTCTTACAAGGGGCTTTGTTGGCTCCATAAATTCAGTCTCAGTTCCTTAAAGCTGTTCATATCTGAGTCTATGCACATGCCTAAAATAAGACACTCCAGTCAAAGCCTTAGTAATATAACCAGTGTTTTCAATTGGTCAAGTCACAAGGAGAGCAGATGCTTATTGAACTTATGCAAATAAAAATACTGCCATATAATATGAAAAAGTCACTGAGAGTTTTTGAATTCTGGAGGGATCAAGTAGAGAGAGAAAGATAAATATTTCAGTCTGCTTTAAAGGTATAATCTGCTAAACAGTTGTAAACTGGCTTAAGAGAAAAAGGTTGAAACAGACACTTCTCTTTCTGTTTAAGAGATCAGCGACATTTGAAACAAAATTAAAATCATCTTCTTTAGTTTACTTAACTTTATGTAACTAAATTTTTCTCTGCTTGAATGTAGATCTTTACTAGTTTAGGAGTAAAACAGTAACTATAAATGAAAAAAGATTTAGAAATGACAGTGGTTAAAGATTGAGAGTTTAAGACAACTGATGTAAGGATGTTTGGATATTTCTGTAACATATCAAGTCAGCTATTAGCTCTTTTAATATTAAGATCTTATTCTCTTAAGTACACAGACATCTCATTGAGACCTTAAGCATGAGAAATTATTTTGATACAACAATTAGAAAAATCCTTCACAGTTTTTAACATTAAGAGCAGACTTATAGTACAAGAAAACTTTGTCCTTTTAACAAACAGAAAACAAAATTCTAATTCTGTTGTGTACTTCATATGGATACTCATTTGCTTTAATATCATATAGCATGAGCATATCAAATTCTTCCACAAACTTTCTACAACTTTCTTTTTACATTTAGAGTTCTCCCTCTTTAATAAACAGCTGTACTTTAGAACAGTTACCTTTTTTTACCATCAATAAAATGAATTTATATTCCTTATACCTTCTCTTATCAAAACATACATCTTTTCTATCATTGAGAGATGTTTTCTTTATTACTTCAAGTAGTTTTATTATAACTTAAGAGCATTAGGAACTCTGACTTTTAGTGAACACCGAGAAGTAAGCTATTGTAGACTGTTACCCTTGCATTCTTGAGAATGGCAAATCAATAATTAATATTTCATTATTTAATCTTACTTGGGAGTGACTTAATTCATTAATTTGACTTTTTACTGAACTTAGCCAAACTTTAAGGTTTCTGTTTACTACAAAGGTTTTTAAGCTGTTTTTAGGTATACATACTGTAACACACAATTATTATTAAGAAGTATACTTACTACACTTTTTTAGTTCACTCATTCCTAACAACCATGCTAGATTACTCACAAAACCTTCACCAAACATTAGATAAAGTTAAGTCTCTCTTTAAGTATTTTTAAAAAAGATTTAGTGGATAACATCAACTTAAATGACTTAAGGTAAACTTAGGCAGCTGATATCTGTAAGGCCAAGTCTGTTTTAATTTAATGTAAATTCATATGAATACTGAGGATTTTTTATCAGAATTTCCGGAAGTTTCGGAATGTCCAATTTTTTTTCAAGCACTTGTCTTTCAATCAATTAATTTTTAGCAGTACCATACAGAGCAGAAAAATATCTTCCACTTAACACATTTAGACATACAAACGTACAGATTGAGAGACATGATGACCACAGTTATTCTAGGCTGTAACCTAACTTCCAGTTGTAGCAGTTTGGTAGGACCCAGTTTGCAAATGGAGGTTTAACTCACATTTCTCTCCAGCTGTATTTGATGCAAATGGAGTGTAATCCACACTTCTTTGGTTATAGGGTCTCCAGCATGATGGTTATTAAGGCAAATTCACAAGACACAAAACAAGCTTAGATTTAAGGCACTTACACAATGCAGGCGACCTCGGGGAGGAAGGCGTGCTGAAAGGTTGGGGTTCTGCTTTTAAGGATTTTTCAGGAATGTGACAAAGGGCTAGTGATGTACACTTGTTAAAAGGTCTCTTTTATCTTTAATGAGACGTTAAGTATTTTATTAATCCTCTGGATAATCCTGCAAAATTTAAATAAATTTACTGCTCTGGTCCCCTCCCAGGAGAGCAGCTTCCCTCTGGGAGCATAACAATCAAGATTGCCTGCCCTGCCCCCATGTGGTGGAGGATATCTCTTCCCAGACGGGGGTGGGTCAGTGGAGGATTACTAGAAAGGAGGGAAAGTAATATGGTAAAGGAGGGGTTTGGGCTGGTGTTTCTATTAACCCTCTCATTACAACAGTGAAGATAGAGGGAGCAAAGGTCATGAATATTCAATAAGCACAGAGAGGCTGGCTCCCATGTCAACCAGGAAAGAAACCTGACTTCCTTGCCACCACCATTGTTACTCGTGGATCCGCTGGTGTCGTCATGGAGGCGGCCTTGGGATCTGGGCCGCTTCAATTGGTCGCTGAAGACAGGGCCTTGAGTGCTGCCAGGCCCTCTCTAGATGTGTCTGGTTGCCTGGAGGGGAGAGAACTCAAGGGAGGGGTTGACCCCTAGAGGGCAATTCACTCTCCAGTGACCCCTCTGTTCCTGTTCGGACACGGCTTTGTTGAAGGCCTGGGATTAGAGCAAGCTTTTGCCCAGGGGCCCTGAGTGCCACAGCGAAAACAGTTGCTATGCGGGTATTGGGTGGAATCTTTTGCAGGCTTGTCAGAGTGAAGTTGAACCAGGGAGGCCAGAATCTGATATTTGGCTTTAGCCTGTTTTTCTAACTTTTTTGTTCCTTATCCCAATTGTTGAAAATGTTAAAGGCAAGGTCTACAAGCTCTTTTTGGGGTGTTTGGGTCCATTTTCTAATTTTTGGAGCTTTTTATTAATATCTGGGTTAGACTGGGAAATGAAGTGCAGGTGTAGGAGAATAAGGGCCTCAGCGGAGTTAGGACTGTGTTTGTGTATTTAATCATGGCCTCTGAAAGTCGGCTCTTAAAGAGGGCTGGGTTTTTATCTGCCCCCTGGGTAATTTCCCTGAGGTGCTCATATTGGATTTATCAGGGTTTTCTGAGAAGGACCCATCTTTTGTTCAATATGCTCTAGATCATTAATTGAAAAGGAGACATGAACGCCAAAGCGCCTTTTAGTGCCTGCTGCCCAGAAGCATTCTGGGGAGGTATTGGGTGGAAAGTGAGAGTGCGTGAGCATGTTTGACGCTGGGTAGGGGGTTTGGAGAGGGGGTTGGGTTAGAAGAGGTACACATGCTGGTGGATATCAGAGAGGAGGAGCGGGAGGGGTGCCCAGGGTTGGGGGGAGCTGATGGTGGGGAGAGATTTGGATTTGGCAGAAGCTGTTGGGGAAGAGGAGGACAATAAGGCGAAGGGTAACAGAGGAGAGAAAAGGGGGTAAAGGCACGATGTGATCAGGGTATGGGTAGGGGATTTTTGTTCCGTGAGATCTTTAGAGTTTTATTGTTTGGCTCTCACCTGAGATCTTAGAATCAGCAAAAGGCACAGAGTATGCAAAAAGCATAAGGGAGTGTTTTGGCCTGGCAAGCCTCCCAGAGATCTGGGAGCCTTGTCCAGGGACAATAGGAAGTTAAGGTTCCTGGGAGACTAACAAACTAGTTAGGAAAGTTGCCTGGGCTGGGCAGGCAGCTGTGAGAAAAAAATGAAGAGAAATCCCCCCTACTGCACTAAGAAAGCAGTGTTGGCCTGAGGCTGTGTTTCTCCTGAGGCTGCTGGAGAGGTGGGCTCTCAGTGGGAGGTCGGAGTTTAGAGGAGAACAAAGGGGAGGCTGCTTCAGGAGAGGGAAGGCTTGGATTTAGGGAACCACTGACCATTTGCCTGTCCTCTGGAGAAAGTTATTAAGATCTCAGGGGATTTGGAAATTGAAAGTGCCCTCAGCTGGCCAGTGTGACCCATTGCTGAGTTTATATTGAGGCCACATGGAAGTAGAATAAAAGACCAATTTTTTTTGGTTTAATGTCTCCTTTTAATCACAATTGGGAAAGACAACGTAGGATAGAGCTGTGGCAGTGTCTCCCAACGTTTTTGAGGGAGAATTGCCCATTGTGGAAGGGTAAGAAAGGACGGCCAGGGTTTGGGAAGCACACCTCTAGGTCATCTCCCTGCAACCAGGACGCTCCTGGGGCCGGATTGTCCTGCACACTGAGAGAAGGCTTCCCCGTAGTCAGAGTGCAGGTGGTCCCCTTGTGGTGTTCTCAACTGGAGGACAGAGAGGAAGGGGAAAGATAAAGCAAAGGGGACTGGGACCAACTTCCCATTGGCTCCCAGAGAAAGCTGATGAGAGGCCAAAATCTTACCCTCCTGGGAATTGCGATGGATTAATACCTGGTGGTGGATGTGTAGACTGAGGTCTGGCAAGACAGTCCCTGGACTGGAGTTATCAAGCGGGGTGTTGTGTGAGGGAGGGAAGGGAAACAGGGTGAGACACAGGAGGCTCTCAGGATCTAGGCTTCAGCACAGGATGAGCTGCTTCCTAGGCTACAAAAGAGCCCCTGCTCTCCATTTCCCGTTCCTGGATTTCAGTACTACATGGAAGAGAAAAAGGCGATAGTTTAAAAAAAAAAGTGGGGGATATACAAACTCAACAGTCCAAGCAGGTTTATTGGGGAACCTGAGAGGGACCTGTCTGTCCTGGCCAGCAGAACAAAGGAAAGGAATCTCTAAAAGGTCAAGAGGCTTTTTATAGCCAGGCTTCTGGTGGGCTCTCTGAGGAGAGGGGTCAGGGGAAAGGTGGGTTAGTGGCTTGCTGACGTGTCCTCTGGAGAATGCTTGTAGCCTTGATAAGATGAGTCCTAGGTCTCTCTGAGATGGCGGGTGGGCTTATTCAGAAGGTGGTACTCAGGTCTGGATTCTATCACACTTCCTCTGTCACCTGGGACTGTGTCTGAAATAGTCCCTACACTCACCAAGTTGGTGTTTTGAATACAGATGAAATGAAATCTGAGCACTTCATAAATAAACAAAAGTGAGGAGAAAAACTACATATAGAGGAAGATTAATTCACCAAGAAGGAAAAATGAAATCCCTTCCCACTTTGTAACTCCAAATTTATAGCCAGCCTAAGGAGCTACATTTTTTGTTCCATGATGTTATTTAGTTGTAACATTTATATACATCTTATTTGTCATGATTTGCATAATGTATCAGCCTCTGTTTTACCTCAGGCTCTCAGAAGTCCTATCTCGAAAGTCTGCAAGTTTCTGGGGAAGGAGCTGAGTGAGGAGGACATGGATGTCGTTGTGAGGCAAGCTATGTTAGGGAACATGAAGTCTGTCCCACTCACAAATTTTGAATGTACACTAAATGAACAAGCCAGAATCTAAAATAAGCATGCTGTTTTCTTTAAAAAGGTGAAGATCAGCAATGTTTGTTCTGGTCTGAGGTGCAAATGAACCAATGTACTCTGGACTTCTTGCCAGTTTCCCAAAATGTAGCTTTCCTGTGCTCTTCCCTTCTCTGGATGGTTGGTTTTCCATGATTTCTGCTCCATGCTCTTCATGAAAATACATTATTTGGTTCCTGAAGGGATCAAAGGAGTAACCTACAATCCCAAGGTGCTTACATGGCCCCTAGACATCTACCAATGCCTAGCATAGTGTCTGCCACAAACTGTATGAACCTTAGTATAAGAACCTTTCCCTTCAAGAACATGGCCACGGTTCTGATATTTAATGATGGATATTTCTGCCATCACTGGCTACTTTTGTATTTCCACAGATTTTTTTGAGTATCAGCATTCATCAACATGAATATTAGGACACATTTGTTATCAGGAGTGATAATTACAAGTCTTATATCAATAAAGATTCTATACTAAACAAATTTGTGGAAAGATCTCATTTATCTGTCCTAGTTATGAGATTTTATATTGAATGAAATCATTATACCAGTGAAGCGTTTGAACATATTAAATTGTTTTAATTTTATATAATCATTCCAAATTATATTTTATGATATTTTAATTGAGGATAAGTAGATTGTGTAATACAGAATTATGTATATATAGATTTTGTATTTGATGCATCTATGTCAAGTAACAATAACTACTAACTCTGTTTTCTTGGTTTTTTTTGTATCCCTTCATCACTTAAATGTAGCTCTTAAAAAATTCTCTTAAAAAATTAAGGAGTTATATTCTCAAATGCCATTTGCTTTGGTATGACCACTAATGCACTGTATTTCTTTGATGATACAGTTTTCTAAAAAATTTTATTTTTATTCCATTCAGTTTATTTATTTTTTGGTGTCATTAATATACAATCACATGAGCAACATTATGGTCACTAGACTCTACCCATTATCAAGTCCCCACCACATACCCCATTACAGTCACTGTCCATCAGTGTAGTAAGATGCTATAGAATCACCACTTGTATTTTGTGTGCTATCCTGCCTTACCTGTGCACCCCACTATATTATGTGTGCTAATTGTAATGCCCCTTTTTCACCCTTATCTCTCCCTTCCAACCCAACCTCCCCAGGCCATTCCCTTTTGGTAACTATTTGTCTATTCTTGGGTTCTGTGAGTCTGCTGCTGTTTTATTCCTTCAGTTTTTTCTTTGTTCTTACACTCCACAGATGAGTGAAATCATTTGATACTTGTCTTTCTACCCATGGCTTATTTCACTGAGCATAATACCCTCTAAGCTCCATCCATGTTGATGCAAATGACAGAATTTTTTTTTTCTTATGGCTGACTAATATTCCAGTGTGTATATGTACCACATCTTCTTTATCCATTCATGTACTGATGGTCATTTAGGTTGCTTCCATTTCTTGGCTATTGTAAATTGTGCGGCAATAAACATAGGAGTGCATAGGTCTTTTCCAAACTGGGCTCCTGCATTCTTAGGGTAAATTCCTAAGAGTGGAAATCCTGGGTCAAATCGTATTTCCTGGGTCAAATCGTATTTCTGCTTTTAGTTTTATGAGGAACCTCCATACTGCTTTCCACAGTGGTTGAAGTAATTTACATTCCCACCAGCAGTGTAGGAGGGTCTCCCTTTCTCCACATCCTCACCAGAATTTGTTGTTGTTTGTCATTTGGATGGTGGCCATCCTTACGGGTGTGAGGTGATATCTCATTGTGGTTTTAATTTTCATTTCCCTGATGATTAGTGATGTGGAGCATCTTTTCATGTGTCTGTTGGCCATCTGAATTTCTTCTTTGGAGAAATGTCTCTTCATATCCTCTGCCCTTTTGTTAATTGGGTTATTTACTTTTTAGGTGTTGAGCCATGTGAGTTTTTTATATATTTTGGATGTTAACCCCTTGTCAGATATGTCATTTACAAATATATTCTCCCATACTGTAGGATGCCTTTTTGTTCTGTTGATGATGTCCTTTGCTATACAGAAAGTTTTTAGTTTGATGTAGTCCCATGAGTTAATTTTTGCTTTTGTTTCCCTTGCTTTAGGAGATGTGTTCAGGAGGAAATTGCTCATGTTTTCATTCTGTAGATTTTTGCGTATGTTGTCTTCTAAGAGTTTTATGATTTCATGACTCACATTGAAGTCTGTAATCCATTTTGAGTTTACTTTTGTGTATGGGGTTAAACAATAATCCAGTTTCATTCTCTTGCATGTAGCTGTCCAGTTTTGTCAACACCAGCTGTTGAAGAGGCTGTCATTTCCCCATTGTAGGTCCATGGCTCCTTTTTTATACATTATGTGATTAGGTTTATATCTGGGCTCTCTAGTCTGTTCCATTGGTCTATGGGTCTGTTTTTGTGCCAGTACCAAATTGTCTTGATTACTGTAGCTTTGTATTAGAGCCTGAAGTTGGGGAGCGTAATGCCCCCTCCTTTATTCTTCCTTCTCAAGATTGCTTTGGCTATTCGAGGTCTTTTGTGGTCCCATATGAATTTTAGAATGATTTTCTTTAGTTCATTGAAGAATGCTCTTGGTATTTTGATAGGAATTGCAATGAATTGGTAGATTGCTTTAGGCAGGATGGCCATTTTGACAATATGAATTCTTCCTATCTATGAGAATGGGAAGTGTTCCCATTTTTTGAATCTTCTTTAATTTCTCTCTTGAGTGTCTTGTAGTTTTCATACTGTAGGTCTTTCACTTCCATGGTGAGGTTTATTCCTAGGTATTTTATTCTTTTTGATGCAATTGTGAATGGAATTGTTTTCCTGATTTTTCTGACTGCTAGTTCATTGTTAGTGTATATTTATGCCATCAATTTTAGTGTATTAATTTTGTATCCTGCAACTTTGCTGAATTCAGATATTAGATCTAGCAGTTTTGGGGAGGATTCTTTAGGGATTTTTATGTACAATGTCATGTCATCTGCAAACGAGGACAGTTTGACTAATTTTGCCAATCTGGATGCTTTTATTTATTTGTGTTGTACAATAGCCATGTCTAGGAACTCTAGTACTATGTTGAATAGAAGTGTGGAATGTGGGCATCCTTGTTTTGTTCCCTATCTTAAAGGAAAAGCTTTCCGCTTCTCACTGTTGAGTATTGTCTGTGGTTATCATATATGGCCTTTATTATATTGAAGTTCTTGCCCTCTATACCCATTTTGTTGAGAGTTTTAAACATGAATGGATGTTGAATTTTGTCAAATGCTTTTTCAGCATCTATGGAGATGATCATGTCGTTTTTGTCCTTTTTGTTGGTGTGGTGTATGATGTTGATGGATTTTCAAATGTTGTATCATCCTTGCAACCCGGTAATAAATTCTCCTTGATCATGACGGATGTTCGTTATGATGTATTTTTGAATTTGGTTTGCTAATATTTTGTTGAGTATTTTTGCATCTATGTTCATCAGGGACATTTGTTTGTAATTTTCTTTTTTTCTGGTGTCTTTTCCTGGTTTTGGTACTAGAGTGATGCTGACCTCCTAGAATCAGTTGGGAACTATTCCCACCTCTTCTATTTTTTGGAAAACTTTAAGGAGAAAGGGCATCATTTCTCCACTAAGTGTTTGGTAAAATTCAGCAGTGAAGCCATCTGGTCCAGAGGTTTTGTTCTTAGGTAGTTATTTGGTTACCAGTTCAAATTTGTTCCTGGTAATTGGTCTGTTCAGATTTTCTGTTTCTTCCTTGGTCAGCCTTGCAAGTTTGTATTTTTCTAGAAAGTTGTCTGTTTCTTCTAGGTTTTAGTTTGTTAACATATACTTTTTCATAGTATTCTCTAATAATTCTTTGTATATCTGTGGTGTCCATAGTGAATTTTCCTTTCCCATTTCTGATTCTGTTTATGTGTGTAGACTCTCTTTGTTTCTTGATAAGTCTGGCTAAGGGTTTATCTATTTTGTTTATTTTCTCAAAGAACCAGCTCTTACTTTCATTGTTTCTCTCTATTGTTTTATTCTTCTCTCTATTGTTTTATTTATTTATGTGTACTCTAAACTTTACTATGTCCCCCTCCTTCTACTGACTTTGGGCCTCATTTGTTCTTCTTTTCCTAGTTTTATTAATTGTGAGTTTTGGCTGTTTATATGGGATTTTTCTTCTTTCCTGAGGAAGATATGTATTGCAATGTACTTTCCTCTTAGCATGTCCTTGGCTGTGTCCAACAGATTTTGCAGTGTTGAATTATTGTTGTCATTTGTCTGCATATATTGCTTGATCTCTGTTTTTATTTGGTCACTGATCCATTGGTTATTTAGGAGCATGCTGTGAATCCTCCATGTGTTGGTGGGATTTTTCATTTTCTTTGTGTAATTTATTTCTAGTTTCATACCTTTGTGGTCTGAAAAACTGGTTTGTACAATTTCAATCTTTTTGAATTTACTGAGACTCTTTTTGTGGCCTAGTATATGATCTATTCTTGAAAATGTTCCATGTTAACTTGAGAAGAATGTGCATTCTGTTGCTTTTTGGTGTAGAGTTCTGTAGATGTCCGTAAGGTCCATCTGTTCTAGTGTGTTGTTGATTGCCTCTGTCTTCTTACTTATCTTCTGTCTGTTTGATCTGTCTTTCAGAGTGAGTGGAGTGTTGAAGTCTCCTAGAATGAATGCATTGCATTCTATTTCCCCTTTTAATTCAGTTAGTATTTGTTTCACATATGTGTGTGCTCCTGTGTTGGGAGCACAGATATTTATAATGGCTATATCTTCTTGTTGGATTGACCCCTTTATCATTATGTAATGTCCTTTATTGTCTCTTCTTACTTTCTTTGTTTTGAAGTCTATTTTGTCTGATACAAGTACTGCAACTTCTGCTTTTTCCTATTAGTTGCATGAAATATCTTTTTCTACCCCTTCATTTTTAATCTGTGTATGTCTTTGGGTTTAAAGTGAGTGTCTTGTAGGCAGCATATAGATGGGTCTTGTTTTTTCATCCATTCAGTGATGCTACGTCTTTTGATTGGTGCATTTAGTACATGCACATTAAGGGTGATTATCAATAGGTATGTACTTATTGCCATTGCAGGCTTTAGATTCGTGGTTGCCCTGAAGGGGATGGAAAAGAGGTCATAAATATCCAGTGGTAAGCCTCAGGAATAGTCTTAGCCTATTGACGTCTCCAAGTAGTTTTTGCAAATCATTCAGTGTTTGTGGTATATCTCCACATTTTGGGGCTAAATGATCCTTTGTAAAACAGGAGTTCCCAAGTAAGAGAATGAGCTTACATTTTCACTTTCTCAGGAGCAATGTAGAGTCCATGTCTATCTAACTGCACTTTGAACAGTCCATAAATTTGAGACAAAACCTATGGGTCTGCATATGAACAAAGAATGTCATTCATATAATGGACAATGTATGCTTCTGGATATTTATCACACACCACTTGAATGGCCTGTGCCACAAATGTTTGACATAAAATAGAGCTATAGGCCATTTCTTGAGGAAGTACTTTCCATTTTTATCTTTTCATGGGCTCTTTAACGTTAACTGTGGAAAGATAAAGGCAAAGCATTCCCTATCTCCTGGATGTAAGGGAATAGCAAAGAAACAGTCTTTCAAGTCAATAACAATTAGGGAATGTTTCTAAGGGGTCATAGTAGGTGAGGGAAGTCAAGGTTGGGTTGCTCCCATCATAACCATGACTGCACTAACCTTGTAGAGGACCTGTAGGAATCTCCAGTGACTGGATTTTATTTTTATTATAAAGATGGGAGTGTTCCAGGGACTGAAGGATTCCTCAATATGTCCAGTTTCCATTTGTTTGGAAACCAGCTGTTATGGAATTCCTAGCTTTTCCTGAGTCAGAGACCATTGGTTCACCCAGATGGGCTCATCAGTTAACCACTGCATTTTAGAGGCTATTAATATTGGGGAGGCAGGTGATACCAAGTCCTCAGGGCAAATTGGGATTGTATCCTAGGCCAGACCAATGTTGGTGGGGCTGTGGGGAGATTGGGAGTGGCTGACCTTGGTACTCATTTCCTAGGTCAGTCCCAAGCACATGTCCCTGGTCTAGCAATATTCGAGCAACTTGGGGCCTAGGGCTATAAAGTAAAACTGAAATTTGCACTAGTACATCTCAACCCCATGAGTTGACAGGGAGATGGTAGAGGACATAGGGCTTGAAAGTCCCTGTAGCCTCATTGTCTGACCAGGCCAATGTCTGAGAACCCTGTAGAGGACCCCATACCATACCAATACCTTGAAGATCAGCGATAGCTTCTCAGGTGGGCCAAGTGGTGGGCCAGTGTCATGTTGAAATGACAGACAGATCAGCTCCAGTATCCATAAGTCCTTCAAAATGTTTCCCATTCATCCAAAGAGTTAAAAAGGTCACTCAAGATCCACCCATTGGACCCAAAAGGGTCTGAATAGCTGAAGTCTTGGTCCCCTCTTGTCTGGGAGGACTGGCACTGGCCAGTTTGTACAACATTTGAATAATCAAGAAAGGAGAGCAATATATGACTTGAATTTCACCCATGCAGTCAGAGTCTATGACCCTGGGCTGCATCCACAGTCCTTTCAAATACCAGCTACTCTGGCCTAAAATAAGGCCTACTGTACTGGGAGGTAAGGGGCTATATACTTTGGTGGGAATGCCTTGGGGTCCCATGTCAGGAGTTAGTAGGAATCGGGAGGTAGGACGGAGGTACTAAGGTTGATTGACACTTCCTGCACTTCCTGGGATTGCTTGACAAAGTTTTTTGGACTATCTTGTATAAGGAAGGACAATTGATGGAGTCATGAACAGGGCCCCCATTAATTTCTGGGGCTGGGGCTGGCTCCACTGGGAGATTCCTGATAATGGTAGTCCCTGAACATTAGTTTGTCACCCACATTCATTGGCCCAATGCTTGCCTCGGTGGCACTGCGGGAAAATTCCAGGTGCTCTATTTGGTCTTTCCTGAGGCTGTGGGGCAAAGGCAGGAGGTGCTCTTGGATACTCTTTTGGGTGAGGGCACTCCTGAGCAAAATGGAAGAGCCACCTGCAGTAAAAACATCCACCTCTAAGATGGTGCTCTGTCCCTTGCTTGGGTGGGGCCTTTTTATTGGCCTGAATGTTTTTTGTAGCGCAGCCTCTAATGCTGCACACTGCATGTAGGAAGTTGCCACATCTGCACAGAGTTTGACAAAGTCAGAAATAGTTCCCTTTTTTTACATGGCTGAATGAGGCCCTGACATGTACTGTTTGCGTTTTCTTAGGCCAGTTGGTTAGCAAGAATATTCTGAGCCTCAGAGTCAAGAACTACGCTGGATATTGCCTGCAGTAAATGAGATACAAATTCCTGGAAAGGCTCATCTGGGCCTTGCTGATCGCTCTGAGCTCTTCAGTTTTAGTAGCAGCTCCTCCAAGCCTTGCTTCCACAAAGTTAATTTGCTAATATGCCTGTAAAGTGAACTGATGCTGACCCAGCAAGACAGAATAATGCCCTTCCCTAGTCAGGATATCCAAGCTGATGGGAATGTCAGGCATTTGATTTCTATGGGCCTGTTGTGCACACAAGTCTGCAAATTCACTCTTCCATAGCAAATAATCACCTCCAGTGAGACATGCCTTAACAAGCATTTTCCAGTCATTAGGAGCCAAAGCGTCAGATATTATTGTCTCCTAGAAAGCAATGGTAAAAGGGCAGTTAGGCCATATTGGGAGCAGGACTGTTTGTGCTTCTTCCAAGTTTTTAAATGGATAGGATTATATTTTCTGGAATCATTTTCATCCCGTTCCCACATTTCAGTGACTGGTAGGCAGAAAGAGTGGAACTCAGAGGTGTCCTCACCCTGTCTTTGGGCTTCCTGGAAGCTGTTCTGTAAAGATGAGCAGTGAGTAGGACCGGAAGTTATTCTTCTGGCAAAGGAAATGGAATGTTCTCAGTTAGACTGACCACTAGGTGGGTGCAGAGGTGTGGAAGAGTTCCCTGCTTGCAGTCCACAGCTCCAAGGCCTATCAGGACAGAGAGGTGATTACTGGGGTGAGGGGACGACACTTTAAATTTTTGAAAATTGGTGAAGATATACCCAGCATATTCAGGAGGTCTCAAGGTGTTAGAGAGTCCTTTGTCTCCCTCTGCCTCCATCTCAGACTCCAAGGAAGCAGATTCCTCCTGCTCACAATATCGACCCTCCTGGTCAGCATATTGGATGCCATGGGTGCCATGTTGCCCATTCCCAAGGAGCTCTTTTTCACATTGCTGTTCCTCTTTTAACAACTGTTGTTCATACTGAGTGGCAAAGGCTCACAGTCCATGGGGGCTGTAGCGTTAGCCAAAGCCTTATAACCAGTGTCTATTTATTTCAATTGCTCTACTATATATCCTCCCTCTGGAAGTCTATCAGGCAAGCAAGTAACCTCGGGGGATGGATCCAAAGTTTCCTTCACTAAATTCCATAAAGCAAATATTTCTACAGGAAATTCCTGAGGCCCATGAAGGGTGAAATGCCATTTAAGCTTCAGCCGCACCTTTGGCCAAGTCTGCTCACTTACGGTTCCTTCTTCAGGGAACAAGGGGCAGATATTCTGCACAAAAGCAAGAACAAAATCTCACTGCGGACTGCATACATTACTGCCATGGGTGTGTAGTACAGCTTTAAATATATGTACAAAGATTTCTTGGTTCTTAGACCCTGATTGTCCCATATTTTACTCCTGACTCTATTGTTTCTATATCTTACTCTGGACTCTTGTCAGTACCTAATTTTCTGACATTCCAGACATCCGTCAGGCTGATTCCCAGGGAGTTTCCTCAGTTCAGTTTTCCATCACCTCCTTCTCTGGTCTCTGGGCCCCACCTTGCAGACACCATTTTGTAATCCAGCTGAACTTGAGAGAGGCGGGTGGGAGATGAAAAACAGACACAAAGATCAAATTTGGGATCAGAAGGACCACTGATGACTGGTGGAGGACACGTGACATTGTTTTATTTCAAAGCACAGCTTATATACACAGGATCACTTCCGTGGGCCACCCATAGTGATATCTCTTACAGGCGGATCTCACTTCCAGTGTTCTCACTTCCAGATCCAGTGTTGTCACTTCCTGATTCACTCTTCTTACTTCTGGCCCTCCACAGCATTATATCGACTTTTTTCAAATTTCATGTGTAGTTAGGTCATAGTGTCTATGGAATTTATATTAGGAATCACAAATTAAATAAAAAGGAAATCACAATAATATACTTTACACTCCCTAGAATGTCTAAAATTAAAGAAACGGTGAATTCCAATGGTGGTGTACATGAAGGACCGGGAACTGGTAAGAAGTCAGATCTGCAGGTAAAAATTGGCTAATACTTTGGTA
The DNA here is from genome assembly GCF_040802235.1 of Manis javanica. Lineage (NCBI taxonomy): Eukaryota > Metazoa > Chordata > Mammalia > Pholidota > Manidae > Manis > Manis javanica. Next base: position 36,138,355 of record NC_133168.1, read on the forward strand.
AAACTGTAAGTTCCTTATAAGTAAATTATACATCTATTCCATGACCCAGTACATTTATTTCTAGGTATTTATACAAGAGACATAAAAGTGTATGCCAAAAATATTCAGATAGAATATTCATAATTGTCTCAATCTAGAAATGACCTAAATGTCCATCGTCTATGGAGCAATTGAGTTGTACAGCAGAATGCTACTCAGCAATAAAATGGAAGGACATAAAGCTTTGCATTAAAACATGGATGAATCACATCTATCTTATGTTTTGCAGAACATAATTCTGCTGTTTGTATCTCTCTTTTCAAAACAGATGCTAATTTATGTATATTAAGGTAATCAAAACAAGCATTGAATCTAAGATACGGGAGATTTCCTAGAAGAGGAACATGGGGATTTTCAGGGTTGATGAAAATGTATTTAACAAATCCATCAGTTGCTCATTTAACTGCCAGAAATGTTATAGTATGTGAATTACACCTCAATGCAAACAAGGAGCACAGCAGAAAAAAGGGGAGCATAGAGATGAAAGACATGGGGAAATGATAAGGTTTCGCACTTTTCTTGTAGGCACAGAGTCCTTTAAAGTTCCTTTAAATATGAAGAAATGCTAAGTGAAACTACTGACAAGAGGAGGCCTGGGTTTAAGATGTGGGGCTGCTGAGGAGGAACTGAGGACCTTGAGACCTTAAGCAAAGACATGGCCCATGGTCACCAGCAGTAGTTGCCAATTCATGCCACAGACACCGGTGCAGGAGGCCCAGGTGCAGCAATGGACACCTTAATGGGGGGCAGCCAAGCTCTCAAAGATAGACCGTAGGCAAGACTAGAACAGCGTCCCTCTGCCAATATATGGATAGCTAGGCTTCTGTGGTGTATGTCCATTTGGAAAGATTTGTTAAAGATAGAGAAACAGCTCTGACAGAGAAGTTTAAATCTTTTTAGGTAAATTAAATCAAGTCACTGTTTAACACTGGATGAGATATGTAATCTTTTATATGTTTTTGTGATAATAGAAGGGAGGATAGGGGGATAAGATGAGATTGGTTGTATAGCAGAGAAAATCTCTCTTCTTTTTCTGCACAAACTGCTGAGTCATAGAGTGTAATCTTTTTACTGGATTATAGGAGAATGAAGTAACATAATGTAATTTAAGACCTGGATTGAATTTGAATTTGAACCTGAGGCATCTTCTAGAGATCATATCCTTTAGATAATGGTGAAATGTTTGTGGTGAAGCTAGTGAGACAAGTTTCTTTTCCTTAAATTATTCCTGATATGTATGATAAAAAATAAGCTAAATAAGCCCATGCCAAAACTTGACTGTCCTGGTTTTGAATGAGAAATATGAGAGTTATGAGAATTTCATTCTATATTACCATAACATAAAAATACATTATTACCATTTTATAAGAGATTCGTTGTTCATCAAAGAGTCCCCTTTGCTAAGCATGGGTTGTGTACCTCATACTGTGTGTAAATGCTAATAAACTGAAATACATCTTTTGACCATGAAAAGGCCTTGATCACTATCTATCAGTCAAATTGACTAAATTGTCTTGAAAATGCATGTTCATGAGTGCCACCTCGGGGATAAAGGATCTATTTTGTTTCTACTCTCCAGTATTGTCCGCCACTGTAGCCAGCTCCAGGGACAAAGAGGCAAATAAAGAAAAACACAGAGAAAAAACAAAACAAAACACAGGGCAAACCAAAGCAAACAAACAAACAAACAAAATTCAGGAACACTTATTCCTTATCCTGGCTACTTCCTCCAGTTTTGTCTCACTTCAACTTTTTGTATCTTCGGTTTGATGTGGAGGTTCTGTATTTTTGTAGAATTTACAGCTGTTGGAAAGGTGGGCTGAAAGGAGCTTACATTGGCATAATTGAACTAATAGGAGTTTTGATTCTTGGATTACATGCAGCTTTGGTCCGTAGTTCCTCTAGATGAGATTGACCTCAGAAAAAATCCTGATGTCCAGGTAAGATCCTCTCTCCTCTAGTCTGAGCAATACTTTTGTACAGAAAAAACAGGCATTTATTGTTCCTTGGTGCCTGGCCTTAATTTATTGGTCAGCTTTTCCTCTGTTTCTGTTTTTCCATGTAACAACTGTACTGTCTTTGCATACATCACTGTCTCCATTTAGAAAAAATTTCAGATATGAGATCCCCTATTTTCAATCTCTCAATCAAATCTCCATTGAAATGAGAGAAATAAGGAGTGATGACATCAGCTCCTTGGCAGTGGGGGCCATTCATTTTTCTCTCCACTTGAAGTTTTAACTGATTGGACACCCAAAACCAAACAAAAATGCCTCTGCCCAGCACACCACAACACCCAAGACAACCATCCATCTGTGAACATGAAGGTGGGGTGACAGGAATTTGGGTAACCTACAAATGCAAGGGAGTCTGAGTGACATGAAGGAGAGTCAGTGGTGGCTGTGGCAAGGGAAAGGGGACGTGGTAAGTGACAATCCACCAGGCTGCTGCTGCTGCAGCTGGTGGGATATGTAACTCCTCAGCAGCACCTGGATTTCTGAGAAGGGAACTGAGTGACTGGGAGATGGAAAAGAAGAGAGAAAATAAGGAGACCTGAAGGAACAGGTTTCCTGCTATCTGCCTGGGTAGATTTTGGCAAGATTTGAACCCATGTACCTCTGGGACTACACCACCAGAGGTTCCCCAGTGTGCTGCTAAGCCCCAGGTTAGGTAAGACCACACTCCACCCCACTCTGCTACCAGCTTTTCCTTTTACACAATGTCTTTTATACTCACTCCTACCTGTAGGGGCAAGTCACCCGTGAGAGAAATTAGAAACATGTGCCTATAGTGCCCCATCCTGGAACAAGAAAAAATTTACAATTACCAGCCTTACAAACCATAAGAACCAAATGTAGTCAAGTGCTCACTATGAAATGTGTTCACTGCTTCAAATAAGACAGTAGAAGCATATTTTAACAAATACTAGGAAAAAATCCTGGTGATAAAAATGACAGGTCAACAGCAACAGAACTCAAAGATATGGAATGCCATGATCTGACTGATAAGAATTCAAAATAGTTGTTACAAAAAAACTGAATGATCTAGAATAAAAGTCAAAAGGCAATTCAATGACCATGTATAAAATTCTTGACCAGAAGAAGTAGTTGTCTAGTGGAACTGAAAGTATAAAATTTGTCCATCTATTTGACTATAAAATTAGTCAAATTTAGCTGAGGAACTCAATAAGTGAGATGAAAAATGCATTAGAAAGTATTGGAAATAGAGCAGATAAAGTGGAGGAAAGAATATGTGATTGGAGGCTCAGAATTTAAAGAAAAAATTCGGGTGAATCAGGAGAGAGAACTGAGATATTTTAAAAGTGAAAAGCTCTATGAGAAGTACCAGACACTATTAGGAAAGGCAATATATGAATGATTTGTATACAAGGAGAAAAGAGGGAGTGGGGTAGAGAGCTCTTTTCAGTAAGAGATAGCTGACAACTTTCTGAACATGGTGGAAAGACCTGGACATACATGCCCAGAAAGCTGATGGAACTCCATATTTTCTCAGTGCAAAAAGGCTCTCTCCAAGATGAGTTATAATGAAATTGTTAAATATCAATGAGAAAGAACTTTAAAGGTAGCAAGGGGAAATAGAAAGTAACCTGCAAAGGATCAGCAGATTTAGGCTGTTAGGAGATTTTTCAGTAGAACAGTACAGGCCAGTTGAGGATTGACTCGTATATAATCCACATGTTGAACATAACAATTGCCAACTATGAACATTCTGGCAAAGATACCTTTCAGGTAAGAAGGAAAATTAATATCATTAAATTCTCCATACTAGCTACAGACTCAATACAATTTTCATGAAACTACCAAAGACATTCATCACAGAAATGAAAGACATAATCCTAAAATCTGGGTGTAGAAGTTTGACTGTGATAAGCATGTCTATTCTGCTTATTTGATGAGTGTATTATTTTTGTTCATAGAATTTCCAAAGTGTAGGCCGTCACTAAAAAATTTTTTATCTGTCATGTTTTCTACTCTCCTCATACATATGTTGCTACACTTGAGATTTTCCTCAATTCTCTGAAGTTCTGTTTATTTTTCTTCATTCTTTTGTCTTTCTGTTCTTCAGATCGGATAATCTCTGTTGATCTATCCTCATGTTCCCTGAGTCTTTCTTCTGCCAGATCAAACTTACCCTTGAGATTCCAGTTACTCAATAGAACATATTTGTTATATTTTTCAATAGTTGCTATGCAAAGTCCAGTATCTGGACCCATTAAGCAAAATCTTTTGAAGAGCTCCTCTGTCCTGCATACGTGCCACACTTTCCTATTGTTGCCATACAGCACATCTTGTTAAATACTAGGTAGTTTATGTAACATATGAAAGATCTTCTGTATTCTAATCTTCTCCAGTAGGTGGCAGGAGTCTCTGCTCTTTGCTTTGTTTTGTTTGTTTTAGGAAATCACTATACCTAATTCATGGAGTCTTTTTTCAGTAGTACATAGACTTTGCTATCACAACTGGATTTTTAAAAAAATGTGAAGTCTGGGCCAACACAGCTTAGTGGTCAGTCTGGTGTAGATCAGGAATTGTAGTAACCACCTAATTTAGGTGATTTTCCATCATTACTTTTGGTAAGTAAATAAAAATTTAACATTCATAGTTTTGGTTCACTTTTCTCAGGTTATTCATTTTATTTAATGACTCACATCTTTCCTGCCATTAACATATTTTGTTCTCATGAATTAGGTTATGTTTTTATTTAGAAATCACTTGGAGAAAATGACACTGAATAAGTACAGGGACAAAATTTTTTTAAAGTTTTTTTACTTAAATATTATTTTTATGTAATATTATGCTGATTTTTAATTAAAGACATATTGATTCATCAATTATATATATTAAATGCTCATGATAAAAAGTATGGCTGTCATCTGTTCTTATAGAAAGAAATTACAATATGAAATTACAATGTAATTCCCTTTGCAATACCTCCATCCCTGAGACTAATTTACTTCATAATTTTAAATTTATGCCTATTTATCCCCTTTACCTATATCACCTGCACACCCCATGGTAACCAACCATCCATTCTCTGTGTTTATTGGCCTTTATCCCCTTTGTTTGTTTAATTTTTCAGATTCCACATGTATATGAAAGCATACGGTATCCCCCTTTTTCCCATTGACTTACTTCACTTAGCATAATATCCCATAGGTCCATTCATCTTTTCTTTAATGACAAAATTTCCTTCTTTTCTATAATTGAATAATATTCCACAGCATATATGTACTACATCTTGTTTTCAATTCATGTATTGATGGACACTTGAGTTACTTCCATGTCTTAGCTATTGTAAATATGGTGCAGTAAAGAAAGGGGCTTCTATATCTGTTTGAATTAGATCTTTTTTCTTTGTTGAAATTTCCAGAAATGGAATAGCTGGGTCATATGGTATTTCTCTTATTAGGTTTTGGAGAAACCTCCATACTACTTTCCACCGAAGCTGCACCAACTGGGATTCCCACTAACAGTGCACAAGTGTTACTTTTCCTCCACATCTTCATCAACACTTGCTTTTCTTGTCTTGTTGATATTAGACATTCTGCCTCATGTGAGGTGGTATTTCTTTGCAGTTTTGATTTGTATTTACTTGATAATTAGTGATTTTGAACATCTTTCTATGTGTCTGCTAGCCATCTGTTTGTTGTTTTTGGAAAAATTTCTATTCAGGTCCTTTGACCATTTTTTACTGGTTATTATTAATTTTTTGGTATTGCACTGCATGAGTTCATTGTCTCTTCTGGATATTCACACATTATGCAATATATCCCTTGCAAATATAGTTTCCTATACAGTATGTTACCTTATTGTTGCCAATCTTTTCTTTTGCTCTGTTGATTTTTAGGTTTGATGCAATGTCACTGTTTATTTTTTCTTTTTGTTTACCGCACCTAGAAGATCTGTTCAGACAAAATTTGTAATGTTGATATTCAAGGTTTGAATTCCAAAGTTTTCTTCAAGAATTTTTACTGTTTCCTGTCTTATATTTGCATCTTTAATGCATTTGTTAAATCTTTCAAAAAAATGCCTAAAAAGAAGTTTGACTTTGTCTAATGTTTAATGAAAGTCTTGTGAGTAATGTACCATAGTTGTTAAGAACAAGTGAACTAAGTGTAGTAAGTAAGCTTCTTAATAATAATTGTGTGTTACAGTGTATATACCTGCAAACAGCTTGATAATCTTTGTGGTAACCTGAAACATTAAAATTTTGATAAGTTAAGTAATGAGTCAAGTGAACAAATTAAGTCACTGAGAAATAAGATAAAATAATAAAACAATTACTGAATCCAGTTTTGTCTCCCTTGTTGTGAAAGGGCTAAAAAGAGATTAGGTTTATTAGTAGACATATTTTGTGCTTATTAAGGGAATGTGCTATAAAGCACATTTCTAGAAATTATGAAATGTGTTCATAAATTTGTCAATCTAAAGCATGCTAGTGTAAAAGTTTATAATAGCTTACTAACATTTCTAATAGTTTTATGTTCTAATTAAAACTTCTTAAAATAATAATGAAAACATGTCTGCATCCTAGAAAAGATTTATGTTTTGATAAGAGAAGGTATAAGGAATGGAAATACATTTTTATGGAGCATAAAAGAAAATAACTTGGTTCTGAAGTACAACTAGTTATTTAAAGAGGGACAACTCTAAATGTGAAAAGAAAGTTGTAGAAAGTTTGTGGAGGAATTTGATATAGTCATTCTATGTGAGATCAAAGCAAATGAGTCTTAATATCAAGTACACAGCAAAATCAGAATTTTGTTTTCTGTTTGTTAAAAAGACAAAGTTTTCTTGAACTATTAGTCTGCTCTTAATATTGAAAGATTTTGAAGATTTTTCTAACTTTTATCAAAGTGATTCTCATGCTTATGGTCTCAATGAGTTGTTTGAGTATTTAAGAAATTAAGATCTTAACACTGAAAGAACTAAAAGCTAATTTTGCTAACAATTATATAATCTATATTTGCCATTAAAATCTTTACTGCCACTTTAGTTATATAGATAAGTGTTATTTCACAATGACCTATGATCCTATTTAGGCAAGTGCCTTAAAAACTTTCTTTTGACAACTCTCAAAATCAAATTCAAAAAGGTACTTTTACCTCCAGTTGACTCTGAGATTTTCCAGAAGGCCCCTAGAACATGTCAGAAAAATTTCTCCCCCCCTGGTGTCCTGACCCGCAGGACTATCAACAGGGGTCAATGACCTGGAGGAGAGAATGAAGGGGCAAGAGACACAAAGAACGGACAGCAAGACAGGATGTCTGATCAAGCTGACCAATTTTATTTTTCTTAGGCTCAATTTATATAGGTTGTGATGAAAATATATGTAAAGAGGTGATTGGTCTTCGGTTGGCACCGGCGGGAACGTGTAGAGAGGTGATTGGGCTTCAGGTGGCGTCGGCGGGAACCGAGGACTCGGAAGAGAAGCAGGAACTTCGCCATATTGTGGGTGGGGGCCCTTGGGAGGGAGGTTTAAGGGTGGGGCTTTCCCCTGGGGCAGCAGGTGTTCTTGAGAAGCAGGAGTTTGGCAGGGTTAGAAGGCCAGTGGAAAGAACAGAGGAGGAAACATTGCTTAGCAATCTGATTGCAAGATCTATATTGATTTGGCTAGGAGAGCAACTCTGCCTTACTGCAGAAATGATTGCTGTTGTCTTAAGATTTACATAACTAGTATTGCTTAAAAGTCCATAGGCTCGCTCCCAGCATCTCTCCCTTTCTTTATTAAAAATTAAAATGATTTTGGTTGAGCAGGCTAAGGGGCGGGGACAAGGGCCTGATCCTCAGTGGATATCTGGTATGTGAAGAGGACTCTTAGTCTTACAGGCTCTGCTGAAGAGAAAGAGTTTCTCTATTAAGCACAAGGTGTCTTTTCCTGAGGGGAGGACGATGCAGGACACAAATCTCTATGCAATCAGGTATGTCCCTCAAGGAACCCAGGGCAGGCGTTAGCCTTTCCTTTGCAGTGCTTTGCCTCGCATCCACCTTAGTACTCAACCGGCACTCAGAGACTCCTGGGAGGATTGCGCTGGTGCTTACTTTTGCTGAGAAGAGATAGAGGGGGGTGCTTCATCATCGTCATCACTCTTGCGAGCTAGTTTGTGATAGTGGACTTGGATAGGTTTGCCAACAAGGGTATCTATGTGTATCTTTATAAGGCTCATCAAATGTTTAAGAGCCCAATGGCCAAAAGACAAGAGCAATATCAATCCTATGAGGGGGCCTAGGAGAGAGGGCAAGAGAGTAGTAAGCCATGGGGAGGCTAAAAACCAATTTTTATACCAACTTTCATCTTGCTCTCTTTCTTTCTTTCTTTTTTCTAACCCTTCTCTAACTCTTTTCATACTATCTCTAACTACTCCTGTTTTATCAGCATAGAAGCAGCACTCTTCTTTCAGGGCGGCGCAAAGCCCGCCTTGCTGCAGAAAGAGTAAGTCTAGCCTTCTGCGGTTTTGGAGAACTACTTCAGCGAGGGACGTGATTGAATCTGTCAGGTCAGAGATTCCTTTCTGCAATTCTTGGATATCTTGATCTATAGTGGCACTGAGCTCATGATAGTGGGAGTTAGAAAGAAGCAGAGAAGATATGCCTGTGCCTGCACCTACAGTCGCTAGGCCGAGCAGAACAGCGATAGTAATAGCAGTAATGGGTTCTCAGAGGGAGTGTTTAGGGAGGGAAGGGTCTGAAGATTGTTCCCAGATATGGAAGAACTCATCAGGCTGGTAGTAAATGAGCCTGGGTATAACTTTTATGAGAACACAAAATCCATGCTCTTGTAAAATGGGATTGTAGGCACAGGGGGTGAGTCCGTCTAAGCAGGCCCACCAGGTGTCATTAGGGGGAACTATAAATTGGGGTCCCCGTCCAATGGAGAAGATTTCTCAACAGAGGTGAGTGTACTCATGAGGGATCTTTTGAAGAGTGTTAGTTATAGAAGTACTGTTACCGACTACTTGGGCTAAGGTTAGGCTTTCCCAAATAGTGCGTTTCCAACGGCAGTTATAGGTATCATTGGAGGTGGAGAAGTTGCCAGGGATGGCGGCACCTTCATAAAAAGGGGGGGAAGAGTGGTAACATAACCAACATTCGGCAGTAAGCTCAGGAGTGGTGGAATTAAGACTAAGGAAGGTTTGATTTATAAAGGTGAGGACAAGATCTTTAGAGCTCGCTAGGGCAGACACTGGCGGTGTAGGGGAGGGTTTAAGACTGCTAGTTGTGAAGCTATGGTTAGGCAAGAGGGTGGAAGGCTTCGGTGGGGGAGGGTGCTTCCCACCTAGGACTGTATTTGGGCCTATAGTGGCAGAAGGGGTGGCAGGGAATTCTTTAAGGAGTTTAATAGTAAAGGTGATGCCTTCATCATAATGTTCTGTATATAAACAAAGACCCCAAGTGTATCCTTGTGCACAACTTGAGGCTTTTTTCCCTTCTTCAGTGAGTGTGATAGAAAGAGGATTGCACCAACCTTTGGCAATATTTCTAGGGAAGCACCCAGGAAGTGCTTCAGGGTATTTTTGCCCCTTAAAAGGGTGGTGGGTATAATTGGCATTGGCAGTAATATAATCCCAGGAGGAGGAGGGTCTCTAGTAAGTATCTCCCATGGTCTCACACCCCCATGATGCACAATAATAGTCTGTCTTGCCTCCGCATTTATGAAGGAGGCTATGGGGCTGGTGCTGCTTGGGGCAAACATAAAAGGAATATGATCTAAGAACTGACCGGCACCCTGCATCAGAGCAGCCGGGGGTGGTGAGACCTGCATGAGAGATAAGAGGTGCTTCACTCTGCTGAAAAAGATGTTCTACTCCCCAAGGGGCTCCCGCACCTAGGGCCAGCTTACAGAGATCAGGTTGTAAAATGCTTGGCCACCAGACATCTGGCAAGGTTTGAGAGCGGGACTAAACAACATCTCCTCTTTCAGAAAGCACTATCCAGGTGTAGTTCCAGGGAAAGTGTTGGGATCTTGGGGGTTGCGGTGCTGGCTGATGGCTCAGAGCTGTGGTCATGATCAGGAGGATGAGGACTTTTGAAGACTGCATCTGCAATGGAAAAAGAATTTGTCTCAGGTGGAGATGGAAGCTCCAGTCTGAACTGTGGTAAGTTAGCAGTTTTAACTAGCCTTTCAGGGAGCCATCGAGGTTCGGAGTTTTGTTGGTTATAAATGCAGACGGACCCTCGGCCCCAGATAATAACGGGGTCGGGACCTTTCCATGCGAAGGTCAGTGGATCTTTCCATTTTACTAACACTTGAAGTTCATTGGTTTTAGGGTGCCATAACCGATCAGCAGCTGAACGTCCATGGGAATTGAGCGTCAAGAAGTTAATGACAAACAAGGCATGGCTAAGTTGATTATGGGGGCTGATGGTTGTATAGAGGAGGGGATTGTTCTTGAGGTGGGAGAGCGTGTTCTTAAGTTTGATGAGCTTGGTCTACAATTCCTTGTCCTTGGGGATTATATGGGAAGCCTGTGATATGTTTTATTTGGAAGTCAGAACAGAAGCGCTGGAATTTAGCTCCTGTGTAACCTGGCCCATTGTCGGTTTTTATGATCTTTGGCTTGCCTAGCACTGTAAAACAGCCCAAGGTGTGGGTAATGACATCTTTAGAAGCCTCTCCGGTAAGGGGTGATGCAAAGATAAAACTACTAAAGGTATCTATAGCAACATGGAGGTACTTCATCTTCCTAAAGGGGGTGAAATGAGTGACATCCATTTGCCAAATTTCATTCGGGATTAGTCTCCGAGGGTTCACTCCTAAATGAGGAACAGGAAGATGTGGAGCACAGCCATTACATTTTTTGACAATTTCTCGGGCTTGCTCTCTGGTAATTTTGAACATGAGTTGCAGAGTATTTGCTGAAAGGTGGTGGAGGGAGTGAGCATGCTGAGCTTGACTTAGGGGTGTACTGCTGAAGGCTGGCGCTATTAGGGGAAGGGTATGGGCGGCTTGATCAGCAAGGGCATTGCCTGCCGAAAGAGGGCTGGGGAGTCCTGTGTGAGCTCGCAAGTGGCCAATGAAAAAGGGGTTAGAGCATCGGATTATAAGATATTGAATTTGTCTGAACAGATCAGCGGTGTTGGAGGAAGGCTTAATAAAGGGAGTGGTTTCTAGGAGAGGTACTGAGTGGGCTATGTAAGAGCTATCTGTATAGAGATTGAAAGGGGTATTACAGAGTGATTGAAACACTTGGAGGACTGTGTAAAGTTCAACAAGTTGGGCGGATGAAAAGGGAGTGGGCAGGGAGACAGGGGTTTTATCTTGAATAACATATGCTGCCTGCCCTGTTGCTGAGCCGTCTGTGAAGGCGAGGAGGGCTTCTCGCACAGGAGATGGGGAGGTAACTTTGGGAAAAACTAGGGGATGTAGTCTGCTAAACTGAATTAAAGGGTCAGTGGGATAATGATTATCAATGTCCCAGCAAAGGAGGCACAAGCGATATCCCAGTCATCGTTGGTTTGTAGCAACCAATCTATCTGCTCTGTAGTATATGCAGCAACAAGGATATCGGGATCTTTACCAAAATACTGTCTGCTTAGTTTTCTTCCTTTTATAATAACAGAGGCAGCTAGAGAAAAGTAAGGTGTTAGAACTTTCACAGGTTTGCTGGAGAGGTAGACCCAAAGAAGAGGCTTGCCTCATTGTTCAAGGGTCTTGATAGACTGCCAAAAAACTCCTACTGGAGCATGGGTGGTGGCACAAATGATAAGATATAAAGGAGAGGAGTAGTCAATCTGAAAGGAGGTTTGTAGGGAGATAGCTTGACTTATCTGTTCCATAGCAGCAACTGCTAGGGGCGTTAGGGTGCGGGGGGAGAGGGGATGCGAGTTGCCTGCTAGTAAATTGTTTAAGGGAGTTAAGCTTTCAGGGGGGAGTTTCAGGTATGGCCTTAAAAACTGCAGGTTGCCTAGCAATTTTTGAAAGTCATGCAGTGTTTTAAGGGAAGAAATGTGGAGCTCTATTTTGGGTGTGAAAATTCAGTGAGCTTGGAGGCTATAGCCCAGGTAAGTGTAGGGTTCGGAAAACTGAATTTTATTGGGAGCAATTTTCAAGTGGGAGGCTTCAAGGGTTTCTAGGAGGTGTTGGAAACAGGCAATGCCTTGAGCTTAATCGGGGGAAGCAATAAGTATGTCATCTATGTAATGAAGGAAGTAAATATGAGGCCATTGTCTCTTAATGGGCTAGAATTTGGGCTATGAATTTTTGGGCTAAGGTAGGGCTATTCGCCATACCTTGGGGAAGAACATGCCATTGATACCTAGGTGTTGGTTTGTTAAAGTTGATCTGGGGAAGGCTAAAGGCAAAATGGATACAATCATCTGGGTGGAGGGGAATAGTAAAGAAGCAATCTTGCAGGTCTATAACAATCTTATAATAGTTTATGGGTATAGCAGCAGGGGACGGGAGGCCGGGCTGCAAGGTGCCCATAGGGACCATAACTTTATTAATGGCTCGAAGGTCTTGTAGGAGCCTCCATTTGCCTGATTTTTTTGTGATGACGAAAATGGGGGTATTCCAAGGAGAATTGGAAGGCTCAATATGGCCTGCTGCCAGTTGCTCCTGCACAAGCTGCATGGCGGCATGTAATTTTTCTGCATTTAGGGGCCACTGATCAACCCAGACAGGCTCGGTAGTTTTCCATGTTATTTTATCAGCATGTTGCTGGGGTACAGGCATGATTGTGGCCTCTAGGAGAAAGGGGATCTTAGTCCCTTTCTCTGAGTATTTGATACGAGGTCACAGGAGTTTTAATGCCTTGTGCATTCTTTCTTAACTCTTGGCCAGGCAAGTAGCTTTGTGTCAGCATTTGCTTGGTTACTAACTCGTTTGGGCTACACATAATAATATTCATTTGAGAGAGAATATCTCATCCCCACAAATTGACTGGAAGCTTAGGAATTACAAAAGGAATAATTGTCCCTGAATTCCCTTTTTGATCTGACTAATGAAGGGACTGGGAACTAACTTGAGGGTTTTGTGAATGTCCGATTCTGTGTAGGTGGGTGGTGGAGTTTGTAAGGGGCCAGGAAGGGGGCCACTGCTCTTTGGCAATAACAGTGGCATCTGCTCTTGAGTCTAGGAGGCCTTGAAAGGCTTTCCCATTTAAGGACAGAGTTAGCATGGGGCGGGCACATGTAATTTGTTGAGTCCAATAGACATCTGTGGTGCCTATGTCACTTGTTTCACGGTGCTCTTTAAGGCACTTATTGGAGGAAGGGATAAGGGGTAGGAGAAGAAGTTGGGCAAGGGTATATTCTTATGAAATATATAGAGGGCCTTTAAGAGTGGAGGCTAGGATCTGAATTTCTCCTTTGAAATCTGGATCAATTACTCCAGGGTGTATTTGAAGCCTTTTTAGGGAGGCTGAAGCACATCCCAGAATTAAGCCGAAAGTGTTAGTGGGGAGGGGCCCTTGGATGCCCATCTGTAGAAGCTTTGTCCCTTCTTCTGGAGTCAAAATTGTACTGGTGGTGGAACAGAGGTCTAATCCTGGGCTGTTTTTTGTGGCTCTCTAGAGCTCTGAAATTGGTTTTGGGTTACTGTCCAGGGGATGAACTCAATTGCCCTGGGGTTCATCTTCTGCAGGGGGGCTGGTGGCTGCCCCCTGAAGGGGTTTCCCTGGTTCTTAAAAGGGAGGGGCAGACCTTGTATATCGGTTTTTGACCGGCATTCTTTGGCCCAGTGATATCCTTTATGACATTTGGGACAAGGGGTAGAGGGGGATGATGGATTAACTGGTCTGGGGGTATTACAAGGATTATTAAAAGGGGGTGGATTGGGGTCAGGATTGGGAGGCCGAGGGACTCGGGGCTGTGGGCAGTCTTTGGCAAAATGGCCAGGCTGCTTGCAATTAAAGCAAGTTTTTTGTGTTGAGCCAATGCCTGCCCTCTGCAAGGCAACTCCGATAGCCAGTCCAATGGCATAATTAGTTCTGGCTCACGAAGTCTGACACTGACTCTTTGCAATGATGCCGAAGCAGGTCCTGACAGACCAGATTAGTATTCTCAAAAGCCAGCTGTTTAATAAAAGGGTTGTCGGGCTCCTGGATTCCGAACAGTGCTCAGCTGCCTCCATAAGACGGCTGACGAAAGAGCTGTAAGGCTTGTCTGCTTCCTGCCATATCTTAGTAAGTGCAGCAGTAGTGGCTCCTTTAGGGGGTAACTTTTTCCAAGCTCCAAGGCCAGCTTGTCTAACTTGAGCCAAGAGGCCTGTGGAAAAGCGTGCTTGGACTGCTAGAGTGTTATAAGGAGATTCACCTAAAATTCTTTTTGCTGTTCAGTCTCGGGAACTGGGTCTGGTAAGATTTTTACTTTCGATTTCTTTAGTGAATTCGGCAAGCTAGGCTTTCCAAAGAACAAAGTCTCCCCCATTTAAGGCTGCGAGAGTGAGCTGATGGAATTCATTTGGGGTAAGCCAATCATTGGTGATAGATTCTAACAGAGCTAGAGTAAATGGGGCAGTAGGCCCATAATTGGAAACAGCTGACTTGAGCTTCTCTAGAGCTCGGATATCTAGGGGTGAAAATGATGTTCTTTTTATAGGGGCTGGGTCTCTCATCACTGGAGGCTTGTCGCTAGGACACGGGCCTCTTTCGGCTCGGTCTTCAGGGCTATCGTTTAGATGGTCATCTCCATCATCATGCCATAAATCTCTCTGGGCTCTATCATCAAGAGTAGTACTCACGGGACCTTCTTCTCTCATATCAGGATCAATGCCCTCTTCTTCAGGGTTATCGGGGTCAAATAGCTTAGGGGAGGGGCTCTGGGGAATAGAAACTCCACTCCGTAGGGAGACAGGAAAAGTCAGGACAGGGTTGGGCGATTTTTTTGTTTTGTGAAAAAGTGATTTTGAGGGAGGGGGAGTACTCTTAGATGAAGAATTTGGGGTGTGGGTTAAATGGGTTAATTTGGAGAGCTCTTGATAGGTCACGAATGGCTTGTAGGAGTTGGATTTGTTTTTTTCTATTTTTGACCATCTGCCTGAGGACTGAGAGGTCATTTGCAGCATGTAAACGCTCACGGGAGAGAGAGGAGAAGGCGGGAAACATTTGGTCAAGAACAGGGGGGTGATAAGGTGGTGGGGGAATGAAGGGTGTTAAGGTTACTGCTTGTGGGTGAAGTGCAGAGGCAAGGGCGATGGTAGTGGCCTTAGGTGGCCAGTCAGGATTGTGATAACGCGCTGCCTCTTCTTCTAAAGTGGCTTCATCAGCGGGATCAAGGGGCTCAGCAGGACTTAAGTAATGAGGCTAGGGTAAATATTTAGGGGAGGGATAGCAGGGAGAGGACGGGAGTCAGCGGAGTTATTAGGGGAGGAAACTTTTTCTGTCAGTGACGGGGAAAGAGACTTGACAGTCGGTAAGGGTGGGAGTCTGTCCGATATTTGAGAGGGGTTTGCAGCGGAATCTGAAGGATGTTCTTTGAGAGAAGGGGAGGCTAGCCGAGAAGCCTCGGAGTGGGCACAAGAGGGGATCTCATGGTTTTTTCTCCCTCAATGACAACTTTTTGTAAATTGGGCCACTCGTGATGAACACGCAAGATATCATTAATAAGGTTCCAATAGCTAAATGTTGACACAGGTACTTTTTCTGGACCAAAAACTCTGTAATAGTCTTGAAGACAATCGCCTACTCGTCACCATTTCTTTTCACTAATGGTTCCTTCTTGAGGGAATCAGGGACACACATCTTCAATAACGACTAAAAAACATTCCAAATCTTTTCTCTTAACCCTTGTTCCTTGTGTCCTGAGGGACTCTTTGAGTCCGGCTATAAACAAATCTTCTTGCGAGGATGCTTGCCCCATGACTTACCTTCTCAAATGCATCGTCGATTGAGTATATATGAGTCTGTCTCACTCTGGGTTCAGAATGTGGCGACTCTGGCGAGGGTCTCGTAGCTGCAGACACCTCCTTTCATGGGTCCACCCATGGCCCTTTCACCCCCTTTCACCTCCACCCTGGGCCCACCCTCCTGGGGGCGACATTCTTGCCTCTCTGGTCTGTCAGGCCCCACATTGGGCGCCAGTTGTCCCAACCCGCAGGACTATCAATGGGGGTCGACGACCTGGAGGAGAGAATGAAAGGGCAAGAGACACAAACAATGGACAGCAAGACAGGATGTCTGATCAAGCTGACCAATTTTATTTTTTCTCAGGCTCAATTTATATAGGTTGTGACGAAAATATATATAAAGAGGTGATTGGTCTTCGGTTGGTGCTGGCGGGAACGTGTAGAGAGGTGATTGGGCTTCAGGTGGCACCGGCGGGAACCGAGGACTCGGAAGAGAAGCAGGAACTTCACCATCTTGTGGGTGGGGGCCCTTGGGAGGGAGGTTTAAGGGTGGGGCTTTCCCCTGGGGCAGCGGGTGTTCTTGAGAAGCAGGAGTTTGGCAGGGTTAGAAGGCCAGTGGAAAGAACAGAGGAGGAAACATTGCTTAGCAATCTGACTGCAAGATCTATATTGATTTGGCTAGGGGAGCAACTCTGCCTTACTGCAGAAATGATTGCTGTTGTCTTAAGATTTACATAACTAGTATTGCTTAAAAGTCCATAAGCTTGCTCCCAGCATCCTGGGGTCAAATATTTGGCTAATTCAGTTTATTTATCTAATACATGGTAAGCACTGTCAAATGAATGATGCTAAAGATTAAATTAGTAAATGTAATATGTTACAGAAATACCCAATATCCTTATGTCTACTGTCTTATAGTAAGCTCTCATCAGATCTTTAACCATTGCCGTTTCTAAGTCTTGTCATTTATAGTTACTCTTTTACCCCTGAATTAGTAAAAAAGTCTAGATTCAAGCAGAGCAAGAATTAGTCACATAACATTAAGTAAACTGAAGATTATTTTAATTTTTATGACTTTTTGTTTCAAATGTTGCTGATAAAATTTGTTTTAACCTTTTTCTGTTAAACTGACTTACAACAGTGTAGTAATTGATGATACCTTTTAAAGCAGAATTGAAACATTTATCTTTCTCTCTGTCTGGTCCCTCTAAGAATTTAAAATCTCTAGGTGAGTATTTCTATATTTTTATGGCAGTATTTTTATTTGCTAGGTGCAGTAAGAATCTGTTCTTCTTGTGACAGGAACAATTAAAATCACTTTGACTGAAATGTCATATTTGAAAGAAAAGTGCATAAACTCAGATACGACCAGCAACTTTAAGGAACTGAGATTGACTTTATGGAGCCAACAAAGCCCCTTGGAAGAAGTGGCCCGGTACCTTGCTTACAGGGTTCCCAGCAGCCTTACCAGATAAAGAAGGTCACTTCCTGGAAGATGCAGAAATCTCAGAATATCTGGGGAATCTGGAGAAGAGAGGAATTCACCCAAATCTACAGGTACTGCAGGCAAAACCTGATGGCAAGTATGGTTTTGCTTTCCTGGTCTCCAGAGGCCTTTAAAAACTCAATTAACAATTCGTTATGAAAAGTTCCAGCAAAGCACATTTAAAAGATCTTATGTGATTGTGGATAAAATTGCAATATTTCCAGAAACTCTCTTTGGAGTTAGTGCATATGCATATCAATAAGTGTTTCCAGAGGGTGGAACAGAGAGGTTTGGTGGAGCTCTCTTCTCCTGCAGTCTGGAAGAGAGAGAAAGACAGACAGACAGACAGACAGACAGACAGGATGACTGCCTGTAAGAAATAAACAGGTTTCTTAAACTTTATTTCTCCCTTTGACTGATTTTGGTTTCAAAGATATTTTGCTCCAGGATTTTTCCCCTGTAGCTACAGTGATTAGCTGCTCTACTTGCTGCATTTATGTAAATAATCAAGCCCAGTGTTCTAAAACTAAACTAAACTTCTTTTTCTAATACAGTTATCTCTAGTAAATATGAGGGTGACTTTAGAGACAAAAGTATTGTTTCAATAATGCAGCCTTAGCTATATTAAATTCTAAAACTAGTCATTGGGATATACTCTAGATCTAGAATTCTAGTTTCTTCAAGTATCTGTCTACGATGCTTCAAATGCTTCCAATTTTCTCCCAACCCAACTAAGAGTATTCCTATTCCTAATCCTCATATTTAGCCCTGCATTATTAATCTCTTTGTCAACTTTGTACCTTCCAGGATAGAAAATCCAACTCCAAATGTTGCTACTTAACCTAATAACACAATTTGTTCTAACTCATCCAGATGCCATAAAACTGCAAATAGTGATGGAAATAAAACCCAGGATAGATGTGCCTATCTTCGAAGGGCCTCTTGACTGACCAGGGATGGAGACCTAATTGCACTCTCTAGTGTGCCCTTTCTCAGCATGAAGGAGCTAGAGTGGTCATTGCCCCTTTTCCCTAGCAGCAGCTATGGTCTCCATCTGTAGAGGGGTAAATGATACTGGGTCCACAGGTTTAGACAGAGTAGGGTGAGGGTCTCCAGAAAATGCAAAGCAAGATAAATACACTCAGGGCAAGGTAACAATATGCAAAGAAACCCCTTACCAAAACTCCATGTTAAACATTAAGAAAAGTCACTCATGTTAATTATCTGAAGTCATTCTTCAGTGAGATCAGTTAAAGCTCAAGAAGCCAGGAGTGACTGGGCCTGGAATGTTTGAATATGATGTAGGAAAGTATCTCAGCATAGCCCATGTTTTTATTGTGCTTATCATGTCACTGTAAGACTCATGTTAGCACGCTAAAGGGCCCAGACCTATATGCTGTTGTTCCTCCTTCAGACCCCATCAAGTAATTTGCAACCTAGGCAATTAGTTTATCAAGCAAGCCCAGCCATAAACAACATAGCAAAAGCAAGAAGAATTCCACCATAAAGATAAGATTGAGTTTTAAAAACCAGGAAGTTAAGAAGTATGGTTCTTAACAAACTCCTTAGCAGGCAGACAACAACTTAGCCCACCTTGAGGTCAGGGCAGGCAGCCTTGATTAATATGCACCCAGTCCAAGAAGCTTTTCTTCTGGGAAGGAATCAGCAGTAAATTTCTTATGATAACTTTGCAGAACTACCTGCAAGATGGATGAGAAAAGAGACTTCATGTTGTATAAAGGATGAACATTCTAGGACCACTTAACAAGTCCACATCCCTAGCCCTTTATTACATTCCTAATACCCCTCAACCACCTATAAATCCCCTGGACAATGCACATGTATGGACTTTCTTATTCCCTCCTGGCTTGCACGAGGAGCTCTTGCCTCTCACTTTATCTCTAAATAAAAGCCTATCCCTGGCTTTTCTACAAAAAAAATTTTTTTGTTACTTCAGCTGACTCTGAGAAACCCCACAGTGTACATTTTAAATCTAAGTGAGACCTAACATTCCTGGGTGCTTTCCTTGAAAGTCCTCCTAAATTAAAGCCAGCTCAGCACTTTATAGATCAACAGCAGGGACTCTTATTTTTATGACCATCTTTCAAATCCATTTGGAGGCACACATAACTCAAAGTGGAGAGAGGCCTGTTGTGACTGGCAGCCAGCATTACAGGGGGTGCATGCATAGGTTCAGGTTAGTCTCTTATAGATCTCTGAGGGATGTGGAATGAACAGTTGGAATGGGTGGCCCAGAAGTTCCCCCTGAAACATCAGGCTACCTTTATGTCCATCAAGGGATTTAGAGAGAGACATTGGAAAGGTGTGTCAGTTGCCATATTATATGTTTCTTAGGAGAAAGAGAGGATGAGTTATATGTACAAATCTGTTTTTCCCTTTTCCTATGGTCTGAATGTTTGTGCCCCCCCGAAATTCATGTGTTGTAATCCTGTCCATTAAAGTTGATGACATTGGGAAGCAGGATCTCTGGGAGATGGTTAGGCCATGAGGATAGAATGTCCGTAAGTTGGCTTAGTTCTCTCAAGACAGAAGCTCTAGGGGACACTTATCTCTGTCGACCATGTGAGCACACATCAAGAAGGTCACAACTATGAAAGGGGAAGAGAGCCCTGAATCTGCTGGAGCCATGCTCTTGGACTTCTGGTCTCAGAGCTGTGACAGAGAGATTTTTGTTATTTCTGAGCTCTGTAGTCTGTGCACTGTGATTGTACTGTGATGTTTCTTTTGTAATTGCACTGTGATCAGACAAAACAAATATGTGTGTGTATAGGCCCCCCTCTCTATATATAAATAATTAAGCAAATAAATATATACCTATAAATACAAATGTCTATACACACTGAAGTCAGTACAGGACCTCTGCCCATTTTCTACCTGGATGGTTGTATACTGTTGTTAGTGATTTCTTTATTTTGGATATTAACTCCTTATCAGATATATGAGTTACAAATATTTTCTTCCTATTAATAGACTGCCTTTACATTTTGTTGATGGGTTTCTTTGCTGAACAGACCTTTTTTAACTTAAGGTATGTACTTTTAAAATTTTTGCTATTTTACATTTGCTTTTGGTCATATCGAAAAAAATATTGCAATCCAAGCATCAAGGAGCTTACTTCCTATGCTTTCATCTGAGAGGTTTGTTTGGTTTCAGATCTTACATTCACACCTTTAATCCATTTTGTTTGGATTTCCCCGATTTGTGTAAGATAATTGTGCATTTTCATCTTTTTGCTTGTGGACGTCCTTTTTTTGATCATTATTCTTTCTCCTGTGTATTTGCTCAGATTTTCTGTCATAAATTAATTGACCACATATGCATGGGTTTGTATCTGGCCTCTCCATTCTTTTCCAATGATCTATTTGTCTATTTTTCTGCCAATACTGTACTGTTTGGTTAGTATAACTTTATAATATAAATTGAAATCAAGACATGTGATAGAACATCCAGCTTCATTCTTACTTAAGATTGCTTTGTTTATTCCATGAATTTTGTTGTTCCTAGTTATTTTGGATGGTGTTTTTTCTTCTGTGTAATACTCATTTGGAATTCTGATAGGAAAAGCATTGAATTTGTATATTGCTTTGGGGAGTGTGATCACTTTAACAGTACTAATTCTTCGAGTATATGACATGGAATATCTCCAATTTATTTGTTTCCTTTGATTTCTTTTGTTAATATTTTAACATTTTCCATACCAGTTTTTCATGACATTTTTCATAAACGTATTCCTCTCTGTTTTATTCTTTCTGATACTTCCATGAGTGTGATTGTGTCTTTAATTTCTCTTTTTTATACTTTGTTGTTAGTGCCTAGAAATGCAATTTCATTTGGTATATTTATTTTAATTCCTGCCACTATACTGATTTCATTGATTCAGTTCTAAAAGTTTTTAATCAAGTTTTCGGGCTTTGCTTCTTTTTATAATAGCATATAAGCTGCAAATAGAGATAGTTTAACTTCTTCCTCTCCACTTAGGATGACATTATTCCATTTTTTAGCTAATTGCTCTATCGTGGATGTCCCAAAATGACAGATAAGAGTGAACACGCTTGTATTGTTCCTGATGTTAGAGGATAAGCATTCAGTTTACCACTGAGTATGATGTCGGCCATGGGCTTGTTATATTTGGACTTTATTTTGTTGAGTTACACTTCCTGTATGCATGCTATACTTGGAATTTTTTCATGAATGGATGTTGAACAATGTCAAATGCTATTTTCTTCATCTATTGAGCTAATAATATTTTAGATGATTCTTTGTTAATGTGGTGCATCACATTCATTGATTTGTGGATGTTGATCCCTTCTTGCAACACTCAAATGAATACAGGTCGACCATGAAGTATGGTGCTTTCAGTGTATTATTGAATTCAGTTTGCTGATTTCTTATGCATTGTTTTTCACAAATGTTCATTTGTAAATTTCTTTACTTTTGTGTGTTTTTATTTTCATGTAATACGGACTTTGTAAATGAATTTGGCAGTATTCCTCATCTTCTAATATCTGGAATAGTTTCAGAAGAGCCGGCATTAGTTTCTTAAGCATTTGTTAAAATATTCTATATATTTTAGCAGAGAAACACTGGTTTACATGCTCTTAATCAAATATAAAGGTCATATTCCTATCTCAGATACTTTGTACTGAATGGTTCTTTTTCTATAAATCACTTCCCCACATATTTGCATAAATTACATTTTTCCCACCTATGGGTCTTGATTTAAATATTGCATTCTTGGTGAAGCAATTCTGGATGGTCGTATTTAAATACTCAGTCTCACTTAAAAAATTAGCCTTCTTTTTGCTGCTTTACTTTGTCTCCACAATATATATATCACCTGGTAACATACCACATATTTGCATATTTATGTCTTTTTATTCTTTGCAAGGCCACACTTAGGAAACAGGTAGATTATGTACACAAGAACAAATAGGTCACAGGGACAGGAAAGACTGCAGTCACATGTCCACATGTATGAGAGACTTCATATAAATTTAAGCAAGGCTCAACTATTAATGGAGAAAGGATGCATTCTTAATTTTGGGAAGAGCTGCCTCACTATATGTACAAAATACAACAGGATACCTATCACCATACAGAACAGACAATTCTAGTTGTAGTTAAGACACTAATATGAAGCATAATCTATAAAGGAATTTCTGTTAGGAAAATCTAAAAGAAAAGTCACTGTGACCTTGGGTGGGGAAGAGCTTCTCAGTCAAATGTCCAAAGCAGAAATCACAGATGAAACATCTGATAAATTCAGTTACATCAAATTAGGTTTTGTAGATGTTGCATAACAAAAAATACCCTGCCAAAATTAATGGATTACAGAATGAGACAAAATATTTGCTATATCTAAAATTTTCAGTGGGTAAATATCTAGAATATTTGACAACAAATCAGAAGTAGAAGGCAGCAGTGTGAGTGTAAGAAGAACCAAAGTAATAAACTTAAAAGTTTTAGAAGAAAACCACTTCCCACCAAAATAAGCAAAGGAATGCAAAGTTGGTAAAGAATGATTTGCTACTTTATGTCTATTAGATTGACAGTTTTAGGAATGTGAGTGATCCTGAATGCAGGCAAGGAGAGGGAAATAATGCTTATAGTTTGAAAATACAAGTCCAGAGCATACTCATTACATAGCAATACATCACAAGAAAAGACACAGGCCCTAGAAGCCCCAGGAACTGTCACCTATGGTGAGGGAAGGTGTATAATGGAAGTGGGAAGGAGAATAAGAGAAATAAACAGATAAGGCAGTGCTTGAGATTGGATGAGGTGTGGTGATAATACAGCATGAACTGCAGAAAATGTAATATAATTTAACATCTCAATACCGAAAATGGCAAAAATCAGAAAGTAGAAAGAGAACAACAAGCTGAGAAAAGGAGCAGAAGCAGAAGAAGAAGGAGGAGGAGGAGGAGGAGAAGACATGCTGTCTATTTTGCCTGGGGGACAGTTTGTTGCAGTCCTCATTTTCTTGAATCTTTGGAGACCTGTAGCCCCATCAGGACATTATAATTATCCCCTCTGTCATCAGGAAGCTGTGAGACCTCTCAGGAGCAGTATCTGTTATCAGGGAAAGGAATATTTATATGAGAAACCTTTCAGAGCCCCAGAACATTGAGTTTTAGCGCCAGCTATATTAGGATGTAGGCACATGTGGTCATAGTCTTCACTCGGAAGCCTTTGGGAAGGAACGCTAGCCCGGGAACTGATGAGGGGCACGTATGTTTACTCACTCCAGAACTCACATTACTATCCTGAAAGGGACATAGGACGTTTTGGTGCGGTAAGTCTGTTTGGAAACACTGGCTTGGAAATACCAGAAGCAGACCTTCTTAGCGGGTGTGTTTTAAATCTCCCTAGTCCCATACATGTAGTTTGTGAAGAAATGGAAGGAAATGAACACAGGCATTTACACCCAACTTTTTCGTCAGCAATGTCCACTTTAATTGGAATTACCTGAAAGACTCATCCTAAGAGTTTCACGGATCCCACTCAAAACCAGGGTCCAACTTCAAGCGGCATCTTTCCTTGTCTGTATATGTGAGTGTCACGTGTTCTCCTTTGGTTATTTGTAGTAAACACCATTTCCTTAAGTAGAGATCATGGGCAAAGTGAGAAACAGGGAGAAGGGGGGAAAGATTAAAAGTTACTTCTTTGACAGGATTCTTTTTATCTGTGCTTAATTAGCTAGTGATCAGGGGTTGGAAGTGAGGATAATATAGAGGTAGGCATATAGGTAATGTAAAGATACAATATGAAGAAGAGAAAGCACAGAGAATGATTCAAGGAATGCATTTGTGTGACAAATTCCCTAGCAGTTTTGAATGGACACCATCTTGAAAGTGAAACAAAAGCAATCTTTATTGTCTTTCACCTTTATTGAACCTTACATATGTAAAAGAATCCACGCAGACAACATTATCATTATCCCTAGTGAATAACAACATATATGACTTAACCACTGATGCTATAGTTTGGAACATTTTGAGAACTTCCTCATGTTGAAAATAAAATTATTTCTTTTACAGGAACCTTCTGGACTCAGCAGTTAGTATGCCTGATTTATTCTGAAGAGCATTGCCACACAACTACAAATATGAACACAGGTCATCCAGTCTCCTTCCTTGAAAACAACTTTTGAGAAATTCAATTTGACAGAAGACCATCTCCTTCTCTCTTCCGTTAGCCACATTCCATACTTCTTGGCTCCAAAGAGCTGAAGAAGGAAAAAGACAAAGTAGGAAGCTGACTATGCCTGTTGAAACACTGCTCTTTTCATTATTTCATTTCCTCATTACATTGATACTATATGCATCCAGTTAGATAATGTGGTATTTTGCATACTGTAATATTTGATAACATTTGCATTCTTATTTATAATGTTCAATTTCGTATTCACCTCTCTTCTTTTTATTATATATATGCCACAGATCATTTAAAAGCTAAAGCATATATATCCATTCATATATTTTACATTTAAGTGTATATTATAGAAAATGTATCATAAATATGTAATAAGTGTCTCTAATTTTAAATTCGCTCTATCACTAAGTATATGCATAAACTTCTATCGATTCCTTCTTCTTTTCCCTCCTCGCACCTTCCCTGCTTCCTTGGATACTCCCAAACTATTTCTTATTCTCCCTCAAAGGTCAACTTCATGAAAATCAAGCAATCTTCAGAAAAAGTCACTCTTCTCTACAGAGTGATTCTCTCTCCCTCTTGACCATCCTTCCTGGATCAATCATCTCCATCCATTAAAATTTCAGCTCTTGGTTCCTTTCCTTACTTTCAACCTCAGCTCCCATCACCCATGGTGATGTTGATTTCAAAGTTCGTGTGAATGGTCTTCAGACAGGCCCAGAGGAGGAGAGACCAGCAAGGTACTAGAGCCCAAAGTCGAAGCAGGACCTCACTTTCAGGGTGAAGCAAATGCATGATGTTCCTCCTTCAAGTGTGCCCCCAAGGCTCTTCCCTGTCCTCCTTCTATTCCCAACCCGGCCAACCTCAGTGTGAAATTCCCAGTACCAATGATCTTTCCTCTATTGACTTCAGATACCCTTCTAACTCTCTTATAAACTAATTAATTATGGCACTCATTGCTCCCTGATGTAATATACATATGTCCTTATTATCTGCATTTCTGACCTGAAAGTAAATCCCTTGAGAGAGGTAGAGGTTTGCTCAAGGCTGTGTTCACAGTGGTGAGATCAGTGGCCCACAGGTAGTGAACTTGAATGAAGGACTCACCAATAATTGCACTAATTATATTGTGCCTTAAAGCACCTCCTTCAGACTACTGCTTCCTAGTCTACCTGTTCCTTTCTGGCTTTCACACCCAGCTTGGGTCAGTATCATTCAGGATCCATCCCCTCCAGTCTCCTGCAGAAGTGTGTCCCACTCCTTCACTATATTTTAGCCCTATACTCCCTTCTTTCTAAAGCCACTAGCTCCATTTGTGTATGTTATGATCAGCTGGCAAACCTTAACTCTTACAACACAATTGGAATGTATTCCTACCCTGCTCAGAGAACATAAATACCTCAGAGTTGTACCTGTTCTTTAAATTTATGGCTAAAGTTATCAAATTCTACTACATCAAATAATTTGCTTTCATGGTATGCATAATGAATACATGATACTCTCTTCCCTATTTGGAACCCTCAACAACAATCTGTCCCGTGACTCTACCAGCCCGTTAATGACCTGCAAGTCAGAAAGTTATCCCCACTGGTGTCCCCTCAGTGACCTCCCTCCTTAAAAGAAAAATTGCAGTGTGTAGACTGTGTCCACCCCTATTAGAGATCAGCCCCTCCATGCATGGTCAGGGTCAATTTTGATCGACCCCAGTGTGCCTCAAGTGTTGGTGATTTTGACTGCACAAGGCATTTGGAGCCATCTAGAGTTACTTTTGGCTGGGGCTGTGGTGGTGCTGATGGTTTGGAGGCCAATGAGTCCAGGATGCTGTTAGATACACTCCAGTGCCCAGAGCAGCCCCGGCCACAGAGAACTAATTGGTTTAAAATATCACTAGTGCTCTTGGAAAACTTGTTCTCTCCTCAGAGATTTGACATGAGCAATAATTTCCTTTTTCAATTCATCATCAATTTCTTCTTGTTTCCCGATCATTGTAATTGGCACTTAATCAAGTTGTCATGACATTGAGGTAATGAGTTAACCTAACTTGTTGACTCTAATATTAGGCCTTTTTGTTTGTCAGAAAAAATCAATCCCTGCATTATTTAGGGTTTTCTCTAATGGTACAATGGGCATGTGAGACACTCTTCCTTCATCCTTCCTTCTCCTTATATGTCTAACCTCTAAGTGCCGATCCTGGAAGTATCTGACCTAGCCTTTTCCTCCTTTCAATCTGCACTTATTACCTCGGTCATATTATGTAATACCGCAGCTTTAAATAAAATGTATATGATAACTTTCTAGTTTAATTCTCAATGATGGGAACTGCTCAGCTTTCCTACACTGATAAGTGCGTGATAGTCTACCCAAAGAAGCAGGACCTTTTACACTGTGATACTACTCTCAGTTTGACAAAAGCAAACAGATATATGACAAGAAGTAATACCCAAACCACAGTTAGAGACATGAAGCATCATAGCAAGGAACTGAAAGTGACTGCTTTCCTTCACATATCATCCTTTGTAGAAGTGCCCTTCATTTCCTTACAGAACTATCAGTCATCATTGATGCTTGTTTGATATTATGAACCACTTTGTTGTTATCAGACAAGTGCCATGGCCGCAGGACACTTTCCTGGGCAGTGTGGGTCACATAGGGATGAGAAGAGAATAGAAATATCAAGAAGCCAAAATACTCATCTCCTGTTATAAAGAGGTGTCTCCAGGCACAGCAAAGGGAGGCGGCAGGGGGATATAAGCTTATCTACCTAAACTGGATGTCCCCTAAGAGGAGGAACAACAGATATACATGTCAACTCTCAATAGAGATGCAAGTCCTGGCGTTAACTGAGTAACCCTGAATGTTCTGTACACACAGAGAGTAGGGCCCTTTAACATGGGCTGAGGCAGATATTAATGATGCTTTGTACTCCTGTAAGACTAGCTTGCTTATTATGGTTAAGGAATTATTTCTTTTAGTTGATTATCATAAACAATATTTTAAGTGAAACCCTGTATTCCTTCCATGTAAAAAATACTTGACAGGAAACCTGTGTGAACCAAGCAGATGTGTTTCCTCTATCAGTGGGGAAGAGTTAAGTGTACACTGAAGGATAACAACAGTACACTTTGAGTTTTATTTGTGTATTGAAAGGTGTTAGTAGGGTGTTTTAGTTTTCATTGAATCTTATGATTTTGGAAGCATTTTCACCTGCATTAACGACTTATTGCAGGGGAAAACAATGATGTTGCTCTCTGCACCTGGGAAGTTAAGAAGAGTTAAATCCTGAGATGTGTCTGAAGAATGATTGATAGCCTAGGCCAAGCAGGGATGGAAAGGCATTGAGGGAAAGAGAAATTTGAATACAAAGGTGACAGCTGGGGATGTACAGCACATGGTTGGGAGATTGTGGGTGCTAAGACTAGTGGGTCTCATTGAACTAAAATGCCTCAGGGGAAATTGTGATGGTATGAAATAATAATTCCCTCCTTTTCCTGCAGTATATTTCTGTATACAGGAACCTGAAAGATGTTATGTGCTCATTTTTTCATTTTTCAATTGAGATGAATGCACTGGAACCATGCGTCTCTTTTTAGAAGGTAAAGTTAACTGAGCTTATAAATCTAGTAGCAGGTTCAGACCTGTGGGAAGTTTTTCATCTTAGTGAACTTCACAGAGGGAAAGAAACTCATGAAATGGAGTGGAATGGGTTGTGTGGGCTCTTTATCAAGCTATGGATGGTGTTACCTTGGATGACAATGTCCTGCTATTCATACAAATTCTACTCACTGCCACCCAAACACAGCATATTGTCAAAATGACAAACTTACACTACAAGGGAATATTTACATTCAACCATGAAAGGAGCATAAACTGATCAGGAACTCAGAGGTGTCTGTCCTTATAAAAAACTTGCTGATGAGGGGTGGAGCCAAGATGGTGGTGTGAGTAGGACAGTGGGAATCTCCTCTCAAAAACATATATATTTTTGAAAATACAACAAATACAACTATCTCTAAAAGAGAGACCAGAAGACACAGGACAACAGCCAGACTACATCAACACCTCAAGAACCCAGTGCCTGGTGAAAAGGGTAAGATACAAGCTGCAGCCTGGCGGGACATGAGGCCCCTCACCCCAGCTCCCAGTGGGAGGAGAGGAGTCAGAGCAGGGAGGGAGAGGGAGCACAAGACTGCTAAACACACAGCTCAAGCCATCCACACCAGAGCGCAGACACACAGTGCATGCGTGGGTTGCTGGAAACTAGAGGAGCAGGACAGTAAGACCTGTGAATGGGTCTGGAAGCCAGTGCCCCTATGAAAAAGAAAAGTGAGTGCTTTTTGAAAGTATTAAAGGGACAGGGACCCCACAGATGGATGGAAGCATCTTGAGTCATAGTCCAGCAGCTGGAAATTCCAGGGAACTCCGGGCGCACTAACCCCATGGGAAACAGCTCTGAGACCAATCACAGAGATAAACAGCCAAACAGCCCCCCATCCATTACCCCACTGGGCCCCCGCCATAGCAGAGCAGCAGCCTGAGGCTGTCCAGGCCCACAGCAAGGGAGTTTCCTCCATACCGGCCAGGAAAGATACAGAGACCCAATCTACATGCAATTGCCCATCACAAGCCATTAGGGGTCACAGTTGTCCCAGTAAAGAAAGGCCAGGAGCAAGTGGAAAGAGGCTTGACTCTCCCAGCTGACAGATGAGTCAATAGAACACCATTGCACCTATCAAAATGAAAAGGCAAAAAAATTTGATCCAGACAAGACAAACCCAAACAACTTCAACATATTCTACATCTTCCCCTGAGAAGGAATCTGGGGAGATAGATTGAACCAATCTTCCTGAAAAATAATTCAAAACAAAAGTCATAACCATGCTGATGGACTTGCAGAGAAATATGCAAGAACTAAGGAGGTAGAATACAGAAATAAAACAAGCTCTGGAAGGACTTCAAAACAGAATGGATGAGATGCAAGAGACCATTAATGGACTAGAAAACAGAGAACAGGAACACAGAGAAGCTGATGCAGAGAGAGATAAAAGGATCTCCAGGAATGAAAAAAATTTAAGAGAACTGTGTGACCAATCAATGGAACAATATCCGCATTATAGGAGTACCATAAGAAGAAGAGAGAGAAAAAGGGATAGAAAGTGTCTTTGAAGAAATAATTGCTGAAAACTTCCCCAAACTACGGGAGGAAATGGCCTCTAAGACCACAGAGGTACACAGAACTCCCATTACAAGGGATCCAAGGAGGGCAAGAACAATACACATAATAATTAAAATAGCAAAGATTAAAGAAAAGGACAAAGTATTAAAGACAGCCAGAGAGAAAAAATAGGTCACCTACAAAGGAAAACCCATCAGGCTGTTATTAGACTTCTCAAAAGAAACCCTACAGGCCAGAAGAGAATGGCATGATACACTTAATGCAATGAAACAGAAGGGCCTCAAACCAAGAATACTGTACCCAGCATGATGAACATTTAAATATGAAGTAGGGATTAAATAATTCCCAGACAAGCAAAAGTTGAGGGAATTTGCCTCCCACAAACCACCTCTACAGGGCATCTTACAGGGACTGCTCTAGATGGGAGCACTCTTAAAAAGAGCACAGAACAAAACACCCAACATATGAAGAATGGAGGAGGAGGAATAAGAAGGGTGAGAAATAAAGAATCATTAGACTGTGTTTATAATAGCTCAATAAGCGAGTTAAGTTAGACAGTAAGATAGTAAAGAAGCTAACCTTGAACCTTCGGTAACAACAAACATAAAGCCTGCAATGGGAATAAGTACATACCTTTCAAAAATCACCCTAAATGTAAATGGACTGAATGCACCAATCAAAGACACAGAGTAATAGAATGGATAAAAAAGCAAGACCCATCCATATGCTGCTTACAAGAGACCCACCTCAAACCCAAAGACATGCACAGACTTAAAGTCAAGGATGGAAAAAGATAATTCATGCAAACAACAGAGAGAAAAAAGCAGGTGTTGCAATACTAGTATCAGACAAAATAGACTTCAAAATAAAGAAAGTAACAAAAGATAAAGAAGGACATTACATAATGATAAAGGGCTCAGTCCAACAAGAGGATACAACCATTATAAATATATATGCAACCAGCACAGGAGCACCAACATATGGAAACAAATACTAACAGAATTAAAGGAGGAAATAGAATGCAATGCATTCATTTTGAGAGACTTCAACACAACACACACTCCAAAGGAGAGATCCACCAGACAGAAAATAAGTAAGGACACAGAGGCACTGAAAAAGACACTAGGACAGATGGACCTAATAGACATCTACAGAACTCTACATCCAAAAGCAACAGGATACACATTCTTCTCAAGTGCACATGGAACATTGTCCAGAATAGACCACATACTAGCTCACAAAAAGAGCCTCAGTAAATTCCAAAAGATTGAAATCCTACCAACCAACTTTTTAGACCACAAAGGCATATAACTAGAAATAAATTGTACAAGGAAAGCAAAAAGGCTCACAAACACATGGAGGCTTAACAATAAGCACCTAAATAATCAATGGATAAATGACCAAATCAAAATAGAGATCCAGCAATATATGGAAACAAATGACAACAACAGCACAAAGCCCCAACTACTGTGGGATACAGCAAAAGCAGTCTTAAGAGGAAAGTATATAGCAATACAGGCATATTTAAAGAAGGAAGAACAATTCCAAATGAATGCTCTGATGTCACAATTATCTAAATTGGTAAAAGAAGAACAAATGAGTCCTAAGGTTAGCAGAAGGAGGGACATAATCAAGATAAGAGAAGAAATAAATAAAATTGAGAAGAATAAAACAATAGCAAAAATCAATGAAACCAAGAGCTGCTTCTTCGAGAAAATAAACAAAATAGATAATCCTCTATCCAGACTTATTAAGAGGAAAAGAGAGTCAACACACATCAACAGAATCAGAAACAGGAAAGGAAAAATCATGACAGACCCCATAGAAATATAAAGAATTATTAGAAACCACTATGAAAACCTATGTGCTAACAAGCTGGGAAACCTAGGAGAAATGGACAACTTCCTAGAAAAATACAGCCTTCCAAGGCTGACCCAGAATGAAACAGAAAATCTAAACAGTCCAATTACCAGCAAGGAAATTGGAGAGGTAATCAAAAAATACCTAAGAACAAAACACCCGGGCCAGATGGATTTACCTCAGAATTTTATCAGACATATAGAGAAGACATAATACCCATTCTCCTTAAAGTTTTCCGAAAAATAGAAGAGGAAGGAATATTCCCAACTCATTCTATGAAGCCAACTTCACCCTAATACCAAAACCAGGCAAAGAACTCACCAAAAAAGAAAACTACAGACCAGTATCCCTGATGAAGGCTGATGCAAAAATACTCAACAAAATAATAACAAACCAAATTCAAAAATACATAAAAAGGATCATACACCATGACTAAGTGGGATTAATCCAAAGGATGCAAGGATGGTATAACATTCGAAAATCCATCAACATCATCCACCACATAAACAAAAAGAAAGACAAAAAACACATGATCATCTCTATAGACGCTGAAAAAGCATTCGACAAAATTCAGCATCCATTCATGATAAAAACTCTCAAGAAAATGGGTACAGAGGTCAAGTACCTCAACATAATAAAGGCCATATATGATAAACCCACAGCCAACATCATACTGAACAGTGTGAAGCTGAAAGCTTTTTCTGTGCCATCGGGAACACGACAGCAATGCCAACTCTCCCCACTGTTATTCAACATAGTATTGGAGGTCCTAGCTCAGCAATTGGACAAAACAAAGAAATACAAGGAATCCAGATTGGTATAGAAGAAGTTAAACTCTCACTATTTGCAGATGACATGATATTGTACTTTAAAAACCCTAAAGACTGCCCTGAAAAACTATTAGAGATAATATCGGAATACAGCAAAGTTGCAGAATACAAAATTAACGCACAGAAATCTGTGGCTTTCCTATACACTAACAATAAACTAATAGAAAGAGAAATCAGGAAGACAATTCCATTCACAATAGCATCAAAAAGAATAAAATAATTAGGAATAAACCTAACCAAGGAAGTGAAAGACCTATACC
Organism: Manis javanica; assembly: GCF_040802235.1. Lineage (NCBI taxonomy): Eukaryota > Metazoa > Chordata > Mammalia > Pholidota > Manidae > Manis > Manis javanica. The sequence continues at coordinate 36,170,986 of NC_133168.1, forward strand.
CTGAAAACTATAAGACTCTCTTAAGAGAAATTAAAGAGGTCATTAACAAATGGAAACTCATCCCATGCTCCTGGCTAGGAAGAATTAATATCATCAAAATGGCCATCCTGTCCAAAGCAATATAGAGAATCAATGCAATCCCTATTAAACTATGCAGAACATTCTTAAATGAAGTGCAACAAATGGTTCAGAAATTCATATGGAAACACCAAAGACCTCGAATAGGTAAAGCAATCCTGTGAAGGAAGAATAAAGTGGGGGTGGGAACTCACTCCCCAACTTCAAGCTCTACTACGAAGCCACAGTAAACAAGACAATTTGGTACTGGCACAAGAACAGAGCCACAGACCAATGGAACAGAATAGAGATTCCAAACATTAACCCAAACATATATGGTCAACTAATATTCGATAAAGGGGCCATGGACATACAATGGGGAAATGACAGTCTCTTCAACAGATGGTGCTGGCAAAACTGGACAGCTACCTGTAAGAGAATGAAACTGTATCACTGTCTAACCCCATACACAAAAGTAAATTCAAAATGGAACAAAGACTTGAATGTAAGTCCTGAAACCATAAATCTCTTAGAAAAAAACATAGGCAAAATCTCTTAGACATAAACATGAGTGACCTCTTCTTGAATATATCTCCCCGGGCAAGGGAAACAAAAGCAAAAATGAACAAGTGGGACTATATATAGCTGAAAAGCTTCTGTACAACATAGGACACCATCACTAGAACAAAAAGGGATCCTACAGTATGGGAGAATATATTCATAAATGACAGATTTGATAAAGGGTTGACATCCAAAATATATACAGAGCTCACACACCTCAGCAAACAAAAAGCAAATAATCCAATTAAAAAATGGGCAGAGGAACTGAACAGACAGTTCTCCAAAAAAGAAATACAGATGGCCAACAGACACATGAAAAGATGCTCCAAATCACTAATTATCAGAGAAATGCAAATTAAAACTACAATGAGGTATCACCTCACACCATTAAGGATGGCTGCCATCCAAAAGACAAACAACAAGAAATGTTGGCATGGCTGTGGAGAAAGGGGAACTCTCCTACACTGCTGGTGGGAATGTAAATTAGTTCAACCATTGTGGAAAGCAGTGTGGAGGTTCATCATAATGCTCAAAACAGACTTACTATTTGACCCAGGAATTCCACTCCTAGGAATTTACCGTAAGAATGCAGCAATCAAGTTTGAGAAAGACAGATGCACCCCTATGTTTATTGCAGCACTATTTACAATAGCCAAGAATTGGAAGCAACCTAAATGTCCATCAGTAAATGAATGGATAAAGAAGATGTGGTACATATACACAGTGGAATACTACTCAGCCATAAGAAGAAAACAAATCCTACCATTTGCAGCAACATGGATGGAATTGGAGGGTATTATGTTCAGTGAAAAAAGCCAAGCAGAGAAAGATAAATACCAAATGATTTCACTCATCTGTGGAGTATAAGAACAAAGGAAAAACTGAAGGAACAAAACAGCAGCGGAATCACAGAACCCAAGAATGGACAAACATGTACCAAAGGGAAAGGGACTGGGGAGGATGGGTGGGTAGGGAGGGATAAGGGGGAAGGGGAAGAAAAAGGCAGGTATTAAGATTAGCATGCATGGGGGGGTGAGAGAAAGGGGAGGGCTGTACAACACAGAGAAGACAAGTAGTGATTCTACAATACTTTGCTATGCTGATGGACAGTGACTGTAAAGGGGTTTATAGGGAGGACCTGGTATAGGGGAGAGCCTAGTAAACATAATATTCATCATGTAAGTGTAGATTAAAGATAACAAAAAAAGAGAAAGTATGAAAATGGGGATTACTCCCTGATAGGATAAAACTAACTGTAAATCAACGATTAATGCATGCTTTCAATATCCTTAATTTTGATCACTTAAAGGGTGTCAGATGATCGGCTATGGAGGTACACTTTTCTGATAATATTCCTTTCTCTTAAAAAAAAAAGCAGTTCCTGTGTGGTGACCTCCAATGAGTTCTACACAATGGTATAAAGGGCATGTCAGATGGTGGGCAAAGGGTCTGTTTGTGTTTATACAGAGTATCAAAGCCTAATTTGGCTACCCAGAAAATGAACTAAGATATGACATGAAGAAGAACTTCCAACATCAGCACTCTCTGGAAGACTCATACCAGAAGATGATCATCAATAAACCTCAACAAAGATCCAGGCGATGCTGCAGTTGTAGCTGCATCCATCCCACCGGTTTCTGGACTTGCCATTGGAATGAAGAAGGAGATATCTAAGCTGACCTGTGCTTTCAGTAAAACAACAAATTTGACTGGATCTGTACTGTTGGAACTCAACCAAGAATTAGGAGAAGTGCAAGTTGTAGCACTCCAAAATCTTACAACTACAGACTACCTACTGTTAAAAGAACATATGGGATGTGAACAGTTCCCAGGAATGGGTTGTTTTAATTTGTCTGATTTCTCTCAGACTGTTCAAGTACAGTTGGACAATATCCATCATATCATAGACAAATTTTCACAAATGCCTAGGGTGCCTAACTGGTTTTCTTGGCTTCACTGGAGATGGCTGGTAATTATAGATCTGCTTTGGTTATGTAACTCTATTCCTATTATGTTAATGTGTGTGCACAATTTAATTAGTAGTTTAGAACCTATAAATGCTTAAGTTACTGTACAAGAAGATATGTCAAAGAAATCATCAATCCTCCCATGTTTTCTTCCTTCTGCTACCTCTATAGCTTTTCTTCTTCCTTCCTAATTACAACTCTTAAATAGAATTTGTGCCTCATATCGAATTTACCGAGTATCATAATTCCTGCAAGTGGTAAAGATACCTCAAGACAAATGCTGGGCATAGAAGCCACAGGGCATAAATCTGCAAAGAAGTAAAAAGCTAACCTTTTCAAACAATATGGCTTCTCTCTCACTTACCAAGTTTACATCCCCTGTATGGCCCTGGAAGATGACTGGTTAGCCAGAGACGGGTAAGATTCCTCAAGGGAGGAACAACCTAAGACAGGCACAGTCGCAGGGGGGCCATCAGGTGAGAAATTGTGGATAAACAGAGGTGAGGTTTAGAACCTCACCCACCCCCCTGTTTTGAGAGAAATCTTCTGCATCCGTGGATGTTTTATTGCCCTTATCTAGCTTGGATTAACACATAGTCTACAGGCACACACCTGATCATTTACATTTGCTCTCTTATAACACTAAACTATGTTTTCTACCTTTATCTTGCATCTACCTACCACTTCAGCATTTTATTAAAAATAATAGTAATAATAATAATAAAGGGAGAAATCTGGGATCCACATATAAATCAAGTATAAAAATCAAACAAATATTCATATATGACCTGATTGTTTAGAGTTCATAATGCATGATCAAAACCGAAAGTTCCTGTGATGACTGCCCTTGTACTGTTCACCATGTAAGAATTTATTTGTTATGCTTCAGAAGATTGGAGACTGATGAGAATTAGGCTTGGGCTGGATTAATGATTGTGCATTGAGCATTGACTCCCCTATACAGAATTTTATTGTCGTTAACAACCATTTGATCAATAAATATGAGAGATGCCCTCTCAAAAAAACAAAAAAAATATAAGATAAAATAAAAATAAAAGAGAAAACAATGGGCAGAGGACCTGAATAGACAGTTCTCTAAAGAAGAAATTCAGATGGCCAACAGACATATGAAAAGATGCTCCAAATCGCTTGTCACCAGAGAAATGCAAATTAAAACTACAATGGGATATCATCTCACACCTGTAAGGATGGCTTCCGTTCAAAAGAAAAACAACAAAAAATATTGGCGAGGTTGTGGAGAAAGGGAATCCCTCCTACACTGCTGGTGGGAACGTAAATTAGTTCAACCATTGTGGAAAGCAGTATGGAGGTTCCTCAAAATGCTCAAAAGAGAAATACCACTTGACGCAGGAATTCCACTTCCAGGAATTTACTCCAAGAATGCAGCACTCCAGTTTGAAAAATACAGGTGCACCCCTATATTTATTGCTGCACTATTTACAATAGCCAAGAATTGGAAGCAACCTTAATGTCCATCAGTAGATGAATGGATAAAGAAGATGTGGTACATATACACAATGGTATATTTCTCAGCTATAAGAAAAAACCAATCCTACCATTTGCAACAACATGGATGGAGCTAGCGGGTATTATGCTCAGTGAAATAAGCTAGGTGGAGAAAGGCAAGTACCAAATGATTTCACTCATATGTGGAGTATAAGAACAAAAGAAAACTGAAGGAACAAAACAGCAGCAGAAACACAGAACCCAAGAATGGACTAACAGTTACCAAAGGGAAAGGATCTGGGGAGGATGGGTGGGAAGGGAGGGGTAAGGGTGGGAAAAAAAGAAAGGGGACATTACGATTAACATGTATAGTGTTAGGGGTGGCACAGGGAAGGCTGTGCAACACAGAGAAGACAAGTAGTGATTTTACAGCATTATACTATGTTGATGGACAGTGACTGTGAACGGGTATGTGGTGGGGACTTGGTGAAGGGGGGAGTCTAGTAAACATAATGTCCTTCATGTAATTGTAGATTAATGATACCAAAATAAAACTAATAAAAAAAACTTGCTAATTTCTTATTACATATATTCCTTAGGATATATATAAAATATTTGTAATTACTGATAATAGGAAATTTTGTCAGTTACGTTCTCTTACTGATTATTACTACTCATGATTTTTGCCTGCTTATTCATCATCAGGATTTCTGGATCTAAGTCTGGCTGAGTGGGAAGCAGTGCAGTTTGTCTGAGGCCGGCAGCAGTGTGGACGCTGCCATCACCACCCTCCAGTTTCTGCAGAACCCTGGGTAGGTCACTGCTGATTGGTGCCCACTTAGGGTGGCTGGCTGCCTCACTGCTTTTATTTCCATATGCCCAAAGCTCTGCTCATCTTTCCTAAGAAACACAAATAGTTCTTTTCATTACTGATGCCTTAAACAAGGAAACAAAGGGCCCTGATTCTTGCACTGACAGAGTAATTCTCAATTCCCAGGGCTCATCCTGGTACAGCACCTCCTCTTTCTGGAATCAAAACTTTTCAGGTGGTCATGAAGGAGGTGACATTTCTCTGAACAGAAACATTTGTTTCTCTCCTGTTTTGCCTTATTTCTTCTCAAACAAGTTTAAGTTAGGAATGGGAAATAAATCTTGTGCTTTAAAAAATGAATATTGACACCTTCTATATACAACTTATTGACATTAGAATTTTATGTGAATTCTTTGCATGGTCATTAACAAAAATCTTATGAAGTAGGTACTATTTCATAAATGAGAAAACAGGAGATAGAGTGAGGCAAACTAAATTCCCAAGAGCTAGTAAGCAGTAAGTGCCAGCACTATGTTTCAAACTCTCGTCTGTCTGACCCCAGAACTGAGAATCTTTAATATTCTCCCCTTAATTTTTTGTTCCCACATACGGATTAACTTGGTTTGGGGCTGAGATACCCTGTTAGGTTCATTAAAGTCTACTTCTAGTTTATCCACATGCCAATGAGGGTCCTCTATATCTTTCTCCTCAGCCCTTCAATTTGCGGTTGTTCTTGGCAGAGGTGTTGATTTCAGTCTTTAGTCTCCTGTCCTAAATTGTCAGATTCTAGCCTGAGCCTAGATTTGGCAAAAGTACCAGGAAAGGAAATCAAAGACATTTCACCTGCCAAAAGGGCTTTTCACTCTATGGAATTTCAGTTAATCTAGTACTTATTATTGCAGACACCTAAGTTAAATTTTAAACATACAAATTTTGTGTTTTGCTGATTTTATGTTTTTTTGCCAAGGGAACATTGACCCCTCATGACCTTCTCTGTGCTGACAGCACAGAATAGGAAGCCTTAACCACATTTTTCATGAGTGCATATATTACAGTTTATCGCCATAACTACCTATCTACTGTTGTAGTTGACCAGTTATGATAGACACACTCCAATTCTGAAGAGTGTAAGTTGTCTGAATGTTTCACTCTACTAATAAAAATTACTACACTTTTGTGGTAAGAATTTCACTCCTGGTATATTGAACCCTCAAATATATTTGCAGGGCAGCATGTGTCTTGCACGATAATGACATCCCTGAGATAATTTAGAAAGTCCAAGGGCATGACCCTCCTGATGACACAGGTGTTGTGCCCAGTGATTTCCAAAGCAGAGATTTACTTCGTCATGTAAAACCATTCTCAGAACATGTTCTGTGAATGTGCTTCAGTTATCTTATTACCATAAAAGCACTTTTCTATTTATGTTATTAAATCATAGTGTATTCTAGGAACAATAATCCACTGAAGAACCTATATTCATCCACAGAAAACCAGGATTTCTGTTATCTAAACTGTAACAATCTTTTATTATAGTTCAGTTGATTAAGTAAATACTTTTATGTACACAAAATCATATTTCTTTCTGTTTTATCTTGACCTGAATCTGAGTCCAAATATGGCATCTATAAATGACCAAACTGTAGCAAAGATGTTTTTCCAAACAAGACATATTTATTAGGAAAGCAACTTTTTGAACTTATAGTGTACAGAAATTTGCTAGTTTGGTTGTGGAAATATGGATTCATAGCCCCTCTTCACAGAGATTTTTGTGGGATTAATGTGCTTAATATATAAATCAAGTAATATAGAAATCAAATAAATGAAGATATGTCACTTGATTGTCTCTCCTATGACCTCTGATGTTTGGTCAAGGACAGAAGGATTAAAGCCATAAAAAGTTCATACAGCTTGTGACCGCCCTCACATGGTTTCGGTGAACTTGAGGATCGTCCCGCCCTTGGGCTGGACTCAAAGATAGATGATGATGATGTGCTGAACCCCCCTACTCAAAATTCTTCAGATGTTCATTTACTCAATAAATATGAGGAGTTCCTTCTTGGCATTACTCTTGAGCTTTACTCCTTGAGTCCCCTGGCTGGTCCGTTCAGGTCTTCGATATCTCATCGCGTCGCCTCCTTAAACTGCAGGTTGGAGACAGGGAGGAGGCAGACAGGTTTTTATTTTTGAGCGTGTATGAAAGTTTCAGAAATCTAATGTTTGTGGGTAGACTGAAGCCACACTTTGATATTAATCTGTGATTATCTTGAACTGTATTATTCAGTGTAATTATCAAAAGCGTAGTTTGTTGTGGGTCAAACTGCAATATTTCCAGAATCTCTCTCCTGGCCTCAGTGCATCTCCGTATCAGTAGGTGTTTCCAAGGGGTCAACAGAAGTTGTCCATCTCCATATCAATAGGTGATTTCAGCAGGGAGCAAGGGCATATCTGGACCTGAGAGCTTGGGTGGGGTCAGTTCTTGCAGTCTGGTATCAAGAGTCATGGGTGTGCAGAAGTGTATGATTACTTGTAAGCAATAAATGGGTTTCTCCCACTTTAAGTCTCCTTTTGAGTAATTTCTGTTTCAAAGAGATTTTTCCCCAGGATTTTAAACCCAGAGTTATAGCTGTGTATTTGTGTGTGTGTATTTGTATATGTGTGTGTACCTATATCTCCATCAGTGAAACCATTTCACCCAGAGCATTTAAAAAAATTTAATCAGTGATCTATAAACAGGTTCTAAAACTAAGCTGGGTAAATTTCCTGATCTCTTCATCTGGGACACACTGAAATAGTGGGTTTTGAAGGCTTCCAGGAAATGGATCCTTTTAGATGGCATTATTTATGGATGAGAGTGTTTATAGCATATTTTCCCTGTATTGATACTGATTTTTCAGAACGATATGTGCCTCAATGCACAGAGTTTTAAAATTCAAACTGAAGTGAATGTTTAGATTATATAATTCAACATTGGAAATCTAGAAGGTCAACTATGATTATTTTATACTTGAACAATGAAAGCATGGATAATCCATTCCTGGAGTCTTTGTGATGTTCCATCCCTGTTTATAAAATTTTAATTTAATTATTTTTCTCTATTATTTTGACAGGATTTCTAAAAATTGAAACATATTATACAACAGGAGACAGGGCAGTTTATACATGAACATGAGTTTCCACATTAACATCCTGTGGATTCTCCCTGGATCTATGCGGCCAGGATCGCTGACATGTCCCAGCCAGGGCTTCCTGCCTCCTCTCAGGATGAGCATCCATTCCCTCCTCCATGAGCCCTGTCGTCAGTTCCTCATGAGACAAGCTTCACCTGGATGGGGACCAAGCATCACATGGGATTAAATAAGATAGAGAGAATATTCCAATGCCAGGATAATTCCTACATTGCGGAAGTAGAAAGTAAATAAAATAATCAATTCTCCCCTCCTAACAGACAGATCATCTGACGATATTGTGTAAAAGACATCAACAAATAGTTATATGCCAACAGAAGACATAAGCAAGAAGAAATGGATACATTTCCAGAAGCACACAACTTAAGGACTTGAATCAGATGGAAATAGAACTGGCTAAAAGAAAAGTTTGAGTCAGTAATTGACAGAGAAAACTCAGGATCAAAGTCCATCAAAGTCCTGGGAAAACACTTTCTGCACAGTGAGAGAGAAAAAGATGACATAAAAAATGGCAGGAGGTGTGGAGATACAGTTTTGATGGGATCACCACCCCCAGGATGGCCATAGGGTGGGAACGATGTTGCTGAGGTATCAGAGTACAGACTCTCATACCTTGAGACACAGAAAAAAAAGCCACCAGTTGGAGGATTTCACCCAAAATGCTAAAAGGCAGCATTGACTGTTGGAATGCTTTGAGACTGGAGGTGCTGGTAAACTCAGCTGTTAGAGTTGCCCACACACAGTGCTAGCATTGAAAGATCAGTGTCAGTTTTGCTGTCTGCATTTCCCTTGCACACCACTAGCACAAACAAGATCAGGGTGGGTATGTTGTTTATAAGCCCCCTGTCCTGCATAGTTTACTACACATTGGTAAATAAAGAGGGAGCTCTGTCATTTGAATTACACTTGCACATTGCTAGTGCAGATAGAAAAAATGTGGGCACCATTATTAAGTTCCCTATACACATTGATAATGCAGATAGGGCAGGTGCAGTGTGAACACAGAGCTCCAGACATAAGGGAGACAGCATCCTAGCCCCCTGCCAGCCACAAATATGTCTCTCATATAAACATCAATTCTACCCAGGTAGTACTAGTGTGACACATGCAGAATCACCCTGCCTCATTCCTTACCTTCCTGGCTGTTCCATTAACATAGACTCAGCACAGTGTCATGTGGAACATACTGGACTGCACCCATCAACACACAGCCACCCATTACTGTGACTTTATCTGGGAACCAAGCTGGGACACTTGAGGACAGTGCCCTTCTGAAGCCAATTTCCCACAAGAGTGAGCCCAATGACATGCCCACCATGGAGCTCCCCAGACTCTAACCCTTTGACACCAGCTATCCCTCCAGCATGGCAATGGGTGACAAACACAAAAGAGACTCTCACCCCATGTATTCAGAGTTCTGGTATTGAGACATGCCTGTCTCATGGTTACCTGGCCTCCAAGCAACCAAAGTCACTAGGCATGTATAGTCTACCTATACTTTCTTACACCAGGCCAATCCTTCAATGCAGGGAGTGGGAATCCTTTCCAATTATTCATAGAATCAAGCACTGAATAAAATGGAAATGAGGTGACAGAGGACTGTGCTCAAATGACAGAACTAAATAATCCTCAGAAAAAATCCTAAATGAATCAGTTAATGTAATCTACCTGATGAAGAGCTCAAAGCAATCTCGATAAAGGTGACCAACAGACATGAGACAGGAATGGGTGAGCTCAGGGAGATCTTCAACAAAGAGATTGAAATCCATAAAAGAAACAATCAAAGATGAAGAATACAATAAATGTAATAAAATATACACTAGAGAAGATCAATGGTAGACTAGAGGATGCAGAAGAACAGATCAGCGACTGGGATGACAGAGTAATGGAAAGCACTCAAGCAGAGCAGTAGACAGACAAAAGAATAAGAAGAAAGGAGAATAGGTTAAGGAAGCTCTGGATAACATCAAATGTCCTAATATTCGCATTATAGGTATCCTAAATGACAAGAGATAGACAGTGGTGGAAAACATTTCTCAGGAAATAATAGCTGAAATACTCTATAAGCCAGGCAAAGAAAAGTCACAAGGGTCCGGAAGGTTACAGAGAGCCTCCTGTAAGATGCCCCGAGGGGGCCACACCACGGCACATCATAATTAACATGTCAAAGATCACAGACAGAAAATTAAACGCAGCAAGAGAAAAACAATGAGTTACTACAAGGGAAACATCATAAACTTACTGGCTGATTTTTCAGCGGAAACCCTACTGGCAGTGTGGAGTGGCATTATATATGCAAAGCGCTGTAAGAGAAAGACCTATAAATAATGAATACTCCACCTGGCAAAGTTATCATTCAGATGGAGGAGAGTTAAAGACTATCTCAAAGAAACACAGGTTAAAGATTCATGATGATGAATCCAGCCTTACAAGAAATGTGAAAGAAACATCTTTAAGAGGAAAATATAAGGCCATAATGAGAAGCAAAAAAATTATTATTAAAATAAGAAATTTCACTGGTCACAGAAAGCAGAGAAAAGGTAGACCAATCGCTTAAAAGCTATGATGAAAATTAAAAGACAAAAGCAGTAAAATCAACTACTTGTAAAAAGTAGTTCAGGGAAACATTATATGAAAGGTGTAAAAGAAAAAAATGATACACATAAAATGTGGAGGTGGTGGATTTAAAAATATAGTGCTGACAGGAGGTGTCCAATCTTAAGTTATCATGAACTTAACTTACAACTGCCATATTTGTAAGACCTTGTACTGAAACCACATGGTAACCCAAAACCAAAAACCCATAGGAGATACACAAAAAGTAAAGAGACAGGATTCCAGACATGAACTAATAAAGTCAGCACACCCAAGGGAATAGGGAAAGAGAAGACAGGACCAGAGATAAATAACAAAACCAACCACAAAATGTTAAACAAAATTCCAGGATGGAAAGAGTTATTCCATGTGAATAGAAACAAAAAAGGGTTGGTGAAGTAGTGGTTATATCATATAAAAAAGATATTAAAACAAAAACTCTAAAAAGAGACAAAGACATTAGATAATGATTAAGGGAATAAAATGAGAAGATATGACAGTTGTAAATACCTACACAGCCAACAGAGGAGCACCGAAATACACAGAACAAATGTTCACAGACATGGAGGGAGAAACTCACAGTAATGCAACAATAATAAAGGGAGTTTCATGCTACACTTACACCAACAGATAGATCATCCAGACAGAGAATTAATGAGGAAACAAATCGTGGCAGTGAATGATATATTACACCAAATGGGTACAACAGAATTATACAGAAGGCTTCATCCAGAAAAGCACAACATTTTTTCATTTCTAGTGCACAGGAAAAGTCCTTGAGGATAGATCACACATTAGGCTATGAAACAAGTTTTAATAAATTTAGGAATATTCAAGTCTTACTAACCATCTTTAGATGGAATAATATGAAACCAGAAATAAGAACAAAAATGGAAAATACATGAACAATTAGAGGCTAAACAGCATGATCTGAGACAAGAAATGAGTCCCTAAAGAAATTACAGACAAAAACAAAAAATAATTGGAGTATCATGAATAGAGAAACAATGCCATTCAAAATCGTTGGGAGCACCAAAAGCAGTTCTGAAGGGAAGTTTGTAGATTTACAAGCCTACCTCAAGAAACAGAAAAATCTCAAATCAACAGCAAAACATTACACATAAGAGATTTTGAGAAAGAAGGACAAAGAAAACCATCCTGATTACAATTGCATTAAAAACTAAGGTAGCTAGGAATAAATATAACCAAGGAGGCAAAAGTTCTGCCCTTTGAGAACTGTAAAAGTTTAATGAAAGAAACTAAAGACAACATCAATAATTGGAAAGGTATTCCATGCTCATGTATAGGAAAAATTATTACTGTTAAAATGGCCACATTGCCTAAAGTAATACAGTTCCACAGCTAGCCATCCCTATAAAAATGACAGTGGCATTTTTCAAAGAACGAGAGCAAATAACCTTAAACTTTGCATGCAACCATGCGCACACACACACACACACACACACACACACACACACACACAAAACCTGACATGTCTAAGTAACCTTTAAGAAGACAAAGCTGTGTAATCATTCTCCTTGATTTCAAACTGTACTACAAAGTTACAGTAATCCAAACATTAACATAATGGCACAAGATAAACAGACAAACAGAGCCAAATAGAGAACAAACAGACCCATGCCTATAAATTCAATTAATCTACGACAAAGGAGGCAAGAATATACAGTCAGGAAAAGACAGCCTCCTCAATAAGTGGAGATTAGAAAATTAGACAGCTACATGATAAAAATTAAACTGGATCACTGTCCTACACCATACACAAGAATAAACTCAAAATAGGTTCAAGACCTACACTTGAGTCCTGAGACCTAGAAGAAAACTTAGGCAGTAAACTCTTAAACGTCAGCATTAGTAATGTTATCCTGGATAGAACTCTACAGACAAGGGTAACAAAAGCAAAAAAGAAATAAGGGAACCTACAGCAAACTATAAAGCTTTTGCACAGTAAAGGAAGCCATTGACAAAACAAAAAGGCAACCTACGATGTGGGAGAGTACCTCTGCAAAGGATATATCAGAGGCTAATATACAAAACATATAAATAACTCATGCAAACCAACACAGAAAAGATAACAAATTGATTAAAAAATGGGCAGAGGTCCTGAACAGAAATTTTTCTGAAGAAGACCAGCAGACAACAGACACATGAAAAGAAGCACAGTTTCACCAATTATCAAGGAAATGCAAATCAAAACCTCAGTGAAAAACACAGAGATATGCACCATGTGCAAGTATGATTTATCCCTAGGATGGAAGGATGGTTCAACATATGCAAATTAATAAACATAATATTTCACATCAAAGGAATGGAAGATAGTTTTCACATGATCATCTTAATAGATACAGAGAAATCACTTGTTAAAACACAACATCAAATCATTTCATGATGAAAACCCTTAACAGATTGGGTATAGAAGAAACATATCTCAACTGAACAAAGGCTAAATATGTCAAACTCTCAGTTAACATCAAATCGAGAGGAAAAGGTTGACTTTTTTCTGGAACATCCAGAGCAAAACAAGAATGCCCACTGCCCCACTCCTATTTAGTATAGGGTCAGATGACTCTATAGAGCAGTTAGGGATGACAAAATAATAAGAGACATACAAGTCAGAAAAGAAGAATTAGAATTGTTATTTGCAAATGATATGATTTTATATACAATGAATCACAGAGATCCTAGCAAAAATCATGGGACCTATTCAACAATCTCAGTACGGTTAGAGGATACAGAATCAATATGGAGAAACTAGTTGCATTCACTTACACTACTGGATGAAACATCAAAAGAAGAAATAAAGAAAACTATTTTCTCAACAATAGCATAAAAAGTTTTAAAATACTTAGGAATAAATTTGGCTAAAAAAGTGAGTGATTTCTGCAATGAAAATGACACGATTTTGCTGAAAGTAACCAAGGTCACATCAAAATATAGCACATGATCCTGAGTAAAGAAAATTAATATTGTTAAAGTATTCATATTACCAAAGGCATTTCCGGTTTCAACATAATTTCCATCAAATAAAAAAGACATTCTTTATAGAAATAGAAAAAACAATCCTAAAATATCTGTTTCAATATTTTGTGATAAGGCCACGTAAGGATCTAGTCATGTGTAACCTACTTGCTTGCAGAGCTCCATGGATATGTAGATGTATCTTCATCAAATCTAGGAAATATTTGGCCATCGGGTTTCCAAATTCTTTCCCACCTTGTTCTCTCGTAGGTAAGTTTAATGTTTCCCTGGATCTCCAAGGCTCTTCATTGGTTTGTCCTTATGCTGCCACATGGGATAATCCCTACGGACAGAGACTCACGTTCCCTGAGTTTTCCTCTCTCAGACCAAAATGGCTGCAGAGGTGTTTTAGTGTCTCATCAAATAGAACATATTTTCCATAACTACTTTGTTTGCTAAATCCAGCACTGGGTCCTCTTAAGTTAGTTTTTGTTAATTGATCTTTAGCCTGATTCTGTGCCATAAATTCTACTTTCTTGGCCTTTTTCATATTTTTTTGAAAACTGGACATGTTTAGGTAATGTTATAGCAGTTTAGGAATCTGATCTCTTCTGCAGATGGTTATTATCTTATTTTTTTTTATAGCTTCTTTTAGTAGTAGGAAATCTCCTTCCTGAGGAATATGCAGACTTCTTCAAAACTCCCATAAAAGTTTCATTTAAAAACATTGTTTTTTATATTGACATGTGGACATGAATACATTGGCCCTCAGTTAATAATGTCAGAGGTTTTACTCAAAACCCACAGTGACTAAGATTTCCATCTTTGCACTCTTACACAACATTTGGCAAATATTTAAAGATTTCAATAATCATAAGTCTAGTATATTTTCCTTAAGTTATTCATTTACTAAGTAAGTCACAATTATTTTTTTCCAAGCCACTAGCAACCTTTATTTTTTTAATTGAATAATTTTTTAACTCATAAATTACCATGAGAAATACGGCGTATGAATAATTAAAAGAGTGAGTTTGTGTCACATGAAAGACTTATTTTCTTAGCAGTTAAAATTTCTCCAATAAACGGGATTGAAGCCTGCCTTTGAATTGATTGTTTATTTAATGAGATATAGTGATAGGAAAAATGTATCCATGAATTCCAAAGGAACTAAGAGTTGTTTCAAGTAGGAAATGCAAGCTGGCTTTGCCTGGAGCTGTGCTCCTGAATAGAAGGAGAGGAAGTGTGCCAAGAATGACTTCAGTTGTTTCTAAATAAGATAGTGTGTCCAGTGTAAAGTCAGCAGATGCAGAAGAGTCATGAATTATCTTACTATACTGGAAGAAGTACCTGGCATTGAAGAGGCACAAACAATCGAACAGAAGCTACAGATAAAGTCAATAACCCTGGTGAATGAATATAGAGGGAATTTGAGGAGGCCTTAGAATATTTACCCTTCTGGCCATCCATTTTGAAGACAAACTGACTGGGTAGAGTGTGTAATCCATGAATACAAACAGTATCAGAAGAATCAGCGCAGGACCTCTCTGTATGTGTGTGATGAGAGAATATGAACATCTTAGTAATACCTTCCCAGTGAGAGGGATGATGGCAGATAAAAATTGACTGTTAGTTATGTAAGTATTACACTTTTCTGAAAATCACAGAAATTGAGTAAGGGCCTAATCTTTCAAATTATATAAATTAAAAACCCCCTTGTATGACTTTTTTCTCTTAATGTTTCAGTTTGTCACATTTATACCAGTTCTCAATTGGTCATGGAAATAATCCCAATATTTAACTGTTTCAATAGGTGAGACTTTGAAGGAGAAGAACCTTGATCCATTGTGCTGGTACCTGAAAGACGCAAGAGGGTTATTGATGGGACAGCAGGTAGAAACTTCCTTCCTTTCTGAAGTTTTTCCTTAAAGTGGTTTTGAACTCTGCCCAGCAGCCCTGAATATTTTTGATTTGGTTGAATCATTTACCATCCACTGTTTGTGGTAAATGGAACATGTGTTGGAAAATGAATAGTCAGCATGTGCTTAATCCCACTCGAGTGAATTATTGATTCCAGGAACATTTTTAATTGGTCGGTCATTCAATCTCTGTGGCTTATTTAGTCTTCGTCTTTTATCTTTTCCACCTGTGGCCACAGAATTGTTCTTCTTACATGCATTTATATCAGACGGTAACTTATTTTTAAGCTACATCCTCGGGTGAGTTGTTCCATTTTTGTATAGGGGTAGAAAAAGATTCCGTTCTTTCCTTTTATGATCTTTGGCTACTTCTGTAATTAAGTTCATAGAAGTAAGATAAACAAGAGAAAAGCTATCTTGAATACCTATAAAGAGGAGCATCTCAAAGGCACAAATCCTTAAAGACCTTCAGGCAATATAGTGAGGCTGAGATAACACCTGAGCTAAGTAAGGGGGTTTGGGCTCTGGAGCTAAAATAGGAAGGATGATCATTTATCTGAGATGAAAAGATAAAATATTTGGAGAACGTGTTTCTCCTGTCATGCACATGAGTCTTTGGATATGAAAAGTACCTTTGGCAATAGCTCTTTTACTGGTATAGGTCTTCTATCAAACTTCATTTATGCAATAAGCAAGAGGAAAAAGCTTCTTCTGAGTCTGGTGGGTCTTAATTGCCTTTAGCACAAAATAATTTACAACCTGGGGTGATGTCCTGTGTTCCTGCTCAGTCCCACCTAGGCAACTTCCCCAAGAAGTTTCTTGGTTCCAAATTTGGGTTTTTACATTGCTCCATCTCATGGAGCTAGTCTCAGCCCTCACAATAGATAAGTTCAGTAAAACTCATTAAAGGAGGCGGTGGTGTAGGTCAGCTCCCAAAGTTTGGCTTATACTGTGTAGGCCATTGGGTATTTAATCAGAGGCATTTCTATGGACACTAAAGAAAAGCAATGAATAATCAGAGAAGCTGTCTTTAATCACAGTTTCTCAGGTGAACGCAGGAGGTTGAGAAGATTTTTTACACATGTGGCTTGAAACATATTCAGATGTGATGATGGCAGCCAGTGGTAATATGATAAATATTTCTAGTTTGAAGATTGAATTTCTTTGCAGATCTTTCTGAGAGGCTACATAGCAACAGGCATGGTCCGCAGATGAGCTACTGTGGTAAATTACCTGATATTCAAACCATGATGTCCAATTTAACATGTCTGTCTTCTGAAAAAGGGAGGTTTTAGTTCCCATTGATTCCACATCAGTATGTTTGGAGAAAATTGGAAGCATTAGTTTGGAGGGTTACAGCCAATATTGGAGGAAAGTAGAAGAAATTCAAGTGCAGTTCAATTTACAGGTCAAAATGAAAACCTCAAAGGCAATGGACAGGTCTTAAATATGCTATCCACAAGGCTGTGGTGTACATTTTTGCTGAATATAGTTTTTTTCTGTACAGTTACCCCATTTCTAATGGAGATAATCATAGTAAGACCAATTTGTTTGTAACATACATGTAGTCTCCACCTTGATGTGATTATTAACATAAGTGCAGTGGGAATAGTTGACTATAGACTCCTTGACAGTTGGCTTTTTGAGAATATGGCAAAAGGAGTCTGAGTTTGACTCTAAAAAATATCTTGAGGATAGGAACAAAGTCCGGGGCTGGCCATCAAACTTAGCATGCAATACTTCACAATTTGACTTAATTCCGCTCTTCTTGAAGTCCCCACATATCCTGAAGGTCCTGGGCCTGCCAGGAAGTGACCTGTCTTACTCACCAGAAATGGCTGCTGGGAGTCCTATAAACAAGGTAGTAGGACAATTTTTCCAAGGGGTTGGATTGGATTCATAAAGTCACCCTTAGTTCCATAGAGATGCCTGTCATGAGTGAGTCCATGTGTATCTCTCTCAAATATGCCATGCAAGCCAAAGCCCTGTATATCCAGTTGTGTCCTGTTAGAAAGGGAGCAGAATTTTATTGAACTTCCACAAGTAAATACATTACTGAAAAAGCTCAATGGTCATTAAAACTTTATAAATTCTAGGGGGAACAGGTAGTGTGATGGATTAAATGTTTCATCCTATTTCATACGGTACTCATTACCAAAATGCTGCTTCCTTTTTTTTTTAAGTTTTTTTCTTCAGTTTTCTTTCTTTTTTAAAAAATTTTTTATTTTAGTATCATTAATCTACAATTACATGAAGAACATTATGTTTACTAGGCTCCCCCCTTGACCAAGTCCCCCCCCACATACCCCTTCACAGTCACTGTCCATCTGCATAGTAAGATGCTGTAAAATCACTACTTGTCTTCTCTGTGTTGCGAAGCCCTCCCCGTGCCCCCCACGCACTATATATGCTAATCATAATGCCCTCTTTCTTTTTCCCCGCCCTTATCCCTCCCTTCCCTCCCATCCTCCCCAGTCCCTTTCCCTTTGTTAACTATTAGTCCATTCTTGGGTTCTGTGATTCTGCTGCTGTTTTGTTCCTTCAGTTTTCCTTTGTTCTTGTACTCCACGTATGAGTGAAATCATTTGGTACTTGTCTTTCTCCCCCTGACTTATTTCACTAAGAATAATACCCTCGAGCACCATCCATATTGTTGCAAAAGGTAGAATCTGTTTTTTTCTTATGGCTGAGTAATATGCCATTTTGTATATGTACCACATCTTCTTTATCCATTCATCTACTGATGGACATTTAGATTGCTTCCATATCTTGACTATTGTAAATAGTGCTGTGATAAACATTGGGGTTCATCTGTCTTTTACAAACTGGAGTGCTGCATTCATAGGGTAAATTTCCAAAGTGGAATACCTGGGTCAAATGGTATTTCTATTTTGAGCATTCTGAAGAACCTCCATACTGCTTTCCACAATGGTTGAATTAATTTACATTCCCATCAGCAGTGTACGAGGGTTCCCCATTTCTCCACAACCTCACCAACAATTGTTGTTTGTCTTTCGATGATGGCGATCCTTACTGGTATCAGATGATATCTCATTGTGGTTTTAATTTGCATTTCTCTGATGATTAGCGATGTGGAGCATCTTTTCATGTGCCTGTTGGCCATCTGTATTTCTTCTTTGGAGAACTTTCAATTCAGCTCCTCTTCCCATTTTTTAATTGTATTATTTGCTTTTTGTTTGTTGAGGTGTGTGAGCTCTTTATATATTTTGGATGTCAATCCTTTATCAGATCTGTACTTTATGAATATATTCTTCCATACTGTAGGATATCTTTTTGTTCTATTGATGGTGTCCCTTGTTGTACAGAAGCTTTTTAGCTTGATATAGTCCCACTCCTTCATTTTTGCCTTTGTTTTCCTTTCCTGGGGAGATATGTTCATGAAGAGGTCACTCATGTTTATGTCCATGAGATTTTTGCCTATGTTTTTTTCTAAGAGTTTTATGGTTTCATGACTTACATTTAGGTCTTTCATCCATTTCGAGTTTACTTTTGTGTATGGGGTTAGATAGTGATCCAGTTTCATTCTCTTACATGTAGCTGTCCAGTTTTGCCAGCACCAACTATTGAAGAGACTGTCATTTCCCCATTGCATGGCCATGGCTCCTTTATTGTATATTATCTGGCGATATATGTTTGGGTTAATGTCTGGAGTCTGTATTCTGTACCAGTGGTCTGTAGCTCTGTTCTTCTGCCAGTACCAAACTGTCTTGATTACTGCGGCTTTGTAGTAGAGCTTGAACTTGGGGAGCGAGATCCCCCCCATTTTATTCTTCCTTCTCATAATTGCTTTGGCTATTCGGGGTCTTTGCTGGTTCCATATAAATTTTTGAACTATTTATTCCAGTTCATTGAAGAATGCTGTTGGTAATTTGATAGGGATTGCATCGAATCTGTACATTGCTTTGGGCAGGAAGGCCATTTTGGCGATATTAATTCCTTTTAGTCAGGAACATGGGATGAATTTCCATTTGTTAGTGTCCTTTTTAATTTCTCTTAAAAGTGTCTTATAGTTTTCAGGGTATAGGTCTTTCACTTCCTTGGTTAGGTTTATTCCTAGGTATTTTATTATTTTTGATTCTATTGTGAATGGAATTGTCTTCCTGATCTCTCTTTCTATTAGTTCATTATTAGTGTATAGGAAAGCTACAGATTTCTGTGTTTTAATTTGTATCCTGCAACTTTGTTGAATTCCGATATTAGTTCTAGTAGTTTTGCAGTGGAGTCTTTAGGGTTTTTTATGTACAATATCATGTCATCTGCATATAGTGACAGAGTGACTTCTTCTTTAACAATCTGGATTCCCTGTATTTCTTTGTTTTGTCTGATTGCCATGGCTAGGATCTCCAGTACTATGTTGAATAACATTTGGAAGAGTGGCATCCCTGTCTTGTTCCCGATCTCAGAGGAAAAGCTTTCAGCCTCTCCCTGTTCAGTATGATTTTAGCTGTGGGTTTATCATATATGGCCTTTATTATGTTGAGGTACTTGCCCTGTATGTCCATTTCGTTAAGAGTTTTTATCATGAATGGATGTTGAATTTTGTCGAATGCGTTTTCAGCATCTATCGAAATGATCATGTGGTTTTTCTTCTTTTTGTTGATGTGGTGGATAATGTTGAAGGATTTTCGAATGTTGTACCATCCTTGCTTCCCTGAGATGAATCCCACTTGGTCATGGTGTATGATCCTCTGAATATATTTTAGACTCGGTTTGCTAATATTTTGTTGAGTATTTTTGCATCTATGTTCACCAGGGATATTGGTCTGTAGTATTCTTTTTTGGTGGGGTCTTTGCCTGGTTTTGATATTAGGGTGATTTTGGCTTCATAATGAGTGTGGGAGTATTCCCTCCTCTTCTATTTTTTGGAAAACTTTAAGGAGAATGGGTATTATGTCTTCTTTGTATGTCAGATAAAATTCTGAGTAAAATCCATCTGTCCGGGGGTTTTGTTTTGGGTAGATTTTTGATTACTGATTCAATTTCATTGCTGGTACTGTGTCTGTTTAGATTTTCTGTTTCTTTCTTGGTCAGTCTTGGAAGGTTGTATTTTTACAGGAGGTTTTCCATTTCTCCTAGGTTTTCCAGCTTGTTAGCATATAGATTTGCATAGTATTCCCTAATAATTCTTTGTATTTCTGTGGGGTCTGTCGTGATTTTTCCTTCCTCTTTTCTGATTCGGTTGATGTGTGTTGATTCTCTTTTCCTCTTAATAAGTCTGGCTAGAGGCTTATCTATTTTGTTTATTTTCTCGAAGAAGCAGCTCTTGGCTTCATTGATTTTTTTTCTACTGTTTTATTCTTGTCAATTTTATTTATTTCTTCTCTGATCTTTATTATGTCCCTCCATCTGCTGATCTTAGGCCTCATTTGTTTTTCTTTTTCCAATTTCAATTATTGTGATCTTAGACTATTCATTTGGGATTGTTCTTCCTTCTTGAAATATGCCTGAATTTCTATATACTTTCCTCTTAAGACTGCTTTTGCTGTGTCCCACAGAAGTTCAGGCTTTGTTTTCTTTTGGTTGGTGCAGTCAGTCCATTTACATTTAGAGTGATTATTGAAAGATATGTACTTATTGCCATTGCAGGATTTAGATTTGTGGTTACCAAAGGTTCAAGGTTAGCTTGTTTACTACCTTACTGTCTAACTTAACTCGCTTATTGAGCTATTATAAACAAAGTCTGATGATTATTTGTCTCCCTGCTTATTCCTCCTTCTCTATTCTTCATATGTTAGGTGTTTTGTTCTGTGCTCTTTTTAGGAGTGCTCCTATCTAGAGCAGTCTTTCTAAGATACCCTGTAGAGGTGGTGTGTTGGAGGCAAATTCCCTCAACTTATGCTTGTCTGGGAATTGTTTAATCCCTCTTTCATATTTAAATTATAATCGTTTTGGATACAGTATCCTCGGTTCAAGGCCCTTCTATTTCATTGCATTAAATATATTATGCCATTCTCTTCTGGCCTCTAAGGTTTCTGTTGAGAAGTCTGATGATAGCCTGATGGGTTTTCCTTTGTAGGTGACCTTTTTTCTCTCTCTGGATGCCTTCAATACTATGTCCTCATCCTTGATCTTTGCCATTTTAATTATTATGTGTCTTGGTGTTGTCCTCTTTGGGTCCCTTCTGTTGGGAGTTCTGTGTGCCTCCGTTGTCTGAGCAACTATTCCCTCCCCCAGTTTGGGGAAGTTCTCAGCAATTATTTCTTCAAGACATTTTCTATCCCTTTTTCTCTCTCTTCTTCTTCTGGTACCCCTATAATGCAGATGTTGTTCCTTTTGGATTGGTCACACAGTTCTCTTAATATTCTTTCATTCCTGTAGATCCTTTTATCTCTCTGTCAGCTTCTATGAGTTCCTGTTCTCTGGTTTCTATTCCATCAATGGCCTCTTGCATCTTATCTATTCTGCTTATAAATCCTTCCAGAGTTTGTTTCACTTCTGTAATCTCCCTCAAGATATCTGTAATCTCCCTCCAGACTTCATCCCTTAATTCTTGCATATTTCTCTGCAGCTCTGTCAGCATGTTTATGATTTTTATTTTGAATTTTTTTCAGGGAGTTTGGTTAGGTCTTTCTGTGCTGTTCCTCTCTCAGGTGTTGTCTGAACTATCTTGGACTGGACTAAATTTTTTTGCCTTTTCATGGTGATAGTAGTGGCTGTAGGCAGGTTTGTGAGTCTGTCAGCTGGGAGAAGAAAGTCCTTTCCTGCATGCTGGATGCCTTGCCATACTCCACTGCCTGTGTCTGTTACTCGCACTCCTGGAGCACCACTGGGTTAGTCCCCTAAACTTCTGTGAGTGGGGTCTCTGCCAGAGCAGCACAGGTCCCTGTGGGGAGTGGCAGGGATGCCAGGTGCACTCCTACATGATTGAGGTGCCCCTGCAGGGCAGCTGTGTGCCAGGAGTGGCCTTTGGATCTGGCCCGGGTGGCTGTGCATTGGGCTGGGATTCCGGTCAGCTTCTGAAAGTGCCCTGCTCCTTCTGGCTCTGCTGCAGGTGCATGCGGAGCTCTCCCATGGGGGCCTCTAACAGGCTCCTCTGGCTCCACTGCTGCCAGTGCATGCAAGCTGTACCGGGCTGTTTGATTGCCCCTGCTGTGGGCTTGCACAAGCCTCTCCTGGTGTCCTCTGGTGCCATTAGCACACACGGTGTGCTCCTGGTCCCTTCCAGTGCAGCTGCCCCCGGCACATGCTACCACTCTCCCACTACTGGGCCAGAGTGTCAGGATCTGTGCCAGTTGGAGGAATGACTGGCAGGTTTCTTAGTGCTGTGAGAGGCTTCAGAGTTGCACTGCCTCCCCATGGCTTAGGGCACCTAAGGTTCCCCGGGATTCCCAACTGCTGGCTAAGTGCACTGGAATGACTTCGTCCAGCTATGGGGTCCCTGTCTCTTTAAGACTTGTAGAAAGCACTCACTTTTCTTTGGTCTTGGGGGCACTGATTGTGGGGACCTGTCCACAGATTTTGCTTTTCTGTTTCTCTAATATCCAGCACCCCGTGCACCTTGTATCTGTGCTCTGGGTGTGGATTTCTAGAAGTGGTGGTTTAGCAGTCCTGGGCTTCCACTCCCTCCCTGTTCTGACTCCTTTCTTCCTGCTGGGTTCTGGGGTAAGGGAGCGTTTGGGTCCCGCTTGGCCATGGCTTGTATCTTACCACCTTCATGTGATGTTGAGTTCTCACAGATGTAGATGAATCCTGGCTGTTGTACTGCATCCACTAGTGTCTCTTTTAGGGATAGTTTTATTTATTGTACTTTCATAAATATATTTGTTTTGGGGAGGAGATTTCCTCTGAACTACTCATGCCATCATCTTCCCATCCAAAATGCTGCTTTCTTAACAGAAAAGTGAAAAGGTTTCCTTAAATATGGAAAAACAACCAATGAAGAGCATGCAATGTTTCAAATCAAAAGTCATAGAAATTATAATAATCCTCATTCTATGCAGTCTCCTGCAATTATTTCTCATTGATCTTCATCTTTTGTTTGCAGATTTATGAAGCCATAATTTTCTCTTTTAGAGTGATTTAAATTCTTATCCAGTTAAGTGGCATGATTGGAAAGGTATCATAAAGCCATGGTTGTTAGAATTGTTTGCATTAATGTCATTGAAGACAAGTCCTTTTGAAAGAATCAGAACAAAAGAATAATTCTTTTCTTTGTGGTGTTGTCTGTTGGTTCATTTTTGGGAATCTCATTGCTGTAGGCAGTTGAGCCTTCCTACTCTTTCCCATGAAATTATCTGTACACTGATCTATTCTTCAAAAAGAAAGAAAAGCAAAGAAATAAATGGGATTTGGATTAAAGATGGTGGCATGAGAGGAGAGACAGAGGCTTCCTCCTAAAACTGGATACATTTAGAAAATTTAATTGGTGCAACTAATCCTGAGAGAGCAACAGGAAAGAGGACACATCAGACTGCACACACCTGGAGAAAAGAGCAGACCTCAGTGAATGGGGTAACGTACCAGAGCTGTGGCTGCATGGGACCTGAGCCCCTCCCCCACCCTAGCTCACCAGTGGGAGGAAGACAAACAGAGCAGGGAGGGAGTGGAAGGCTTGGGACTGCTGAATACCTAGCTCTGGAGATCTGTGCTGGGATCAAAAACCTACATTTCAGGGTGCTTTCATGAGACTCACATAACTATTGGGTTACAAAGTTAATACAGGCAGAGTTCCTGGGGAGACTGGGATTCTGGCTGCTTGTGGAAAGCAGGGATCCATATCTGCCTGCTCTTGGACAAAAACATCCCTGTGTTCCCAGCCAACTGGCTCAGGCAGTGGAGACAGGCACAGGAGCCAGTAGGTGGGGAACAGCTCTTTCCTACCCCCAGTACTGCTCCTCTGAAACCCCTGACATTGCTTCAGGGGCTGAGCAGCTCCAGAATAGAGCTTCTGGACACTAGAGGGCACCATATACAAACATGAAACGCCAAAGGAACCTTGTCCAGAGCAAAATTGTTAATACAACTCCTGAGAAAGATTTAAATGATATGGACCTCGTGACTCTTCCTGAAAGGGAGTTCAAAATAAAAATAATCAACATCCTAATGGAGAGACATAAAGACATCCAAGAACTCAGGAATGAATTCAGGTCAGAGATCCAATTGTTAAAGAACGCGATGAGGGTATTAAAAGCAGGTTGGATATGGTGGAGGAAACAGTAAATGAAATGGAAAATAGAGAAAAGGAATACAAAGAAGCTGAGGCACAGAGAGATAAAAGGATCCCTAAAAATGAAAGAATATTGAGAGAACTCTGTGACCACTCCAAGCAGAACAATATTTGCATTATAAGGATACCAGAAGAAGAAGAGAGAGAAAAAGGGATAGAAAGTATCTTTAAGGAGGTAGTTGCTGAAAACTTCCCCAATCTGGGAAAGGATATAGTCTCTCAGGCCATGGAGATCAACAGATCCCCCTACACAAGGGACCCAAGGAAGACAATAGCAAGACACATAGTAATTAAAATGGGAAAGATAAAGGATAAGGACAGACTGTTAAAAGCAGCCAGAGGCAGAAATAAGATCACATACAAAGGAAAGCCCATCATACTAACAACAGACTTCTCAGCAGAAACCTTACAGGCCAGAAGGGAGTGGCATGATGTATTTAATGCCATGAAGCAGAAGGGTCTGGAACCAAGATTACTTTATCTAGCGAGATTAACATTTAAATTTGAAGGAGGAATTAAACAATTTCCAGATAAGCAAAAGCTGAGAGAGTTTACCTCCCACAAACCATCTCTGCAGTCTATTTTGGAGGGAATGCTATAGATGGAAGTATTCCTAGGGTTGGATAGCTGTCACCAGAGGTAGTAAAATTATGGTAGGGAGGGTGGAGCAGCTGATTGTGAGGCAAATGCAAAATTAAATTGACTATCCCCAAGGTCAATAAATGGATAGAGAAAAAGTACAGAATTTGATACCTAATATATAAAGAATGAAGGAGGAAGAAAAAGGAGGAGAAATAGAAAAGAACCTTTAGATTGTGTTTGTAACAGCATACTAAGTGAGTTAAGTTAGACTCTTAGATAGTAAGAAAAGTAATATGGAACCTTTGGTAACCACTAATCTAAAGCCTGAAATGGCAATAAGTACACACCTATAGAAAATCACCCTAAATGTAAATGGACTTAATGCACCGATCAAAAGATATAGAGTCACTAAATGGATAAAAAAGCAAGACCCATCTATATGCTGCTTACAAGAGACTCACCTCAAACCCAAAGACATGCACAGCCTAATCCCATCTACAATCAGGTAGAAACTCAGTAGGGCATATGCATTCCTCCAAAGCCTGCATATGCATTTCCCTCCACCAAGGAGATTATAAGCCATTTGATCTATGCAATTCAAGTGACATCCAGAGAATAATCAGCTTTCTCCCAGAGGCATCTTAGACAAAATTTTAACACAGGTACCCAAAATACAAGGCACATTAATGCATTTAGAAAAAATTAAGCTTTCATTTTAATACAATTTATGAAGGTTTCACATGAGCAACACAGTAGTTTCAAAATTTTCTCATATTGTCAAGTCCCCCCTCCTCATTGCAGGCCAGGTATGTCAGCATAGTAAGATGCTGTAGAGTCATTACTGTCATCTCGGTGGTGTACAGCCTGCCCTGTAACCTAACTATATTGTGAGTGCCAATTATAATGCCCCTTAATCTCCTTC
Organism: Manis javanica; assembly: GCF_040802235.1. Lineage (NCBI taxonomy): Eukaryota > Metazoa > Chordata > Mammalia > Pholidota > Manidae > Manis > Manis javanica. The sequence goes on from NC_133168.1 coordinate 36,197,215, forward strand.
TCCCTCTCTTCCCACACACTCAATCAAACTCCTACATTTTGGTAACAACTAGTGTCTTCTTGGAGTCTGTGAATCTGCTGCTATTTTATCTTGTTCCTTCAGTTTTACTTTTTTGTTACACACCACAAATTAGTGAAATCATTTAGTACTTGTCTTTCTTTGCCTGGATTATTTTACTGAGCATAGTACCCTCTAGATCCATCCATGTTATTGCAAATGGTAAGATTTGTTTTCTTCTTGTGGCTGAATAATATGGTACTGTGTATATGTTCTACAACTTCTTTATCCATTTATCTATGATGGACACTTAGATCGCTTCCAGATTTTGACTATTATAAATGGTGCTGTGATAAACATATAAATGGTGCTGTGATAAGCTGATCAAGGTGCTGTGATCAAGGATCTTGTTTTCCTTAGGTAAATTCCTAGGAATGGAATCCCTGGGTCAAATGTTATATCTATTTTTACTTTTTAAGTAAACTCCATATCAGTTTACATAATGGTTGAATTAATCTACATTCCCACCAACAGTACAGGAGGGTTTTCCTTTCTCTACATCCTCCACAGCATTTGTTGTTTCTTATCTTTTGGATGTTGAACATCCTAACTTGTTTGAGGTGATATCTCATCATGGATTTAATTTTCATTTCCTTGATAATTACCAATATGGAGCATGTTTTCATGTGCCCATTGGCAACCCATATTTCTTCTTAGGAGAAGTGTCTGTTCAGATCCTCTGCCCATTTTTTTATTAGTTTTATTTTGGTATCATTAATCTACAATTACATGAAGAATATTATGTTTACTAGGATTCCCCCCTTCACCAAGTCCCCCCACATAACCATTCACAGTCACTGTCCATCAACATAGTATGATGCTGTAAAATCACTACTTGTCTTCTCTGTGTTGCACAGCCCTCCCGTGCCCCCACCCCACACTATACATGTTAATCGTAATGCCACCTTTCTTTTTTCCCACCCTTATTCCTCCCTTCCCACCCGACCTCCCCAGTCCCTTTCCCTTTGGTAACTGTTAGTCCATTCTTGGGTTCTGTGCTTCTGCTGCTGTTTTGTTCCTTCATTTTTCTTTTGTTCTTATAATCCACATACAAGGGAAATCATTTGGTACTTGTATTTCTCCGCCTGGCTTATTTCACTGAGCATAATACCCTCTAGCTCCATCCATGTTGTTGCAAATGGAAGTACTGTTTATTTCTTATAGCTGAGTAATATTCCATTGTGTATGTGTACCACATCTTCTTTATCTGTTCATCTACTGATGGACATTTAGGTTGCTTCCATATCTTGGCTATTGTAAATAGTGCAGCAATAAACATAGGGGTGCATCTGTCTTTTTCAAACTGGATTGCTGCATTCTTGGTGTAAATTCCTAGAAGTGGAATTCCTGGGTCAAATGGTATTTGTATTTTGAGCATTCTGAGGAACCTCCATACTGCTTTTCACAATGGTTGAACTAATTTACATTCCCACCAGCAGTGTAGGAGGGTTCCCCTTTCTCCACAACCTCATCAATATTTGTTGTTTGTCTTTTGGATGGTAGCCATCCTTACTGGTGTGAGATGATATCTCATTGTGGTTTTAATTTGCATTTCTCTGATGGCAAGCGATGTGGAGCACCTTTTCATGTGTCTGTTGGCCATCTGAATTTCTTCTTTAGAGAACTGTCTATGCAGCTCCTCTGCCCATTTTTTAATTGGATTATTTGCTTTTTATTTGTTGAGGTGTGTGAACTCTTTATATATTTTGGATGTCAACCCTTTATCGGATCTGTAAGTAATGAATATATTTTCCCATATGGTCGGATACCTTTTTGTTCTATTGATGGTGTCCTTTGCTGTACAGAAGCTTTTCAGCTTGATATAGTCCCATTTGTTCATTTTTGCTTTTGTTTCCATTGTCCGGGTAGATATGTTCAAGAAGATGTCACTCATGTTTATGTCTAAGAGATTTTTGCCTATGTTTTTTTCTAAGAGTTTTATGGTTTCATGGCTTACATTCAAGTCTTTGATCCATTTCGAATTTACTTTTATGTATGGGGTTAGACAGTGACCGAGTTTCATTCTCTTACATGTAGCTGTCCAGTTTTGCCAGAAGCATCTGTGGAAGAGACTTTCATTTCCCCATTGTATATACAGGGCCCCTTTATCGAGTATTAGTTGACCATATATGTTTGGGTTAATGTTTGGAGTCTCTATTCTGTTCCATTGGTCTGTGACTCTGTTCTTGTGCCAGTACCAAACTGTCTTTATAACTGTGGCTTTGTAGTAGAGCTTAAAGTTGGGGAGTGAGATCTCCCCCCACTTTATTCTTCCTTCTCGGGATTGCTTTAGCTATTCGGGGCCTTTCGTGTTTCCATATGAATTTTTGAACTATTTGTTCCAGTTTATTGAAGAATGCTGTTGTTAGTTTGATAGGGATTGCATCGAATCTGTATATTGCTTTGGGCAGGATGGCCATTTTGATGATATTAATTCTTCCTAGCCAGGAGTATGGGATGAGTTTCCATTTGTTAGTGTCCTCTTTAATTTCTCTTAAGAGTGTCTTATAGTTTTCATGGTATAGGTCTTTCACTTCCTTGGTTAGGTTTATTCCCAGGTATTTTACTCTTTTTGATGCTATTGTGAACACAACTGTGCTCCTGATTTCTTCTTCAATTAGTTTATTGTTATTGTATAGGAAAGCCACAGATTCCTGTGTGTTTATTTTGTATCCTGCAACTTTGCTGTATTCCGATACTAGCTCTAGTAGTTTTGGAGTGGAGTCTTCAGGGTTTTTTATGTACAGAATCATGTCATCTGCAAATAGTGACAGATTAAGTTTTTCTTTACCAATCTAGATTCCTTGTATTTCTTTGTTTTGTCCAATTGCCGAGCTAGGACCCCCAGTACTATGTTGAATAACAGTGGGGAGAGTGGGCGACCCTGTCTTGTTCCCGATCCCACAGGAAAAGCTTTGAGATTCATGCTGTTCAGTATGATGTTGGCTGTGGGTTTATCATATATGGCCTTTATTATGTTGAGGTACTTGACCTCTGTACCCATTTTGTTGAGAGTTTTTATCATGAATGGATGCTGAATTTTGTCGAATGCTTTTTCAGGATCTATGGAGATGATCATGTGGTTTTGTCTTTTTTTTTGTTAATGTGGTGGATGATGTTGATGGATTTTCTAATGTTGTATGATCCTTGCATCGCTGGGATGAATCCCACTTGGTCATGATGTATGATCCTTGTGATGTATTTTTGAATTCAGTTTGCTAATATTTTGTTGAGTATTTTTGCATCTACATTCATCAGGGATATTGGTCTGCAGTTTTCTTTTTTGGTGGGGTCTTTGCCTGGTTTTGGTATTAGGTTGATGTTGGCTTCATAGAATGAGTTTGGGAGTATTCCCTCCTCTTCTATTTTTTGGAAAACTTTAAGGAGAACGGGTATTATGTCTTCTCTGTATGACTGATAAAATTCCGAGGTAAATCCATCTGGCCCGCGGGTTTTGTTCTTTGGTAGTTTTTTGATTACCACTTCAATTTCGTTGCTCGTAATTGGTCTGTTTAGATTATCTGTTTCTTTCTGGGTCAGTCTTGGAAGGTTGTATTTTTCTAGTAAATTATCCATTTCCTCTAGGTTTCCCAGCTTGTTAGCATGTAGGTTTTCATAGTAGTCTCTAATAATTCTTTGTATTTCTGTGGGGTCCGTCGTGATTTTTCCTTTCTCGTTTCTGTTTCTGTTGATGTGTTGACTCTCTTTTTCTCTTAATAAGTGTGGCTAGAGGCTTACCTATTTTGTTTATTTTCTAGAAGAACCAGCTCTTGGTTTCATTGATTTTTGCTATTGTTTAATTCTTCTCAATTTTATTTATTTGTTCTCTTATCTTGATTATTTCCCTCCTTCTGCTGACCTTTGGCCTCATTTGTTCTTCTTTTTCCAATTTCGATAATTCTGACATTATACCCTTCATTTGCGATTGTTCTTCCTTCTATAAATATGCCTGGATTGCTATACACTCTCCTCTTAAGACTGATTTTGCTGTATCCCACAGTAGTTGGGTCTTTGTGTTGTTGTTGTCATTTGTTTCCGTATATTGCTGGATCTCCATTTTTATTTGGTCATTGATCCATTGATTATTTAGGAGCATGTTGTTAAGCCTCCATGTGTTTGTGAGTCTTTTTGCTTTCTTTGTGCAATTTATTTCTAGTTTTATGCCTTTGTGGTCTGAAAAGTTGGTTGATAGGATTTCAGTCTTTGGAATTTACTGAGGCTCTTTTTGTGGCCTAGTATGAGGTCTATTCTGGAGAATGTTCCATGTGCACTTGAGAAGAATGTATATCCTGTTGCTTTTGGATGTAGAGTTCTGTAGATGTCTATTAGGTCCATCTGTTCTAGTGTGTTGTTCAGTGCCTCTGTGTCCTTACTTATTTTCTGTCTGGTGGATCTGTCATTTGTAGTGAGTGGTGTGTTGAAGTCTCCCAAAATAAATGTGTTGCATTCTATTTCCTACTTTAATTCTGTTGTATTTGTTTCACATATGTTGGTGCTCCTATATTGGGTGCATATATATTTATAATGGTTATATCCTCTTGTTGGACTGAGCCCTTTATCAATATGTGATGCCCTTCTTTAATTTTTTGTTGCTTTCTTTATTTTGAAGTCTTTTTTGTCTGATACTAGTATTGCAACAGCTGCTTTTTTCTCTCTGTTGTTTGCCTGAAATATTTTTTTCCATCTCTTGACTTTAAGTCTGTGCATGTCTTTGGGTTTGAGGTGAGTCTCTTATAAACAGTATATGGATGGGTCTTGCTTTTTTATCTATTCTATTACTCTGTGTCTTTTGATTGGTGCATTCAGTCCATTCACATTTAGGGTGATTATTGAAAGGTATGTACTTATTGCCATTGCAGGCTTTAAGTTTGTGGTTACCAAATGTTCAAAGTTAGCTTCTTTACTATCATACTGTCTAACGTAACTCGCTTATTGAGCTACTATAAATACGGTCTGATGATTCTTTATTTCTCTCCCTTCTTATTCCTCCTCCTCCATTCTTCATATGTTGGGTGTTTTGTGCTGTGCTCTTTTTAGGAGTGCTCCCATCTAGAGCAGTCCCTGTAAGTTGCCCTGTAGAGGTGGTTTGTGGGAGGAAAATTCTTTCAACTTTTGCGTGTCTGGGAATTGTTTAATCCCTACTTCATATTTAAATGTTCATCATGCTGGATACAGTATTCTTGGTTTGAGGCCCTTCTGTTTCATTGCATTAAGTGTATCATGCCATTCTCTTCTGTCCTGTAGGGTTTCTGTTGAGAAGTCTGATGACTGCCTGATGTGTTTTCATTTGTAGGTGACCTTTTTTTCCTCTCTGGCTGCCTTTAATACTTTGTCCTTTTCTTTGATCTTTGCTATTCTAATTATTATGTGTCTTGTTGTTGCCCTCCTTGGATTTCTTGTAATGGGAGTTCTGTATACCTATGTGGGCCGAGAGGCCATTTCCTCCTCTAGTCTGCGGAAGTTTTCAGCAATTATTTCTTCAAAGACACTTTCTGCCCCTTTTTATCTCTCTTCTTCTGGTACCCCTATAATGTGGATATTGTTCCATTTTGATTGGTCACACAGTTCTCTTAAACTTCTTTCATTCCTGGAGATCCTTTTATCTCTCTCTGCATCAGCTTCTCTGTGTTCCTGTTCACTGTTTTCTAGTCCATTAATGGTCTCCTGCATTTCGTCCATTCTGTTTTGAAGTCCTTCCAGAGATTGTTTTGTTTCTGTATTCTCCCTCCTTAGTTCTTGCATATTTCTCTGCGAGTCCATTTGCATGGTTATGACTTTTGTTTTGAATTCTTTTTCAGGAAGATTGGTTCAATCTGTCTCCCCAGGTTTCTTCTCAGGGGATGATGTTGAAGATGTCATAGGTGTCTAGGTTAGTCTTGTCTGGATCAAATTTTTTTGCCTTTTCATGTTAATAGTTGCAGTGATGTGCTATTTACTGTCTGTCATCTGGGAGAGTCTTGACTCTTTCCACTTGGCTCCTGGCCTTTCTTTACTTGGAAAACTGTGATCCCTAGTTGCTTGTGTTGGGCAATTGCGTGTAGACTGGGTCTGTGTATCTTGCCCGGCCAGAATGGAGGAAGCCTCCTTGCTGTGGGCGTGGCCATCCTCAGGCTGCTGCTGTCCTATGGCGGGGCCCGGAGGGGTAATGGATGGGGTCTGTTTGGCTGTTTGCCTCCATGAGGGGTCTCAGAGCTGTTGTCCAGGGCGTTAGTGCACCCAGAGTTCCCTGGAATTTCCAGCTGCTAGGCTGTGATCCGGGATGCTTCCATCCAGCTGTTGGGTCCCTGTCCCTTTAAGACTTCCAAAAAGCACTCACTTTTCTTTGTTCCCAGGGTGCTGGCTGCAGGGATGCCCTCAAGGCTCTTACTGTCCTGTTTCCCTAATTTCCAGCACCCCACACACGCACTGTGTGCCTGCACTCCTGGTGCAGATAGCTAGGGCTGGGTGTTTAGCAGTCCTGGGCTCCCTCTCCCTCCCCACTCCGACTCCTTCCTCCCACCGGGACCTTGGCTGAGGGGCCTCATGTCACGCCAGGCTGCAACTTGTATCTTACCTCTTTCACCAGGCACTGGATTCTCGCAGGTGTGGATGTGGTCTGGATGTTGTCCTGTGTCTTCTGGTCTCTCTTTTAGGGATGGTTGTATTTGTTGTATTTTCAAAAATATATATGTTTTGCGGAGGAGATTTCCACTGTCCTACTCATGCTGCCATCTTGGCTCTGCCCCTCATAGCCCATTTTCTAATTGAATTATTATTTTTCTTGTGTATTGAGTCATGTGAAGTCTTTATATATTTTGTATGTTAACCCCTTATTAGATAAGTCATTTGTGAATATATTTTTCCATACTATAGGATTCCCTTTTGTTCAGCTTATGGTGTCCTTTGCTGTATAGAAGCTTTTTAATTTGATGTAGTCCAATGTGTTCATTTTTGCTTTTGTTTCCCTTGCCTTTGGAGATGTGTTCAGGAACAAGTTGCTCATGATTATATTCAAGAAATTTTGCCTGTTTCCTTGTAAGAGTTTTGTGGTTTCATGACTTACATTAAGTTTTTTATCCATTTTGAGTTTACTTTTGTGTAAGGAGTTAGACAATAATACAATTTCATTTTCTTATGTGCAGCTGTCCAGGTGTGCCAAAACGAGTCGTTTAAGAGGCTATCAGTTACCCCATTGTGTATCGCTGGCTCCTTTATTGTATATTAATCTGTCTTATATGTGTGGTCTTTATCTTGTTTTCTATTCTGTTCCATTGATCTTTTGGTCCATTCTTGTGTCAATTCCAAATTGCATTGATTACTGTGGCTTTGTAGTAAAACATGAAGTTGGGGAACATAATGCCCCCAGCATTGTTCTCCTTCTCAGGATTGCTTTGGCTATTCAGTGTTTTTGTGGTTCAATATGAATTTTAGAAATATTTCTTGTAGTTCGATGAAGAATGATTGTTGGAATTTTTGCAGAGATTGCATTTAATCTGTAGACTGCTTTAAGCAAGATGGCCATTTTGACAGTATTCTTCCTATCCATGACGTCAGGATGTATTTCTATTTATTGGTGTCTTCTTTAATTTGTCTCATGAGTTTCTTGAAGTTTTCATAGTATAGGTCTTTCACCTCCTTGGTTAGACTTATTCCTATGTATTTTATTCATTTTGATGCAATCATAAATGGAGTTGCTTTCCTGATTTCTCTTTCTGCCAGTTCATCATTAGTAGTTAGTAGTTATTTCTGGGTATTGAGTTTGTATCCTCCAAATTTGCTGAATTCAGTTATCAGTTCTAGTATATTTGGGAAGATTCTTTAGAGTTTTTTATGTACAATATCACATGACCTTCAAACAGTAACAGTTTTACTTCCTGCGCACAAATCCGGCTGCATTTTATTTCTTGTGCTGCTGATTGCCATGGCTAGGACCTCAAGTGCTATGTTGAATAAAAGTGGTAAAAGTAGCATTCCTGTCTTATTGTTGAATTTAGGGGAAAAGTTCTCAGATTTTCACTGTGAGGTATGATGTTGATCGTGGGTTTGTCATATATGGCCTTTATTGTATTGAGGTACGTACACTATATACCAATTTTGTGGAGAGTTATTATGATGAATGGATGCTGAATTTTGTCAAATTATTGGTCAGCATCTATTTAGATGATCACGTGACTTTTATTCTTTTGGTTAATTTTGTGTATGATGTTGATTGGTTTTTAAATATCGTACCATTCTTGCATCCCTGGAATAAATCCCACTTGGTCATGATCTCTCATTTTTTTATGTATTTTTGAATTCAGTTTGCTAGTATTTTATTGAGTGATTTTGCATCTGTGTTCATCAGGGATATTGGTGTGTAATTATCTTTTTTTGTGGTGTCTTTGTCTGTATTTGGTGTTAGTGTTATGGTGACCTCACAGAATGAGTTTGGAAGTATTCGATCTTCTACTTTTTGGAAAACTTTAAGGAGGATGGGTATTAGGTCACCTCTCCATCACTGGTAAAATTCAGTGCTGAAGCTACCTGGTCCAGTGGTTTTTTCCCATAGGTAGTGTTTTGATTACTGGTTCAATTTCAATGCTGGTAAGTGGGGTGTTCAGAATTTCTGTTTCTTCCCCAGTCACTCGTGGATGGTCGTATTTTTCTAGAAAGTTATCCATTTCTTCTAAGTTATCCAATTTGTTAGCATATAATTTTTCATAATATTCTCTAATAATTCATTGTATTTCTGTGGTGTCAACAATGATTTTTCCTTTCTCATCTCTGATTCTGTTTATGTGTGCACACTTTCTAGTTTTCTTGATTAGTCTGGGGAAAGGTTTATCTATTTTATTTATTTTATCGAAGATCCAGCTCCTGGTTTTATTGATTCTTTCTTTCTATTGTTTTATCTGTATCAGTTTTATTGTTTCTTCTCTGATGTTTGTTATGACCTTCTTTCTATTCACTTTGGGCCTCGTTTTTTCTTCTTTTTCTTCTTTCATTAATTGTGAGTTTGGACTGTTTATTTGGGATTGTTCTTTTTTTCCTGAGGTAAACCTATATTGCTCCATCCTTTCCCATCAGAAATGCCTTTGTTACATCCACAGGTTTTGTGGTGTTGAGTGGTTTTCATTTGTCTCCATATGTTTCTTGATCTCTATTTCTATTTGGTCATCAACCGATTCATTATTAAGGAGAATGTTATTAAGACTGCATGTGTTTGTGGGCTTTCTTTTTCTCTGCATAATTTATTTCTAGTTTCTTACCTTTATGGTCTCTGAAGCTGGTTGGCATTTTTCATCTTTTTGAATTTACTGAGGCTCTCTTTGTGGCCTAGTATGTGATCTATTTTGGAAAACATTCCATGTACACTTGCGAGGAATGTGTATCCTGCTGTATTTGGGTGGAGTGTTGTGTAGATGTCTTTTAGTTCTATCTGTTGTAATACATTGTTCATTTCCTCTGTATCCTTAATTATTTTCTTCTGGTTTGTCTACCTTTTGGAGTGATTGGTGTTTTGAAGTCTCCTAAAATGAAAAATTGCATTCTCTTTTCCCTTTAATTCTGTTAGTATTCATTTTATATATTTAGGTACTACTTTTTTGGGTGTATATGTATTTACAATGGTTATATCCTTTTGTTAGATTACCCCTATCATTACATAATGTCATTCTTTGTCTCATGTTACTTTCTTCTTTTTAAATCTATTTTGTCTAGTAATGCTACTCCTGCTTTTTCCTCCCCATTATTTGCATGAAATATCGTTTTCTATCACTTCACTTTTACTCTGTGTATGTTTTTGAGTTTGAAGTGATTCTCCTATAGAGAACATATAGATGTGTTTTGTTTTTTTTTATTTATTCTGTAACTATGTCTTTTGATTAGTGCATTCAGTCCATTTACATTTAGGGTGATTATCGATAGATAATGTACTATTGCCATTGCGGGCTTGAGATTTGTAGTTACCAAAAGTTCAAGGGCAGCTTCCTTGCTGTCTAACATTCTCTCTTTAGTCACTTATTAGGCTATTTCAAACACGATCTAAAGATTTTTGTTCCCCTTCTACTTCTTCCACTCTTTATACAAAAGATGGCATACTTTGTACTCTTTGTCTATCCCTTGACTAACTTTGTGAGTAATTGATTTTAATATGAATTTACTTAGAAATTTATTAGTCTACTTACTTTACAGTGGTTTAATTATCTCTGGGACAACTATTCAGCCTTAGGAGTACTTCCATCTTTAGCAATCCTTTTAAAATACATTGTAGAGGTGGTTTGTGGGAAGTAGATACCCTCATCTTGGCTTCATATTCTGGAAGATTTTATATATTTTATTCATTGCTTCATATTTAAATTATTTTCTTCATTGCTTCATATTTAAATGATAATGTTGTCATGTAAAGGATTCTTGGTTGGAGGCTCTTCTTGTTTCATTACATTAAATATATCATGCCTCTCCCTTCTGACCTGTAAGGTTTGTGCTGAGAAGTCTAATGATAACCTGATGGGCTTTACTAAAAGTGATGTTTTTTCTCTCTCATCTTTTAATTACCACTCCTTGTCCTTGATCTTTGTAATTTTTATTTAATATATGTCTTGGTTTTGTCTTCCTAGGGTGCCTTGTATTGGGAGATGTCTGCACTTCCATGACCTGAGAGACTATTTCCTTTCCCAGTTTGGGGAAGTTTTCAGTGAATAATTCCTCAGAGAGCCTTTCTAACCATTTTTCTCTCTCATTTACTTCTGGTACCCATATCATGTGAATATTGTTCCACGTGGAAAGGTCACACAGTTCTCTTATTTTACTTTCATTCCCAGCTATCATTCTTTCCCTCTGTGCCTTAGCTTCCTTGTTTTCCTGTTCTCTAATTTCTATTTCACTTATATATATTGTCTCCTCTACCTCATCTAATCTACATTTAAATACCTCCATTGTATGTTTTATTTCAGATACTGTATCTTTCAAAGTTACTATCCCTTTCTTCAAGTCATTCCTGAGATCTTAAAAATTTTTTTCTGTATCCTGGTGAGTCTTTTTATGATTTTTATTTTGAAATTTTTATCAAGAACATTGGTGATTTCCATTTCACCTTGTCCTCTTATGTTGTCTTTCCCTGTATTTTTGTGTTAAATTTTTTTTGGCATTTCATTATTGTAGTCATTACTATGGAATAATGACTTTGTGTAGGAGGCACCCTCTAGTGCCCAGTAGCTCTTTGCTCTGGAGATGACAAGCACATGGAGCAATGACTGAGGTAGCAGGCAAGTGGAACCAGCAACAGCTGGGAGGACAGGGCTCTTTCCTACATTTCCGGCTGTAGTGCCTGTCTCCCTGCAAAGTCCAGTGGGGAAGCACACAGGGGGAGTTTCCATATTACACCACTCTAGGTGATGTCAATAAGGCCACACTCTGGCTGGCCTGGCACAATGGTGGGGGAGCAGGTGTCTAGTACAGGTGACAGCCAGGAGGAGTGTGAGTCAGGCTGTATACCACAGTGAGGGGCTTCGGGACTGCTTTGTCCAACTGGGGGAGGAGCGTCTTATGCTCCTGAGAGTACCCATCCTGCTGGGCTGAGTGGGCCAGGATGATTTTCTCCACCTGTCCTTTGTCCTGAGGAACCAGCTCTCTGTGCCCCTTAAATACCCTTCTCTTTATTAAGTAGTATTTAAATTTTCCAGTGTTTCTTTTTTCACAGTGGAGCCAGGTGTGCATACCTGTTCTCCACATGTGGTTGTAATTGAAGTTCTCTGAGTATTTCACCTTTCTTTACTTTCCAACCCTACTAACTTCCAGAGCACCATGTAATGTGGGTTTGTGCTCCCAGAGCACATCTTCAGGTATAGGTGTTTAGCAGTCCTGGGCTTCTATTCCGTTCCCACTACATTTCTCTTCCTCCGTTTTTGGGCTGAGGGTGAGGGAGGACTTGGGTCCTTCCAAATTGCTGCTTTGCTCTTTTACCCTTTCCTCTGATGTCTTCTGTTTTCCCCAGATGTAAACAGTCTGTTAAGTAGGCTTTGTGTATTTCTTGGAAGATCAGTTGTATTTGCTGTATTTTCATTTTATATGTGGTTTTGGGAATAGGGTTTCTGCCTCACCTCTCATGCCACCATCTTTTAACCATTTATCACTTTTGAAATGATAACAAGGTACAAATATTCACTCTACACATTCCTGTACCTTTACATATGTATCACTGTAGCTCTGGGCCAGAAGGGTGTCCCAACTCTGGGCATATTCACTTTGGATGAAGTGAGACTGAAAAATGTTAGCAGAACATTGGGTGTAGAAAGGGGATTTTACCAAGCTTTATTATCACAGTGGTAGATCGAGTGTTAAAAACATGTCTGCATCTGGCTGTCTGTCTCTGCTCCGGGATCTGCCTGCTATAAGCTGTTCCCTCACCTCTAGATTTGCTTTGCTATGCTCTGATCTTAGCACTTGGTGTACCTCCTTTCATAGCAACATGGGTAATAATGGCTTATCTCCAATGGATATGCAAGCATACACCTTTGCAGTAGGCTAAGTATTACATCAGTACATGTTCACACTGGGAGAGCAGCATGGGATCAGATTAGAATCCTGGGCAGAGAACTTCCATCTTTCCTACACTCTACTCCTCCGAGGATCTCATAAAACAATTTATGTGACCTCCATCTTCTGCGATGGTCCTTCTCTGGCTTCAATTGTTGCCACATCTCCAATAAGAAGTTATTTGACTTTCCAACCAATTTTTCTGTGTCACCCCTGCTTTTATTGAATCATCCCACATCTGGGTCCTCGTGACCTCCACAGGGGCTTTAAACACTTCTCAGGAGACTGGTGTTCCTTTTCATGCCTGCATCACCTTAGCCTTCCTCAAATCTGCCACAGTATGGGTAACCTCGTTTATGAGTTGCCTTATGTGAGGGGCAATAATGGCTACTAGGGGCCCAAAGAGACAAAGGGGAACCATTTGCAACACCGTATCACTCACCCCGTGGTAAAGAGCCCTTCACTTGGGCCATGATTTTCTGTCTTATATAGGGCATTTTTCATAACCAACTCCTATTAAGGCCCTTTGGACCTGAGCATAAGTCTGTCATTTTATGTAGAAAGATCGTATGTCACCCTGTTTGGGCCATATAGTGCAAAGTACGGCCATGAGCCAAGCAAGGAAGATGTTGATTGGGATCTGGTATGCATTTTGTTATTGTTTCATCAAGGCAGCAAGAGATGTCAGGTAAATAAGCTCTCCCATTTCTAACCTGGACAGAATAATCCCATCCATGCCAACATCTCAGAGGTGCAGGAACCAGGCTGATATGGACTCCAAGGGTTTCTTCCTAATAGCCCAAGTCCACCAGCTCTCCCTGCATCTAAGGGTAGAGCATGGAGTGCTCCACAACATGGCAAGGGACCTTCACCACTATTTGAGGAACCTGTCATTGCTGTTTCCTTAGTTTCTTTACTACAACTGGGCATTATTTCAGTAGAGGAGGGGTTGGTGCCTCTGGCACCATCTCTACTTCCCCATTCACCCTCAGTGTATTTCCCACCACTTCGAGATCTGACACAAACCTCTTGCCACCCCACAGTGCACTTCCATCTCAGTCACAACTATACCCTTTACCTTCTCCACAGTGCATCGTAGCAATGCTATCTCAGTTATAAACAAGTCTTTTACCTCCTCCACCACACCTCACAGCATGAGTTCTCATGCTGCCTCATTGCTTGCTTCTTGCAGGAGTCCATCCTTCTCCTGTAAGGCCTTTCTTATTCTGTGTGAAATAGTCAAATTCAGTCCTTCCAACACGTGGTCATCCTGTTTATTTAAGGATTACCCAATATCATAGGGGGCCTCCAACACTCCCTTAGGCATTGCCTCTACCTCCACTCAGACCTGGGGAGGGGCTCACTCCTTAGGAGGAGAGCCACCTTAGGCCATATGCCTACTGGGGCATAGCTGCTGTCTTCCTATTCATAGGGGCAGTGTGCTGAAGTTTCACTCCCATGCAATCTGGATTTTACATTTTGTAGTTTAAATCAAATCTTAAGGACTGTACCAAAATGTAGTTGGTAGCCAGAGAGGGTGCCCCACCTCTGGCAAGTTCACTGTGGCTTCAGTGAATCTGAAAAATGACAATAGAGTTTGGGAGTATAAGGGGGATTATACTAAAGTTTATTCTCATGGAGGTAGGTTTAAGGGTAGAATCACATCTGCATTGGGCTGTCTGCCTCCACTCCATGCTCGGTCTTTCCTCCAGATTCTGCCCTTGCTTCCAGCCTCTGCTCTGCTCTTAGCACCAGGCAGTCTTTTTAAAGCAATGTGGGAAAAATTGCTAATCACTGAGGGGTATATAAGCATGTCCCTGTGCAGTAAGCTAAATATAACATCATTTAACCAACACAGAGGGTGAGTATTTATAATAACGTGAGGGTTCTGGCCATGGAACTTACATTTTCTTTACTCTCACATAACTTTTAATCTGGCTTCTAGAAGTTAGTGTGTATTTTCTACATTCTTAGAAATAGTTCTTTTTACCCCTTCATCTAAACTGAGGAACTATGAATATTTAATTTTAAATGCATTCTAAACAGGTCCTCCCTACTGTTACTAAAAATGGAAAATTGATTACATGTTTACTGACCAGATTTATATGTGGAAGTCACATAAATTCTGTTAGGGATTTCAGAAATTTGGCACACAACATATCAATTGCTTACATTCCTTTTAAAAGCATCATGATGATTCATGCTCCTTATGTGATGTTTCATTTTCTAATTGACCCTAATCATTCTGTGCCTGCTGATGCTCCAAATGTCTCTTGGGTCGCTACAGTCCTCATTTTGACCTTTGACATGTTACTGCTATCCCCATAGCCCTGAATTTTTGCTTAATAATAGGTGTAGATGTCACAGGTTCATCTTTATTATTTTCATCCCGAGACACAGAATCAGCTACTCCTCAAGGAGCGCTGCTTCTTTATAATGGAAGATAGTATTTGAAACCAAATAAGGGCCCCAAGGTACCAATTAGGCTGTCTGTCTTGAACCCTGGAGAACAGCCCCAGTTAGAATTCTTAGAGAAGTCTATTGATGTAATAAATCTCTGTCTTTCCTCCTCCACTGTCCCATTCATGACCTGCACTCCAGACCTGGCTTTGAATTTGTGTTATTCGTCCAGCCAGTTTATACCTTTCTTAAATTTCAGTTTTGAACAGAGGCTAAAAAATATCGATTTACAAGTTACAGAGTGGCTGCAAAATATTTTACAAATTTCTTTTTCATTCTTCTTAGAGGAATGCATGGTCCAAAGTTCCTGGAATTGCTGTCAAAATATAAAGTTCTGGTTCTCTTCTTTGACAGCTATTCTGAGGATATATTTGGGAAAAATTTTAAAAAAGGGAAACTGGAAAATCTTCTGGAAGAATCCCAAAATCAACTAACCTTAGAATTCTTAGTATGTAAGAGAGTTTTTAAATAAGACTAGTGACAGGTGATAACAAAGGCAAAAGTAGACATGTACGATGACTCACAAAGCTTGGTGCACATTCTACATGAGACGAGTGTTTGAACATTTTCTTTTATACTTTTATTTTGTGTCATATTTGAAATTGTCATTATGGACAATTTATAAGCTCATTTGAAATTTCTCATGTTTTCTTGTGAACTCTCATGTCTGTTACTTCTTAATACTTACACAATCGCTTTAAACAAGTTGAAGGTTCAGTAACAGTATCAAGTTTAAATATATGGTTACAAAATTTATCATAAGCCAAAGAATCCTAACCAAAACTTGAGAATGAAATCATTCTAAAAACCTGGTCCACCCTAAGGCATTTTGGTTCTGTTAAAGGGATAAAATTGCCCAGCTCATGGGCTGTCAGGCTATAAAAACAAACAATTGCTTCTGATGTCTGTTTAAGTCATATTTGTGTATTCATTTGTTCTGTGTAGGATACATCAGAATTCTGATTAACATTACTTTTCCAACTATCACAGTAATAACTTTTAAGTGTTTCCCCTATAGCTTCATGAAAGGATCACACACGTGTAAAATCACGACCCAGCCTGTGACCACCAGGCTACTGAGCATTCGTGGAAAGCCCACACATACAGAATTTAATACAGTACCTTTCAGAGCCAGCAGGTTATCAGAATCTGTGGAGAAAACAAGAAATCTATTTATGTTCTTAATTATGGATGAAAAGCGAGCATATGGAAGAGAAGATCTCAAATTGTACTAGATTTCTCTCAAATAATATGTCTGGCTTTTGCAGGCAATTGAATTATGGAGGACACAGAAAAATTTTTATTCACATTTAAAGGATTTAATTTTACATGTTATGGAATTGATGTTGACTTTTTAGAAAATCTGGATGATTTTGAAATCCGAGATGATGATGTCTTCATAATCGCATACCCAAAATCTGGTAAGTTCTCCATTCTGATAGCTAATCTAATAATTGAATGGCTTTTCATTAATATGTGAGCTTAGTTTCTCAGTAGTATTAGGTATGATCATGTGCTATAAATCCGTTGGGTATTAAAAGATAAGACACTTTAATGTCTCATGAAATCAGGTGTTTACAATATAGCTTAAATTATTTCTGACTTTGGTTGGTGAAAAGAACACAATGAGGAAGAAATTGCATTGAAGAAAATGACAAAAATGTAGTGATGAAATGTCTAGGAAGAGAGGCAGGAATATTTATCCTCAGGCAGGGAGATGGGACAGAAGATGTAAGCTATACTTAATAACCTCTGAGGAAGGAAATTCAACTTATATTAATTATAATAAATGTGGAATACATCTCACAAAAGTTCAACTGTTCAATATTTGTGGGACACCCAAAAACAGTCCTAGGAGGGAAGTTCAAAGCTATACAGGTCTACCTTTAGAAACAAGAACAGTCCATAATAAGCAACCTAAACTCACAATTAAGGAAACTATAAAAAAAAGAAAAGATACCTTATGTTAGTGGAAGGGGGGGCATAATAAAAATCAGAGCAGAAATAAATAATATAGGAAAGAATAAAACAGTAGAAATAGTACATGAAACTGAGAGCTGGCTTTTTGTGAAAATAGACAAAATAGATAAATCCCTAGCCAGACTTATTAAAAAAAAAAACAGGTAATACACACTTCAATTCATTAATGAACAGGGAATAGTCACAACAGATATCACAGAAATCCAAAGAATTATCAGAGAACACTATAAAAAATTATATGCCAAGAAGTTGGACATTCTAGTAGAAATGAACAATTTCCTAGTAAGTACAACCATCTAAAACTGATCCAGAAACAAACAATATCAGAACAGACCAATTACCAACAATGAAACTTAATTGATAATCAAAACTCCCGATAAACAAAAGTATAGCATCAGATGGCTTCACAGTTGAATTCTACCAAACATTTAAACAAGAGCTATTACCCATCTTTCTTAAGGTGTTCCAAGAAGTAGAAGAGGAACACTCCAAGCTCATTGTATGAGGCCATCATGACTCTATATGACAACCATATGAAAACACTAAAAGAAAAAAGGAAAAATTTAGACTAATATCTCTGATGAACATGATGTGAATGTCTTCAACAAAATATTAGCAAAGAAATTAAAAAATACACCAAAAGGGTCATCCATCAGGACCAAGCTGTGTTTATTCCAGGGATTCAAGGATGATGTAATAATCATAAACCAATCAATGCCACATACCACTTTAACAAAAAGAGGACTAAAAAACCACATGATCATCTCAATAGATGCTGTGAAAGAATTTGACATAACTCAATATCCATTCAGGATAAAATATCTCAAGAAAGTGGGAATAGAGGTTTCATCCTCAACATAATAAAAGCCATATATGACAACACACAGCTAACATCATACTGCATGGCATAAAGCTGACAGCTTTTCCTCTAAGTTTGGGAACATGACAAGGATGTCCACTCTCCTCACACTTAATCAACATAGTACTGGAGCTCCTCGTCATGACATTCAGACAATACAGAGATAAATACATCCAAATTGGTAAGTAAGAACTAAGATTTTCACTATTTGCAGATGACTGGATATTATACATAGAATATCTATTCAAAAAACTATTATAACTAATTACTAGATTCAGCATTATTGCAGTATACAAAATTAAAATAGAGAAATCTGTTGTATTTCTGTATGCTAACAATGATCTAGTACAAAGAGAAATCAGGAAAACAACTCCATTTACAACTGCATGAAAAAGAATGAAATAATTAGGAATAAACATAACCATTTTGGTGAAAGACATACACTCTGATAACTAGAAGGCACATGTGAGGGAAATTAAAAGATAAACAAATAAATGGATATCTATCCTGTGCTCATGGTTAGGAAGATTTAGTAGTGTCAAAATGGCCCTCCTGCCCAATGCAATTTACATATTCATTGCAATCCCTATCAAAATACTAACAGTATTTTGAGGAACTGAAACTAATAGTTCTCAAATACATATGCTATCACAAAAGACCTTGATAAGCCAAAACAATCCTGAGAAAGAGAACAAATCTGATAGAATTACACTATCTGACATCAAGCTATATTAAAAAGCTACAGTAAAAAGAATAGTATGTTATGGCACAAGAAGAGACACAACAATCAATGACACACTTAAGAGAGCCCACATATATAATCCCACTAATATATGGCTACTTAGTATATGATAAAGGAGCCATGAATATACAATGGGGAGAAGACAGCCTCTTCAGTAATGTAAGAACTGCACAGCTACTTTCAAGAGAATGAAACTTGATTACTAACTCCATACACAAAATTAAACTTGAAATGGATCAAAGAGCACAATGTTAATACATGAAACCATAACACTTTTAGAAGAAAACCTAGGCACAAATCTCTGAACATAAGTTTTCCTGGATGCATCTCCTTGAGCAAGGGAAACAAAATAAAAAATGAACATATGGGTCTACATCAAACTAAAAAGTTTCCATACATCAAAGGACACCATCCACAGAACCAAAAGGCAACCTACATTATGGGAGAATATATTTGTAAATGATTTATCCATTAAGGCGTTCATACAAAATACATAAAGAGCTCATATGCCTCAACACCAATGAAACAAATAACCTGATTTGAAATGGGTAGAGGACTTGAACAGGCACCAAACAAGAAATACAGATGGCCAACAGGCTAATGAAAAGTTGCTCCACATCACTTACCATTAGGGAAATGTAAACCAAAACCATAATGAGACATCACCTCAGACCAGTTAGAATAGCCACAACCCCAAAGACAAAATGTGACCAAGGTTGGTATGGATGTGGAGGTATGGGAACCCTCCACACTGCTGGTTGGAATGTAAATTGATACAACTGCTTTAGAAAGCAGTGTGGAGGTACCTCAGAAAACTAAAACTAGAAATATCATTTGACCCAGTATAAGAATTTACAGGAAGAAAAGAAAATCACTTATTTGATAAGATATATGCACCCTTGTGTTTATTGCCACATTATTTACAATAGCCAAGACATGGAATCAATCTAAGCATCCATCAATAGACGAAAGGCTAAAGAAGATGTGGTACATATCTAGAATAGAATATTTTTCAGGCAGAAAAAGATAAGAAATTCTGCTATTTGCAACAACATGGATGGATCTAGAGGTCATTATGCTCTGGGAAATAAGCTAGGTGGAGAAAGACAAATACCATATGATTTCACTGAATTTTGGAATATAAAAATAAAGCAAAACAAAATGAACAAAACAGCAGTAGAGTCATAGACTCTGAGAAGTGACTGGTGGTTACCACAGAGGAGCAGTTGGGGTAGGTGGGTGAGGAGGCTGAGAGGAATAAAGAGGTATATATGAAAATTCTCAATCAAAATATATGTTTGTCATGGGGATAGTAGTACAGCATGGAGAACATAGTCAGTGACTCTGTAGCATCTGTTTGTGTTGATCGAAAGTAACTGCAGTAGAAGTGCTGAGAATTTAAAAATATGGGTAACTGTTGAACCACTGTGTTGTCTATTTGAATACAGCATAAGATTGTATATAAGTGATACATCAGATGAAAAAAATTGAAAAAAGTGAAAAGACAACCCAACAAAATGGGAGAAAATATTTGCAAAACATATATCTGATGAAGAACTGTAAAGAGATACCACTTCACACTCACTAGGAGTGTGATAACCAAAAATACAGTAGCAAGTGTTGGCAAGGATACAGAGAAATTATAATTCTCATGTATTTCTGATAGGATTGTATAATGGTACAGCTGCACTGGAAATTGGTTTAGCAGATCCTCAAATACATAGAGATACCATATTACCCATAAGTTCTACTCCTCCATACCCTAAAGAAAGAACACATTATGCCTCCACCAAAAATCACACATGGATATTCATATCAGCATTAATCATAAGAGCAAAAAATAGACACAAGACCAATGTCCATTAACTGAAGAAATGATAAGCAAAGTGGTATAGTTGTAAAATAGAATATTCTTTGGTCATGAAAAGGAGATAAGTACTGAGAATTGTTTCAACATGGATGAACCTTAAACTTAGTGTGTAGTGTGAAATGAGCCAGACACAATAGTTCATGTATTTTATGATTCTATTTATAGGAAAAGTATAAATAGGTGAATTTATAGAGAAAGATTATAAATAATGGTGGCTTGGGGCTGATGGTTAGATGAGGAATGTTAATTTACTGCCAATGGCTTTTGAAATATTTGCAAATCAATTGTTGGGTTGAAAAATATTCTAAAATTGGATCATGCTGATGATTGTACAACCTTGTGAATATATTTTTCAAAAACCCTGGGTTGTACAGATTAATAATGGTAAATTGAAACCAATGTGAAAGAAATTGTTTTAAAAAAGAAAGAATATATTCGAAAGATTTTAAATGTTTCTTCGGGTCATTTAAATGTCTTGTACCATTAAAGTGAAGTCCTAAGTAGTGATTTGCATTGGGAAGAACTTAAGGGGCTTTTTCCCCACTTTATTCCCATGGTTGTGCCGCCAGGCATGGCTCATTAATCCACTAACCATCCTCCCTCAGCCAGATTTTTCCATTTGATGATCCAATATGACTGATTTCTAATTTTTTTTCCACTTCTTATACTGAATTTTCCTCTCAGGTAGCCCAGGTTTATATTTTGGAATGTTTTTAGAGGACACATTCTTACTGCCCCTTCCATTCTTGTTCATTCAGTCAATTGCATAGCTCACAACACTAAGCCCATTTCCAATGCAAGGTTTTCTCATGGCATGAAATGGGCTGATCAAATGGTGACCCTTTAGCTGTCCAAATATGCTGTATATAAATGATAGAAAACAATCGGCATTTGGAAGATCAAAAATATTTTAAGTAATGCTTGAACACAAGTTAAAACATAAATTCTTAATAATAAAGTGGCCTGCTACTTGAAAGTCTGTCATAGCTTCCAAAAAATGAAGGTCATAGTAATAAATTAGAGGGATTCACAAAAGGAGAAAGAAGGATCTGAGTATTTTAAGCGTATTTTTACTACTTCAGCTGACTGCAAGGAACCATTCAGTGTGCATTGTATATCTCAGGGAGCCCTAATGGTCCTATGTGCTCCAGTTAGACGTCCTCCTAATTGAAGCCAAGTCAGCACTTTATGGGTCAGTATCAGGGACTCATTTTAATGATCACCTTTCAATTCCATTTGAAGGCACATGTTCCTCCAATCAACTAAATGTTGTGAGAGTCCTTTTGTGACTGGCCATCAACATTATAAAGGGTAGATGTGTAGATTCAGGTTAGTGTCTTATGGATCTCTGACCGGTGTGGAAGTTAGAGTTGAACTGTGGTGGCCCAGAAGTTCCCCCTGAAACCTCAGGTTACCTTGGTGGTTCTTAGGGCATTTAAAGGAGTTCCAGTTACCATATCATTTGTTTCTTAGTAGAAAAGGGTAATGAGTTATATGTACATATATTTATTTCTTTTGCCTATTGTCTGACTTATTAAGGGAGAGGATTACAATATGTAAATTACTTATAGGCTATCTAGTGTGTGCATTGTGATCGCACTGTGGAGCTGTTATTGTTCTGCGATCAGACAAAAACATATCTTTCTGTGTATATATGTATCCATACATATAAATACTTAAACAAAAAGATATTCCCTATAATTTCAAATGCATATGCACACTGAAGTCAGTACAGATATTCTACTGATTTTTTATCTGGATGGGTGTATTTTGTTGCTATGGAGTTCTTTGCTTATTTTGGATATGAACCCTTATCAGATAAATGATTTGCAAGTAATTTCTCCCAATCAGCAATTTTCCTTTATATTTTGTTGATGGCCTCCTTTGCTGAACAGAAGCTTTTAAGTTTTATGTATATAGATTCTTATTTTTGCTTTGTTGCATTTATTTTTTATGTCTTCAAAGAGCTTACTGCGTATGTTATCTTCTAAGAGTTCTGTGGTTTCAGGTCTTATATTCACATCTTGAATTCATTTTGGTTGGATTTCTCTGTATGGTGTGAGATAGTGGTGCAGTTTCATTCTTTTGCATATGGATTTTTCCAACATCAGTCACTGAAGAGACTATCTTATTCCTTTGGCTCCTTTGTTATATATTAATCGAACACATATGCATGGGTTTATTCCTGGACTTTCTGTTCTGTTCCATTGATCTGTCTGTCTGTTTTCATGCCAAAAGTGTGTGGTTTGATTAGTATAACTTTGTAATATAAATTGATATCAAGATGTGTGATACCACCTTCTTCCTTCTCAAGGTTGCTTTGCTAATTCTATGACTTTTTTTGGTCCCTATAAATTAGTCAATGGTGCTATTTCTGTGAAAAATGCCATTTGAATTTTGGCAGGAAATTCAATGAATTTGTATATTGCTTTGTAGAATATGGACATTTTAACAATATTAATCTTTCAATACATGACCTGGACTTATTTGTGTTTTCATCAATTTCTTTTTGCTATGTCTTCTCATTTTCACTATCAGTTTTTCACCAGCTTAGCTAAATTTATTCCTCTGTTCATTCTTTTTGATGCTGCCATGAGTGGGATTGTGTCTTTAACTTCTCTTTCTAATACTTTGTTGTTAGGGTCTAGAAATGCAATTTATTTGGGTACATTTATTTCCAATGCTTCAACTTCACTGATTTCATTGAAATTCTAACTTTTCACTGAAGTTTTTAGGTATTTTCTTCCTACTTATAATATCATGTAATCTGAAAACAGAAACAGTTTATCTTCTTCCATTCTACTTTCAACGACTGTTACTTCCTTTTTTTTCTAATTGTTGTGGCTAGAATTTCCAAAAAGACTGGTAAGCATTTGTCCATTTGTGTCCTGCTGTTAGAGGATAAGTATGATTTCACCATCGAGGATGATGTCAACCATGGGATTTTCCACTTTGGTCTTATTTTGTTGTTACATACATTTCCATTAGAATTTTATCATGAAAGTATGTTGAATTTTGTCAAATGATTTTTCTTCAAGTAATGAGCTGATAATATGGATTTATTTATTTATTTTTAAAAGTTATCATTGATATGCAATTGTATGATGGTTTGACATAAGTAACACTGTGACTACTACATTTGCCCATATTATCAAGAACCCCCAACACACCACATTGCAGTCACTGCCCATCAGCATAGTAAGTTGCCAAAGAGTCACTATTTGTCTTCTCTGCACTATACTGCCCCCACCATGACCCCCCTACATTATGTGTGCTAATCATAATTCCCCTTAATCCTCTCCTTCCTCCCTTCCCACCTGCCCTCCCCACCCCATTTCCCTTTGGTAACTGCTAGTCCCTTTTTGGAGTCTGTGGGTGTGCTGATGTTTTGTTCCTTCAGTTTTTGTTGTTATACTCCTCAGATGAGTTTTATCATTTGTACTTCTCTTTCTTCGCCTGGCTTATTTCACTGAGCATAATACCCTCTAGCTCTATCCATGTTGTTGCAAATGGTAGAATTTGTTTTCTTATGGCTGATTAATAGTTCATTGTGTATGTGTACCACATCTTCTTTATCCATTCATCTACTGATGGACACTTAGATTGCTTCCATGTCTTGGCTATTGTAAATAGTGGCTGCAACAAACATAGGGGTGCATATGTCTTTTTGAATCTGTGATCTCATTTTCTTTGGGTAAATTCCTAGGAGTGGAATTCCTGGATCAAATGGTATATCTATTTTTAATTTTTTGTGGAAACTCCACATTGCTTTCAAGAATTATTGAACTAATTTACATTCCCTCCAACAGTGTAGAGGCCTTCCCTTTCTTGGCATCCTCACCAGTATTTGTTGATCCTTTTCTTTTTGGATGATGATCATCCTAACTGGTGTGAGGTGATATTTCATTGTGGTTTTAATTTGCATTAAAAGTTGCCTGTTGTCACAGAGAAGACAAGTAGTGATTCTACAACACTTTGCTATGCTGATGGACAGTGACTGTAAAGGGGTTTAAAAGGGGGACCTGGTATAGGGGAGAGCCTAGTAAACATAATATTCATCATGTAAGTGTAGATTAATGATAACAACAACAACAACAAAAAAGCAGTTCCTGTGTGGTGACCTCCAATGAGTTCTACACAATGGTATAAAGGGCATATAAAAGTATAGGCAAAGGGTTTGTTTGTGTTTATACAGAGGATCAAAGCCTAATTTGACTACCCCAAAAATGAACTAAGATACGATATGAAAAAGAACTTCCAACATCAGCACTCTCTGGAAGACTCATGCCAGAATATGATGATAAAAAAACCCCAACAAAAATCCACGCGCTGCTACAGGTGTAGATGCACTCATCCCACTGGTTCCTGGACTTGCCATGGGAATGAAGAAGGAGATATCTAAGCTGGCCTGTGCATACAGTAAAACAACAAATTTGACTGGATCTATACTATTGGAACTCAATCAAGAATTAGGAGAAGTGCAAATTGTAGCGCTCCAAAATCCTACAACTACAGACTATTTACTGTTAAAAGAACATATGGGATGTGAACAGTTCCCAGGAATGGGTTGTTTTAATTTGTCTGACTGTTCAAGTTCAGTTGGACAATATCCACCATATCATAGATAAGTTTTCACAAATGCCTAAGGTGCCTAACTGGTTTTCTTGGTTTCACTGGAGATGGCTGGTAATTATTTGTATGCTTTGGTTATGTAACTGTACTCCTATTATGTTAATGTGTGTGCACAATTTAATTAGTAGTTTAAAACCTGTACATGCTGAAGTTACTCTACAAGAAGATATGTCAAAGAAATAATCAATCTTCCCATGTTTTCTTCCTCCTGCTACTTCTATAGCTTTTCTTCTTCCTTCCTAATTACAAACCCTAAATAGAATTCGTGCCTCATATCGAATTTACCGTGTATCACAATTCTTCCAAGTGGTAAAGATACCTCAAGACAAATGCTGGGCATAGAAGCCACAGGGCATAAATATGCAAAGAAGTAAAAAGCTAACCTTTTCAAACAATATGGCTTCTCTCTCAATTACCAACTTTACATTTCCCTGTATGGCCAGAGACGGGTAAGATTCCTCAAGGGAGGAACAACCTAAGACAGGCACAGTCTCAGGGGGGCCATCAGGTGAGAAATTGGGGATCAACAGAGGTGAGGCTTAGAACCTCTTCCCCACTGTTCTGAGAAATCTGCTGCATCCGTGGTTGTTTTATTGCCCTTGTCTAGCTTGGATTAACACATAGTCTACAGGCACACACCTGATCATCTACATTTGCTCTCTTACAACACTAAACTATGTTTTCTACCTTTATCTTGCATCTACCTACCACTTCAGCATTTTATTAAAAATAATAATAATAAAGAGAGAAATGTGGTATCCACATATAAATCACGTATAAAAATCAAACGAATATTCATATTTGAACTGACTGTTTAAAGTTCATAATGCATGATCAAAACCAAAAGTTTCTGTGATGACTGCCCTTGTACTGTTCACCATGTAAATTATTCACTATGTAAGAATTTGTTCTCAATGTAAGAACTTGTTCGTTATGCTTCAGAAGATTGAAGACTGATGAAAATTAGGCTTAGGGTGGATTAATGATTATACATTGAGCATTGAGTCCCCTAAACAGAATTTTATTGTTGTTAACAATCATTTGATCAATAAATAGGAGAGATGCCCTCACACACACACAAAAAAGTACACACTTCCAATTGTAAAATAAATAAGTAACTGGGATGTAATGTATAGCATAAGGAATATAGTCGAAATATTGTAACAACTTGGTATGGTGATAGCTGGTACCTAGAATTATCATGTATATAAATGTTGAATCACTGTGTTGTACACCTGAAACTAATGTAATACTGTGTGTCAACTACCCTTCAATAAAAAATAATTATCTAAAAAAAAAAAAAGTTGCCTGTTGTCAAACAGCCATTCTGCTTAAAGCAATCTACAGGTGCAGTGCAATCCCTATCACTATTTTGATTTTCAAATTATCAAAATTTCCCTGATTAGTGACATGGAGCATCATTTCACCTGCTTGTTGGCCATCTGAATTTCTTCTTTGGAGAAGTGTCTGTTCTGGTCCTCTGCCCTTCTTTTAATGAGATAATTTGCTTTTTGGGTGTTGAGGCATGTGGGTTCTTTATATATTTTGTATGTTAAACCTTTATCAGATATATCTTTTATGTATATATTTTCACAGAGTATAGGATGACATTTTGTTCAACTGATGATGCCCTTGGTTGTACAGAAGCATTTTAGTTTAATGAAGTCCCATTTTTTCATTTTTGCTTTTGTTGCCCTTGCCCAAGGAGATGTGTTCTGGTAACAGTTGTTCATGTTTATATTCAAGAGCTTTTTGCCCATGTTATCTCCTAAGAATTTTATATTTTTATGACTTACATTCAGGTGTTTGATCCGTTTTGAGTTTACTTTGGTGTATGGTGTTAGACAGTAATACAGTTTCAGTATCTTACATATAGCTCTGCAGGTTTGCCAACAGCCATTGTTGAAAAGGCTACTTCCCCATTTTATATCCATAGCCCCTTTATTTTATATTAATTGGCCTTGTATATGTTTGTGCTTGTATCAGGGCTCTCTATTCTGTTCCAAGGAACTGCAGGTCTGTTCTTGTGCTATTTCCAAATTGTTTTTGATTACTGTGGCTTTGTAATAGAGCTTGAACACAGGGAGCATAATCACCCCAGCTTTAATTTTCCTTCTCAGGATTGCTTTGGCTGTTTGGAGTCTTTTGTGGTTCCACATGAATTTTAGAACTATTTGTACTAGTTCATTGAAGAAGCTGCTGGTATTTTGATAGGGATTGCATTGAATCTGTAAATTGCTTTAGGCAGAATGGCTCTTTTGACAGTATTAATTCTTCCTGTCCATGAGCATGAGGTGTTTTTCCATTTCCTGGTGACTTCTTAAATTTTTCTTGATGTGTGTCTTACTGTTTTCAGAGTATAGATCTTTCATGTCCTTGGTTACATTTATTCCTAAGTATTTTATTCTTTTTGATGCAATTGTAATTCGAATTGTTTTCCTGATTTTTCATTCTGATGGTTTATTGTTAGTATATAGGAATGCAACAGATTACTGTGTATTATTTTTTTATCCTGCAACTTTACTCAATTCAGCTATTAGTTCTAATAATTTTTGAGTTTATTCTTTAGGGTTTTTTATGTACAATATTATGTGATCTACAAACAATGACAATTTAACTTCTTCCCTACCAAACTGGATACCTTTTATTTCTTTGTGTTGTATGATTGCTGAGGCTTGGATCTCCTGGACTATGTTGAATAAAAGTGGTGAGAGAGGGCATCCTTGTCTTGTTCCCTATCTTAAAGGAAAACCTTTCAGCTTTTTGCTCTTACCTATGATGTTGGCTGTATGCTTGTCATATATGGTGTTTATGATCATGTTAGTTTTTTTCTTCTTTTTTTGATGTGGTATATGATGATGATTAGTTCTTCAATATTCTATCATCCTTGCATCCCTGTAATAAAAGCTGGTTGATTATGATGTATGATCTTTTTCTTGTATATTTGAATTCAGTTTGCTAATATATTTTCTTTATTTTGGTATCACTAATCTACAATTACATGAAGAACATTATGTTTACTAGGCTCCCCCCTTGACCAAGTCCCCCCAACATACCCCTTCACAGTCACTATCCATCAGAGTAGAAATATGCTATAAAATCACTACTTGCCTTCTCTGTGTTGTAGAGCCCAACCCATACCAGCACCCCCAACATTATAAATGCTAATGCCACCTTTCTTTTTCCTGCCCTTATCCCTCCCATCCCACCAATCCTCCCCACTCCCTTTCCCTTTGGTAACTGTTAGTCCATTCTCAGGTTCTGTGATTCTGCTGCTGTTTTGTTCCTTCAGTTTTTCTTTGCTCTTATGCTCCACATATAAGTGAAATTATTTGGTATTGTCTTTCACTGCCTGCTTATTTCATTGAGCATAATACCCTCTAGCTCCATCCATGTTGTTGCAAATGGTAGGATTTGTTTTCTTATTATGACTGAATAATATACCATTGTGTATATTTACCACATCTTCTTTATCCATTCATCTATTGAAGGATATTTGGGTTGCTTCCATGTCTTGGTTATTACAAATAGTGCTGCAAAAAATATAGGGGTACATCTGTCTTTTTCAAACTCAGCTTCTGAATTCTTAGGGGAAATTCCTAGAAGTGAAATTCCTGGGTCAAATGGTATTTCTATTTTAAGCTTTTTAAGGGACCTCCATACTGCTTTCCAAAATGGTTAAACTAATTTACATTCCCACCAACAGTGTAGGAGGGTTCCCCTTTCTCCACAACCTCGCCAACATTTGTTGTTGTTTGTCTTTTGGATGGCAGCCATTCTTACTGGTGTGAAGTGATACCTCATTGTAGTTTTAATTTGCATTTCTCTGATGACAAGCAAAGTGGAGCATTTTTTCATTGTCTGTTGGCCCTCAGAATTTCTTCTTTAAAGAACTGTCTATTCAGCTCCTGTGCCCATTTTTTAATTGGAAAATTTCCTTTTCATTTGTTGAGGTGTGTGAGCTCTTTATATATATTGGATGTCAACCCTTTATCGGATCTGTCATTTATGAATATATTATCCCATACTGTAGGATACTTTTTTGTTGTATTCATCATGTCCTTTGCTGTGCAGAAGCTTTTCAGCTTGATACAGTCCCACCTGTTCATTTTTGCTTTTGTTTTCCTTGACTGGGGAGATATGTTCATGAAGAAGTCACTAATGTTTATGTCTAAGCGATTTTTGCCTATGTTTTTTCCTAAGAGTTTTATGGTTTCATGACTTACATTCAGGTCTTTGATCCATTTCGAAATTACTATTGTGTATGGCATTAGACAGTGTTCCAGTCTCATTCTCTTGCATGTAGCTGTCCAGTTTTGCCAGCACCATCTGTTGAAGAGACTGTCATTTCCCATTATAAGTCCATGGCTCCTTTATCATATATTAATTGACCAAATATGTTTGAGTTAATGTTTGGAGTCTCTATTCTGTTCCACTGGTCTGTGGCTCTGTTCTTGTGCCAGTACCAAATTATCTTGATTACTGTGGCTTTGTAGTAGAGCTTAAAGTTGGGGAGCAAGATCCCCTCCCACTTTATTCTTCCTTGTCAGGATTGCTTTGGCTATTCGGGGTCTTTGGAGGTTCCATATCAATTTTTGAACTATTTGTTCCAGTTCATTGAAGAATGCTGTTGGTAATTTGATAGGGATTGCATCAAATCTATATATTGCTTTAGGCAGGATGGCCATTTTGAAGATATTAATTCTTCCTAGCCAGGACCATGGGATGAGTTTCCATTTGTTAGTGTCCTCTTTAATTTCTCTTAAGAGTGTCTTATAGTTTTCAGGGTATAGTTCTTTCACTTCCTTGGTTAGGTTTATTCCTAGGTGTTTTATTCCTTTTGATGCTATTGTGAATGGAATTGTTTTCCTTATTTCTCTTTCTATTAGTTCATTCTTAGTGCATAGGAAAGCCACAGATTTCTGAGTATTAATTTTGTATCCTGCAATTTTGCTGAATTCTGATAATAGTTCTAGTAGTTTTGGAGTGGAGTCTTTAGGATTTTTTACATACAATATCATGTCATCTGCAAATAGTGATAGTTTGACTTCTTCTTTACTAATCTGGATTCCTTGTATTTCTTTGTTTTGACTAATTGCCATGGCTAGGACACGTACTATGTTGAATAACACTGTGGAGAGTGGGCATCCCTGTCTTGTTCCCAATCTCAGAGGAACAGCTTTCAGTCTCTTGCTGTTCAGTATGATGTTGGCTGTGGGTTTATCATATATGGCCTTTATTATGTTGGGGTACTTACCCTCTATGCCCATTTTGCTGAGAATTTTTATCATGAATGATGTTGAATTTTGTCGGTTGCTTTTTCAGCATCTATGGAGATGATCATGTGGTTTTGTCCTACTTTTTGTTGATGTGGTGCATGATATTGATGGATTTTCAAATGTTGTTCCATCCTTGCATCCCAGAGATGAATCCCATTTGGTCATGGTGTATGATCCTCTTGATGTATTTTTTGAATTTGGTTTGCTAATATTTTGTTAAGTATTTTTGCATCTACATTCATCAGGGATATTGGTCTGTAGTTTTCTTTTTTGGTGGGTTCTTTGCCTGGTTTTCGTATTAGGGTAATGTTGGCTTCATAGAATGAGTTTGGGAGTATTCCCTCCTCTTCTATTTTTTGGAAAACTTTAAGGAGAATGGGTATTATGTCTTCTCTGTATGTCTGGTAAAATTCCGAGGTAAATCCATCTGGCCCTGGGGTTTTTTTCTTGGGTAGTTTTTTGATTACCGATTCAGTTTCGTTGCTGGTAATTGGTCTGTTTAGATTTTCTGTTTCTTTCTGGGTCAGTCTTGGAAGTTTGTATTTTTCTAGGAAGTTGTCCATTTCTCCTAGGTTTTCCAGCTTGTTAGCATATAGGTTTTCATAGTATTCTCTAATAATTCTTTGTGTTTCTTTGGGATCCATCTTGATCTTTCCTTTCTCATTTCTGATTCTGTTGATGTGTGTTGATTCTCTTTTTCTCTTAATTACTTGGACTAGAGGCTGATCCATTTTGTTTATTTTCTCGAAGAAGCAGCTCTTGGTTTCACTGATTTTTTCCATTGTTTTATTCTTCTCAATTTTATTTATTTCTTCTCTGATCTTCATTATGTCCCTCCTTCTGCTGACCTTAGGCCTCATTTGTTCTTCTTTTTCCAATTTTGATAATTGTGACATTAGACTACTCATTTGGGATTGTTATTCCTTCTTTAAATATGCCTGGATTGCTATATACTTTCCTCTTAAGACTGCTTTTGCTGCATCCCACAGTAGTTAGGGCTTTGTGTTGTTATTGTCTTTTGTTTCCATATATTGCTGCATCTCTATTTTAATTTGGTCATTGATCCATTGATTATTTAGGAGCATGATGTTAAGCCTCTGTGTGTTTGTGAGCCTTTATGTTTCTTTGTACAGTTTATTTCTAGTGTTATGCCTTTATGGTCTGAAAAGTTGGTTGGTAGAATTTCAATCTTTTGGAACTTACTGAGGCTCTTTTTGTGGCCTAGTATGTGGTCTATTCTGGAGAATGTTCCATGTGCACTTGAGAAGAATGTGTATCCTGTTGCTTTTGGATGTAGAGTTCTGTAGATGTCTATTAGGCCCATCTCTTCTTGTGTGTTTTTCATGCCTCTTTGTCCTTACTTATTTTCTGTCTGGTGGGTCTGTCCTTTGGAGTGAGTGGTGTGTTGAAGTCTCCAAACATGAATGCCTTGCATTTTATTTCCTCCTTTAATTCTGTTAGTATTTTTTTCAAATATGTTGGTGCTCCTGTATTGAGTGCATATATGTTAATAATGGTTATATCCTCTTGTTGGACTGAGCCCTTTATCATTATGTAATGTCCTTCTTTATCTCTTGTTACTTTCTTTGTTTTGAAGTCTATTTTGTCTGATACTAGTACTGCAACACCTGCTTTTTTCTCCTTGTTGTTTGCATGAAATCTTTTTCCATCCATTGACTTTTAATCTCTGCATGTCTTTGGGTTTGAGGTGAGTATCCTGTAAGCAGCATATAGATATGTCTTGCTTTTTTATCCTTTCTATTACTCTGTGTCTTTTGATTGGTACATTCTTTCCATTTACATTTAGGGTGATTATTGAAAGATATGTGCTTATTGCCATTGCAGGCTTTACGTTTGTGGTTACCAGAGGTTCAAGGTTAGCTTCTCTACTACCTTATTGTCTGGCTTAACTTGCTTATTCAGCTATTATAAACACAGTGTGATGATTCTTTATTACTCTCTCTTCTTATTCCTCCTCCTCCATTTTTCATATGTTGGGTGTTTTGTTCTGTGCTCTTTCTAGGAGTGCTCCCATCTAGAGCAGTTCCTCTAAAATACCCTGTAGAGGTGGTTTTTGGGAGGCAAATTCCCTCAACTTTTGCTTTTCTGGGGATTGTTTAATCCCTCCTTCATATTTAAATGATAATCATGCTGGATACAGTATCCTTGGTTCCAAGCCCTTGTGTTTCATTGCATTAAATATATCTTGCTATTCTCTTCTGTCCTGTAAGGTTTCTGTTGAGAAGTCTGATGATAGCTTGGTGGGTTTTCCTTTGTAAGTGACCTTTTTTCTCTCTGTGGCTGCCTTTAATACTCTGTCCTTGTCCTTGATTTTTGCCATTTTAATTATTATGTGTCTTTGTGTTGCCCTCTTTGGGTCCCTTCTGTTGGGAGTTCTGTGTGCTTCTGTAGTCTGAGCAACTATTCCTCCCCCATTTTGGGAAAGTTCTCATCAATTATTTCTTCAAAGACACTTTCTATCCCTTTCTCTCTCTTCTTCTTCTTCTAGTTCCTTTATAATGAGGATATTGTTGATTTTGGATTGGTCACACAGTTCTCTAAATATTGTTTCATTCCTGGAGATCCATTTATCTCTCTCTGATTCAGCTTCCATGCAATCCTGTTCTCTGGTTTCTATTCCATCAATGGCCTCTTGCATCTTATCCATTCTGCTTACAAATCCTTCCAGAGATTGTTTCACTTCTGTAATCTCTCTCCGGACGTCATCCCTTAGCTCTTGTATATTTTTCTGTAGCTCCGTCAGCATATTTATGATTTTTATTTTGAATTCTTTTACAGGGAGACAGGTTATATCTGTCTCTGTACATCCTCTCTCAGGGGTTGTCTGGACTATTTTGGACTGGAATAAATTTTTCTGCCTTCTCATGGTGATAGTGGTTGCTGTGGGCAGGTTGCGGTTGAGTCAGTTGAGAGAAGAAAGTCCTTTCCTGCTCGCTGGATGACTTGCCATTCTCCACTGCATGTGTTGGTTACCCACAATCCTGGAGTAGTCACCAGGTTAATCCCCTTGCTGCTGTGTGTGGGGTCTCCATCAGAGCAGCACAGATCCATGTGGGAAGTGCCAGGTGCACTCCTCCGCAATAGCGGCACCACTGCCAGGCAGTTGTGTGCCAGCAGCTGCCTTTGGGTCTGGCCTGGGCGGCTGTGCGTTGGGCTGGGATTCCGGTCAGCTGCTGGGAGTGCAGCTGCTCCCTCTGGCTCTGCTTCAGGTGCATGCGGGCCTCTCCCATGCCCCTCTGGTGCCGCCGCCACAGGCTCAAGCGGACCTGACCCAGGCCCCTCTGGTGCTGCTGCTGCTGGCACATGCAGGCTGCTCCCTAGCTGCTCAGTCGTCACTGTGTCAGGCTTGCACAGGACCCTTCCGGTCCCCTCTGGTGCCACCGGTGCACGCATGCCGTTCCCTGTCCCCTCTGGTGCTGCCACCTCCATCACATGCCTCCACTCTCCCTCTACTGGGCTGGTATGTCAGGGTCTGCACCAGTTGGCAAAATGACTGTAAGGCTGCTTAGTTCCATGAGGGGCTTCAGAGCTGCGCTGCCACCCAGGGGATTAGGGTGCCCCATATTCCCCAGGTTTCTCAGCTGCTGACTAACTGTACCGGGACATCTTCTTCCAGCTGTGGGGTCCCTGTCTCTTTAAGACTTGCAAAAACCACTCTCTTTTCTTTTGTCTCAGGGGCTCCGATTGCAGGGGCCTGCCTGCACATTTTGCTTTTTCCGTTTCTCTAATACATAGCACCTCATGCACCTTGTGTCCGTGCTCTGGGTGAGGATTTCTAGAGCTGGTTGTTTAGCAGTCCTGGGGTTTTCACTCCCTCCCCATTCCAACTCCTTTTCTCCCGACAGGTTCTGGGGTGGTGAGGACATTCTTGTCCTGCCTGGCCGTGGCTTGTATCTTACCCCCTTCATGTGATGTTGAGTGCTCACAGATGTAGATGTATCCTGGCTGATGTACTGTATCCACTGGTGTCTCTTTTAGGAATAGTTGTATTTATTGTATTTTCATAAATATATATGTCTTTGGGAAGAGATGTCCACTGAACTACTCACGTTTCCATCTTGGCTCTGCCCTCCCTCGCTAATATTTTATTGAGCATTTTTGCATCTATGTTCATCAAGAATATTGGTCTGTAATTTTTTTTTTGAGGTGTCTTTGCCTGGGTTTGGTATTGGAGTGATGCTGGCCTCATAGACTGAGTTTGGAAGTATTCCCTCCTCTTCTCCTTTTTGGAAAACTTTAAGGAGGATGGGTATTAGGTCTTCACTAACTGTTTGGTATAATTCACCAGTGAAGCCATCCAGTCCATGCATTTTGTTCTTAGGTAGTTTTTTGATTACCAGTTCAATTTTGTTGTTCTTCTTTCTTTAGGTAGGCCTGTTTTGCTATATATTTTCCTTTAGAACTGCCTTCACTGCATCCCACAGTAGTTAGGGCATTGAGCTGTTGTATTGCTTTGTCTCCATATATTGCTTCATCTCTGTTTTTATTAGGTCATTGATCCATTGATTATTTAGAAGCATGTTGTTAAACCTCCATGTTTGTAGGCTTTTTTGTTTTCTTTGCACAATTTACATCTATTTTCATAATTTTGTGGTCTGAGGAATTGGTGGAAAAATTTCAATGTTTTTGAATTTACTGAGGCTCTTTTTGTGGCCTAGCATGTGATCTATTCTTGAAAATGTTCCATGTGCACTTGAGAAAAATGTTTATCCTGTTAATTTTGGGTGGAGTGTTCTGTAGATGTGTGTTACATCTATCCTTCTAATGTGTTATTCAATGCCTCTATCTCCTTATTTAGTTGATGACTGGTTGATTTTTCCTTTATAGTGAGTGGCATGTGGAAGTCTAAAATGAATGCATTGCATTCTATTTCCCCCTTTAATTCTGATAGTACTTGTTGCACATATGTTGATGTTAATAATAATTGCATCCTCCTATTGGACTTACCCTTTTATCATTATATATTGTTTTTGGCCTCTTGTTAGTTTCTTTGTTTTGATGTATGTTTTATCTGATAGAAGTACTGCAACTCCTGCTTTTTTCTCCCTATTGTTTTCATAAAGTATCTTTTCCCATCCCTTTTCTTTTAGTCTGTGCTTGTGTTTGTGTCTGGGTTTGAAATGAGTCTCCTGTAGGCAGCATGAAGATGGGGCTTGCTTTTATATCCTTCTGTAGCTCTCTGTCTTTTGATTGGTGCTTTCAGCCCATTTACATTTAGGGTGATTATTGATATATATGTACTTATTGCCATTGTATGCCTTAGATTTGTGGTAACTAAAGGTTCAAGAACAGTTTCTTTACTAATGGTGTAACTTAACTCACTTATAACAATATTATACACACAATTTATTGTTCTCTTTTTTTCTCCCTTTTTTTTCTTCCTCGTCCACTCTTTATATGTTAGGTGTGATATACTGTACTCTTTGTGTATCCATTGACTGACTTTGTGGATAGTTGACTTAATTCTGTATTTGCTTAGTAATTAATGAGTTTACTTCCTTTGACTGTGGTTTTATTTTCTCTTTTGACAGCTATTCAGCTTTCAGAGCACTTCTTCTAAAACAGTCCTTTTAAAACACACTGTAGAGATGATTTGTGGGAGGTATATTCCCTCAACTTTTGCTGATCTGGAAATTGTTTTATCCTGCTTCAAATTTAAATGATAATCTTGCTGGGTAGACTATTTATTGGTTCAAGGCCCCTCTGTTCATTGCATTAAATATGTAATGCCACCCACTTCTTTAAAATTTCTGCTGAGAGGTCAGATGATAGGCTGATGGGTTTTCCTCGGTATGTGATCTTTTTTCTCTCTCTGCTTTTAATACTCTCTCCTTGTCCTAGATATTTGCCATTTTAATTAATATAATTTTAATTATTATATTATATTGTCTTCCTTGGGTCCCTTGTGTTGAGAGATCTTTGCTTCCATGGCTTGAGAGACTATTTCCTTCCCAAGACTGGGGACGTTTACAGCAGTTCCTTCTTCAAAGATGCTTTCTATCCCTTTTTCTCCCTTTTTCTTCTTCTGGTACCCCTAAAATGTGAATATTGTTCCATTTGGATTGGTCACAGAGTTGCCTTATTATTCTTTCATTCCTAGATATCCTTTTTTCTCTCTCTGCCTTAGCTTCTTTGTATTTCTGTTCCTTAATTTCTATTCAATTTACCATCTGCTCTACCCCTTCTAATCTGCTTTTTCAACCACTCCTTGTATATTTCATTTCAGATACTGTATTTTTCAAAGTTTCTCTTCTGTGAATTCATCCCTGAGACCTTGAACTTTTTTCTCTAGTTCTGTTAGCATGTTTACAATTTTTACTTTGAAATCTTTATCAGGAAGATTGATGATTTCAGTTTCACTGAGCCCTCTTTCTGGTGTTTGGAGGATTTTTGATAGAACAAGGTTATTCTGCATTTTCATAAACCTACTGTATAGTATGGAATAATAGCTTTGTGTAGGTGTTACCCTCTAGTGACCAGAAGCTCTACTCTCTGGAGATCCTCAGCA
The DNA here is from genome assembly GCF_040802235.1 of Manis javanica. NCBI lineage: Eukaryota > Metazoa > Chordata > Mammalia > Pholidota > Manidae > Manis > Manis javanica. The sequence goes on from NC_133168.1 coordinate 36,234,118, forward strand.
TCTGGAGTGATGGTGGTTGTCTTAGATGAGCAGTGCCAGTATCTGCCAGGAAGAAAGAGATTTTTCCTGCTCCCATCTGCAATGCCTGCCTCCACTGCCAGGGCCAATGAGCAAAGCGCACAGAAAAGAGCCCTTGTGATATGCCCCTTTAGCTGCCATAGGCAGTGCTGCAATGTGGCTGGCCTGAAATGTTGGTGGGGGCAACAGTTTTGCAAGCCAGTTCCAGCTGGGAGGAAATACTGCCAGGCTGCATATCACAGTGGGGGGCCTTGGGTCTGCATTGCCAGCCACTGGATGGATCACCTGAATCTGCCAAGTTTCCAACCTACTTAGCTGTGTGCCTCAGGATGATTTTGTCCACCTGTCCTTTGTCCTGTGCAACAAGCTCTGTGTAATCCTTGCCCCTTTAGCAGGCCTCTCATGGTTGAGAAGTCTTTCAAAGCACCCACCTTTCTTTTGTCCCAGAGTGCCCAGTTGTGGGTACCAATTATCCACAAGTGGTTGGAATCTCATACTCTCCAAGTATTCCACCAGCCTTTGCTTTCCAAACCCTCTAATATCCAGAGCAGCATGCAATGTGGGTTCATGCTCCCAATGTGGGCATAGTGTGGTATTTAGCAGTCCTTGGCTTCTGTGTCTATTCCTTTCACTGGTGAGCTGGGTTGGGGGAAGGGCTTGGCTCCCATTGGATCACAGCTTTCCTACTTTACACTTTCACAAGAGATATCCTCTTGTCTCCAGATGTAGGCCATCTGTTGCAGTCTTCTTTCTGCTCACTTTTTTAGGATTAATTGTATTTGCTATATTTTCATATTACATGTGGTTTGGGGAGGAGATTTCTGCCTCATTTCTCATGCCACCATCTTTCTCCCCAATAATATGGTTTTAAACCTTCATATTGTTAATGTGGTGTTTCACATTGATTGGTTTGTTGATGTTGATGCATTCTTGCCTCAAACAAATGCCAATAGATTATGATCCATAATGCTTTCAGTGTATTATTGAATTCAGTTTGCTAATTTCCTATTGCATGCATTGCACTAATGTTCATCAAGAATAATGGTCTGTAGATTTCTTTTCATATAGTGTCCTTGTGTGTAATTTTATTATCATGAAATCCCGGCTTTCAAAAATGGGTTTCACAATGTTCTTTCATCTAACATTTGGGTGGGCTTTAGAATACTAGTATTAATAACTTATGAATTTATTAATATCATTTCAAATATTTTTGCAAAAGAACACTTGCTTTCTTGCTCTTACTCAACATAACAGGCACATTGCTACCTGACACTCTTTGAACTGAATGTTTCTTCCCGTATTGCACTTCCCCAGATATTTCCATAGATTACACATTTTCGCACCTATCATACTTGTTTAAATATTGCATTCTCATGAAGCTATTCTTGATGATCATATTTAAATAGCTAGCCTCACTCAAAAAACTTAGAGTTCCTGTGGTACTTTATTTTCTCTTCATAATATATTCATTACCTTGTAATATACCACATATTAGCAGATTTTTTTTTCATTCTTTACAAGGCCACACTTAGGAAATCAGTATAGTATTTACACAGGAACAAATAGGTCACAGGGATAGGAATGACTGGATACCCAAGTCTCCATGTATAAGAGATCCCATATAAATTTATATAAATTTAAGCATGGTTCAACTGCTAATGGAAAAAGGATGGGTTCTTAGTGTTGGTAGAGCTGCTTCACTATATGGAGGAAATTAAGTTGGATATCAATCACCCGAGCCAATTGTGAATTCTAGTTTTATTTAGACATTTATATTAAGGGTAAGCTTTAAAGCTGTTTTGCTTAGGGAAGTGTAGTTATTTCTGTGATAAAAATCATTGTTCCCTAGGGGTGGAGAAAAGCTTCTCAGCCAAATGTACATTGCAAAAATTACCAGTAAGACATTTTATAAGGCAGTGTCTGAGATGAAGTGTGATGACAATATGGCATTAACTACAGAAAATGTAATATAATTTAATACCTCAATATACTAAAAAGGGGTAAAAGGGAGAAAGATAGAAAGAGATGGACAGGCTGGGAAAGATAGAGTGAGAAGAGTAGCGCAAGAGGGAGAAGGAGGACGAGGGGAGGGAGAAGTGCAGGCCATTTTGCCTGGGGGACACTTTGCTGCAGTCCCCATATTCCTGAATTTCGGAAGACCTATAGCCCATTGATCATGAGTGTTATCCTGTCTGTCATCCTGAACCCATGATACCACCTCAGCAGCAGTATCTATTAACTGGAAAATGAACATTTATTTATGAAACCTTTTAGATCTCTCTAACATTGAGTTTTAATGAAGTTTTAGCTCCTGCTGTGTTAATATGTAGGCACAAGTGGTCATAGTTTTCCCTGGGTGATTTTGGAAGCCTTTGGAAGGAAGGCGAGCATGGGAACTGATGAGGGGCCAGTATGTTTACTCATTTCAGAACCCACATTATATCCTAACAGGGACATAGGAGGTTTGGTGGGGGTAATTCTGTTTTAAAACACTGGCTTTGAAATACCAGAAGCAGACCTTCTTAGTGGGTGTGTTTTAAATCCCACTAGTCTCATACATGTAGGTTGTGAATAAATGTAAGGAAATTAACACAGGCAATCATACCCATATATTTGGTCATGAATATCCACTTTAATTGTAGATAACTGAAAGAGTCATTATAAGAATTTCACGGATCCCAATTTCAGGCCACATCTTTCCCTTTCTGTCTATGTGGGTGTCACAGGTTTTCCTTTAGGTATTTGTAGTAAACACCATTTCCTTTAGTAGAGATTGTGGGCAAAGTCAAACAACAGGGGGAAGGTGAGAAAGATTAAAAGTTACTTCATGGGTGGGATTCATTTTGTCTGTGCTTAATTAGTTAATAATGAAGGAGTGAAAGTGAGGGTGAAATATAGAGGAAGTCATAGAGGTAATGTAAAGATACCATATGAAAAAGAGAAAGCACAGAGAATGATTCAAAGAATGCATTTGGGTGACAAATGTCCTGGAAGTTTTGAATGAACCACCATCTTAAAATTGAAACAAAAGCAATCTTTATTGACTTTTACCTTTTGTGAACCTTACGTATGAAAAATAATCCATGCAGACAACATTATCATTATCCCTAGTGGAATAACAACATACATGACTTAAACACTGATGCGATAGTTTTGAACATTTTGAGAACTTCCTCAACTTGAAAATAAAATTGTTTCTTTTTCAGGAACCATGTGGGCTCAGCAATTACTAAGCCTGATTTATTTTGAAGAGCATCGCAAAAGATTGTCAAATGTGGAGACAGTTGGTCTAGTGCCCTTTCTTGAATACAGTCTTGAACGAAGAAACTTAGAGAAAATACCATCTCCTCGACTGTTCTGTAGTCACATTCCGTACTACTTGGCTCCCAGAGGGCTGAAGAATAAAAAAGCCAAAGTAGGAGAGAGACCATGCCTGCTGAAAGATTGCTGTTTTTGTTATTTCATTTATTACACTGATACTACATGTATCTCATTGTTATCTCTTGTGATATTTCACATACTGTAATTTTTTAAAAATTTTGTTTCATTAATCTACAATTAAATAAAGAAAATTATGTTTATTAGGGTCCCCCCTTCACCAAGTCCCCCTGACGAACCCCATTGTGGTCACTGTCTTTCATCATAGTAATATGTTGTAGAATCACTACTTGCCTTCTCTATGTTGCACAGCTCCCCCTCCCCCCCACATTATACATGCCATTTGTAATACCCCTTTCTTCTTCCCCTCCCTTATCCTTCCTTCTCTCCCATTCTCCCGAGTCCCTTTCCCTTTCGTAACTGTTAGTCCACTCGGGTTCTGTGATTCTGCTGCTGTTTTGTTCCTTCAGTTTTCCTTTGTTCTTATACTACAAATATGAGTAAAATCATTTAGTATTTGTCTTTCTCCACCTGGCTTATTTCACTTACCATAATACCCTCTAGCTCCATCCATGTTGTTGCAAATGTTAGGATTTGTTTTCTTCTTATGGCTGAATAATATTCCATTGTCTATATGTACCACATCTTCTTTATTCATTCATCTACTGATGGACACTAAGGTTACCTCCATTTCTTGGCTATTGTAAATAGTGCTGGGATAAACATAACGGTGCATCTGTCTTTTTCAAACTGGGGTGCTGCATTCTTAGGTAAATTCCTAGAAGTGGAATTCCTGGGTCAAATAGTATGTCTATTTTGTGCATTTTGAGGAACCTCCATACTGCTTTCCACAATGGTTGTACTAATTTACATTACCACGAGCAGTGTAGGAGGATTCCCCTTTCTCCACAACCTTGCCAACATTTGTTGTTTTTGTCTTTTGGATGGCAGCCATCCTTACTGGTATGAGGTGATATCAAATTGTGGTTTTAATTTGCATTTCTCTGATAACTAGTGATGTGGAGCATCTTTTCATGTGTCTGTTGGCAATCTGAATTTCTTCTTTGGAGAACTGCACAGCTCCTCTGTCCACTGTTTAATTTGATTATTTGCTTTTCATTTGTTGAGGTGTGTGACCTCTTTATACATTCTGAATGTCAAGCCTTTATTGAATCGTCATTTATGAAAATATTCTCCCAAACTGTAGGGTACCTTTTTGTTCTATTGATGGTGTCCTTTGCTGTACAGAAGCTTTTGAGCTTGATGTACTCGCACTTGTTCATTTTTGCATTTGTTCTTCTTGCCCAGTGAGATATGTTCATGAAGAAGTCACTCAACTTTATGTCCAAAAGATTTTTGCCTATGTTTTTTTTCTAAGAGTTTTATGGTTTCATAACTTACATTCAGTTCTTTAATTCATAGTGAATTTACTTTTGTGTATGAGGTTAGACAGTGATCCAACTTCATTCTCTTACATGTAGCTGTCCAGTTTTGCCAGCACCATCTGTTGAAGAGACTGTCATTTCCCAATTGTATGTCCATGGCTCCTTTTTCATACATTAATTGACCATATATGCTTGGGTTAATGTTTGGAGTCTCTATTCTGTTCCACTAGTCTGTGGCTCTGTCCTTGAGCCATTACAAAATTGTCTTGATTTCTGTGGCTTTCTAGTGGAGCTTGAAGTTGGGGAGTGAGAAACCCACCCCCCAACTTTATTCTTAATTCTCAGGGTTACTTTTGCTATTCAGGGTCTTTGGTGTTTCCATATGAATTTTTGAACTATTTGTTCCAGTTTGTTGAAGAATGTTGTTGGTAATTTGATGTGGATTCCATCAGATCTGTATATTGCTTTGGGCAGGATGGCCATTTTGATTATATTAATTCTTCCTAGCCAATAGCATGGGATGAGTTACCATTTGCTAGTGTCCTCTTTAATTTCTCTTAAGAGTGTCTTATAGTTTTCAGGGTATAGGTCTTTTACTTCCTTGGTTAGGTTTATTCCTAGGTATTTTATTCTTTTTGATACTATTGTGAATGGAATTGTTTTCCTGATTTCTCTATTAGTTCATTGTTAGTGTATAGGAAAGCCACAGATTTCTGTGTATTAATTTTGTATCCTGCAAGTTTGCTTTATTCTGATATCTGTTCTAGTAGTTTTGGAATAGAGTTTTAGGTTTTTTTATGTACAATATCATGTCATCTGCAAATAGTGACAGTTTGACTTCTTTACCAATCTGGATTCCTTGTATTTTTTTGTTTTGTCTGATTGCCATGGCTAGGACCTCCAGTACTATATTAAATAACAGTGCAGAGAGTGGGCATCCCTGTCTTGTTCCCCATCTGAGAGGAAAAGCTTCCAGTTTCTCACTGTTCAGTACGATGTTAGCAGTGGGTTTATCATATATGGCCTTTATTATGTTGAGCTACTTGCCCTCTATACCCCTTTTCCTGAGAGTTTTTACCATGAATGGATGTTGAATTTTGTTTAATGCTTTTTCAGCATCTGTGGAGATGATCACGTGGTTTTTGCCATTCTTTCTGTTTATGTGGTAGATGATGTTGATGGATTTTTTAATGTTGTACCATCCTTGCTTCCCTGGGATTAATCCCACTTGGTCGTGGTGTATGATGCTTTTGATATATTTTTGAATTCGGTTTGCTAATATTTTGTTGAGTATTTTTGCATCTACATTCATGAGGGATATTGGTCTGCAATTTTCTTTTTTGGTGGGATCTTTGCCTGGTTTTGGTTTCAGGGTGATGTTGGCTTTGTAGAATGAGTTTGTGGGCATTCCCTCCTCTACTGTTTTTTCGAAAACTTTGAGAAGAATGGGTATTATGTCTTCTCTGTATGTCTGATAAAATTCTGAGGTAAATCCATTTGGTCCGGGGGGTTTTGTTCTTGGGTAATTTTTTGATTACTGCTTCAATTTCTTTGCTCATAAATGCTTTGTTTAAATTTTGTGTTTCTTCCATGGTCATTCTTGGAAGGTTGTATTTTTCTAGGAAGTTGTCCAGTTCTTCTATGTTTTCCAGCTTGTTAGCTTATAGGTTTTTGTTGTAGTCTTTAATAATTCTTTGTATTTCTTTGGAGTCTGTCATGATTTTTCCTTTCTCATTTCTGATTCTGTTGATGTGTGTTGATTCTCTTTCTAAGCTTGGCTAGAGGCTTATCTGTTTTGTTTATTTTCTCAAAGAACCAGCTCTTGGTTTCATTGATTTTTTCTATTGTTTAATTCTTCTCAATGTTGTTTATTTCTTCTCTATTCTTTATTAAGTCCCTCCTTCTGCTGACTTTAGGCCTAATTTGTTCTTCTTTTTCCAATTTCAATAATTGTGACTTTAGACTATTCATTTGGGATTGTTCTTCCTTCTTTAAATATGCCTGGATTGCTATATACTTTCCTCTTAAGACTGCTTTCACTGCATCCCACTGAAGTTGTCCCATTGTGTTGTTGTCATTTGTTTTCACATATTCCTTGATCTCTATTTTAATTTGTTCATTGATCCATTGATTATTTAGGAGCATGTTGTTAAGCCTCCCTGTGTTTGTGAGCCTTTTTGTTTTCTTTGTACAATTTATTTCTAGTTTTATACCTTTGCAGTCTGAAAAGTTGGTTGGTAGAATTTCAATCTTTTGGAATTTACTGAGGCTGTTTTTGTGGCCTAGTATATGGTCTATTCTGGAGAATGTTCTATGTGCATTTGAGAAGAATGTGTATCCTGTTGCTTTTGGATGTAGAATTCTATAGATGTCTATTAGGTCCATCTGTTCTAGAGTGTTGTTCAGTGCCTCCGTATCCTTACTTATTTTCTGTCCAGTGGATCTATCCTTTTGGGTGAGTGGCGTGTTGAAGTCTCTGAAAATTAATGCATTGCATTCTGTTTCCCCCTTTAGTTCTGTTAGTATTTGTTTCACATATGCTGGTGCTCTTGTGTTGGGTGCATATATATTTAGAATGGTTATATCCTCTTGTTGAACTGAGCCCTTTATCATTATGTAATGTCCTTCTTTATCTCTTATTACTTTCTTTGTTTTGAAGTCTGTTTTGTCTGATACTAGTACTGCAACTCCTGCTTTTTTCTCTCTATTAGTTGCATGAAATATTTTTTTCCATCCCTTGACTTTTAGTCTGTGCATGTCTTTAGGTTTGAGGTTAGTTTCTTGTAAGCAGCATGTAGATGGATCTTGCTTTTTTATCCATTCTGTTACTCTGTGTCTTTTGATTGGTGCATTCAGTTCATTTACTTTTAGGGTGATTATTGAAAGATACGTACCTATTGCCATTGCAGGCTTTAGATTTGTGGATACCAAAGGTTCAAGGTTGTATTCTTTAGTATCTTACTCTCTATCTTAACTCACTTATTGACCTGTTATAACACAGTCTGGTGATTATTTATTTCTCTCCCTTCTTATTCCTCCTCCTCCATTCTTTATATCTTGGTTGTTTTATTCTGTTCTCTTTTGTGTTTCCTTTAACTACTTTTGTGGGTACTTGATTTTATTTTTTGCCTTTAGTTAGTATTTGGTTGGTCTCCTTTCTTTGCTGTGATTTTATTTTCTCTGGTGACATCTATTTAGTCTTAGGAGTGCTCCCAACTAGTGCAGTCCCTCTAAAATACCCTGTAGAGTTGGTTTGTGGGTGGCAAATTCCCGCAACTTTTGCTTATCTGGGAATTATTTAAGTCCTCCTTCATATTTAAATGTTAATTGTGCTGCATACAGTATTATTGTTTCAAGGCCCTTCTGTTTCATTGCATTAAATATATCATGCCATTTTCTTCTGGCCTATAAGGTTTCTGTTGAGAAGTCTGATGATAGGCTGATGGGTTTTCCTTTGTAGGTGAACTTTTTCCTCTCTCTAGCTGCCTTCAAAACTCTGTTCTTGTCCTTGATCTTTGCCATTTTAATTATTATGTTTCTTTGTGTTGTCTTCCTTGGGTCCCTTGTGTTGGGAGTTCTGTGTGGTTCTGTGGTCTGATCGATTATTTCCTCCCCCAGTTTGGGTAACTTTTTGGCCATTATTTCTTCAAAGACACTTTCTATCCCTTTTTCTCTCTTTTCTTCTTCTGGTACCCCTGTATGTGGATATTGATCATTTTGGATTGGTCACACATTTCTCTTAATATTGTTTCATTCCTTTAGATTCTTTTATAACTCTGTGCCAGCTTCTATGTGTTCCTGTTCTCTGGTTTCTATTCCATCAATAGCCTCTTGTATCTTATCCACTCTTCTTATAAGTCCTTCCAGAGACTGTTTCATTTATGTAATCTCCCTCCGGACTTCATCCCTTAGCGTTGCATATTTCTCTGCAGCTCTGTCAGCATTGTTATGACATTTATTTTGAATTTTTTTTCAGGAAAATTGATTAGGTCTATGTCCTTCTCAGGGATTGACTGTGTGATCTGTATCAAATTCTTCTGCCTTGCCATGGCGATAGAGGTAGTTGTGCAGAGCTGGCATGTGTGTTGGCTGGGAGAACATCCCTTCTTACTGGTTTGTGGCCTTTCTCTCCTGGGAAAACAGCGAACTCTAGCAGCTTGTGCTGGGCAGTTGCGTACATATGGGGCTTCTGATTCATGCCAGGCCACTGTGAAGTTGAGTCAAAGCTCAACTTCCATGAAAATCAAAGCATCTTCAGCCTGTCAGTGTGGAGCAACAAGCCCATGGTTGCTGCGGATGTGACTGGCCTCAGTCTGCTTCTCCAATATGGTAGAGCCATGTCATAGGGGAAACAGGTGGGAGGCTGTTTATTGCCATGAGGGGCCTCCAAGCTGTGCTGCTGCCCAGGGGGTTAGGATGCCCAGAGTTCCCTGGGATTCCCAGGTGCTGAGCTAAGTGTCCTGGGTCACTTCCATCCAGCTGTGGGGTCCCTGTCCCTTTAACACTTTCAAAAAGCACTTGCTTTTTCTTTGTCCCAGGGGTTCTGGGTGCAAGCACCTGCTCACAGGTCTTACTGTCCTATTTCCCTAGTATCCAGCACACCACGCACTGTGTGTCTGCGCTCTGGTGTGGATGGTTAGGAGGTCTGGGTGTTTAGCAGTCCTGGGCTCCCTCTTCTTCCCCGATCTGACTCCTCTCTTTCTTCCCAGAGCTGGGGTGAGGCACACTCGGGTAGCACTGGACTTCAGCTTGTATCTTACCCCCTTTGCAAGGCGCTGGGTTCTCGCAGGTGCAGATGTAGTCTGGCTGTTGTCCTGTGTCTTCTGGTCTCTCTTTTAAGAATAGTTGTATTTGTTGTATTTTTAAAATATATATGGTTTTGGGAGGAGATTTCCACTGCTCTATACTCACACCACCATCTTGGCTCCACCCCCAAATACTGTAATTTTTAATAGCATTTACATTCTTATTTTTAATATTCAATTTTGTTTTCATTTTGTCATATTTTCATCATAATAATACATATAATTTAAAAGTTAAGCATATACATACATTCATATATTTTATATTAATGATTATATTATAATGGCATATGTAATATATATGTAATATATGTCTCTAATTTTAAATTAACTCTGTCACTAAGTATACACATAAACTACTAGGGATTTCCTTCCCCTTTCCCTCTACAGCCTCCCTGCTTTCCTGGATACTCCCAGCTTATTTCCCATTCTTTATCAAAGCTCATCTTCCATGAAAACCAAAGCATCTTCAGAACCTGTCGGTGTTCTCTGCAGGATGATTCTCTGTCCCTCTCATTCATCCTCCCTGGATCAATCATTTCCATGTATTGAAAATTTCAGCTCTTCGTTAGTTATGTTACTCTCAATTTTAGCTCCCATCACTTACGGTATAATTTCAAAGTTCATGTGAATGGCCTTCCACCAGGCCGAGACAAGGAGAGGCCAGCCAGGCACCAGGGCCCAAAGTCCAAGGAGGACCTCACTTTCAGAGTGGAGCAAATGCACAATGTTCCTCCTTCAGATTTGTCCACCTGGCCCTGCCCTGACCTCCTTCCATTCCCAGTCCTGCCAACCTCAGTGTGAAATTCCCAGCACCAGTGATCTTTCCTCTACCGATCTCAGCTCCCCTTCTAGCCCTCTTATAAACCACCAAATACTTATGACCCTCATTGCTTTCTTATTTCACATGTGTATATATTAATTTGTTATCTATTTTTCTGACCTTAGTGTAAAACCATGAGAAGTTAGAGGCTGTAGGAGGCTGAGTTCGCAATGCTGAAAACAGTGGCCCTCAAGTAGTGGACTTGAATGAAGGACTCACCCGTAATTGCACTAATTAAATCATGACTTCAAGCCCCTTGTTCAGAAATGCTTCCTAGTCTGCCTGTTCCTTGCTGGCATTCCCATCCCAGCCTGTGTCAGCATCATTTAGGATCCATCCCCTCCAGTCTTCTGGCGAAGAGAGCCCTACTTCCTCACTGTATTTTAGCACTCTGCTCCCCTCTTTCTAAAGCCACTTGCTCCTTTTGTCTCTGTTATAATCAGCTGGGAAAACCTGTTACAACACAATTAGAATGCATTCCTACCTTGTTCAGAGCTCTATCTGAGTTACTAGGATAAAACATAAATACTTCAAATTTGTACCTGGTCTTCAATCTGATGGCCAAATTTCTCAAATTCTACTACTTTAAATATTTTGCATTCTTGGTTTACAAAGTGAAAATGTGACACTTTCTTTCCTCTTTGGAAACCTCATCAGCATTCTGCTCTGTGCTTTAACCGGCCCCAGGTAATGACCTCCCATTCAGAAAGTTCACCCCTACTGTGTCCTCTTACCACCTTCCCTCCTTAAAAGAAAAAGTGCAGTGTGTAGGCCATGTCTTCTCCATAAGAGATCATTAGAGATCAGCCCCTCTGTTTGCAGTCAGAGTCTGTTTTTGTCATTCCCAGTGTGCCCCTAATGAGCGTGATTTTGTATCCGCTGGATATTTGGATTTGTCTGGTAGTATTTTTTGGCTGGGGTTGTAGTGGTACTGCGGGTTTGGTGTGAAAAGAGAACACGGATACTATTAAATATGCGACATTACACAGGGCAGACGCGCATCAGACAGTTAATTGTTCCACTTTGGGAGGCCACTTTGGGAGCCTCCCTGTATCCTGAAAGATTTGGCATGAGTAATAATTTCCTTTTTTCAATTCATCATCAATTTCTTCTTCTTTCCTGATCATTCACTTTGGCACATAAGGTGTCTTGTTACACTTTCTGAAAGAGACAGAACTCCACTTTATCCATACCAATTTTTAGCTGTTTTTCTGTTCTTTGAGCTAATATTAGTCCATTTGACTTCTGCCTCCAACTTCAATTTATGCCTCAAAGTCAATATCATATGTTTGTTATATTTTATAAGCCCAAGAATCAATTTTGTGTCATCTTATTTGGCATATCCATGGCATCAGACTTAGTTGATCTTTTTCTACTTCTTTATATCTTTTCTCTTCCTACCTTAGTATGTCAATGTAGAAATGTGGTAAATCTTTAACCGTTTGGAAACATTGAGATAATGAGTCACTGCAGGCCATGATTTCCTGGGCAGTGTGGGTCACGTAGGGGCGAGAATAGCCCAGAAATACTAAGAATCTATCAGCTCATCTCCTCTCATGAATCGTTGTCACCGGGCACTGCACTGGGAGGGTGCAGGTGGATGAAACCTTCTCTTTACCTGAACTGGATGTTTGCCAAGAGGAGAAAGAACAGATGTACAAGTGAATCCTCAGTAGAGATGCAAGGCCTGGGGTTACCTGAGTGAGCCTGAATGTTCTATACACACACAGAATAAGGATCTTAAACATGGGCTGGGCAGATATTAATGATATTTTGTATTCCTGTAAGATTAGCTTGCTTTTTGTTAAGGAATTATATCTTCTAGTTGTTTATCATAAAGAGTATTTTACATGAACCCTCTATTCCTTCCATTTTAAAAAAGTACTTGACAAGTAACCTGTGTGAGTCAAGCAGTTGTGATTTCCTCTATCAGTAAGGAAGATGGCAAGTGTACACTGAAGAATAAGAAAAACAGAACTTGAGATTTATTTGTGTATTGATATGTTAGTGAGGTGTTTCAGTTCTCATAGAATTTTATAGTTTTTGTAAAATTGTCACCTGCATTGACTGCTTATTGCAGGGGAAATGAATGATGTTGCTCTCTCCACTTGGGAAGTTAAGAAGACTTAAATCCAGAGATGGGTCTTGAACAGTGACTGACAGTCTAGGCCAAGCAAGGAGGGAGAGGCATTGAGGGAATGAGAAACAGGAATACGAAGGTGACAGCTGAGCATGTACAACATGGTTGGGAGGTTGTCGATACTGACATTAGTGGGTCCCATCCAACTGAAGGGCCTTTATGGGAAATGATGATGGAATGAAAGCAACACAAACAATTATTTCCTCTTTTTCCTGCAGATTATTTATTTATACAGGAACCCTAAAGATGTTATGTGCTCATTTTTTCATTTTTCAAACGTAATGAGAATATTCAAACCATCTGCCAATATGGAGGAATTTATGGAACTCTTTTTAAAAGGGAAAGGTAACTGAGTTTGTAAAAATAGCAGTAAGTTCAAACCTGTGGGAAGTTTTTAAGGTTGGTGAATTTTGCAGATGTTAAGAAACTCGTGAAATGAAGTAGAATGGGATCAGTGGACAATTTATCAAGCTGTTTGTTGGGTTATCTTGGATAAAATTTCTACTCACTGTCACACAAACTCAGTATATTGTCAAGATCAAAAAGCCATACCATAAGTAAATATTAACGTTTGATCATGATAGGAGTGTGAACAGATCATGAACTCAGAGGTTTCTGTTCCAGCTCAGCTGAGAATAAGGTTCCGTTTAGATCACAGTATCACAGGGGTTTTGGCCGAACTTGTGCATGTGGTAACTGCCAAAGGCTTCTTTGGGACAAAGTTCTGTTCCGCATTGTATTCTGAGGAGTCACTGTGGCTGGTTGAGCAGGAGAGAGGCCTGCTGTGATAGAGATGATGGTCTGGCACAGGAGAAGCAAGCTTAGGCTGTGCACCACTGTGCAGAGCTGAAGGGAGTCCTTAGGGTGCCTACATATTATACTGAGGGGTGCAGCTCTATGTGCTTTTGGGGTCAGTGGGAGGACTGGATCAGAAAGGATTTGTTCCTATTAATGTTGTTGTATTTTTCCTTCCGAATCCAATTTTAGAATGCTTTTCTTTTCATATAAAGTGTCTTTAAAAAATTCTCCTTTAATGCATGTTATAGTTTTCTGGTGACAGCTGGATGATTCTCCTGTTAATCATGTGGCTGGGGACAAACTGAACTCTATCAACAGAGTTCCTTCTCCTCCTGTTGTTACTAAACTTTCCTGCACCTCATAGGAAGGTGATAGCTTATTTATTATCCTATTCAATAAATTTATCTATTCATTCTCTGTCTTCCTACAGTAACTGGAAGCCTTTGGTATGACCATATCAAAGGTTGGTATGAGCACAAAAGTCACTTCAATATTCAGTTCATAATGTATGAGGACATGATAAAGGTGAGAAGAGATTATAGTTCTATTTTAACCTAAGCTGTAACTGAGCCTGGCCTAGTGAACTAATGATTTCATATCTAGAATTCTCAAGGCCAATATTGAATTAGAGATCCAAGATGTAGTGTTATATAGACTTTTTCCTATGTCTTCTCCATATTCTATTTACCAAGTTTTCATTTCAATTTATGGACTTAAGTTTGTTTTCAAAAAAACCAGTGTGTGTTAGTTATTTGTGGGTATATGCATGCCTTCATATGCTTGATTATTTTAAACCTGTATGTTTCTTTCTCAGTCATGCTTTATACATTCTATTTCCTGAATGATTCATCCTTTTAATATTCTGATATTTATCACCCTGGGATGCATTTGTTGTGAAATCTAGTCTCATGTGCCCTATACTGAGTAATCCTGATAGGAGAATTTTAAATACAATGTCTGTGTCATTAAGAGGAATGCAGGTCCTAACAACAGTCAACCAGAAGCAGTTTGAAGAATAAGGATATCTGTTGTTTGTTGACTGAAATTGAGAGGCAGACTATCCTGAGGCTGGGAATGGCCCCTGAAGGATATTGTGACTGTTCCAAGAATTTTCTATTAGCTTTTTTTATCATATTTCCTTTGGCATCGATCCTCCTCTCAGTTGCAAGATGGTTTTGTCATGGCTCAAATCTCATATCCTGTGAGTACAGGATAGACAGCACCCACAGTGAAAATAGACAGAACAGGAACATATAGGACTTTTTCCCATGCTCTGTTGCTGGCTTTACCCCAGGAGGAAATTCAATCTCAAAAGCATCTGTTTGACTTAGTCTTTCTGTTTCAATGCCAAAAGTGCGTCACTCACCAGTCTAGACTAATCTTTGTAAAGGAAAGCAGTAGTGCCATGAAGATCTGCTCAAACAGGATCATTCCTGTAACTGCTGCCAGGACAGCATCAGGGGTCTTTTATCAAGAAAGGAGAGGATGAGTAGATACACAGGCAAAGACTAAGGGCTGCCACCTCCTGAATGTTCATGGACAGCTTCGGTCAAAATCTCTCCCTAGGTCATGATAGAAACCTAGACTCCTGGTTGAGTCTCTATCAGCTACCAAGAGAGATTTAAGTACATGGCTGCCTTTGCCACCCTCCTCACAATAGGACTTCCTCCAGTGCCTCCAGCCACATGTGACTTTCCATCCAAGGCCTGTTCCCAACTGTCTGCAGGGAAACTGAATGTCTAACTTTTCTGTGAACTGACATCTCACACATTCCATGCAACCACAGTATTGTATATACTGACCCTTTAGTATATATGTTTCCTACTTTGCCTCCCTAGGAAAACGTGTTTCCATTTAAGACCTAGAACATATTGCTCTTGCTCCTTGAATCTTTCTCTGAAACTGGTTGCACACTCACTCTCTCTCATTGTGTTGGTATTCTCAGTGCCAGCTCTGATTCCATTGTTACCCCTGAATTCACTTGCACCATCACCTAGGGTCATGTCTGATATGTAGTAGCGACTCTCATGAGGTTTCCCTGTTGAACAGAGATAAAATGAAATGTGAGTTAACTAGAAAT
Organism: Manis javanica; assembly: GCF_040802235.1. NCBI lineage: Eukaryota > Metazoa > Chordata > Mammalia > Pholidota > Manidae > Manis > Manis javanica. The sequence continues at coordinate 36,249,542 of NC_133168.1, forward strand.
AAACCATAATTAGGGTATAGCACTTCCCAAAGGAAAGCTTAATTTACCAAGAAAGAATAATGAAGTCCCTCCTCACTGTGTAATTTCTAATTTATAAGCAGCCTAACTAAATACATTTTTCATTCTGTAATGTCATTTCAACGTGGCATTTGTGTTATGCTTCTTTGTTATGATTGGCTTAATGTATCAGTCTCTATTTTACCTCAGGATCTGAGAAGTTCTATTTTAAAAGTCTGTAAATTTCTGGGGAAAGAATTGAATAAAGAAGACATGGATGCTGTTATGAGTCAGGCCATGTTTGAAAACATGAAGTCTGACCCACGTGCAAATTATGAAAATGTGTTAAAGAAGCGACCTGAAATTGGAGGAACAGATGGCCATTTCCTTCGCAAAGGTGAAGTTCAGCATCAAACTTTTATGTTTTGTCATGCAAATCATCCAAAGTGCAGCTTCTGGACTTCTTGCCAGAGTTTCTCAAAATGGAGCACTCCGTGTCCCCTTCTCTCCTCCACACAGTTGATTTTTCTGGTTTTTGCACCACGCTCTCAATGATCCTATATTTTTTGGTCCCTGAAGGTATCTTAGGTGTAACCTACAATCACAAGGTCTTTACATGTCCCCTAAAAGTCTACCAGTGCCTAGCACAGTGCTGGCAACAAAATGGATGTTCATTCATTTTTAGACTCTTTCCCTTCATTAACATGGCCACAGTTGTGACGATAAGTGAATGACGGTCTGGCTGCCTTTACATCTCCACAAGTTTTTCTTGTGGTGAAAATTAGCAACACACACTTACTATTCTTTGTTTTGAAGAGTGACCATTATGTATCATATCAAATCAGGATCTCATATTACAACAATGTGGAGTATTATCTCTTTTATCTGGCTTTATGGTAAGAGATATTTTAGATTGAATTAAATCATTATATAACTGATAAGAGTTGAACATATTGAATTATTTTCATTCCATACAATCTTTCCACATTATACCTCATGATATATTACCTGAAGATGAGTTTATTGTGTAATACAGAATTACAGGTACAGATTTTCCCTTAATTATAGAGTTATATGTCTCTATGTCAACTAGCATTGAATACTGTCTTTTTTAAAAAATTTTTTTGTAACCCTTCATGTCTTAGGTATCTTCCCCATTCTCTTAAACAAACTGAAGCAGTGGTAACAGGGAGCCGACCTGAAGAGTAGGTGCTCTCTTTCCCTGTAGCCCAGCACAGACTCTTGTGTTCTGGATTACAAGACCATTGTCATCTGTCATTACTGCTGTACTTGCATTTGGATTTTCTTTAAAAAGAAAACTTTCTGGGCACCTACATCTTTAACAAACCTAAACAAGAGAGACTGAATTGGCAAATAAGGAAAATCTGTGTGAGCAAAATATCTTTGTAAAAGTGAAGCATATTCCCATGTATTTTTATGAAGATAGATAGATGCACACACACTTTGCTCATTGAAGTTAGCTTCTTGAATGTCATTTGCTTTGGTATGACCATAGCTGCATTAAGATTTCTTAGAGTTTTTAGCTTGTTTCATGTTTTTATTTTCATTCCATTCAGTGTATTTTAGAAGTCAGTGTGTCTTCTCTTGCCTCTCTTTATCTCAGCTTCTATTTGTCATCACACTTCTAAATGTCTGTAAATTGAGAATCAGGTTGTGTCATACCTAAATTGAGTTAATATGGAGTAATTTAAGCCCTCTCTTTATAAACCCTATGACTTTTGGCTATATTTCTCATCTCTCAGAACATCTAGGTCCTCATCAGAAAATATTAATTCAGTGGTATTTGATGATGTGGGATTTTTATAAGACTTCTGTAAAATACAATAAGTGGTACTAGGGTGGAATTAAAGAGTGATTAAATTGCAGTGATTTCCTTTTTTATCCAATTGGGTTACAGCTTAGAAAGTGGAGTAATTGTATCAAGTTATAGTATAAAATGACAAGGTTTTTTACCACCTTTCCATAAAGTGAGAGAGTGAAGACTGGACCATGGGGAGGAGGAACTGGGAAGTTAGAGGGGAGAGAAAAATAAAAGTGGGAAAAATCATGTTTCCCCCATTGCTAAGGTCCCACACCAGCACCCCCAGCCTAGACACTTCACTGATGCAATTGTTTTGTGTCTCCCCCAGGTACCATTGGAGACTGGAAAAACCACATGACTGTTGCCCAGAATGAAAGATTTGACAAGATTTTCCAAAGGGAGATGAAGGATTTACCCTTGAAGTTCATCTGGGATATAAATGAAGAGAATCCTAAACTCAAGCCAAATATTTTAAGAACACACATTCAGAAAGAAACATTTAATGATGCACTTTAATCTTTGACTATTCTTGGATCACAACTAGAAACCTTAATGATTAATATATAGTAATGTAGTAATTCTATATCCTTTAGCATATGTGGCCTGTTTTCCAATTCATGGGTTCATCAATTTCTGATGAAGAGAGGATTCTCCTTATTGTGTTAGTATAGAATTACACTAAATATAGTAAAATATACTAAAATATATTAATAATAAAAGAATTTATACTAAAACAAAAGGAAATTTTTATTTTACTTTTGAGCAATTCCTGAGTTCTTGAGTAAAAGAAGAATTCATAACATGATCAATTTACTATCATAATGGAAGGTTTGATTGACTATTGTAAAATACTCCTTATTGTCTTTTTTCATGTTAAAGAGCTTAATACTCACATAACCATGTAAGTGAAACCTTCATTTTAACTCTTTCAGGCTTTATGTTTAACCTAGGAAGGTTTCCACCCCAAATATTTTCATGTAGTCATATAACATATATTCAATAGATCTAGATAATATACTTATTTTGTAAAAAGTAATTTTTTCTAATAGATAAAAAAGTGACTCAAATTGTTTATTGAATAGTCCATCATTTTCTTACTGATTAATATGGACATTACCATGTTCTAAATAATTATATGCATTTGAGTTGAGGTGTGTAAAATGTCACATTTTTCTCTTAATATGGTTTTCTCTTTCAACATGATGACATATATATTTCTAAAATAACATCATAAACTTTACTAAAGAATATTCTGGTACTATGTTAAATTTTACTTTACATTTAAAGGTAATTTAAAAATTAAACCATTATCAATTAAATATTCCCATTGAGAAATTGTTTCACCATTTATTTGTGGGTTTTATTCAGATCATTTGATTAAGATACATTCTACTTATAAAAACTTTGCTCGGTTTTTGTTACACTTACTCCTAAAGATATGTGCATATGTATATATGCATATATATATATATATATATATATATATATATATATATATAAAATATTTGCACTTACTGATAGTAGGAAATTTAATCAGTTACATTTTCTTACTGATTATTGCTACTCATGGATTTTTGCCTGCTCATTCATCATTGGGGTTTTTGGACCTAAGTCTGGCTGAATGGGAAGCAGTGCAGTTGGTCTGAGGCTGGTAGCAGGGTGGAGGCTGCCATCACCACCCTTCAGCTTCTGCAGACCAATGGGAAGAATTGGCCCATTGGTACCCATTTAGGGTGGCTGGCTGCCTCACTGCTTTTATTTTCTTTCATCACTCATGCCTTGAAAAATGAGAAAAAGGGCCCTGATTCTTGCAATGGAAAAGGATTCCCTAATCCCCATGACTCCTGGTACAGCACTACCTCCTTTCTGAACTCATAACTTCCCAGGAGTATACTGAGGAGGTTACCGTTGTATGGAGAGAAACATTTGTTTTCCCTCATTTCTGCTTATTATAAAATGATTCTATGATACTTTCCCCCTTAGAAACCTCAACGACATTTTGCCCTGTGTCTCCACTGGCCTCGGTGAGTGACCCCCAATTCAGAAAGTTATTCCCACTGGTGTTCCCTCAGTGCCTTCCCTCCTTAAAAGGAAAAGTGCAGTGTGTAGACTTTGTTCGTTCCTATTAGAGATCAGCTCCTCCATTCGTCATCAGGGTCTGTTTTTGTCAACCCCTAGTGTGCCTCAAATGAGAGTGATTTTGTCTCTACTCCACAGGTTACTTGGAAACATCTGGAGCATTTATGGCTGAGGATGTGGTGGTGCTGCAGGTGTGGAGGGAGATGAGGCCAGGGATACTGTTAGATATGTTCCAGTGCTCGGGGCAGCCCCTTCCATAGAGAACAAATGGGTGCAAAATGTCAGAAGGGTGCTTTAGGAACCTTGTTCTTTCCTCAAAGATTTGGCATGAGCAATAATTTCCTCCTTTTCAATTCCTCATCAGTTTCTTGTTTCCTGATCATTCTCTTTGGCACATAATCAAGTTGTCATGTTACATGTTTTGAAGGAGACCGAACTCTTCTTTCTCCATATCTATATTAAGCTGCTGGTTTTCTTTTCTTTGAGCTAAACTTATGCAATTTGTCTCTGCCTCCAAGTTTCACTGATGCCTCAAAATCAATATCACATATCTCTTATATTTTATAAACAAAGGAATTAATTTTGTATCATCCTATTTGGCCTATTCCTGGAATCTAACATAGTTGACTGCCTTCTCCTTCTTTACATGTTTTCTTTTCCTACCACTGTCACTTTGACATAAACCAACAAATGTAAGACAGGAATTAATTCCCAAAACATAGTTAGAAACAGGAAGAATCATAGTAAGGGACTGAATGTGACTTCTTTCCTTTATGTATCATCGTTTGGATGAGTACTATTATTTTTTTTACAGAAATATCAACCATCATTGATATTTGTTTGATATCACCATTTTGTTGACATCAGACAAGTTCCATAGCTGTAGGACTCTTTCCTGGGCAATGTGGGTCACTGAGGGATGGAAGAAAGCAGCCCCAAAATACAAAGAATCCATCAACCCCTGTCTCAGTATGAAGGGTTATCTCCGGGCACTGCACAGGGAGGGGGCAGGGGGATGAAACCTTCTCTTCACCTAAACTGGATATTCCCCAAAATTAAAACAACAGATTTACATTCTCAATAGAGATGCAAGAACTCATGTTTACCAAATGATCCTTAATATTCTGTACACACACAGAATAAGTGAGTTAAATATGGGCTGGGGCAGATATTAATGATAATTTGTATTCCGGTAAGATTAGCTTGTTTACTTGGAAAGTTTTTCAGCTTAGTGAATTTGGCAGAGGGAAAGAGCCTCGTGAAATAGAGTAGAATGGGTTCAGTGGACAATTTATCAAGTCCTCTGTGGGGTTATCTTGCATGACCACGTTATGCTATTCATACAAATTCTACTCACTGTCACCCAAACTCTGGATATCATCAGGATCACAAAGTCATATTTCAAGGGGATATTTACATTTTACCATGAAAGGAGTGTGAACCAATTAGCATTTCAGGAGCACACAGATTTTTGTTCTAGCTCTTCTGAGAAAAGAGCTCTGTTTAGATCACAGTAGGTTTGGGACTTTGGCAGTTCATAGTGCATACGGCAACTACCAGAGGCTTCTATGGGACAAAGTACTGTTCCTTATTCTGCTCTGAGGAGTCAGTGTGGCTGGTTGAGCAGGAGCGAGGCCTACTGAGATAGAGATGATGGTCTGGCACAGGAGAGGTAAGCTTAGGTTCTGCACCCCTGTGCAGAGCTGAAGGGACTCATTAGGAGCCTGCATGGTCCACTGAGGGGAGCAGCTCTATGTGTTTCTGGGGTCAGTAAGAGGATTTGTTCAGAGAGGATTTGTTCCTATTACTGTTCTTCATTTTCTGTCTTTCCTAATCCCTCATTAAAATGCTTTTCTTGGGGGGAAAAAATGGCAGCATGAATGATATGAAAATACAGCAAATACAATTAATCCTAAAAGAGTGACCAGAAAGAAGACTGCGACAGCCGGCCTACATCTGGGGAAAGAGGAGATCTCATGGGAAAGAATAAAGCAGCAAAGTTGTGATCCTGAGGGAGCCAAGCCCTCCCCTCATCCCATCTCACTGGTGGGAGGAATAGGAACAGATCAGGGAGGGAGTAGAAGCCCAGGACTTCTAAATACCCAGCCCTGGAGATCTGCTCCAGGACATGACCTGACATTGCATGCTGCTCTGGAGATTAGAGGGCGTGGAAAGCAAAGATGGGTAGAATACTTGGAGAGAATGAGAATCCAGCCACTGTGGAGCACAGATACCCACAACTGGGCACTCTGGGAAAAAAGAAATGTGGGCATTTTGAAAGACTTCCCAACAGTGAGAGGGCTGCTAAAGGGACAGCTGATACAGAGAGCTTACTGCTCAGGAGAATGAACAGGTGGACAAAATTGTCCCAGCACACTCAGCCCAGCAGGTTGGGAACTTTCTGGAAATTCAGATGCTCCATACCCCTGGCTAGCAACACAGTCCCAAGCCTCCCCCCACTGTGGTATGCAGGCTGCCTCTCCTTCCTCCCACCTGGCACCTGCTCACTAACCTCCTGCCCCTGCCTTCACGCAATGGAAAGCTGTTGGGGAGCACAGGCATGAAGGGAGAGAGAAGAGGATTAAGGGCGTCCTATAATTAGCACACAAAATGTAGGGAGGGTGGCACAGGGAAGGGAGTATAGCCCAGAGAAGACAAGTAGTGACTCTATAGAATCTTATTATGCTGATGGACAGTGACTCTACTGGGAAATGTGGGGGGCACATAATAATAGAGGGGAATCTAGTAATGACAATGCTGCTCATGTGAACCTTCAAAAGATTACATATCAATGATAACTTAATAAAAAAAGAGGACCTAAGTGTTTAAAAAGATAAAAATAAAATAAGATAAAATGATTTTCTGTTTATATAAAACATGTTTCTAAGAAAAAAAAATTCTCCTTTAGTTCATGTAATAGTTTTCTAGTGCCAGCAGGATGATTCTCCTGTTAATCATGTGACATGGAACAAACTGGACTCTAACAACAGAGCTCCTTTTCCTTCTTTTTTACAAAACATTCCTGAACCTAATAAGACAGATAAAGCTTATTTCTCAGCCTGTTCCCTATATTTACCTGAATCCTTTTCTATATTCCCACAGTAACTAGAAGGCTTTGGTTTGACCATATCAGAGGTTGGTATGAACACAAAAGTCACTTGAGCATTCAGTTCATAATGTATTAGGACATAAGGGTGAGAAGAAATTATATTTCTGATTTAACCCAAGTGATAACTCAGCTTGACTTTATGAATTGATGATTCATGTCTAAAATTCTCAAATTAGAGTATGGAATTAGAGATCCAACAGGCATTGTTACAGGACACTTTTTTCTATGTCATCTCCACATTTTATTTACCAGATTTTTATTTATAGCTTTGGGCATAGATTTCCTATAAAAAAATGATATGTGTGTGAGGGATTTCTGGGTATCTGTGGGCCTTCACATGCTTGATTATTTTGAACCAGAATACTGCTCTCTCAGCCATGTTTTATTCATTCTATTTTCTGCATTATTCATCCTTTTAATGTTCCAAATTTAGTTTATCACACTTGGATGCATTTGTTGTGAAATTTAATCTTATGTGCCTTATGTTGGGTAAGCCTGATAGGAGAATTTAAAATAAAATGTCTATTTTTCATTAGAAAGAATGCAGCTCCTAATTACAATCTTCATACATGATTTATAAGTGTTTTGAAGCATATATCTTCTATTTGTGTACTGAAATCATGAGGCAGGCTGTCCTGAGGCTGGGTATGGCAGCTAAAAGATGGCATGAAAGTTCCAAGAATTTTATATTTTCTTTTTTATCATATTTTCTGTAACATCGATCCTCCTCTCATAGCTGCAAGGTGGCTGTCATGGCACCAGTCTCATGTCCTATGAGGACAGTCAGGAGGATAGACAACACCCAAAGTGGAAATAGAAGGAAAAGGAACATAAAGGAATTTTTCCCTTGCTTTGTTGCCAGCTTTACCCAAGAAGGAAAATAAATCTCAGAAGCTTCTATTTGACTTTGTGTTTCTGTTTCAATGCCAAAAGTGCATCAGTCTCCAGTCTAGACTAATTTTGTAAAGGAGAGTGGTAGTGCCATGAAGATCTCAGCTCAAACCGGACCATTCCTGGAACTACTGCCAGAACATCACCAGGGGTCTTTTATCAAGAACGAAGAGGATGAACAGATACACAGGCAAAGCTTAATGACTGCCACCAGCTGAACGTTCATGGCCAGCTTCGGTCAAAACTGCCTCTAGGTCATGATAGAAGCCTAGACTCTCTGGTTGAGTCTCTATCAGCTACCAAAAGAGATTCAAGTATCTGTCTTTGCAGCCCTCCTCACAATAGGGCTTCCTCCAGTGGGTGTAGCCACTTCTGACCTTCTCATCCCAGGACTGTTCTCAGCCACCTGCAGGAAAACTGAACATCTAACATGTCTGAGATCTGACATCTCATGCATTCCATGCAACCACAATATTACATGTACTGTCCCTTTAGACCTTTAGTTTATAGAGCTCCTGCTTTGTCTCCCTAGAAAAACCTGTTTCTATTTAAGACCTAGAACAAATTTATCTTCTTCCTTGAAACTTTCTCTGAAATTTGTTTCACACTTACTCTCTCTGCATATATTGTTATATTCAATTCCCAGCACTGATTCCATTGTAATCCCTTTATTCACTTTGAAGGGAAAGAAGAGATCGATTAAAGAAAAAAGAGGGGCTATGCAAACTCAACAGTCCAAGCAGGTTTATGCTGAACCTGAGAGGGACACCTTTGTCCTGGCCCAGCAGAACAAAGGAAAGAGAGCCTCTAAAAGGTCAAGAGGATTTTTTTATGGCCAAGATTTTACAGACTTTTTGGGGGGAATTGTCATGGAAAAGGCAGGCTTGTGGCTTGCTGATGTGTCCTCTGGAGAATGATGTAGCCTAGTTAAGATGAAATCTAGGTCTCTCTGAGATGGTGGGAGGGCTTATTTGAAGTTGGTACTCCGATCCAGATTCTATCATTCCTGATTCTAAAAGGGCATAGGAAGATGGGTTGCCATTCTTTTCTTGGCTACTTCCTGCTGAGACGGGGTGATGAAGGGAGTTTCTGGTATTTTGAAGTAAGAAGGCCATTGGGAGGTGTTCTTGAATAGTTGCCTGGGAGATGATCATGAATATTCAATAAGCACAGAAAGGCTGACTCCCACGTTGATCAGGAAAGAAACCTGCCTTCCTGCCACCACCACTGTTACCCGGGGATTCACTGGTATCCTCGAGCAGGTGACCTTAGAATCTGGGCCGTGTCAATCGGTCGCTGAAGACAAGGCCATGAGTGCTGCCAGGTCCACTCTAGATGTGTCTGGTTGCCTGGAGGGGAGAGAACTCAAGGGAGGGGTTGACCCCTAGAGGGCAATTCACTCTCCAGTGACCCCTCTGTTCCCTCTTTGGACATGGCTTTGTCAGAGGCCTGGAATTAGATCAAGCTTTTGCCCAGAGGCCCTGATTGCCACAGCAAAGACAGTTGCTAGGCCGGCATTGGGTGGAATCTTTAGCAGATTTGTCAGCATGAGGTTGAACTAGGGAAGACAGAATCTGGTATTTGGCTTTAGCCTGTTTTTCTTTCTTAGTTTTTTGTTTATTATCCCAGTTGTTGAAAACTTTAAAGGCAAGGTCTACAAGCTCTTTTTGGGGTGTTTGGGGTCCATTTTCTAATTTTTGGAGCTTTTTATTAATATCTGGGTTAGACTGGGAAATGAAGTGGAGGTGTAGGAGAATAAGGCCCTCAGGGGAGTTAGGACTGTGTTTGTGTATTTGATCATGGCCTCTGAAAGGGTGGTTCTTAAAGTGGGCTGGGTTTTCATCTGCCCCCTGGGTAATTTTCCTGAGGTGCTCATAGTTGAATTTATCAGGGTTTTCTGAGAAGGACCCATCTTTGGTCAATATGCTCCAGATAGTTAATTGAAAAGGAGACATGAACCCCAAAGGGCCTTTCAGTGCCTGCTGCTGAGAAGCATTCCGGGGAGGTATTGGGTGGGAAGTGAGAATAGGAGAGCATTTTTGAGAATAGGGCGGGGGGTTTGGAGAGGGGGTTGGGTTAGAAGAGGTACACATGCTGGTGGATATCAGAGAGGAGGAGCGGGAGGGGTGCCCAGGGTTGGGGGGAGCTGATGGTGGGGAGAGATTTGGATTTGGCAGAAGCTGTTGGGGAAGAGGAGGACAATAAGGCGAAGGGTAACAGAGGAGAGAAAAGGGGGTAAAGGCACGATGTGATCAGGGTATGGGTAGGGGATTTTTGTTCCGTGAGATCTTTAGAGTTTTATTGTTTGACTCTCACCTGAGATCTTAGAATCAGCAAAAGGCACAGAGTATGCAAAAAGCATAAGGGAGTGTTTTGGCCTGGCAAGCCTCCCAGAGATCTGGGAGCCTTGTCCAGGGACAATAGGAAGTTAAGGTTCCTGGGAGACTAACAAACTAGTTAGGAAAGTTGCCTGGGCTGGGCAGGCAGCTGTGAGAAAAAAATGAAGAGAAATCCCCCCTACTGCACTAAGAAAGCAGTGTTGGCCTGAGGCTGTGTTTCTCCTGAGGCTGCTGGAGAGGTGGGCTCTCAGCGGGAGGTCGGAGTTTAGAGGAGAACAAAGGGGAGGCTGCTTCAGGAGAGGGAAGGCTTGGATTTAGGGAACCACTGACCATTTGCCTGTCCTCTGGAGAAAGTTATTAAGATCTCAGGGGATTTGGAAATTGAAAGTGCCCTCAGCTGGCCAGTGTGACCCATTGCTGAGTTTATATTGAGGCCACATGGAAGTAGAATAAAAGACCAATTTTTTTGGTTTAATGTCTCCTTTTAATCACAATTGGGAAAGACAACGTAGGATAGAGCTGTGGCAGTGTCTCCCAACGTTTTTGAGGGAGAATTGCCCATTGTGGAAGGGTGAGAAAGGATGGCCAGGGTTTGGGAAGCACACCTCTAGGTCATCTCCCTGCAACCAGTTTCAAACTGGACGCTCCTGGGGCCGGATTGTCCTGCACACCGAGAGAAGGCTTCCCCGTAGTCAGAGTGCAGGTGGTCCCCTTGTGGTGTTCTCAACTGGAGGACAGAGAGGAAGGGGAAAGATAAAGCAAAGGGGACTGGGACCAACTTACCATTGGCTCCCAGAGAAAGCTGATGAGAGGCCAAAATCTTACCCTCCTGGGAATTGCGATGGATTAATACCTGGTGGTGGATGTGTAGACTGAGGTCTGGCAAGATAGTCCCTGGACTGGAGTTATCAAGCGGGGTGTTGTGTGAGGGAGGGAAGGGAAATGGGGTGAGACACAGGAGGCTCTCAGGATCTAGGCTTCAGCACAGGATGAGCTGCTTCCTAGGCTGTAAAAGAGCCCCTGCTCTCGATTTCCCATTCCCGGATTTCAGTACTACATGGAAGAGAAAAAGGTGATAGATTTTTTAAAAAGGGGGTGATATACAAACTCAACAGTCCAAGCAGGTTTATTGGGAACCTGAGAGGGACCTGTCTGTCCTGGCCAGCAGAACAAAGGAAGGGAATCTCTAACAGGTCAAGAGGCTTTTTATAGCCAGGCTTCTGGTGGGCTCTCTGAGGAGAGGGGTCAGGGGAAAGGTGGGTTAGTGGCTTGCTGACGTGTCCTCTGGAGAATGCTTGTAGCCTTGATAAGATGAGTCCTAGGTCTCTCTGAGATGGCGGGTGGGCTTATTCAGAAGGTGGTACTCAGGTCTGGATTCTATCACACTTCCCCTGTCACCTGGGACTGTGTCTGAAATAGTCCCTACACTCACCAAGTTGGTGTTTTGAATACAGATGAAATGAAATCTGAGCACTTCATAAATAAACAAAAGTGAGGAGAAAAACTACATATAGAGGAAGATTAATTCACCAAGAAGGAAAAATGAAATCCCTTCCCACTTTGTAACTCCAAATTTATAACCAGCCTAAGGAGCTACATTTTTTGTTCCATGATGTTATTTAGTTGTAACATTTATATACATCTTATTTGTCATGATATGTATCAGCCTCTGTTTTACCTCAGGCTCTCAGAAGTCCTGCCTTGAAAGTCTGCAAGTTTCTGGGGAAGGAACTGAGTGAGGAGGACATGGATGTCGTTGTGAGGCAAGTTATGTTTGGGAACATGAAGTCTGTCCCACTCACAAATTTTGAATATACACTAAATGAACAAGCCAGAATCTAAAATAAGCATGCTGTTTTCTTCAAAAAGGTGAAGATCATCAATGTTTGTTTTGGTTTGAGGTGCAAATGAACCAATGTACTCTGGACTTCTTGCCAGTTTCCCAAAATGTAGCTTTCCTGTGCTCTTCCCTTCTCTGGATAGTTGGTTTTCCAGAATTTCTGTTCCATGCTCTTCATGAAAATACATTATTTGGTTCCTGAAGGGATCAAAGGAGTAACCTACAATCCCAAGGTGCTTACATGGCCCCTAGACATCCACCAATGCCTAGCATAGTGTTTGCCACAAACTGTATGCTCATTTAGTGTAAGAACCTTTCCCTTCAAGAACATGGCCACGGTTCTGATATTTAGTTAATGATGAATATTTCTGTCATCACTGGCTACTTTTGTATTTCCACAGATTTTTCTGAGTATCGGCATTTATCAGCATGAATATCAGCGCACGTTTGTTATCAGGAGTGATTATTACATGTCTTATATCAAGAAAAATTCTGATATTAAACAAATATATGGAAATACCTCATTTGTCTGTCCTAATTATGATATTTTATATTGAATGAAATCATTATACCAGTGAAGCATTTGAACATATTAAATTATTTTACATTTATACAATCATTCCAAATTATATTTTATGATATTTTAATTGAGGATAAGTAGATTGTGTAATACAGAATTATAGATATAGATTTTGTTCTTATAGTATTCAATGCCTCTATGTCAAATAGCAATAATTACTAACTCTGTTTTCTTGTTTTTTGTATCCCTTCATCTCTTAAATGTATTTCTTAAAAAATTCTCTTAAAATATTAAAAATTTATCTTCTTGAATGGCATTTGCATAGGTATGACCACTAATGCACTGTTTTTCTTTGATGATTCAGTTTTCTAAAAAAATTTATTTTTATTCCATTCAGTGTATTTTTATTATTTTTTGGTGTCATTAATATACAATCACATGAGCAACATTATGGTCACTGGACTCTCCCCATTATCAAGTCCCCACCACATACCCCATTACAGTCACTGTCCATCAGTGTAGTAAGATGCTATAGAATCACCACTTGTATTCTGTGTGCTATCCTGCCTTACCTGTACACCCCACTATATTATTTGTGCTAATTGTAATGCCCCTTTTTCACCCTTATCTCTCCCTTCCCACCCAACCTCCCCAGGCCATTCCCCTTTGGTAACTATTTGTCTATTCTTGGGTTCTGTGAGTCTGCTGCTGTTTTATTCCCTCAGTTTTTTCTTTGTTCTTATATTCACAGATGAGTGAAATCATTTGATACTTGTCTTTCTCTGCCTGGCTTATTTCACTGAGCATAATACCCTCTAGCTCCATCCATGTTGATGCAAATGATAGGATTTTGTTTTCTTATGGCTGAATAATTTTTCAGTGTGTAGATGTACCACATCTTCTTTATCCATTCATCTACTTATGGAGACTTAGGTTGCTTCCATTTCTTGGCTATTGTAAATAGTGCTGGAATAAACATAGGGGTGCATATGTCTTTTTCGAACTGGGCTGCTGCATTCTTAGGGTAAATTCCTAGGAGTGGAATTCCTGGGTCAAATCGTATTTCCACTTTTAGTTTTATGAGGAACCTCCATACTGCTTTCCACAATGGTTGAACTAGTTTACATTCCCACCAGCAGTGTAGGAGGGTTCCCCTTTCTCCGTATCCTCATCAGCATTTGTTGTTCTTAGTCTTTCCAATGTTGGCCATCTGTAGTTGTGTGAGGTGATATCTCATTGTGGTTTTAATTTACATTTCCCTAATGATTAGTGATATGGAGCATCTTTTCTTCTGTCTGTTGGCCATCTGAATTTCGTTTTTGGAGAACTGTCTCTTCATATCCTCTGCCCATTTGTTAACCGGTTTATTTGCTTTTTGTGTGTTGAGGCATGTAAGTTCTTTACATATTTTGGGTGTAAATCCCTTGTCAGATATGTCATTTACAAATATATTTTCCCATACTGTAGGATGCCTTTTTGTTCTGTTAATGATATCCTTTGCCATACAGAAACTTTTTAGTTTGATGTAGTCCCATGATTTCATTTTTGCTTTTGTTTCCCTTGCTTGAGGAGATGTGTCCAGGAAGAAATTTCTCATGCTTATATTCTGGAGATTTTTGCCTATGTTGTCTTCTAAGAGTTTTATGATTTCATGACTCACACTCAAGTCTTTAATCCATTTTGAGTTTACTTTTGTGTTTGGGGTTAAACAATAATCCAGTTTCATTGTCTTGCATATAACTGTCCAGTTTTGCCAACACCAGCTGTTGAAGAGGCTGTCATTTCCCCATTGTATGTCCATGGCTCCTTTATCATATATTAGTTGAGCATATATGGTTGGGTTTATGTCTGGGCTCTCTAGTCTGTTCAATTGGTTTATTGGTCTGTTTTTGTGCCAGTACCAAATTGTCTTGATTACTGTGGCTTTGAAGTAGAGCTTGAAGTTGGGGAACATAATGCCCCCTCATTTATGTTCTTGCTTCTCAGCATTGCTTTGGCTATTCGAGGTCTATTTTGGTTCCATATGAATTTTAGAATGATTTTCTTTAGTTCGGTGAAAAATGCTCTTGATATTTTGATAGGAATTGCATTGAGTCAGTAGATTGCTTTAGGCAGGATGGCCATTTTGACAATATTAATTTTTCCTATCCATGAGAATGGGAAGTGTTCCCATTTTTAGTATCTTCTTTAATTTCTAGCATGAGTGTCTTGTAGTTTTCACACTATAGGTCTTTCACTTCCATGGTTAGGTTTATTCCTAGGTATTTTATTATTTTTTGATGCAATTGTGTATGGAATTGTTTTCCTGATTTCTCTCTCTGCTAGTTTATTGTTAGTGTATAGTCATGACATCGATTTTTGTGTATTAATTTTGTACCCTGTAACTTTGTTGAATTCAGATATTTGATCTAGCTGTTTTGGAGTGTATTCTTTAGAGTTTTTTATGTACAATATCATGTCATGTGCAAACAGGGACAATTTGATTCTTTTGCCAATCAGGATACCTTCTATTACTTTATGTTGCATGATAACCATGCTAGGTCTTCCAGCTGAATATAAGTGGGGAAAGTTAGCAATCTTGTCTTGTTCCTGATCTTAAAGGAAAAGCTTTCAGCTTCTTGCTGTTAAGTATAATGTTGTCTGTGGTTGTGTCATATACAGCCTTTATTATGTTAAGGTACTTCCCCTCTATACTCATTTTGTTGGAGTTTTTATCATGAATGCATGTTAAATTTTGTCAATTGCTTTTTCAGCATCTAAGGAGATGATCACGTGGTTTTTGTCCTTCTTTTTGTTGATGTGGTGGATGGTGTTGGTGGATTTTTGAATGTTGTACCATCCTTGTATCCCTGTAATAAATCTTCCTTTATCATGATGGATGTGCTTTTTGATGTATTTTTTAATTCAGTTTGCTAATATTTTGTTGGGTATTTTTGCATCTATGCTCATCAGAGATATTTGTCTCTAATTTTCTTTTTTCTGTTGTCTTTTCCTGGTATTGGTATTAGAGTGAGGCTTGCCTCATAGACTGAGTTGGTAACTATTCCCTCCTCTTCTATTTTTTGGAAAACTTTAAGGAGAATGGGAGTTATGTCTTCACTAAGTGTTTGATAAAATTCAGCAGTGCAGTCATCTTTTCCAGGGGTTTTGTTCTATGTAGTTTTTTGATTATCAGTTCAAATCTGTTCCTGGTAATTGGTCTGTTCAGATTTTCTCTTTCTACCTTGGTCAGCCTTGGAAGATTGTATTTTTCTAGAAAGTTGTCCATTTCTTCTAGGTTATTCAGTTTGTTAACATATACTTTTCCATAGTATTCTCTAATAATTCTTTGTATTTCTGTGGTGTCCATAGTGAATTTTCCTTTCCCATTTCTGATTCTGTTTATGTGTGTAGACTCTGTTTTTTTCTTGATAAGTCTGGCTAGGGGTTTATGTATTTTGCTTATTTTCCAAAGAACCAGCTGTTGCTTTCATTGTTTATTTCTATTGTTTTATTCCTCTCAATTTTATTTATGTATGCTCTAATCTTTTTTATATCCCTCCTTCTACTGACTTTGGGCCTCATTTGGTCTTTTTTTTTCTAGTTTCATTAATTGTGAGTATAGATTTCTTAATATGGGATTGTTCTTCTTTCCAGAGAAAGGCCTGTATTGCAATATACTTTCATTTTAGCATGTCCATGGCTGCATCCCACAGAGATTGCAGTTTTGAATTATTGTTCTCATTTGTCTCCATATATTGCTTGATCTCTGTTTTTATTTGGTCATTGATCCATTGGTTTTTTAGGAGCATGTTGTGAAGCCTCCATGTGTTTGTGGGATTTTTCATTTTCTTTGTGAAATTTATTTCTAGTTTCATACCATTGTGGTCTGAGAAACTGGTTGGTACAATTTCAATCCTTTTGAATTTTCAGAGGCTCTTTTAGTTGCCTAGTATGTGATCTATTCTTGAAAATGTTCCATGTGCACTTGAGAAGAATGTATATTCTGCTGCTTTTGGGTAGACTGTTCTCTAGATGTCTTCTAGGTCAATCTGTTCTAATGTTTTGTTCAGTGCCTCTGTCTCCTTACTTATTTTCTGTCTGGTTAATCTGTCCTTCAGAGTGAGTGGAGTGTTGAAGTCCCTTAGAGTGAATGCATTGCATTATATTTCCCCTTTTAAGTCAGTTAGTATTATTTGTTTCACATATGTAGGTGCTCCTGTTTTGGGAGCATAGATATTTATAATGGTTATATCTTCTTGTTGGATTGACCGCTTTATCA
This sequence comes from Manis javanica, assembly GCF_040802235.1. NCBI lineage: Eukaryota > Metazoa > Chordata > Mammalia > Pholidota > Manidae > Manis > Manis javanica. The sequence goes on from NC_133168.1 coordinate 36,266,400, forward strand.
TTATGGAATGTCCTTCTTTGTCTCTTCTTATTTTCTGTGTTTTGAAGTCCATTTTGTCTGATACAAGTACTGCAACTCCTGCTTTTTTCTCTCTATTAGTTGCATGAAATATCTTTTTCCACACCTTTACTTTTAATCTGTGTATGTCTTTGGGTTTGAAGTGAGTCTCCTGTAGGCAGCATATAGATGGTATTGTTTTTTAGTCCATTCAGTGACACTATGTCTTTTGATTGGTGCATTCAGTCCATTTACATTTAGGGTGATTATCAATAAGTATGTACTTATTGCCATTGAAGGCTTTAGATTCATGGTTGCCCTGAATGAGATGGAAAAGAGGTCATAACTATCCAATGGTAAGCCTCAGGAATGATCATAGACTATTGATGTCTCCAAGTAGTTTTTGGAAATCATTCAGGGTATGTGGTATATCTCCACATTTAGGGCTAAATGATCCTTTGTAAAATAGGCGTTCCCAAGTAAGAGAATGAGCTTACATTTGCACTTTCTCGGGGCAATGTAGAATCCATGTCTATCTAATTGCACTTTGAACAGCCTATACGTTTGAGACAAATCCTATGGGTCTGCATATGAACAGAGAATGTCATTCATATAATGGACGATGTATGCTTCCAGATATTTATCACACACCACTTGAATGGCCTGTGTGATAAATGTTTGACATAAAATAGAGTTATTGGCCATTCCTTGAGGAAGTACTTTCCATTTTTAACTTTCCATGGGCTCTTTAAAGTTAACTAGGGGCACGCTAAAGGCAAAGCATTCCGTATCTCCCAGATGTAAAGGACTAGTAAAAAAACAGTCTTTCAAGTCAATAATAATAAGGAAATGTTTTCAAGGCGTCATAGTAGGTGAGGACAGTACTGGTTGGGTTGCCCCCATCATAACCATGACTGCATTAACCTTGTAGAGGACCTGTAGGAGTCTCCAGTGACTGGATTGTTTCTTATTTATCACAAATATAGGAGTGCTCCAGGGACTGAAGGTTTCCTCAATACATCCAGTTTCCATTTTTTTAGATACCAGCTGCTATCCAATTCCTAGCTTCTCCTGAGTCAGGGGCCATTGGTCCATCCAGATGGGCTCATCAATTAACCATTGTATTTTAGAGGCTGTTAATATTGGGGAGGCAGGTGATACCAAGGCTCCAGGGCATATTTGGTTGGTATCCTAGACAAGGCCAATGTTGGTGGGACTGTGGGGAGATTGGGAGTGGCCAACTACGGCTCTCATTTTTAAGGCCAGTTACAAGCACATGTCCCTGGTCTAGCATCATTTGAGCAACTTGGAGACTAGGTCTATAAAATGAAACTAAAATTTTTGCTAGTACATCTCAACACCATGAGTTGACAGGGAGACGGTAAAAGACATAGGGCTTGAAAGTCCCTGTATCCTCCCTGTCTGACAAGGCCAATGTCTGAGAACTCTGTAGAGAACCCCATGCCATGCCAATACTTTGCAGATCAGCGATAGCCTCTCAGGTGGACTAAGTGGTGGGCCAGTGTCATGTTGAAATGAGACATCAGCTAAAGTATCCACAAATCCTTCAAAATGTTTCCCATTAATTCAAAGAGTTCAAGTAGGTCATTCAAGACCCACCCATTGGACCCAAATGTTTCTGAGTAGCTGAATCCTTGGCTCCCTCTTGTCTGGGAGGACTGGCACTGGCCAGTTTGTACAACGTTTGAATAATCAAGAAAGGCGAGCAACATATTACTTTAATTTCACTCATGCAGTCAGAGTGTAGGCTCTGAGCTTCATCCACAGTCCTTTCAAATAACAGCTACTCTGGGGCAGAGCCAAGATGGTGACATGAGTAGGACAGTGGGAATCTCCTCCCAAAAACATATATATTTTTGAAAATACAACAAATACAATTATCCTAAAAGAGAGAAGAGAAGACACAGGACAACTACATCCACACCTGTGAGAACCCAGCGACTGGTGAAAGGGGTAAGATACAAGCCGCAGCCAGGCAGGAGTCGAGGCCCCTTCCCCAGCTCTCAGTGGGAGGAGAGGAGTCAGAGTGGGGAGGGAGAGGGAGCCCAGGACTGCTAAACACCCAGCCCTAGTAATCCGCACCAGAACGTAGACACACAGTGCATGCGTGGGGTGCTGGAAACTAGGGAAGCAGCACAGTAAGAATTGTGAGTGGGTCCCGCAGCCAGTGCCTCTGGAACAAAGAAAAGTGAGTGCTTTTTGAAAGTCTTAAAGGGACAGGGACCCCACAATTGGATGGAAGCATCCCGGGTCACAGTCCAGAAGCTGGAAATTCCAGGGAACTCCGGGTGCACTACCTCCCTGGGCAACAGCTCTGAGACCCCTCATGGAGGTAAATAGCCAAACAGCCCCCTGTCCATTACCCCTCCGGGACCCTGCCATAGCAGAGCAGCAGCCTGAGGCTGGAATGCACACAGCAAGGGAGCTTCCTCAGTACCGGCCAGGCAAGATACAGAGACCCAGTCTACACACAATTGCCCAACACAAGAAACTAGGTGTCGCAGATGTCCCAGTAAAGAAAGGCCAGGAGCAAGTGGTAAGAGTCTTGGCTCTCCCAGCTGACAGATGAGTCAATAGCATAAAACTGCAACTATCAACATGAAAAGGCAAAAAAATTTGATCCAGACAAGACTAACCCAGATATCTTCAACATCTTCTACATCTTCCCCTGAGAAGGAACCTGGGGAGATAGATTGAACCAATCTTCCTGAAAAAGAATTCAAAACAAAAGTCATAACTATGCTGATGGACTTGAAGAGAAATATGCAAGAACTAAGGAGGGAGAATACAGAAATAAAACAATCTCTGGAAGGACTTCAAAGCAGAATGGATGAGATGCAAAAGATCATTAATAGACTAGAAAACAGAGAACAGGAATGCACAGAAGCTGATGGAGAGAGAGATAAAAGGATCTCCAGGAATGAAAGAATATTAAGAGAACTGAGTGACCAATCAAAATGGAACAATATCTCCATTATAGGGGTACCAGAAGAAGAAGAGAGAGAAAAGGGATAGAAAGGATCTTTAAAGAAATAATTGCTAAAAACTTCCCCAAACTAGGGGAGGAAATGGCCTCTCAGGTCACAGAGGTACACAGAACTCCCATGACAAGGGATCCAAGGAGGGTAACACCAAGACACATAATAATTAAAATGGCAAAGATCAAAGACAAGGACAGAGTATAAAAGGAAGCCAGAGAGAAAGAAAAGGTCACCTACAAAGGAAAATCCATCAGGCTGTCATCAGACTTCTCAACAGAAACCTTACAGGCCAGAAGAGAATGGCATGATATACTTAATGCAATGAAACAGAAGGGCCTTGAACCAAGAATACTGCATCCAGCAGGATTATTATTTAAATATGAAGGAGGGATTAAACAATCCCCAGATAAGCAAAAGTTGAGGAATTTGCCTCACACAAACCACCTCTATAGGGCATCTTACAGGGACTGATCTAGATGGGAGCACTGATAAAAAGAGCACAGAAAAAAATACCCAACATATGAAGAAGGGAGGAGAAGGAGGAGGAGGAATAAGAAGGGAGAGAAATAAAGAATCATCAGCCCGTGTTTATAATAGCTGAACAGGAAGTCAAGTTAGACAGTAAGATAGTAAAGAAGCTAACCCTGAACCTTTGGTAACCAGAAACTTAAAGCCTGCAATGGCAATAAGTACATACCATTCAATAATCAACCTAAATGTAAATGGACTGAATACACCAATCAAAAGACGCAGAGTAACAGAATGGATAAAAAAGCAAGACCCATCCATATGCGGCTCACAAGAGACTCACCTCAAACCCAAAGACATGCACAGACTTAAAGTCAAAGGATGGAAAAAGAGATTTCATGCAAACAACAGAGAGAAAAAGGCAGGTGTTGCAATACTAGTATCAAACAAAATAGACTTCACAATAAAGAAAGTAACAAAAGATAAAGGGCATTACATAATGATAAAGGGCTCATTACAACAAGAAGATATAACCATTATAAATATATATGTACCCAATATAGGAGCATCAACATATGTGAAACAAACACTAACAGAATTAAAGAAGGAAATAGAATGCAATGCATTCACTTTGGGAGACTTCAACACACCACTCACTCCAAATGACAGATTCACCAGACAGAAAATGAGTAAGGACACAGAGGCACTGAAGAACACACTAGAACAGATGGACCTAATAGACATCTATAGAACTCTACATCCAAAAGCAACAGGATACACATTTTTCTCAAGGGCACAATGAACATTCTCCAGAATAGACCACATACTAGGCCACAAAAAGAGCCGCAGTAAATTCCAAAACATTGAAATCCTACCAACCAACTTTTCAGAACACAAAGGCATAAAACTAGAAATAAATTGTACAAAGAAAGCAAAAAGGCTCACAAACACATGGAGGCTTAACAATAAGCACTTAAATAATCAATGGATTAATGACCAAATTAAAATGGAGATCCAGCAATATATGGAAACAAATGACCACAACCACACAAAGCCCCAACTACTGTGGGATACAGGAAAAGCAGTCTTAAGAGGAAAGTATATAGCAATCCAGGCATATTTAAAGAAGGAAGAATAATCCCAAATGAATGGTCTAATGTCACAATTATTAAAATTGGAAAAAGAAGAACAAATGAGGCCTAAAGTCAGCAGAAGGAGGGATATAATAAAAGTCAAAGAAGAAATAAATAAAATTGAGAAGAATAAAACGATAGCAAAAATCAATGAAACCAAGAGCTGGTTCTTCGAGAAAATAAACAAAATAGATAAGCCTCTAGCCAGACTTATCAAGAGAAAAAGAGAGTCAACACACATCAACAGAATCAGAAATGAGAACGGAAAAATCACGACGGACCCCACAGAAATAGAAAGATTAATTAGAGAGTACTGGGATAACCTATATGCTAACAAGCTGGGAAACCTAGGAGAAATGGACAACATCCTAGAAAAATACAACCTTCCAAGACTGACCCAGAAAGAAACAGAAAATCTAAATCAATTACCAGCAACGAAATTGAAGCGGTAATCAAAAAACTACCAAAGAACAAAACCCCCAAGACAGATGGATTTACCTGGGAATTTTTTCAGACATACAGAGAAGACATAATACCCAGTCTCCTTAAAGTTTTCCAAAAAACAGAAGATGAGGGAATACTCCTAAACTTATTCTATGAAGCCAACATCACCCTAATACCAAAACCATGCAAAGATCCCACCAAAAAAGAAAACTACAGACCAATATCCCTGATGAACGTAGATGCAAAAATACTCAACAAAATATTAGCAAACCGAATTCTAAAATACACCAAAAGGATCATACACCATGAACAAGTGGGTTTCATCCCAGGGATGCAAGGATGGTACTACATTCGAAAATCCATCAACATCATCCACCACATCAACAAACAGAAAAACAAAACCACATGATCATCTCCATAGATGCTGAAAGAGCACTCAACGGAATTCAACATCCATTCATGATAAAAACTCTCAACAATATGGGTATAGATGGCGAGTACCTAAACATAATAAAAGCCATATATGATAACCCCACAGACAACATCGTAGTGAACAGCGAGAGGCTGAAAGCTTTTCCTCTGTGATCGGGACCAGGACAGGGATGCCCACTCTCCCCACTGTCATTCAACATAGTACTGGAGGTCCTAGCCATGGCAATTACACAAAACAAAGAAATACAAGGAATCCAGATTGGTAAAGAAGAAGTTAAACTGTCACTATTTGCAGATGACATGATATTGTACATAAAAAACCCTAAAGACTCCACTCCAAAACTACTAGAGCTAATATTGGAATTCAGCAAAGTTGCAGGATAAAAAAATAACACACAGAAATCTTTAGCTTTCCTATACACTAACAATGAACCAATAGAAAGAGAGATCAGGAGCACAGTTCCATTCACAATACCATAAAAGATAATAAAATACCTAGGAATAAACCTAACCAAGGAAGTGAAAGACCTATACCCTGAAAACTACAAGACACTTTTAAGAGAAATTAAAGAGGTCACTAACAAATGGAAACTCATCCCATGCTCCTGGCTAGGAAGAATTAATATTATCAAAATGGCTATCCTGCCCAAAACAATATACAGATTCGATGCAATCCCTATCAAACTACCAACAGCATTCTTCAATGAACTGGAACAAATAGTTGAAAGATTCATATGGAACCGTCAAAGACCCCGAATAGACAAAGCAATCCTGAGAAGGAAGAATAAAGTGGGGGGAATCTCATTCCCCAACTTCAAGCTCTACTACACAGCCATAGTAATCAAGACAATTTGGTACTGGCACAAGAACAGAGCCACTCACCAGTGGAACAGAATAGAAACTCCAGACATTAACCCGAACATATATGGCCAATTAATATATGATAAAGGAGCCATGGACATACAATGGGGAAATGACAAACTCTTCAACAGATGGTGCTGGCAAAACTGGACAGCTACATGTAACAGAATGAAACTGGATCACTTTCTAATCCCATACACAAAAGTAAATTCCAAATGGATCAAAGACCTGAATGTAAATCATGAAACCATAAAACTCTTAGAAAAAACACAGGCAAAAATCTCTTAGACATAAACATGAGTGAACTCGTCTTGAGCATATCTCCCCGGGCAAGGGAAACAAAAGCAAAAATGAACAAATGGGACTGTATCAAGCTGAAAAGTTTCTGTACAGTAATGGACACCATCAATAGAACAAAAAGGTATACTACACTATGGGAGAATATATTCATACATGACAGATCTGATAAAGGGTTGACCACCAAAATATATAAAGAGCTCACACACCTCAACAAACAAAAAGCAAATAATCCAATTAGAAAATGGGCAGAGGAGCTGAATAGACAGTTCTCTAAAGAAGAAATTCAGATGGCCAACAGACACATGAAAAGATGCTCCACATGGCTTGTCATCAGAGAAATGCAAATTAAAACCACAATGAGATATCATCTCACACCAGTAAGGATGACTACCATCCAAAAGACAAACAACAAATGTTGGCGAGGTTGTGGAGAAAGGGGGACCCTCCTACACTGCTGGTGGGAATGTAGATTAGTTCAACCACTGTGGAAAGCAGTATGGAGGTTCCTCAAAATAGAAATACCATTTGACCCAGGAATTCCACTTCTAGGAATTTACCCTAAGAATGCAGCACTCCAGTTTGAAAAAGACAGATGCAACCCTATGTTCATCGCAGCACTATTTACAATAGCCAAGATATGGAAGCAACCTAAATGTCCATCAGTAGATGAATGGATAAAGAAGATGTGGTATATATACACCATTGAATATTACTCAGCTATAAGAAAAAAACAGATCCTACCATTCACAACAACATGTATGGAGCTAGAGGGTATTATGTTCAGTGAAATAAGCCAGGCAGAGAAACACAAGTACCAAATGATTTCAGTCATATGTGGAGTATAAGAAAAAAGGAAAACTGAAGGAACAAAACAGCAGCAGAAGCACTGACGCCAAGAATGGACTAACAGTTACCAAAGGGAAAGGGACTTGGGAGGACGGGTGGGAAGGGAGGGATAAGGGTGGGGAAAAAAGAAAGGTGGCATTATGATTAACATGTATAGTGTGGGGTGGGGGCATGGGGAGGGCTGTGCAACACAGAGAAGTAGTGATTTTACAGCATCTTACTATGTTGATGGACAGTGACTGTGAACGGGGATGTGGGGGCAACTTGGTGAAGGGGGTAGCCTAGTAAACTTAATGTCCTTCATGTAATTGTAGATTAATGTTACCAAAATGAAAGAAAAAAAAATACCAGGTACTCTGGCCTAAATAAGGCCTATTGTACTGTGAGGTAAGGGGCCATATACTTTGGTGGGAATACCTTGGGGTCCCATGTCAGGAGTTAGTACGAATCAGGAGGTAGGACAGAGTTACTAGGGTTGCTTGACACTTCCTACACTTCCTGCACTTCCTTGGGTTCCTTGAAAAACTTTTTGGACTGTTTTGTATGAGGAAGGACAATTGATGGGGCCACCATTATTTTCTGGGGCTGGGGCTGGCTTCGCTGGGAGATTCCTGACAATGGTAGTCCCTGAACATTAGTTCATCACGTACATTTATTGGCCCAATACTTGCCTTGGCGGCACTGTGGAAAAATTCCAGGTGATCTATTTGGTCTTTTCTGATGCTTTGGGGCAAAGGCACGAGGCACCCTGGATACTCTTTTGGGTGAGGGCACTCTTGAGCAAAATGGACGAGCCATCTGCAGTAAAAACATCCACCTCTAAGGTGGTGCCCTGCCCCTTGTCGGGGTGGGGCCTTTTTATTGGCCTGAATGTTTTGTGTAGCACAGCCACTAATGCTGCACCCTGCATGTAGGAAGTTGCCACATCTGCACAGAGTTTTACAAAATCAGAAACAGTTTCCTTTTTTTACATGACTGAATGAAACCCTGATATGTACTGCTTGCATTTTCTTAGGCCAGTTGTTTAGGAAGAATATTGTGAGCATCAGAGTCAGGAACTACTCTGGATATTGCCTGTAGTAAATGAGATATAAATTCCTGGAAAGGTTCATCTAGGCCTTGCCAAATGTTCTGAGTTCTTCAGTTGTAGCCCCTTCTGTGGGCAGCTCCTCCAAGCCTTGCTTCCACAAAAGTTAATTTGCTGATATGCGTGTAAAGTGAACTGAAGCTGACCCAGCAAGGCAGAATAGTGTCCTTCCCTAGTCAGGATATCCAGGCTGATGGGAATGTTATGCATTTGATTTCTATGGGCCTGTTGTGCACACAAGCCTACAAATTCACTCTTCCATATCAAATAATCACCTCCAGTGAGACATGCCTTAACAAGCATTTTCCAGTCGTTAGGAGCCAGAGCTTCAGACGTTATTGTCTCCAAAAAAGCAATGGTAAAAGGGGCAGTTAGGCCATATTGGGAGCAGGACTGTTTGAGCTTCTTCCAAGTTTTTAAAGTGATAGGATTATATTGTCTGGTATTATTTTAATCCCTTTCCCACCTTTCAATGACGGGTAGGCAGAAAGAGTGGAACTCAGAGGTGTCCTCACCCTGTCTTTGGGCTTCCTGGAAGTTATTCTGTAAAGATGAGCAGTGAGCAGGACAGGAAGTTACTCTGGTGGCAATCGAAATGGACTGTTCTCAGTTAGGCTGACCTCTAGGCGGGTGCAGAGGTGTGGAAGAGTTCCCTGCTTGCAGTCCACAGCTCCACGGCCTTTCAGGACAGAGAGATGATTGCAGGGGTGAGGGGACGACACTTTAAATTTTTGAAAATTGGTAAAGATATACCCCGTGTATTTAGGAGGTCTCAAGGTGTTAGAGAGCCCTTAGTTCCCCTCTGCCTCCATCTCAGACTCCAAGGATGCAGATTCCTCCTGCTCACAATATGAATCATCCTGGTTACCATGTTGGACGCTATGGGTGCCATGTTGCCCATTCCCAAGGAGCTCTTTTTCACATTGCTGTTCCTCTTTTAACAACTGTTATTCATACTTGGGAGGCAAAGGCTCACAGTCCATGGGGGCTGTAGCATTAGCCAAAGCCTCATAACCAGTGTCCATTTGTTTCAATTGCTTTACTACATATCCTCCCTCTGGAAGTCTATCAGGCAAGCAAGTAATCTCGGGGGATGGATCCAAAGTTTCCTTCACTAAATTCCATAAAGCAAATATTTCTACAGAAAATTCCTGAGGTCCATGAAAGGTGAAGTGCTGTTTAAGCTTCAGCCCCACCTTTTGCCAAGTCTACTGATTTATGGTTCCTTCTTCAGGGAACAAGGGGCAGATATTCTGCACAAAAGCAAGAACAAAGTGTCACTGCAGACTGCACACATTACTGCCATGGGTGTGAAGTAGAGCTTTAAACATGTAGAAAGATTTCTTGTTTCTTAGACCCTGATTGTCCCATATTTTACTCCTGACTCTATTGCTTCTGTATCTTACTCTGGACTCTTTTGCAGTACCTTATTTTCTGACGCCCCAGGCATCCTGACATTCGGTTGATTCTCAGGGAGTTTCCTCACTTCAGTTTTCCAACACTTCCTTCTCTGGTCTCTGGGCACCACCTTACAGACACCGTATTTGTAATCCAGCTGAACTTGAGAGGGGCGGATGGGAGATGCAAAAAAGACACAAAGATCAAATTTGGGATCAGAAGGACCACTGACGACTGGTGGAGGACAAGTGACACTGTTTTATTTCAAAGCACAGCTTATATACGCAGGCTCACTTCTATGGGCCGCCCACAGTGATACCGCTTACAGGCGGATCTCACTTCCAGTGTTCTCACTTCTGGATCCAATGTTGTCACTTCCTGATTCACTCTTCTTACTTCCGGCCCTCCACAGCATTCTATTGATTTTTTTCAAATTTCATGTGTAGTTAGGTCATAGTACCTATGGAATTTATATTAGGAATCACAAATTTAAGTAAAAGGGAAATCACAATAAAATACTGTACACTCCCTAGAGTGTCTAAAATTAAAGAAACAGTGAATCCCAATGGTGGTGTATATGGAGGACCAGGAACTGGTGAGAACTCAGATCCAGGGTTAAACAATTGGCTAATACTCTGGGAAAACTGTAAGTTTCTTATAAGTAAACTATACATTTATTTCATGACCCAATAAGTTTATTTCTAGGTATTTATAAAAGTGTACATTAGGTAATCTCAAAAATATTGAGATAGAATATTATAGGAGCTTTATTCATAATTGTCTCAATCTAGAAATGACCTAAATGTCCATCATTTATAGAGAAATTGAGCTGTACAGCAGAATGCTACTCAGCAATAAAATGGAAGGACGTAAAGGTTCGCATTAAAACATGGATAAATCTCATCTATCTTATGTTTTGCAGCAGATAATTCTGCTGTTTATATCTCTCTTTTCAAAACAGAAATGCTAATTTATGTATATTAAGGTAATCAAAACAAGAGTTGCCTCTAAGATATGGGAGATTTCCTAAAAGAGGAACATGGGGACTTTCAGGGTTGATGAAAATGTATTTTACAAATCCATAAGTTGTTCATTTAACTGCCAGAAATATTATAGTAACATTACACCCCAAAGCAAACAAGGGGCATAGCAGAAAAAAGGGGAGCATAGAGATGAAAGACATGGGGAAATGATAAGGTTGAGCACTTTTCTTGTAGGCACAGAGTCCTATAAAGTTCCTGTAAAATATGAAGAAATGCTTAGTAAAACTACTGACAGGAGGAGGCCTGGGTTTAGGATGTGGAGCTACTGAGGAAGAACTGAGGACCTTGAGACCTTAGGCAATGGTATGGTCCATGGTCACCAGCAGTAGCTGCCAACTCATGCCACAGACACCTGTGCAGGAGGCCCAGGTGCAGCAATGGACACCTTAATTGAGGGCAGCCAAGCTCCCAAAGATAGACTGTAGGCAATACTAGAACAGCGTCCCTCTGCTAATACATGGATAGCTAGGGATGTATTGATATAGAATCCCTCTTAAGTTTTCTTTCCATGCATCCCAACAATTTTGAACCACTGTTTGTGTTTTCATTATTATTCAAGTATTTCCTGATTTATTCTTTGATTTCCTCAGTGACACATTGGTTGTTTCTTAGCATGTTGTGCTTTTTCCATTTTTTTCTTGTAAATGATTTCCGTTTTCACACTACTGTGGTTGGAAAGATGTTTGATGTGATTTCAATCTTCGATTTATTGAGACATGCTTAGTGGCCTGACATGTGAACTATTCTGGCAAATGATCCATGTGTTCACCATTTGGGGATGTAATATTGTTTATATATCTGTTAATCCCGTTCAGGACAATGTGTCATTCAAAGCCTCTGTTTTCTTATTCATTTTCTGTCTGGACGGTCTATCCATTGATACAAATGGGATGAGAATGTCCCTATTAAAACTGTATTGTTGTTAATTTTTCCCTTTTTATCTGTGAATATTTGTTCTATGTGTTTAGGTATTCTTCTACTGTGTGTGTAGATATTTACCAATGTCTTATCCTCTTGTTCAATTTTTCCCTCAATCATTATATCATGCCCATGTCTCTTTTTACATCTTTATTTTAAAGTTTATTTTGTGGGATATAACCATTACTACTTCAGATGTTTTTCATTCCTGTGCACATGAAATATCTTATCCATCCCCTAAGTTTCAGTCCCTGCCTTTAGGTCTGAAGTGAGTCACTTGCAGGCATCAACTGGATAGGTCTAGTTTTATTACCCATTCAGTCACCCTGTGTGGTCTTTGGATTGGAGCACTTAGTCCATTCAAATTTAAAGAAATCGTTGATAGGGATATAGCTATTACCACTTTGTCAAATGTTTCCTGGTTGTTTTGCACTTCTTTGATTCTTTCTTCCTATTTTCTCTACCCCCATGAACCATGGCTACATTTGGTGTCATGTTTGGATCCTCATCTTTTTGTTTTTGTGTATCCATTGTAAAGTTTTGGCTTATGGTTACTCTAGCAGTTTTATATAATATTCTAAACATAGCAATCCACAAGTTGATGGTTGCATAAGTTTGAATACATTCTAAAAACTCTACATTTTTATGCTGACTCCTGCACACTTTTGCATATGATTCTTTCTCTTACACTTTTTTAGTAAATTATTCTCTTAATTAATTTTAGACATAATGTAGAATCTAAGCATTAGTAAGATTAGTAAATTAGCATAAGCATAGCCATCTTAGAAACCTAGAAACCATTTTCTGAGAGTGTGACTCAGAAGAAAAAAAAAAAAAAAAGACAAAAAAACAAACCCTGGGCCTGGGTAAGGCCTTGAAAAACAAGTTAATCATGAGCACCGGGTGGTGGGCAGCTGTGACCCTTGGTCAGCTAACCTTGGTCAGTAAATCTTACATACCAAGCTTATCGTGCAGAACCTCCCTAACCATTGAGGAGTAGTCTTACCCTGCCCTTGCTTAACCCCAGGATATATGTCTTGCAAGAATAATGTATAGTTATAGAAAATTGCTATGAGTTAAGTGCTCTGAAATTGCTATATAAACCCTTGGCTCTGAGTGCTTGGGGTCCTTGTTGAGACCCACTGCATCGGGCTGACTTGGACCTCAGCTAGCTAGCTGAATAAAGACTTTGCTTGAATTTACATCTCTATGCCTGTGTAGTTTGTTCTCTGGGGAAGCCTCGGAAGCCTGGACCCTAACATTTGGGGGCTCGTCCGGGATTCGAGCGGCTTCCCTGAGAACAAAGGACAGCTGGAGGCAAGGTCTAATTGTCCGGACGGGGCAGTGTAATTCGAGGATCGCCCCCTCGTGTCTGCATAAATCCATTATAAAGCGGGAGTCACCATCCCGTGTATGGTCTCGGGTTAGTGGTCCCGAGTGAGGAAGTCCGGGCTGGTAGTCCCGGCCCCCAGGTTAGTGACCCTGGGTAAAAGTCCAGGTAACCAATCCTGGTCCTAGGGTCCGAGTGACTCGGCCTTAGGAAGGCAAATCCGATCGGCAGAAAACTGGCACCCGAGGAGGAAAAGATTGAGCTCGTCACCCTGCGGCAGTCCGAGTGGACGCCCTTCGGGAGAATTACGAGAGTTTTTGAGGACCCTGAAAGTGGTGAGTGTGGTGCGCAACAGAGTGAGAGAAGGAACGGTCTGAACGAGTGCGATCAGATGTGGTGTGTATGTTTGGTGTTATCATTGATTGTTTTACTGTGTTTTGGTTTTGGTTTATATTTCTTTTTGCACTTCTCATTTTAAGTTTCCTTGTTCTAAGGTTCTCCTGCTCTCTCCGTTCCTCCTTTCTGCCACTACATCATTCCCCGCGGGCACGGGTCGGGCAATTAAGAGCCATTAGGGCGCCCGCCGCTAGAAGACTCCCGTGACAGGATAAGGGGGTCACAGCCGCGAATCCCAGATAAATTCGCGTCCCCCGCGGAAGAAAAACTGTGCAACGACAGGCACTCGTTTATAAGCACATACAACAGTCATTTTGTTTGAAGTGGCATCTTCATCCTTCGCCTTTGTCTCCCTCATATTCTTTTTCCTTCTTCTTTCTCACTATGGGTCAGACTCAGGCTACTCCTAAGAGTCTGATCCTCTCCCATTTCCCCAAGGTCAAGGAACAGGCCTTAAGTATGAGCCTTGGCATCAAGAAGGGTAAGCTCGACACCTTTTGCTCAGTCGAGTGGCCTTCCTTCGGAGTAGGCTGGCCGGCCCAGGGGTCTCTTTCTTTGGACCTTATTGGCAAGATCAAAGCCATTATCTCCCGGCCAGGTCCTGAGGGCCACCCTGACCAACTTCCCTATATTCTTGTCTGGGAAAATTTGGCCGAGAATCCCCCTTCCTGGTTGGAGCCCTTTTTGGTGGAGAAACCTCATACTGGCCCACAAAAGACCTCCGTCCTAGTTGCCCAGGAAAAATCAAAGCCCTCTGATCGCAGGGCCAGAAATCCTGTGCGCCCAAGTGCGCCGCCTGTCCTCCCCGACAGTTCTCCTCTTTACCCCCTCCCGCCGATTGAGCAACCACGCCCGTATGCAGAGGAGAGGGGTGAAGCCGGGGGAATAGAAAATGCAGCTAGGGAACCCAGCAGGAACCAGGCGGCTGCAGCTTCCCCAGATTCTTCAGCAGAGGGAGGCGGGAGGCTGGAAAGAGCTTCCTCACACTCCCCCGCCCTGGCCCCACGCTGGGCGCCAGGTAGAACTGGAGGAATGCAGCTAAGGTCTCAAGGGGCCAGGGAACAAGAAGGGGAGGCTCCCTCCTCCACCTCAGAAGGAGCAGTGCCAGTTCTGCCTGTGCGTGCCATCGGTACCAGCATTGCTCAGCAATATCAATATTGGCCCTTTTCATCTAGTGACCTTTATAATTGGAGGACTCAGAATCCTCCCTTCTCAGAGGACCCCAAGTGTCTTATAGGTTTAGTGGAGTCCATTATGTTTACCCATCGTCCCACATGGGACGACTGCCAGCAATTACTCCGCACTCTCTTCACAACGGAAGAATGAGAGCGTATCCTCAATGAAGCCAGGAAAAATGTCCTCGGAGAAAATGGAAGACCCACCACCCTCCAGCCCATCATCAATGAGGCGTTCCCACTTACGCGCCCAGATTGGGACTTCGGAACTGCAGAAGGTAGGGAGCGTCTCCGGGTCTACCGCCAGACTCTGATGACCAGTCTCCGGGCGGCCGCCAGACGGCCCACTAACTTGGCTAAGGTAAAAACTATTGTTCAGGGGGAAATGGAAATCCCAGCCGCGTATCTAGAAAGGCTGTTTGATGCTTACTGGCAGTATACCCCCATAAACCCGGAAGCAGAGGAACATAGGTCAGCTGTAGTCCTCTCATTCATCAACCAGGCAGCCCCCGATATCCGGAGAAAACTCCACAAGTGGGAGGACTTAGGGGAGATCTCTATTAGAGAGCTGCTGCAGCAGGCAGAGAAGGTCTTCAATGCTAGAGAAACTCCGGAAGATAGAGAAGAAAGGCTGAGGAAAGAGAAATGGGTAATGCAGGAGAAAAATAGGAAGGAAGACAAAGAATTTCAGAAAAGGGAGAACAAGAAGCAGAGGGAAGAGATGGCCAGGATATTCCTGGCCGGGGTGAAGGAGGGCCCTAGGCCACCTCAAGGAACAGGACCCCGTCAATCCCAACTAGGACAAGATCAGTGCGCCCTGTGTAAGAAATATGGACATTGGAAGAGGGAGTGCCCCCAAAGGAGGGAACAAGGGAGAGGGAACCCTGTTAAGACCCTGCACCTAGGAGAGGAGGATTGATGGGGACGGGGCTCGGCACCCCTCCCTGAGTCCTGGGTAACCCTGTGCATGGAGGGGACTCCCATTGGGTTTATGGTAGATACTGGGGCACAGTATTCAGTTCTCAACCAGGCCCATGGCCCCCTAAACCCAGGACGCACAAGTATAGTCCAGGGAGCGACAGGGTCCAGGAAATGTGCCTGGACTACTAACAGAAAAGTGGACCTAGAAAGGCATCAGGTCTCTCACTCATTCCTGGTCGTACCCGAAAGCCCCGCACCGTTGCTGGGCAGAGACTTATTAACCAAGGTCGGGGCTCGCATTCATTTTGAACCCGAAGGGATAAAAATCATGGACAAAGAAGGGCAGCCCCTACAACCGGCGCATGTGTTAACTCTTTCCCTGGCCGATGAACATCGTCTGTTTCAGACGGATCAAGAAAAGGGGGGCCAGGGAGAGATAGACTCTTGGGTACAGAAGTTCCCTTCCGCATGGGCCGAGACCGGAGGAATTGGTCTCGCTAAACACCTATCCCCGGTTGTTGTTCAACTCAAAGCCGCAGCTCTACCCATCCGGGTCCGGCAATATCCAATGCCAGAAGAGGCTAGGAAAGGGATAGCACCCCATATCCATAAACTGTTAGAGACAGGAATCCTTAAGACCTGCCAATCTGCATGGAATATGCCTCTGCTTCCAGTGAGGAAGCCTGGCAGTGAAGATTATAGGCCAGTGCAAGACTTGCGGAAAGTCAATGAGAGGATAGAAGACATCCATCCTACAGTGCCTAACCCTTACACCTTACTCAGCCACTTGCCACCCATGCATGTGTGGTATACTACTCTGGACCTGAAAGATGCCTTCTTTAGTACTCCACTCTCTGAAGTTAGTCAGCCTTTGTTTGCCTTTGAGTGGCAAGAGCCAGGGGGAGGAAGAAAAGGGCAGCTTACCTGGACTAGACTGCCTCAGGGCTTCAAGAACTCTCCCACCTTATTCAATGAAGCCCTAAGCCAGGACTTGGAGCCCTTTCGCAGGAGCCACCCCCACATGACGTTGTTGCAGTATGTAGATGACCTGTTGCTGGCCACAGAAACCTGTGAAGAGTGCGAAGAAGCCATGGGGAACTTGCTGGCTGAACTAGGTGAACTGGGATATCAAGCCAGCACCAAGAAAGCCCACATCTGTCAGAGGTCAGTAGTCTACTTGGGGTACACAACATCTAATGGGGCCAGGTAGCTAACACAGGCCATGAAGCAAACTGTCCTGGCTATCCCCATCCCTTCCTCACCCCGGGGAGTGAGAGAATTTCTTGGCTCAGCCGGGTTTTGCAGGCTCTGGATTCCAGGGTACGCAGAAATAGCCCGACCACTATATGAAGCAACCAAAGAAGGGCCGGGCTGGCAATAGATGCAGGAACAACAAGAGGCATTTGACAGACTAAAAGAAGCTCTCCTCCGGGCCCCCGCCCTATCTCTGCCAGACCCAGAAAAACCCTTTATCCTGTTTGTAGATGAAAAGAAGGGAGTGGCTAAAGGAGTTCTGGCTCAGCAGCTGGGCCCGTGGAAGAGACCTGTGGCTTATTTGTCCAAGCGGCTAGACCCAGTGGCCTCCAGGTGGCCACCTTGTCTGCGTATCCTAGCAGCCATCGCTCTACTGGTAAAAGAGGCAGACACGCTGACTTTTGGCCAAAATCTGAGAATAACAGCCCCACATACTGTGGAGGGGATCCTCAAGCATCCTCCAGGAAAATAGATGACGAAAGCAAGACTCACCCACTATCAAGGGCTCCTACTAGATTCTCCCCGAATCACCTTCTCTGACCCGGTAACCCTAAATCCTGCCACCCTTCTGCCGGACCCAGATCTGACGACCCCCATCCATGACTGTAGAGATATCCTTTCTGAAATTATCCAGGTGCGAGCAGACCTGAAAGACACACCGTTACTGAACTGTGAGCTAAATTGGTATACGGATGGGAGCAGCTTTGTGCAGGAGGGGGTCAGGAGAGCGGGGGCAGCAGTAGTAACCCATGATGGGGAAGTTGTCTAGAGCACAGCTCTGCCCCCTGGCACCTCAGCACAGAAGGCGGAACTTATTGCTCTCGCTGAGGCCCTGGAAAGAGCAGAAGGAAAGCGGGCCAACATTTACACAGATAGCAGATACGCCTTTGGCACTGTCCATGTCCATGGTGCCATCTACCGAGAAAGAGGATTCCGTTCCGCGGAAGGGAAGGGACTGAGGAATCTGCAAGAAGTCCAAAGACTGTTAGCTGCTGTTGAAAAACCTAAAGCGGTAGCAGTTATACATGTACCGGGCCACCAATCAAAGAAGACACCTGAGGCCATCGGCAACAGCCATGCAGATGCAGAAGCTAAAAGGGCAGCCCTCTCGGACTCTCTTGTGCTTGCAGCCCTCGAAATACCCATACCTGAACTGCCCGCACTGCCGCCCAAACCTGAGTATTCCCCTCAAGATCTTGAGTAGATTAGGAAACAAGTCCCGGGGGAAGTGTTTGGAGAGGGACATTGGGGTAGGGACCAGGAGGGTAGATTGATCTTGCCAGAAGCATTAGGACAGTACCTGCTTGCTAATCTGCATAAGTCCACCCATCTAGGTGGAAAAAAAACTGCTCAGCCTTTTCCAGTCTGCACAGTTGGTGTTTCCCCACCAGAATGAGGTGACTCGCCAGATCATGAAAGAATGCAGTAGCTGTGCAATGCTAAGACCAGCCCCAAGAAGGCTGCACCCAGCAGGTACCCGGGAAAGGGGGAGGGCTCCAGGGAGGAATTGGGAAATAGACTTCACCGAAATAAAACCAGGGAAGTATGGATACAGGTATTTGCTAGTTATGGTAGATACTTTCTCTGGGTGGGTGGAGGCCTTTCCAACCAAGCATGAGACTAGCCAGGTAGTAGCAAAAAGATTAATTGAAGAAATCATCCCCAGATATGGGGTCCCTGAAGCAGTAGGTTCCGATAACGGCCCGGCTTTCATTAGCAAAGTCCTGCAAGGACTAGCCCTAGCTTTGGGAGTAGATTGGAAGTTACATTGTGCTTATAACCCACAAAGCTCTGGGCAGGTAGAGAGAATGAATCGGACCTTGAAAGAGACCCTTTCTAAATTGGTATTGGAGACTGGTGGGGACTGGGTGACTCTCCTTCCCTTAGCCATCTTCCGCGCTCGGAACTCCCCCTATGTACATGGTTTAACTCCATTTGAGATAATGTATGGGGCCCCTCCACCTATAACTCGACGAATGCAACTTCCCGATGCAGAGGACCCGGCCCCTGACTATCTGAATGTGTTGCAAGTTCTTGCTAAAGTGCAGCAAGAAATCTGGCCCCTGATCAGAGCATATTATGAGGGCGGGAAAATTCCGAGCCCGGAACATGGCATAGTCCCAGGGGATATAGTATGGGTCAAAAGACATCAAGTGAAGACTCTCGAGCCCAGGTAGAAAGGACCTTATGTTGTATTGTTTACCACCCCCACTGCTCTCAAGGTTGATGGTATCGCTCCCTGAGTACACCACACCCACGTTCGGAAGGTCCTGCCTCATAAAGACCCAGGGGCCTGTAAGGAAAAGTGGAAGGTGCAGCAGCATCCTGCCAATCCCTTAAAACTACACCTAAGCCGAAGATGAAAGGAGCCACATCTCGTCGAGGCAATGGGACCGGCTCCTAGAAGTTGTCCATCCAGGAAGCCTATCGGCCAGAGGACCTTTTGGTACCTCATCAGTTCCGGGTGAGAGACCCTGTTTACGTGAGACGACACAGAATGGGGACCCCCGCCAGGCCCGGATTGGTGGGTAACTCAGACTAATAACCCCTTCAAGCTTCGCTTGTATAAAAAGAACCATGCTATTGGTGATTCTGATGCTCCTGCTACCTCCAACCCACCAGAACCCTAACCCCCATGTCCCCTATCAGCTCACCTGGGAAATAGAGAACTGGGAAACTCATGAAATATACAACCGCACTTCCCACATGACTCCCTTAGGCACGTGGTTCCCTAACCTGTACTTTAACCTAGATAGAGTAGCGGACTTAGAAAAGAGAGGCGGAAAAGGCAAGAGTCAGCATTCAGGCCTCCCTCTTCCCTGCGCCCTTCAGTTCTGTCCTGTTGGAATGAGAGGAGGAGACTGGCGAGAAAAGCAGCGCAGAGTCTCTGTGAGTCGAAATGGGTTTTATGCGTGCCCAGGGTTTCGAACAGGGCCAGCGAAGCAGCAGTGTGGAGGGGCTGAAGCCCGATACTGTGCACGCTGGAGTTGTGTTACCACCAATGACGGGGAGTGGAAGTGGCAAGTAACTCCCCAGCTCATCACTCTCTCATTTGTTAAACCGTGCACCCGAACTAGGTACAGCCCAGACTGTAATCTGCTCAAGCTCCAGTTCACAGAACAAGGAAAAAAAAAACACCCAATGGCAGACAGAGTTAACCTGGGGCCTATATCTTTATCAGACCCCTCCCTTTGGAACCCTTATCCGAGTCAAATTAAAAGTTGAGCCAATAGTCAAGAAAGCCTTAGGTCCCAACCCGGTCATAAATCCTCAGAAACCTTCAATCCAAGACAAGGGCCTGAGTAAAAAGGATGAAAAAATGCTGACCAGAACGTTTGCTCCAGAGCCCACGAGAGGACCGAGTCCATCGACCTCTGGGTTATGGGCCCAGCACACCCCCTCCGGGTTAGATAATCCCATGTGGGAAATGGTGCAGGCAGTTGTAGAGACTCTTAACCACACCACTTCCTCCCTCACCGATCCCTGTTGGCTATGCCACCCAGGTTCACCCCCCTTCTATGAGGCAATCGGGATAAATGGCTCCTACACTATCAACAACTCCCATCCCACTTACTGGGACAGGAGACCGTGGGGACTTACAATCGCTCAAGTCTCAGTCGTTGGTACGTGTGTAGGCACAGTCCCGACGACCCAGAGCCAGTTATGCTCCTCCTATAACAACACTACGTGGGAGCAAGGAAAGTGGATTATACCCTCCTCGGGCTGGTGGCTCTGCTCAAAGACAGGCCTCACTCTGGCCCTATCCACCTCTGTGTTCAATGCTAACAGTGAGTTTTGTGTGCTGATGGCCCTTCTACCTCTCCTAATGTATCATTCTCATGAATCTCTCCTTTCTTATTGGGAAGAAAAGCTGAGCCCCCACCGGAGCAAGAGGGAGGTTGTTACCGCCCTGACCATTGGAACCCTCTTCACCCTAGGGATGGCAGGGGCAAGCACAGGGGTTGCAGCCCTTGTAACTCGAGAAAAGGGGCTCACAGCCCTGAAGCTAGCAATCGACAGAGACCTAGAACAACTCCGACAGACAATATCAGACCTAGAGCAATCCCTCACCTCCTTGTCCGAGGTGGTCCTACAGAACTGAAGAGGCCTGGACCTCTTGTTCTTAAAGGAAGGTGGGTTATGCACCGCCTTAAGAGAAGAGTGCTGTTTCTATGTAGACAAAACAGGTGCAGTCAGAGATTCCTTGGTCAAACTGAAAAAAGATTTAGAGAAGAGGCGTAAAGAATATGAAAGTAGCGAAGGCTGGTTTGAGTCTTGGTTCAAATACAAGCCTTGGTTTGCTACCCTTCTCTCAGCCGTTGCGGGGCCGCTCGTCATCCTGCTGTTGCTGTTTACGATTGGCCCGTGCATAATTAACAAGCTTGTTAAGTTTGTGCAAGAAAGAATTGACACTGTCCAACTCTTAGTCCTTCGTCAAAGGTATCAGGACCCAGATGCCGCTGTGGAAGATTCCACAGTCTAATCAAGAAAAGGGGAGAAATGTAAAGGAGTGCAGAGAGCATTAAGAGTCAGGAAAAAGAACTAATAAAACTTAGCTAAACCTTAACAGCAGACCATTCCGGAATAGTAAGAGATTCAATGTCTAAACTTAGAGAGAGACCAGATCAAAGGAAGAGAGAGCGAGAGGCCAGCCAAGGGCTATTTGAATCCTAGTTTACTAAATCCCCATGGTTTACAACCCTGATATCCACCCTGGCAGGGCCCTTGCTTATTTTTATACTGCTTCTCACTTTAGGTCCCTGTATCTTAAACCGGCTAATAGCCTTTGTTAGGGAAAGAGTGAGTGCTGTTCAGGTGCTAATGCTGAGACCGCAGTATCATTCACTCACACAGCAGGAAGAAACAAACATTCCATGATTGGAATGGTCAAAGTAAAGTGGGGAAATGTAGAATCTAAGCATTAGTAAGATTAGTAAATTAGCATAAGCATAGCCATCTTAGAAACCTAGAAACCATTTTCTGAGAGTGTGACTCAGAAGAAAAAAAAAAAAAAGACAAAAAAACAAACCCTGGGCCTGGGTAAGGCCTTGAAAAACAAGTTAATCATGAGCACCGGGTGGTGGGCAGCTGTGACCCTTGGTCAGCTAACCTTGGTCAGTAAATCTTACATACCAAGCTTATCATGCAGAACCTCCCTAACCATTGAGGAGTAGTCTTACCCTGCCCTTGCTTAACCCCAGGATATATGTCTTGCAAGAATAATGTATAGTTATAGAAAATTGCTATGAGTTAAGTGCTCTGAAATTGCTATATAAACCCTTGGCTCTGAGTGCTCGGGGTCCTTGTTGAGACCCGCTGCATCGGGCTGACTTGGACCTCAGCTAGCTAGCTGAATAAAGACTTTGCTTGAATTTACATTTCTATGCCTGTGTAGTTTGTTCTCTGGGGAAGCCTCGGAAGCCTGGACCCTAACAATAATATATTATATACTTTTTTCCTTTCTATGTTCCTACCAACATTTGTTTGTTCTACTACCTCTCGTATATGTTTGCTTTCATTAGTGACATTTTCACCTTCATATTTCTCTTGCTTCTATTTAGGGTCTATTACATTTCCTCTTAATGAGGACCCATCAGAACTTGTTGTAAGGTTAAGTTAGTGCTAGCGAAGTCTTTTAAAATATGTTAATTTTTGAAGCTCTTTGTCTTCTATTCCATTCTGAACAAAAACCTTTCTGAATAGAGTGTCCATGGTTTTAGATTTTACTCTTTCAGCAATGCTGAATATATCAGGCCACTGCATTTTGACCTACAAAGTTGCTGCTAAAAAATAAACAGATAGACTTTTGGGGATTCATTTACAGATAACTGATTGGTCTTACTGCTTTTAACATTCTCTTTTTGTCTTTGACCTTGACATTTAATTACAATATGTCTGGATGTTGACCTCCTTGCCTTTATTTTTTTTGGAACTTGGACATCATTTTCCTTCCCTAGGTTAGGTAAGTTTTCAACTATTACTTCTTCAAATAAGTTTCCTACTCCCTTCTCTCTCTCTTCTCTTTCCAGGACTCCTATAAGGTGAGTGTTTGCAAGATTGATATTGTCCCAAAGCTCCTGTAACCCATCTTCATTTCTTTTCATTCTTTTCCTTCTGCTGTTCAACATGAATGCTTTCCATTATTCTGTGTTCCATGTCATGGATCGATTCTCCTGCATCCTCTAACTTGCTGATAATTTCTCCTAGTGTATTTTTCTTATCATGTATTTTATTCTTTATCTATGACTGGTCTATTTCATATTTTCTCCCTCTTTGTAGATGTTCTCACTGAATTCCTCCACTCTTCTCTCAAGTCTCATAAGCATCTCTATAATCATTAAATATGAACTATTTAGTGGACTGCTTAAATTTTTCATTTAGTTCTTTTTGTCATGTTCTTTTGTTTCAAGCATATTCCTCTGTTTCCTCATTCTGTTTGACTTTCTTTACTTGATTCTGTGAATTAGTACATATAACTACTTCTCCCAGTCTTGAAGGATTACCTTGTTAGGAAAGGTGCCAGGGTTTGATTGTGTGGGCCTGGTGATTTTGGCTGGCTGGAGGCATAGGGTGAATGAGCTGTGGGTGTCTAGGTGACACGGTTCTCAGGGCCTGGTTGGAGGTGGACACAATCAGAGGGGCCCAATCAGAGAAGTTCCTGAGTACCTACAGGGACTGGAATCTGTGGCACAGTCCCTGGTCTAAGCACAGACCCTAGAAATCCCCACCTCATGGCCAATGGCTCAGCACCCACATGGCTGCAGTGGCCTAGCATGCTCTCTAGAGTAGACAGGGTCTGGCTCCACACCTGAAGTGCACTCCCAGGGCCAGGACAAGGCCAGTAGGAAAGCCATGCCTCCAAAGACCTTCAACAAATCCAGGCCCATGGCATAGGAGCTGCTCAGGCCCATGGCAACCAGTGACTGGTTGTCCCATATCCATGGAAGTCCCATATCCGCAGTGACTGGTTTGGCTCCTGTGGTGCTGCAGTGGCCATGCTGCACTCTCCACAGTTACAATGCAGCTGTTTTGGTGACCTCAGTGCTATGGCCACCTAGATGCACTTTCAGACTAATGGGATCAGTTGTGCATGCATGCTGGGAAGCCACCTAGATCAAATCTGAAATTGGTATGTGTGCTCAAACCCTGCTCCCCATAACCCTCTTCATGTTGGGCAGAGGTACAAAACATGGCACTCACCCGACCTCTAATCTAGAGATGGTTACAGCTGTATCCCTTGTAAATGCTTAATTTTAAGAAACAGGTTTTTTCATTTACAGTTTGGATACACTTTAGAGTGTCACTTTTTTTCGATGTGGCATTGCAAGGAATCTGCTTCCAGGTCCCTCAGCGATATTCCTCCTCTGTGGGTCATTGCACTGGTGGTGGGATCCCTTGGTTACTGTGTCTCCATCACTTTTGCCATTTTTTGTGATCTTTCTATTTTTTGCTGTGCAGAAGGTGTTCACTCAGTCTTCAATATTTCCTCAAGATGAATTGCACTGTGTGAAGTTTTAGATCACTTTGAAAGTGGAACCAGGTGAGTTCAAACCTCCCTATGCCAATGATTTCCTAAAAATCTGAAATAGAGACTTGTTTTTACAGTTGTCAATGACAAGAAAATTAGACTCTGGACCTAGATTTAATACTGGCCACTCTACTAGGTCCTGCACAACTCCTACTAAGTCAAATCACATTAGCATTTATTTTCTTAGTAACAAAAATTTCCGCAGCAAAGGAATTTGAAATTTTCCTTGCATCAGATTTTCATTTAGAGATAGAAAAGATGTGACCAAGGACTCTAAGTGGGAATAGGTCTTAGAAATAGAGTCTGGCTTTGCCTAATGCAGAGCTTATCCAACAGGGGTTAGGGTAAATGTATTAGGAAGGGCTTCAGTTATGTTTCAAATTACAAAGTGTTTCCAGTACAAAGTCAGCAGATGCAATTATCTTATCAATGGAAATTATCAGTCATAAATTATCTTAGTACAATGGAAGAAATGTCTGTAGTACAGGAAGCAGTGAGAGTAGAAGCAGTAGTTAAAGTCAATAATCCAACTGAATATACAGGGAGTTTGAATGGGCTTGACAATATTTATCCTTTGTGGCCATTCTATTGAAAAGACAAACTGACTGGCTAGAGGGCAGAAGCCATGAGAAAGATGACACAAACTGTATCTGAAGAAACAACCTCAGCACCTCCCTTTGCAATAAAATGGTATGAAGATCTTACTGACATATGCACAACTGAGTGAGATGATGGCAGATACATGGTTATTGGTAACTTAATGGGTATTACTTCAGTGTCAAGCAAGTTACAGAATTTTGGGAACACCTAATCCTTCAAAGTAGATCTATTTACTACTTGCATACATATGACTCTTCTCTTACCTTCTCAGTTCTTCACATTACACCTATACCCAAATATGTTGTATAAGAGCCAACACAGTGACTTAAATGTCCTATTAGTAGTGACCTGAAGTGGAAGTAGCTCCTTTCGTTAGGCTGGTGAACTATGGACATAAGCGAGTCATGAGTGGTTCAGCAAACCAAAACATCTTTACTTTCTGGAGTTTTCCAAAGAAGAAACTTTGAATCATTCCCAGAAACCATAAGTGGATTTAACTTCAGTGGTATACCATCCATTATTTGTAATAAGCAGAAGAGGCCTTTGCACTCATCTGTTGGAAAATGTGTAAATCAGCATCAGCCTAATCCTTTTCTTGACTTAATTACTGATCTGGGGATTATTGCTAATTTTTGTTAATCATTGTCTTTCTGAAATATATAGTCACATCTGTATATTTCTCCATTTGCAGCAACACTCTTATCATCATTGCATTCATATTTAATGCTAGCTCTTCAGTTAACTTCTGAGCTGAGTAGTTTCATTCTTCTAGAGGGTGGGAAACCTTTCCCTTCTTCCTTTCTACATCTGTTAGCTGGTGTAATGATTACATGTACAGAAAAACAAGAGAAAAAAAATTTCATTGCCAACATACAGGAGCATTTCAAGGACATGATGCCGCAATGAGAGTCAGGCAGTTGAGACTTATGTACTGTCCTGAGGAGAGAGGAGTAGGGAGGAAGGCTTCAGTAGGGAGGAAGATGATCACGCTGTGATGAGAAGAGCAAATGGTTGGTGAACACATGTCTGCCCTTCCTTGCAGAAAAGTCTTACTGATATAAAACATATCTTTGTTAATAGCTCTTTTCCAGGTATAGGTCCCCTATTTTAAAAAGTAAGTGAAGAGCTAAAAGAAACTTTTTCTGAGTCTGCTGAATCTTAATTGCCTTCAGCTCCAAAAAATTCACATGCCAGCCTGGCACATTCTGGGGTGAATTGTTCTGCTCCTGCTCATTCCCACCTGGGAAACTTCCCAGTTTCCCAGAAGATGCCCAGTCCAGAAGTTGGGTTGGTACATTGTTCTATAACAGTGAACTAGACTCTTAATCATGACATTAGGTCACTTATGTTAAACTCATTAAAGGAGGCTATGATGCCGTTCAGCTGCCATAATCTGCCAATAGTATGGAGATAATCAGGTATATTTTGGGAGACCTATCTATGTATGTTAAAGAAAAATGATGGTTAATGTGTAGAGCAGTCCCAGTTTCTGAGTTATGAAGTCACCCAGGTGAGAATATTTCTAGATATTGTGCTTGAAGTATCTTCAGAATAGATGAGGGTAGGACGTGATAATCTGACTAGTTTTGCTGGTTTGCAACTTGAGTATCTCTGTCGATCTTTCTGAGTGGCTCTACAGGAACAGGCATAAGGATTGTACAATTATAAGTAGTTACGGTAATTTTACTCAAGTTTATGTCAAATTACTGAGGTGACTCATCCCTTTCACACTGTAGAGGACATTTCTGTTTTCATTGAGCTGGTCTGCGATCAAGCTGAAACCTGAGCCCAACATGTAAATGGCTCACATCTCTAGTTGTAATATGTGTGAGGGAAGTTCTTGTGCTCTGCATCAGTGAAATATATCACTGACTCGGTGCCTTTACATTTTTGGCAGAGCATGTAGAGAAAGAAGGCAGCCCCTAATCACATTCCCCAGATTTCAAGGTCCTTCTTCCAGAAGCCCCACCTTCTTCCAGGATCTCTCAAGGAAGGTGATTCTCATGGCAGGAAGCCCTTCTCAGAATTATAGTTCTGGACCCTTATAAGCATTGTCCTTGGAATCCTAATGGCCAGTTTGAACTCTGGCTCTGGTTCTGTCCTGCTAACCTCTCTTCCTTAGAGGCCGTCATCCTGGGGCTGTGGCCTTTTCTTACCTGCAGCCCCAGGGAAGAAGAACGAGCTTGACTCTGACTGACCACTGCTCTGGCAGTGAGAGGTCACACAGTCCCTGCACTTAATGCTCTTGGATTGGAGATGCAGAGGCCTCCCAAGGGATGCTGACCTTACCCTGTGGTTGACAGAGTCCCCAGGATTTCAAAGGGCATTAGCTCTGACAAATTTCAGTGTGAGGAAAGACAAATCCCCTTCTTCTCTTGTTGAGTTATGCATGAGGAGGCTGTTTGAGTGGTGCACTGAAGGAATCCATCACATACTCCATGCCTGAGTGTACTATGTTGAGGCCCATGCAGAAGAAACGAGGGTCTGGATTAGAACTCCCAAAAGGCATAAAGTAAGAGTGCACTGGTAAAGTCCCACTAAATCCAGAGCTCTGAAGTGACCCTTGATTAGTGGGAAAGCAAGAGGGAAGGTATAGAGCAAGCTGGTAAGGAGTGTCTAATTCTGGTAGGCCTGGCAGAGTGGGGTGATTAACCACTGTCCCCCGAGCTCTAAGTGTGAAGGGATGCCCTCACAGAGAGCAAGGCTGACCAGGTACTGGACACGTGTCTTTCTCTCTCTTCCACATGGGAGCATCCTCTTCAATTTTAAAGCCAGATACACCTCTGGCATGAATTCAGAAGAACTGGAGGCAATTTGATCCCCAGATAAAGAAATGCCTTATCTTCTGCAGACAAGATAGGCCTCAATGCAATCTTTCAAGCAGAGAAAAATGGCCCCAAAATGAGATCCTTAGTTACAACATCATTAGATATTAATAACTAGAAAATATTTGTATTAGTTTCTCTGTCGGTGAATGTGTTCTTATATGAATAGTATTGTTAACTGTAGTCATTATGTCTCTATCTATATGTTTGTATGTCTAAATGTGAAAATGAAAGATATTTTTCTACCTGATAAAAGCTAATAGATTAAAAGACAAGTGTTTGTAAAAATTAGGCATTCCAAAGCTTCCAAAAATTTTGATAGAAGATATTAAGCATTAATGCTAAAATTTAAGTTTAACTGAAACAGACATGTTCTTATGGTTATCAGCTGCCTAGGTTTACCTAACGTCATTCAAGTTTATATTACTTGTAAAATCTTTCAAAAAAATGCCTAAAAAGAAGTTTGACTTTGTCTAATGTTTAGTGACAGTTTTGTGAGTAATCTAGCATAGTTGTTAAGAATGAGTGAACTAAGTAAGTAAGCTTCTTAATAATAATTGTGTGTTACAGTATGTATACCTGCAAACAGCTTGAGAATCTTTTTGGTAACCTGAAACCTTAAACTTTTTCTAAGTTAAGTAATGTATCAAGTGAACAAATTAAGCCACTGAGAAATAAGATAAAATAATGAAACAGTTACTGAATCCAGTTTGGGCTCCCTCGTTGTGAAAAGGCTAAAAAGAGACTTAGGTTTATTAGTAGATGTATTTTGTGCATATTAAGGGAATGTGCTATAAAGCACATTTCTAGAAATTATGAAATGTGTGTCAATCTAAAGTATGCTAGTGTAAAAGTTTATAATAGCTTACTAACATTTCTAATAGTTTTATGTTCTAATTAAAGCTGCTTAAAATAATAAGGAAAACATGTCTGCATGCTAAAAAGATTTATGTTTTGATAAGAGAAGGTATAAGGAATGGAAATACATTTTATAGAGCGTAAAAGAAAGTAACTTTGTTCTAAAGTACAACTAGATTTTTAAAGAGGGACAACTCTAAATGTGAAAAGAAAGTTGTAGAAAGTTTGTGGAGGAATTTGATATAGTCATGCTATGTGAGATCAAAGCAAATGAGTCTTGATACCAAGTACACAGAAAAATCAGAATTTGTTTTCTGTTTGTTAAAAGGACAGTTTTCTTGAACTATAGTCTGCTCTGAATATTGAAAGATTTTGAAGATTTTTCTAATTGTTTTGTCAAAGTGATTCTCATGCTTACAGTCTCAATGAGTTTGAGTACTTAAGAAATTAAGATCTTAACATTGAAAGAACTAAAAGCTAATTTTGCTAACAACTATGTAACCTTCTATATTTGCTATTAAAATCTTTACTGTCACTTTAGTTATATAGATAAATGTTATTCACAGTGACCTATGATCCTATTTAGGAAATGCCTTAAAAACTTTCTTTTGACAACTTCCCAAAATCAAATTCAAAAAGGTACTTTTACCTCCAGTTGACTCTTGAGATTTTCCAAAAGGCCCCCAGAAGATGACAGAAAAATTTTCTCCTCACCGGGTTCAAATATTTGGCTAATTCAGTTTATTTATCTAATACATGGTAAGCACTGTCAAATGAATGATGGTAAAATTTAAATCAGTAAATGTAATATGTTATAGAAATACCCAACATCCTTATGTCAACTATCTTATAGTAAGCTCTCATCAGATCTTTAAACATTGCCATTTCTAAGTCTTGTCATTTATAGTTACTCTTTTACCACTGAACTAGTAAAAAAGTCTAGATTCAAGCAGAGCAAGAATTAGTCACATAACATTAAGTAAACTGAAGATTATTTTAATTTTTATGACTTTTTGTTTCAAATATTGCTAATAAAAGGTGTTTTAAACTTTTTCTCTTATGCTGACTTACAACAGTGTTTGATGATACATTTTACAGCAGTAATTGATGATACATATTAAAGCAGAATTGAAACATTTATCTTTCTCTCTGTATGGTCCCCCCAAGAATTTAAAAACTCTGAGTATTTCAATATATTTTTTTATTTTCTTGTCATTAGTCTACAATTACATGAAGAACATTATGTTTACTAGGCTCTCCCCTACCCCAAGTACCCCCCACAAACCCCATTACAGTCACTGTCCATCAGCATAGTAAGATGTAGAATCACTACTTGTCTTCTCTGTGTTGCAAAGCCCTCTCCTTTCCACCTACCCCCACATTATACATGCTAATCATAATAACCCCTTTCTTCTTCTGCAACCTTATCCCTCCCTACCCTCCCATTCTCCCCAGTGTCTTTCCCTTTGGTAACTGTTAGTCCAATCTTGGGTTCTGTGATTCTGCTGCTGTTTTGTTCCTTCAGTTTTTCTTTTGTTCTTATACTCCACAGATGAGTGAAATCATTTGGTATTTGTTTTTCTCTGCTTGGCTTATTTCACTGAGCATAATACCCTTTAGCTCCATCCATGTTGTTGCAAATGGTAGGATTTGTTTTTTTCTTATGGCTGAATAATATTCCATTGTGTATATGTACCACAACTTCTTTATACATTCATCTACTGATGGACACTTAGGTTGCTTCCATTTCTTGGCTATTGTAAATAGTGCTGCAATAAACTTAGTGGTGCATCTGTCTTTTTCAAACTGGAGTGCTGCATCCTTAGGGCAAATTCCTAGAAGTGGAATTCCTGGATCAAATGGTAAGTCTATTTTGAGCATTTTGAGGAACCTCCATATTGCTTTCCACAATGGTTGAACTAAGTTACATTCCCACCAGCAGTGTAGGAGGGTTCCCCTTTCTCCACAACCTCGCCAACATTTGTTGTTGTTTGTCTTTTGGATGGTTGCCATCCTTACTGGTGTGAGGTGATATCTCATTGTGGTTTTAATTTGCATTTCTCTGATAACTAGCAATGTGAAGCATCTTTTCATGTGTTTGTTGGCCATCTGAATTTCTTCTTTGAAGAACTGTCTCTTCAGCTCCTCTGCCCATTTTTTAATTGGATTATTTGCTTTTTGTTTGTTGAGGTGTGCGAGGTCTTTATATGTTTTGGATGTCAACCCTTTATCGGATCTGTCATTTACGAATATATTCTCCCATACTGTAGAGTACCTTTTTGTTCTATTGATGGTGTCCTTTGTTGTACAGAGCTTTTCAGCTTGATATAGTCCCACTTGTTCATTTTTGTTTTTGTTTTCCTTGCCCGGGGAGATATGTTCATGAAAAGTCACTCATGTTTATGTCCAAAAGAATTTTGCCTATGTTTTTTTCTAAGAGTTTTATGGTTTCATGACTTACATTCAGGTCTTTGATCCATTTTGAATTTACTTTTGTGTATGGGGTTAGACAGTGATCTAGTTTCATTCTCTTCCATGTAGCTGTCCAGTTCTGCCAGCAAAATCTGTTGAAGAGACTGTCATTTCCCCATTGTATATCCATGGCTCCTTTATCAAATATTAATTGATCATATATGTTTGGGTTAATGTCTGGAGTCTCTAATATGTTCCACTGGTCTGTGGTTTTGTTCTTGTGCCAGTACAAATTGTCTTGATTACTATGGCTTTGTAGTAGAGCTTGAAGTTGGGGAGTGAGATCCCCACCACTTTATTCTTCTTTCTCAGGATTTTTTTTAGCTATTCGGGGTCGTTGGTGTTTCCATATGAATTTTTGAACTATTTGTTCCAGTTCGTTGAAGAATGTTGTTGATAATTTGATAGGGATTGCATCAAATCTGTATATTGCTTTGAGCAGGATGGCCTTTTGACAATATTAATTCTTCCTAGCCAAGAGCATGGGATGAGTTTCCATTGGTTAGTGTCCTCTTTAATTTCTCTTAAGAGTATCATATAGTTTTCAGGGTATAGGTCTTTCACATTTTTGTTTAGGTTTATTCCTAGGTATTTTATTCTTTTTGATGCAATTGTGAATGGAATTGTTTTCCTGATTTCTCTTTCTATTGGCTCATTGTTAGTGTATAGGAAAGCCACAGATTTCTGTGTGTTAATTTTGTATCCTGCAAGTTAACTGTATTGCGATATCAGTTCTAGTAGTTTTGGAGTGGAGTCTTTTGGATTTTTTATGTACAGTATCATGTCATCTGCGAATAGTGACAGTTTAACTTCTTCTTTACCAATATGTATTCCTTGTATTTCTTTGTTTTGTCTAATTTCTGTGGCTAGGAGCACCAGTACTATGTTAAATAAGAGTGGGGATAGTGGGCATCTCTGTCTTGTTCCCGATCTCGGAGGAAAAGCTTTCAGCTTCTCGCTGTTCACTGTGATGTCGGCTGTGGGTTTATCATACACGGCCTTTATTATGTTGAGGTACTTGCCCTCTATATCCATTTTGCTGAGAGTTTTTATCATGAATGGATGTTGAATTTTGTCGAATGATTTTTCAGCATCTATGGAGTTGATCATGTGGTTTTTGTCTTTCTTTTTGTTGATGTGGTGGATGATGTTGATGGATTTTCAAATGTTGTACCATCCTTGCATCCCTGGGATGAATCCTACTTGGTCGTGGTGTATGATCCTTTTGATATATTTTTGAATTCAGTTTGCTAATATTTTATTCATTATTTTTTCATCTATGTTCATCAGGGATATTGGTCTGTGGTTTTCTTTTTTGGTGGGGTCTTTGCCTGGTTTTGGTATTAGGGTGATTTTGGCCTCATAGAATGAGTTTGGGAGTATTCCCTCCTCTTCTATTTTTTGGAAAACTTTAAGGAGAATGGGTATTATATCTTCTCTGTATGTCTCATAAAATTCTGAAGTAAATCCATTGGGTCCGGGTGTTTTTCTCTTGGGTAGTTTTTTGATTACCACTTCAATTTCTTTGCTGGTAATTGGTTCGTTAGATTTTGTGTTTCTTCCTTGGTCTGTTTTGGAAAGTTGTATTTTTCTAGGAAGTTGTGAATTTCTTCTAGGTTTTCCAGTCTCTTAGCATATAGGTTTTCATAGTATTCGCTAATAATTCTTTGTATTTCTGTGGGGTCCGTCGTGATGTTTCCTTTCCCATTTCTGATTCTGTTGATGTGTGTTGATTCTCTTTTTCTCTTAATAAGTCTGGCTAGAGGCTTATCTATTTTGTTTATTTTCTCAAAGAACCAGCTCTTGGTTTCATTGATTTTTTTCTATTGTTTTATTCTTCTCAATTTTGTTTATTTCTTCTCTGATCTTTATTATGTCCCTCCTTCTGCTGACTTTAGGCCTCATTTGTTCTTCTTTTTCCAATTTTGATAACTGTGACATTAGCCTACTGATTTGGGTTTGTTCTTCCTTCTTTAAATATGCCTGGATTGCTATGTACTTTCCTATTAAGACTTCTTTCACTGTGTTCCACAGAAGTTGGGGCTTTGTGTTATTGTTGTCATTTATTTCCATATATTGCTGGATCTCCATTTTAATTTGGTCATTGATCCATTGACTATTTAGAAGCGTGTTGTTAAGCCTCCATGTGTTAGTGTGACTTTTTGCTTTCTTTGTTCAATTTATTTCTAGTTTTATAACTTTGTCTTCTCAGAAGTTAGTTGGTAGGATTTCAATATTTTTGAAATTACTGAGGCTCTTTTTGTGGCCTATTATGTGGTCTATTCTGGAGAAAATTCCATGTGCACTTGAGAAGAATGTGTGTCCTGTTGCTTTTGGGTGTATAGTTCTATAGATGTCTATTAGGTCCATCTGTTCTAGTGCATTGTTCAGCGCCTCTGTGTCCTTACTTATTTTCTTTCTGGTGAATCTGTCCTTTGGAGTGTGTGGCATGTTGAAGTCTCCTAAAATGAATGCTTTGCAGTCTATTTCCTCCTTTAGTTCTGTTAGTATTTGTTTCATGTACGCTGGTGTTCTGTGTTGGGTGCATAGATATTTATAATGGTTATATCCTCTTGGACTGAGTTCTTTATCATTATGTAATGCCCTTTTTCTCTCATTACTTTCTTTGATTTGAACTCTATTTTGTCTGATTCTAGTACTGCAACTCCTGCTTTTTTCTCCCTATTGTTTGCATGAAATATCTTTTTCCATCCCTTGACTTTTAGTCTGTGCATGCCTTTGGGTTTGAGGTGAGTCTTTTGTAAGCAGCATGTAGATGGGTCTTTTTTTTATCCATTCAGTGACTCTACGTCTTTTGATTGATACATTCAGTCCATTTACATTTAGGGTGATTATCAATAGGTATGTACTTATTGCCATTTCAGGCTTTAGATTTATGGTTACCAAAGTTTCCATACTACTTTCCTTACTATCTAAGAGTCTAACTTAACTCACTTAGTATGCTGTTACAAAAACAATCTAAAGGTTCTTTTCTATTTCTCCTCCTTTTTCTTCCTCCTTCATTCTTTATTTATTAGGTATCAAATTCTGTACTTTTTGTCTATCCCTTGATTGACTTTGGGGATAGTCAATTTAATTTTGCATTTGTCCCACAATCAGCTCCACCCTCCCTACCATGATTTTACCACCACTGGTGACAGCTATCCATCCCTAGGAACACTTCCATCTATAGCAGTCCCTCCAAAATAGACTGCAGAGATGGTCTGTGGGAGGTAAACTCTCTTAGCTTTTGCTTATCTGGAAATTGTTTAATCCCTCCTTCAAATTTAAATGTTAATCTCGCTGTAAAGTAATCTTGGTTCCAGGCCCTTTTGCTTCATGGCATTTAATACATCATGCCACTCCTTTCTGGCCTGTAAGGTTTCTGCTGAGAAGTCTGATGTTAGGCTGATGGGCTTTCCTTTGTATGTGATCTTATTTCTGCCTCTGGCTGCTTTAACAGTCTGTCCTTATCCTTGATCTTTCCCGTTTTAATTACTATGTGTCTTGCTGTTGTCTTCCTTGGGTCCCTTGTGTTGGGGGATCTGTGTATCTCCATGGCCTGACAGACTATGTCCTTCCCCAGATTGGGGAAGTTTACAGCAACTACCTCCTCAAAGACACTTTCTATCCCTTTCTCTGTCTCTTCTTCTTCTGGTATCCCTATAATGCGAATATTGTTCCGCTTGGATTGGTCACACAGTTCTCTCAATATTCTTTCATTTTTAGAGATCCTTTTTTCTCTCTGTGCCTTTGCTTCTTTGTATTTCTCTTCTCTAGTTTCTATTTCATTTATTGTCTCCTCCACCATATCCAACCTTCTTTTAATTCCCTCCATCGTGTTCTTTAATGATTGGATCTCTGACTTGAATTCATTCCTGAGTTCTTGGATGTCTTTCCATATCTCCATTAGGACGTTGATGATTTTTATTTTGAAGTTTCTTTCAGGAAGAGTCATGAGGTCCATATCATTTAAATCTTTCTCAGGAGTTGTATTAACAATTTTACTCTGGACAAGGTTCCTTTGGCATTTTCATGTCTGAATATGGCACCCTCTAGTGTCCAGAAGCTTTATTCTGGAGCTGCTGAGCCCCTGAAGCAATGTCAGGGGTTGCAGGGGAGCGGTACTGGTGCCTGGGTGTAGGAAAGAGGTGTTCCCCACCTCCTGGCTGCTGTGCCTGTCTCCACTTCCTGAGCCAGTGGGCCAGTCAGACAGATATAAGTTTTTGTCCCAGAACAGCCAGATATGGTTCCCTGCTTTCCAAAAGCAGCTGGAGTCCCAGTCTCAAGAGAAAATCTGCCTATAGTAACTTTCCAACCCAGTAGTCATGTGAGTCTCATGAAAGCACCATGAAATGTAGGTTTGTGCTCCTAGAGAAGATCTCCAGAGCTAGGTATTCAGCAGTCCCATGCCTTCCACTCCCTCCCTGCTCCATTTTCTTTCTCCTGCCAGTGAGCTGGGGTAGGGTAGGGGCTCGGGTCCTGCAGAGCCACAGCTCTGGTACGTTAATCCATTCGCTGAAGTCTGCTCTTTTCTCCAGGCATGTGCAGTCTCATGCCCTCCTCTTTCCTGTTACTCTCTCAGGATTAGTTGCACCAATTAAATTTTCTAATTGTATCCAGTTTTAGGAGGAGCCTCTGTCTCTCCTCTCATGCCACCATCTTTAATGTATTTCTATATTTTTATGGCAGTATTTTTATTTGCATAGGTGCAGTAAGAATCTGTTCTCCTTGTGACAGTAGCAATTAAAATC
The DNA here is from genome assembly GCF_040802235.1 of Manis javanica. NCBI lineage: Eukaryota > Metazoa > Chordata > Mammalia > Pholidota > Manidae > Manis > Manis javanica. The sequence continues at coordinate 36,302,442 of NC_133168.1, forward strand.
ACTTTGACTGAAATGTCATATTTGAAAGAAATATGCAGGAACTGAGATTGACATTATGGAGCCAACAAAGCCCCTTGGAAGAAGTGGCCCGGTACCTTGCTTACAGGGTTCCCAGCAGCTTTACCAGGTAAAGAAGGTCACTTCCTGGCAGATGCAGAAACCTCAGAATATCTGGGGAATCTCAAGAAGAGAGGAATTCACCCAAATCTACAGGTACTGCAGGCAAAACCTGATGGCAAGTCTGGTTTTGCTTTCCTGGTCTCGAGAGGCCTTTAAAAGATCAATTTGCAATTCGTTATGAAAAGTTACAGCAAAGCACATTTAAAATATCCTATGTGATTGTGGAAAAAAATTGCAATATTTCCAGAATCTCTCCTTGGAGTAGTGCATATGCATATCAATAGGTGTTTCCAGAGGGTGGACCACAGAGGTTTGTTGGAGCTCTCTTCTCCTGCAGCCTGGGAGAGAGAGAGAGAAAGACAGACAGACAGACAGACAGACAGGATGACTGCCTGTGAGAAATAAACAGGTTTCTTAATCTTTATTTCTTCCTTTGACTGATTTTGGTTTCAAAGGTATTTTGCTCCAGGATTTTTCCCCTGGAGCTACAGTGATTAGCTGCTCTTCTTGTTGCATTTATGTAAATAATCAAGTCCAGTTTTCTAATACTAAACTAAACTTCTTTTCCTAATACAGTTATCTCTAGTAAAAATGAGGGTGACTTTAGAGACAAAAGTATTGTTTCAATAATGTAGCCTTAGCTATATTAAATTCTAAAACTAGTCATGGGGACATAGTCTAGATCTAGAATTCTAGTTTGTTCAAGTATCTGTCTACGATTCTTCAAATGTATCCAATTTTCTCCCAACTCAATTGAGTATTCCTATTCCTAATCGTCATATTTAGCCATGCATTCTTAATCTCTTTGTCAAGTTTGTTCCTTCCAGGATAGAAAATCCAACTCCAGATGTTGCTACTTAACCTAATAACACAATTTGTTCTAACTCATCCAGATGCCATAAAACTGCAAATAGTGATGGAAATAAAACCCAGGATAGATGTGCCTATCTTCGAAGGGCCTCTTGACTGACCAGGGATGGAGACCTAATTGCACTCTCTAGTGTGCCCTTTCCAGCATGAAGGAGCTAGAGTGGTCATTGCCCCTTTTCCCTAGCAGCAGCTACGGTCTCCATCTGTAGAGGGGTAAATGATACTAGGTCCACAGGTTTAGACAGAGTAGGGTGAGGGTCTCTAGAAAATGCAAAGCAAGATAAATACACTCAGGGCAAGGTAACAATATGCAAAGAAACCCCCTACCAAAACTACATGTTAAACATTAAGAAAATTCACTCACATTAATTTTCTGGAGTCATTTTTCAGTGACATCAGTTAAAGCTCAAGAAGCCAGGAGTGACTGGGCCTGGAATGTTTGAATATGATGTAGGAAAGTATTTCAGCATAGCCCATGTTTTCATTGTGCTTATCATGTCACTGTAAGACTCATGTTAGCACGCTAAAGAGCCCAGACCTATATGCTGTTGTTCCTACTTCAGACCTCATCAAGTGATTTGCAACCTGGGCAATTAGTTTATCAAGCAAGCCCAGCCATAAACAACATAGCAAAAGCAAGAAGGATTCCATCTTAAAGATAAGATTGACTTTAAAACCCGGGAAGTTAAGAAATATGGTTCTTAACAAACTCTTTAGCAAGCAAATAAGAACTTAGCCCCGCTTGAGGGCAGGGCAGGCAGCCTTGATTGATATGCAGCCAGGCCAAGAAGTTGTTCTTCTGGGAAGTAATCAGCAGTAAATTTCTTATGTTAACTGCAGAATTACTGGCAAGACTGATGAGGAAAAAGACTTCATGTTGCGTAAAGGATGAACATTCTAGGACCACTTAACAAGCCCACATCCCTAGGCCTTTATTACATTCCTAAAACCTCTTAACCACCTAAAAATCCCCTGGACAATGCACATGTATGGACTTTCTTGTTCCCTTCTGGCTTCCATCAGGAGCTCTTGCATCTCAATTTATCTCTAAATAAAAGCATATCCTTGCTTTTCCAACAACAAAATTCTTTTTGTTACTTCGGCTGACTCTGAGAAACCCCACAGCATGCAGTGTAAATGTAAATGAGACCTGACATTCCTGTGTGCTTTCCTTGGAAGTCCTCCTAAATTAAACCCAGCTCAGCACTTTATGGATCAACAGCAGGGACTCTTATTTTTATGACCATCTTTCAAATCCATTTGGAGGCACACATAACTCAAAGTGGAGAGAGGCCTGTTGTGACTGGCAGCCAGCATTACAGGGGGTGCATGCATAGGTTCAGGTTAGTCTCTTATAGATCTCTGAGGGATGTGGAATGAACAGTTGGAATGGGTGGCCCAAAAGTTCCCCCTGAAACATCAGTCTACCTTTATGTCCATCAAGGGATTTAGAGAGAGACCTTGGAAAGGTGTGTCAGTTACCATATTATATGTTTCTTAGGAGAAAGGGAGGATGAGTTATATGTACAAATTTGTTTTTCCCTTTTCCTATGGTCTGAATGTTTGTGTCCCCCCGAAATTCATGTGTTGTAATCCTATCCATTCAAGTTGATGACATTGGGAAGCAGGATCTCTGGGAGATGGTTAGGTCATGAGGATAGAATGTCCATGAGTTGGCTTAGTTCTCTCAAAACAGAAGCTCTAGGGGACACTTATCTCTGTCAACCATGTGAGCACACATCAAGAAGGCCACAACTATGAACGGGGAAGAGAGCCCTGAATCTGCTGGAGCCATGCTCTTGGACTTCTAGTCTCAGAGCTGTGACAGAGAGATTTTTGTTATTTCTGAGGTCTGTAGTCTGTGCACTGTGATTGTACTATGATGTTTCTTTTGTAATTGCACTGTGATCAGACAAAACAAATATGTGTGTGTATAGGCCTCCCTCTCTATATATAAATAATTAAGCAAATAAATATATACCTATAAATACAAATGTCTATACACACTAAAGTCAGTACAGGACCTCTGCCCATTTTCTGCCTGGATGGTTGTATACTGTTGTTAGTGATTTCTTTATTTTGGATATTAACTCCTTATCAGATATATGAGTTACAAATATTTTCTTCCTATTACTAGACTGCCTTTACATTTTGTTGATGGGTTACTTTGCTGAACAGACCTTTTTTAACTTAAGGTATGTACTTTTAAAATTTTTGCTATTTTACATTTGCTTTCGGTCATATCGAAAAAATATTGCAATCCAAGCATCAAGGAGCTTACTTCCTATGCTTTCATCTGAGAAGTTTGTTTGGTTTCAGATCTTACATTCACACCTTTAATCCATTTTGTTTGTATTTCCCCGATTTGTGTAAGATAATTGTGCATTTTCATCTTTTTGCTTGTGGACATCCTTATTTCCATCATTATTCTTTCTCCTGTGTATATGCTCAGCTTTTTTCATAAATTAATTGATCATATATGCATGGGTTTATATCTAGGTTCTCCATTCTGTTCCAATTATCTATGTGTCTATTTTTCTGCCAATACTGTACTGTTTGGTTAGTATAACTTTATAACATAAGTTGAAATCAAGACATGTGATAACACACCCAGCTTCATTCTTTCTTAAGATTGCTTTGTTTATTCCATGAATTTTGTTGTTCCTAGTTATTTTGGATGGTGTTTTCTACTTCTGTGAAATACTCATTTGGAATTCTGATAAGAAAAGCACTGAATTTTATATTGCTTTAGGGTGTGTGATCACATTAACAATATTAATTCTTCCAGTATATGACATGGAATATCTCCAATTTATTTGTGTTACCTTCAATTTCTTTTGTCAATATTTTAACATTTTCTATACCAGTTTTTCATGATGTTGGTTAAACTTATTCCTCTCTGTTTTCTTCTTTCTGATACTTCCATGAGTGTGATTGTGTCTTTAATTTCTCTTTATTATACTTTGTTGTTAGTGCCTAGAAATGCAATTTTATTTGGTATATTTATTTTAAATCCTGCAACTATACTGATTTCATTGATTTAGTTCTAAAAGTTTAAATCATGTTTTAGGGCTTTGCTGCCTTATATAATAGCATATAACCTGAAAATAGAGATAGTTTAACTTGTTCCTCTCCACTTAGGATGACATTATTCCTTTTTTTAGCTAATTGCTCTATCTAGGATGTCCCAAAAGACAGATAAGAGTGAACACGCTTGTACTGTTCCTGATGTTAGAGGATAAGCATTCAGTTTACCACTGAGTATGATGTCGGCCATAGGTTTGTCATCTTTGGACTTCATTTTGTTGAGTTACACTTCTTCTATGCATGCTATACTTGGAGTTTTTCATGAATGGATGTTGAACTGCGTCAAATGCTATTTTCTTCATCTATTGAGCTTATAATATTTTAGATGATTCTTTGTTAATGTGGTGCATCACATTGATTGATTTGTGGATGTTGATCCCTTCTTGCAACACTCAAATGAATCCATTTCGACCATGAAGTATGGTGCTATCAATGTATTATTGAATTCAGTTTGCTAATTTCTCATTCGTAGCTTTTTCACAAATGTTCAACAAAAATAATGGCCTGTAATTTTCTTTTCTTGTGTGTGATTTTATTTTCATGTAATGCTGGCTTTGTAAAATGAATTTGGCAGTATTCCTCATCTTCTAATATTTGAAATAGTTTCAGAATGGCCGGCATTACTTCCTTAAGCATTTGTTAAATATTTTAAATATTTTAACAGAGAAACAATGGTTTTTTTGCTCTTAATGAAATATAAAGGTCATATTCCTATGTCAGGTTCTTTGTACTGAATGGTTCTTTTACTGTAATGCACTTCCCAACATATTTGCATAAAGTACATTTTTCCCACCTATCTCTCCTTATTTAAATATTGCATTCTTGGTGAAGCAATTCTGGATGGTAGTATTTAAATACTCAGCATCACTCAAAAAATTAGAATTCTATTTGCTGCTTTACTTTGTCTCCACAATATATTTATCACCTGGTAACATACCTCATATTTGCACATTTATGTCTTTTTATTCTTTGCAAGGCCACACTTAGGAAACCAGTATAGTATGTACACAAGAACAAATAGGTCACAGGGACAGAAAAGTCTGGAGTCACAAGTTCAGATTTATGAGAGACTCCATACAAATTTAAGCATGGCTCAACTATTAATGGAGAAAGGATGCATTCTTGATTCTTGGGAGAGCTGCCTCACTATATATTAGAAATACAACAGGATACCTATCACCATACACTAGAGAGAATTCTAGTTCTATTTAAGACACTAATATCAAGCATAAGCTACAAAGGAATTTCTGTTAGGAAAATCTAGAAGAAAAGTCACTGTGACCTTGCATGGGGAAGAGCTTCTCAGCCAAATGTCCAAAGCAGCAATCACAGGTGAAACATCTGATAAATTCAGTTACATCAAATTAGTTTTTGTAGATACTGCATAACAAAAAATCCCCTGACCAAAATTAATAGATTACAGAATGAGAGAAAATATTTGCTATATCTAAAATTTTCAGTGGGTAAATATCTAGAATATTTGACAATAAATCAGAAGTAGAAGGCAGCAGTGTGAGTGTAAAAAGAACCAAAGTAATGAACTTGAAAGTTTTAGAAGATAACCACTTCCCACCAAAATAAACAAAGGAATGTAAAGTTGGTAAAGAATGAATTGCTACTTTATGTCTATTAGATTGACAGTTTTAGGAATGGGAGTGATGCTGAATGCAGGCAAGGAGCGGGAAATAATGCTTATAGTTTGAAAATACAAGTCCAGAGCATACTCATTACATAGCAATACATCACAGGAAAAGACACAGGCCCTAGAAGCCCCAGGAACTGTCACCTATGGTGAGGGAAGGTGTATAATGGAAGCGGGAAGGAGAATAAGAGAAATAAACAGATAAGGCAGTGCTTGAGATTGGATGAGGTGTGGTGATACTACAGCATGAACTGCAGAAAATGTAATATAATTTAACATCTCAATACCAAAAATGGCAAAAATCAGAAAGTAGAAAGAGAACAACAAGCTGGGAAAAGGAACAGAAGCAGAGGAAGAAGGAGGAGGAGGAGGAGGAGAAGACATGCTGTCTATTTTGCCTGGGGGACAGTTTGTTGCAGTCCTCATTTTCTTGAATCTTTGGAGACCTGTAGCCCCATCAGGACATTATAATTATCCCCTCTGTCATCAGGAAGCTGTGAGACCTCTCAGGAGCAGTATCTGTTATCAGGGAAAGGAATATTTATATGAGAAACCTTTCAGAGCCCCAGAACATTGAGTTTTAGCGCCAGCTATATTAGGATGTAGGCACATGTGGTCATAGTCTTCACTCGGAAGCCTTTGGGAAGGAAGGTTAGCCCGGGAACTGATGAGGGGCCCGTATGTTTACTCACTCCAGAACTCACATTACTATCCTGAAAGGTGGGGTAAGTCTGTTTGGTTTGTTGAAATACCAGAAGCAGCCCTTCTTAGCGGGTGTGTTTTAAATCTCACTAGTCCCATATATGTAGCTTGTGAAGAAATGTAAGGAAAAAAAAAAACACAGGCAATCACACCCAACTATTTCTTCAGAAATGTCCACTTTAATTGGAATTACCTGAAAGAGTCATCCTAAGAGTTTCACGGATCCCACTGAAAACCAGGGTCCAACTTCAGGCAGCATCTTTCCCTTTCTGTGTATGTGAGTGTCACGTGTTCTCCTTTAGTTATTTGTAGTAAACACCATTTCCTTAAGTAGAGATCATGGCAAAGTGCGAAAACAGCGGGAAGGTGGGAAAGATTAAAAGTTACTTCTTTGGAGGGATTCTTTTTATCTGTGCTTAATTAGCTAATGATCAGGAAGTGGAAGTGAGGATGAAATATAGAGGTAGGCATGTAAAGATACCATATGAAAGAGAGAAAGCACAGAGAATGATTAAAGGAATGCATTTGTTGACAAACGCCCTGGCAGTTTTGAATGGACCATCATCTTAAAAGTGAAACAAAAGCAGTCTTTATTGTCTTTTACCTTTACTGAACCTTACATATCTTAAAGAATCCACGCAGACAACATTATCATTATCCCTAGTTGAATAACAATATACATGACTTAAACACTGATGCTATAGTTTGGAACATTTTGAGAACTTCTTCATGTTGAAAATAAAATTATTTCTTTTACAGGAACCTTCTGGACTCAGCAGTTGGTATGCCTGATTTATTCTGAAGAGCATTGCCACACAACTACAAATGTGAACACAGGTGATCCAGTCTCCTTCCTTGAAAACAACTTTTGAGAAATTCAATTTGACAGAAGACCATCTCTTCTCTTCTGTAGCCACATTCCACACTTCTTGGCTCCAAAGGGCTGAAGAAGGAAAAAGCCGAAGTAGGAAGCCGACTATGCCTGTTGAAAGACTGCTCTTTTCATTATTTCATTTCCTCATTACATTGATTCTATATGCATCCAGTTAGATAATGTGGTATTTTGCACACTGTAATATTCGATAACATTTGCATTCTTATTTATAATATTCAATTTTATATTCACCTGCCTTTTTTTGATTATGTATATGCCACAGATCATTTAAAAGCTAAAGCATATATATCCATTCATATATTTACATTTAAGTGTATATTATATAAAATGTATCATAATTATGTAATAGGTGTCTCTAATTTTAAATTCACTCTATCACTAAGTATATGCATAAACTTCTATCAATTCCTTCTTCCTTTCCCTCCTCACACCTTCCGTGCTTCCTTGGATACTTCCAACCTATTTCCCATTCTCCCTTAAAGCTCAACTTCATGAAAATCAAACAATCTTCAGAACAAGTCAGTCTTCTCTACAGAGTGATTCTCTCTCCCTCTTGACCATCCTTCCTGGTTCAGTCATCTTCATCCATTAAAATTTCAGCTTTTGGTTCCTTTCCTTACTCTCAACCTCAGCTTCTATCACCCATGGTGATGTTGATTTCAAGGTTCATCTGAACGATATTCAGACAGGCCCAGACCAGGAGAGGCCAGCAAACTAACAAATAATTATTGCACTCATTGCTCCCTGGTGTAATAAATATATATGTTTATTATCTATATTTCTGACCTGATTGTAAATCCCTTGAGAGAGGTAGAGGTTTGTGTTCAGGGCTGTGTTCACAGTGGTGAGAACAGTGGCCCACAGGTAGGGGACTTGAATGAAGAACTCACCAATAATTGCACTAATTATATCGTGACTTAGAGCACCTCCTTCAGACTACTGCTTCCTAGTTTACCTGTTCCTTTCTAGATTTCACACCCAGATTGGGTCAGCATCATTCAGGATAAACCCCCTACAGTCTCCTGCAGAAGTGGGTCTAAAATGGTGTATTTTAGCCCTATACTCCCTTCTTTCTAAAGCCACTAGCTCCATTTGTGTATGTTATGATCAGCTGGCAAGCCCTAACTCTTACAACACAATTGGAATGCATTCCTACCCTGCTCAGAGATCTGAGTGACTAGGATAAAACATAAATACCTCAGAGTTTATCTGGTCTTTAAATTTATGGCTAAAGTTATAAAATTCTACTACATTAAATAATTTGCTTTCTTGGATTGCATAATGAATACATGATACTGTCCTTCCTCTTTGGAACCCTCAACAACATTCTGTCCGGTGACTCCACCAGCCCCAGGTAATGACCTAAAAGTCAGAAAGTTACCCTCACTGGTGTCCCCTCAGTGACCTCCCTCCTTAAAAGAAAAATTGCAGTGTGTAGACTGTGTCCGCCCCTATTAGAGATCAACCCCTCCACTCATGGTCAGGGTCAGTTTTGATCGACCCCAGTGTGCCTCAAGTGTTGGTGATTTTGACTCCACAAGGCATTTGGAGCCATCTAGAGTTACTTTTGGCTTGGGCTGTGGTGGTGCTGCTGGTTTGGAGGCAGATGAGACCGGGATGCTGTTAGATATACTCCAGTGCCCAGAGCAGCCCCTGCAACAGAGAACGAATTGGTTTAAAATGTCACTAGTGCTCTTTGAAAACTTTGTTCTCTCCTCAGAGATTCGACTTGAGCAATAATTTCCTTTCTTCAATTCATCATCAATTTCTTCTTGTTTCCTGATCATTGTCATCGGCACTTAATCAAGTTGCCATGATGACATTGAGGTAATGAGTTAACCTAACTTGTTGATTAGGCCTTTTTGTTTCGTCAGAAAAATCAATCCCTGCATTATTTAGTGTTTTCTCTAATGGTTCAATGGGCATGTGAGACACTCTTTCCTTCCTCCTTCTGGCTTCTCCTTATATGTCTAACCTCTAAGTGCCGATCCTGGAAGTATCTGCCCTAGCCTTTTCCTCCTTTCATTCTGCACTTATTACCTTGGTCATATTATATAATTCCACAGCTTTAAATAAAATGTATATGATAACTTTCCACTTTAATTCTCGATGATGGGAACTGCTCAGCTTTCCTACACTGAGAAGTTGCATGATAGTCTACCCAAAGAGGCAGGACCTTTTACTCTGTGATACCACTGTCAGTTTGATGAAAGCAAACAGATATATGACAAGAAGTAACACCCAAACCACAGTTAGAGACATGAAGCATCATAGCAAGGAACTGAAAGTGACTGCTTTCCTTCACATATCGTCCTTTTTAGAAGTGCCCTTCATTTCCTTACAGAACTATCAGTCATCATTGATACTTGTTTGATATTATGAACCACTTTGTTGTTACCAGACAAGTGCCATGGCCGCAGGACACTCTTTCCTGGGCAGTGTGGATCACATAGGGATGAGAAGAGAATAGAAATATCAAGAATCCAAAATACTCATCTCCTGTTATGAAAAGTTGTCTCCAGGCACTGCAAAGGGAGGGGGCAGGGGGATATAAGCTTCTCTACCTAAACTGGATGTCCCCTAAGAGGAGGAACAACAGATATACATGTCAACTCTCAATAGAGATGCAAGTCCTGGTGTTAACTGAATAACTCTGAATGTTCTGTACACACAAAGAGTAGGGCCCTTTAACATGGGCTGGGGCAGATATTAGTGATACTTTGTATTCCTGTAAGACTAGTTTGCCTATTATTGTTAAGGAATTATTTATTTTAGTTGATTATCATAAACAATATTTTAAGTGAACCCTGTATTCCTTCCATGTAAAAAATACTTGACAGGAAACCTGTGTGAGCCAAGCCGTTGTGCTTCCTCTATCAGTGGGGACAATGTTAAGTGTACACTGCAGGATTACAGCAGCACCCTTTGAGTTCATTTGTGTATTGAAAGGTGTTAGTAGGGTATTTCAGTTTTCATAGAATTTTATAATTTTGCAAGCATTTTCACCTGCATTAGCGTCTTATTGCAGGGTAAAAGAATGATGTTGCTCTCACCTGGGAAGTTAAGAAGAGTTGTTTTGAGATGTGTCTGAAGAAAGATTGATAGCGTATGCCATGCAGGGATGGTGTGGCATTGAGGGAAAGAGAAATTTGAACACAAAGGTGATAGCTGAGCACACACAGCACATGGTTGGGGGGTTGTGGATGCTAACATTAGTGGGTCACATTGAACTGAAATGCCTTCAGGGGAAATTGTGATGGTATGAAATAATAATACCCTCCTTTTCCTGCAGTATATTTCTGTATACAGGAACTTGAAAGATTTTATGTGCTCATTTTTTCATTTTTCAAATGAGATGAATACACTGGAACCATGGGTCTCTTTTTAGAAGGAAATGTTAACTGAGTTTATAAACCTAGCAGTAAGTTCAGACCTGTGGGAAGTTTTTCATCTCAGTGAACTTCGAAGAGGGAAAGAAACTCATGAAATGGAGTAGAATGGGTTCTGTGGGCTCTTTATCAAGCTATGGATGGTGTTACCTTGGATGGCAACGTCCTGCTATTCATACAAATTCTACTCACTGCCACCGAAACACAGCATATTGTCACAATAACAAACTTACACTACAGGGAAATATTTACATTCAACCATGAAAGAAGTATAAACAGATCAGGAACTCAGAGGTCTCTGTTCCAGCTCAGCTGAGAAGGGGGCTCAGTGTAGATCACAGGAGGTTGGGGCTTTGGCAGAACATAGTGCATGCAGAAACTTCCAGAGGCTTCTAAGGGACAAAGTGCTGTTTTGCATTGTGTTCTGGGGAGTCAGTATGGCTGGCTGAGCAGGAGCAAGTCTGCTGAGATAGAGATGATGGTCTGGCACAGGAGAAGTATGCTTAGGATCTGCAGCTCTGTGCAGAACTTAGGTAACTACTCAGGGAGCCTACGTTGTCCACTAACTGGAGCAGCTCTGTGCATCTTTGGGGTCAGTGGGAGGAGTTGGTCAGAGAGGATTTGTTCCTATGACTCTTGGTTTATTTTTTCCTTCCTAATTCAACTTTAAAATGATTTCCTTTTAATATAAAATATATTTTTCTCCTAAATAACCAATGGAGCAATGACCAAATAAAAAAAGAGATCAAGCAATACATGGATACAAATGACAATAATAATTCATCACCACAAAATCTGTGGGACGCAGTAAAGGCCGAGCTAAGAGAGAAGTATATTGCAATACAGGCCTCCCTCAGGAAAGAAGAGCAATCCCGTATGAACAGTATAAACTCACAGTTAAAGAAACTAGAAAAAGAAGAACAAATGAGGCCCAAAGTAAGCAGAAGGAGGGACATAATAAAGATTAGACCATAAATAAATAAAATTGGGAAGAATAAAACAATGGAAAGAATAAATGAAAGAAGGAGCTGGTTCTTCAAGAAAATCAACAAAATAGATAAACCCCTAGCCAGACTTATCAAGAAAAAAGGAGAGTCTACACTCATAAACAGAATCAGAAATGAGAAAGGAAAAATCTCTGTGGACATCACAGAAATACAAAGAATTATGATAGAATACTATGAAAAATTACATGGTAAGAAACTGGATAACCTGGAAGAAATGGACCACTTTCTAGAAAAATACAACCTTCCAAGACTGACCCAGAAAGAAACAGAAAATCTATACAGACCAATTACCAGCAATGAAATTTAACTGGTAATAAAAGAACTACCTAAGAAGAAAACTGTGAACCAGATTGTTTCTATGATGTATTTTATCAAACATTTACTTAATAGCTAATAGCCATCCTTCTTAAAGTTTTCCAAAAAATAAAAGAGGAGGGAATATTTCCAAACTCATTCTATGAGGCCAGCATAACTCCAATACTAAAACTAGTAAAAGACAACACAAAGAATGAAAATTACAGACCAAAGTCCCTGATGAATGTACATGCAAAAATACTCAACAAAATATTAGCAAACTGAATTCAAAAATATGTAAAGAAAATTCATCCCCCATGATCAAGTAGGATTTATTCGAGGGATGCAAGGATGGTACAATATTAGTAAATCCATCAACATCATCCACCACACCACCAAAAAGAAGAATAAAATACACATGATCATTTTCTTAGGTGCCGAAAAAGCTTTCAACGAAATGCAACATCCATTCATGATAAAAATTATCAACAAATGGGTTTACAGGGAAAGAACCTCAACATAATAAAGGCCATATATGACATACCCATAGCTAACATCATACCTAACAGTGAGATGCTGAAAGCTTTTCCTTTAAGATGGGGAAGAAGACAAGGATACCCACTGTCTCCATTTCTATTCAACAAAGTCTGGAGCTCCTTGCCATGGCCATGAGATAACACAAACTAATAAAAAGAATCTAGATTGGCAAAGAAGTTAAGCTGTCACTGTTTGCAGATGACATGATATTTTACATAAAAAAAACTAAAGAATCCACTCCAAAACTATTAGATCTAATATCTGAATTCAGCAAAGTTGCAAGATACAAAATTAATACACAGAAATCTGTTGCATTGCTATACACCAATGATGAAAAATCAGAAAGAGAAATCAGGAAAACAATTACATTTGCAATCGCATAAAAAAGAATAAAATATCTAGGAATAAACCTAAGGAAGATGTGAGAGACCTTCACTCTGAAAATGACAGGACATTCATGAGAGAAATAAAAGAAGATACAAATAAATGGAAACACATCCCATACTCATGGACAGAGAAAATTAATATTGTCAGAATGGCCATCCTGCCTAAAGCAATCTACAGATTCAATGCAATTCCTATCAAAATACCAAAAGCATTCTACAATGAACTACTACAAATAGTTCTAAAATTCATATGGAACCACAAAAGACCCTGAATAGCCAAAGCAATCCTGAGAAGGAAGAATAAAGCTGGGGGATTACGCTCCCTGACTTCCAGCTCTACAACAAAGCCACAGTTATCAAAAAAGTTTGGTACTGGCACAAGAACAAACCCATAGGCCAATGGAAGAGACTATAGAGCCCAGATGCATACCCAAGCATATATGGTCAATTAATATGTGACAAAGGACCCATGGACACACAGTGGAGAAATGAGAGGCCCTTCAACAGCTGGTGTTGGCAAAACTGGACAGCTACACTCGAGTGAGTAAAACTGTATTATTGTCTAACTCCATACACAATCCATCTTAAACTTGAAATGGATCAAAGACCTGAATGTACATCATGAAACCATAAAACTCTTAGAAGACAACATAGGAAAAAATCTCCTGAATATAAAAATGAGTAACTTTTACTGAATACATCTTCCCAGGCTAGGGAAACAAAAGCAAAATGAACACTTCGGACTACATCAAGGTAAAAAGCTTCTGTAGAACAAAGGACACCATCAGCAGAACAAAAGGGCATCCTACAGTATGGGAGAATATATTTGTAAATGACATATTCAACAAGGGGTCAACATCCAAAATATATAAAGAACTCACACACCTGAACAACCAAAAAGCAAATAACCCAAATGAAAATTGGTAGAAGATATGATCAGATAATTCTCCAAAGAAGAAATTCAGATGGCCAACAGGCACATGAAAAGATGCTCCACATCACTAATTATCAGGCAAATACCACAATGAGATATCATCTTACACCAGTTAGGATGGCCAGCATGCAAAAGACTAAGAATACTGGAGAGGTTGCAGAGAAAGGAATCCCTCCTACAGTGCTGGTGGGAATGTAAGCTAGTTCAACCATTGTGAAAGCAATATGGAGGTTCCTCAAAAAACTAAAAATAGAAATACCATTTGACCCAGGAATTTCACTCTTAGGAATTTACCCAAAGAATACAAGTTATGAGATTCAAAAACATGTACACAACCCTATGTTTATTGCAGCACTATTTACAATAGCCAAGATACGGAAGCAACCTAAGTGTCCATCAGTACATGAATGGATAAAGAAGAGGTGGTACATATACACAATGGAATACTATTCAGCCATAAGAAAGAAAGAAATCCTACAGCAACATGGATGGAGCTGGAGGATTTTATGCTCAGTGAATAAACTAGGCGGAGAAGGACAAGTACCAAATGATTTTTCTCACTTGTGAAGTATAACAACAAAGCAAAACTGAAGGAACAAGTTATCAGCAGACTCACAGACTCCAAGAAGGAATTAGATGTTACCAAAGGGGAGGGGTGGGGAAGGGCAGGTGGATAGGGAGGGAGAAGGGGATTGAGGGGTATTAAGATTGGCACACATGGTGTGTGGGGAATCATGGTGAAGACAGTGTACCACAGAGAAAGCAAATAGTGACACTGTAGCATCTTTTTAAAATAATTTTTGAGGTATTATTGATATACACTCTTATGACAGTTTCACGTGAAAAAATAATGTGGTTACTACATTTAGCCCTATTATCAAGTCCCCCCCCATACCCCAGTGCAGTCACTGTCCATCAGTGTAGTAAGATGCCACAGATTCACTCTTTGCCTTCCCTGTGCTACACTGTTTATCCCATGATCCCCCACACCATGTGTACTAAACATAATACCCTTCAATTGCCTCCTTCTCCCTCCCTCCCCACCCTCCCTCCCACACCCCTCCCCTTTGATAATCACTAGTCCCTTCTTAGAGTCTCTGAATGTGCTGCTATTTTGTTCCTTCAATTTTGGTTCACTGTTATACTCCACAAATGAGGGAAATCATTTGGCACTTGTCTTTCTCCACCTGGCTTATTTCGCTGAGCATAAAATCCTCCAGCCCCATCCATGTTGTTGCAAATGGGAGGATTTGTTTCTTTCTTATGGCTGAATAGAAACATTGTGTTTCTTTCTTATGGCTGAATATACATTGTGTATATGTACCACCTCTTCTTTATGCATTAATCTTCTGATGGACACTTAAGTTGCTTCCATATCTTGGCTATTGTAAATAGTACTGTGATCAATATAGGGGTGTATATATCTCTTGAATCTGAGAACTTGCATTCTTTGTGTAAATTCCAAGGAGTGGGATTCCCAGGTCAAATGATATTTCTATTTATAGTTTTTGAGGAACCTCCATATTGCTTTCCACAATGATTGCACTAGCTTATACTCCCACCAGCAGTGTAGGAGGGTTCCCCTTTCTCCACATCCATGCCAACATTTATTGTCCTTAGTCTTTTCAATGCTGGATATATTTACTTGTGTAAGGTGATACCTCATTGTGGTATAAATTTGCATTTGCCTGATGATTAGTGATATGGAGCATTTTTTCATAAGCCTGTTGGCCATCTTAAATTTTTCATTGCAGTACTGTCTCTCCATGTACTCTGCCCATTTTTTTTTTTTGCTGTTATTAATTTTTTATTCTCTGGCAAAATCATTTGCATGAGAATGAAGCACCCCCTACCTCTTATTTTTTTTTTTTGAGAGGGCATCTCTCATATTTATTGATCAAATGGTTGTTAACGACAATAAAATTCAGTATAGGGGGTCAACGCTCAATGTACAATCATTAATCCATCTCAAGCCTAATTCTCGTCAGTCTCCAATCTTCTGAAGCATAACGAACAAGTTCTTACATGGTGAACGAATTCTTACATAGTGAATAAATTCTTACATGGTGAACAGTACAAGGGCATTCATCACAGAAACTTTCGATTTTGATCGTGCATTATGACCTATAAACAATCAGGTCAAATATGAATATTAGTTTGATTTTTGTACTTGATTTATATGTTGATCCCACATTTCTCCTATTATTATTATTATTTTTATTTTTAATAAAATGCTGAAGTGGTAGGTAGATGCAAGATAAAGGTAGAAAACATAGTTTAGTGCTGTAAGAAGGCAAATGTAGATGATCAGATGATCAGGTGTGTGCCTATGGACTAAGTATTAATCCAGGCTAGACAAGGGCAGCAAGACATCCACGGATGCAGAAGATTTCTCTCAAAGCAGGGGGGGTGAGGTTCTGAGCCTCACCTCTGTTGATCCCCAAATTCTCACCTGATAGCCCCCCTGCGACTGTGCCTGTCTTAGGTTGTTCCTCCCTTGAGGAATCTTACCCGTCTCTGGCTAACCAGTCATCTTCCGGGGCCATACAGGGAAATGTAAAGTTGGTAAGTGAGAGAGAAGCCATATTGTTTGCAAAGGTTAGCTTTTTACTTCTTTGCAGATTTATGCCCTGTGGCTTCTATGCCCAGCACTTGTCTCGAGGTATCTTTACCACCTGGAGGAATTATGATACTCGGTAAATTCGATATGAGGCACGAATTCTATTTAAGGGTTGTAATTAGGAAGGAAGAAGAAAAGCTATAGATGTAGCATATGAAGGAAACATGGGAGGATTGATTATTTCTTTGACATATCTTCTTGTAGAGTACCTTAAGTATGTATAGGTTTTAAACTACTAACTAATTTGCACACACATATTAACATAATAGGAATACGGTGACATAAACAAAGCAAATCTATAATTACCATCCATCTCCAGTGAAGCCAAGAAAACCATTTAGGCATCCTAGGCATTTGAGAAAATTTGTCTATGATATGATGGATATTGTCCAACTGTACTTGAACAGTCTGAGAGAAATCAGACAAATTAAAGCAGCCCATTTCTGGGATATGTTCACATCCCATATGTTCTTTTAACCATAGATAGTCTATAGTCATAAGATTTTGGAGTGCTACACCTTGCACCCCCCCAACTCCTGGTTGAGTTCCAACAGTACAGATCCGGTCAAATTCGTTGTCTCACTGTATGCACATGCCAGCCTAGACATCTCCCTCCTCATTCCTATGGCAAGTCCAGGAGATGGTGGGCTGGATGCAGCCACAACCGCAGCATCGTCCAAATCCCTGTGGAGGCTTTTTGATGATCATCCCCCAGCACAAGTCCTCCAGAGAGTGCTGATGCCGGAAGCTCCTTCTCATATCATATCTTAGTTCATTTTCTGGGTATCCAAGCTAGGCCTTGATCTTCTGCATAGAAACAAACAGACCCTTTGCCCACACTTTGACATGCCCTCTATACCACTGTGCAGAACTCATTGGAGGTCAGCACACAGTAACTGCTTTTTTTTTTTTTTACTAAGAGAAAGGAATATTATCAGAAAAGAGTAACTCCATAGCTGATCATCTGACACCCTTTAAGTGATCAACATTAAGGATATTTAAAGCATGCGTTGATCTTTGATTTACCAATAGTTTTATCCTATCAAGGAGTAATCCCCCTTTTCTTTCTTTCTTTCTTTCTTTTTTTTTTTTTAAATTTTTAATCTATACTTACATGAAGAATACTATGTTTACTATGCTCTCCCCTATATCAGGTCCCCCCTAACAACCACATTACGGTTACTGTCCATCAGCTTAGCAAAATGTTGTAGAGTCACTACTTGTCCTCTCTGTGTTGTGACTCTGCCCATTTTTTAATCATGTTATTTGCTGTTTGGGTGTTGAGGCATGTGAGTTTTTTTATGTATTTTGAATGTTGACCCCTTGTAAGATACATCATTTACAAATATATTCTCCCAAACTGTAGGATACCTTTTTGTTCTGTTGATGATGTGTCCTTTGCCATACAGAAAATTTTTAGTTTGATGTAGTTCCATGAGTTCATTTTTGCTTTTGTTTCCCTTGCTCAAACAGATACATTCATGAAAAATTTGCTCATGCTTATATTCAGGAAATTTTTGCCTATGTTGTCTTTTAAGTGTTTTATGGTTTCATGATGTACATTCAGGTCTTTGATCCATTTCAAGTTTACTTTTGTGTATGTGGTTGCACAATAATCCAGTTTCACTCTCTTGCATGTAGCTGTCCAGTTTTGTCAACACCAGCTGTTAAAGGGGCTGTCATTTCCCCATAGTATGTCCATGGCTCCATTATCATTTTTTTATCAACCCTACATGGTTGGGTTTATTTCAGGACTCTCTACTCTGTTTCATTGGTCTATATTTCTGTTCTTGTGCCAGTATCAAATTGTCTTGATTACTGTGGGTTTGTAGTAGAGCTTGAATTTGGGGAGCGTAATGCCCCCTCCTTTATTCTTCCTTCTCAGAATTGATTTGATTATGTGAGGTCTTTTGTGGTTCCTTATGAATTTTAGAATGATTTTTCTCTAGTTCATTGAATAATGCTGTTGGCATTTTGATAGGAATTGCATTGAATCTGTAGATTGCTTTAGGCAGGATGGTCATTTTGACAGCATTAATTCTCTCTATCCGTGAGCACAGGATGTGCTTCCATTTATTGGTATCTTCTTTAATTTCTCTCATGAGTGTCTTGTAGTTTTCAGAGTATAGCTCATTCACCTCTTTGGTTAGGTTTATTACTAGGTATTTTATTCTTTTTGATACAACTGTGAATGGAATTGTTTTCCTGATTTCTCTTTCTGTTAGTACATTGGTAGTGTATAGGAATGCCACAGATTTCTGCATATTAATTTGTATCCTGCAACTTTGCTGAATTCAGATATTAGATCTAGTAGTTTAGGGGTGCATTCTTTAGGGTTTCTTTCATACAATATCATGTCATCTGCATTCTTTAGGGTTTCTTTCATACAATATCATGTCATCTGCAAACAGGGACAGTTTAACTTCTTCCTTGCCAATCTGGATGCCTTTTATTTTTTTGTGCTGTGTGATTGCCGTGGCAAGGACCTCCAGTACTATGTTGAATAGAAGTGGGGAAAGTGGGCATCCTTGCCTTGATCCCAATCTTAAAGGAAAAGCTTTTAGCTTCTCACTGTTAAGTATGATATTGGCTGTGGGTTTGTCATATATGACCTTTATTATGTTGAGGTACTTGCCTCTATACCCATTTTTCTGATAGTTTTTATCATGAATAAATGTTGAACTTTGTCAAATGGTTTTTCAAAAGGGGAACCCTCCTACACTGCTGGTGGGAATTAAAATTGGTTCAACCATTGTGGAAAGCAGTATGGAGGTTCCTCAGAATGCTCAAAATAGAAATACCATTTGACCCAGGAATTCCACTTCTAAGAATTTACCCTAAGAATGCAGCACTCCAGTTTGTAAAAGACAGAAGCACCCCTATGTTTACCACTGCACTATTTACAATAGCCAAGATATGGAAGCAACTTAAATGTCCATCTGTAAATGAATGGATAAAGAAGATGTGGTGCATATACACAATGGGATATTACTCAGCTATAAGAAAAAAATAGATCCTACCATTTGCAACAACATGGACGGAGCTAGAGGGTATTATGCTCAGTGAAATAAGCCAGGCGGAGAAAGACAAGTACCAAATGATTTCACTCATATGTGGAGTATAAGAACAAAAGAAAACTGAAGGAACAAAACAGCAGCAGAAGCACAGAACCCAAGAAAGGACTAACAGTTACCAAAGGGAAAGGGACTGGGGAGGACAGGTGGGAAGGGAGGGATAAGGGCAGGTAAAAAGAAAGGGGGCATTATGATTAACATGTATAGTGTGTGGGGGAGCACGGGGATGGCTGTGCAACACAGAGAAAACAAGTAGTGATTTTACAGCATCTTACTATGTTAATGGACAGTGACTGTGAATGGGTATGTGGGGGGGACTTGGTGAAGGGGGGAGCCCAGTAAACATAATGTTCTTCATGTAATTGTAGATTAATGATACCAAAATAAAATTTTAAAAAAATGCTTTTTCAGCATCTATGGAGATGATCATGTGGTTTTTGTCCTTTTTGTTGATGTGGTGGATGATGTTGATAGATTTTCGAATGTTGTACCATCCTTGCATCACTGGAATAAATCCCACTTGATCATGATGGATGATATTTTTTATGTATTTTTAAATTCAGTTTGCTAATATTTTGTTGAGTATTTTTGCATCTATGTCCACCAGGGATATTGGTCTGTAATTTTATTTTTTTCTGGTATTTTTGCTTGGTTTTGGTGTTAGAGTGATGCTGGCATTATAGAATGAGTTTGGAAGTATTTCCTCTTCATCTACGCTATAGAAAACTTTAAGGAGATTGGGCATTAGGTCTTTACCAAATGTTTGATAAAATTCAGCAGTGAAGTCATCTGTTCCAGGGGGTTTTTCTTCGGTAGTTTCTTGATTACCAGTTTGATTTCATTGTTGGTAATTGGTCTGTTCAGATTTTCTCTTTCTTCCTTTGTCAGCCTTTGAAGGTTGTATTTTTCTAGAAAGTTGTCCACTTCTTCTAGGTTATCCAGTTTGTTAGCATACAATTTTTCATAGTATTCTCCAATAATTCTTTGTATTTCTGTGGTGTTCGTACTGATTTTTCCTTTCTCATTTCTGTATCTGTTTATGTGTGTAGACTCTCTTTTTTTCTTGAAAAGTCTGGCTAGGGATTTATCTGTTTTATTTATTTTCTCAAAGTACCAGCTCTTGTTTTCATTGATTCTTTCCATTGTTTTATTCTTCTCTATTTTATTTATTTCTACTGTAATGTTTATTATGTCCCTCCTTCAACTGACTTTGGGCCTCATTTGGTCTTCTTTTTCTAGTTTCATTAATTGTGAGTTTAGACTGCTTATATGGGATTGTTCTTTGTTCCTGAGGTAGGCCTGTACTGCAATATACTTTCCTTTTAGCATGGCCTTGGCTGTATCCCACAGATTTCGTGGTGTAGAATTGTTGTTGTCATTTTTCTCCATATATTGATTGATCTCTGTTTTTATTTGGTCATTGATCCATTGGTTTTATTAGGAGCATGTTGTGAAGCCTCCATGTGTCTGTGAAATTTTTCACTTTCTTTTCATAATTCATTCCTAGTTTCATACCTTTGTGGTCTGAGAAACTGGTTAGTACAATTTCAATCCTTTTGAATTTTCAGAGGCTCTTTTAGTTGCCTAGTATGTGATCTATTCTTGAAAATGTTCCATGTGCACTTGAGAAGAATGTGTATTCTGCTGCGTTTGGGTGTAGAGGTCTCTAGATGTCTTCTAGGTCCATCTGTTCTAATGAGTTGTTCAGTGCCTCTGTGTCCTTACTTATTTTCTGTCTGGTTGATCTGTCCTTCAGAGTGAATGGAGTGTTGAAGTCCCCTAGAATGAATGCATTGCATTCTATTTCCCCTTTTAGTCAGTATTATTTATTTCACATATGTAGGTGCTCCTGTTTTGGGAGCATAGATATATATATAATGGTTATATCTTCTTGTTGGATTGACCCCTTTATCATTATGTAATGTCCTTCTTTGTCTCTTATTTCTCTCTGTTTTGAAGTCTATTTTGTCTGATACAAGTACTGCAACTCCTGCTTTTTTCTATTAGTTGCATGAAATATCTTTTTCCACCCCTTTACTTTTAATCTGTGTATGTCTTTGGGTTTGAAGTGAGTCTCCTGTAGGCAGCATATAGATGGCCTTGTTTTTTTACCCATTCAGTGATGCTATGTCTTTTGATTGGTGCATTCAGTCCATTTACATTTAGGGTGATTATCAATAGGTATGTACGTATTGCCATCACAGACTTTAGATTAGTGGTTACCAAGATTCAACTTTAACTTCCTTACTATCTAAGAGTCTAACTTAACCCACTTAATATGTTATTACAAACACAATCTAAAATTCTGTTCTTTTTCTCCTCCGTTCTCTTCCTCCTCCACTCTTTATATATTAGGTATCATGTTCTGTACTATTTGTCTATCCCTTGATTGAGTCTGGGCATAGTTAATTCAATTTTGCATTTGTTTGGTAATTAGCTGTTCTACTTTCTTTACTATGATTTTATTACCTCTGATGACAGCTATATAACCTTAGGAACACTTTCACCTATAGCAGTCCCTCCACAATAAACTCTAGAGATGGTTTGTGGGTGGTAAATTCTCTCTCATCTTTCACTTATCTGAAAATTGTTTAATCCCTCCTTCAAATTTAAATGATAATCTTTCCATATAAAGTAATCTTGTTCCAGGCCCTCTGCTTCATTGCATTAAAAACATCATGCCACTCCCTTCTGGCATGTAAGGTTCCTGCTGAGAAGCCTGATGTTAGTCTGATGGGCTCTCCTTTCTATGTGATATTATTTCTCTCTCTGCCTGTTTTTAATAATCTGTCTTTATCCTTGATCTTTGCCATTTTATATGCCTTGGTGTTATCCTCCTTGGTTCCCTTGTGTTGGGAGATCTGTGCACCTCTATGGCCTGAGAGACTGTCTCCTTCCCCATATTGGCGAAGTTTTCAGCACCTACCTCCTCAAAGACACTTCACTTTCTATCCCTTTTTCTCTCTGTTCTTCTGTTATCCCTATAATGCGAATGTAGTTCCGTTTGGATTGGTCACACAGTTCTCTCAATATTCTTTCATTCTTAGAGATCCCTTTTTTCTCTCTGTGCCTCAGCTTCTTTGTATTCCTCTTCTATGGTTTCTATTTCATTTATTGTCTCCTCCACCATATCCAACCTGCTTTTAATACCCTCCATTGTGTTCTTCAATGATTGGATCTCTGACCTGAATTACTTCCTGAGTTCTTGGCTATCTTTCTCTTTCTGTACCTCCATCAGCCTGTTAATGATTTTTATTTTGAACTCCCTTTCAGGAACAGTCACGAGATCCATGTCATTTAAATATTTCTCAGGAGTGTATTAATAATTTTACTCTGGACCAGGTTCCTTTGGCATTTCAGATTTCTATATGGCACCCTCAAGTGCCCAGAAGCTCTACTCTCTGGAGGTGCTCAGCCCCTGAAGCAATGTCAGGGGATGCAGGGGAGTGCTATTGGTCCTTGGGGGTAGGAAAGAGTCCTGCTTCCCAGCTGCTATGCCTACTTCCACAACCTGAACCAGTGGGCTGAGTACACAGGTATAAGCTTTTGTCCCAGAGCAGCTGGATATGGATCCCTGCTTTCTGCAAGCAGGCTGAATCCCAGTCTCCCCAGGAACTCCACCTGTCCCAGATTTCCAACTCCGTAATCATGAGAGTATGATGAAAGCACCATGAAATATAAGTTTGTGCTTCCAGAGAAGATCTCTGGAGATAGATATTCAGCAGTCCCAGGTATCCACTCCCTCCCTGCTCAATTTCTCTTCCTCCCACCTGTGAGCTGGGGTGGGGGAGGGGCTTTGGTCCCACTGGGCCACTGCTTGGGTATGTTACCCTGTTTCATGAGGTCTGCTTTTTTCTCCAGGTGTATGCAGTCTGGTGCAGTCCACCTTTCTCAGGGTTAGTTGTATTAATTATATTTTCATATTATATGCAGTTTTAGGAGGAAGCCTCTGTCTCACCTCTCACGCCACCATTTTAATCCTCCTATGTGGCATCTTACTACACAGATGGGCAGTGACTGCAATAGGGTATGTGGGGGGACTTGATAGTATTGGTGAATGTAGTAGTCAGATTGTTTTTCATGTTTTACCTCTGTAGGAATGTGTATCAATAATACTTTAATAAAAAAAGGAAACAGCAATAAGTAAATAAATGAAATAAAATAAAATATATTTGAGAGAATAAAATAATCTTTAATACATATAATAGTTTTCTGGTGGCAGCAGGATGATTCTCCTATTAATCATGTGACAGGGAACAATCTGGACTCTAACAATAGAGTCCCTTTTCCTTCTTTTGTTACTAAGCATTCCTGCACCTCATAAAAAAGCTATAGCTTATTTCACAACCTGTTCAATATATTTGCCTAAATTATTCTCTATCTTCCCACAGTATATGGAAGTCTTTGGTTTGACCATATCAAAGGTTGGTATCAGCACAAAAGTCACTTCAACATCCAGTTCATAGTATTAAAGAAGATGATAAATGTGACAAGAAATTTTACTTCTTATGGTTTAACCCAAGTGGTAATCCAGCCTGGCCTAATGAATTCATGATTCATGTCTAGAATTTTCAAATGACAATATGGAATTAGAGATCCGAGAGGCAGTGTTATAGGAGACTTTTTGCTGTGTCATCTCCTTAGTCTTATCATGAGGTTTTTACTTACAGTTATGGACTTAAATTTCCTTTCAAAAAATAATATGTGTTTGAGGGATTGGTGGTTTTATGAGGACCTGCATATGCTTGATTATTTTGAATCAAAATTTTTCTCTCTCCGTCGTGCTTTATTCATTCTATTTTCTGCAGTATTCATCTTTTTATCATTCTGGATTTAGTTTATCAGACTGAGATGCATTTTTGTTGAAATTTAGACTTGTGTGCCTTATGTTGAATAAACCTGTTACAATAATTTAAAATAAAATGTCTGTGCTCTATAGAATGAATGTGGCTTCCAATAATAGTCATTTATAACTGGTTTGAAGCATAAGGACTTCTGTTTTTTTGTGGATTAATTCCAGAGGCAGGCTATCCTTAGGCTGGGTATGGCAGCTAAAGTATGTCATGAATATTTCAAAAATTTTCTTTTCTCTCTTATGATCTTTGGTGTAATATTGTTGCTCACTCTCATGATTGCAAGGTGGTGCCATGGCTCCAAACACATGTCCTTCTGGGAATAAACATCTAGAGTGAAACTAGAAGAATAGGGACTAAAGGATTTTTTTCCTTGCTCTGTTCCCAGCTTTACCCTAGGAGGAAAGTCAATCTCAGAAAATTCTATTTGACTTTTTCTGTCTGCTTCAATGTCAAAAGTGCATCATGCCACCACTCAAGGCAAAATCTTGTAAGGGAGAATGGGAGTGCCATGAGGACCTCACCTCAAGCAGGACCATTCCTGGAATGGAGCTGGTGCTACAGCCAGGACACCACCAGGGATCTTCTAGCAAGTAAGAAGAGGAAGAGCAGGTATGCAGGCAACAACTAATGGCTGCCACCAGCTGAATACTCATCACAAGCTATGGTTTAAGTCTGCCCCTCAGTGATGATAGAAGCCTAGACTCTCCTGTGGAGTCTATATTAGCTACCAGGAAAATTTCAAGTATCTGGCTGGCTTTTCAACCCTCCTTACAATAGGGCTTCCTCCAGTGTCTCTAGCCAGTTTTGATCTTCTCATCGCAGGCCTGTTCCCAGCTACCTGCAGGGAAATGAACATCTAGCACATCTCTGACCTGACATCTCACAGGTCCCATGCAACTTCAATATTACATATACTATTCCTTTAGTCTAGGTTATACATCTTCTGCTTTGTCTTCATGAAAAGGCTATTTCCATTTAAGACCTTGAACAAATTTCTCTTTTTCCTTGAAACTTTCTCTGAAATCTGTTTCGCACTTACTCTGTCTTCATCTGTCAGACTGTGTCTGATATGTTGTAGCTATTCTCACAAAATTTGCCTTTCGAACACAGATTAAGTGAAATGTGAGCACTTCAGAAATAAATAAAAGTGAGGAGTAAAACTCAAGATGGAGGAAGATTAATTTACCAAGAAGGAATAATGAAATCCCTCTCATTGTGTAATGCTTAATTAATAACAGGCTAAGCCGCAAATTTTTTGTTCCATGATGTTATTTAGTTCTGTCATTTGTATACATTTTCTGTCTAATATTTGCATAATGTATCAGTCTCTGATTTACTTCAGCATCTCAGAAGTACTATCTCAAAACTCTGCCAATTTTGGGGGAAGGAGCTGAGGGAGGAGGACATGAACGTTGTGAGGCAAGCTGCATTTGAGAATATGAAGTCTGACCCACTTGCTAATTTTGAAAATGCACTAAAAACATGAGCACTCTAAAAGAACTCATGGGTGTTTTCTTCACAAAGGTGAGGTTCAGGAATGTCTGGTTTGATCTGAAGTGCAAACAGACCAACATGCTCTGTACTTCTTGACAGAGTTTCCCAAAATGGAGCTCTCCTGTCCCCTTTCCTTCTACTGATATTTGATATTCCATGATTTCACCTCCATACTCTTCCTGTGAATACATTATTTGTTCCCTGAAGTTATCAGAGTAATAATCTACAATCCCAAGGTGTTTACATGGCCACTAGACATCTACCAATGCCTAGCATAGTGCCTTCCACAAACTGGGGGTGCATTGAGTGTTAGACCCTTTCCCTACATGAACATGGCTACAGTTCTGATGTTTAGTTAATGATGAATCTTTAAGCCATCACTGGCTGCTTTTGTATTTCCACAGATTTTTCTGAGTATCAGCATTCATCAGAGTGAATATCAACACACGTTTGTTATCAGGAGTGATTATTACATGTCTTATATCAATCTAGAATCTTGTATTATCCAAATTTATGGGAATATCTTTATTGTCTGTCCTATTGTTGAGAGAGATTTTAGATTGAATGGAATCATTATACAACTGATACATTTGAACCTACTAAATCATTTTCATTTCATGCAGTCATTCCAAATTATGCTTTATGAACTTTTAACTGAGGATGACTTTGTTTTCTTGACTTTTGGTATCCCTTCATCTCTTAGGTGTATCTTTCTCCTTCCCTTAAAAAGTTGAAGTGGTGGTAACAGGGACCCGACCTGAAGAGTGGGTGTGCCCTTTCCCTGTAGCCCAGCACAGACTGTTGTGTTCTAGATGCTAAGGTTATTGTCATCTGTCATTATTGCTGTACTTGCATTTGGACTTTCTTTGAGAAAAGAAAACTATCTGTGCACCCATGTCATTAATGAAACTAAAGAAGAGTGACTAAACTGGTAAATAAGGAAAATCAGAGCAAGGAAAAATTGTTTTGTTGTAGTGATGTATATACCCACATATTTACTATGCAGATTCACATGCACTTCTGTCACTGTAGTTACCTCCTCGAATGTCATTTGCATTGATATGACCAATCCTGCAGGAAGATTTCTTTGAGCTTTAGGTTGTTTGATATTTTTGTTTTCTTTTAATTCAATGTATTTTAAAATGAGTGTTTCTTCTCTTTCCTCTCCTTCTGCAATTTGTCGTCACAATTCAGTTTGTCTGTAAATTGAGCTTGAGGCTGCATCATATCTACATTGAGTAAACGTAGAGTAATTTCAGCCTTGCCTTTATAAAGTTTTTCCTTTTAGCAATATTTTCACATCTCTCATAAAATCTATGTCCTCATCAGAAAATACGGGATTTTTATAAGACTTCTGTAAAATACAATAAGCAGTGCTGGTGTGGAATTAAAGAGGGATTAAATTGCAGTGATTTCCTTTTTCATCCAAGTGGCTGAAAGCTTAGAAAGTGGAGTAATTGTACCAAGGTATAGAATAATTAAAATGATAGTTTGTTTACCAGATTTGTAGAAAGTGAGAGAGTGAAGACAGGGCCAAGTATCACATCATGGAATATTCCAATGCCAGGATAATTTCTACATTGTGGAAGTAGAAAGTAAATAATATAACCAATTTTCCCCTTCTCATAAGATAGGTCATCTGAAGATATTGTGGTATTTAGAGGCATCAACAAATTGTTACATGCCAGAAGGGGCAGAGCCAAGATGGCAGTGTGAGTAGGACAGTGGGAATCCCCTCCCAAAAAGATATATATTTTTGAAAATACAACAAATACAACTATCCCTACAAGAGAGACCCGAAGACACAGGACAACAGCCAGAATACATCCACACTTGCAAGAACCCAGCACCTGGTGAAAGGGGTAAGATACAAGACACAGAACAGGGGGACACGAGATCCCTCAACACGGCTTCCAGAGGGAGGAGAAGAGTCGGAGCAGAGAGGGAGAGGGAGCCCAGGATTGGTAAACACCCAGCCTCAGCCGTCCGCACAAGAGCACAGACACACAATGCATGCATGGGGTGCTGGAAACTAGGGAAGCAGGACAGTAAGACCTGTGAGCGGGTCCCACAGTCGGCGCTCCTGGGACAAAGAAAAGTGAGTGCTTTTTGAAAGTCTTAAAGGGACAGGGACCCCACAGCTGAATGGAAGCATTCCGGGTCACAGTCCAGCAGCTGCAAATTCCAGGGAACTCTGGGTGCACTAACCCCCTGGGCAACAGCTCTGAGACCCCTCATGGAGGTAAACAGCCAAAGAGACCCCCGCACATTACCCCTCTGGTGCCCTGCCATAGCAGAGCAGTGGTCTGAGGCTGACTACGCCCACAGCAAGGGAGCTTCCTCCATATCTGTCGGGCAAGATACAGAGACCCAGTCTACACCCAATTGCCCAACGAAAGCCACAAGGGGTCGCAGTTGTCCCATTAAAGAAAGGCCAGGAGCAATTTGAAAAAGTCTAGGCTCTTCCAGCTGACAGATGTGTCAATAGCATACCACTGCACCTATCAACATGAAAAAGCAAAAAAATTTGATCCAGACAAGACTAACCCAGACAGCTTTGACATCTGCTACATCTTCCCCTGAGAAGGAACCTGAGAATATAGATTTAACCAGTCTTCCTGAAAAAGAATTCAAAACAAAAGTCATAACCATACTGATGGACTAACAGAGAAATATGTAAGAACTAAGGAGGGAGAATACAGAAATAAAACAATCTCTGGAAGGACATCAAGCAGAATGGATGAGATGCAAGAGACCATTAATGGACTAGAAAAAAGAGAACAGGAATGCAGAAAAGCTGTTGCAGATAGAGATAAAAGGATCTCCAGGAATGAAAGAATTTTAAGAGAATGGTGTGACCAATCCAAAAGGAACAATATCTGCATTATAGGGGTACCATAAGAAGAAGAGAGAGAAAAAGGGATAGAAAATGTCCTTGAAGAAATAATTGCTGTAAAGTTCCCCAAACTAGGGGAGAAAATGGCCTCTCAGATCACAGAGGTACACAGAACTCCAATGACAAGGGATCCAAGGAGGGCAACACCAAGACACATAATAATTAAAATGGCAAAGATCAAAGACAAGGACAAAGTATTAAAGGCTGCAAGAGAGAAAAAAAAAGGTTACCTACAAATGAAAACCCATCAGGCTATCATCAGACTTCTCAACAGAAATCCTACAGGCCAGAAGAGAATGGCATGATATACTTAATGCAATGAAACAGAAGGGCCTTGAACCAAGAATACTCTATCCAGTATGATTATCATTTTAATATGAAGGAGGGATTAAACAATTCCCAAAAAAAGCAAAAGTTGAGGGAATTTGCCTCCCACAAACCACCTCTACAGGGCATCTTACAGGGAATGCTGGAGATGGGAGCACTACTAAAAAGAGCACAGAAGAAAACACCCAACATATGAAAAAGGGAGGAGGACGAAAAAGAAGGGAGAGAAATAATCAACAGACCATGTTTATAATAGCTCAACAAGCGAGTTAAGTTAGACAGTAAGATACAAAAGAACCTAACCTTGAACCCTTGGTAACCACAAACTTAAAGCCTACAATGGCAATAAGTACATACCATTCAATGATCAACCTAAATGTAAATGGACTGAATGCACTAATCAAAAAGCACAGAGTAACAGAATGGATAAAAAAGCAAGACCCATCCATATGCTGCTTACAAGATACTCACCTCAAACCCAAAGACACACACAGACTTAAGGTCAAGGGGTGGGAAAAGATACTTCATGCAGACAACAAAGAGAAAAAAAGCAGGTTGCAATACGAGTATGAGACAAAACAGACTTCAGAAGGCGGAGCCAAGATGGCGGCGTGAGTAGAGCAGTGGAAATCTCCTCCCAAAAACACATAGAGCTATGAAAATATAACAAAGAAAAATCTTCCTAAAATAGAGACCACAGGACACAGGACAACATCCAGACCACATCCACACCTGCAAGAATCCAGTGCCTTGTGAAGGGGGTAAGATACAAGCCCCAGCCCGGCGGGACCCGAGCGCCCCTCCCCCCGGCTCCTGGCGGGTGGAGAGAAACCGGAGCGGTTTTTTTTCTTCTTTTTTTTGGCGAGCGCTTTTTGGAAGCCTTAGAGGGACGGGCCCCCGTTGCTGGGGAGGCAGGGTGGCGGGACCGGTGAGGAGGTGCCTGGGAACGGCGCCGGAGGACAAAGAATATCCCGCGTTTCTCCCTGCGGGACCGGTGGGCGGGTGCCTGAGACCAGTGCCTGAGGACGGAGGAGGTCGCGCGTTTTTCCCCTTTTTTTTTTTTTTTTTTCTCTTTTTGGCGAGCGCTTTTTGGAAGCCTTGAAGGGACGGGGACCCCAGTGCTAGGGAGGCACAGTGGCGGGACTGGTGAGCGGGTGGCTGGGACCGGCGCCTGAGGACAAAGAATATCCCCCGTTTTTCCCTGCGGGACCGGTGGGCGGGTGCCTGAGACCGGCACTTGAGGACAGAGGAAATCGCGCGTTTTTCCCCCTTTTTTTTTTTCTCTTTTCTGCGAGTGCTTTTTGGAAGCCTAAAAGGGACAGGGACCCCGGTGCTAGGGAGGCAGGGCGGCGGGACTAGTGAGCGGGTGCCTGGGACCGGCACCTGAGGACAAAGAATATCCCGCATTTTTCCCTGTGGGACCAGTGGGTGGGTGCCTGAGACCAGCACCTGAGGACGGAAGAAATCGCGCGTTTTTCCCCTTTTTTTTCTCTCTTTCTGCCGAGTGCTTTTTGGAAGCCTTGAAGGGACAGGGACCCCAGTGCTAGGGAGGCAGGGCGGCGGGACTGGTGAGCGGGTGCGTGGGACCAGTGCCTGAGGACAAAGAATATTCAGCGTTCCTTCCCTGCGGGACCGGTGGGTGGGTGCTTTTTGGAAGCCTTGAAAGGACAGGGACCCTGGTGCTAGGGAGACAGGGCAGCAGGACCAGTGAGCGGGTGCCTGGGACCGGCACCTGAGGAGAAAAAAAAAAAAAAAATCGCTTGTTTTTTCCTTTTTTTTCCTTTTTTTTTTCTCTTTCTTTCTGTTCCCTCTCTCATTGTTGCTGCTGTTGTTTTGGTTTGGAGAGTGCTTTTTGGAAATCTTAAAGGGGCAGGACAGGTCACTTAGACCAGAAGCAGGGAATCTGGGGATCTCTGGGCACTCTAACCCCCTGGGCAGCAGGGAGCACAGAGGCCCCTTACGGAGATAAATAGTCTCCTGGCTGCTTCCCCTCCAACGGGGCTCCACCATTTTGGAGGAACAGCCCCAGCCAGGCCAAGCCCACAGCAACAGCGGAGATAAACCCCAAAGCAACTGGGCAGGAAGCAGAAGCCCTGTCTGTGCACAGCTGCCCAGCACAAGCCACTAGAGGTCGCTATTCTCCCAGGAAAAGGCTACAAACCAACAAGAAGGGAAGCTCTTCCAGCGGTCACTTGTACCAGCTCTGCAAACTATCTCTATCACCATGAAAAGGCAAAACTACAGGCAGACAAAGATCACAGAGACAACACCTGAGAAGGAGACAGACCTAACTAGTCCTCCTGAAAAAGAATTCAAAATAAAAATCATGAACATGCTGACAGAGATGCAGAAAAAAATGCAAGAGCAATGGGATGAGATGCAGAGAAAAATGCAAGAGCAGTGGGATGAGATGCAGAGAAAAATGCAAGAGCAGTGGGATGAAGTCCGGAAGGAGATCACAGATGTCAGGAAAGAGATCACAGAAGTGAAACAATCCCTGGAAGGATTTATAAGCAGAATGGATAAGATGCAAGAGGCCATTGAAGGAATAGAAGCCAGAGAACAGGAACGTATAGAAGCTGACATAGAGAGAGATAAAAGGATCTCCAGGAATGAAACAACACTAAGAGAAATATGTGACCAATACAAAAGGAAAAACATTCGTATTATAGGGATACCAGAAGAGGAAGAAAGAGGAAAAGGGATAGAAAGTGTCTTTGAAGAAATAATTGCTGAAAACTTCCCCAAACTGGGGGAGGAAATAATCGAACAGACCATGGAATTATACAGAACCCCCAACAGAAAGGATCCAAGGAGGACAACACCAAGACACATAATAATTAAAATGGCAAGGATCAAGGACAAGGAAAGAGTTTTAAAGGCAGCTAGAGAGAAAAAGGTCACCTATAAAGGAAAACCAATCAGGCTAACATCAGACTTCTCAACAGAAACCCTACAGGCCAGAAGAGAATGGCATGATATACTTAATGCAATGAAACAGAAGGGCCTTGAACCAAGGATACTGTATCCAGCACGACTATCATTTAAATATGATGGTGGGATCAAACAATTCCCAGACAAGCAAAAGCTGAGGGAATTTGCTTCCCACAAACCACCTCTACAGGGCATCCTACAGGGACTGCTCTAGATGGGAGCACCCCTAAAAAGAGCACAGAACAAAACACACAACATATGAAGAATGGAGGAGGAGGAATAAGAAGAGAGAGAAGAAAAGACTCTCCAGACAGTGTATATAACAGCTCAATAAGCGAGCTAAGTTAGGCAGTAAGATACTAAAGAAGCTAACCTTGAACCTTTGGTAACCACGAATCTAAAGCCTGCAATGGCAATAAGTACATATCTTTCAATAGTCACCCTAAATGTAAATGGACTTAATGCACCAATCAAAAGACATAGAGTAATAGAATGGATAAAAAAGCAAGACCCATCTATATGCTGCTTACAAGAAACTCACCTTAAACCCAAAGATAAGCATAGACTAAAAGTCAAGGGATGGAAAAACATATTTCAGGCAAACAACAGTGAGAAGAAAGCAGGGGTTGCAGTACTAATATCAGACAAAATAGACTTCAAAACAAAGAAAGTAAC
Source organism: Manis javanica (assembly GCF_040802235.1). NCBI lineage: Eukaryota > Metazoa > Chordata > Mammalia > Pholidota > Manidae > Manis > Manis javanica. The sequence goes on from NC_133168.1 coordinate 36,335,181, forward strand.
AAGAGATAAAGAAGGCCACTACATAATGATAAAGGGCTTAGTCCAACAAGAGGATATAACCATTCTAAATATATATGCACCCAATACAGGAGCACCAGCATATGTGAAGCAAATACTAACAGAACTAAAGAGGGAAATAGACTGCAATGCATTCATTGTAGGAGACTTCAACACACCACTCACCCCAAAGGATAGATCCACCGGGCAGAAAATAAGTAAAGACACACAGGCACTGAACAACACACTAGAACAGATGGACCTAATAGACATCTATAGAACTTTACATCCAAAAGCAACAGGATATACATTCTTCTCAAGTGCACATGGAACATTCTCCAGAATAGACCACATACTAGCTCACAAAAAGAGCCTCAGTAAATTCCACAATATTGAAATTCTACCAACCAATTTTTCAGACCACAAAGGTATGAAAGTAGAAATAAATTCTACAAAGAAAACAAAAAGGCTCACAAACACATGGAGGCTTAACAACATGCTACTAAATAATCAATGGATCAATGAACAAATCAAAATAGAGATCAAGGAATATATAGAAACAAATGACAACAACAACACTAAGCCCCAACTTCTGTGGGATGCAGCGAAAGCAGTCTTAAGAGGAAAGTATATAGCAATCCAGGCACACTTGAAGAAGGAAGAACAATCCCAAATGAATAGTCTAACATCACAATTATTAAAACTGGAAAAAGAAGAACAAATGAGGCCTAAAGTCAGCAGAAGGAGGGACATAATAAAGATCAGAGAAGAAATAAACAAAATTGAGAAGAATAAAACAATAGCAAAAATCAACGAAACCAAGAGCTGGTTCTTTGAGAAAATAAACAAAATAGATAAGCCTCTAGCCCAACTTATTAAGAGAAAAAGAGAGTCAACACAAATCAACATAATCAGAAATGAGAATGGAAAAATCACGACAGACTCCACAGAAATACAAAGAATTATTAAAGACTACTATGAAAACCTATATGCCAACAAGCTGGAAAACCTAGAAGAAATGGACAACTTCCTAGAAAAATACAACCTCCCAAGACTGACCAAGGAAGAAACACAAAAGTTAAACAAACCAATTACAAGCAAAGAAATTGAAACAGTAATCAAAAAACTACCCAAGAACAAAACCCCGGGGCCGGACGGATTTACCTCGGAATTTTATCAGACACACAGAGAAGACATAATACCCATTCTCCTTAAAGTGTTCCACAAAATGGAAGAAGAGGGAATACTCCCAAACTCATTCTATGAAGCCAACATCACCCTAATACCAAAACCAGGAAAAGACCCCACCAAAAAAGAAAATTACAGACCAATATCCCTGATGAATGTAGATGCAAAAATACTCAATAAAATATTAGCAAACAGAATTCAACAGTATATCAAAAGGATCATACACCATGACCAAGTGGGGTTCATCCCAGGGATGCAAGGATGGTACAACATTCGAAGGTCCATCAACATCATCCACCACATCAACAAAAAGAAAGACAAAAACCACATGATCATCTCCATAGATGCTGAAAAAGCATTTGACAAAATTCAACATCCATTCATGATAAAAACTCTCAGCAAGATGGGAATAGAGGGCAAGTACCTCAACATAATAAAGGCCATATATGATAAACCCACAGCCAGCATTATACTGAACAGCGAGAAGCTGAAAGCATTTCCACTGAGATCGGGAACCAGACAGGGATGCCCACTCTCCCCACTGTTATTTAACATAGTACTGGAGGTCCTAGCCACGGCAATCAGACAAAACAAAGAAATACAAGGAATCCAGATTGGTAAAGAAGAAGTTAAACTGTCACTATTTGCAGATGATATGATACTGTACATAAAAAACCCTAAAGACTCCACTCCAAAACTACTAGAACTGATATCGGAATACAGCAAAGTTGCAGGATACAAAATCAACACACAGAAATCTGTAGCTTTCCTATACACTAACAACGAATCAATGGAAAGAGAAATCAGGAAAACAATTCCATTCACCATTGCATCAAAAAGAATAAAATACCTAGGAATAAACCTAACCAAAGAAGTGAAAGACTTATACTCTGAAAACTACAAGTCACTCTTAAGAGAAATTAAAGGGGACACTAATAAATGGAAACTCATCCCATGCTCATGGCTAGGAAGAATTAATATCGTCAAAATGGCCATCCTGCCGAAAGCAATATACAAATTTGATGCAATCCCTCTCAAATTACCAGCAACATTCTTCAATGAATTAGAACAAATAATTCAAAAATTCATATGGAAACACCAAAGACCCCGAATAGCCAAAGCAATCCTGAGAAAGAGGAATAAAGTAGGGGGGATCTCACTCCCCAACTTCAAGCTCTACTACAAAGCCATAGTAATCAGGACAATTTGGTACTGGCACAAGGGCAGAGCCGCAGACCAGTGGAACAGATTAGAGACCCCAGAAATTAACCCAAGCATATATGGTCAATTAATATTTGATAGAGGAGCCATGGACGTGCAATGGCGAAATGACAGTCTCTTCAACAGAAGGTGCTGGCAAGACTGGACGGCTGCATGTAGGAGAATGAAACTGGACCATTGTCTAACCCCGTATACAAAGGTAAACTCAAAATGGATCAAAGACCTGAATGTAAGTCACGAAACCATTAAACTCTTGGAAAAAAACATAGGCAAAAACCTCTTAGACATAAACATGAGTGATCTCTTCTTGAACATATCTCCCCGGGCAAGGAAAGCAACAGCAAAAATGAGCAAGTGGGACTACATTAAGCTGAAAAGCTTCTGTACAGCGAAAGACACCATCAATAGAACAAAAAGGAACCCTACAGTGTGGGAGAATATATTTGAAAATGACAGATCTGATGAAGGCTTGACGTCCAGAATATATAAAGAGCTCACATGCCTCAACAAACAAAAAACAAATAACCCAATTAAAAAATGGGCAGAGGAACTGAACAGACAGTTCTCCAAAAAAGAAATACAGATGGCCAAGAGACACATGAAAAGATGCTCCACATCGCTAATTATCAGAGAAATGCAAATTAAAACTACAATGAGGTATCACCTCACACCAGTAAGGATAGCTGCCATCCAAAAGACAAACAACAACAAATGTTGGCGAGGCTGTGGAGAAAGGGGAACCCTCCTACACTGCTGGTGGGAATGTAAATTAGTTCAACCATTGTGGAAAGCAGTATGGAGGTGCATCAAAATGCTCAAAACAGACCTACCATTTGACCCAGGAATTCCACTCCTAGGAATTTACCCTAAGAACGCAGCAATCAAGTTTGAGAAAGACAGATGCACGCCTATGTTTATCGCAGCACTATTTACAATAGCCAAGAATTGGAAGCAACCTAAATGTCCATTGGTAGATGAATGGATAAAGAAGATGTGGTACATATACACAATGGAATACTACTCAGCCATAAGAAGTGGAAAAATCCAACCATTTGCAGCAACATGGATGGAGCTGGAGAGTATTATGCTCAGTGAAATAAGCCAAGCGGAGAAAGAGAAATACCAAATGATTTCACTCATCTGAGGAGTATAGGAACAAAGGAAAAACTGAAGGAACAAAACAGCAGCAGAATTACAGAACCCAAAAATGGACTAACAGGTACCAAAGGGAAAGGAACTGGGGAGGATGGGTGGCCAGGGAGGGATAAGGGGGGGGAGGAAGAAGGGGGGTATTAAGATTAGCATGCATGGGGGGAGGGAGAAAGGGGAGGGTGGGCTGCACAACACAGAGAGGACAAGTAGTGACTCTACCACATTTTGCTAAGCTGTTGGACAGTAACCGTAATGTGGTTGTTAGGGGGGGACCTAATATAGCGGAGAGCATAGTAAACATAGTATTCTTCAGGTAAGTGTAGATTAAAAATTAAAAAAAAAAAAAGAAAGAAAGAAAGAAAAGGGGGATTACTCCTTAACAGGATAAAACTATTGGTAAATCAAAGATCAACGCATGCTTTAAATATCCTTAATGTTGATCACTTAAAGGGTGTCAGATGATCAGCTATGGAGGTACTCTTTTCTGATAATATTCCTTTCTCTTAATTAAAAAAAAAAAAAAAAAAAAAAAAAGCAGTCCCTGTGTGCTGACCTCCAATGAGTTCTGCACAGTGGTATAGAGGGCATGTCAAAGTGTGGGCAAAGGGTCTGTTTGTTTCTATGCAGAAGATCAAGGCCTAGCTTGGATACCCAGAAAATGAACTAAGATATGATATGAGGAGGAGCTTCCGGCATCAGCACTCTCTGGAGGACTTGTGCCGGGGGATGATCATCAAAAAGCCTCCACAGGGATCCGGACGATGCTGCGGTTGTGGCTGCATCCAGCCCACCGTCTCCTGGACTTGCCATAAGAAGGAGGAGGGAGATGTCTAGGCTGGCATGTGCATACAGTGAGACAACGAATTTGACTGGATCTGTACTGTTGGAACTCAACCAGGAGTTGGGAGGGGTGCAAGTTGTAGCACCCCAAAATCTCATGACTATAGACTATCTATGGTTAAAAGAACATATGGGATGTGAACAGATCCCAGAAATGGGCTGCTTTAATTTGTCTGATGGTTCAAGTACAGTTGGAAAATATCCATCATATCATAGATAAATTTTCACAAATGCCTAGGGTGCCTAAATGGTTTTCTTGGCTTCACTGGAGATGGCTGGTAATTATAGATTTGCTTTGTTTATGTCACCGTATTCCTATTATGTTAATATGTGTGTGCAAATTAGTTAGTAGTTTAAAACCTATACATACTTAAGGTACTATACAAGAAGATATGTCAAAGAAATAATCAATCCTCCCAAGTTTCCTTCATATGCTACATCTATAGCTTTTCTTCTTCCTTCCTAATTACAAACCTTAAATAGAATTCGTGCCTCATATCGAATTTACCGAGTATCATAATTCCTCCAGGTGGTAAAGATACCTCGAGACAAGTGCTGGGCATAGAAGCCACAGGGCATAAATCTGCAAAGAAGTAAAAAGCTAACCTTTGCAAACAATATGGCTTCTCTCTCACTTACCAACTTTACATTTCCCTGTATGGCCCCGGAAGATGACTGGTTAGCCAGAGACGGGTAAGATTCCTCAAGGGAGGAACAACCTAAGACAGGCACAGTCGCAGGGGGGCTATCAGGTGAGAATTTGGGGATCGGCAGAGGTGAGGCTCAGAACCTCACCCCCCCTGCTTTGAGAGAAATCTTCTGCATCCGTGGATGTCTTGCTGCCCTTGTCTGGCCTGGATTGATACTTAGTCCATAGGCACACACCTGATCATCTGATCATCTACATTTGCCTTCTTACAGCACTAAACTATGTTTTCTACCTTTGTCTTGCATCTGCCTACCACTTCAGCATTTTATTAAAAATAAAAATAATAATAATAATAGGAGAAATGTGGGATCAACATATAAATCAAGTACAAAAATCAAATGAATATTCATATTTGACCTGATGGTTTATAGGTCATATTGCATGATCAAAACCGAAAGTTTCTGTGATGAATGCCCTTGTACTGTTCACCATGTAAGAATTTATTCACTCTGTAAGAATTTGTTCACCATGTAAGAACTTGTTCGTTATGCTTCAGAAGATTGGAGACTGACGAGAATTGGGCTTGGGATGGATTAATGATTGTACATTGAGCATTGACCCCCCTATACTGAATTTTATTGTTGTTAACAACCATTTGATCAATAAATATGAGAGATGCCCTCTCAAAAAAAAAAAAAAAAAAAAAAAAGAGCCAAAAAAAAAAAAAAACAGACTTCAAAATAAAGAAGGTAACAAGAGATAAAGAAGGGCATTATATAATGATAAAGGGCTCAGTCCAACAAGAGGATATAATCATTATAAATATATATTCACTCAATAAGGGAGCACCAACATATGTGAAACAAATAGTAACAGAATTAAAGGAAAAAATAGAATGCAATGCATTCATTTTGGTAGACTTCAAAACACCACTCACTCCAAAGGACAGATCCACCAGACAGAAAATAAGTAAGGACACAGAGGCACTGAACAACACACTAGAACAGATGGACCTAATAGACATCTACAGAACTCTACATCCAAAAGCAGCAGGATACACATTCTTCTCAAGTTCACATGGAACATTCTCCAGAATATACCACATAATAGGCCACAAAAAGAGCCTCAGTAAATTCTAAAAGATTGAAACCCTACCAACCAACTTTTCAGACCACAAAGGCATAAAACTAGAAATAAATTGTACAAAGAAAGCAAAAAGGCTCACAAACACATGAAGACTTATCAACACACTCCTAAATAATCAATGAATCAATGACCAAATTAAAATGTAGATCCAGCAATATATGGAAACCAATGACAACAACACAAATCCCCAACTACTGTGGGATACAACAAAAGCAGTCTCAAGAGGAAAGTATGTAGCAATCCAGGCCTATTTAAAGAAGCAAGAACGATCCCAAATGAATGGTCTAACATCATAATTATCGAAATTGGAAAAAGAAGAACAAACAAGGCCTAAGGTCAGCAGAAAGAGGGACGTAATAAAGATCAGAGAAGAAATAAATAAAATTGAGAAGAATAAACAATAGCAAAAATCAAAGAAACCAAGAGCTGGTTCATTGAGAAAATAAACAAAATAGATAAGCCTCTAGCCAGAACTATGAAGAGGAAAAGAGAGTCAACACACACCAACAGAATCAGAAACGAGACAGGAAAAATCACGACGGACCCAACAGAAATACAAAGAATTATTAGAGAGTACTATGAAAACCTATATGCTAACAAGCTGGGAAATCTAGGAGAAATGGACAACTTCCTAGAAAAATACAAACTTCCAAGACTGACCCAGAAAGAAACAGAAAATCTAAACAGACCAATTACCAGCAACAAAACTGAAGCGGTAATGAAAAAACTACCCAAGAAGAAAACCCCCGGGCCAGATGGATTTACCTGGGAATTTTATCAGACGTACAGAGAAGACATAATACCTATTCTCCTTAAACTTTTCCAAAAAATAGAAGAGGAGGGAATACTCCCAAACTCATTCTATGAAGCCAACATCACCCTAATACCAAAACCAGGTAAAGACCTCACCAAAAAAGAAAACTACAGACCAATATCCCTGATGAACGTAGATGCAAAAATACTCAAGAAAATATTAGCAAACCGAATTCAAAAATACATCAAAAGGATCATACACCATGACCAAGTGGGATTCATCCCAGGGATGCAAGGATGGTACAACATTCGAAAATCCATCAACAACATCCACCAAATAAAAAAAAAATAAGACAAAAACCACATGATCATCTCCATAGATGCTGAAAAAGCAATCGATAAAACTCAACATCCATTCATGATAAAAACTCAACAAAATGAGTATATAGGGAAAGTACCTCAACATAATAAAGGCCATATATGATAAAACCACAGCCGACATCACACTGAACAGCGAGAGGATGAAAGCTTTTCCTCTGTGATCAGGAACAAGACAGGGATGCCCACTATCCCCACTGTTATTCAACATAGTACTGGAGGTCTTAGCCATGGCAATTAGACAAAACAAAGAAATACAAGGAATCCAGATTGGTGAAGAAGTTAAACTGTCACTATTTGCAGATGACATGATATTGTACATAAAAAAAACCTAAAGACTCCACTCCGAAACTACTAGAGTTAATATTGGAATTCAGCAAAGTTGCAGGATGCAAAATTAACACACAGAAATCTGTGGCTTTCCTATACACTAACAATAAACTAATAGAAAGGGAAATCAGGAAGACAATTTCATTCACAATAGTTTCAAAAAGAATAAAATACCTAGGAATAAAACTAACCAAGGAAGTGAAGGACCTATAAAATGAAAATTATAAGACACTCTTAAGAGAAATTAAAGAGGTCACTAACAAATGGAAACTCATCCCATGCTCCTGGCTAGGAAGAATTAATATCGTGAAAATGGCCATCATTCCCAAAACAATATACAGATATGATGCAATCCCTATTAAACTACCAACAGCATTCTTCAATGAACTGGAACAAGTAGTTCAAAAATTCATATGGTAACACCAAAAACCCCAAATAGCTAAAGCAATCCTGAGAAGGGAGAACAAGGTAGGGGGGATCTCACTCCCCAACTTCAAGCTCTATTACAAAGCCACAGTAATCAAGACAATTTGGTAATGGCACAAGAACAGAGCCACAGACCAATGGAACAGAATAGAGACTCCAAACATGAACCCAAACATATCTGGTCAACTAATATTCGATAAAGGGGACATGGACATACAATGGGGAAATGACAGTCTCTTCAACAGATGGTGCTGGTAAAACTGGACAGCTACATGTAAGAGAATGAAACTGGATCACTGTCTAACCCCATACACAAAAGTAAATTTGAAATGGATCAAAGACTTGAATGTATGTCATGAAACCATAAAACTCTTAGAAAAAAGCAAAGGCAAAAATCTCTTAGACATAAACATGAGTGACATCTTCTTGAGCATATCTCCCCGAGCAAGGGATACAAAAGCAAAAATGAACAAATGAGACTATATCAAGCTGAAAAGCTTCTGTACAGCAAAGGACACCATCAATAGAACAAAAAGGTATCCGACCATATGGGAAAATATATTCATTACTGACAGATCCGATAAAGGGTTGACATCCAAAATATATAAAGAACACACACACATCAACAAACAAAAAGCAAATAATCCAATTAAAAAATGGGCAGAGGAGCTGAATAGACAGTTCTCTAAAGAAGAAATTCAGATGGCCAACAGACACATGAAAATTGCTCCACATCGCTTGTCATCAGAGAAATGCAAATAAAAAACACAATGATATATCATCTCACACCAGTAAGGGTGGCTACCATCCAAAAGACAAACAACAACAAATGTTGGTGAGGTCGTGGAGAAAGGGGAACCCTCCTACACTGCTGGTGGGAATGTAAATTAGTTCAACTGTTGTGGAAAGCAGTATGGAGGTTCCTCAGAATGCTCAAAATAGAAATACCATTTAACCCAGGAATTCCATTTCTAGGAATTTACCCTAAGAATGCAGCACTCCAGTGTGAAAAAGACAAATGCAACGCTATGTTTATCACTGCACTATTTACAATAGCCAAGATATGGAAGCAACCTAAATGTCCATCAGTAGATGAATGGATAAAGAAGATGTGGTACATATACACAATGGAATATTACTCAGCTATAAGAAAAAAACAGATCCTACCATTCGCAACAACATGGATGGAGCTAGAGGGTATTATGCTCAGTGAAATAAGCCAGGTGGAGAAAGACAAGTACCAAATGATTTCACTCAGATGTGTATTATAAGAACAAAAGAAAACTGAAGGAACAAAACAGCAGCAGAAGCACCAAACCCAAGAATGAACTAACAGTTACCAAAGGGAAAGGGACTGTGGAGGACGGGTTGGAAGGGAGGGATAAGGCAGGAAAAAAGAAAGGGGGCACTACGATTAACATGTATAGTGTGGGGTGGGGGCACGGGGAGGGCTGTGCAACACAGAGAAGACAAGTAGTGATTTACAGCTTCTTACTATGTTGATGGACAGTGACTGTGAACTGGTATGTTGGGGAGACTTGGTGAAGGGGGGAGCCTAGTAAACATAATATCCTTCATGTAATTGTAGATTAATGATACCAAAATAAAATTAATAAAAAAATTGTTACATGCCAACAGAAGACACATGCAAGAAGAAATGCATACGTTTCTAGAAACACACAACTTAAGGATAGGAATCAGAGGAAGACATCTGAACTTGCTAAAAGGAAGTAAAAGTTTGAGTCAGTAATTGAAAACATCCCAGAGAAAACTCAGGATCAAAGTACATCACAGTCCTGGGAGAATGCCTTCTGCGCACTGAAAGAGAAAAAGAATACATACGTGTGGAGACAGAGTACTGGTGGGATCGCCACCCCCAGGATGGCCATGGGGTGGGAAAGATGTTGCTGAGGTACCAGAGTACAGATTCTCATGCCCTGAGATACAGAAATAAAAGCCACCAGTTGGAGTATTTCACCCAGAGTGCCAAAAGGCAGAGTTAGCAGTTGGAATGCTTTGAGACTGAAGGTGCTAGTAAGCTCAGCTCTTGGAATTGTCTGCACACACTGCTAGCACTGAAAGAGCAGGGTAAGTGTTGTTGTCTGTATTTCCCTTGAACACCACTAGCACAAACAGGATCAGGGAGTGTATGTTGTTAATAAGTCCCCTGTCCTGCATGATTTACTGCACATTGATTAAGAGGGAGCTCTATCATTTGAGTTATACTTGCACATTGCTAGTGCAGATAGAAAAAATGTGGGCACCATTATTAAGTTCCCCATGCACATTGATAGTGCAGATTGGGGCAGGGGCTGGGTGAGCACAGAGCTCCAGTTATAAGGGAGGCAGCATCCTAGCACTCTGCCAGCCACAAATATGTCTCTCAAATAAACATCAATTCTACCAAGGTAGTACTAGTGTGACACATGCAGATTCACCCTGCTCATTCCTTACCTTCTAGGCTGTCCCATTTACATAGCCCCAGCACAGTGTCATGTGGAAGATACTGGACTGCACCCATCAACCCTCAGCCACCCCATTACTGTGACTTTATCTGGGAACCAAGCTGGAATACCTGAGGACGGTACCCTTCTGAAGCCAATTCCCCACAAGAGTGAGCCCAATGATATGCCCATCATGGAGCTCCCCAGACTCTAACTCTTTGACACCAGCTATCCCACCAACATGACTATGGATAGCAAACACAAAAGAGACCCTCATCCCATGTCCTCAGAGTCCTGGTATTGAGACATGCCTGTCTCATGGTTCCCTGGCCTCCAAGCAACCAAAGCCACTAGGCATGTATAGTCTACCAGGGGACCTTCCTACACCAGGTCAATCCTTCAATACAGGGAGTGGGAACCCTTTTGAGTTATCCATAGAATCAAGCACTGAATAAAATGGAAATGAGGTTACAGAGGACTGTGCTCAAATGATAGAACTAAATAATCATCAGAAAAAATCCTAAATGAATCAGTTAATGTAATCTACCTGATGAAGAGCTCAAAGCAATCTTGATAAGGGTGACCAACAGACATGAGATAGGAATGCGTGAGCTCAGGGAGATATTCAACAAAGAGACTGAAATCCTTAAAAGAAACAATCAAAGATGAAGAATACAATAAATGTAATAAAATATATACTAGAGAGGATCAGTGACAGACTAGGGGATGCAGAAGAACAGATCAGCAACTGGGATGACAGAGTAATGAAAAGCACTCAAGCAGAACAGCAGATGGACAAAAGAATAAGAAGAAAGCAGAATAGGTTAAGGAAGCTCTAGACGACATCAAATATCCTAATATTCGCAGTATAGGTATCCTAAATGAGAAGAGATAGACAGTGGTGGAAGACATTTCTCAGGAAATAATAGCTGAAATACTCTATAAGCCAGGCAAAGAAAGGTCACGAGGGTCCAGAATGTACAGAGAGCCTCCTGTAAGATGCTCCAAGGGGGCCACCCCACAGCACATCATAATTAACATATCAAAGATCACAGACAGAAAATTAAAAGCAGCAAGAGAAAACCAATGAGTTACCTACAGGGGAAACACCATAAACTTAGTGGCTGATTTTTCAGCAGAAACCCTACTGGTCGGGTGGGAGTGGCATAATATATTCAAAGTGCTGGAAGAGAAAGGACTATATATAAAGAATACTCTACCCAGCAGAGTTACCATCCAGATGAAGGAGAGAAAGAGTCTCTCAGAGAAACACCAGTTAAGCATTCATGACCACGAAGCCAGCCTTACAAGAAATGTGAAAGGAACATCTTTATGGGGAAAATATAAGGCCATAAGGAGAGGGGAAAAAGTTATGAAAACAAGAAATTTCACTGGTCATAAGAAACAGAAAGCAAAAGTAGATCATCACTTAAAAGCTAGTATGCAGGTTAAAAGACAAAAGTAGCAAAATCAACTACTTCTAAAAAGTGGTTCAGAGAAACCTTATATAAAAGATATTTTAAAAAATCATACACATGAAGGGGGGAGCCTAGTAAACATAATGTCCTTCAAGTGATTGTAGATTAATGATACCAAAATAAAATTAAAAAAAAATCATACCCATTTAATGTGGAGGTGGGGGAGTTAAAAATAGAGTGCTGTTATCAGGTTTTCAGTCTTAAACTACTGTCAACATAACGTAGACTGCTATATGTGTAAGACCTTATATTTAAACCCCTGGTAACCCAAAACCAAAATCCTATGTGATACACAAAAAGTAAAGAGAAAGGATTAAATACACAAACTAATCAAGTCAGCAGACACAAGGGAAGAGAGCAAAGGAAGACAAGTCCAGAGAAAAATGACAAAACCAACCAGAAAATGTTTAACAAAATTCCAATAATATTCTTCCTACCGATAATTATTTTAAATGTAAATGGACTCAATGCTCCAATCCAAAGACTAGGGCTACTGGGTGGGTAAAAAATAAAGACTCATCTATGCAGTGCCTAGAAGAGAGTCACTTCACACATAAAGATACAGACTGAGGGATGGAAAGAGGTGCTCCATGTGCACAGAAAGAAAAGAGGGCTGGGGAAGTGGTAGCTCTATCGGAAAACATAGGTGTTAAAATAAACGGTGTAAAAAGAGACTAAGACTTTAGATTATGATTAAGGGGAAAAAATGAGAAGATATGACAGAGGAGCACCTACATACACAGAACAAATATTCGCAGACATGAAGGGAGAAACTCACAGTAATATAACAATAATAAACTGAGTTTCATGCTATACTTACACCAATCGATAGATTATCCAGAGAATTAATGAGGAAACAAACAGTGGCATTGAATGATACATTACACCAAATGGATCAAATAGATATATACAGAATGCTACATACAGAAAAGCAAAATATTCATTCTTTTCCAGCACACAGGAAATGTCCTTTAGGAAAGATCACACATTAGGTTATGAAACAAGTTTTAATATATTTAGGAAGATTCAAGTGTAACCAACCATCTTTAGATGAAATAATATGAAACCAGAAATTAATTACAAGAACAAAAATGGAAAACACATGAACAATTGGAGGCTAAACAGCATCCTCTAGGACAAACAATGAGTCCCTAAAGAAATTACAGAGGAAAATAAAAAATAATTGGAGTATCATGAATAGAGAAACAACGTCATTCAAAATCTTTGGGAGCAACAAAAGCAGTTCTGAAGGGAAGTTTGTAAATTTACAAGCCTATGTCAAGTAACAGAAAAACCTCAGATTAAAAACATAGCTTTACACATAAGAGAATTTGAGAAAGAAGGACAAAGAAAACCATCCTGATTACAACTGCATTAAAAAAAAGTAGCTAGGAATAAATACAACCAAGGAGGCAAAAGTCCTGCCCTTTGAGAACTGTAAAAGTTTAATGAAAGAAACTGAAGACAGCATAAATAAATGGAAAGCTATTCCATGCTTATGTATAGGAAGAATTATTACTGTTAAAATGGACACATTGCCTGAAGTAATACAGTTCCAAAGCTAGCCATCCCTATAAAAATGACAGTGGCATTTTTCAAAGAACTAGAGCAAATAACCTTAAACTTTGCATGCAACCACACACACACAAACACACACACGCAAAACCTGACGTGTCTAAGTAACCTTTAAGAAGACAAAGCTGTGTCATCACTCTCCTTGATTTCAAACTGTGCTACAAAGCTACAGTAATCCAAACATTAACATAATGGCACAGCAAGATAAACAGACCAATAGAGCAAAATAGAGAGCAAACAGACCCATGCCTATAAGTTCAATTAATCTATGACAAAGGAGGCAAGAATATACAGTCAGGAAAAGACAGCCTCCTCAAAAAGTGGAGTTTGGAAAATTAGACAGCTACATGAAAAAAATGACACTGCATCACTGCCTTATACCATACAAAGAATAAACTCAAAATGGGTTAAATACCTAAATTTGAGACCTGAAACCTAGAAGAAAACTTAGGTAATAAACTCTTGAACATCAGAATTAGTAATGTTATCCTGGATAGAACTCCACAAACAAGGGAAGCAAAAGCAAAAAGAAATAAGGGAACCTACAGCAAACTATAAAGCTTTTCCACAGTAAAGGAAGGCATCGACAAAACAAAAAGGCAACCTACCATGTGGGAGAGTACCTCTGCAAAGGATATATCTCATCAGAGGCTAATATACAAAACATATAAGTAACTCATACAAACCAATATAGAAAAGATAACAAATTGATTAAAAAATGGGCAGAGCTCCAGAATAGAAATTTTTTAAAGAAGACCAGCAGACGTTCAACAGACACACGAAAAGATGGTCAGTATCGCCAATTACCAAGAAAATGAAAATCAAAACCTCAATGATAAGCACAGAGATATACACCATGTGCAAGTATGATTTATCCCTGGAATGGAAGGATGGTTCAACATATGCAAATTAATAAACATCATATTTCACATCAAATGAATGGAAAATAATTTTCACATGATCATCTTAATAGATGCAGTAAAACACAACATCAAATCATTTCATGATGAAAACCCTTAACAGATTGGGTATAGAAGAAACATATCTCGACTTAATAAAAGCTAAATATGACAAACTGTCAGTTAACATCAAATCAAAGGGGAAAGGCTGACTTTTTTCTGGAACATCCATAGCAAAACAAGAATGCCCAGTCTCCCACTCTTATTTGGTATAGGGTCAGATGTCTCTATAAAGCAGTTAGGGATTTCAAAATAATAAGAGACATACAAGTCAGAAAAGAAGAATCAGAGTTGTTATTTGCAAATGATATGACTTTATATACAGTGAATCGCAGAGAGCCTAGTAAAAATTGTGGGACCTAATCAACAATCTCAGTATGGTTAGGGGATAAAGAATAATATGGAGAAATTAGTTGCATTTACTAACACTACTTGATGAAGCATCAAAAGAAGAAATAAAGAAAACTTTTCTCAACAATAGCATTAAAAGCTTTAAAATAATTAGGAATAAATTTGGCTAAGAAAGTGAAGGACTTTTACAATGAAAATGACAAGACTTTGCTGAAAGTAACCAAGGTCACAAACAAATCAAAAGATAGCCCATGATCCTGAGTCAAGAAAATTAATATTGTTAAAATATTCATACTATACCCAAAGGCACCTTCAGTTTCAACATAATTCCCATCAAAATATCAAAGGCATTCTCTATAGAAATAGAAAACACAATCCTAAAATTTCTGTTTCAGTATTTTGTAATAGGTCCAAGTAAGGATCTATTCATGTGTAACCTACTTGCTTGCAGAGCTCCATGGATATGTAGATGGATCTTCATCAAATCTGGGAAATTTTTGGCCATCGGGTTTCCAAATTCTTTCCTATCTTGTTTTCTCCTGTCCCTCTTATGCACACGTCGGTAAGTTTAATGTTTCCCTGTATCTCCAAGGCTCTGTACATTTCCCATAATTGGTTTGTCCTTATGCTGCCACGTGGGATAATCTCTATGGACACAGACTCATGTTCCCTGAGTTTTCTTCTCCCAGATCAAAATGGCTGCAGAGGCGTTTTAGTGACTCATCAAATAGAACATATTTTCCATAACTACTTTGTTTGCTAAGTCCAGCAGCGGGTCCTCTAAGATAGTTTCTGTTAATTGGTCTTTTGCTTGATTCTGTGCCACAAATTCTAGTTTCTTGGCCTTTCTCATGTATTTTTGAAAACTGGACATGTTTAGGTAAGGTTATAGTAGCTCAGGAATCTGATCTCTGCCTGCATGTGGTTATTTTGTCTATTTTTTAATTTTTTTTAAAGCTTGTTTTGGTAATATGAAATCTTCTTCCTGAGGAATATGCAGACTTGTTCAAGAGTCCCCTAAAGTTTCATTTAAAAATGTTGTTTTCCATATTGACATCTGGGCAAGAATACATTAGTCATTGGTTAATAATAAGTCAGAGGTTTTACTCAAAACCTTCAGGGACTAAGATTTCCATCTCTGCACTCTTACACAACATTTGGCAAATATTTAAAAATTTCAATAACTGTAAGTCTAGTTTATTTTCTGCAAGTTATTCATTTACTAAGTAAGTCAAAAGTTTTTTTCCAAGCTATTAACAACCATTACTTTTTTTAATGGAATTAGTTTTTAACTCTTAAATTACCAAGAGAAATATGGAGTATGAATAATTAAAAGGGTGAGTTTGTGTCACATGAAAGACTTATTTTCTTAGTTAAAATTCCTCAAATAAAAGGGATTGAAGCCTTCCTTTGTTTTGATTGTTTATTTAATGAGATATGGTGATAGGAAAAATGTATCCATGAATTCGAAAGGGACTAAGAGTTGTTTCAAGTAGGAATTGCAAGCTGGCTTTGCCTGGAGCTGTGCTCCTGAATAGAAGGAGGGGAAGTGTGCCAAGAATGACTTGAGTTGTTTCTAAATAAGATAGTGTGTCCAGTGTAAAGTCAGCAGATGCAGAAGAGTCATGAATTATCTTACTATATTGGAAGAAGTACCTGACATTGAATAGGCACAAACAATAGAAGAAAAGCTACAGATAAAGTCAATAACCCGGGTGAATATAGAAGGAATTTAATAGGCCTTACAATATTTACCTTTCTGGCCATCCATTTTGCAGACAAACTGACTGGGTAGAGTGTGTGACCCATGAACACAAACAGTATCAGAAGAATTAGCCCAGGACCTCTCTGTATGTGTGTGATGAAGAGATATGAACATCTTACTAATACCTGCCCAGTGAGAGGGATGATGGCAGATAAAAGGTGACTATTAGTTAAGTATTACACTTTTTTGAAAATTGCAGAAATTGAGCAAGGGCCTAATCTTTCAAAGTGTCTCATTTAAAAACCTCCATGTATGGCTTTTTTCTCTTAATGTTTCAGTTTTTCCATTATATCAATTCTCAACTGGTCATAGAAATAATACAAATATTTAACTGTCCCAATAGGTGTGACTTTGAAGCAGAAGAACCTTGATCCATTGTGCTGGTAACTGATAGACATAAGAGGGTTATGAATGGGACAGCAGATAAGAACATCCTTCCTTTCTGGATATTCCCAATTAGTGACATTGAACTCTGCCCAGTAGCCCTGGGTAGCTTTGATTTGGTTGAATCATTTACCATCCACTATTTGTGGTAAATGGAACAGGCATTTCACCCATGTGTTGGAAAACGGATAAGTCCGCATGTGCTTAATCCCACTCTTGAGAGAATTATTGATTCCAGGAACATTTATAATTGGTTGTTCATTCAATCTCTGTGGAATATTGAGACTTGATCTTTTCCACCTGGAGTCACAGAATTATTCTTCTTACATGCGTTTATATCAGATGGTAAGTAATTATTTAAACTACATCCTCAGGTGAGTAGTTTCATTCTTGTATAGGGACAGAAAACTATTCCTTTCTTTCCTTTTACAGTCTGTGGCCACTTCTATAATTAAGTTCATAGAAGTAAGATAAACAAGAGAAAAGCAATCTTAAATAACTATAAAGAGGAGCACTTCAAAGGCACAAATCCTTAAAGACCCTCAGGCAATATACTGAGGCTGATACAACACCTGAGCTTAGTAAGGGGCTTTGGGCTCTGGGGCTTCAATAGGGAGGATGATCATTTACCTGAGATGGAAAGATGAAATGTTTGGAGAACATGTTTCTCCTGTCATGCACATAAGTCTTTTGGATATAAAAAGAACCTTTGGCAATAGCTCTTTTACTGGTACAGGTCTTCTATCAACCTTCATTTATGCAATAAGCAAGAGGAAAAAGCTTCTCCTGAGTCTGGTAGGTCTTAATTGCCTTCAGCTCAAAATAATTTACATCCTGGGGTGATGTCCTGTGTTCCTGATCAGTCCCACCTAGGCAACTTCCCCAAGAAGTTTTCTGGTCCCAAATTTGGGTTGTTACATTGCTCTATCTCATGGAGCTAGTCTCAGCCCTGACAATACATCAGTTCAGTTAAACTCATTAAAGGAGGCGATGGTGTAGGTCAGCTCCCAAAATTTGGCTTATACTTTGTAAGCCATTGGGTATTTAATCAGAGATGCAAAAGAAAAGCAACGGATAATGAGAGGAGCAGTCTTTTATATTCTTTCTTATTTTGGTATCATTAATCTACAATTACAGAAAGAACATTAGGTTTACTAGGTTCCCCCCTTCAACAAGTCCCCCACACAAACCCCTTCACAGTCAATGTCCATCTGCATAGTAAGATGCTGAAAAATCACTACTTGTCTTCTCTGTGTTGCACAGCCCTCCCCATGCCACCCACGCACTACACATGCTAATCGTAATGCTAATCTCTTTCTCTTTCCCCACCTTTATCCCTCCCTTCCCACCCATCTTCCCCAGTCCCTTTACCTTTGGTAACTATTAGTCCATTCTTGGGTTCTGTGATTCTGCTGCTGTTTTGTTCTTTCAGTTTTCCATTGTTCTTATGCTCCACATATGAGTGAAATCATTTGGTACTTCTCCTTCTTCGCCTGGCTTATTTCACTGAGCATAATACCCTCTAGCTCCATCCATATTGTTGTGAATAGTAGGATCTGTTTTTTTCTTATGGCTGCATAATATTTCATTGTGTATATGTACCACATCTTCTTTATCCATTCATCTACTGATGGACATTTAGGTTGCTTCCATATCTTTGCTATTGTAAACAGTGCAGCGATAAACATAGGGGTGCATCTGTCTTTTTCAAACTGGAGTGCTGCATTCTTAGGGTAAATTCCTACAAGTGGAATTCCTGGGTCAAATGGTATTTCTATTTTGAGAATTCTGAGGAATCTTCATACTGCTTTCCACATGGTTGAACTAGTTTACATTCCCACCAGCAGTGTAGGAGGGTTCCCCTTTCTCCACAACCTCGACAACATTTGTTGTTGTCCTTTGGATGGTAGACATTCTTACTGGTGTGAGATGATATCTCATTGTGGTTTTAATTTGCATTTTCCTGATGACAAGCAATGTGGAGCATCTTTTCATGTGTCTGTTGCCATCTGAATTTCTTCTTTAGAGAACTGTCTATTCAGCTCCTCTGCCCATTTTCTAATTGGATTATTTGCTTTTTGTTTGTTGAGATGTGTGAGCTCTTTATATATTTTGGATGTCAATCCTTTATCGGATCTGTCATTTATGAATATGTTCTCCCATACTGTAGGATACCTTTTTGTTCTATTGATGGTGTCCTTTGCTGTACAGAAGCTTTTTAGCTTGATACAGTCCCACGTGTACATTTTTGCCTTTGTTTCCCTAGCCCAGGGAGATATGTTCATGAAGAAGTCACTCACGTTTATGTCCATGAGATTTTTGCCTATGTTTTTTTCAAAGAGTTTTATGGTATCATGACTTACATTGAGGTCTTTCATCCAGTTGGAATTTACTTTTGTGTATGGGGTTAGACATTGATCCAGTTTCATTCTCTTACATGTAGCTGTCCAGTTTTGCCAGCACCATCTGTTGAAGAGACTTTCATTTCGCCATTGTATGTCCATGGCTCCTTTATCATATATTAATTGGTCATATATGTTTGGGTTAATGTCTGGAGTTTCTATTCTGTTCCACTGGTGAGTGGCTCTGTTCTTGTGCCCATACCAAATTGTCTTGATTACTGTGGCTTTGTAGTAGAGCTTGAAGTTAGGGAACGAGATTCCCCCCGCTTTATTCTTCCTTCTCAGGATTGCTTTGGCTATTTGGGGTCTTTGATGGTTCCATATGAATCTTTGAACTATTTGTTCCAGTTCATTGAAGAATGCTGTTGGTAGTTTGATAGGGATTGCATCATATCTGTATATTGTTTTGGGCAGGATGGCCATTTTGATTATATTAATTCTTCCTAGCCAGGAACATGGGATGAGTTTCCATTTGTTAGTGACCTCTTTAATTTCTCTTTAAAGTTTCTTGTAGTTTTCAGGGTATAGGTCTTTCACTTCCTTGGTTAGGTTTATTCCTAGGTATTTTATTCTTTTGGATGCTATTGTGAAAGGAATTCTTTTCCCGATTTCTCTTTCTATTAGTTCATTGTGTATAGGAAAGCCACAGATTTCTGTGTGTTAATTTTGTATCCTGAAACTTTGCTGAATTCTGATATTAGTTTTAATAGTTTTGCAGTGGAGTCTTTAGGGATTTTTATGTACAATGTCATGTCATCTGCAAATAGTGACAGTTTGACTTCTTCTTTACCAATCTGGATTCCTTGTATTTCTTTGTTTTCTGATTGCCGTGGCTAGGACCTCCAGTACATCATTGAATAACAGTGGGAGAGTGGGCATCCCTGTCCTGGTCCCGATCTCAGAGGAAAAGCTTTCAGCCTCTCGCTGTTTAGTATGATGTTAGCTGTAGGTTGATCATATATGGCCTTTATTATGTTGAGGTACTTGCCCTCTGTATCCATTTTGTTGAGAGTTTTTATAATGAATGGATGTTGAATTTTGTCGAATGCTTTTTCAGCATCTATGCAGATGATCATGTGGTTTTTGTCTTTCTTTTTGTTGATGTGGTGGATGATGCTGATGGATTTTCGAATGTAGTATCATCCTTGCATCCCTGGGATGAATCCCACTTGGTCATGGTTTATAATCATCTTGATATATTTTTGAATTCGGTTTGCTAATATTTTGTTGAGTATTTTTGCATCTAAATTCATCAGGGATATTTGTCTGTAGTTTTCTTTTTTGGTGGGGTCTTTGCCTGTTTTTGATATTAGGGTGATGTTGGCTTCATAGAATGAGTTTGGGAGTATTCCCTCCTATTCTCTTCTATTTTTTGGAAAACTTTAAGGAGAATGGGTGTTATGTCTTCTCTGTATGTCTGATAAAATTCCCAGATAAATCCATCTGGCCTGGGGGTTTTCTTATTGGGTAGTTTTTTGATTACCGATTCAATTTCATTACTGGTAATAGGTCTGTTAAAATTTTCTGTTTCTTTCTGGGTCATTCATGGAAGGTTGTATTATTCTAGGAAGTTGTCCATTTCTCCTAGGTTTTCCACCTTGTTAGCATATACGTTTTCATTGTACTCTCTAATAATTCTTTGTATTTCTGTGGGGTCCGTTGTGTTTTTTACTTTCTCGTTTCTGATTCTGTTGATTTGTGTTGACTCTATTTTTCTCTTAAGAAGTCTGGCTAGAGGCTTTTCTATTTTGTTTATTTTCTCAAAGAATCAGCTCTTGGTTTAATTGTTTTTTTCTGTTGTTTTATTCTTCTCAATTTTATTTATTTCTTCTCTGATCTTTATTATGTCCCTCCATCTGCTGACCTTAGGCCTCATTTGTTCTTCTTTTTCCAATTTCAATAATTGTGACATTAGACTATTCATTTGGGATTGTTCTTCCTTCTTTAAATATGCCTGGATTGCTATATACTTTCCTCTTAAGACTCTTTTTGCTGCATCCCACAGAAGTTGGGGCTTTGTGTTGTTGTTGTCATTTGTTTCCATATATTACTGGATACCCATTTTAATTTGGTCATTGATCCATTGATTATTTAAGAGCATGTTTTTAAGCCTCCATGTTTTTGCGAGCCTTTTGGCTTTCTTTGTAAAATTTATTTCTAGTTTTGTACCTTTGTGGTCTGTAAAGTTGGCTGGTAGGATTTCAATCTTTTGGAATTTACTGAGGTTCTTTTTGTGGCCTAGTATGTGGTCTATTCCTGAGAATGTTCCATGTGCACTTGAGAAGAATGTGTATCCTGCTGCTTTTGGATGTAGAGTTCTATAGATGTCTATTAGGTCCATCTGTTCTAGCGTGTTGTTCAGTGCCTCTGTGTCCTTCTTTTCTGTCTGGTGAATCTGTCCTTTGGAGTGAGTGGTGTGTTAAAGTCTCCAAAAATGAATGCATTGCATTGCATTTCCTCCTTTTAATCTGTTAGTATTTGTTTCACATATATTGGTTCACCTGTATTGGGTGCATATACGTTTATAATGTTTATGTCCTCTTGTTGGACTGAGCCCTTTATCACTATGTAATGTCCTTCTTTATCTCTTGTTACTTTCTTTATTTTGAAGTCTATTTTGTCTGATACTAGTATTGCAACACCTGCTTTTTTCTCTCTGTTGTTTTCATGAAGTATCTTTCTCCATCCCTTGACTTTTAATCTGTGCATGTCTTTGGGTTTGAGGTAAGTCTCTTGTAAGCAACATATACGCTTTGTCTTTTGATTGGTGCATTCAGTCCCTTTCCATTTAGGGTGGTTATTGAAAGATATGTACTTATTGCCATTGCAGGCTTTAGATTTGTGGCTACCAAACGTTCAAGGTTAGCTTGTATACTCCCTTACTGTCTGACGTCACTCACTTATTGAGCTGTTATAAACACAGTCTGATGATTATTTCTTTCCCTTCTTTTCCTCCTCCTCCATTGTTCATATGTTAGGTGTTTTGTTCTGTGCTCTTTTTAGGAGTGCTCCCATCTAGAGCAGTCCCTCTAAGATACCCTCTAGAGTTGGTTTGTGGGAGGCAAATTCCCTCACCTTTTGCTTGTGTGGGAATTGTTTAATCCCTCCATATTTAAATTATAATCATGCTGGATACAGTATCCTTGGTTCAATGCCCTTCTGTTTCATTGCATTAAATATATCATGCCATTCTCTTCTGGCATGTAAGGTTTCTGTTGAGAAGTCTGATGATAGCCTGATGGGTATTCCTTTGTAGGTGACCTTTTTGCCCTCTCTGGCTGCCTTTAATACTCTATCCTTGTCCTTGATCTTTGCCATTTTAATTATTATGTGTCTTGGTGTTGTCCTCTTTGGATCCAGTCTCTCGGGAGTTCTGTGTGCCTCTTTAGTCTGAGCAACTATTTCCTCACCCATTTTGGGAAAGTTCTCATCAATTATTTCTTCAAAGACACTTTCTATCCCTTTTTCTCTCTCTTCTTCCTCTGGCACCCCTATAATGTGGATATTGTTCCCTTTGGATTGGTCACACAGTTCTCTTAATATTGTTTCATTCCTGGAGATCCTTTTATCTCTCTCTGCATCAGCTTCTATGCGTTCCTGTTCTCTGGTTTCTATTCCATCGATGGCCTCTTGCATCTTATCCAGTCTGCTTATAAATCCTTCCAGAGTTTGTTTCACTTCTGTAATCACTTCTGTTTTTGATATTAGGGTGATGTTGGCTTCATAGAATGAGTTTGGGAGTATTCCCTCCTATTCTCTTCTATTTTTTGGAAAACTTTAAGGAGAATGGGTGTTATGTCTTCTCTGTATGTCTGATAAAATTCCCAGATAAATCCATCTGGCCTGGGGGTTTGGATATCTGTAATCTCCCTCCGGACTTCATCCCTGAGTTCTTGCATATTTCTGTGCAGCTCTGTCAGCATGTTTATGATTTTTATTTTGAATTCTTTTTCAGGGAGACTGGTTAGGTCTGCCTCTGCAGATCCTTTCCCTGGTGTAACTATCTTGGACTGGACCAGATTTTTTTGCCTTTTCATGGTGATAGCAGTGGCTGTAGGCAGTTTGCGGGTGTGTCACCTGGGAGAAGAAAGTCCTTTCCTGCTTGCTGGATGCCTTGCCCTTCTCCATTGCCTGTAATGGCTACCTGCACTCCTGGAGCAGCCACCGGGTTAGTCCCCTAAACTGCTGTAGGTGGGGTGTCCGTTAGAGCAGTGTGGAGCCCTGTGGGGAGTGGAAGGCATGCCAGGTATGCTCCTCCGTGCTAGCGGCTACCCTTCTTGGCAGCTGTGTGTCAGCAGTGGCCTTTGGGTCTGGTTCGGGTGGGTGTGCATTGGGCTGGGATTCCGTTCGGCTGCTGGGAGCGTGCCTGCTCCCTCTGGCTCTGCCTCAGGTGCGTGTGGGGCTCTTCCACACCTGGGATGTTCGGTTGCATAGCTGCAGGCTAGCACAAGCCTCCCCTGCAGCTCACAGATCTGCTCTCGGTTCCTTCCAGCACTGTCGTCTCTGGCACATGCTGCCACTCTCCCACTACTGGGCCTGTGTGTCAGGGTCCACGCCAGTTGGAGGAATGACTGGCAGGCTACTTAGTGCCGTGAGGGGCTTCAGAACTGCACTGCCTCTATGTAGGGCGCCTAAGTTTCCCTGGTATTCCCAGCTGCCAGGACAACTTCATCCAGCTATGGGGTCCCTGTCTCTTTAAGACTTGCAGAAAGCCCTCGCTTTTCTTTTGTTTCAGGGGCACCGATTGCAGGGACCTGCCCACAGGTTTTGCTTTTCTGTTTCTCTAATATCCAGCACCCCGTGTACCTTGTGTCTGCATTCCGGGTGCGAATTTCTAGAACTGGTTGTTTAGCAGTCCTGATCTTTCACTCCCTCCCCGTTCTGACTCCTTTCTTCCTGTCAGGTTTTGGGGTGGGAGAGCGTTCAGGTCCTGCCTGGCTGAGGCTTGTATCTTACCCCCTTCATGTGATACTAAGTTCTCGCAGCTGTAGGTGTATCCTGGCTGTTGTACTGCATCCACTGGTGTCTCTTTTAGGAATAGTTTTATTTATTGTATTTTCATAAATATATATGTTTTGGGGAGGAGATTTCCACTGAACTACTCATGTCACCATCTTCCCATGATCCTCGAGAGAGGAGCAGTCTTTAATCACATTTTTTCAGGTAAAGGCAGAAGGTTGAGAAGATATTTACACATCTGACTTGAAACATATTGAGATGTAATGATAGCAGCCAGTGGTAATATGATAAATATTTCTGGTTTGAAGATTGAATGTCTCTGCAGATATTTCTGAGAGGCTACATAATAACAGGCATGGTCCACAGATGAGCTGCTGTTGTAATTTATCTGATATTCAAACCATGTTTTCCAGTTTAACATGCATGTCTTCTGAAAAAGGGAAGTTTTGTTCCCAATGATTCCACATAAGTATGTTTGGAGATAATTGGAGGCATTAGTTTGGAGAGTTATAGCCAATACTTGAGGAAAGTAGAAGAATTTCAAGTGCAGTTCAATTTACAGGTCAAAAAGAAAACCTCAAAGACAATGGGCAGGTCTTAAATCTAGTATCCATAAGGCAGTGGCATACATTACTGTGGAAATATAGATTTTTTTCCTAGTTACCTCATTTCTAACAGAGATAATCACAGTAAGACCAATTTGTTTACAATATACATATAGTTTCCTCCTTGATGTGATTATTAACATAACTGCAGTGGAAATAGATTGACTATAGACTTCTTGACAGTTGGCTTTTTGAGAATATGCCAAATGCAGTCTGAGTTTGACTAAAAAATGTCTTGAGGATAGGAACAAAGCCCAGGGCTTTCCATCAGACTTAGCATGCAATACTTCAAAATTTGAGTTAATCCCTCTCTTATGGAGATCCCCACATATGCTGAAGTTCCTGGGCCTGCCAGGAAGTGACCTTTCTCATTCAGCAGAAATGGCTGCTGGGAGTCCTATAAACAAGGTAGTAGGCCAATTTTTCCATGGGGTTGTATTGGGTCCATAAACTCACCCTTAGTTCCATAGATATGTCTGGTCATGTGTGAGTCTATGTGTATCTTTCTCAAATATGCCATTCAAGCCAAAGCCTTGGTCATATCACCGTGTTTTCAATTGTGTCCTGTTAGAAAGGGAACAGCATCTTATTGAACTTCTGCGAATGAATACATTACTAAAAAAACCCTCAATGTTCATTGAAAGTTTATAAATTCTAGGGGGAACAGGTAGGGTGATGGAGTAAATGTTTCAACCTATTCCATATGGTACCCATTACCAAAATGTTGCTCTCTTAACAGGAAAGTGAAAAGGTTTCCTTAAATATGGAAAAACAACCATTGAAGAGCATGTAATGTTTCAAATCAAAAGCCACAGAAATTATAATAATCCTCATTCTATGCAGTCCCATGCAATTATTTATCATTGATCTTCATCTTTTGTTAGCAATTTTTTTGAAGCAAGTTTTATGAAGCTATCATTTTCTCTTTTAGAGTGCTTTAAATTCTTATCCAGTTCAGTGGCATGATTGGAAAAATATCAGAAACCCATGGTTGTTAGAATCCTTTGCATTAACCTCATTTAAGACAAGTCCCTTTTGAATGCATTGGAGCAAAAGAATAATTCTTTTCTTTGCGGTGTTGTCTGTTGGTCCATTCTTGGGAATCTCATAGCTGTAGGCCATTGAGTCTTCCTACTCTGTCCCATGCGATTATCCATATACTGATCTCTTTTTCAAAAAGAAAAAAAAGCAAAAGACTTTAAAATGGGCCTATTTAAAGACCTTATGAGAATTTAGTATAATGCACATGAAGAAGTTTGACATTTTGTACTAATACAATTAACATAGTTTTAGTTTCACTTATTTAAAAACATGTCCAAAGTAATTTAATATATAAAATAAGCTTGCATATTTTCTCATCTCTCTTTTTATAAGGAGAGAAAACAAATCTTTTGAGATGTTCCAGTGATGCTCTGCAAAATCCTTAAATTACCAGAAGGTTAACAAGACTTCATTTATAATTTAGTTTTTTGGGAATTCAGTAAAAAATATCAAAGGGTTTTAAAACACTTAGTAAACTAGGATCATAGGTCACTTTGATACAATACTTGGTCACTATTTAACCAAAGTGACAATAATATATTTAAAAAGCCAATAAATAAGATTCATAGCTGTGAGTAAAATTCACTCTTTTAATTTTAAGCCTCAGTTTTCTAAGTTAATCAAAGGAATGGTAATGACAACATAAAGTTCAGGAAATTATTTTGCTAAGACCTAAAATCTTTCCTTTGTGGAAGATAGGTTAAAAGATAAGGAAAAATGGCTCACAGTCTATGAAGAGCAGTGTAATTGTCTAGGAAAAATTTGTCCTTTTAGGTGATGAAAGAAAATTAAATTTTAGTTTCACACAGGCACAGCATGATATTAAAGTTTATCTTTCAATCCCTTATAATAACAATTATATATTAACCACTTTGACAGTACAAAGTAAAAGTTTTCTCTACTATTCCCAATTTTTTAAATTCATTTAGCTGTCCTTTGTTTTACTTTGTCCCATTCAGAAATAATCGGCTGTAATATAGGAAAATATTAATTTCATTTTTCTTAAAAGAAAAACAGTTACATACCACATAAATTTTCTTGGCCAAAAACACACCTTCTTTGTATATTCTTCCACATGGATGTTTTCCTTACTAATTCTAGTGGTCAGAATTCCATACACTAGTTCTGTAACCCCTAGAAATGGTTACTTCAGTTGAAAACCAAGAAGAAAGTAATGGTGAACCCTCCATTCCACCAGAAACGTGTAGATTGGCAAATTTATTAATATATTTTGTAACGTCTAGAAGCATATCCTTTCTCAGAGTACAATTGTGGTTAATGTGGTACAAAGCATGTTTTACTGACATAAGCTAAAAGTGAATAAACATATCTCCAATAACTACTGTTTATTTTTTTTACTTAGGAATTATCTAGAGATTCAATGAATTTTAATCATTTAACTTAGTAAAACTCTGAGAATATAAGTTACCAAAGAGATTTGGGAAACAAATACACATATCATAAAATCTAGTAATTGTTGAACAGAGTACATAGAAATCTTTAGCATATTCACTTTTGTTTACTTAATTCTTTCAATTAATAAGCATGTTTAGATTAGTCATGAAAATTTCATGAGCCATTTAAGCAGTCAGCCATTTTCTTTCGTTATTTTTCCTGCTGACAAAGTGTGCACCAGAGATAACAGGATACTGGATATTTAGCAAAACTAGGTGGAATGAAAGTGTATACATACTGCTGGTAAATCTAAGGCATGCCTGTTTTAATTAAACCAACAAATTTCAACTTCAGTTTAATTACTGAAAATTATACTAGTTACCGTGAACATGAAAAATATTTGGGTGAGTTCCTCTTGTATTTCTTAGTGTTAGAGGTATCTGAGTGTTTAATGAGCCCTCGTTTTTCTTTAGACACTTAAATAGATTTTTTAAATAATGAATTTGGTAATGCCACCCAGAGGAGGAGAAAAATATTATACATGTAGTAAGGAAAGGCATGATTCAC
The DNA here is from genome assembly GCF_040802235.1 of Manis javanica. Lineage (NCBI taxonomy): Eukaryota > Metazoa > Chordata > Mammalia > Pholidota > Manidae > Manis > Manis javanica. The sequence goes on from NC_133168.1 coordinate 36,363,186, forward strand.
CATAACAGTAGTATTATACTAAGTTTTACTATAAGTAGAATATAAGACAGGGGAATTAATATTATGTAGATCAAAGAGAGAGATATAAGGTGTAGCTGTTTGCTCTCTATTCTGCACCACCTCTGATGACCCTAAATTTTCTATATCTTTGTAAAATATTTTATCTCCACAGTAAGAAGACCCATTCAAGAGGTATCTTTTTTGTCTTAGTTTCTTTCTTTAGTCCCTATTAGTACAGGAAGACAGGAAAACACAAATGATTCCCATCATTACATTGTGCACACATTGCTTCACAGGCCCCCTGCAGCCCCAACAATTTCTTCATCACATCTACTCCTAACTGGACTCAAGTGTTGTGCCAAAAAGCAATATATTTTGCTGCCACAAATGTGTTTGATCTGTTTCTTTGTCCCATGTTTTAAGGTGTATTGTCATTCACTCTTCCATTTCCCCAAGTATTTGTCATTGCTATACCTCTTTCCTTTAGATATAAATGTTCTTGCTCCATGGCTACCTGTGTTAAATGTAAATTCATTTATTTTCATTCATTACATGGTACTGTTGAAAGCAAATATTAGATACTGAAAGCTATTTTAAACATCTGGTGGAGTCATGTGAAGACTGTGATTTATCATGATTCTAATTATAGGTGTATATCTGTTGTAAAATAGATCTCAACATTGGATACAGTGCAGTTTTACGTATGTCAATCTCCCAGTGTTCCTTCTAATTCCCATGTACAATCAGGTAGAAACAGTAGGGCATATGCATTCCTCCAAAGCCTGCTCTATACATTTCCCTCCACCAAGGAGCACATAAGCCATTTGATCTATGCGATCCAAGTGACATCCAGAGAATGATCATCTTTCTCCCAGGAGCATCTTATACAACAGAGGTACCCAAAATATAAGGTACATTAATGCATTATTTTAAAGTAATTATCAGTGTTACACAATTTATGAAGGTTTCACATGAGCAACATTGTGGTTTCAGCATTTACTTATATTATCAAGTCCCCCCTCATTGCAGTCAATGTGTATCAGCATAGTAAGATGCTGTAGAGTCATCATCTCAGTTGTGCACTATCTTGCCTGTAACCTAGCCATATTGTGAGTTCCAATTATAATGCTCCTTAATCTCCTTCTCCCTCCCTTCCCACACACTCAATCAAACTCCTGCATTTTGGTAACTGCTAGTCCTTCTTGGATTCTGTGAGTCTGCTGCTGTTTTGTTCCTTCAGTTTTACATTCTTTGTTATACTCCACAAATGAGTAAAATCATTTAGTACTTATCTTTCTTTGCCTGGATTATTTCACTGAGCATAATATGCTCTAGCTCCATCCATGTTGTTGCAAATGGTAGGATTTCTTTTCTTCTTATGATTATGGCTGAATAATATTGTATCATGTATATGTACTGCAACTTCTTTGTACATTTATCTATGATGGACACTTAGATTGCTTCCATATCTTGGCTACTATAAATGGTGCTGTTGGTAGACATAGGGATGCTTATATCTTTTTGAATCAGGGATCTTGTTCTATTCAGCTAAATTCCTAGGAATGGAATTACTGGTTTAAATGCTATCTCTATTTATATTTTTTGAGGAATCTCCATATTGCTTTCCACAATGTTGAACTAATATACATTTCCACCAACAGTGTAAGAGGGTTCCCTTTCAACACATCCTAGCCAGCACTTGTTGTTTCTTCTCTTTTGGTTGTTGACCATCCTAACAGGTTTGAGGTGATATCTCATTGTGGCTTTAATTTGCATTTCCCTGGTAATTAGCAATATGGAGCACGTTTTCATGTGTCTGCTGGCTACCCATATTTCTTCTTTGGAGAAGTGTCTGTTCACATCCTCTCCCCATTTTTTAATTGGATTGCTTGTTTTTTGGGTATTGAGTCATCTGAGCTCTTTATATATTTTGAATGTTAACCCCTTACTGGATAAGTCATTTATGAATATATTCTCCCATACTGTAGAATACCTTTTTGTTCTACTCATGGTGTCCTTTGCTGTACAGAAGCTTTTTAGTTTAATGTAGTCCAATTTGTTCATTTGTCCTTTTGTTTTCAGGAAAAAGTTGCCTATGTTTATATTCAAGAAATTTCGCCTGTTTTCTTTTAAGAGTTTTATGGTTTCATGACTTACATTAAGTTTTTGATCCATTTCAAGTTTACTTTTGTGTAAGGAGTTAGACAATAATCCAATTTCATTTTCTTACATGTAGCTGTCCAGTTGTGCCAAAACCAGTTGTTGAAGAGTCTGTAAGTTCCCAACTGTGTATCCACAGCTCCTTTATTATATATTAATTGGCCAGATATGTGTGGGTTTATATCGGGGCTTTCTATTCTATTCCATTGATTTTTGGACTGTTCTTGTGCCAATATCAAATTGTATTGATTACTGTGGCTTTGTAATAAATCATGAAGCTGGGGAACATAATGCCCCCAGCTTTGTTCTTCTTTCTGAAGATTGCTTTGGCTATTCAGTGTTTTTGTGGTTCAAGATGAATTTTGAAGCTATTTCTTCTAGTTCAATGAAGAATGGTGTTGGTATTTTGATAGGGCTTGCATTGAATCTGTAGACTGCTTTAGGCAAGATGGCCATTTTGACAATATTCTTCCTATCCCTAATGTCAGGATGTATTTCCATTTATTGGTGTCTTCTTTAATTTCTCTCATGACTTTCTTGGGGTTTCCATGGTATAGGTCTCTCACCTTCTCAGTTAGGCTTATTCCTATGTATTTTATTCATTTTGATGCAATCATAAATGGAGTTTTTTTCCTAATTTCTCTTTCTGCTAGTTCATTGTTAGTAGTTAGGAATGCAACAGTTTCTGGGTATTGAATTTGTATCCTTCAAATTTGATGAATTCAGTTATCAGTTCTAGTAGATTTGGAAAGATTCTTTAGAGTTTTTTATGTACAATATCATGTGACCTTCAAACAGCAACAGTTTTACTTACTGCTTACAAATCCTGATGCATTTCATTTCTTGTGTTGCTGATTGCCATGGCTAGGACCTCAAGTATATGTTGAATAAGAGTGGTAAGAGTGGGCATTCTTGTCTTATTCTTGACTTAGAGAAAAGTTGTCAGGTTTTCACTGTTATGTATAATGTTGGTTGTGGGTTTGTCATATATGGCCTTAATTGTATTGAGGTACATAACCTACATACCAATTTTGTGGAGAATTTTTATCATGTATGGATGCTGAATCTTGTCAAATGTTTTGTCAGCATCTATTTAGATGATCATGTGACTTTTAACCATTTTGTTGATTTGTTGTATGATGTTGAATGATTTTTGAATATCATACCATCCTTTCATCCCTGAAATAAATCCTGCTTGATCGTGATGTATGATCTTTTTGATGTATTTTTGAGATCAGTTTGCTAGTAATTTATTGAGTGTTTTTGAATCTATGTTCATCAGGGATATTGGTCTGTAATTATATTTTTTTGTGGTGTGTTTATCTGTAGTTGTTATTAGAGTAGTGCTGGCCTTACAGAATGAGTTTGGAAGTATTCCATCTTCTACTTTCTGGAAAACTTTAAGGAAGATGGGTATTAGGTCATCTCTCCATCGCTGATAAAATTCAGTGGTGAATCTACCTGGTCCAGTGGTTTTTTCCTTAGGTAGTGTTTTGATTACCAGTTCAATTTCAATGCTGGTAAGTGTTGTGTTCAGAATTTCTGTTTCTTCCCCAGTCCATCTTGGAAGGTTGTGTTTCTCTAGAAAATTAACCATTTCTTCCAAGTTATCCAATTAGTTAGCATATAATTTTTCATAATATTCTCTAATAATTCATTATATTTCCATGGTGTCAACAGTGATTTTTCCTTTCTCATCTCTGATTGTATCTATGTGCACACACTCTCTTGTTCTCTTGATAAGTCTGGGTAAGGGTTTTTCTATTTTGTTTATTTTATTGAAGATCCAGCTCCTGATTTCATTGATTCTTTCTTTCTATTGTTTTATCTTTATCAATTTTATTGTTTCTTCTCTGATCTTTGCTATGTCCTACCTTCTACTCACTTTGGGTCTCATTTGTTCTTTCTGCACTTTCATTAATTGTGAGTTTATACTGTTCATTTGGGATTGTTCTTTTTTCCTGAGGTAAACCTGTATTGCTTCATCCTTTCCCCTCAGAAATGCCTTTGCTATATCCCACAGGTTTTGTGGTGTTGAGTGGTTTTCATTTGTCTCCATTTATTGCTTGGTCTCTTTTTCTATTTGGTCATTGACCTGTTCATTATTAAGGAGAACGTTGTTAAGCCTCCATGTGTTTGTGGGCTTTCTTTTTCTTTGCATAATTTATTTCTAGTGTCTTACCTTTATGGTTTCAGAAGCTTATTGACACAATTTTCATCTTTTTGAATTTAATGAGGCTCTTTTTATGTCCTAATATGTGATCTTTTTTGGAAAACATTCCATGTAAACTTGAGAGCAATGTGTATTCTGCTGCATTGGGTGCAAAAGATGTCTTTTAGTTCCATCTGTTGTAATACATTTCAGTTCCTCTGTCTCCTTAATTATTTTCTTCTGGCTGGTCTACCTTTTGGAGTGAGTGGTGTTTTGAAGTCTCCTAAAATGAATGATTGCATTGTCTTTCTCCCTTTAATTATGTTAGTATTCATTTCATATGTTTAGGTACTTCTTTTTTGGGTGTATGGATATTTATAATGGTTATATCCTTTTGCTGGATTACCCCTCTGCCATTACATAATGTCATTCTTTGTCTCATATTACTTCCTTCTTTTGAAATCTATTTTGTCTGATACAAGTACTGCTACTCCAGCTTTTTTCTCCCTATTATTTACATGAAATATAATTTTCTGTCCCCTCACTTTTATTCTGTGTATGTTTTGGAGTTTTAAGGGATTCTCCTGTAGAGGGCATGTAGATATCTTTTGTTTCCTTAATCTCTTCTGTAAATATGTCTTTTTATTGATGCATTCAGTCCAATCATTTTTAGACTTAGTGTGATTATTGATAGATATACTATTGCCATTGCAGGCATTAGATTTGTGGTTACCAAAGATTCAAGGACAGCTTCCTTACTATCTAACAGTCTGTCTTTACTCATTATTAGGCTATTTCAAACACAATCTAAAGCTTTTTTGTTCCCATTCTTCTTCCTCCTCCACTCTTTATATAATAGATATCATACTTTGTACTCTTTATGTATCCCTTGATGACTTTGTGAGTAATTGATTTCATTTTGCATTTGCTTAGTACTTAATGAGTCTACTTCCTTTACTGTGGTTTTATTATCTCTGGGACAGCTACTTAGCCTTAGGAGCACTTAAATCTATAGCAATCCTTTAAAAATACATAGTAGAGATGACTTGTGGGAAATAAATACCATCAACTTGGCTTATCTGCAAATTGTTTAATCCTTGCTTCATATTTAAATGATAATATTGCCAGGTAGAGGATTCTTGGTTGGAGGTTTTTTTCTTCCTTCATTACATTAAATATATCATGCCTCTCCCTTCTGGCTTGTAAGGTTTGTGCTGAGAAGTCTACTGATAACCTGATGGGTTTTCCTTTATAAGTGATCTTTTTTCTCTTTCTGGTTGCTTTTATTTCCCACTCCTTGTTCTTGATCTTTGCAATTTTAATAAATATATGTCTTGGTGTTGTCTTCCTAGGGTACCTTGTATTGTGGTATTGCGAGATGTCTGCACTTCCATGACCTGAGAGACTATTTCATTCCCCAGATTCATGACATTTTCAGCAATTAATTCCTCAGAGAGACTTTCTAACTCTTTTTCTTTTTCTTTTTGTTCTGGTAGCCTTATAATGTGAATATCATTCTATTTGGAATGGTCACACAGTTCTCTTATTTTTCTTTCATTCCTAGATACCAATTTTTCTCTCTGTGCCTCAGCTTCCTTGTTTTCCTGTTCTCTAATTTGTATTTCACTTATTGTCTCCTCTACCTCATCTAATCCACTTTTAAATCCCTCCATTGTATGTTTCATTTCAGATACTGTATTTTTCAAAGTTTCTCTCTTTCTTGAAGTCCTCCCTGAGATCTTGAAAATTTTTCTGTAGCTTGGTGAGTCTTTTTATGATGTTTATTTTGAAATATTTATCAAAAACATTGGTGATTACCATTTCACCTTGTCCTCTTATGGTGTCTTTCCCTGTATTTTTGTTTTGATTACTTTTTTGACATTTTGTTTTTTTAGTCATTACTATGGAATAATGATTTTGTGTAGATGGCACCCTCTAGTGCCCAGTAGCTCTTTGCTCTGCAGGTGACAAGCACATGGAACAATGACAGAGGTAGCAGGCAAGTGGAACCAGCAAAAGCTGGGAGGACAAAGTTCTTCCCTGCATTCCCAGCTGTAGTGCCTGCCTCCCTGCCAAGTGCAGTGGGGAAGCACACAGGGGGAATTTCTGTGTTACACCACTGTACATGATGTCCATAAGGTCCCACTCTAGCTGGCCTGGCACAATGGTGGCGGAGCATCTGTCTAGTACAGGTGGCTGCCAGAAGGAGTATGAGTCAGGCTGCATACCACAGTGAGGGGCTTTGGGACTGCTTTTTCTGCCAGGGGGATGGAGGGTCTGTTGCTCTGGAGAGTACACATCCTGCTGGGCTGAGTTGGCCAGGATGATTTTCTCCACCTGTTTTTTGTCCTGAACAGCCAGCTCTGTATAATATGTGAACCTTAAATACACCTCTCATTATTGGGTAGTCTTTAAAATTTCCAGTGTTTCTTTTTTCACAGTGGAGCTAGTTGTGCATCCTGTTCTCCACATGTGGTTGTAACTGAAGTTCTCTGATTATTTCACCTTTCTTTGCTTTCCAACTCTACTAATCTCCAGAGCATCATGTAATATGGGTTTGTGCTCCCAGAGCACATCTTCAGGTCTATGTGTTTAGCAGTCCTGGACTTCTATTCTGTTCCCACTACGTTTCTCTTCCTCCCACCTTGGGCTGGGGGTGAGGGAGGACTTGGGTCCTTCCAAATTGCTGCTTTGCTCTTTTACCCTTTCCTATGATGTCTTCTGTTTTCCTTGGATGTACACAGTCTGTTATGCAGTCTTTGTGTATTTCTTTGAAGATCAGTTGTATTTGCTGTATTTTCATTTTATATGTGGTTTTGGGAATAGGGTTCCTGCTCATTTCTCATGCTACTATCTTTCAATCATGTTAAGACTTTTGAAACAATAACAAGGTACAAACATTCACTCTACACATTCCTGTACCTATACATAAGTATCTGTAGCTCTGGGCCAGAAGGGTGTCCCAACTCTGGGCAAATTCACTCTGGATGAAGTGTGACCGAAAAATAACAACAGAATATTGGGTGTAAAAAGGGGCTTTTATCAAGCTTTATTACCACAGCAGTCGTATTTCCATCAGTTGTATTTGCTGTATTTCCATTTTATATGTGGTTTTGGGAATAGGGTTTCTGCCTCACTTCTCATGCTACTATCTTTCAATCATGTTAACACTTTTAACTCAAGTGTTAGAAACATGTCTGCATCTGGCTTTCTGTCTCTGCTACAGTATCTGCTGTTTTAATCTGTTCCCTCACCTCTAAATCTGCTTTGCTATGCTCTGGCCTTAGCACCTCGTGAACCTCTTTTCATAGCAACATGGATAATAATGGCTTATCTCCTCTGGGTATACAAGCACACACCTGTGCAGTAGGCTTAGTATTCCATCAGTATATGTACACACTGGGAGAGCAGCATGGGATCAGGTGAGGATCCTAGGCAGGGAACTTCCATCTTTCCTGCACTCTACTCCTCCATGTTCTCACATTACAATCCATGTGCCCTTAATCTTCCACGATTGTTCCGGTATCACTTCAATTGTTGCCACATCTCCAGTAAGATGTTATTTGACTTCCCAACCAATTTTTCCGTTTCACCCCTGCTTTTATTGAATCATCCCACATCAGGGTCTTTGTGACCTCCACGGGGGACTTTAAACACTTCTCAGCAGACTGCTCTCCCTTTCCACACCTGCATCACCTTAGACTTCCCCAAATCTGCCACAATATGGGTAACCTCATTTATGAGTTGCCCTAACTGAGGGACAATAATGGCTACTAGGGGCCCAAAGAGACAATGGGGAACAGTTTTCAACACCATATCACTCACCCCATGGTATGGTTTTCTGGCTTATATATAGGGCATTTTTCATAACCAACTCCAATTAAAGCCCTTTGGACCTCTTGATATACCTGCCATTTAGTGGAGAAAGATGGCATCTCACCCTGACTGGGCCATATAGTGCAAAGTACGGCCATGAGCCAATCAAGGGAGTTCTTGCTTGGTATCTGGTATGCACCTTGTTATTGCTTCCTCAAGGCAGCAAGAGATGTCAGGGAAATGAGCACTCCCATTTCTAACATGGACAGAATAATCCCATCCTTGTCAACATCTCAGAGGTACAGGAACCAGGCTGACATGGACTCTGAGGTTTTCTGCCTAATAGCCCAAATCCACCAGCTCTCCCTGCATCTAGGGGTAAAGCATGGAGTGCTCCATGATCTGGCAAGGGACCTTCACCAATTTTGGAGGAACCTGTCATGCTGTGTCTTTATTTTCTTTACTATTAATGAGCATTATTTCAATAGAGGAGGGGTTGGTGCCTCTGGCAACATCTCTACTTCCCCATTCACCCTCAGTGTATCACCTACCACTTCCAGAGCTGACACAACCTCTTGTAACCCCACAGCGCACCTCCATCTCAGTCAAGAATACATCCTTTACATTCTCCACAGTTACAAACAAATCTTTTACCTCCTCCACCACACCTCACAGCATGAATTCTCATGCTGCCTCTTTGCTTGCTTCTTGCAGGAGTACATCCTTCTCCTGTAAGGCCTTTCTTAGACTGTGTGAAATAGCCAAATTCAGTTCCTGCCAACACATGGACATCCTGTTTATTTAAGGATTGCCCAATATCATAGGGGGCCTCCAACACTCCCTTAGGCATTGCCTCTACCTCCCCTCAGACCTGGGGAGGGGCTCACTCCTTAGGAGGAGAGCCACCTTAGGCCATATGTCCACTGGGGCATAGCTGATGTCTCCCCATTCATAGGGGCAGTGTGCTGAAGTTTCATTCTCATGCAATCTGGATTTTACATTTTGTAGTTTAAAGCAAATCTTAAGGACTGTACAAAAATGTAGTTGGTAGCCAGAGAGGGTGCCCCACCCCTGGCAAGTTCACTGTGGCTTCAGTGAGTCTGAAAAATGACAATAGAGTTTAGGAGTATAAGGGGGATTATACTAAAGTTTATTCTCATGGAGGTAGGTTTAAGGGTAGAATCACATCTGCATTGGGCTGTCTGCCTCCACTCCAGCCTCAGTCTTCCCTCCAGACTCTGCCCTTGCTTCCAGCCTCCACTCTGCTCTTAGCACTAAGCAGAGTCTTTTTATACCAATGCAGGCAATAATTGCTTATCACCAATGTGTTTGCAAGCATGTCCCTGTGTAGCAGGCTGAATATAATATCATTGCACAAAAACAGTTGCTGAGTATTTATAATCACATGAGGGTTCTGGCCATGGAACTTACATTTTCTTTACTCTCACATAACTTTTAATCTGGCTGCTAGAAGTTAGTGTGTATTTTCTATATTCTTTTAAGTAATTCTCTTTACTCCTTCATCTAAACTGAGGAACTATGCATATTTATTTTAAGTGCATTCTAAACTTGTCCTCCCTATTGTTCCTAACAATGGAAAATTGATTACATGTTTACTGATCAGATTTACATGTGGAAGTCACATAATTTCTGTTAAGGATTTTAGGAATTTGTGGCAGAACACATCAATTGCTTACATTCCTTTTAAAAGCATCATGATGATTCATGCTTCTCATGCAATGTTTCTTTTTCTAATTGACTGTAATCATTCTGTGCCTGCTGATGTTCCAAATGTCCCTTGGGTCACTACAGTCCTCATTTTGACCTTTGACACATTAGTGTTATACCCATAGCCCTGAAATTTTGCTTAATAATAGGTGAAGTTGTTACAGATACATCATTATTATTTTCACCCAGAGACACAGAATCAGCTACTCCTCAAGGAGCACTGCTTCTTTATAATGGAAGTTAGTATTTGAAACCAAATAAGGGCCTCAAGGTACCAATTAGGCTGTCTGTCTTGAACCCTGGAGAACAGCCCCAAGGAGACTACTTAGAGAAGACTATTGATGTAATAAATCTCTGTCTTTCCTCCTCCACTGTCCCATTCATGGCCTTCATTCCAGTCCTGGCTTTGAATTTGTGTTATTCATCCAGATAATTTATACATTTCTTAAATTTCAGTTTTGAACAGAAACTAACAAATATAGATTTACTTGTTACAGAGTGACTGTAAAATATTTTACAAATTCCTTTACCTTTTTTTTGGAGGGATACATGCTCCAAGATTCCTGGAATTGCTATCAAAATATAAAGTTCTGGTGGTCCTCTTTGCTAGCTATAAGTGCGATATATTTGGGAAAAATGAAAAAAAAGGGAATCTGGAGAATCTTCTGGAAGAATCCCCAAATCAACTAACCTCAGAATTCTTAGTATCAAGAGACTTTTTAAATAAGCCTACTGACAAGTGATAACAAAAGGCAAATGTACACATGTATGATGACTCACAAAGCTTGGTCCATATTCTACATGAGACCAGTGTTTGAATGTTTTCCTTTACACTTTTATTTTGTGTCATAGTTGAAATTGTCATTATTCACAACTCAATTTGATTGCTCATTTGAAATTTCTCATGTTTCCTTGTGAACTCTCATGTCTGTTACTTCATAATACTTACCCAATTGCTCTAAACAAATTGAAGGTTAAGTAATAATATCAAATTTAAATATATGGTTACAAAATGTAATATAAGCAAAAAAATCCTAACCAAAAGTTGAGGATGAAGTCGTTATTAAGACCTCATCAACCCTAAGGCGTTTTGGTTCTGTTAAAGGGATAAAAAGGCCTAGCTATGGACTGTCAGTCTAGAGAAACAAAGAATTGATTCTGAAGTCTGTTTAAGTCTTCAGAAGTGTATTCATTTTTACTGTGTTAAGATATATTAGAATTCTGATTTAAGCATTACCTTTGTAACTATCACAATAATAACTTTCAAGCTTTTTCCCTATAGCTACATGAAAGGAAGACAAACATGTAAAATGAAGACCCAACCCATGGCCAGCAGGCTCCTGGGCATTTGGGCAAAGCCCACACAAACAGAATTTGATACCATAACTTCCAGAGCCAGCATGTTATCGGAGTCTGTGGGAAAAAAAAGAAATTAATTTGCATTCATAATTATGGATGAGAGGCAAGGGTATGTAAGAGAAGAAGATCTCAAATTGTGCTGGACTTCTCTCAAATAATATATCTGTCTTTTGCAGGCAATTGAATTATGGAGGACATAGGAAAATTTTTATTCACATTTAAAGGATATAATTTTACATGTTCTGGAATTGATATAGACTTTTTAGAAAATTTGGATAATTTTGAAATCAGAGATGATGATGTCTTCATAGTCACATACCCAAAATCTGGTAAGTTCTCCATTCTGATAGCTAATCTAATAACTGAATGGCTTTTCATTAATATGTGAACTTAGTTTCTCAGTAGTATTAGGTATGATTATATACTATAAATCTGTTGGTTATTGAAAGATAAGACAATTTAATGTCTCATTAAATCAGGTGTTTACAATACAGCTTAATTTATTTCTGACTTTGGTTGGTGAAAGGAACACAATGAGGAAGAAATTGCATTGAAGAAAATGACAAAAATGTAGCGATGGAATGTCTAGTAAGAGAGGCAGGAATATTTATCCTCAGGCAGGGAGATGGGACCGAAGATGCAAGCTATATTTAATAACCTCTGAGAAAGGAAATTTAACTTATATTAATTATAAAAAATGTAGAATATATCCCACAAAAACTCAACAGTTCAATATTTGTGGGACACCACAAAAGCAGTTCTAAGAGGTAAGTTCAAAACTATACAGGCCTACCTTTAGAAAAAAGAACAATCCAAAATAAGCAGTCTAAACTCACAATTAAAGAAACTAGAAAAAGAAGAACAAATGAACCCTAAAGTTAGTAGAAGGAAGGACATAATAAAAATCAGAGCGGAAATAAAAAATATAGGAAAGAATAAACAATAGAGAGAATACATGAAACCAAGAGCTGTTTTTTTGTGTGAAAATACACAAAATAGGTAAATCCCTAGCCATATTTAGAAGTAGAGAATACACACTTAGAGTCATTAATGAAGAGGGAGTAGTCACAATAGATACCACAGAAATCCAAATTATATGAAAAATTATATTTCAAAAAGTTGGACATCCTAGTAGAAATGAACAATATTGTAGAAAGTACAACCTTCCAAAGCTGGCCCAGAAATAAACAAAATCTGAGCAGACCAATTACCAACAATTAAACTCAATTAGTAATTGGAACTCCCAATAAGCAAAAGTACAGTATCAGATGGCTTCACAGTTGAATTCTACCAAACATTGAAACAAGAGCTATTACCCATCTTTCTTAAGGTGTTCCAAAAAGTAGAGGAGGAAGGAATACTCCCAAGCTCATCCTGTGAGGCCATCATTGCTCTAATATGACAACCATATGTAGACACTAAAAGAAAAAAAAAAAACTTGGACTAATATTCCTGATGAGCATTGATATAAATATGCTCAACAAAATAATAGCAAACCAAATTTAAAAATACACCAAAAGGGTCATCTATCAGGACCAAGTTGTTTTTATTCCAGAGATGCAAGGATGGTATAATATTCATAAATCAATCAAAGTCACATAACACTTTAACAAAAAGAAGGCTAAGAAACCACATGATCATCACAATAGACTCTGAAAAAGCATTTGACATTATTCAATATCCATTCAAGATAAAATGTCTCAACAAAGCAGGAATAAAGGGTTCAACCTTAACAAAATAAAAGCCATATATGACAAACACACAGCTAACATCATACTGAATGGCATAAAGCTGAAAGCTTTTCCTCTAAGTTTGGGAACATGACAAGGATGTCCACTCTCCTCACACTTATTCAGCGTAGTACTGGAGCTCCTAGTCATGGCATTCAGACAACACAGAGATAAACGCATTCAAATTGGTAAGGAAGAAAAGTTAGACTGTCATTATTTGCAGATGACCTGGTATTATACATAGAATATCTATTCAAAGAACTATTAGAACTAATTACTGGATTCAGAAATATTGCAGGATACAAAATTAAAATACAGAAATCAGTTCATTCCTATATGCTAGCAATGAGCTAGCAGGAAGGGAAATCAGGGAAGCAATTGTACTTACAATTGCATGAAAATGAATGAAATAATTAGGAATAAACATAACCACAGGGGCGAAAGACATACACTGAAAACTAGAAGACACTCATGGGAGAAATTAAAAAAGAAACAAATAAATGGATATCTATCCTATGCTCATGGTTAGGAAGATTTATAGTGTCAAAATGGCCCTACTACCCAAAGCAATTTATAGATTCATTGCAATCCCTATCAAAGTACTAAGCAGTATTTTTCAAGAAACTGAAACAAATAGCTCTCAAATACACATGCTTTCACAAAAGATCTTGACTAGCCAAAACAACCCTGAGAAAGAGAATAAATCTGAAGGCATTACAATCCCTGATGTCAAGCTATAATGAAACGTTACAGTAATAAGAATAGCATGTTACTAGTGCAAGAAGAGACCCATAGATAAATGGTATACCCAAGAGAGTCCATATGTAGTCCGACAAATACATGGCCACTTAGGACATGATAAAGGATCCATGAATATACAATGGGGAGAAGATAACCTCTTCAGTAATGTGTTGTAAGAACGACAGCTGTATGCAAGAGAATGAAACTGGATTATTAACTTCATACACAAAATTAAACTTGAAATGGATCAAAGAGCAGAATGTTAAGACATGAAACCACAACACTCTTAGAAGAAAACCTAGCACGAATCTCTGAACGTAACTATGAGCAATATTTTCCTGGATACATCTTCCCTTGAAGAAGGGAAATAAAATTAAAAATGAACACATGGTTCTACATCAAACTAAAAAGTTTTCATACATCAAAGGACACCATCTACAGAACAAAAGGGCAACCTGCATTATGGGAGAATATATTTGTAAGTGATTCATCCATTTAGGAGTTAACGTCCAAAATATATAAAGAGCTCATATGCCTTAACACCAATGAAAAAATAACAAAAATAACCTGATTTGAAATGGGCAGAGGACTTGAACAGGCTCCAAACAAGAAATACAGATGGCCAACAGGCTCATGAAAAGATGCTCCACATAACTCAAAACCACAATGCTGAGATATCACCTCAGACCAGTTAGAATAGCCACAACCCCAAAATATGACCAAGGTTGGTATGGATGTGGAGGTATGAGAACCCTCCACACTGCTGGTTGGAATGTAAATTGATAAAACTGCTTTAGAAAGCACTGTGGAGGTACTTCAGAAAACTAAAAATAAAAATATCATATGACCCAGTAATTTCACTTACAGGAATTTACAGGAAGGAAAAAAAATCCCTGATTTTATGATATATGTACCCTTGTGTTTATTGCCACATTATTTACAATAGCCAAGATATGGAATCAATCTAAGCATCCATCAATAGGCAAATGGCTAAAGAAGATGTGGTACATATACAGAATGGAGTATTTTTCAGACAGGAAACGACAAGAAATTCTGCCATTTGAAACAATATGGTTGGATCTAGAGGTCCTTATGCTCAGTGAAATAAGCCAGGTGGAGAAAGACAAATACCATATGATTTCACTGAATTTTGGAATATAAAAGTACAGTGAAACAAACTGAGCAAAACAGCCATAGACTCATAGACACTGAGAAGTGACCGGTGGTTACCACGGAGGAGCAGTTGGGGTAGGTGGATGGGGAGGCTGAGGGGAATAAAGCAGTATGAAAACTCTCAGTCATAATAAGTTTGTCATGGGGATAGTAGTACAGCACGGAGAATATAGTCAGTGATTCTGTAGCATCTTTCTATGTTGATAGAAAGTAACTGCAATAGAAGTGAGGATTTAATAATATGGGTAACTGTTGAAACACTGTGTTGAATATTTGCAAACAACATGAGATTGTATATCAGCGATACATCAATAGAAAAAATTTCAAACAAGTGAAAAGACAATCCAACAGAATAGGAGAAAATATTTGCAAATCATATATGGTGTATATAAATGATATATGTGATGAGGAACTGTAATGAGATACCACTTCACACTCACTAGGAGTGTGATAACCAAAAATACAGCAGCAAATGTTGGCAAGGACATGGAGAAATTAGAATTCTCATATATTTCTGATAGGATTGTAAAATGGTACAGCTACACTACACTGGAAATTGGTTTAGCAGATCCTCAAATATTAATACATAGAGATACCATATTACTCATAAATTCTATTTCTCCATACCCCAAAGAAAGGACACATAATGCGTACACCACAAATCACACATGGATATTCATGTCAGCATTATTCATGAGAGCAAAAATGTGGACACAAGACCAATGTCCATTAACTGAAGAAATGATAAGCAAAGTGGTATAGTTGTAAAATAGAATATTCTTTGGTCATGAAAAGGAGTGAAGTCCTGAGAAATGTTACAACATGGATGAACTTTGAACATAGTGTGTAATGTGAAAGAAGCCAGACACAATAGTTCATGTATTTTATGATTCCATTTTTAGGAAAAGTCCAGATAGGTGAATTAATAGAGATACATTGTAAATAATGGTGTCTTGGGGCTGATGGTTCGATGAGGAATGTTAATTTACTGCCAATGACTATGGAAATATTTGCAAATCAGTTGGTGGGTTGCAAAATATTCTAAAATTCAATCATGCTGATGACTGTATAACCTTGTGAATACATTTTTAAAAACTCGTGGGTTGTACAGACTAATAATGGTAAATTGTAACCTATGTGAATGAAACTGTTTTAAAAAAGAAAGAATATACCCTAAAGATTTTAAATGTTTCTTTGGGTCATTTAAATGGCTTTTACCATTAAAGTAAAGTCCTAAGTAGTAATTTGCATAGGGAAGAACTTAAAGGGCTTTACTCCCATGGTTGTGCCACAGGGCATGCCCCATTAATCCACTAACCATCTTCCCTCTGCCAGATTTTTCCCTTTGATGACCCAATATGACTGATTTCTAATTTTATTTCTACTTCTTATACAGAGTTTTCCTCTCAGGTAGCCCAGATTTATATTTTGGAATGTTTTCAGAGGACACATTCTTACTGCCCCTTCCATTCCTATTCATTCAGTCAATTGCATAGCTCGCAACACTAAGCCCATTTCCAATGCAAGGTTTTCTCATGGCATCAAATGGGCTGATCAAATGGTGACCCTTTTGCTGTCCAAATATGGTGTATATAAATGATAGAAAACAATCAGCATTTGGAAGATCAGAAATATTTTAAGTAATGCTTTAGTACAAGTTAAAACATAAATTCTTAATAAGAAAGTGGCCTGCTCTTTGAAAGCAATATTAGAAAATAGAGGGGTTCACAAAAGGAGAAAGGATCTGAGTATTTTAAACATATTTTTACTACTTTAGCTGACTGCAATGAACCATTCAGTGTGCAGTGCATGTCTATGGGAGCCCAAATGGTTGTATGTGCTCCAGTTAGACGTCCTCCTAATTGAAGCCAAGTCAGCACTTTATGGGTCAGTAGCAGGGACTCATTTTAATGATCACCTTTCAATTCCATTTGCAGGCACATGTCCCTCCAATCAACTAAATGTTGTGAGAGTTCTTTTGTGACTGGCCATCAATATTATACAGGGTAGATATGTAGATTCAGGTTAGTGTCTTATGGGTCTCTGAGTAGCATGGGATGAAGAGTTAAACTGTGGTGGCCCAGAAGTTCCCCCTGAAACCTCAGGTTACCTTACTGGCTATCAGGGGATTTAGACTGAGACACTGGAAAGGAGGGAGTTCCAGTTACCATATCATTTGTTTCTTAGTAGAAAGGGATGATGAGTTATATGTACACATATTTATTTCTTTTGCCTATGGTCTGAATGTTTGTGTCCCCCCAGAATTTATATATTGTAATCCTATCCCTTAAAGGTGATGGGTATAGGGAGTAGTACCTTTGGGAGATGGTTAGGTCATGAAGATAGAATGTCTATGTATTTGATTAGTTCTCTCAAAAGAGAAGTTCTAGAGACCCTTATCTCTACCCACCATGTGAGCACACATCAAGAAGGCCACAACTATGAACTGGGAAGAGAGCCTTGAATCTGCTGGAGCCATGCTCTTGGACTTCTAGTCTCCAAAACTGTGACAGACAGATTTCTGTTACTTATAGACTACCTAGTGTGTGCATTGTGATCGCACTGTGGAGCTGTTATTGCACTGTGATCAGACAAAAACATATATTTCTATGTATATATGTATCTATACATAAAAATACTTAAACAAATAGGTGTTCACCTATAATTTCAAATGCATATGCACACCGAAGTCAGTAGAGCTTCTACTGATTTTTTATCTGGATGGGTGTATTTTGTTGCTACGGAGTTCTTTGTTTATTTTGGATATGAACCCTTATCAGATAGATGATTTGCAAGTAATTTCTCCCAATCAGCAATTTTCCTTGCATTTTGTTGATGGGATCCTTTGCTGAACATAAGCTTTTAAGTTTGATGTATATAGTTTCTTATTTTTTCATTTGTTGCATTTATTTTTTACTTCTTATCCAAAATATTATTGCAAGCAAAATATCAAAGAGCTTTCTGCCTATGTTTTCTTCTAAGAGTTTTGTAGTTTCAGGTCTTATATTCACATCTTGAATTCATTTTGGTTGGATTTCTCTGCATGGTGTGAGATAGTAGTGCAGTTTCATTCTTTTGCATATGGATGTACATAGGTTTTCCCAGCATCACTCAATGAAGAGACTATTTTTTTCCTTTGTATTACCTTGGCTCCTTTGTCATATATTAATTGACCATATATGCATAGGTTTATTCCTGGACTCTCCGTTCTATTCCATTGAGCTGTGTGTCTGTTTTCATGCCAATACTGTACTGTTTGATTAGTATAACTTTGTAATATAAATTGATATGAAGATGTATGATAGCACCATCTCTAGGTTGCTTTGCTAATTCTGTGACTTTTTGGGTCCCTATGAACTATTTGATGGTGCTTTTTCTGTGAAAAATACCATTTGAATTTTGGTAGGAAATTCAATGAATTTGTATACTGCTTTGGGGAGTACGGACAATTTAACAATATTAATCTTCCAATGTATGACCTGGAATTATGTGTGTTCCCATCAGTTTCTTTTTTCTATGTCTTCTCATTTTCACTACCTTTTTTTCACCCACCTTGGCTTAATTTATTCCTCTTTGGTCATTCTTTTTGATGCTGCCATGAGTGTGATTGTGTCTTTAATTTCTCTTTCTGATACCTTGTTATTAGGGCCTAGAAATGCAATTTATTTAGATAAATTTATTTCCAATCCTTTAACTTCACTGATTTCATTGAAATTCTAATTTTTCATTGAAATTTTTAGGTATTTGCTTCCTATTTATAATAGCATGTAATCTGCAAATAGACACAGTTTATCTTCTTCCATTCTACTCTCGATGACTGTTACTTCTTTTTTTTTTCTAATTGTTATGGCTAGGATTTCCCAAAAGACTGATAAGAGTTTGCCCAATTGTGCTCATCCTGCTGTTAGAGGATAAGTTATGAGTTCACCATTGAGGATGATGTCAACCGTGGGATTTTGGTCTTATTTTGTGGTTAAATACAATTTCATTAGTATTTTATCACAAATGGATGTTGCATTTTGTCAAATAATTTTTCTTCATGTAATGAGCTGATAATATGGATTTTTCTATTTATTAAAGTTATCATTAATAAACGATTGTATGATGGTTTTTCATGAGTAACACAGTGGCTACTACATCTGCCCTTATTATTAAATCCCCCCCCACACACACACACCATTGCCGTCACTGTCAATCAGCGTAGAAAGATGCTATAGAGTCACTACTTGTCTTCTCTGTGTAATACTGCCTTCCCCGTGCAGTCCCCCTATATTATGTGTGCTAATCATAATACCTCTTAATGCCCTTCTGCCTCCCTTCCCACCTGCCTTCTCCACCCTCTTTCCCTTTGGTAACTGCTAGTCCCTCCTTGGAGTCTCTGGGTCTGCTGCCATTTTGTTCCTTCAGTTTTTGCTTTGTTGTTACACTCCACAGATGAGTTTAATCATTTGGTACTTGTCTTTCTCTGCCTGGATTATTTCACTGAGCATAATACCCTCTAGCTCCATCCATGTTGTTGCAAAGGGTAGGATTTGTTTTCTTACGGCTGATTAATAGTTCATTGTGTATATGTACCACATCTTCTTTATCCATTCATCTACTGATGGACAGTTAGTTTGCTTCCATATCTTAGCTGTTATAAATAGTACTGCAACAAACATAGGGGTGCATATGTCTTTTTAAATCTATGATCTTGTTTTCCTCAGGTAAATTCCTAGGAGTGGAATTCCTGGATCAAATGGTATTTCTATTTTCGGTTTTTTGAGGAACCTCCACATTGCTTTCTACAATTTTTGAACTAATTTACATTCCCACCAACAGTGTAGAGGGCTTTGCTTCCTCAGCATCCTCTCCAGGGTTTGTTGATTCTTTTCTTATTGGATGTTGGTCATCATAACTGGAGTGAGGTGATATATCATTATGGTTTTAATTTGCATTAAAGTTTGCATATTATCAAAATGGTCATTCTGCCTAAAGCAATCTACAGATTCAATGCAATCCCTACCAATATTTTGATTGTCAAATCATCAAAATTTCCCTGATTAGTGACATGGTGCATCATTTCATGTGCTTGTTGGCCAACTGAGTTTATTCTTTGGAGAAGTGTCTCTTCGATCCTCTGCCCTTTTATTAATGGGATTGTTTGCTTTTTGGCTCTTGAGGCATGTGAGTTCTTTATATATTTTCAATGTTAAACTCTTATCAGATATATCTTTTACAAATATATTCTCCCAGAGTATAGCATGCCATTTTGTTCAACTGATGATGTCCTTGGCTGTACAGAAGCTTTTTAGTTTGATGTAGTCCCATTTGTTCAGTTTTGCTATTGTTTCCCATACTCAAGGGAAGGAAAAAGTTCTGCAAAAAGTTGCTCATGTTTATATTCAAGAGATTTTTGCCCATATTTTCTTCTAAGAGTTTTACATTTTCATGAATTACATTTAAGTCTTTGATCCATTTTGAGTTTACTTTTGTGTATGGGGTTAGACAGTTATACAGTTTCTGTATCTTACATGTAGCTGTATAGGTTTGCCTGTTAACAGCCACTGTTGAACAGGCTATTTCCTCATTTTACATACATAGCCCCTTTACTGTATATTAATTGACCATATATAAGTTTGTGCTTATACCAGGGCTCTCTATTCTGTTGCATTGAACTGTGGGTCTGTTCTTGTGCTATTTCCAAATTGTTTTTGATTACTGTGGCTTTGTAACAGAGCTTGCAGATGGGGAGCATAATCCCCCAGCATGAATCTTCCTTCTGAGGATTGATTTGGCTATTTGGAGTCTTATGTGCTTTCACATGAATTTTAGAACTATTTGTTCTAGTTCATTGAAGATGCTGTTGGTATTTTGATAGGGATTACTTTGAATCTGTATATTGCTTTAGGCAGAATGGCCATTTTGACAATATTAATTCTTCCTATCCATGAGCATGAGATGTATCTCCGTTTATTGGTGTCTTCTTAATTTCCTTGATGATTATATTGTAGTTTTCAGAGTATAGGTCTTTCACATCCTTGCTTAGGTTTATTCCTGGTATTTTATTCTTTTTGATGCAATTATAAATGGAATTGTTTTCCTGGTTCTTCCTTCTGCAGTTCATTGTTAGTATGTAGGAATGCAACAGATTTCTCTGTGTTAATTTGTATCCTGCAAATTTACTGAATTCAACTATTAGTTCTAATAATTTTCTTGTGTATACTTAGGGTTTTTTATGTACAATATTATGTTATCTACAAACAGTGACAATTTAACTTCTTCCTTACCAATCTGGAAGCCTTTTATTTCTTTGTGTTTTTTCAATGCTCTGGCTTGGACCTCCTGGACTACATTGAATAAAAGTGGTGAGAGTGGGCATCCTTGTCTTGTTCCCTACCTTAAAGGGAAACCTTTCAGCTTTTTGCTTTTACATATGATGTTGGCTGTATGTTTGTCATATATGGCCTTTATTATGCTCAGGTAATTGCTGTCAATGACCATTTTGTTGAGAATCTTTATCATGAATGGGTGTTGAATTTTGTCAAATGCTTTTTTGGCATCTATGGAGATGAACATGTGGTTTTTGTCCTTTTTATTTATGTGATGGATGATGTTGATGGATTTTCAAATAATGTACCATCCTTGCATCCCTGGAATAAATCCTACTTGATCATGATGGATGATTTTTTAATGTATTTTTGAATGCAGTTTGCTTCTCTTTTGTTGAGTATTTTTAAATTTATGTTCATCAGGGATATTGGTCTGCAATTTTCTCTTTTTTTTTGGTGTCATTGCCTGGTTTTGATATTAGAGTGATGATGGCCTCATAGACTGTAAGGATTCACTCCTCTTCTCCATTTTGGAAAACTTTAAGTAAGGAGAATGGGTATTAGGTCTTCACTAAGTGTTTGATAAAATTCTGTGGTGAAGCCATCTGATCCAGGCATTTTGTTCTTAAGTAGTTTTTTGATTACCAATTCAATTTTTTTGTTCTTCTTTCTTTAGATAGACCTGTTTTGCTATATACTTTTCACTTAAAACTGCTTTCACTGCATCCCACAGAAGTTGGGGAATTGGGCTGTTGTTTTCATTTGTCTCCATATATTGCTTCATCTCTGTTTTTATTAGGTCTTTGATCCATTGATTATTTAGGAGCACATTGTTAAGCCTCCAAATGTTTGTAGACTTTTATGTTTTCTTTGCACAATTTACATCTAGTTTCATATCTTTGTGGTCTGAGAAGTTGGTGGTGCAATTTCAATGTTTTTGAATTTACTGAGGCTCTTTTTGTGGCCTAGCATGTGATCTATTCTAGAAAATGTTCCATGTGCACTTGAGAAAAATGTTTATCCTGATGCTTTTGGATGGAGTGTTCTGTCAATGTCTGTTAGATCTATCTCTTCTGTGTGTTTTTCAATGCCTCTGTCTCCTTATTTAGTTTCTCAGTGCTTAATCTTTCCTTATAGTGAATGGTGTGTGGAAATCTAAAATGAATGCATTGCATTCTATTTCTCCCTTTAATTCTGTTAGTAGCTGTTGCACATATTTGGGTGCTCTTATGTTTTTTGTGTAGATATTAATAATGTTTACATCCTCTTGTTGGACTTACCCTTTTATCATTATATACCTTTTTTGGTCTCTTGTTAGCTTCTTTGTTTTGATGTCTATTTTATCTGATACAAGTACTGCAACTCCTGCTTTTTTCTCCCTATTGTTTGCATAAAGTATCTTTTCCCATCCCTTCTCTTTTATTCTGTGTTTGTCTTTGGATTTGAAGTGAGTCTCTTATAGGCAGCATATATGTGGGGCTTGCTTTTATATCCTTCTGTAACTTTATGTCTTTTGATTGGTGCTTTCAGTCCTTTTACATTTAGGGTGATTATCAATATATATGTACTTATTGCCATTGTACTCTTGAGATATGTGGTGCACAAAGGTTCAAGGACAGCTTCTTTGCTATCTAACAGTCTAACTTAAGTCACTTATTACACAATTACAAACACAATCTATTGATTCTTTTTTTTCTCCCTTTCTTTTTCCTTCTCCACTTTTCATATGTTAGGAGTCATATTCTGTAATCTTTGTGTATCCCTTGATTAACTTTGTGGATAGTTTATTTAATTTTGTATTTGCTTAGTTATTAATGAGTTTTATTCCTTTACTGTGGTTTTATTTTCTCTGGTAACAGCTATTGAGCTTCCAGAGTACTTACATCTAAAACATGCCCTTTAAAATACAGTGTAGAGATGATTTGTGGAAGTAAATTTCCTCAACTTTTGCTGATCTGGAAATTGTTTAATCCCTGCTTCAAATTTATATGTTAATCTGCTAAGTAAACTATTTTTTGGTTCAAGGCCCTTCTCTTTATTGCATTAAATATGTCATGCCACTCACTTCTGTAAGGTTTCTGCTGAGAAGTCTGATGATAGCCTGATGGGTTTTCCTTTGTATGTGATTTTGCTCTCTAAGTCTGCTTTTAATACTCTGTCCTTGTCCTTGGTATTTGCCATTTTAATTATTATAATATAATTTTAATTATTATATTATATTGACTTCCTTGGGTTCCTTGTGTTGAGAGATATGTTCATTTCCTTGGCTTGAGAGACTATTTTGTTCCCCAAATTGGGGATGTTTTCAGCAATTACTTCTTCAAAGACAGTTTCCATCCCTTCTTCTCTCTTTTTCTTCTTCTGGTACTCCTAAAATATGAATATTGTTCATTTGAATTGTTCACAGAGTTGCCTTATTATTCTTTTATTCCTAGATATTCTTTTTTCTCTCTCTGCCTTAGCTTCTTTGAATTTCTGTTCCCTAATTTCTATTCCCTTTACCATTTCCTCTACCTCTTCAAGTCTGCTTTTCAACCACTCCTTGTATGTTTCATTTCAGATACTGTATTTTTCAAAGTTTCTCTTCCTTGAATTCATCCTGAGACCCTGAAATTTTTCTGTAGTTCCATTAGCATGTTTATAATATTTGTTCTGAAATCTTTATCAGGAAGATTAATTATTTCATTTTCACTGAGCTTTCTTGTGTTTGATGGATTTTTGATACAACAAGGTTCTTCTGTGTTTCCATAATCCTACTGAATATTGTGGAATAACAGCTTTGTGTAGGTGTCACCCTCTAGGGACCAGAAGCTCTACTATCCAGAGACACCCAGCACCTGCAGTGATGGCAGTTGTTATAGGTGAGCAGTGCCCATATCTTCCAGAAAGAAACCTTTTTCCTGCTCCCAGCTTTAATGCCTGCCTCTACTGCCACGGCCAGTGAGCAAAGCATGCAGCAAAGAGCCTTTGTGATATGCCCCTTTAGCTGCCATAGACGGGGCTGCAAATTGGCTGGCCTGGAATGATGGTGGAGACAGCAGGGTAGCAAGCAGGTTCCAGCTGGGAGGAAAGACTGGCAGGCTACATATTGCAGTAGGGGCCCTTGGGTCTGTATTGCCAGCTGGGGGGATGGAGTACCTGAATCCTCCAAAAGTTTCAACCTGCTGGACTGTGTGCACCAGAATGATTTTGTCCACTTGTCCTTTTTCCTGAGCAGCAAGCTCTGTGTAATCCTTGCCCCTTTAGGAGCTGTCTCACTGTTGAGAAGTCTTTCAAAGCACCCACCTTTCTTTTGTCCCAGAATAACCAGTTGTGGGTACCAGTTCTCCACATGTGGCTGGAATCTCATTCTCTCCAAGTATTCCACCTGTCTTTGCTTTCCAACCACTATAATCACCAGAGCATCATGCAATATGGGTTCATGCTCCCAGAATAGATCTCCAGGGCTTGGTATTTAGCATTCCTGGGCTTCTGTTTTTATTCCTTTTGCTAGTGAGCTGGGTTGGGGGTAGGGCTTGAGTCCCACTAGATCGCAGCTTTGCTACTTTACACTTTTCCATGAGATATCCTGTTTTCTCCAGATGTAGGCCATCTGTTGCAGTCTTCCTCCTGGTCACTTTTTTTAGGATTAGTTGTATTTGCTGTATTTTCATATTATGTGTGGTTTTGGGAGGAGAATTCTGACTCATTTATCATACCACCATCTTTTTCCCCAATAATATGGTTTTAAACCTTCATTTTGTTAATGTGGTGTTTCACATTGATTGGTTTGTAGATGTTGATGCATTCCTGCATCACTCAAACAAATGCCAATTGATTATGATGCATGATGCTTTCAATGTATCATTGAATTCAGTTTGGTAATTTCTTATTGAGTACATTGCACCAATGTTCATCAGGAATAATGGTCTATAGTTTTCTTTTCTTGTATGTGATTTTGTGTGTGATTTTGTTTTCATGTAATGCTGGCTTTCTAAAATGAGTTTGACAATGTTCTCTCATCTAACATTTGAAAGTGTTTTAGAATACCTAATATTAATAACTTAAATATTTGTTAAAAACATTTCAAATACTTTAGCAGAGAAACATTGGTTTTTTTGCTCTTATTCAACATAACAGGCACATTCCTGTCTGAGGCTCTTTGCACTGAATGCACTGATTCTTCTTCCTGTGTTGCACTTCCCAAGATATTTGCAAAGATTACACCTTTTCCCACCTATGGGCCCCTGTTTAGACATTTCATTCTCAGTGAAGGCATTCTTGATGGTCATATTTAAATAGTCAGCCTCACTCAAAACACTTAGAGTCCTCGTGCTTATTTATTTTCTTTCCATAATATATTTATCACCTTTTAATATACCACACATTAGCACATTTAAGTTTTTTATTCTTTACTAGGCCACACTTAGGAAACCAGTATAGTATTTACAGAAGAACAAATAGGTGACAGGGACAGGAATAACTGGAGACACAAGTCCCCATGTATGACAGACTCCATGTAAATTTAACCATGGCTCAACTACTAATGGAAAAAGGACGGGTTCTTACTGTTGGGAGAGCTGCCTCACTTTATGGAGGAAATGCAGCTGGATATCAATCACTCCAGCCAAGTGTGAATTCTAGCTGTATTTAGACATTAATATTAAGGGTAAGTTATAAAGCTGTTTTGCTTAGGGAAGTGTAATTATTTCTGTTATAATAATCATTGTTCCCTAGGGGTGGGGAAGAACCTCACAGCCAAATGTCCATTGCAGAAATTACCAGTAGGACATTTGATAAGGCAGTGTCTGAGATGAAGTGCGATGACAACATGGCATTAACTGCAGAAAATGTAATATAATTTAATACCTCAATATACTTAAAAGGGCAGAAAGGGAAAAAGATAGAAAGAGAAGGACAGGCTGGGAAAGGTAGAGGGAGAGGAGTAGCTCAAGAGGGAGCAGGAGGACGAGGGGAGGGAGAAGTGCAGGCCATTTTGCCTGGGGGACACCTTGCTGCAGTCCTCATATTCCTGAGTTTCTGGAGCCCTGAGCCCATAGGTCATGACTGTTATCCTGTCTGTCATCCTGAGCCCATGAGACCACCTCAGCAGCAGTATCTGTTAACTGGAAAATGAACATTTATTTAAGAAAACTTTTCAGAGCTCCCTAACATTGAGTTTTCATCAAGTTTTAGCTCCTGCTGTGTTAATATGTAGGCACAAGTGGTCACAGTGTTCCCTTAGTGATTTTGGAATCCTTTGGAAGGAAGGCGAGCATGGGAACTGAAGAGGGGCCAGTACGTTTACTCATTTCAGAACCCACATTATATCCTAACAGGGACATAGGACGTTTTGGTGGGGTAATTCTGTTTGAAAACACTGGCTTTGAAATACCAGAAGCAGATCTTCTTAGGGGGGGTGTTTTAAATCTCACTAGTGTCATATATGCAGGTTGTGAATAAATATAAGGAAATTAACACAGGCAATCACACCCACATATTTGGTCATGAATATCCACTTTAATTGTAGTTAACTGAAAAAGTCATAAGAATTTCACACATCCCACTGAAAGCCAGGGTCCAAGTTCAGCCCATACCTTTTCCTTTCTGTCTGTTTTTGGTGTCACAGTTTCTACTTTAGGTATTTGTAGTAAACACAATTTCCTTAAGTAAAGATTGTGAGCAAAGTGAGAAAACAGGGAGAAGGTGGGAAAGATTAAAAGTTACTTCTTTGGAGGGATTCTTTTTATGTGTGCTTAGTTAGCTAATGATCAGGGAGTGGAAGTGAGGACAAAATATAGAGGTAGTCATATAGGTAATGTAAAGACACCATATGAAGAAGAGAAAGCACAGAGAATGATTCAAGGAATGCATTTGTGTGACAAATGCCCTGAAAGTTTTGAATGAACCACCATCTTAAAAGTGAAACAAAAGCAATCTTTATTGTCTTTTACCTTTACTGAACCTTACATATGTAAAAGAATCCATGCACACATTTTCATTATCCCTGGTTGAATAACAATGTACATGACTTAAAACACTGATGCTATAGTTTTGAACGTTTTGAGAACTTCTTCAAGTTGAAAATAAAATTATTTCTTTTACAGGAACCATCTGGGGTCAGCAGTTACTATGCTTAATTTATTTTGAAGAGCATCGCAAAAGATTGGCAAATGTGGAGACAATTGCTCGAGTGCCCTTTCTTGAATACAGTCTTGCAGGAAGACATTTTGACAAAATGCCATCTCCTCGACTGTTCTGTAGTCACATTCCATACTACTTGGCTCCCAGAGGGCTGAAGAATAGAAAAGCCAAAGTAGGAAAGAGACTATGCCTGCTGAATTATTACTCTTTTTATTATTTCATTTCTAATTACACTGATACTACATTGTATCTCACTGTTAGCTCATGTGCTATTTTACATACTGTAATTTTCAATAGCATTTGCATTCTCATTTATAATATTTAATTTTATTTTCACTTTGTCATTTTTCATCATATAATAATACAGATCATTTAAAAGTAAAGTATATATATACTTTTTTATATTAAAAAATATATTATAAATAGCATATATAATACATATGCAATATGTCTCTAATTTTAAATTAACTCTATCACTAAGTATACACATAAACTACTAGGGATTTCCTTCCCCTTTCCCTCTACAGCCTCCCTGCTTTCCTGGATACTCCAGCTCATTTCCTATTCTTTATCAAAGCTCATCTTTCCATGAAAACCAAAGCATCTTCAGAACCTGTCGGTGTTCTCTTCAGGATGATTCTCTGTCCCTCTCGTCCATCCTCCCTGGATCAATCAGCTCCATGTACTGAAAATTTCAGCTCTTTGTTAGTTGCGTTACTCTCAATTTTAGCTCCCATCACTCATGGGATAATTTTGAAGTTCATGTGAATGGCCTTCCAGCAGGCCAAGACAAGGAGAGGCCAGCCAGGCACCAAGGCCCAAAGTCCAAGGAGGGCCTCACTTTCAGAGTGGAGCAAATGCACAATGTTCCTCCTTCAAATTTGCCCACCTGGCCCTACCCTGGCCTCCTTCTATCCCCAGTCCTGCCAACCTCAGTGTGAAATTCCCAACACCAGTGATCTTTCCTCTACCAATCTCAGCTCCCCTTCTAGCCCTCTTATAACCCACCAAATACTTATGGCCCTCATTGCTTTCTTATTTCACATGTGTATATATTAATTTGTTATCTACTTTTCGGACCTTAGTGTAAAGCCATGAGAAGTTAGAGGCTGTAGAGTTCACAATGCTGAAAACAGTGGCCCTCAAGTAGTGGACTTGAATGAAGGACTCACCCGTAATTGCACTAATTAAATCATGACTTCAAGCCCCTTGTTCAGAATGCTGCCTCCTAGTCTACCTGTTCCTTGCTGGCATTCCCATCCCAGCCTGTGTCAGCATCATTCAGGATCCATCCCCTCCAGTCTTCTGGCGAAGAGAGCCCTACTTCCTCACTGTATTTTAGCACTCTGCTCCCTTCTTTCTAAAGCCACTTGCTCCTTTTGTCTCTGCTATAATCAGCTGGGAAAACGTGTTACAACACAATTAAAATGCATTCCAACCTTGCTTAGAGACCTGAGTTAATAGCATAAAACATAAATACTTCAAATTTGTACCTGGTCTTCAATCTGATGGCTGAATTTCTCAAATTCTACTACTTTAAATATTTCACATTCTTGGTTTACAAAGTGAATATGTGACACTTTCTTTCCTCTTTGGAAACCTCACCAGCATTCTTCTCTGTGCTTAACCAGCCCCAGGTAATGACCTCCCATTCAGAAAGTTCACCCCCACTGTGTCTCCTCAGCACCTTCCCTCCTTGAAAGAAAAAGTGCCCTGTGTAGGCAGTGTCTCCTCCATTAGAGATCAGCCTCTCTGTTTATGGTCAGAGTCTGTTTTTGTCATTCCCAGTATGCCCCTAATGAGCATGATTTTGCATCCACTGAATATTTGGATCTGTCTGGTGGCTTTTTTGGCTGGGGTTGTAGTGGTACTGCGGGTTTGGTGTGAAATGAGCCCACGGATGCTATTCAATATGTTACAATACACAGGGCATACCCACATCAGACAATTAATTGTACCAAATGTCAGTAGGGCCATTTTGGGAGCCTTGCTCCATCCTCAAAGATTTGGCACAAGCAATAATTTCCTTTTTTTCAATTCTTCATCAATTTCTTCTTCTTTCCTGATCATTCACTTTGGCACATAAGGTGTCTCGTTACCACTTTCTGAAAGAGATGGAACTCCTCTTTATCCATACTAATTTTTAGCTGCTGTTTTTCTGTTCTTTGACCTAATCTTAGTCCATTTGACTTCTGCCTCCAACTTTCGTTTATGCCTCAAAGTCAATATCACATATTGATTATATTTTTTAAGCCAAAGAATCAATTTTATGTCATCTTATTTGGCATATTCGTGGCATCAGACTTAGTTGATCTTTTTCTACTTCTATATATCTTTTCTCTTCCTACCATAATATGTCAGTGCAGAAAAATATGGTAAATCTTTAACCATTTGAAAACATTGAGATAATGAGTCACTGCAGGTCACACTTTCCTGGGCAGTGTGGGTCACTTAGGGATGAGAGGAGCACAGAAATACCAAGAATCTATCAGCTCATCTCCTCTCATGAGTGGTTGTCACCGGGCACTGCACTGGGAGGGCGCAGGTGGATGAAACCTTCTCTTTACCTGAACTGGATGTTTGCCAAGAGGAGAAAGAACAGATATATGAGTGAATCCTCAATAGAGATGCAAGGCCTGGGGTTACCTGAGTGAGCCTGAATGTTCTATACACACACAGAATAAGGATCTTAAACATGACATGAGCTGTGCAGATATTAATGATATTTTGTATTCCTGTAAGATTAGCTTGCTTTTTGTTAAGGAATTATTTCTTCTAACTGTTTATCATAAACAATGTTTTACAGGAACCCTCTATTCCTTCCATTTAAAAAAAATACTTGACAAGTAACCTGTGTGAGCCCAGCAGCTGCGTTTTCCTCTAACAGCTAGGAAGAGGTTAAGTGTACATTGAAGAATAAAAAAACACAACTTGAAATTTATTTGTGTATTGAAATGTGTTAGTGAGGTGTTCTAGTTCTCATAGAATTTTATAGTTTCTGAGGCATTGTCATCTGCATTAACTGCTTATTGAAGGGGAAAAGAATGTGTTGTGTTCTCAACCTGGGAAATTAAGAAGAGTTAAATCTTGATATGGGTCTTGAAGAGTGACTGACAGTCTAGGCCAAGCAGGGAGGGAGAGGCATTGAGGGAATGAGAAACAGGAATACAAAGGTGACAGCTGAGCGTGTACACCATGGTTGGGAGGTTGTCAATACTAACATTAGTGGGTCCCATCCAACTGAAGGGCCTTCAGGGGAAATGATGATGGAATGAAAGCTACACAATGATTCCCTCTTTTTCCTGCAGATTATTTATTTATACAGGAACCCTAAAGACGTTATGTGCTCATTTTTTCATTTTTCAAACATGATGAGAATATTGAAACCATCCACCAATATGGAGGAATTCATGGAACTCTTTTTAGAAGGAAAAGGTAACTGAGCTTATAAACTAGCAGTAAGTTCAGACTTGTGGGAAGGTTTTAAGGTTAGTGAATTTTGCAGAAGGAAAGAAGCACATGAAATGGAGTAGAATGGGATCTGTAGACAATTTGTCAAGCCATTTGTGGGGTTATCTTGGATAAAAATTCTACTCACTGTCACACAAACTCAGTATATTGTCAAGATCAAAAAGCCATACCAGATGTAAATATTTATGCTTGATCATAATAGGAGTGTGAACAGATCATGAACTCAGAGCTTTCTGCTCCAGCTCAGCTGAGAAGAAGGCTCAGTTTAGATTACAGTAGCATTGGGGTTTTGGCCGAACTTGTGCATGTGGTAACTGCCAGAGGCTTCTTTGGGACAAAGTTCTGTTCTGCAATGTGTTCTGAGGAGTCACTGTGGCTGGTTGAGCAGGAGAGAGGCCTGCTGTGGTAGAGATGATGGTCTGGCACAGGAGAAGCAAGCTTAGGCTGTGCACCACTGTGCAGAGCTGAAGGGAGTCCTTAGGGTGCCTACATATTATACTGAGGGGAGCAGCTCTATGTCTTTGGGTCAGTGGGAGGAGTGGGTCAGAAAGGATTTGTTCCTATGAATGTTGTTGTATTTTTCCTTCCAAATCCAACTTTAAAATGCTTTTCTTTTTATATAAAATGTCTTTTAAAAATTCTCCTTTAATGCATGTTATAGATTTCTGGTGACAGCTGGATGATTCTCCTATTAATCATGTGGCTGGGGACAAACTGAACTCTATCAACAGAGTTCCTTTTCCTCCTGTTGTTACTAAACTTTCCTGCACCTCAGAAGAAAACTATAGCTTTTTTGTCTGTTCAATATATTTATCTAATTCCTTCTCTGTCTTCCCAAAGTGTATGGAAGCCTTTGGTTTGACCATATCAGAGGTTGGTATGAGCACAAAAGTCACTTCAACATTCAGTTCATAATGTACGAGGACATGATAAAGGTGAGAAGAGATTATAGTTCTATTTTAACCTAAGCTGTAACTGAGCCTGGCCTAGTGAACTGATGATTTCATATCTAGAATTCTCAAGGGCAATATTGAGTTAGAGATCCAAGAGGTAGTGTTACAGAGACTTTTCCCTGTGTCATCTCCATATTCCATTTACCAGGTTTTCACTTCCAGTTATGGACTTAAATTTCTTTTCATAAAAACAATGTGTGTGAGAGTGATTTCTGGGCATAAGCATCCCTTCATATACTTGATTATTTTTAACCAGTATATTTCTTTCTCAGTCATGCTTTATACGTTCTATTTTCTGAATTGTTCATCTTTTTAACATTCTGGTATTATTTTATTACACTCGGACACATTTGGTGTGAAATTTAATCTTGTATGCCAATGTTGAGTAGTCTTGATAGGAGAATTGGAAATACAATGTCTGTGTTTCATTAAGAAGAATGCAGCTCCTAATAACAGTCAATTACAGGTGGTTTGAAGTATAAGGAAATCTGTGGTTTGTTGACTGAAATTGAGAGTCAGGCTATCCTGAGGATGGGTATAGCCCCTAAAGGATGTCATGACTGTTCCAAGAATTTTCTATTATCTTTTCTTTATCATATTGTCTTTGGCATTGATCCTCCTCTCATAGTCCCAAGATGGTTGTCATGGATCAAATCTCATGTCTTATGAGGACAGCATAGACAGCACCCAGAGTGGGAGCAGAAGGAACAGGAATATGAAAGAATTTTTCCCTTGCTCTGTTGCCAACTTTACCCCTGGAGAAAAATCAATCTCAGAAGCTTCTGTTTGACTTAGTCTTTGTGTTTCAATGCCAAAAGTGCATCAGTCACCAGTCTAGACTAATCTTTGTAAAGAAGAGCAGTAGTGCCATGAAGATCTGCTCAAACCAGACCATACCTGCAACTGCTGCCAGGACAGCACCAAGGGTCTTTTATCAAGAAAGGAGAGGATGAGGAGATACACAGGCAAAGACTAATGGCTGCCACCTCCTGAATGTTCATGGACAGCTTCAGTCAAAATCTCCCCCTAGGTCATGATAGAAGCCTAGATTCTCTGGTTGAGTCTCTATCAGCTACCAAGAGAGATTCAAGTACATGGCTGCTTTTGCAACCCTCCTCACAATAGGACTTCCTCCAGTGCCTCCAGCCACTTGTGATTTTCCATCCAAGGCCTGTTCCCAGCTACTTGCAGGGAAACTGAATGTCTAACTTTTCTGTGAACTGACATCTCACACATTCCATGCAACCACAGTATTGTATATACTGACCCTTTAGTATATATGTTTCCTACGTTGCCTCCCTAGGAAAACCTGTTTCCATTTATGACCTAGAACATATTTCTCTTGCTCCTTGAATCTTTCACTGATATTGGTTGCACACTCACTCTCTCCCCGTGTGTTGGTATTCTCAGTGCCAGCTCTGATTCCATTGCTATCCCTGTATTTACCTGCAGCATCACCTGGGGCCCTGTCTGATATATAGCAGCTACTCTCA
Organism: Manis javanica; assembly: GCF_040802235.1. NCBI lineage: Eukaryota > Metazoa > Chordata > Mammalia > Pholidota > Manidae > Manis > Manis javanica. The sequence goes on from NC_133168.1 coordinate 36,396,396, forward strand.
TGAGATTTACCTGTTGAACACAGATAAAATGAAATGTGTTACCTAGAAATAAACCATAATTAGGGTAAAGCACTTGACAAAGGAGTTTAATTTACCAAGAAAGAATAATGAAGTCCCTTCTCACTGTGTAATTTCTAATTTATAACCAGCCTAAGCAACTACATTTTTCATTCCATGATGTTATTTAATTTTGGCACTTCTGTAATGCTTCTTTGTTATGATTTGCCTAATATATTGGTCTCTATTATACCTCAGGATCTGAGAAGTTCTATTTTAAAAGTCTGTAAATTTCTGGGGAAAGAATTGAATAAGGAAGACATGGATGCTGTTGTGAGTCAAGCCATGTTTGAAAACATGAAGTCTGACCCACGTGCAAATTATCAAAATGTACTAAACAGGCGACCTGAAATTAGAAGAACAGATGGCCATTTCCTTCGCAAAGGTGAAGTTCAGCATCAAACTTTTATGTTTTGTCATGCAAATCATCCAAAGTGCAGCTTCTGGACTTCTTGCCAAGAGTTTCACAAAATGGAGCACTCCTTGTCCCCTTCTCTCCTCCACACAGTTGATTTTTCTGGTTTTTACTCCATGCTCTCAATGAGACTATATTTTTTGGTCCCTGAAGTTTACCTGAGGTGTAACCTACAATCACAAGGTCTTTACATGTCCCCTATAAGTCTACCAGTGCCTAGCACAGTGCCTGCAACAAAATGGATATTCATTCATTTTTACTCTTTTCCTTCATTAACATGGCCACAGTTGTGATAATAAGTGAATGACGGATCTGTTGGCTCTCACTGGCTGCTTTTACATCTCCACACGTTTTTCCGAGCATCTTTCAGGTGTGAATTAACAGCACACAGTTGCTATTCTTTGTTATGAAGAGTGACTGTTATGTATCTTATATCAAATCAGGATCTCACATTATAACAAAGTAGGGGAGTATCTCTTTTACCTGGCCTTATGGTGAGTGATATTTTAGATTGAATTAAATCATTATACAACTGATAAGAGTTGAACATATTGAATTATTTTCATTCCATACAATCTTTCCAAATTATAGCTTATGATATTTTACCTGATGTTGAGTTTATTGTGTAATACAGAATTATAGATACAGATTTTTCCTTAGTTTTATGCCTCTATGTCAAGTAGCACTAAATGCTGTCTTGGTTTAAAAAAAATTTTTTTTTGTAACCCTTCATGTCTTAGGTATCTTCCCCATTCTCTTAAACAAACTGAAGCAGTGGTAACAGGGAGCCGACCTGAAGAGTAGGTGCTCTCTTTCCCTGTAGCCCAGCACAGACTGTTGTGTTCTGGATGCCAAGACCATTGTCATCTGTCATTACTGCTGTACTTGCATTTGGATTTTCTTTAAAAAGAAAACTTTCTGTGCACCTACATCTTTAACAAACCTGAACAAGAGAGACTGAATTGGCAAATAAGGAAAACCTGTGTGAGCAGAATATCTTTGTAGAAGTGAAGCATATTCCCATGTATTTCTATAAAGATAGATGCACACACACTTTGCTCATTGAAGTTAGCTTCTTGGATGTCATTTGCTTTGTTATGACCACAGCTGCATTAAGATTTGTTTGAGTTTTTAGTTTATTTCATGTTTTTATTTTCATTCATTTCAGTGTATTTTAGAAGTCAGTGTGTCTTCTCTTGCCTCTCTTTATCTCAGCTTCTATTTGTCATCACACTTCTGAATGTCTGTAAATTGAGTACCAGGCTGTGTCATACCTAAATTGAGTTAATATGGACTAATTTCAGCCCTGCCTTTATAAACTCTATGACCTTTGCTATATTTTCACATCTCTCAGAACATCTATGTCCTCATCAGGAAATATTAATTCAGTGATATTTGATATGGGATTTTTATAAGACTTCTGTAAAATACAGTAAGCAGTGCTAGTGTAGAATTAAAGAGTGATTAAATTGCAGTGATTTCCTTTTTTATGCAGGTGGCTAGCAGCTTAGAAAGTGGAGTAATTGTATCAAATTATAATACAATTAAAATGACCAAGTTTGTTTAGCAGTTTTCCATAAAGTGAGAGAGTGAAGACAGGGCCATGGGGAGGAGGAACTGGGAAGTTAGAAGGGAGAGAAAAATAAAAGTGGGAAAAATCATGTTTCCCCCAGTGCTAAGGTCCCACACCAGCACCCCCAGCCCAGAAACTTCACTGATGCAATTGTTTTGTATCTCCCCCAGGTACCATTGGAGACTGGAAAAATCACATGACTGTTGCCCAGAATGAAAGGTTTGACAAGATTTTCCAAAGGGAGATGAAGGATTTACCCTTGAAGTTCATCTGGGATATAAATGAAGAATAGAATCCTAAGCTCAGTTGAAATATATTAAGAATGCAGATTCAGAAAGAAACATTTAAGATACACTCTAATCTTTGACTATTCTTGGATCACAACTGAAAACCTTAATGATTAATACATACTACATAGTAATTCTACATGCTTTAGATATTTGGCCCGTTTTCTAATTCCTGGGTTCATCAATTTCTGATGACTAGAGGTTTCTTCTTATTGTGTTAGTATATAATTGTACTAAATATAGTAAAATATACTAAAATATGTTAATAATAAAATAATTTATACTAAATTCTGCTAAAACAAGAGGAAAATTTTATTTTACTTTTGAGTTATTCCTCAGCACTTGAGTAAAAGAAGAATTCATAACATGTGATCAATTTACTATCATAAAGGAAGGTTTGACTATTGTAAAATACTGCTTATTGTCTTTTTTCATGTTAAAGAGTTTAATATTTACATAACCATGTGAGTGAAACCTTCATTTTAACTCTTTTAGGTTTTATGTTTAACTTAGGAAGGTTGCCACCACAAATATGTTCATATAGTCATATATTATATATTAAATTGATCTAGATAATATACTCATGTTGTAAAAAGTTATTTTTTCCAACAGACAAAAAAGTGACTCAAATTGTTTATTGAATAGTCCATCATTTTCTTACTGATTATAATGGACATTATCATGTTCTAAATAATTGTATGCTCATGAGTTGAATTGTGTAAAATGTCGTATTTTTCTCCTAATATAGTTTTCTCTTTCAACATTATGGCCTGGAATTTCTAAAATAAAATCATAAACTTTACAAAGAATCTTCTGGTACTATGCTAAATATTACTTTACACTCAAAGGTAAGTTAAAAATGAATCCTTATCAATAAACTATTCCCATTCAGAAATTACTTCACCCTCACCACTTATTTGTGATTTTTTTCAGATCATTTGATAAAGAAACATTTTACTTTTAAAAAGTTCACTCATTTCTTGTTTCACTTATTCCTAAATGTATACACATATGAATATATGAACATATACTCTCTCTATATATATAATATTTGTACTCACTGATAGTAGGAAATTTAATCAGTTACATTTTCTTACTGATTATTGCTACTCATGGATTTTTGTCTGCTCATTCATCATTGGGGTTTCTGGATCTAAATCCGGCTGAATGGGAGGCAGTGCAGTTGGTCTGAGGTCGGCAGTGTGGAGGCTGCCATCACCACCCTCCAGCTTCTGCAGACCGATGGGAAGATCTTGGCTGCTTGGTGCCCAATTAGGGTGGCTGGCTGCCTCACTGTTTTTATTTCCATATGCACAAAGATCTGCTCATGTTTCCTAAGGATTACAAATAATTTCTTTCATCATTGATGTCTTGAAAAAGGAGAAAAAGGGCCCTGATTCTTGCAATGGGAGAGGATTTCTCAATCCCCATGACTCCTCCTGGTACAGCAGTCCCTCCTTCCTGAACTCATAACTTCCCAGGAGTATAAGGAGGAAGTGACCATTGTATGGAGAGAAACATTTGTTTTCCCTCCTTTCTACTTATTACATAATGATTATATGATACTTTCCTCCTTAGAATCCTCAACAACATTCTGCTCTGTGCCCCCACCGGCCACAGTGAGTGACCTCCAGTTCAGATTGTTACTCCCACTGGTGTCCCCTCAGCATCTTCCCTCCTTAAAAGAAAAGGTGAAATGTATAGATGGTGTCTACTACCACTAGAGATCATCTTCTCTAATTGTGGTCAGAGTCTGTTTTTTGTCGACACCAGTGTGCCTCAAATGAGGGTGATTTTGTCTCAATTTTATATTTGCAAGTGTATGAAGGCATTTTTGCCTGGGGTTGTGCTGGTACTGCTGGTTTGGTGTGAGAAGAGGCCCCAGATGCTATTAAATATGCTACATTTCACATGGCAGAGTCCGCACAGAGCACTAATTGTTCCAAAATATCAGAAGGGCCCCTCTAGTAACTTTGTTCTATCCTTAAGCGTGAGCATTAATTTTCTTTTTTCAATTCATCATCAATTTCCTGTTTCCTGATCATTCTCTTTGGCACATAATCAAGTTGTCATGTTACACATTCTGAAAGAGACTGAACTCTTCTTTCTCCATATCAATTTTTAGCTGCTGCGTTTCTTTTCTTTGAGCTAAACTTACTCAATTTGGTTTCTGCCTCCAACTTTTACTGATGCCTCAAAGTAAATATCACATATTTCTTATAGTTTATAAACCAAGGAATTAATTTTGTATCATCTTATTGGCCTATCCTGGACATCTAACATAGTTGATTTTTTTCTCCTTCTTTACATGTTTTCTTTTCTTACCACTGTCACTTTGACATAAGCCAACAAATGTAAGACACGAAGTAATTCCCAAAACATAGTTAGAAACAGGAAGAATCATAGTAAGGGACTTAAAGTGACTTCTTTCCTTTATGTATCACCCTTTGGAGGAGTACTATTAGTTTTTTCACAGAAATATCAATCATCATTGATATTTGTTTGATATTAACCATTTTCTTGACATCAGGCAAGTGCCATGTCTGTAGGACCCTTTCCTGGGCAGTGTGGGTCACTGAGGAACAAGAGGAGCACAGAAATACAGAGAATCTCTCAACCCCTGTCTCAGCATGAAGGGCTGTCTACAGGCACTGCACAGGGAGGGGGCAGGGGGATGAAACCTTCTCTTCACCTAAACTAGATGCTCCCCAAAATGAGAAACAACAGATTTACATTCTCAATAGAGATACAAGTTGGAGGCAGAAACCAAATTGAGTAAGCTTAGCTCAAAGGACACTAGTGTTTACCAAATGACCCTGAATGTTCTGTACACACTCAGAATAAGTGAGTTAAATATGGGCTGGGGCAGATATTAATGATATTTTGTATTCCTGTAAGATTAGCTTGTTTACTTGGGAAGTTTTTCAGCTTAGTGAATTTGGCAGAGGGAAAGAGCCTCGTGAAATAGAGTAGAATGGATTCAGTGGACCATTTATCAAGTCCTTGGAGGGGTAATCTTGCATGACCGTGTCATGCTATTCATATAAATTCTACTCACTGTCACCCAAACTCTGGATATCATCAGGATAATAAAGTCATATTTCAAGGGGATATTTACATTTTACCATGAAAGGAGTGTGAACCAATTAGCATTTCAGGAGTATACAGGTTTTTGTTCTAGCTCAGTTGAGAAGAGGGCTCACTTTAGATCCCAGTAAGTTTGGAGCTTTGGCAGTACATAGTGCATATGGCAACTTCCAGAGGCTTCTATGGGACAAAGTACTGTTCCTCATTGTGCTCTGAGAAGTCAGTGTGGCTGGTTGAGCAGGAACAAGGCCTGCTGACATAAAGATGATGGTCTGGCACAGGAGAAGTAAGCTTAGCTTCTGCACCCCTGTGCAGAGCTGAAGGGACTAATCAGGAGCCTACATGGTCCACTGAGGGTAGCAGCTCTATGTGTCTTTGAGGTCAGTAAGAGGATTTGTTCAGAGAGGATTTGTTTGAATGACTGTTCTTTGTTTTTTGTCTTTCCTAATCCCACTTTAAAATGTTTTTCTGGTGTGGGGGGGATGATGGCAGCATGAAAATTGAGGCAGGAATCTCTTCCCCAAACCACATATAATATGAAAATACAGCAAATACAACTAATCCTAAGAGTGACCAGAAATAAGACTGTAACACCTGGCCTTCATCTGGGGAAAGTGGAATCTCATGGGAAAGGATAAAGCAGCAAAGCTATGATCCTGAGGGAGCCAAGCCCTCTGCTCATCCCATCTCACTGGTGGGAGGAATAGAAACAGATCAGGGAGGGAGTAGAAGCCCAGGACTGCTAAATACCCAGCCCTGGAGATCTGCTCCAGGACATGACCTGACATTGCATGCTGCTCTGGAGATTAGAGGGGGTGGAAAACAAAGATGGGTAGAATACTCAGAGAGAATGAGAATCCAGGCACTGTGGAGCACAGATACCCATAACCGGCCACTCTGGTACAAAAGAAATGTGGGGGATTTGAAAGACTTCCCAACAGTGAGAGGGCTGCTAAAGGGACAGCTGATACACAGAGTTTGCTGCTCAGGAGAATGAACAGGTAGACAAATCATCCTGGCACACTCAGCACAACAGTTTGGGTACTTTCTGGACCTTCAGAAAGGTAAGCCTGATAGGGGAATTTAAATTCTATATGCTTGGCTGGCAACAGAGCCCCAAGGACCTCCACCATGATATGCAGCCTGGCAGTCCTTCCTTCCAGGTGGCACCTACTCACTAACCTCCTGCCCCTGTCATTCTGCAAGGCCAGGTGGAAGGCAGCCCAAAGGGAAAGGTGGGGGGGGGCAGGTGTGAAGGGAAGGAGAAGGGGATTAAGGTAGTCCTATGATTAGCACACAAAATGTAGCAGGGGCACAGGGAAGGCTTTATAGCCCAGAACAGACAAGTAGTGACTCTATAGCATCTTATTATGCTGATGGACAGTGACTGTAATAGGGTATGTGGGGGATACTTGATAATACAGGGGAATCTAGGAACCACAAAGTTGCTCATGTGAAACCTTCATAGCATAACATATCAATGATAACTAAAGGGTGTCAGATGATCGGCTATGGAGGTACACTTTTCTGATAATATTCATTTCTCTTAATAAAAAAATAATAAATAAAAAATAAATTTAAAAAAAGCAGTTCCTGTGTGGTGACCTCTAATGAGTTCTACACAATGGTATAAAGGGCATATCAAAGTGTGGGCAAAGGGTCTGTTTGTTTTTATACAGAAGATCAAAGCCTAATTTGGCTACCCAGAAAATGAACTAAGATACGATATGAAGAAGAAATTCCAACATCAGCACTCTCTGGAAGACTCATACCAGAAGATGATCATCAAAAAACCTCCACAAAGATCCAGGCGATGCTGCAGTTGTAGCTGCATCCATCCCACCATTTCCTGGACTTGCCATTGGAATGAAGAAGGAGATATCTAAGCTGGCCTGTGCATACAGTAAAACAACAAATTTGACTGGATCTATACTGTTGGAACTCAACCAAGAATTAAGAGAAGTGCAAGTTGTAGCGCTCCAAAATCTTACTACTACAGACTATCTACAGTTAAAAGAACATATGGGATGTGAACAGTTCCCAGAAATGGGTTGCTTTAATTTGTCTGATTTCTCTCAGACTGCTCAAGTACAGTTGGACAATATCCATCATATCATAGACAAATTTTCACAAATGTCTAGGGTGACTAACTGGTTTTCTTGGCTTCACTGGAGATGGCTGGTAATTATAGATCTGCTTTGTTTATGTAATTGTATTCCTATTATGTTAATATGTGTGCGCAATTTAGTTAGTAGTTTAAAGCCTATACATGCTTAAGTTACTCTACAAGAAGATATGTCAAAGAAATAATCAATCCTCCCATGTTTTCTTCCATCTGCTACCTCTATAGCTTTTCTTCTTCCTTCCTAATTACAACCCTTAAATAGAATTCATGCCTCATATCGAATTTACCGAGTATCAGAATTCCTCCAAGTGGTAAAGATACCTCAAGACAAATGCTGGACATAGAAACCACAGGGCATAAATCTGCAAAGAAGTAAAAAGCTAACCTTTTCATACAATATGGCTTCTCTCTCACTTACCAACTTTACATCTCCCTGTATGGCCCCGGAAGATGACTGGTTAGCCCGAGATGGGTAATCCTCAAGGGAGGAACAACCTAAAACAGGCACAGTCGCAGGGGGGCCATCAGGTGAGAAATTGGGGATCAACAGTGGTGAAGCTTAGAACCTCACCCCCCCTGTTTTGAGAGAAATCTTCTGCATCTGTGGATGTTTTATTGCCCTTGTCTAGCTCAGATTAACACATAGTCTACAGGCACACACCTGATCATCTACAATTGCTCTCTTACAACACTAAACTATGTTTTCTACCTTTATCTTGCATCTACCTAGCACTTCAGCATTTTATTAAAAAAAAATAATAATAATAATAATAATAATAAAGGGAGAAATGTGGGATCCACATATAAATCAAGTATAAAAATCAAACGAATATTCATATTTGACCTGATCTAAACCAAAAGTTTCTGTGATGACTGCCCTTTTACTGTTCACCATGTAAGAACTTATTCACTATGTAAGAATTCATTCACCATGTACGAACTTGTTCATTATGCTTCAGAAGATTGGAGACTGATGAGAATTAGGCTTGAGATGGATTAATGATTGTGCATTGAGCATTGACTCCCCTATACAGAATTTTATTGTTGTTAACAACCATTTGATCAATAAATATGAGAGATGCCCTCTCAAAAAAAAAAAGAATAAAATAAATAAAATAAAAAAGAGGACCTATTTAAAAAGATAAAAAATAAAATAAGATAAAATGCTTTTCTCTTTATATAAAACATGTTTGTAAGAAAAAAAAAATTCTCCTTTAATGCATGTAATAGTTTTCTGGAAGCAGCAGGATGATTCTCCTGTTAATCATGAACAAATGGGAAAAACTGTACTCCAAGAACAGAGTCCCTTTTCCTTTTCTGTTATAAAACATTCCTGCACCTGATAAGAAGGCTATAGCTTATTTCTCAACCTGTTTAATATGTTTGCCTAAATCATTCTCTATATTCCCACAGTAACTGGAAGCCTTTGGTTTGACCATATCAGAGTTTAGTATGAGCACAAAAGTTACTTGAACATTCAGTTCATAATGTATGAGGACATGATAACAGTGAGAAGAGATTATATTTCTGATTTAACCCAACTGACAACTCAACCTGGCCTAATGAATTGATGATTCATGTCTAGAATTCTCAAATGACAATATGGAATTAGAGATCCAAGAGGCACTGTTACAGGAGACTTTTTTTCTATTTTATCTCCATATTCTATTTAGCAGGTTTTAATTTACAGTTATGGGCATAGATTTCCTATAGAAAAATGATATGTGTGGGAGGGATTTCTAGGTATATGCAGGTCTTCACATGCTTGATTATTTTGAACCAGAATATTGCTCTCTCAGTCATGCTTTATCCATTCTATTTTCTGCATTATTCATCCTATTAATGTTCTGAATTTAGTTTATCACATTTGGATGCATTTGTTGTGAAATTTAATCTTGTATGCCTTATTTTTGGTAAGCTTGATAGGGGAATTTAAAATAAAATGTCTGTGTTTCATTAGGAAGAATGCAGTTCCTAATAGCAGTCATTGTAAGTCATTTATAAGTGTTTTGAAGCATATATCTGTTGTTTGTTTACTGAAATTGAGAGGCAGGCTCTCCTGAGGCTGCATATGGCAGCTACAGGATGTCAAGAATGTTCCAAGATTTTTCTCTTTTCTTTTTTATCATATTTGCTGTGGCATTAATCCTCCCCTTATAGTTGCAAGGTGCTTGTTGTGGCACCAATCTCGTGTCCTGTGGGGATAGGATAGACAACACCCCAAGTGGAAATAGAAAGAACAGGAACATAAAGGAATTTTCCATTGCTCTGTTCCCAGCTTTACCCCAGGAGGAAAATCAATCTCAGAAGGTTCAATTTTACTTTTCCTTTCTTTTTCAATGCCAGAAGTACATCAGTCTCCAGTCTAGAGTATCTAGGTAAAGGAGAGTTGTACTGTCATAAGGATGTCAGCTCAAACAGGACCATTCCTGGAACTGCTGCCAGAACACCACTGGAATCTTTTAGCAAGAAAGAAGAGGATGAGCAGAAACACAGGCAAAGAATAATGACTGCAACCAGCTGAATGTTCATGGCCAGCTTTGCTCAAAATCTACCCCTAGGTTATAATAGAAGCCTAGACTCTCTGGTTGAGTATCTATCAGCTAACAAGAGAGATTGAAGTATCTGGCTTTGCAACCCTCCTCACAGTACAAGTTCTTTCAGTGTGTGTAGCCACTTCTGACCTTCACATCCCAGGCCTGTTCTCAGCCACCTGCAGGGAAACAGAACACCTAACATATCTGTAATCTGACATCTTACACATTCCATGCAACCACAATATTACAATATTACATATACTGTCCCTTTAGACCTTTAGCTTATACAGCTCCTGCTTTGTCTCCCTAGAAAAACCTGCTTCCATTTAAGACCTAGAACAAATTTCTTTTATTCCTTGAAACTTTCTGTGAAAACTGTTTCACACTTATTCTCTCTGCGTATATCGTTATATTCAATTCTCTGCCCTGATTCCATTGCAATCCCTCTATTCACTTTGAAAGGGAAAGAGTGATAGATTAAAGAAAAAAGAGGGTATGTGCAAACTCCACAGTCCAAGCAGATTTATTGTTGAACATAAGAGGGACACCTCTATTCTGGCCAGCAGAACAAATAAAAGGGTCTCTAACAGGCCTAGAGGCTTTTTATGGCTAGGGATTTGGGCTGGCTCTTTGAGGGAAGGGGTCAGGTGAAAGGCAGGCTTGTGGCTTGCTGACATGTTCTGGAGAATGCCGTGTAGCCTAGGTAAGATGACAACTAGGTCTCTCTGAGATGGTGTGTGGGCTTATTCAAAAGGCAGTGTTCAGGTCAAGATTCTATCATTCCTGTCTCTAAAGATGGATCACTGTTTTTACTTGGCTACTTCCTGCTGAGAGGGGGCAATGAAGGGGGATTTCTGATATTTTGAAGTAGGAAGGCCGTTGGGAGATATTCTTGAATAGTTGCCTGAGAGATGGCTGCCATTTGATCCTGTAAAAATCTTTGAAATAGGTTACTTAAGCAGGGAAGGAAAAGAAGGAGGAGGGCGATAAAGGTGAATGGGGCTAGGAGAAGGTGAGGGTTGTAGAAGCTGTGAGTGTATGACTTGGACTCGGGTCAGAGAGAGAAGGGTTAGAGCCATTGGCTGAGAAGGTCACAGAGGTTGTGTGAGGAGTATACTTATAGAGGCTGATGGAGTGCACTATTTTGGGCTTCAGGGATAAGGAGTGCAGGTGATCTTAGGACCTGTAAGCAGAGAGGCCAGCCTTTTATCACAAGGTTGAGTTGTTTGAACAAATAGGCAACAAGCTGGAGGGACTTCCCAGCTGATTGTGCAAGTAGTCCTATGCTTGTCCCTTTTCACTGGTTAAGAAAATAAAGGTTTACTAGGGTTAGGTGGAGTCAAAGCAGGTGCCTGGGGGAGTGTTTGCTTAAGGGCCCAGATCTGGCACCCTTTTGGGGGATCCCAATAGGAGGCCTCGTAAAGGGGTTTTGCAGTGAGTGAGAAATTTTGGATCCAGAGTCTAAAATAGCTAAGAAACCCTAATAAGGAAAGATCTTGCTTTGTGGTGGGTAAAGGGAGATAATAATAGCTTGTGTTCAGAAGGTGAGTATGCAGCAAGTGTAAGGTTAAGTCCAAGGTAAGGGAATTTTTGCTGTACCAGTTGAGCTTTGTGTCTGAGACACAGTATCCCTTTTTCCCCAGGCTATAGAATCATTTACTGAGGGGCTGCAAAGCAATAGGTCATTGACATACTGGAGTAGGCAGCTAGGAGCAATGTTGAGAGATTAGAGGTCCTTTTGTAGTGCTTGGCCAAAGAAGTGGGGACATATCAGTTAAGACTGCCTGCCTTGATTTAAGATAGGCTCTTGGCCTATTGTTTGATTACCTGAGAATATGTTAGGAATCAACTTTCTGCTTTTTAAAATGGAATCTTAGCCTTAAGATGGAGTCCCTCCTGTTCTTCATAGGCAGGAAAAGTTAATCCTGATGTCTCTGCCCCACCTCATTCACCCCTCAAGGCATGCAGACCCCTGAAATCTTTCAAGGAAAGTGGGTGTCTGTCACTCTTCTGTAACTGCTTCCTGCTGAGTAGGGGAGGTGTCCCTACCTGTGGGTACAGCAGTTCCTTGCCGTCTGTCAGGGAGAGGAGGGCTCATGGAGCAGTAGTAGCTGAGGCGGACATGGACAAGGGCACATGAAAGGAGATTGCGGGGTTGCTGATGTGCATCTTCATCAGCATTATGGTGGATTGAAATCCTCATCTGGGCAACATCTGGAGTTGGATTCTTTTGTTCTGGAGGAAACAAACTTGACAAGGAGATTAAGAATGAATGGTTGAATATGAAGACTAGGAACAGTAAAACTTTAATTGAAATAATGGGAGAAAACTGAAACATTTGGAGTCATATCCAGATATTTTGAGGTAACTAGAATCTAGGATCTAGTCTATTTTACAATGAACAGTGTAAGAATCTAACAGTGATAAGGCTCCGCTATTGAAACACAATTCTTCTAATATCACACATTAATGTAAAATAACTTTAGCTTTAATACAGTTGGCCTGATTATTTACATAAGTGCAGCAAGAACAGCCATTGATGGCACAGGCTCTTTAAATGTGCTTTCCTGGAATTTTTTATAAGGAATTTCAGATTGAGTTTTTAAAGGTCCCTCATACCAGAAAGCCAAGCCAGACTTGCCATCAGGTTTTGCCTGCAGTAACTGTACATATGGATAAATTTCTCTGTTCTTGAGGTCCCCAATGTATGTTGAGATTCCTGCACCTGCCAGGAAGTGACCTTCCTTACTCACCTGGTAAGGCTGCTGGGAACACTGTAAGCAAGGTACGAGGCCAGTTGTTCCAAGGGGCTTTGTTGGCTCCATAAAGTCAGTCTTAGTTCCTTAAAGCTGTCTTTATGTGTCTAAAATGAGACATTCTAGTCAAAGCCTTGGTAATATAACCAGTGTTTTCAATTGGTCCAGTCACAAGGAGAGCAGATTCTTATTGAACTTATGCAAATAAAAATATTGCCATAAAATATGAAAAAGTCACTGAAAGTTTTTAAATTCTAGAGGGATCAGGTAGAGAGAGAAAGATAAATATTTCAATTCTGCTTTAAAGGTATAATTTACTGAACAGTTGTAAACTAGCTTAAGGGAAAAAGGTTGAAACAGACACTTCTTTTTCTGTTTAAGAGATTAGCAACATTTGAAACAAAATTAAAATCATCTTCCTTAGTTTATTTAAAGTATAAGTAATTTTTGCTCTGCTTAAATCTAGTTATTTACTAGTTCAGGAGTAAAACAGTAACTATAAGTGACAAAATACTTAGAAATGACAGTGGTTAAAGATTTGATGAGAGATTTAAGACAATTGATATAAGGATGTTTGGGTATTTCTGTAACATACCAAGTTAGCTTTCCACTCTTTTAATATTAAGATCTTATTTTCTTAAGTACTTAGACAACTCATTGAGACCTTAAGCATGAGAAATAATTTTGATACAATTAAAAAAACCTTTCATAATTTTTTAATATTAAGAGCAGGCTTGTAGTTCAAGAAAACTTTGTCCTTTTAGCAAACAGAAAACAAAATTATAATTTTGTTGTGTATTTCATATCAAGACTCATTTGCTTTAATCTCATATATCATGACCATATCAAATTTTTCTGCAAACTTTCTACAACTTTCTTTTTACATTCAGAGTTCTCCTTGTTTAATAAACAGCTACACTTTAGAACAGTTACCTTCTTCTTTTACCCTCAATAAAATGAATTTCCATTCCTTACACCTTCTCTTATCAAAATGCACATCTTTTCTATCATGCAGAGATGTTTCCTTTATTACTTCATAGTGAACTCTGAGAAGTAAGCTATTGTAGACTGTTACACTAGCCTTCTTAAGATTGGCAAATCAGTAATTAATGTTTCATTATTTTATCTCACTTGGGAGTGACAATTCGTAAATTTGACTTACTGCTTAACAGCAAAACTTTAAGGTTTCTGTTTACTACAAAGATTCTTAAGATGTTTTTAGGTATACGTACTATAACATACAATTATTATTAAGAAGTTTACTTACTACACTTATTTAGTTCACTCATTCCTAACAACCATGCTAGATTACTCACAAAACCTTCACCAAACATTAGACGAAGTCTAGCCTCTCTTTAAGCATTTTTTTTGTAAGATTTAACAGATAACATCAACTTAAATGACTTTAGGTAAACTTAGGCAGGTAATATCTGTAAGGACCAGTCTGCTTTAGTTCAAGGTAAATTAATATTAATGATGAGTATTTTTTATCAGAATTTCTGTTAGTTTTGGAATGTCCAAATTTTTTTCAAGCACTTGTCTTTAACTCAATTAATTTTTAGCAGTACCATCCAGGAGTAGAAAAATATCTTACACTTATGCATTTAGACATACAAATGTACAGATTGAGACATAATGACCACAGTTATTCTAGGCTGTAACCTAACTCCCAATTGTAGCAGTTTGGTAGGACCCAGCTTGCAAATGAAGGTTTAACTCACATTTCTCTCCAGCCCTATTTGGCTGCAAATGGAGTGTAACCCACATTTCTTAGGTTTTAGGGTCTCCAGCCTGATGATTATTAAGGCAAATTCACAGGACACAATACAAGTTTAGATTTAAGGCACTTAGAAAGTGCAGGCAACCTCAGAGAGGGAGGTGTGCTGAAAGGTTGGGGTTCTGCTTTTGAGGATTTTTCAGGAGCATGACAAAGGGCTAGGGATGTAAATTTGTTAAGAGGTCTCTCTCATCTTTAACGATATATTGAGTTTTTTATTAATCCTCTGGGTAATTCTGCAAAATTTACATAAGAAATTTAGTGCTCTGATCCCCTCCCAGGAGAGCAGCTTCCCTCTGGGAGCATATCAATCAACACCACCTGCCCTGCCTCCATGTGGTGGAGGATATCTCTTCCCAGATGGTGGTGGGTCTGTGGGGGATTACTAGAAAGGAGAGAAAGTAATATGGTAAAGGAGGGGTTTGAGCTGGTGTTTCTATTAACCCTCTCATTACAACAGTGAAGATAGAGGGAGCAAAGGTCATGAATATTCAATAAGCACAGAGAGGCTGGCTCCCATGTCAACCAGGAAAGAAACCTGACTACCTTGCCACCACCATTGTTACCTGTGGATCCGCTGGTGTCCTCATGGAGGTGGCCTTGGGATCTGGGCCGCTTCAATCCATCACTGAAGACAAGGCCATGAGTGCTGCCAGGTCCTCTTTAGATGTGTCTGGTTGCCTGGAGGGGAGAGAACACAAGGGAGGGGTTGACCCCTAGAGGGCAATTCACTCTCCAGTGACCCCTCTGTTCCCTGTTTGGACATGGCTTTGTTGGAGGCCTGGGATTAGAGCAAGCTTTTGCCCAGCAGCCCTGAGTGCCACAGTGAAAACAGTTGCTAGGTGGGTGTGGGGTAATATCTTTTGCAGGCTTGTCAGTGTGGGGTTGATCTAGGGAAGCCAGAATCTGATATTTGGCTTTAGCCTGTTTTTCTTTCTTAGTTTTTTGTTCCTTATCCCAGTTGTTGAAAACTTTAAAGGCAAGGTCTACAATCTCTTTTTGGGGTGTTTGGGCTCCATTTTCTAATTTTTGGAGCTTTTTATTAATATCTGGGTTACACTGGGAAATGAAGTGGAGGTGTAGGAGGATAAGGCCCTCAGGGGAGTTAGGGCTGTGTTTGTGTATTTGATCATGGCCTCAGAAAGGCGGTTCTTAAAGAGGGCTGGATTTTCATCTGCCCCCTGGGTAATTTCCCTGAGGCGCTCGTAGTTGAATTTATCAGGGTTTTCTGAGAAAAACCCATCTTTCGTTCTGTATGCTCCAGATCATTAATTGAAAAGGAGACATGAACCCCAAAGGGCCTTTCAGTGCCTGCTGCCAAGAAGCATTCGGTGGAGGTATTGGGTAGGAAGTGAGAGTGCGAGAGCATGTTTAAGGCTGGGGTAGGGGGTTTGGAGAGGGGGTTGGGTTAGAAGAGGTACACATGCTGGTGAATATCTGAGAGGAGGATAAGGAGGGATGTTTAGAGGAAAAGAGGCAGAAGCACAGGGGTAAAGGAAGAGGGTAAAGGGTGTTCAGGGGAGGCCAACAATAGGGAAGGGATTTGGATTTTGCTGAAGCTCTTGGGGAGGAGAAAGACGATAAGATGGAGGGTAACAGAGGAGAGAAGTGGGTAAAGGCATGATGTGGTCAGGGTATGGGTAGGGGATTTTTGTTCTGTAAGGAGAACTTTAGAGGGTTATTGTTTGGCTCTCACCTGAGTTCTTAGAGTCAGCAAAAGGCACAGAGTATGCAAAAAGCATAAGGGAGTATTTTGGCCTGGCAAGCCTCCCAGATATCTGGGAGCCTTGTCCGGGGATAAGGAAGTTAAGGTACCTGGGAAGACCGCCAAACTAGTTAGGAAAGTTGCCTGGGCTGGGCAGACAGCTGTAAAAAAAAAAAAAAAGAAGAGAAAAAAAAAACTCTGCTGTGCTGAGAAAGCGGTTTTGGCCCAAGGCTGTGTTTCTCCTGAGACTACTGGAGAGGTGGGCTCTCAGCGGGAGGTCAGTTTAGAGGAGAACAAAGGGGAGGCTGCTTCAGGAGAGGGAAGGCTTGGATTTAGGGAACCTCTGACCATTTGCCTGTCCTCTGAAGAAAGTTATTAAGATCTCTGGGGATTTGGAATTTGAAATTACCCTCAGCTGGCCAGGGTGACCCATTGCTGAGTTTATATTGAGGCCACATGGAAACAGAATAGAGGCCCAATATTTTTTTGGTTTGATGTCTCCTTTTAATCACAATTGGGAAAGATTATGTGTGAGTGTGTCCCAAACTTTTTGAGGGAGAATTGCCCATTGTGGAAGGGTGAGAAAGGATGGCCAGGGTTTGGGAAACACGCTGCCAGGACATCTCCCTGTGACCAGTTTCAAAACTGGATGCTCCTGGGGCTGGATTGTCCTGCACACTGAGAGGAGGGTCCCCGCAGTCAGAGTGCAGGAGGTCCCCTTGTGGTGTTCTCAACTGAAGGACAGAGAGGAAGGGGAAAGATAAAGGAAAGGGGACTGGGACCAATGTCCTATCGCCGCCAAGAGAAAGCTGATGAGAGGCCAAAATCTTACCCTCCTGGGAATTGGGATGGATTAATAGCTAGTGGTGGATGTGTAGACTGAGGTCTGGCAAGGTAGTCCCTGGACTGGAGTTCTCAAGCGGGGTGTTGTGTGAGGGAGGGAAGGGAAATGGGGTGAGACACAGGAGGCTCTCAGGACCTAGGCTTTAGCACAGGATGAGCTGCTTCCTAGGCTGCAAAAGAGCCCCTGCTCTCGATTTCCCATTCCTGGATTTCAGTACTACATGGAAGAGAAAAAGATGATAGATTAAAAAAAAGGGGGGATATACAAACTCAACAGTCCAAGCAGGTTTATTGGGGAACCTGAGAGGGACCTGTCTGTCCTGGCCAGCAGAACAAAGGAAGGGAATCTCTAACAGGTCAAGAGGCTTTTTATAGCCAGGGTTTCTGGTGGGCTCTCTGAGGAGAAGGGTCAGGGGAAAGGTGGGTCAGTGGCTTGCTGATGTGTCCTGGAGAATGCCTGTAGTCTAGATAAGATGACACCTAAGTCTCTCTGAGATGGCGGGCTAATTCAAAAGGTCATACTCAGGTCTGGATTCTCTCACACTTCCCCTGTTACATGGGACTGTGTCTGAAATATAGTACCTACTGTCACCAAGTTTGCATGTTGAATGCAGATGAAATGAAATGTTAGCATGTGGGTAAAATTGTAACATTTCCAGAATATCTAGCCTGGTTTTAGTGCATTTGCATATTCTCAGGGGTGGAGAGAAGTTCACCTTCATATCAGTGGATAATTACCTGCGCAACCAAGGGTGTGTCTGAACCTGAAAGTTTAAAGGGAGTGACTGGCTTGCTTGCTGGCTTGCTTCTTCTGGAGCAGAGGAGAAAGATGAACCTGGACTGCAGTTTGTAAGCAATAAACTGGTTTTAAACTTTATTTCTCCCTTTGACCGATTTCAGTTTTTAGAAGTATTTTGCCCCAGGTTTTCCTCTCCTTGGACTTACATCTGGCAGCAGCTGGCAGGGTGCCTCTGAACCCAAAATCTGTCATAATGGGTGCAACATTTGGGAGGGCTGCTCCTGTGGATGGTTGGGAGGCCCCAGTGGATGTAGCAGCAAAGGGTACCACTTCACCTATTATTACCCTCCAGCTATGGAGCTTCCAACTTGGGAACCCCTAGTGGGGAATTGGTCTAGGGAAAAGTATCTCCTAGAAGGGTGAAGCCTTCCCCAAAACTGGGGAAGGGTGGAAACACTAGAAGCTGCATAATTAGCCCTCAGTGAGTTGGAAGACTTCTTGGAGACCTTAGGGGGCCATGTAGCAGCTAGCGTTGTAAGGCTCTTTTCATCCAGATAGTGGAAAATGTTATACAGGAAAAAGAAGGATTATGGAGGGACTTAGACAGAAGAGACACACTTCAGCATTGCTTGGAGGAGCTGGGCAATAACCTATTGGATGCTGTTAAAGGAGAGAGACAGTTAATGAAAAGGCAGGTCATGCTCTTAGAGGATTCCTTAGCAGCAGCAAGAGGGGAGACGGCAGTGAAAGCCACATAGCAGAAGGCCATGGGGGAGGGTGAGGAAAGAGTAGTGCCTTCAGCCCTGGAAAAGGTGGAGGAGGAGCCATTGGTGGAGGAACCCAAGGGAGAAGAGGAGGAGGCAAGGCCACTGGCAGATCTGCTACCCAGGCCACAGACAGAGGTACAATTTTCTACTCTTTTAAAGGCCCACCCAGCTTTAATTAAGAAAATAAAAATGAAGCAACTGCAGGCTACTCAGGGGGAGAAGCAGCCCCCTCCCCAGGTTGTGGAGCACTCCATGCTCTGCCCCTTTACCCAGAATGAGCTGGTGGACATGAGCATCCAGTATAGGCAGAGGCCATTGGAATCTCTGCCTACATGGCTTTTACATCTCTGGGATATGGGGGTGGAAAATATTGTTATATTGGTTACTGAGATGAGTAGAATGGCTTCCCTGATGACTCACCCTTCCCTCCGGCAGCATTTGCAAAATGCCCATCATGCCTCAGGGAATCAGACACTCCTGGAATGGCTGACAGCTGCCATGAGGACAGTTTTGCCTAATCAGGGTGATTTACCATATTTTCCCAGTAGTTGGAAAATGTATGCAGAAATCCAACAGGTACTGTGGGAATTTTGTATGAGAAACATCATCTATAATATGGATCCCCAGGGCCCTGATGAGGAGGTGTTCATTATAGGAATGAGAAACATGGTGCTGCATACAGCTCCCACATCTCTCTTTGGGTCTCTAATGACTACTCTTGCCCCCCACCTAGGGCAACCCATCAGGGAGGCTACTTGTACTTTAGCAGATCTGGGGGAGGTTGAAACAATAAGGGCCTGGAGGAAAGTACAGGTCATGACTGAAAAGAGAAGTTCAAAAGGTCTGTGAAGGTCTTGTGGACCCAGATGTGGGTTGATTTGATAAAGAAAGGAGTAGTGAAAGAAAAGCTCAATGGGCAGCCCAATAGAATATTGTTGAAAATGTGGTACCAATTAAAGCCAGAGCAGCAGTTCCAGCCACTGAGGTCCTAGACATGGAAACCAGAGTCAAGGCCTCATGCCAGGGCTGTGTCCCTGCAAAACTTCATGGGAGACAGTACTCAGGATTCACTGGAGCCCTCACCCCCAAAGGAAGATGATTAAGCATCTCTGTTCAGCGGAGGGGGGTTTCAAAGTCCCCACCTTGGGGGACATGGTGGGGACCAGAGGCCACATGTAGAATTAGCAATTCATTGGTCCCCTGTGCATGTACAACATGTCCTGGCACTGATAGACACAGTAGCTGAGTGTTCTTTGATTCATGGAAACCCTGAGGGATTTTCTGGGACCCCTGCTCTTATATATGGCTATAGGGGTAAGGCAATTAGAGTGAAGAAAACCCAAATCTCATTGGAGATAGGGCGTTCATCCCCAAAGGAGTATATCATGTACATTTCTCCCATCCCTGAATATGTTTTGGTGGTGAGCTCAGAGTGAGGGTACATCTGGTAAAGGAAGTTCTGAGGGGACATGCTAAGCACCCACCTGTAGCTCTGCCTGTATCTTGGCGGGTGACAAATATTAAGCAGTATAAATTGCCTGAGTGGCACAAGGAAATTGGAGAGACTCCACAGGAGTTGGACAGGGTGGGCATCATAAAGCCCACTTGTATTCCTTTTAATTCCCCAGTGCGGTCAGTGAGAAAGCCAGATGGCTCCTGGCATATGACTGTAGACTACAGGTAATTAAATAAAGTCACACTCCCTTTGCATGTTGATGTCCCCTCTATTGCAGATATTCTGGACACCCTCAGCCATGAACTAAGAATGTATCATTATGTAGGAGATCTTGCTAATGCTTTCTTATCTATTGACATAGCACAGAAAAGCCAGGAACAGTTTTCCTTCACATGGGAAGGCTGGCTGTGGACATTCACTGTCCTTCCATAGGGATATCTCCACAGTCCCACCATCTTTCATGGACTTGAAGCCCAGGACTTGGCCACATGGAGGAAACTGCAAACAGTGCAGTTGTATCACTATATTGATGACATTATGCTCACATTTGATTCTCTTTCATATTTAGAAGGGGCAGTTCCTAGACTGTTGCAACATCTATAGGAAAAAGGATGGGTTGTGCACAGTGCCAAGGTTCAGGGACCTGGTTTGTCTGTGACATTCTTGGGGGTTGTCTGGTCAGGTAAAACTAAAGTCCCTGAAGCAGTTATAGACAAGGTCCAGGCTTTTCCCACCCCTACCACTGTGGCAGTGTTACAAGAGATTTTGGATCTTTTGGGCTACTGGAGAGTGTTTATCCCACGCTTGGCACGCATTCTGAAGCCCTTATACCTGTTGGTATGAAAGGGCGTCAGGTGGGGCTGGGATGAGACATGTGCAGATGCTTTAACAGCTGCCTAGAGGGCAATCAAGGCCAAATAGGCCTTGAATATAATGGACTCATCAAGGACCTGTGAACTAGCTGTTGCTGTAACCAAAGACGGTCATGGATGGGGCCTTTGACAGCAACTTGAAAGGACATGCCAATCTATTGGATTCTGGTCACAAGTATGGAAAGGAGCAGAGGTCCAGTACACCTTGATAGAAAAGCAACTGGCTGCTGTGTACCATGCCTTGCTGGCTATAGATCCCACTACTGGAACAGTTCCAACCAAGGTAATAACCAGCTATCCCATCATGGGGTGGGTATGAAACTGCACCCAAAGGCCATGGAGTGGCATGGCACAGACACCTACCCTGGCCAAATGGGGTGCATATTTACAGCAGTGCAGTGCTCTCTCTACTATCCCCTTAAGTGGAGAACACCAACGCTTATTGGGGCCAGTCACCTTTACCAGTGGAAAGCAGGAAGAACTTGCTTTCCAGACCTTGGTAGCCAAGACTCCTTGCTAGGAGGGAAACGCCCATATACCTGAAGATGCTTGGTACACAGATGGCTCCAGTCATGAGCGGCCCCTGAAGTAGAGGTCTGTGATTTTCCATCCTAAGACTGAGACAATTTGGATGGAGATTGGAGAGGGGAAGAGCAGCCAATGGGTTGAGTTGCAGGCCGTATGGCTCATGATCACCCAGGAGCACTCCCGCATAGTTGTCTGCACTGACATCTGGG
Organism: Manis javanica; assembly: GCF_040802235.1. Classification (NCBI taxonomy): domain Eukaryota; kingdom Metazoa; phylum Chordata; class Mammalia; order Pholidota; family Manidae; genus Manis; species Manis javanica. The sequence continues at coordinate 36,418,129 of NC_133168.1, forward strand.
CCATCTATCAGGGCTTGACCCTGTGGCACTGACATGGTACCATGCCAAGTGGTTGGTTGGTCACTGTGATGCTGGGGTTCTTGTTTTCAGAGTTGAAGAATGAACTTAGCAAACAGTCAAGGTAGGAGAGCTAGGGAGACTTTTGTTGAGAGATACAGTGAGAGGACAGACAGAGCTACTGGTGTGAGCCAGGAGGGGACAAGAGAGCCCGTGGTGGTGTGTTGCCTAGGGGTTCTATAGGCAGTTGAGGATATTTGGGAACGTGAGAAAAAGCTTAGGGGTGTGGACTTGTTAAATGGTCCCTGAATATTAAAAATTAACTTAACAAGGAATTTCCTGCCTTGATTTCTCTCTGGGATATCGGCATCTTGGTGTGGGAATATATAAAAAGGCTGCCTGCTCAGCCCCCAAGGTGGGCTGAGGTATTGTCTGTTTGCTAAAAAGTTAAGAATCTTACTTATTAAACTTCCTGGGTGTTAAAATGCAATCTTATCTTTAAGGTGGAATCCTTCCTGCCTTTTACTATGTCTACAGCTGGGTCTGCATGCTAAATTACTTGCCCAGTTTGCAAAATCACCTCATCAGATCTGTAGGAGGAAAGATAGCACATAGGCCTAGGCCTTTTAGCACGCAAAAGTGAATCTTACACATGATTACAAATGATTAGCATAATAAAAACATGTGCTACTCTTCTTTATCTGGGGAATATTAACTGATCTCACTGAAGAATGACCGTAGAGCTTAATGTTTAACACAGAGTTTTGGTAGGGGGTTTCCTTGCATGTAGTTACATGGCTCTGACTGCAAATATCCTGCCTTGCCTTTTCCAGAGGCCCTCACCCTATTCTTTCTAAGACCATGGTCCCTGTCGCAACTGGCCCCTTTGGGGGAAAAAGTTATGGCAAGGCCTATGGGCCTCTGGTCAGGCTAAGACTGTTACTGTATATTATGAGACTGGCTATTTGCCTTTGGCATCCCCAGGGCACTGGCTAGAATGAAAGCCTGCCTCTGAGGTGGCCCAATGGCTACACCAGCATTTGATTCATGTGGGGCAAAAGACAATGTGAGCTGTAGTCTGTGGGTGGGGCTTGCCATGGACCTTTGAAGAAGTCAGTGTAAGATAAATTCTAACCAAATAAGCAGGTGATGAGAGCCCACAAAGGGCCAGGCAGTTTATTTGAGTGCAATTCCCAGGTGATGTTCCTCCGTCTGAAACACAGGCCAGGGGAGTCACACCCAGACAGGGAGGTGGGGGCTTACAAGGGACTAGGAGGTGGATGAGTGGGAAAGCTATCCTAGGGGGCGTGAAGAGGTATGATTGGCTAAAAGTGACATAATAGACAACTAGAAACTTTTTTCCTTCCAAAAAGGAGGAGGCTGACATCCGGGCCTTAGTTGGCACATCAGAAGGATGGAATTCAGGAGGACCTGTCTCCTTTCCATATAAGGCATGGACCTTGGGGTCTGGTCTGTTCTCCTTTTATGGTATCTCTCTGTTCTGTTTGTATGTCCTTGTTTTTCCTTCCTCCAGCCTAACATTCCAGCCTTTTGGTCATAATGGGCAATGACTCAATCTGGCTAATTCCAGGTGACAAGGGGTGTCATGGGGGTTTGAGGCTGGTATTAGACTGAAGGAGGGTGTTTAGTGAGAAGAGGTGCATAACGGTGAAGTAACATCTGATTGGTGGTGACCCAGGTCATCTGGGTTAGCCACTGTTGGAGGAACCTGAGGACACAAGGGGCAACTAAGGATAAACCACAAACTGTTATTAAGGGGTTCAGTAGGGGCATTAGCCAGGCTATTATGGGGGACTGGAATTCTGGATCGAGTTTACATCTCAATGACTAGTATTAGGATTTAGTGTAGATAAGACTGCATTATTGAAATGATACTTTTCTCTAAAATCACCTGCATTTTTATTAGAAGTAGCCAGATTAAGAAAATAATTAACACTTGGCTTGATTATTTGCATAAGTGCAGCAAGAAGAGCAATTGATTACATAGTCTTTTTAAAATGTGCTTTGCTCGAACTTTTTGTGAGGAATTTTAGATTGAACTTTTAAAGGCCTCTTGAGGCCAGACAGCCAAGCCAGGCTTGCCATCAGGTTTTGCCTGCAGTACCTGCAGATTTAGGTGATTTTTTTTCTCCTTGAGGCCTCCAAGACATCTTGGGGTTCCTGCACCTGCCAAGCAGTGACCTTCTTTACTCACCTGGTAAGGCTGCTGAGAACTCTGCAAGCAAGGTACTAGGCCAGTTCTTCTAAGGGGCTTTGTTGGCTTTGTAAAGTCAATCTTAGTTCCTTATAGCTGTCTGTTCATATCTGAGTTTACACACGTGTCTTTCAGGTATGACATTCCAGTCAAAGCCTTGGCAATATACCAGTGTTTTAAATTGGTCTTCTTACAAGGAAAGTATATTCTTATTGAACTTGTGCAAATAAAAATACTGCCATGAAATATAAAAATAGTCACTGAGAGTTTTTAAATTCTGGAGGGATCAGAGAGAGAAAGATAGTTTCAATTCTGCTTATAAAGGCAGTCATTTACTAAACTGTTGTCAGCTTAAGAGAAAAAGCTTAAAACACCTTATCAGCAACATTTGAAACAAAAGCTATGAAATCATCTTCCTTAGTTTACTTAATCTTATGTAAACAATACCTGTTCTGCTGAAATCTAGTTCTTTACTAGTTAGGAGTAATTAAACAGTGACTATAATGAGGAAAGACTTACAAATGACAATAGTTAAAGATCTGATGAAAGCTTAGTATAAGACAGTTGACATAAGGAAATTTGGATATTTAGGTAGAAAACATTTAGTAATAAAGTTTAGCATCATTCTCTTTGACAGTGCTTTCCAAGTAATTAAGCAGGTAAATATATATCAGATAAATAAGCCAAATTAGCTAAATATTTTCTCCAATGAGAAAAAGTTCTTCTGACATGTTTTAGGGGCCTTCTGGAAAATATTAAAGTTAACTAGAGGTGAAAGTACCTTTTTGAATTTGATTTTGGGAAGTTGTCAGAAGAAAGTTTCTTTGGCACTTGCTTAAATAGGATTATAGGTTGCCATGAAGCAATACTTATCTATTTAACTGGAATGACAATAAAATACTTCAAAGGCAAAGAAAGAATGCTATACAGTTGTTAGCAAAGTTTAGCTTTTAGTTCTTTTAATATTAAGATTCATTTTCATAAATACTCTGACAAATCACTGAGACTTTAAGCATGAGAAACTGCTTTGATTAAACAATTAGATAACTCATTGCAATCTTTCAATATTAAGAACAGACTAACAGTTAAGAAAACTTTGTCTTTTTTAACTGAAAATAAGATTCTAATTTTGCTGTGTACTTGATTCTGAGACTCATTTGCTTTAATTTTATATAGCATGACCATATTAAATTCTTCTACAAACTTTCTACAACCTTGTTTTTTATTTAGATTTCTCCCTCTAAATAAAAAGCTGTACTTTAGAACAATTACATTCTTTTATCAAATGACACATTCTTTAGCATGCAGAAATGTTTTCCTTATTACTTTAAGTAGTTTTAATTAGAACTTAAAACCATTAGGTACTTTAATTTTTAGTGAACACTGAGAAGTAGGCTATTATAAACTGTTACACTAGCATTCTTTGGATTGACAAATTTATGAACAAATTTTATAATTTCTGTAACCATGAGCTTTACAGCACAATCTCTCACTAAGCACAAAGTATACCTTCTTAACTTAGCAAAACTTTAAGGTTTTAGGTTACTACAAAGATTCTCAGGCTGTAGGTAGGTATACACACTGTAACACACAATTATTATGGTGTTCACTTGCCACACTTATTTAGTTCGCTTATTCATAACAACTATGCTAGATTACTCACAAGACTTTTACTGAATATTAGACAAAGCCAAGCCTTTAAACATTTTATTCTTAAAGTATTTAGCAGACAACATCAACTTAAATGGCCTTAAATAAACTTAGGCAGCTGATAACTAAAAAGACATGCCCACCTCAGCCAAACTTAAATTAGCATTAATGCTTAACATTTCTTATCAGATTTTCTGGAAGTTTTAAAATGCCCAATTTTCATAAGTACTTGTTTTTCAATCAATTTTTATTAATATTATCCTGAGGTAGGAAAATATTTTTCATCTACACACCTACACACACAAACATACAAACTGAGACACAATGACTACAGTCAGCAACACTTCTCACACAAAAACATATACACAGACAGACAAACTGATATAAAGACTTGAGTCACTGATATCCAATTGCCTTCCCTCTCTTCAGCTTCCTGCCTGTGGCTTCTGGAACCAGAGGGTGGGAGGACCGTGTTCTGGTGGGGGAAGAGGGCGGTGAAGGCAGAATGAGAGGGGGGGGTGCAGCCACCGGAAAAGGAGAGCAGGACAACGGCATGGTTGAGAATGTAGGACTTTAAGATGGCAGCGACACGTGTGAAGACAAAGGACTTAAAGATGATGGAGGAGAGAGGGGAAGGGGATTGTGAGCTGAGGGAGGTGGGCTACTGAGGTGTTCTGGCAGATCTGAAAAGGAAGAAGGACTGGGCAGAGTAAGAGGCTGACAATCTTTAACTGGAGATCGGGCCAGGAGAACCTGAGTCATTGAACACTTAACATAAAGGTCTGGGCGGGAGTGCAAAGTCCAAAAAGCCTGCACATATGGGATTTCACTCCACTCTCCACTCCATCAAGTCGGTGAGGAGGTCAAAATTGAAAGTTCCCTCAGGGGGCCAGCGAGATTGATTGTCCAAGGGATACTGAGGCCCAGCCTCAGAGCAAAGAAAGACTAGCTTCCATTTGCGAACTTCCTGGGACAAACATAGAGTAGCCAAATTAGAAATGAGACACTGCAGCTGGGTCTGAGCCTCTGCTTTTGAGGGCTGGTTCCCCAGTCTGCACCACTTCCCAACTAATCCCGCTGAGAGGAGTGCCCAGTGTCCCAAGTGTGCCAAGTTAGGGGAGATGTCCTGAGAGCCTGGGTGAGGGATGTCTCCCCTACCACAGTGCCAGGGGTGGGCCAGATGCCCACAGAGGATGGGCTGGATGCCCAGGGACCAGATGCCCCACCTGGATATAGCTACAATTTCTAATGGACCAGGTGAAATGGAGTTAGGAAGGGAAACAGACTGGGGGAAACTGAGGGACTCACTGGAAAATAGTTCATGCAGTGGAGAGCAGGCTGAGGTCCCAGGTCAGGGAAGGAGGGGGCAGGGCCACTGGTGGCCGGTTGGGGCCCTGTGCTCATGCTCCTTCCTGGGTTTTGGCACCAAATATAAGATAAATTCTAACTGAAATAAGCAGGTGACGAGAGGCAACAAAGGGCCAGGCACTTTATTTGAGTGCAATTCCCAGGTGATGTTCCTCCGTCTGAAACACAGGCTGTGGAAGTCACACCCGTCAGGGAGGTAGGGGCTTATAAGGGGTTAGGAGGGGGAGGAGTGGGCAAGCTATGCTAGGGGGTGTGGAGAGGTATGATTGGCTAAAGGTGACATAACAGACAACTAGAAACTTTTTTCCTTCCAAGAGGGAGGAGGCTGACATCCGGGTTTTAGTTGGCACATCAGAAGGATGGAATTCAGGGAGAGCTGTCTCCTTTCCATGTAAGGCATGGACCTTGGGGTCTGGTCTGTTCTCCTTTTATGGTATCTCTCTGTTCTGTTTGTATGTCCTTGTTTTCCCTTCCTCCAGCCTAACAGTCATCAGAGCTCTGAAGGAGTGCCTTGTGTACTCTCAGAGGGACTTACACAGAGTCCCACAGCAACATGGGACAATAGTAAGGGGGCCAATACCCCTTGTCAGGTGGTGAACAGAACATATTGGGCCTCTGCCCATATCAGAAGGATATTGGTATGCCATGACATGTGTAGACATGGCTACTGGACTCTTGGTTGCTTTTCCTGCATTTGTGCATATCAGCAAACCACCAAGAGAGGCCTGGAATCTCTTTGTAGCCTCTGACCAGCTGCAGGTGATTGAAAGTGATTAAAGCATCCACTCTAATGGGCATGCATTACAACAATAGTTGCAGCAATTAGGAATAAAGTGGAAATTTCATGAACCATATAATCCTACTGGGGCAGGCATGATAGAGATGTACAACAGTTTGTTGAAATCTGGCCTGAAGTTGGACACCAATAGCCTACAGGGTTGGTCAGTTCTCCTATGGGCAGTGCTGTGGCCTTTGAATGAGAAGCCACTTAAAGGAACTTTAGCCCTGTAGATATGCCTACATATCTTGCTGCCTCTTCTATACAATTGTACATCTAAACCAAAAAAAAAGCTACTGAAGCCAGGATATGGCCAGCAGAGGAACATCCTGCTGTCAGACCCTACTGCCTTAAGCCCCAGAGATACTGTAGAATGGACCTGGCTCTGGACATTTTGACACATGGAGCAGTGATGTCTGGCCCTTCTGGCATCTTGGGGGAAAGGCCTACAAGCTGGCCTCATGTGTATTCCTGGAGTAACAGCTGAATGGCCCCCAAAGGTCACAGTAGTGTACCCAGGAGGTAAGAGCATCTTGTGGGGAAGTTTTGTTTTATCTTTATGGCCAGTGCATGTACCTCCTGTGACTCTATATATTGATCCATCTGTAATTTCACAGGGAGGGGGTTGAAAGTCTGGTATATTAGACTAGGATGAGATCCATTCCTGCCACTGTTTTGTCACAAAACCACTCTCTTGCATGTGTCCTACGTGATGGGCAAGATATGTATCTTATTGCCCTTAAGGTTATTTTCTCCTTCAGTCCTTGTGGCCTGAATGTGACCCCTGGCTGCAGCTGCCACATGGTGATTGCTCTGAACCTTCAGCTACTGCCTCTGGAATGGAAGAGCTATGGACTTAATGTGCATAAGACATTGAACCTCACTGAATCCTCCAGCTTGAGGATTGTCATGATTTTATGCTGTTGCTATTGTTTTCATTAGTCTGGTCACAGTGCTCCAGTTTTCTCACTTAGGGACCATTGCTGAAGAAGGGGAATGAGTAGATTGTAAGGTGGTATTTTTGGATGGGTAAATTGTAACATTTCCATAATATCTCGCCTGGATTTAATGCATTTGCATATCCTCAAGGGTGGAGAGAAGTTCATCTCCATGTCAACGGGTACTTACCTACACAACCAAGGATGTGTCTGAACCTGAGAGTTTAAAAGGAGGGGCTGGGTTGCTTGCTGGCTTGCTTCCTCCAGAGCAAAGGAGAAAGACAGCCCTGGACTGCAGATTGCAAGCAATAAATGAGTTTTAAACTTTATTTCTCCCTTTGATTGATTATGGTTTTTAGAGGTATTTTGCCCCAGGATTTCCTTTCCCCGGACTTACGGAGCACTTCAGAAATAAACAAACGTGAGGAGAAAAACTCCATATAGAGGAAGATTAATTCACCAGGAAGGAAAAATGAAATCCCTTCTCACTCTCTAACCCCAAATTTATAACCAGCCTCGGCAGCTACATTTTTTGTTCCATGACGTTTTATAGTTGTGACATTTATATACATCTTATTTGTTATGATTTGCATGATGTATCAGCCTCTGATTTATCACAGGGTCTCAGGAGTACTACATTGAAAGTGCAAATTTCTGGAGAAGGATCTTCTGAATGAGGAGGACATGGATTTTGTTGTACGGCAAGCTATGTTTGAGAACATGAAGTCTGTCCTACTCACAAATTTTGGATATGCACTAAATGAATAAGTGGAATCTAAAAGAAGCATGGCTGTTTCCTTTGCAAAGGTGAAGATCAACTATGTTTGTTTTGGTCTGAGGTGTAAATGAACCAATGTACTCTGGACTTCTTGCCAGTTTCCCAAAATGCAGCTCTCCTGTGCTCTTTCCTTCTCCAGATGGTTGATTTTGCATGATTTCTACTTCATGCTCTTCATGAAAATACATTATTTGGTTCCTGAAGGAATCAAAGGAGTAACCTACAATCCCAAGGTGCTTACATGGCCCCTAGACATCTACCAATGCCTAGCATAGTTCCTGCCACAAACTGTATGCTCATTTAGTGTAAGAACCTTTCCCTTCATGAACATGGCCCCGGTTATGATGTTTAGTTAATGATGGATCTTTTAACCATCACTGGCTGCTTTTGTATTTCTACAGATTTTTCTGAGTATCAGCATTCATCAGAGTGAATATCAGCACAAGTTCATTATCAGGAGTGATTATTACATGTCTTCTATCAATCCAGAATCTCATATTAAACAAATTCATCTAAATACCTCATTTATCTGTCCTAATTATAAGATTTTATATTGAATGAAATCATTACACAAAGCATTTGAACATATTAAATTATTTTAATTTTATACAATCATTCCAAATTATATTTTATGATCTTTTAATTGAGGATAAGTAGCTTGTGTAATACATAATTATAGATATAGATTTCATTCTTAATTATAGTATTCGGTGCCTCTCTATCAAGTAGCAATAAATACTGACTCTGTTTGCTTGAAGTTTTTTTGTATCCCTTCATCTCTTAAATGTATCTCTTAAAAAATCTCTTAAAATATTAAGAAGTTATCTTCTTGAATGCCATTTGCATTGGTATGACCACTCCTGCACTGTTTTTCTCTAAGGTTTCAGTTTTTTTAAGAATTTTATTTTTATTCCATTAAGTGTATTTTTAGAATCAGTGTTTCTTCTCTTGTCTCATCTTCTCTCAGCAGCTATTTGTCATCACAATTCTGTATGTAAGTTCACTTTGAGCCTACATCATACCCAAATTGGGCAAAGATGGCATAATTCTAGCCTGCCTATATAAACTCTATGACCTTCAGCTATATTTTAATATCTCTCAGGGCATCCATGTCCTTACCAGTAAATACTAATTCAGTGATATTTCACATGTTATTTTTATAAGACTTTGTAAAATACAATAACCACCATAGCATGGAAGAAAAGTAATTTATTTGCAGTGATTTTCTTTTTTTCCAGGTGGCTGACAGCTTAGAAGGTGGACTAATGATGTCAAGTTATAGTATTATTACAATGATACGTTTTTTATACAGTTTGCCATTAAGTTAGATAGTGAAGTTAGGGCCTTTGGGGAGAGGAACTGAAAACATAAGAGGGGAGAGAAAAATAACAGTGGGAAAAATCATGTTTCCCCCCATGCTAAGGTCCCACACCAGCACTCCCAGCCCAGACACTTCACTGATGCAATTAGTTTGTATCTCGTCCCAGGTACCATTGGAGAATGGAAAAATCACATGACTATTGAACATAATGAAAAGTTTGACAAGATTGTCCAAAGGGAGATGAACTGAAAATCTTTAATACTCTCCCCTAAACATTTTGTACCATATTAAGGATTAACGTGGTTTTGTCTGAACAACAGGAAGGCCAATTTATCCAAAAACATGAGTTTCAGCATTAACATCCTGAGGATTCTCCCTGAATCTATGTTGCTAAGATCTCTGAAAGGTACCCAGCAGTGCTTCCAGCCTGACTGTCAGGATGAGCATGAAGTCCATTCTCCATGAGATCTGTCATGAGTTTCTTAGCGAGACAAGCTTTACCCGGAGAGAATCTTATAGGAAACCAAACATCATCTGGGTTTTATAAGATCCAGAGAATTTTCCAGTGTTAGGATAATTTGACAGGTTGACAGCAGTAAGAAAATAGATCGGCTGAGGATATTGTACTAATTGTCCACATTGTTATTTCTCTCACATTTGTGTTCTGCATAATTGCTGCTCAAATTTTATTGAGTTCATTAATTGTTGTTAGGTTTGTTGCAGTGTACATTCTCTCTCAGCAATTCCTTTTTCTCATCATGTGATTCTAATTCCCCTTAAGATTTCCTTTCTTTGACTGAGAAGGATAAAGAATATGGTGGCATGAGGAATGAGGCAGAAATTTCTTCCCAAAACCACATACAATATGAAAATACAGCAAATACAACTAGTCTTAAAAGAGTGACCAGAAATGAGATTGTACCAGCCAGTGTACATCTGGGAAAATAGAAGATCTCATGGAAAAGGGTGAAGTAATAAAGCCATGACCCAGCAGGAATCAAGCACTCCCCACACCCCATCTCACTGGTAGGAGAAAGAGAATCAGAGCTGGGAGGGAATTCAAACCCAGGACTGCTAAATACCCAGTCCTTGAACACAAACCCACATTATATAGCGCTCTGGAGATTAGAGGGGTTGAAAACCAAAGTCAGAGATGGAGATTCCAGCCATTGTGGTGAGCAGGTTCCCACAGCCAGCTGCTCTAGAACAAAAAAAGGAAGGCACTTTTAAAGACTTCCCAACAGGGATAGGGCTGCTAAAGGGACAAGGATTCAGGAGAAGGAACAGGTGGACAAAATTGTCCTGGCACACTCATCCCGGCAAGTTCGGATCTTACAGGAGCTTTACCACTCCATCTCCCTGGCTGGTAATGCAGCCCATAGTCCCCCTCCAAACAAGCAGCCTGCCACCCCTTCCCCCCTGCTGGCACCTCTGTGAAAACCCACTGCCCCCACCATCACACCAGGCCAGCTGAAGGGCAGCCCCATCTACTACAGTTTAGGGTATTAATGCAGAGACTACTCCCTGTGCATGGCTCACTGGCCCTGAGAGTTGTGGCAGGCATTGTGGCTGGGAATCAGGAAAGAACTCACTCTTTAGGGTAGGCACAGACACTGCTCAACTGTGACCACAGCCATTGCTCCAGGATTATGAAGAGGCAGAACTTGTACAATCCAAATCCCTCAAACACCAGAAAGAGGGCTCAGTGAAAATGAAATCACCAACCTTCCTGAAAAAGAATTCAAAGTAAAAGTCAGGCATGCTAATGGAGGTACAGTAAAATATTCAAGAGCTAAGGGATGAAATCAGGATGGAAATAGACACTTTAAAAAATACAGTAGCTGAAATGAAAAGCAGAGTGGAGGGATTTAAAAGTAGATTAGATGAGGTGTAGGAGATGGTAAATGGAATAGAAATTAGAGAACACGAATACAAAGAAGATGAGGCAAAGACAGAAAAAAGTATCTCTAGGAATGAAAGAATATTGAGACTCATTTCAAACCCAAAGACATACACAGTCTAATAGTGAAGGCATGGAAAAAGATATTCCATGCAAAGAATAGGGAGAAAAAAATATGAGATGCAGTACTTGTATCAGATAAAATAGAAATCAAAACAAAGAAACTAACAAGAGAACAAGACCATATATAATGGTAAAAGGGTAAGTCCAATGGAAGGATGTAGCCACTATTAATATTTACACAAAAAAACAGGAACACTAAAATACATGCTACAACTACTATCAGAATTAAAGGGGGAAATAGAATGCAATGCATTCATTTTAGACTTCCACACATCACTCACTCCATAGGACAGATCAAACAGTCAAAAAATAGAAAAGGAGACAGAGGCACTGAACAACACATTAGAAGAGATATACCTAACAGACATCTATAGAACACTCCACCCAAAAGCAACACAATACTCATTCTTCTCAAGTGCACATGGTATACTCTTAAGAATAGGTCATATTCTGGGCCACAAAAGAGACTCAGAAAATTCAAAACGAATTGAAATTGTACCAACCAACTGCTCAAATCACAATGGTATGAAACTAGAAATAAATTGAACAAAGAAAACAAAAAGTCTCACAAACACATAGAGGATTAACAACATGCTCCTAAATAATCAATGGATCAACGATAAAATTAAAACAGAGACCAAGCAATATATGGAGACAAATGAAAACAACAGCCCAAAACCCCAACTTCTGTGGGATGCAATGAAGGCAGTTTTAAGAGGAAAGTATGTAGCAATCTGGGCCTATTTAAAGAAGGAAGAACAATATCAAATGAACAGTCTAAATCCACAATTAATGAAACTGGAAAAAGAAGAATAAATGAGGCCCAAAGTCAATAAAATAATAAATATCAGAGAAGAGATAAATAAATTTGAGAAGAATAAAACAATAGAAATAATTAAACCAAGAACAGAAATTATATCTGACATACAATTTAAAGTAATTTTTTTCAAGAATTTCTGACAAGTATGTTTTCCTTGAGTCCCTCAGTGTCTAAAATTGGCTCTCCCTTGCCATCCCACGTGAATGAGAACTCAATATAAAATGTGGCATTTGTAATTGCTAACCTATTGACAATGTGATTTTTTGTTTATTTTTCTTCATACTGTCAATTTCTCCCTTCACCTATTCCATCCATTCCCTCACTCTCCTCCCCTATGGCAACCACCAGTCTGCTCTCTAGGTCTATGAGTCTGTTTCTGTTTTGTTTGTTTGTTTTGCACAAACATAGTAGTGAAATCATGTGGTATTTGTCTTTGTCTGACTTATTTTATTAAGCACAATACCTTCTAGGCCCATCCACGTTATTGCAAATGGCAGGATTTCATTCTTTCTTATGGCTAATACTCCATTGTATATTTGTACCACCACTCTTTTATCCATTTGTCTAGTGACAGACATTTAGGTATTTCTGTATTTGGTTATTTTAAATAATACCACAATAAACATGGAGGTTCATATATCTTCTCAAATTAGTGATTTTGTTTCTTTGGGTAAATTCCCAGGAGTAGAATTTCTGGATTGTATGGTACTTCTTTTTCAGTGTATTGAGAAATATCCATACTGCTTCCCACAGTGACTATAACAATTTAAATTCTCAGTGTAGCAGAATACCCTTTTCTCCTCATCCTTGCCAACACTAATTTCTTGCCTTATACTGATGTTGAGGTAGAATCTCACTGTGGTATTTTTTTTTATTAAGGTATCATTGATATGCAATCTTATCAAGGTTTCACATGAGTAACATTGTGGTTACTATGTCCCTCCCTATTATCAAGTCCCAACCACATACCCCATTACAGTCACTGTCCGCCAGCATAGTAAGATGCTATAGAGTCACTACTTGTCGTCTCTATGCTATACTGCCTTCCCCGTGCCCCCCACCCTACGTTATGTGTGCTAATCATAAAACTGCTTAATCCCATTATCCCTCCCTTCCCACAACCTCTTACCCTTTGGTAACTGCTAGTCCATTTCTGGGTTCTGTGAGTCTGCTGCTGTTATGTTCCCTCAGTTTTTGTTTTTTTTTTGTTGTGTGAAATCATTTGGTATTTGTCTTTCTCTGACTGGCTTATTTCACTGAGCATAATACCCTCTGGCTCCATCCATGTTGTTGCTAATGGTAGGATTTGTTTACTTCTTATGGCTGAATAATATTCCATTGTGTATATGTACCACATCATCTTTATACATTCATCTACTGATGGAAACTTGGGTTGCTTCCATATCTTGGCTATTGTACATATTGCTGCTAAAAACAAAGGGTGCATATGTCTTTTTGAATGAGGTTTCTTGATTCATCAGGTAAATTCCTATGAGTGAAATTACTGGGTCAAAAGTTACTTCTATTTTTAGTTTTTTGAGGAACTTCCATATTGATTTCCACAATAGTTGAATTCAGTTACATTCCCACAAACAGTGTAGTAGAGTTTCACTTCTCTGCATCCTTGCAGCATTTGTTCATTTTCTCACAAAACTGCCAGAATGCTTTAGGACTTGAAGTGCTGCTGAGTTAACATTGTTAGCATAACCCCCACATGTTGCTACCATGGATGGATGCAGGCTGAGCACCATTGTTCACACTCTTACTGTACACTGCTACTAGTAAGACAGGTGTTAGAGGGATACAGACAGATAGAGTTCAAGGCCCCTGTAATTTCAAGGCCCCTGTAAGTTGCAGTCAGCAGGGACCTAGGGTCATGACTTTGCAGTAAACAAGAGCCATAATCTTGACATCTGGAAAATTCAGCCTGAAAATTAAAGGGTTATTTTTTGAATCCAGATCTACCCTAGCAACAGGCCCCCAATCATATAAATTGCTCCATGCTTATAAACCCTAGACGCTGCAGTCTTGATGGTAATGAAGCCCCTCTTGATTGGCAGGATACATTTTCTTTTACTCTTCATTAAAAGCTTGCTTGCTGATCCATACCCTTGTCTGCTGGATTCATTCTTCATTGCCTCTGCCACAGAATCCTGGGAAAAATAGCCTCTCTGTTCATATATGATCCTATGAGTATCTCTCTCATATATCACATTCCAGTCAAAAATTCATAATATCACCTATGTTCCCAATTGTGTTATGCTAGAGGTGGAACCAAATCTTATTGAAATTAATAATATAAATACATTACCATAAAAAAAAGAATAGTCACTAGGAGTTTCTTAATTCTAGAGAGATCAGGAGAGGTAACAGAGTAATTGTTTCACCATGTTCCAAAAGGTAATCATTACCAAACTGATGATTGCTTAATAAAAATGAGAAAAGTTTTCCTTTAATATGGAGAAACAAGCACTGAAGAACAAACAATATTTCAAGCCAAAAAGAATAAAAATTATAATAATCCTCAATTATTCAGTCACAGATAATTAAGTCCTGATGATCTTGAATTTTGTTAGCAGTTTTCTGAAGCCATCAGTTTCTCCTTTATTATTCTTTAAGTTCTTATCCAGTTCAGAATTATGAACTGAACATTATCAGAATCCTATGGTTCTTAGAATCCTATTGATAATGCCATTGAAGGCAAGTACTTTTTCACATCATCAGGGTAAAACAACACCTCTCTGGTCCTCTACTGTCTTGTCTATCTGTTGGTTTACTCTTGGGAACTCATTGCTTAGGCACTTGCACCTTCCCATTCTGTCCCTTACTTTTATCCATGAACTGGTGTTTTATTATTATGGCTGGTCTTTGAATTTATGGCAAGAATTCTTAGTTCTACATCTTTAAATGTTTTACTTTCTCACTCAGTGATGATTTGATACCTTTTCTCTTTTCAGAAACCTCAACAACATTCTGCTCAGGCAACCTCTGGCCCACTTACTGACCTCCAGGTCAGAAAGTCTGCTCCCTCTCAGTGCCTACCCTCCTTATAAGATGAAGTGGAGTGTGTGGACTGTCTCTCCTATGAGACATCAGTCTCTCTGCTTGTGCTGAGGTTCTGTTTTGTCTAAACTGCTTTGTCTCAAATGGAGGTAATTTTCACCCTGCAGGATACTTGGACCAGTCTGGAGGCATTTTTTGGCTAGGGTCATGGAGGTGCTGCTGATATGGAGTGAGACAAGCCAGGGAAGTTGTTAAATATCCTACACACATTAGCTTCAGGCTTTAAGTCCTGAGGACTACTTGCCAATCTATGCTGTCAGAGATCTCCTACGTGAGGGCTTCTGGCAGCCTCTCAGGACGAGCATCAGTTCCATTGCTCCCTGAGCCCTGTCACGAGTTCCTCATGAGACAAGCATTACGTGGAGAGAATCGGATGGGGAAACAAATCTCACATGGCTTAAAATAAATTCCAGAATACTTCTAGTGCCAGGATATTTCCTACAGGTTGGGAGTAGTATATAAATAAAATAATTCCTTCTTCCTACCTACCATGATCAGATCATTGGAGGGTATTGTGGTAATTAGCCCCTTAGTTATCTCCTTTCACATTTGTGTTCTGCATGACTGCTCCTCACCCTTTACCAAGATTTCAATAAAAACTCTCTCATTGGTTTGGTTGTTGCAGTGCACATCCTCTCTCTCAATAACTCCATGTTCTCTTCATTAAAAGAATTACAGTGAATGAATCTATTTCCCTTTAAGATTTACTTTTTTAAATGAAGAGATAGCTTGAAAGCTCCTTCCAGCAACAGAGTCAATATTTGCTGGGTGCTAGCACTGCTTCTTCCCATGGGGTTTGTCCTTGTCTCTGAATCTGTAACCTCTCCATGATATCACCAACCGTGCTGGGCAGAGCCACAATGACACCTGAGGTAAAAGACACATCAGTCGCCATTTAAATTTGGATAGGTCACTTTTCATGGGTTGCACAGTAATTTTTGGTTTTTAAATTCAGCACTAAAAAATTTTTTTTCTTAATTACTGAGTTTTAAGCACTTCCTTGCATTCTGCACCTGAAGCAAGGGCTTCATTCACCTCAGCATAGTCCTTGGTAGTTCACACAGGTGATGTGGGTTCCCTTGGCATCCATTCCCAAGAAAATCAGGGAGCAAGCACTGAGGTGGAATCACATGGAGCAGTAGGTAAGGAAGAATCCTTTGCATAGATTATGGAGCTCAGAGGCCAAATAAGTGAAGCCATGTTTATGCCAGCCCCGAGTGGTTAGTTCTGCTCAAACAATTAAGGAAGCAGAAATTACTGGAGTGTGGAGTCCTGCCACATGCCCAAGATGGGGAAAAGTAGATTATGCACTGTGGACTAGGATGCTAGTCCAAACTTACCTAAATGTGATGTATCATTAAAATATAATGAATTATGCTTCAAATTTTGTGGTATCTTTAATTTACTGATATTGTGATGCTTGGTCTGTTTTGAAAATAAGGAACCAGAACATTTTCCACCTATGCTTTGGGGATAAAGAAATTTTTAAAAACATTTTTGATGTGAATTTGGGTATGAATTCTGTCATTTGTTTTTAAAGAACATGTGGGGCCATTTCTGTTTATTTAAAGGCCATTAAGACATTATCAACTGTTCACAAGGGTGTTTGTTTTAACTGGTAAATAATGATGCCAAACTCTTAAAAATGACATTGAAGACAGTGTTAGGCATATTCTCAAAGGTATGCTTGAATGCATATCTTCTTGTCTCTTTCCTGGCAATTATGAACTGATTTTGTGGGACTCTAATTGAGATAGGAAATGTCTCTGTGCACATGTAATTTTTACTTGGGGATACAGGGATTTCTCTTTCTATGACTTTGGAGGTCAATGGATAGTGAGCCAGCACACTTGTGATAGCATCCTGGACCTTGCACGCAAGTGGGAAAAAGTGAAGATTTAATTTTTAATACTTAATACATCAGTTGACTATTGAATTTTAATGCACTGCATAGTGTGAACATCTATGAGATGGTTCTGGTGAAAAAGGGTGAGAATGGTTCTTCTTAACTGGGAGATTGGGAAACAGTCACTTATGCTCAGTTTTCTCATCTGTATGGTGGGGACTATAATACTTCCATACTTCCTTAAAATGAAAAATTTATTTAAAAAGGACAATTATGAAACTTATTCACAATTGTTCATTTATCAGGAAAGTTCTTTTCAGGGCTTTGTCTACAGATCTCTCCCAGCTTTCCTATTCCACATGATTCCACCTTCCCCTATATGATTAAATGATATTGAAGAAGCAGACTGCTATGGACTGGAGGCTTGTGTCTCTCCCAAATGCATGTGTTGAAATCCGACCACCTTAATAGATGATTTTGGATATTTGGGAGGTGATGAATAGGATCAGTGACCTTACAGAAGAGACCCTTGAAATCCCTCTTTTCCTCTCTGCCCTGTGAGGTTGCCATAGAGGACAGCCAAGAAAGTGAGTTCCAACCCGCTGTGAAACTGCCTGTAGTTATCTTGGACTTCTCAGACTCAGAATTGTGAGAAATAAATTTGTGGTGTTTGTAAACCACTGGGTCGGTGGTATTTTGTTGTAAATATCCAAGGAGACAAAGTCAAATACTTCTTATCTTCTTTTGGCATTATATCATCATTATTTAATCAAAATCCAAGAAAAATAAAACACTATTTAGCAGTGGGAGTGGCACCTCTTTAGCTGCAGTTGTACAAACGTGGCCTTGGCATCTGCAGCACCAGAGAGCCTCAAGTTAGAAGAGTTCTCAAGGGCCTCCCGGCTGCTGAGCTTCCTGTTTGCTCAGCTGTGGCTTTTTTGGCACTGCACTGCAGACCAGCCTCTCCCTCTGCCCAGTCATGCTCCATTCAGTCCCCCTGGGGCCATGTTACTGAGAGCAGTTCCCCTCTGCATGCCTGTCTCTGCCATTTCACCTGGAAGACCCAACCTAAAACATCTTACATACAGGGAGATGTAAAGTTGGTAAGTGAGAGAGAAGACATATTGTTTGAAAAGGTTAGCTTTTTACTTCTTTGCAGATTTATGCCCTGTGGCTTCTATGCCCAGCATTTGTCTTGAGGTATCTTTTGGAAGGTAGCCATCCTTACTGGTGTGAGGTGATACCTCATTGTGGTTTTAATTTGCGTTTCTCTGATAATTAGGAATGTGGAGCATCTTTTCATGTGTCTGTTGGCCATCTGTATTTATTTTTTGGAGAACTGTTCAGTTCCTCTGCTCATTTTTTAATTGGATTATTTGTTTTTTGTTTGTTGAGGCATGTGAGCTCTTTATATATCCTGGACATCAAGCCTTTATCGGATCTGTCATTTTCAAATATATTCTCCCATACTGTAGGGTTCCTTTTTGTTCTATTGATGGTGTCTTTCGCTGTACAGAACCTTTTCAGCTTAATGTAGTCCCACTTGCTCATTTTTGCTGTTGTTTTCCTTGCCCGGGGAGATATGTTCAAGAAGAGGTGACTCATGTTTATGTCTAAGAGGTTTTTGCCTACGTTTTTTTCCAAGAGTTTACTGGTTTCATGACTTACATTCAGGTCTTTGATGCGTTTTGAATTTACTTTTGTATATGTGGTTAGACAATGGTCCAATTTCATTCTCCTACATGTAGCTGTCCAGTTTTGCCAGCACCATCTGTTGAAGAGACTGTCATTTCGCCATTGTATGTCCATGGCTCCTTTTTCAAATATTAATTGACCATATATGTCTGGGTTAATGTCTGGAGTCTCTAGTCTGTTCCACTGGTCTGTGGCTCTGTTCTTGTGCCAGTACCAAATTGTCTTGATTACTATGGCTTTGTAGTAGAGCCTGAAGTTGGGGAGTGGTAAGACCACATTCCACCCCACTCTGCTAACAGCTTTTCCTTTTACACTATGTTTTTTTATACTCACTCCTAACTGTAGGGGCAAGACATCTGTGAGAGAAACTGAAAATTTGTGCCTATAGTGCCCCACTCTGGAACAAGATAAAAGTTATTGGTTACCAACTCACAGAACAATTGGAATCAAATTGAATTGAATGTTCCCTTAGAAAGGTGTTCACTGCTCCAAATATGACAGTAGAGGCACATTTCAACAAATACTGTGAAGAATCCTGATAGTAGGGTATGACAAAAAGAAAGTGACAATTCCCCAGCAACGGAACTCAAAGACATGGAATATCATGATCTGATTTACAAGGAGTTCAAGTAGCTGTTAAAAACAGAATGACCTATAATAAAGGTCAAAATTCAATGACCAAGTATAAAATTTTTGACCAGAAGGCGTACTTGTCTAGTGAGACTGAAAGTATAAAATTAGTCAAACAGAATTTCTTTAGCTGAGGAACTCAATGAGTGAGATGAAGGATGCATTAGAAAGGGCTGGAAATTGAGCAGAACAGATGGAGGAGAAAATAAGTGATTGGAGGCTGGGAATTTAAAGATGATTCAGGTGAAACAGGAGACAGAATAACTGACAACTTCCCAAATCTGGTGAAAGAATTGGACATACATGCCCTAGATGTTGACAGAACTCCTTATTTTCTCAATGCAAAAAGGCTTTCTCCAAAATGTGTTATAAAAGAATAGTCAAATATCAATGAGATAGAACTTTAAAGGTACCAAGGGGTAAACAGGAAGTAACCTGCAAAGGATTAGCAGAATTAGTCCACCAGGAGATTTTTTAGTAGAAACAGTACAGGCCAGTTGAGAGTGGAATGGTATATACTCCACATGTTGAAACATAGCAATTGCCAGCTATGAACACTCTGGCAAAGTTACCTTTCAGGTAAGAAGGAAATTTAATATGAATAAATTCTCTATACTAGCTGCAGACTCAGTACAATTCTCTTGAAAATATCAAAGACATTCTTCACAGAGATGAAAGACATGATTCTAAAAGCTGGGTGTCAGAAGTTTGGCTATGGTATGTCTAGGGGTAGATTTATTCACACTTATTCTGCTTATTTGTTGAATTTCATGGATGAGTGTATTATTGTTCATGGAATTTCCAAAGCATCGGGCCATCATTTTTTGAAATTTTATATCTGTCCTGTTCTCTACTCTCCTCCTTACACCTGTGTTGTTACAGTTGATATATTCACAGGTCTCTGAAGCTCTGTTTATTTTTCTTCATTCTTTTGTCTTTCTGTTCTTCAGATTGGAAAAACTCCATAGATCTATCTTCATGCTCCCTGAGTCTTTCTTCTGCCAGATCAAACTTGCCCTTGAGTTTTCCACTGACTTTATAGAACATATTTTTTTTTGAGAGGGCATCTCTCATATTTATTGATCAAATAGTTGTTAACAACAATAAAATTCTGTATAGGGGACTCAGTGCACAATCATTAATCAACCCCAAGCCTAATTCTCATATTTTTAATAATTGCTTTGCAAAGACCAGTATCTGGGTCCATTAAGCAAAATATTTTGAGGAGCTCCTCTGTCCTGCATATGTGTCACACATTTCTATTGTTGCCATACAGCACATCTTGTTAAATACTGGATATTTAAGGTAGAACACGGTAGATTTTCTGGATTCTGATCTCCTCCAGTAGGTGGTGGTTATTTTTCCTCTTTGCTTTGTTTCAATTGTTTGTTTTAGGGAATTACTATACCTAATTCATTTTTTTGGCATCATTAATGTACAATTACATGACCAACATTATAGTTACTAGATTCCCATTACAAAGTCCCCACCACATCTTCCATTAAAGTCACTGTCCATCAGAGTAGTAAGATACTATAGAGTCATTATGTGTCTTCTCTGTGTTGTACTGCCTTCTCCGTGCCCCCTCCTACATTATCTGTGCTAATTGTAATGCACTTTTTCACCCTTATCCGTCCTTTCTCACCCATTCTCCCCAGTCCCTTTCCCTTTTGTAACTGTTAGTCCATTCTTGGGTTCTGTGAGTCTGCTGCTGTTTTGTTGCTTCAGTTTTTTCATTGTTCTTGTACTCCACAGATGAGTGAAATCATTTGATACGTGTCTTTCGCTGCCTGGCTTATTTCACCGAGCATAATATCCTCTAGCCCCATCCATGTTGTTGCAAATAGTAAGATTTGTTTTCTTCTGATGGCTGAATAATATTCCATTGTATATATGTACCACTACTTCTTTAGCCATTCACCTACTGATGGACACTTAGGTTGCTTCCATTTCCTGGCTATTGTAAATAGTGCTGTAATAAACATAGGGGTGCATATGTCTTTTTCAAATGCCCCTGCATTCTTAGGGAAAATTCTTAGGAGTGAAATTTGTGGGTCAAATAGTATTTCTACTTTGAGTTTTCTGAGGAACCTCCATATAGCTTTCCACAATGGTTGAACTAATTTACATTCCCACCAGTAGTGTAGGAGGGTTCCCCTTTATCCACATCCTCACCAACATTTGGTGTTTGTCTTTTGGATGTTGGCCATCCTAACTGGTGTGAGGCGATATCTCATTGTGGTTTTAATTTGCATTTTTCTGATGATTAGTGATGTGGAGCATCTTTTCATGTGCCTCTTGCCCATCTCAATTTCTTCTCTGGAGAAGTGTTCAGATCCTGTACCCATTTTTAAATTGGATTATTTGCTTTATGTTTGTTGAGGTGCATGAGTTCTTTATATATTTTGGATATCAACCCTTTATCAGATATGTCATTTATGAATATATTCTCCTATACTGTAGGATGCCTTCCTATTCTATTGATGGTGTCCTTTGCTGTACAGAAGCTTTTCAGCTTGATATAGTCCCACTTGTTCATTTTTGCTTTTGTTTTGCTTGCCTAGGGAGATATGTTCCTGAAGAAGTTGCTCATGTTTATGTCCAAGAGATTCTTGCTTATAGCTTTTTCTTAGAGTTTTATGGTTTCATGACTTACATTTAGGTCTTTGACCCATTTCAAATTTACTTTTGTATATGGGGCTCGACAATGATCCAATTTCATTCTCCTACATGTAGCTGTCCAGTTTTGCCAACACCAACTGTTGAAGAGGCTGTCATTTCCCCATTGTATGTCCATGGCTCCTTTATCAAATATTAATTGACCATATATGTCTGGGTTAATGTCTGGAGTCTCTAGTCTGTTCCACTGGTCTGTGGCTCTGTTCTTGTGCCAGTACCAAATTGTCTTGATTACTATGGCTTTGTAGTAGAGCCTGAAGTTGTCTCCCCCTATTTTATTCTTTTTTTTCAGGATTGCTTTGGCTATTCGGGGTCTTTGGTGTTTCCATATGAATGTTTGAATTATTTGTTCCAGTTCATTGAAGAATGTTGCTGGTAATTTGATAGGGATTGCATCAAATCTGTATATTGCTTTGGGCAGGATGGCCATTTTGATGATATTAATTCTTCCTAGCCATGAGCATGGGATGAGTTTCCATTTGTTAGTGTCCCCTTTAATTTCTCTTAAGAGTGACTTGTAGTTTTCAGGGTATAGGTCTTTCACTGCTTTGGTTAGGTTTATTCCTAGGTATTTTATTCTTATTGATGCAATTGTGAATGGAATTGTTTTCCCGATTTCTCTTTCTATTGGTTCATTGTTAGTGTATAGGAAAGCTACAGATGTCTGTGTGTTAATTTTGTATCCTGCAACTTTTCTGTATTCCCATATCAGTTCTAGTAGTTTTGGAGTGGAGTCTTTAGGGTTTTTTATGTACAATAAACTATCATCTGCAAATAGTGACAGTTTGACTTCTTCTTTACCAATCTTAATTCCTTGTATTTCTTTGTTTTGTCTGATTGCCATGGCTAGGACCTCCAGTACAATGTTGAATAACAGTGGGGAGAGTGGGCATCCCTGTCTAGTTCCCAATCTCAGAGGAAAAGCTTTCAGTCTCTCACTGTTCATTATGACGTTAGCTGTGGGTTTATCATATATGACCTTTATTATGTTGAGGTACTTGCCCTCGATGCCCATTTTGTTGAGAGTTTTTATCATGTATGGATGTTGAATTTTGTCAAATGCTTTTTCAGTATTTATGGAGATCATCATGTGGTTTTTGCCCTTCTTTTTGTTGATGTGAATAATGTTATAGATTTTTCAAATACTGTACCATCCTTTTTTCCTGATATGAATCCCACTTGATCATGGTGTATGATCCTTTTGATGTATTTTTGAATTCTGTTTGCCAATATTTTGCTGAGTATTTTTGCATCTACATTCATCAGGGATATTGGTCTGTCATTTTCTTTTATTGTGGGGTCTTTGCCAGCTTTGGTATTAGAGTGATGCTGGCTTCATAGAATGAATTTGGAGTATTCTGTCCTCTTCTATTTTTTGGAAAAATTTAAGGATAATGTGTATTATGTCTTCACCAAATGTCTGAGAAAATTCAGTGGTGAATCCATCAAGCCTGCGTGTTTTATTCATGGGAAGATTTTGGTTACCAATTCAATTTCTTTGCTGGTAATTTGTGTGTTAAGATTTTCTGTTTCTTTCTGAGTCAGTCTTGGAAGTTAGTATTTTTATAGAAAGTTTTCCATTTCTTCTAGGATATCCAGTTTGTTAGCATACAGATTTTCATAGTATCCTCTAATTATTCTTTGTTTTTCTGTCATGTCGGTCGAGATTTTTCCTTTCTCATTTCTGATTCTGTTTATGTGTATAGATTCTCTTTTTTCTCTTAGTAAGTCTGGCTCGGGTTTTATCTATTTTGTTTATTTTCTCAAAGAACCAGCTCTTGGTTTTGTTGACTTTTTCTATTGTTTTATTCTTCTCAATTTTATTCATTTATTCTCTGATCTTTATTATGTCCCTCCTTCTGGTGACTTTGGGCCTCATTTGTTCCTCTTTTTCCCTTTCCTGTAATTGTGAATTTAGACTGTTTATTTGGGATTGTTCTTCCTTCTTTAAGGCCTGGATTGCTATACACAGAAGTTGGGGCATTGTGCTGTTGTTGTCATTTTCTCCATATATTGCTTGATCTCTGTTTTAATTTGGTCTTTGATCCATTGATTACTTAGCAGCATGATGTTAAGCCTCCATGTGTTTGTGAGCCTTTTTGTTTTCTTTGTACAATTTGTTTCTAGTTTTATACATTTGTGTTCTAAGAAGTTGCTTGGAACAATGTAAATTTTTTTAATTTACTGAGGCTCTTTTTGTGCCTCATATGTGGTCTATTTTGGAAAGTGTTCCATGTGCACTTGGGAAGAATGGGTATCCTGTTCTTTGGGTGTAGAGTTCTCTAGATGTATGTTAGGTCCATCTGTTCTAGTGTGTTCTTCAGTGCCTTTGTGTCCTTACTTATTTAGTGTCTTGTTGATCTGTCCTTTGGAATGGTGTGTTGAAGTCTTCTAAAATGAATTCATTGCATTCTATTTCCTCTTTTAATTCTGTTAGTATTTGTTTTACATATGTCGGTCCTCCTGTGTTGGGTGCATATATATTTATAAAGGTTTTATCCTCTTGTTGCACTGACCCCTTTATCATTATGTAATGCCCTTCATCATCTCTTGTTACTTTCTTTGTTTTGAAGTCTATTTTGTCTGATACAAGTACTGCAACACCTGCTTTTTTCTTTCTATTGTTTGCATGAAATATCTTTTCCCATCCCTTCATTTTTATCTGTGTATGTCTGGGTTTGAGGTGAATCTCTTGTAGACAGCATGTAGATGGGTCTTGCTTTTTTATCCATTCTGTTAGTCTGTGTATTTTGATTGGTAGATTCAGTTCATTTACATTTAGGGTGATTATTGTTAGGTATGTACTTATGGCCTTTGCAGACATTGGATTTGTGGTTACCAAGGGTTCAAGGGCAGCTTCTTTACTATGTAACTGTGTAATTTTAACTCACTTATTATGCTATTATAAACACAGTCTGATAATTCTTTATTTCTCTCCCTTCTTATTCCTCCTCCACTCTTTATATGTTAGGTGTATTATTCTGTACTCTTTTGACTGCTTTTGTGGATAGCTGATTTTATTTTTTGTCTTTAGTTAGTATTTGGTTGGTGTGCTTCCTTTCCTGTGATTTTCTTTTCTCTGGTGACATCTATTTTGCCTTAGATTTACTTCTGTCTAGAGTAGTCCCTTTAAAAGACCCTGTAGAGTTGGTTTGTGGGAGGTAAATTCCCTCAACTTTTGCTTATGTGGAAATTGTTTAATCCCTCCTTCAAATTTAAATGATAATCTTGCTGGATACAGTATTCCTAGTTCAATGCCCTTCAGTTTCATTGTATTAAATATATCATGCCATTCTCTTCTGGCCTGTAAGGTTTCTGTTGAGAAGTCTGATGAAATCCTAATGGGTTTTCCTTTGTAGGTGACCTTTTTTATCTCTCTGACTGCCTTTAATACTGTGTCCTTGTCTTTGATCTTTGCCATTTTAATTATTGTGTATCTTGGTGTTGTCCTCCTTGGTCCCTTGTTTTGGGAGACCTATGGGCTTCCATGGTCTGAGAGACTATTTCCTTCCCCAGCTTTGGGAAGTTTTCAGCCATTAGTTCTTCAAAGACACTTTCTATCCCTTTTTTCTCTCCTCTTCTTCTTCTGGTACACCTACTATGCAAATATTGTTCCACTGGATTGATCACACAGTTCTCTTAATATTCTTTCATTCCTAGAGATCCTTCAATCTCTCTCTGCCTCAGCTTATCTGTATTCCTGTTCTCTTATTTCTATTCTATTTACAGTCTCTTGCATGTCATCCAGTCTGTTCTTAAGTCCTTCCACTGATTGTTTTATTTCTGTTATCTCTCTCTAGACTTCATCCCTTAGTGCTTTCATATTTCTCAGAAGCTCCATCATCATGGTTATGACTTTTACTTTTGAAATATTTTTCAGGAAGATTGTTTACATCTATCTCACCAGACCCTCTCTCTGGCGTTGTTTGAGTGATTTTGGACTGGACCAAAATCTGCCTTTTTTCATGGTGATAGAAGTGATTGCTGGCAATTGGCACATGTGTCAGCTGGGAGAACAAAGTCCCTTCCTACTTGTTTATCCCCTTGCCCCTCTTCACTGCCTGTGCTGGTTACCCACACACTGGAGGCAGTCTCAGGGTTAATTCCCTCAGTTTCCATGTGCTGGGCAGCCCTTGGGATAGCCTAGGACATTGTCAGGGGTTGCAGGCCTGCGGCTTGTGTTCTTCTGTGAGAATGGCACCCCTTTGTGGCTTCCCGACTTTGCGCCAGCTTCCTGTCTATGCTAGACAGCTGCCTGCTTATGGAAGCTTCTGGGTCTGGCCTGGTTAGCTGTGCACAGGGAGAAGACTCTGTTGTGTGGTTGCTCTGGGTGGGTCTGCTCCCAGACTGGTCCACAGCAATGGTGGGTTAGCCAGTTTGCTTGCAGCACTGGCAGGAGGGAATGAATGGCAGGCTGCTTATTGCTGTGAGGGGCCTTGAAGCTGTGTTGCCACTCAGGGGTTAGGGCACCTGAAGTTCCTTAAGATTCCAAGCCTGCTGGGCTAAGTGTGCTAGGACAATTTTGTTCACCTATTAAACACTTGTCTCTTTAAGACTTGTAAAGCATCTGCTTTTCTTTTGTCCCAGGGGAGCTGGTTGGGGACCCTCTTGCAGTAATCCATCTCAGATTTTACTTTTCTGTTTCTCTAATATCTAGTACACTGTGCAATGTGTATGTTTGCTCCTGGTGCAGATTACTAGGGCTGGTTTAATAGCAGTCCTGTGTTTCCACTCCCTCCCCACTCTGATATTTTTCTTTGTACCAGTGAGCTGGGGTGGGGGTAGTGCTAGGGTCGCACCAGGTCACAGCTTTGTTTCTTACCCTTTTCATGAGATGCTGAGTTCTCGCAGATGTAGATGCATCCTGGTTGTTGTACTGTATCTTCTGGTATCTCTTTTAGTAATATTTGTATTTGCTCTATTTTCAAAAATAAATATGGTTTTGGGAGAAGATTTCTGCCTCCCTACTCATGCTGCCATCTTGAGCACTTCTCAATATACTTAATTCTACAGAGTGTGTTTTTTCAGTACTAAACAGACTTTTCTGTCTCAACTTGATTTTTTTATGTTATTTATTTATTTATTTATTTTAATTCAGTTATCATTGATATACACTTTTTTGAAGGTTTCACATGAAAAATATTGTGGTTACTACATTTACCTATATTATCAATTCCCCAAAATATCCCATTGAAGTCAGTGTCCATCAGTGCAGTAAAATGTCACAGAGTCACTACTTGTCACCTGTGTGCTATACTGTCTTCCCCGTGAGCATTCACACACCATGTGTAACAATCATAATACTACTCAGTCCCCTTCTCCCTCCCTCCCCATTCATGTTCCTCCATCCCTACACTTTGATAACTGCTAGTCCCTTCTTGAAGTCTATGAGTCTTCTACTCTTTTGTCCCTACATTTTTGCTTCATTGTTACACTTCACAAATTAGGGAAAAGATTTGGTACTTGTCATTCTCCACCTGGTTTATTTCACCAAGCATAATATCCCCTAGCTCCATCCTTGTTGTTGCAAATGGTAGGATTGCTTTCTTCTTATGGCTGAGTAATATTCCATTGTGTATATGTACCACATCTTCTTTATTCATCTACTGATGGACACTTAGATTGCTTCCATTTCTTAGTTATTGTACAGAATGCTACAGTAAACATAGGGGGGCATATGTCTTTTTGATTCTGTGAACTTGCTTTCTTTGGGTAAATTCCTAGTAGTGGAATTCTGGGTCAAATGGTACTTCTATTTTTAGATTTTTTTTGAGGGTGCTCCATATTGCTTTACACAATGGTTAAACTAGCATAGATTCCCACCAGCTCTGTAGGAGGGCTCCCCTTTATCCACATCCTCACCAGCATTTGTTGTTACTAGTCTTTTTGATGTTGGCCATCCTTACAAGTGTGAGGTGATATCTCTTTGTGGCTTCAATTTGCACTTCCCTGATAATTAGTGATGTGGAGCATCTCTTCATATGCCTGATGACCATATGAATTCCTTCATTGGAGAATTGTCTGTTCATATACTTAGCCCATTTTTTTTAATAGGGCTAATTGCTCTTTGGGTGTTGAGGCTCATGAGTTCTTTATATACTTTGGATGTTAACCCATTGCCAGATAAGATGTTTACAAATATATTCTTTCATACTGTAGGATGCTTTTGTGTTCTACTGATGGTGTCCTTTGTGGTACAGAAGCTTTTCAGTTTGATGTAGTCCCATTTGTTCATTTTTGATTTTTTCCCTTGCCCAAGGAGATGCATTCAGGAAAGAGTTGCTCATGTTTATATTCAGGAGATTTTTGCCTAAGTCTTCTTCTAAGAGTTTTATGGTTTCATGACTTAAATTCAGGTCTTTGATCCATTTAAAGTTTACTTTTGTGCATGGAGTAAGACATAATTCTCCTACATGTAGCTGTGCAGTTTTGCCAAAACCAGTTGTTGAAGAGGCTGTCATTTCCTCATTGTATATACATGGCTCCTCTATCATATTATTTGACCATATATGGTTAGGTTTCTATCAGGGCTCTCTAGTTGGTTCCATTGGTCTATGGTTCTGTTCTTATGAAGTATCAAGTTATCTTGATTACTATGGCTTTGTAGTAGAACTTGAAGTTGGGCAACATAATCCCCCAAGCTTTATTCTACCTTCTCAGTATTGCTTTGGCTATTTCGGGTCCTTTGTGGTTCCATATGAATTTTAGGACCATTTGCTATGGTTCATTGAAGAATGCCTTTCATATTTGATAGAGATTGCAATGAATCCACATATTGCTTTAGGTAGGATGGCCGTTTTGACAATATTAATTCTTGCTTTCCAAGAGCATGGGATGTATTTCCATTTATTGGTATCTTTAATTTCTCTCGTGAGTGTCTTGTAGTTTTCAGGGTAGAGGTCTTTCACTTCCTTGGTCAGGTTTATTCCCAGGTATTTTATTCTTTTAGATGCTATTGTGAATAGAATTGTTTTCCTGATTTCCCTTTCTGTTATTTAATCATTAGTATTAAGGAATGCAACACATTTCTGTGTATTAATTTTGTATCCTTCAACTTTTCTGAATTCAGATATTAGTTCTAGCAGTTTTGGAGTGGAGTCTTTAGGGTTTTTTATGTAGAATATCATGTCATCAACAAACAGTGACAGTTCAACTTCTTCTTTGCCAATCTGGGTGCCTTTTATTTCTTTGTATTGTCTTAAGGCCATGGCTAGGATTCCATAACTATGTTGAATAAAAGTGGGAAGAGTGGTCATCCTTTTCTTGTTCCCAATCTTCAAGGAAGGCTTTCAGCTTCTCACTGTTAAGTATGATATTGGCTGTGGGTTTGTCATATATGGCCTTTATTATGTTGAGGTACTTGCCCTCTATAGCAATTTTGTTGAGAGTTTTTATCATGAATGGATGTTGAATTTTGTTGAATGCATTTTCAACATCTATGGAGATCATCATGTGTCTATTTCCCTTCTTTTTGTTGAAGAGGTGGATGATGTTGACAGATTTTCAAATATTGAACCATCCTTGCATCCCTGGAATAAGTCCTACATGATCATGATGGATGATCTTTTTGATATAGTTTTGAATTCTGTTTACTAATATTTTGTTGAGTATTTTTGCATCTAAGTTCATCAGGGATATTGGTTTGCAATTTTCTTTTTTGTCATATCTTTGCCTGGTTTTGGTATAAGAATGATACCAGTTTCATAGATTTAATTTGGATCTATTCCCTCTCCTACTACTTTTTGGAAACCTTTAAGGTAGATGGGTATTATGTCTTCACTGAATGTTTGATAAAAAACAGTGGTGTCATCTGCTCCAGGAGTTTTGTTCTTAGGTAGCTTTTTGATTACCAATTCAATTTTGTTGCTGGTAATTGGTATGTTTAGATTTAATATTTCTTCCTGAGTCAGTCTTGGAAGGTTGTATTTTTCTGGAAAGTTGTTCATTTCTTCTAGGTTAGCCCATTTGTTTGCATATAATTTTTCATAGTATTCTCTAATAATTCTCTGTATTTCTGTGTTGTCCATTGTGATTTTTCCTTTCTCATTTCTGATTCTGTTTACATCTGTAGAATCTTTTTTTGATAAGACTTGTTAGGGGTTTATCTATTTTATAAATAATCTCTAATAACAAGTTTCTGCTTTCATTGATTCTTTTTATTGTTTTATTCTCAATTTTATTTATTTCTGCTCTAATCTTATTATGTCTCCCCTTCTGTTGACTTTGCACACTTGTTCTTCTTTGTCTAGTTTTATTAATAGTAAGTTTAGACTGTTCATTCAGGATTGTTCTTCTTTTCTGAGGTAGGCCTGTATTGCAATATATTTCCCTCTTAGGATGTCCTTTGCTATGTCCCACAGATTTTGCAGTGTTATATTATTCTTGTCATTTGTCTCCATAGAGTGCTTGATCTGTGTTTTTATTTGGTCATTGATGCATTGATTATTTAGGAGCATGTTGTTAAGCTTCCATGTTTTTGTGGGATTTTTCATTTTCTCTGCATAATTTATTTATTCTTTCATACCTTTCTGGTCTGAGAAGCTGCTTAGTACAATTTAAATCTTTTGAAATTTACTGAGGTTATTTTTGTGGCCTAGTATATGATCTATTCCTGAAAGTGTTCCATGTGCACTTGAGAAGGATGTGTATCCTGCTGTTTTTGGATGGAGTGTCTGTAGGTGTCTATAAGTCCATCTGTTCTAATGTGTTGTTCAGAGCCTCTGTCTCCTTATTTTCTGTCTGCTTGATCTGTGCTTTGGAATGAGTGGTGTGTTGAAGTCTTCTAAAATGAATGAAGTGCATTCTATTTCCCCATTTAATTCTGTTAGTAATTTTTTCACATATTTAGGTTCTCTTGTTTGGGGTGCATAGGTATTTATAATGATTGTTTCCTTTTGTTGACTGACCCCTTTATCATTATGTTATATTCTTTTTTGTCTCTTCTTACTTTCTTTGTTTTGAAGTCTGTTTTGTCTGATACAAGTACTAAAACTCCTGCTTTTCTTCTCCCTATTAGTTGTAAGTTGCATGAAATATTCTTTTCCATCCCTGCACTTTTAGTCTGTGCATATGTTTCAGTTTGAAGTGAGTCTCTTGGAGGCAGCATATGAATGGGTCTTGTTTTTTATCCATTCAGTGACTGTATGTCTTTTAATTGGTGCAGTCAGATAATTTACATTTAGGGTGATTAATGTACTTATTGCCATTGCAGGCTTTAGATTCATGGTTTCCAAAAGTTCAAGAGTAACTTCCTTACTATCTACCAGTCTAACTTAACTAACTTCCTATGCTATTACAAACACAATCTAAAGGTTCTTTTTTTTCCTGCATTTTTTTCCTCCTCCATTTTTTGTATATTAAGAATCATGTTCTGTACACTTTGCCTATCCATTGACTGACTTGGTGGTTGTTGATTAGATTTTGCATTTTCTTGGTAATTAATTGGTTTAGTTTCTTTACTGTTGTTTTATTTCCTCTACCAACAGCTATTTATTTAACCTCAGGACAACTTTCATCTATAGCAGTCCCTCCAAAATACACTATAGAGGCAGTTTGTGGTAGGTAAGTGTCTTAGCTTTTGCTTAAATGGAAATTGTTCAATCCTTCCTTCAAATTTAAATGATAATCTTTCCTTGTATAGTATCCTTGATTCAAGGCTGTTCTTTTTCTTTGCATTAAATACATCATGCCATTCCCTCTGGCCTGTACAAACAGATTTTTCTAGAAAGTTGTTCATTTCTTCTAGGTTAGCCCATTTGTTTGCATATAATTTTTCATAGTATTCTCTAATAATTCTCTGTATTTCTGTGTTGTCCATTGTGATTTTTCCTTTCTCATTTCTGATTCTGTTTATATCTGTAGAATCTTTTTTTTGATAACTTACCAAGAAAATGGTTTCTGTTGAGAAGTCTGATGATAGCCTGTTGGATTTTCTTTGTACATGATCTTTTCTCTCTCTGGATGCTTTTAATACTCTGTTCTTTCCCTCAATCTTTGCCATTTTAATTATTATATGTGTTTGTGTTGTCTTCTTTGGGTTGCTTATGTTGGGAGATCTGTGCACTTCCATGACCTGAGAGATTATCTCCTTCCCCAAATTGGGGACATTTTCAGCAATTACTTCCTCAAAGACACTTTCTGTCCCTTTTTCTCTCTCTTTTCCTTCTGGTACCCCTATAATGCTAATATTGTTCCTTTGGATTGGTTACACAGTTCTCTCAATATTCTTTCATTTCTAGAGATCCTTTTTACTCTCTGCCTCAGTGTCTTTGTATTCCTGTTTTCAAATTTATATTTCATTTACCATCTACTCTTTTCTGTCTAATGTGATTTTAAATCCCTCCATTATGTGTTTCATTATAGATATATTCTTCAATGTTTGTATCTCATTCTTGAATTCCTTTCTGAGTTATTGAATATGTTTTTGTAGTTCTATGACCATGTTTATAATTTTTATTTTGAAATATGTGTCAGGAAGATTGATGAATTCAGTTTCACTTGTCTCTCTTTCTGGTATTTCTGTGATTTTGGCTTGGAACATATTTCTTTGATGTTTCATATTTGTAGGTGGCACCCTATTCTGCCCAAAAGTTCTATTCTCTGGAGCTGCTAAGCCCCTGTAGTGATGGTGGGGGTTGTAGGTGAGTGTTGCTGATATGTGTTGGGAGAAAAGGGCTCTTTCCTGCTTCCCAGCTGCAGTGCCTGTATCTACTGCCAGAGCCAGTGGTCTGACAGCAGTGGAAGAAGCCTCTATGCTCTCCACTTGTAGCTGCCATAGGTGAGGCTACTCTCTGGCTAGCCTGGTACAATCATGGTGGCAGCCATTTTGTGATCTGGTGTCAACTAGGAGGAAAGCAAGAAGGGTGTGTATCATGGCATGGTGGCCTCATAGCTGCATTGTCAAACAGGGGGATGGTGTATCTGAAGCTCCTGAAGATCCCAACCTACTGGAAAGCAAGTGCTCAGACAATTTTGTCTACTTGTCCTTTCTCCTGAGCAGGAACCTGCACAATCCTTGACCCTTTAGCAGCCCTCTCTCTGTTAGGAAGTCTCTCAGACTGCCCGCCCTTCTTTTGTCCCAGAGTGGCCATATGTGAATCCCTGTTTTCCACAGAAGGATGGTATCTCAGACTCTCCATGTATTCCAATTGTCTTAGCTTTCTAAGCCCACTAATCACCAAAGCAGCATGTAATGCAGGTTTGTGCTCCCAGGGAAGATATCCAGGTCTGGCTGTTCAGCAGTTCTAGGCCTCCAATCCCTCCCCACTCTGTTTCCCTTCCTCCGTCCTGTGAGCTGGAATGGGGAATGGCTTGGGACCCTCTGGATTATGACTTTGGTACTTTACCCTTTTCCTTGAAGTATGCTGTTCTTCCCGTATGTAGGCAGTCTGTCGCAGCCTTCTTTCCTGTTGCTCTTTCAGGATTAGATGTATTTGCTATATTTTCATAGTATATGTGGTTTGGGGAGGAGGTTTCAGTCTCACCTCTTATGCTGCCATTTTTAAGCCTCTGCAGATATCATTATACAACTTTTTTTTAAATTTGTGTTTCATTTATAAATTGGGCCAACACAACTTAGTGGTCAGTCAGCTGTAGATCAGGGGTTGTGGTAAAAACCTTACCTAGGTAAAGTTGCCCACCATGATTTTAACCCTAATAATCTTGGTAACTAAACATTTCAACATCCGTAGTTTTGGTTCACTTCTCCCAGGTTATTCATATTATTTAATGACTCACAATCTCTCCTGCCATTAATATACTATGTCCTCATGAATTGCATTATGTTTTTATTTAGAAATCACTTGGAGAAAAAGGCACTGTGAATGATTATAAGGAAAAATTTATTTTGTAAAACTTTTTTTATTGAAATATACTTTATTTACATCATATTGATTTT
The DNA here is from genome assembly GCF_040802235.1 of Manis javanica. Lineage (NCBI taxonomy): Eukaryota > Metazoa > Chordata > Mammalia > Pholidota > Manidae > Manis > Manis javanica. The sequence continues at coordinate 36,451,826 of NC_133168.1, forward strand.
AAATGAACAACTTATTGATTAATCAATTGTATACATTAAATGCTCATGATGAAAAGTATAGTTAACATATGTCCCCATAGAAAAAAATTACAGTATGATGAGCTATATTCCCTTTGCTATAATTCCATTCCTGAGAATAATTTATTTTATAATTTGAAATTTATGCCTCTTTATCCCTTTTACCTATATCAGCCACACACCTCATGGTAACCAACCATCCATTCTCTGTGTTTATGGGCCTTTATCTCTTATCTCTTTTGTTTGTTTCACTTTTCATATTCCATATATATATATATATATATATATATATATAACCATATGGTATCCCTCTTTTTCCCATTGAATTACTTCACTTAGCATAATTCCCTCTAGGTATCCATGTTTCCCCTAATGTCAAGATTATCTTCTTTCCTATAACTGAATAATATTCCATTGTATATATGTACTATGTCTTCTTTATCAATTTATTTATTGATGGACACCAGTTGCTTCCATATATTGGCTATTGTAAATATGCTGCATTAAACAGAGGGGTATATATGCCTTTTTGCATTAGAGATTTTTCTCATCTTTGGAGAAATTCCCGGAAATGTAATAGCTGGGTCATATAATATTTTTCTTTTTAGGTTTTGGAGAAACCTCCACACTGCTTCCCATAGCATCTGCACCAACTTGTATTCCCACCAACAGTGCATGAGGGTAGTTTTCTCCACATCTTCATTAACACTTGTTTTTCCTGTCTTGTTGATATTTGTCATTTTGAATCATGTTAGGTGGTATTTCTTTGCAGTTTTGATTTGTATTAACATCTTTGCATCCCTGGGATAAGTCCTTCTTAATCATGGTGAATTAGACTTTCAATGTGCCTTAATTTGTTGAGTTTTTTGCATCTATGTTCATCAGGGGTATTTCTTCATAATTTCTCTTTGTGTCGTCCCTGCCTGGTTTTGGTACAATGACGGTGCTGGCTACACAGAATGAATTTGGAAACTTGCCTTACTCTTCCATTTTTAAAAAATAATTTGAGTAAGAGAGGTATTAACTCTCCATTAAATGTTTGGTAGAATTCACATGTTAAACAGGCTATTTCTGGGTTTTTGAATTTTTGGAGTTCTTTTGATTACTGATTTAACTTTATTAGAAGTAATTGATCTGTTCTAATTTCCTATTTCTTACTGATTCAGTCTTCGAATGATATTATGTTTCTAGAAATTTGTCCATCCTTTTAGGTTGTTGAAATTGTTGGAATATAATTATTCACAATACTTTCATAATTGTTTCTATTTCTTTGGTTTTGGTTTTTATTTCTTTTCATTTCTGATTTCATTTATTTGATCCTCTCCTTTTTTCTTGATGAGCCAAGTTAGTGGTTTCTGTTTAGTTTATTTTCAAAGAATCAGGTCTTAGCTTCATTGCTCTTCTGTGTTCTTTTTGTTTTTACTTATTTCATTCATGTCCACTATGATATTTGTTATTTCACTTTCTACACTTTGATCTTTATTTTTCTTCTAGTTCCTTCAGGTGTAGGTTAAATTGTTAGAGATGCTTGTTGCTCCTTGATGTAGGGATGTATTGCTATAGGATCCCTCTTAAGTCCCCTTTCCATGCATCCCAATGATTTTGAACCACTATTTGTGTTTTCATTATTATTCAAATATTTCCTGATTTCTTCTTTGATTTCCTTAATGATACATGGTTGTTTATTAGCATGCTGTTCAGCCTCCACATGTTTTTGCTTTTCCATTTTTTTCTTGTAAATGATTTCCATTTTCACACCATTGTGGTTGGTAAAGATGTTTGATGTGGTTTCAATCTTCAATTTATTGAGACATACATAGTGGCCTAATATGTGAACTATTCTGAAGAATGATCCATGTGTTCTTGAAATTCTACCACTTTTGGATGTAATATTGTTTATGTATCTGCTAATCCCATCAGGTCAAATGTGTTATTCAAAGCCACTGTTTCCTTATTCATTTTCTGCCTGGATGATCTATCCATTGATGTATGTGAGATGGGAATGTCCCTACTAAATTATTATTATTTTTAATTTTTCCATTTATATCTGTAAATATTTGTTCTTTGAGTTTAGGTATTCCTCTACTTGGTGTGTAGATATTTACCATTGTCTTATGTTATTGTTTGATTTCACCCTCAGTCATTATGTGATGCCCCTGTCTCTTTTCACATCTTTGTTTCAAAGTCTATTTTGTCTGATGTAATTATTACTACTCCAGTATTTTTCATTACTGAACACATGGAATATCCTGTCCTTCCACAAAGTTTTAATCTGCCTGTGTCTTTAGGTCTGAAGTGAGTCACTTATAGGCATAAAATGGATGGTCTAGTTTTATTACCCATCAGTCACCCTATGAGGTCTTTGGATTGGAGCATTTAGTCTATTCACATTTAAAGTGATTATTGATAAGGATGTAGTTATTGCCACTTTGTTAAATGTTTCCTGATTGTTTTTGCTCTTCTTCTCTGATTGTTTCTTCCTCTTTTTCTCTCCCTACATGAACTCTGACTTCCTTTAGTGTCATGTGTGGATCCTCATCTCGTTTTTTTGTGTGTGTCGATTATAAGATTTTGACTTGTGGTTACTATGGCATTTTTATATAATATCTTACATACACAGCAATCTAGAAATTGATGGTTGCATATGATTGAGTACATCCTAATAACTCTACAATTTTATGCTGACTCCTCCACACTTTATGTATATGATTCTTTCTCTTACACTTTTTATCAAATGATTCTCTTAATTAATTTTATATATAATTGATTATACTATTTTCTTTTCCATATTCCTACCAACATTTAAGTGATTGTTTTACTACCTCTGGTATACGTTTGCTTTTATCAGTGACAATTTCATCTTCATATTTCTCTTGCTTCCAGTTAAGTTCTCCACATTTCCTTTTAAAGAAGACCCTTCAGCGCTTCTTGTAAGACTAGTTTAGTGCTAGTGAACTCTTTTAAAATACTTTTATTTGTGAAGCTCTTTATTTTCTATTCCATTCTCAGTGAAAACCTTTCTGCGTAGAATATTCATGGCTGTAGTTTTACTCCTTCAGCAATTTTGAATATATTCTGGCCTATAGAATTGCTGCTGAAAAATCAGAAGACTATCTTATGGGGATTCATTTGTAGATAACTAATTCATTTTCTCTTGCTCCTTTAAAAATTCTCTCTTTGTCTTTTATCTTTGACATTTAAGTACAACATGTCTTGATGTTGCACTCCTTTTCTTTATTTTGTTTGGACTTCCTTCTCCTCCCTTGACCTGGATATAGGTTTCCTTCCCCAGGTAGTTAAGTTTTCAACTATTATTCCTTGAAATAAGCTTCCTGCTCTTTTCTTTCTATCTTCTCTTTCCAGAACTCCTATAATGTGAATATTTTCATGTTTTAAATTGTCCCACAGCTCCATTAACCTATCCTCATTTCTTTTCATTCTTTTCCTTCTGCTGTTGAGTGACTTCATTATTCTGTCTTCCAGGTCATGGATATGTTCTCCTGCATCCTCTAACTTGCTGATCATTTCTTCCAGTGTATTTTTCTCACCATGCATTTTATTCATCATCTCTGACCTGGGTCTTCTTTATATTTTGTCTCTCTTTGTAGATGTTCTCCCTGAGTCTCTACACTCTTCTCTCAATCTGGTGAGCATCTTTATAATAATTAAATGTGAACTATCTGGTAGATCACTTAACATTTAATTTTCTTGTCATATATTTTTCTTTCAAGCATATTCTTCTATTTCTTCATTTTGTTTGACTTTCTGTATTTGATTCTATGAATTAGTAGGTACAGCCACCTCTCCCAGCCTTGAAGAATTTGCCTTGTTACAAAAGGTGTCATGGATAGACAGTGTGGTCCTGGTGGTTTTGGCAGGCTGGCTGGAGGCCTAGTGTGAATGAGATGTGGATGTCTAGGTGTCAAGATTCTCAGGGTGTGCTTGGAGGTGGGCACTGTCAGAAGGTCCCAGTTGGAGAAGTTGCTGAGTGCATACAGGAACTGGAATCTGCGGTGCAGTCCCTGGTCAAGGCACAGCTCATAGAAATCCCCACCTTATGGCCAATAGCACAGTGCCCACGTGGTTGCAGTAGCCCAGCATGCTCTCCAGAGTGGGGCAGGGACTGGATCACCACTTTTAGTGCAGTTCCAGGGCCAGGCAAGGCTGCTAGTAAAGCCATGCCCTCAAAAACTTGCTCCAAATCCAGACCCATGTCACAGCAGCTGCTCAGGCCCACAGCGACCACCTGCTCCATTGAAGTCCCATATCCACAGGGACTGGGTTGGCTCCTGTGGTGCTGAACTGGCTATGATGCACTCTCCATGGTTCAAAGCTGCTGTCTTAGAGGTCTTAGGGCTGTGGCTACCTGAATGCACTTTCAGACTGCTGGAAATGGGTTTGGATGGGTGCTGGGAAGACACCTAGACCAAGTCTGAAATTGATATGTGTGTTCAAACCCTGCTTCCCATGACCCTCTTCATGTGGGGCAGAAGTACATAAAATGGCACTCACCAGACCTCTGATCTAGAGATGATTCCAGCTGTTCCCTTGCCAAATGGCAAATGTTTAGTTTAATGAATCTAGTTTTTTAACTTAAAGTCTAGATGTACTTTAGAGTGTAACTTTTCTCAGTGTGGCAGGACAAGGAGTTTGCTTCTAGGTCCCTCAGCGATATCCCTCCACAGATATACTCTTGTGGGTTATTGCACTGGTGGTGGGTTCCCTTGGCTACTGTGCCTCCCTCTTTCTTGCCATTTTAATGTGATGTTCCTTTCTCTTGCTGGACAGAGTATGTTCACTCAGTCCTCAATATTTCCTCAAGATGAACTACACTGTATGAAGTTTTAGTCACTTTGAAGGTGGGACCAGGTGATTGCAAGCCTCCCTATGTCACTGTATTCCCAAAAATCTGAAAAGGAGGCTTGTTTTTATAGTTGTCAATGACAAGAAAATTGGACTCTGGTCCTAGATTTAATCCTGACCACTCTACTAGATCCTGTACCACTCCTACAAGGTCAAATTACTATCACATTAAATATTTTTTTCATAGTAATCAAAATTTCTACAACAAAGGAACTTGACATTTTCCTTGCATTGAAGTTTCATTTACAGAGATTTAGTGATAGATAATTGGGAGCAGGTCTAATAATTACAAACTGGTTGTATTTAATGCAGAGCTTACCCAACAGGGGTTAGAGTAAATGTGTTAGGAAGGGCTTGAGTTATGTTTCAAAGTAGATGATGTGTCCAACACAAAGTCAGCAGATGCAAAAGAGTCGTTAATATAATAATTCAATGGAACAAATATCTGTCCTACAGGAAGCACTGAGAGTAGAAGAAGCAGTAGTTAAGTACAATAACACAAGTAAATAAACAGGGAGTTTGAATGGGCTTTACAATATTTATCCTTCATAACAATTCTATTTAAGGGACAAACTCACTTTGTATAGGGCAGAAGCAATGAGGTAGATGACACAAACTGTACATGAAAAAACAACTCTGGCACTTCTCTTTGTGATAAAGCAGTATGAAGTTCTTACTAACATATGCACAACTGAGTGGGATGATGGTAGATTCATGGTTATTGGTAAATAAATGGGTATTACATCAGTGTCAAGCAAGTTGCAGAATTTTGGGAAACACCTAATCCTCCAAAGTAGATCTATTTACTATTTGCATATATGAATTTCTTCTCTTACATTCTCAGTTCTTCATATTACACCTATTCCCAATTCTGTTTTATAAGAACCAATACAATGACTTAAATATCCTATTAGTAGTGACCTGAAGAGGAAGAGAGGCTCCATTCATTGGGCTGGTGAACTATGGACATAAGAGGGTCGTGATTATGACAGCAAACCAAAATATCCTTATTTTCTGTAGTGTTCCAAGGAAGAGACTTAAAACCCTGCCCAGAAGCGCTAAGTAGCTTTGACTTGGTTGAATGATATACCATCCATTATTTGTAGTAGTGAAACAGGTCTTCTTACCCTTCTGTTGAAAAATGTGTAACTCAACATCAGTCCAATTCTTTTTAATTTTTATATGATTTTTTTGAATTGCAGTATATGATATAAAATCTTATATTACTTTAAAGTATACAACCCACTGGTTCAGCAGTTACCCATATTATTAGATCCTTACCCACACTAGTACAGGAACTATCTGTCAACATAGGAAGACTTTACAGAATCATTCACTATGTTTGCATGCTGTAGTACCACTATTTCTTTTCTTGAGTGAATTATTCATCTGGGGATAACTACTTAATGGTTCATCATTCTCTTTGTGGAATATATTGTCACATCTGTATATTTCTCCATTTGCAGCAACACTATTAACCTCATTGCATTCATATTAGAAGCCAACTCTTCAGTTAAGTCCTGTGGTGAGTAGTTTCATTCTTCTAGAGAGTGGAAAACTTTTCACTTCTTCCTTTCTATATTTGTCGGCTGGTGTAATGATTACATTTACAGAACAGATAAAAAAGAGAAAAACAAATTGAATTCTCAATATAAAGGAGCATTTCAAAGGCATGATACCATAAAGGCTGTAAGGCAGTTGAGACTTATGTGCTGTCCTGAGGAGAGAGGAGAGAGGAGTAGGGGTTGAATGAACCATGAATCTATCATCATCCACTCAGTTGTTCAATAGGGAGGTAGATATTTAAGCTGAGATGAGAAGAACAAATGTTTGGTAAACTTTTCTGCCATGCAGAAAAGTCTTTCTAATATAAAACATATATTTGGTAATAGCTCTTGTCCTGGTACAGGTCACCTAATTACTTTGATAGTAACTGAAAAGGTAAAAAACTCTACTTCATCTAATCTGCTATTAAATACCTCCATTGTATGTTTCATTTCACATGTTGTATTCTTTAATATTGAATCTCACTCCTGAATTCTTCCCTGAGATCTTGAATATTTTTCTGTAGCTCCATGACCATGATTATGATTTTTAAAAATTTTGGTATCATTAATCTACAATTACATGAGGAACATTACGTTTACTAGACTCCCACCGTCATCAAGTCCCCCTCACATACCCCATTGTAGTCACTGTCAATTAGCATAATAGGATGGTACGGAATCACTACTTCTCTTCTCTGTGTTGTACAGCCCTCCGCGTGCCTTGTGCCCTAAATTATGTCTGCTTATAATGCCCCCTTTTCCCCTCTTATCCCTCCCATCCCATGCATCCTCCCCAGTCCCTTTCCCTTTGGTAACTGTTAGTCCATTCTTGGGCTCTGTGAATCTTCTGCTGTTTTGTTCCTTCAGATTTTTTCTTTGTTCTTATACTCCAGAGATGAGTGAAATCATTTGGTACTTGTCTTTCTCTGCCTGGCTTATTTCACTGAGCATAATACCCTCTAGCTCTGTTCATATTTTTGCAAATGATAGGGTTTGTTTTCTTCTTGTGGCTGGATAATATTCCATTGTGTATATGTACACCTTCTTTATTCATTCTTTGTCATATATGACCTTTATTATGTTGAGGTACTTGCCCTCTATACCCAATTTGTTGTGGCTTTTTATCATGAATAGATGTTGAATTTTTTCAAATGCTTTTTCAGCATCTATGGAGATCATCATGTGTTTTTTGTCCTTCTTTTTGTTGGTGTGGTGCATGATGTTGATGGATTTTTGAATGTTGTACTATCCTTGCATCCCTAAGATGAATCCCACTTGATCATGGTGTATGATCCTCTTGGTGTATTTTTTAATTCAGTTTGCTACTATTTTGCTGAGTATTTTTGCAACAATGTTCATCAGGGATACTAGTCTGTAGTTTTGTTTTTTGCTGGTGTCTTAGCCTGGTTTTGGTATTAGAGTGACGCTAGCTTCATAGAATGAGTTTGAAATTATTTTGTCCTCTTCTATTTTTTGGAAAACTTTAAGGAGAATGGGTATTATGTCTTCTCTATATGTCTGATAAAATTCAGTGGTGAATCCATCTCGACCAGGGGTTTTGTTCTTGGTAGTTTTTTGATTATCAATTCAATTTTGTTGCTAGTAATTCGTCCATTTAGATTTTCTGTTTCTTCTTTGGTAAATCTTGGAATATTGTATTTTCTAGGAAGTTGTCCTTTTCTTCTAGGTTATGCAGCTTGTTAGCATATAGATTTTCATTGTATTCTCTAATTATTCTTTGCATTTCTGTGGGCTCTGTCATGATTTTTCCTTTTTCATTTCTGATTGTATATTCTCTTTTTCTCTTAATAAGTATGGCTAGGGGTTTGTCTATTTTGTTTATTTTGTCAAAGTACCAGCTCTTGGTTTCATTGTTTTTTTTTCTATTGTTTTATTCTTCTCAATTTTATTTATTTCATTTCTGATCCTTATTATGTCCCTCTTTCTGCTGACTTTGGGCCTCATTTGTTCTTTTTTTTCCACTTTCAATAATTGTGACTTTAGACTGTTCTTTTGGGATTGTTCTTCCTTCTTTAAATAGGCCTGGATCGCTATATACTCTCCTCTTAGAACTGCCTTTGCTGTGTCCCGCAGAAGTTGGGGCCTTGTGCTACTGTGCTTATGATTTTTATTTTGAAGTCTATTTTAGGAAGATTGATGAGTTCAGTTTCACTTGGACTTTTTTCTGGTTTGTGGGATTTTTGTTTGGACCAGGTTCCTTTGATATTTCATATTTGTATGAGGTGCCCTCTAATGCCCAAAACTCTGCCTTCTGGATATGCTCAGCACCTGGAGTGATGTTGGTGGTCACAGGGGTGGAGCACTGGTGCCTGAGAGGAGGAAAGAGCTGTTTCCTCCTTCCCAGCTGCTTTGCTTTTGTCCACTGCCAGAACCAGTGGCCCAAGTGTACAGCTGTATGCCTCTATGCTTTGCGTTTGTGGCTGCCATAGGTGGAGCCTCCCTTTGGCTGTCATGATGCCAGGACAGTGGCTTCTGGCTTGCGAGTTGGTACTAGCCAGCCAGGCAGAAGGTGCAGTAGGCTGTGTATTACTGTGTTGGTCTTCAGAGCTGCATAGCCAGCCAGGGCAAAGGAGTGCCTGAAGCTCCTGAAAGTTTCCAACTTGCTGGGTGAGCATGCCAGCATAATTTTGTCCATCTGTCCTTTATCCTGAGCAGCAAGCTGTGTGCAATCCTTGCCCCTTTAGCAGCCCTCTCACTGTTAGGAAGTTTCTCAGACTGACTGCTTATGTTTTGTCCCAGAGAAGTCAGTTGTCGATCCTTGTTTTCCACAAGTGGTTTGTATCTCAGTCTCTGCAAGTATGCTGCCTGTCTTAGTTTTCCAACCACACTAATATCCAGAGCACAATGTAATGTAGTTTTGTGCTCCCAGAGCAGATCTTCAGGGCTGGGTGTTCAGCACTATTAGGCCTCCACCCTCTCCCTTCTCTATTTCTCCTCCTCCCATTGGTGACCTGGGGTGGGGAAAGGGCTTAGGTTCTGCCAGATCATGGCTTTATTACATTACCCTGTTCCGTGAAGTCTGTTCTTTTCTCCAGGTGTATGCAGTCTGGTACATCCTTCTTTCCTTTAGTGCTTTCAGAATTAGTTGTATTAACATATTTCATATTATATGTGGTTTCGGGAGGAAGCCTCTGTTTCATCTCTCACACTGCCATGTTTAATCAGGAGACATTTTTTACATCTCTCCCACTCCCTACATTCATAGTGCTCATTGGAATAGGGTGAGCTACATTACTTGCATTACACTTGCACATTGCTAGTGCATATAGGAAGAATTTGAGCACCACTGATTACATTCCCCATGCACATTGATAGTACTTCCAGGAGCAGGGTCACTGTCAACACACCATTCCAGACATGATGGAGGCAGCATCCTAGCTCTGGGTAGACACAAGCATGCCTGTAAGATAACTAGCAATCATGCCAAGGTAGTACTAATGTGACAATCAAGTGGGTTCACCCTGCTCTGGCCCTTAATTCCCTGAATGCCACACTTGCATAGCCCCAGTCAGGTATCAATCTGTGAAATCTTGGTCTGCCCCCATCACACAGCCTTCTTATTACCCTAACAGCAGCTGTCACCCAGCTGAGGCTCCACAGGACAGTGCCTATTTGAACCCAGTTGTTGCGCCAGAGAGGGTCAAGTGGTTTTCCAACTGGGGATCTCCTCACAGTGTAGGCTGTTGACTCCAACTGCCCCTCCAACATGGCAATGGCTGGCAAACACACAGGAGACCCTCAGCTCATGCCCTGAAATTTGTTGCATTGAGACATGTCTGTCTTATGGTCCTTGAGCCTCCAACCATCCAGAGCCACTAAGCATGTGCATTCTACCAGGGGACTATCCTACACAAGACCAATCCTTCAATACAAGGAGTGGTATACATTTTGAGTGTTTCATAGAATCAAGCAAATAAAGCCAAATGGAATTTAGGAGACAAGGGGATATGGCCCAAATCACAGAACTAAACAAAACTTCAGAAATAATTATAAATGAATCAGAGTTAATATACTCTACCTGATAAAGAGTTAAAAACAATGGTGATAAATGTTCCCAAAGGACATAAGAAAGGAATGTGTGAGCTCAAGGAATTCTTCAACAATGTGATAGAAAATTCATAAAAGAAAACAATCAAATATAAAGAATATAATAAATGAAATGAAAATATATTAGAGAGAATCAACAGCAGACTAGAGGAAGCAGAAGAATAGATAGATCAGCAACTTGGATAACAGAGTAATGGAAAGCACTCAAGCAGAACAGCACACAGACAGAATAAGAAGAAAGGAGGATAAGTTAAGGAAACTCTGGGATGATACCAAATGTCTTAATATTTACATTACAGATATACCAGGAAGAGTGGAGTTAGAAAATGGAGGAAACAATAGCTGAACTATTCCCTAACCTGGCCAGAAAAAAAAAGACATCAGGGTATAGGAAACACAGAAAGCTTCAAATAAGATGAACTCATGAAGGACCACACTGTGACACATAATAATTAAAATATCAAGATCAAAGACAAAGGAAAAACTTAAAAGCAGCAGGAGAAAACCAGTGTGTTACCTGCAAAGGAAACCCCATAAAGTTATCAATGATTTTTCAGCAGAAGCTCTACAGGAGAAAGGAGAGTAGCATGACATCCTTACACAAATAGTAAAGGGACATGTTTATAAGGAAAATGGGAGACCATAACAAGAAACAAGAAAACTTTGGAAAGAAGAAATTCTTAGGTAAAAGGAATCAGAGAGCAGAGGTAGACTAGTCACTTAAAAGCTAGTATGAAGGTTAAAATGCAAAGTCAGTAAAATCGACTATCTCTATAAATTAGTTCAGGGGTACACTAAATAAAAGGTGTAAAATAAATCATACTCATAATGTGGAGGTGGGGGAGGTAAAAATATAGTGCTGTTAGAAGGTGTTCAATGTTAAATGAATATCAACTTAACAGAGACTACTAGATGTACAAATTCTTGTATGTAATTCCTATGGTACCCCAAAATAAACACCCTATAAGAGATACAGAAAAAAATTAAGAGAAAGGATTCCAAATGTAGCAGTAAAAAACTCATCATACACAAGGGAAGAAAGCATGAGAAGACAGGACCAGAAAAAATGGGGGAATAAAACAAGAAAATGTTTTACAAAATTCTAAGATTCTACTAATGAATAATTACTTTAAATGTAAATGGACTCAATGCTCCAATCCATAAACTAGGGATATTGGATGGATAAAAATCAAGACTCACCTTTGTGCTGTCTAGAAAAACCTTGCTTCAGACCAAGAAACACACAGACTGAAACTGAAGGGTTGCAAAGTTATAGCCCATGTGAATAGAAACAGAAAGCTGGAGTAGTTGTACTTGCATAAAATAATGGATATTAAAACAAATACTGTAAAAAGAGATAAAGATAGACCTTATAATACAATGATGAAGGGTAAAAACCTATAGGAGATATGACAATTGCAAATATCTACAAAGGATCACCTGAATATATAGAGAAAATATTCATAGCCACAAAGGGTCAAATGGAAAATAATAAGAGAAGTTCAATACTTCACTTACATCAGTGGATAGATCATCCAGACAGAAAATTAATGAGGAATCGGCAGTGAATGACATGTTATACGAAATAGACCTAATAGATATGCACAGAACGATACATCCAAAAAAGCAGAATACTCATTCTTTTCCACTGCACAAGGAATGTCCTCCAGGAGAGATCACATATTAGGCTGCAAAATAAGTCTTAATAAATTTAGGAACTTTGAAATCCTACTAACCATCTTTTCTGACCACAAGCGTATGAAACCAGAAATCAATTACAAGAACAAAACTGGAAAAGCAAACACTTTGATGCTAAACAGCATGCTCTGAAACAACAACAAAAAATGGGTCAACAAAGAAATTACAGAGTAAATTTAAAAAATACTTGGAAAGTCATGAAAATAAAACACCACATTGCAGAATCTCTGGGAAGCAGCAAAAGCAGTTCTAGTAGGGTAGTTTACAGTGCTTCAGGTCTAACTCAAGAAACAAGAAAAATCTCAAATATACAGACTAATCCTAAATGTAAGGGAATTTGAGAAAGAAGGACAAAGAAAGCCCAAAGTTAGTAGAAAGAATGAAGTAATAAAGATCAGAGCAGTAATAAATGAGAAAGTAAAAAAACTACAATGGATCACTGAAATTAAAAGCCAGTTCTTTAAAAAGATAAGTACAACTGACTCTTTGTATCTAGAGTCATCAAAAAATAAGAGAGATGACTCAAACAAATACAATCAGAAATATTAGAGGAGTTACACCTGTCGCCAAAGAAATAAAAACAGAACAAGAGATTACTATGAAAATTACCAACAAGTTGGACAAACCTGAAGAAAAGAACAAAATTGTAGAAATATGCAATGTGCAACACTGACCCAGGAAGCAAAGGAATTTTGTGATGACCAAAAACTAGAAATAAAATCCAGATGGTAATAAAACAACTCCCAAAAATAAAAACCCATGACTACATGGCTTCACAGGAAAATTCCACAAACTCTTAAAGAATAGTTAATACTTGTCTTTCTCATATTATTCCAAAGATTAAAGAGAAGGAAAGCTTCCAACTTCATTGTAAGAGGCGCCATCATCTTGATTCCAAAACAAGATAAAGACACTACAAGAAAATTTTGCAGACTAAATTAAATGACTACTGATGAACATAGATGCAAAAATCACAACAAAAATATTATGAAAGTGACTTAAAAAGACCAATCAGCATGACCAATTGGGATTGATTTCAGAGATGCAAGTTTCATTTAATATCCACAAATTAATCAATGTGACACACCATGTTAACAAATAAAAGGATCAAAACAATATGGTCATCTCAGTAGATGCTGAAAAAGCATTTAAAATTCAGTATTTATTCATGATTAAAACTCTTCAACAATGCAGGTATATAGAGAGCATACTGCCACATAATAAAGGCCATGTATAGCAAACTCATAGGTAATATCATGCTCAATGTTGAAATGGTATAAGCTTTTCCTATAAAATCAGGAACCAGAGAATGATGTGCAGTGTCACCACTTTCATTCAACATAGCATTAGAAAAGTTAGCCATAACAAACAGGTAAGAAAAAGAAATAAAGAGCATCCAAATTGGTAAAGAAGAAGTACAATGGTCACTATATGCACATGACATGATTTTTTATATAGAAAATGCCAAAGATTCCACCAAAAACTATTAAAATTAATAAATGCATTCAGTACAGTTGCAGGATACAAAACCATGTACAGAAATCTGTTGCATTTAAACAAATGAGTAATGAACCTTCAGGAAGAGATATTAAGAAAACTACCCTGCTTATAATTGCACCAATAAAACAGTACTTAGGAATAAATATAACAAAGGAGGTGAATGTCCTTCATTTTGAGAACTAAAAAACATTGATGAAAGAAATTGAAGATGACACAAATAAGTTGAAAGCTATTCTAGGCTTATGTACAGGAAGAATTATTATTGTTAAAATGACCACACTGCCTAAAACAATGTAGATTCAAAGCAATCCCTATCAAAAAATGGCAATGGAATTTTTCAAAGAAGCAGATCAAATGATTCTAATCTTTGTATGGACCCATACACACACATACACACACACACACACACACACACATTTTCAAAACCTGAGATGTCTAAGTAAACTTGAGAAAGAAGAACAAAGAAGAGATGGAAAAAGAATAGTGGTATGGGAAAGAAGACAAAAACTACCTCCCAAAATCACATAGAGCATAAAAACCAGTAAATACAGCTAGGTCTGAAATCATCCTGAAGACTGCATAACTAACCATCTACATCTGGGGGAAACCCTACAGAAATGGTAAGGTGACGAATCCATGACCCAGTGGGACCCAAGCCTTCACCCTACCTCAGTCCACAAGCAGGAGGAAGAGGAACAGAGTGCTGAGGGAGTACAAGCCTAGGACCCTAAATGCATGTCTCTGGATATGCATGAGTCAAAATTGCATGATGCCCTAGTGATCAGTGTGGTTGGACAACAGAGACAGGCAGGACACCTGGGGAAGCTGAGATTCCAGCTGCCTCTGAAGAACAGGCACACTCTACTGGCCCCTCTGAGAAAGGAAGCAGAGCAGGCAGCTTGAAAGACTTCCCAGCAGTGAGAAGGGCACCAGAGGAGCAAGGATAGCACAGTGCTCTGTGTTTAAAAGGACAGTCAGGTGGACAATACCTCCCAGCACGCCCTCATCCCAAAAAAATGGGATTCCTCAGGAGCTTCAGACACTCCATCACCCCTGCTGGCAATACAACAAAGAGAATCCTCATAGTGTTGCATGGCCTGTTGGCAGGCAGTGAAATCACACTCTACTCTCAAGTAGGCATGGGTAGAACCTTCACCCTGCTCAGCCTTATTTTATGCCAGCCAGGGAGCTGTAAGCAAGGGCCAGTCCTGGGAGCTCTTTCCTCCTGGCAGGCACCAGTCCAACTCTCCTGCAGGCCCTGCTATAGTACCAGGTGGGCAATAGAGCAGCTCAGTCCATGGCAGCTCCAAAGAGTGTTATCTCCACTCACTGATGGCCCACACATCCCACCTGAAATCAGAACAGTACGAGTATGGCAGACAGGTGCCACACACACTGCATGCCAACAGCTGGGACTCCTGAGCAGGATACTGAGCTTCTGAGCACTGGAGAGCACCTCCTACACATATCAATTATCCCATAAGAAACATTAAAACAAATGAAGAGACAGACAAATTTGGTCCAAAAAAAGATTCAAGTAAAAGCACCAGAAAGATAGCTTAGTGAAACTGAAATCACCAATCTTCCCAATAAAGATTTCAAAGTAAGAGTCATAAACGTGCTCAAGGAATTACAAAAAAAATTCAATATCTCAGGAAGCACTTCACCAAAAAGATAGAAAACCTCAAATATGCCACTCATACATGATTAATACAGTTTCTGAAGTGAAATATAATGGAAGGATTTAAATGCAGATTAGATAGAGAACGTGGAAAATGAAATACAAATTAGAGAACAGGAAAACAAAGAAGCTAAGGAACAGAGAGAAAAAGGGATGTGTAGGAATGAAATAAAAATAAGAGAGCTGTGTGACCAAATGGAGCAGCATTCACATTATACATGTACCAGGAAAAGAGAAAGACAAAACAGTAGAAAGTCTCTTTGAGGAAATCATTTTTGAAAACTTCCCCAATGTAGGGAAGGAAATAGACACTCAGGACATGGAAGCACAAAGGTCCTCCAACAGGAGAAACCCTAGGGAGACATCACCAAAACATAAAATAATGGAAATGGTAAAGATCAAGGAAAAGGGGAGAATAGTTAAAACAGCCAGAGGGAAAAAAAGATCACTTACAAAGGAAAGCCATCAGGCTATCAGCAGTCTTCTCAGAAGAATCCTTCTTGACAGAGGGGAGTATATGATGTATTTAATGTAATTAAATTATCACTTAAATTTGAAGGAGGGATGAAACAATTTCCAGATAAACAAAAGTTGAGGAAATTCACTACCGCCAAACCATTTCTACAATATCTCTTAGAGGGACTGATCTAATGAAAATGCATCTAAGGCTAAATAGCAGTCACCAGAGAAAATAAACCCAAACTAAAGATAGTAGAGCAATTAATTATTAAGCAAATACAATATTAAATCAACTTCTCACAAAATAAGTCAAGGGATAAGCAAAGAGTACAGAATATGACATCTAATATATAAAGAGAGGAGTGGGAAGAAGAAGAAGGCAAGGAGAAAAAAAGAACCTATAGATTGTGTTTGAAATAGAATAGTAGGTCATATAAGATAGACTGTAGGCTACTGAGGAAGCTATCCTTGAACCTTTGGTAATCACAAATCAAAAGCCTACAATGGCAATAAGTACATATCTATTGATAATCACCCTAAATTTAAATTGACTGAATGCACCAATCAAAAGACATAGAGTTACAGAATGGATAAAAAAAAACAAGGCCCATCTATATACTGATTATAAGAGATTCATTTCAAACCCAAAGACATACACAGACTAAAATGAAGGGATAAAAATGGTATTTCATGCAAATAATAGGGAGAAAAAGCAGGAGTAGCAGTACTTGTATCAGACAAAATAGACTTCAAAACAAAGAAAGTCACAAGAGACAAAGCAGGATATTATATAATGATAAAGTGGTCAATCCAACAAGAAGATATGTAATCATTATAAATACCTATCCACCCAATATAGGAGCCCCTAAAAGGTGAAACAAATGTTAACAGACTTAAAGGGGGAAATAGAATGCAACACATTCATTTGTGGAAACCTTAATACTCCACTCACATGAAAAGACAGATCAACGAAAGAAAATATGTAAGGAGACAGAAGCATTGAACAATGTATTAGAACAGATGGACCTAACAGACATCTACAGAACACTTCACCCAAAGGCAGCAGAATACACATTCATCTCAAATGTATATGGAATGTTTTCCAGAATAGATCAAATACAAGGCCATAAAAAGAGTCTTAGTAAATTCAAAACGATTGAAATTGTGCCAACCAGTATATCAGACCACAATATTATAAAACTAGAAATAAATTAATCAAAGAAAACAATAAAACCCACAAACAGATGAAGGCTAAACAACATAACCCTAACTAATCAATGGATGAATGACCAAGTTAAAACAGAGATCAAGCAATATGTTGAGATAAATGGAAAGACCAACTCAACAGTCAAAAATCTGTGGCATGCAGTGAAGGCAGTTCTAAGAGAAAAGTATTGATCAAGCTTACCTCAAGACAAAAGAACAATCCCAAATGAACAGTATAAAGTCACAATTAATGAAAATAGGAGAGAAAGAACAAATGAAGCTAGATTCAGTAGTAGAAGGGACATTATAAAAATCAGAGAAGAAATAAACAAAATTAAGAATGACAAAACAGTAGAAAAAATCAATGAAACCAGGAGCTGTTTCTTTGAGAAAATAAAATGGATAAACCCCTAGTCACATTTATCAAAAGAGAAAGAGTGTATACACATAAGCAGAATCTGAAATGCAAAAGGAAAAATCAGAACAGACACCACAGAAATATGAAGAATGATTTGAAAATACTATGAAAAATTATGTGCCAACAAATTGGACAAGCTGTAAGAAGTGGATAACTTTCTAGAAAAATATAACCTTCCTAGACTGAACCATGAGGAAAGAAAATCTTAACAGACTATTTACCAGCAATGAAATTGAATTGGTAAATAAAAACTACCTAAGGAAAAAAATACTGGCCAAGATGGCTTCACAGGTGAACTTTACAAACATTTATAGAAAAGCTAACACCCATTCTCCTTAACGTCTTCCAAAAAGTGGAAAAGGAGGAATACTTCAAAACTCATTCTATGAGGCTAGCATCATACCAATACCAAAACCAGATAATAACACCACAAAGAAGAAAATTATAGATTAATACCCCTGATGAACATAGATGCAAAAACACTCAGTAAAATAATGGTAAATCAAATTCAAAAATACATCAAAAGGATCATCCATCATGATCAATGGGATTAATTCCAGGGATGCAAGCATGGTACAATATTTGAAAATTCATCAACGTCATCCACCACATCAACAAAAACGACAAAAATCACATGATGCTGCAAAAGTATTTGATAAAATTCAGCATCCATTCATGATAAAAACTCTCAACAGAATGGGCATATAGGGCCCATACCTCAACAGAATAAAGGCCATATATGACAAAGCCACAGCCAACATCATATTAACAGCAAAAAGCTAAAAATTCTTCTTCTTAGATTGGGAACAAAACAAGAATGCCCACTCTCACCACTTTTATTGAACATAATACTGGAGGTCCTAGCCACAGCAAAGATGCAACACAAAGAAATAAAAGGCATCCAAATGTCAAAGGAAGAAGTTAAACTGTCACTCTTTTCAGATGACATGATAGTATACATAGAAAACTCTGAAGAGTCTACCAAAAATCTATTAGGGGAAGGGCGGAGCCAAGATGGCAGCATGAGTAGGGCAGCAAAAATATCCTCCCAAAAGCACATATATTTTAGAAAATACAACAAAGACAACTCTTCCTAAAAGAGAGACCAGAAGACACAGGACAACACCAGACCACATCCACACCTGCAAGAACCCAGCACCTCATGAAGGGGGTAAGATACAAGCACCGGCCCAGCGGGACACAAGCGCCCCACACCCCAGCTCTGGGTGGGAGGAGAGGAATCAGAGTGGGGAGGGAGAGGGAGCCCAGGACTGCTAAATACCCAGCCCTAGCCATCTGCACTGGAGTGCAGACAGAGTTCATGCGTGGGGGTGCTGGAAACTAGGGAAACAGGACAGTAAGACCTGTGAGTGGGTCCCTGCAGCCGGCATACCTGGGACAAAGAAAAACGAGTGCTTTTTGGAAGTCTTAAATGGACAGGGACCCCACCATTGGATGGATGTGTTCTGGGACACTTAGTCCAGCAGCAGGGAATCTGGGGAACTCTGGGCACTCTAAACCCCCTGGGAAGCAGGGAGCATGGAGGCCCCTCACGTAGATAAATAGCCTCTCAGCTGTTCCCCCTCCAATGCAGTTCCACCATATCGGAGCAGCGGCTCGAGGAAGGTCATTCCCACAGCGACAGTGGAGATAAACTCCATAGTAGCCAGGCAAGAATCAGAAGCCCTTTCTGTGCACAGCTTCCCAGCACAAGCCACTAGAGGTCGCTGTTCTCCCAGGAGAGGAAGGCCACAAACCAACAAGAAGGGAAGTTCTTCCAGCCATCACTCGTGCCAGCTCTGCAAACTATCTCAATCACCATGAAAAGGAAAAATTAAAGGCAGACAAAGATAACAGATACAACACCAGAGAAGGAGACAGACCTAACCACACTTCCTGAAAAAGAATTCAAAATAAAAATCATAAACATGCTGACGGAGATGCAGAGAAATATACAAGAGCTAAGGGATCAAGTCCGGAGGGAGATTACAGATGTCCAGAAGGAGATTACCGATGCCAGGGAGGAGATTACAGAAGTGAAACAAACTCTGGAAGGATTTATAAGCAAAATGGATAAGATGCAAGAGGCCATTGATGGAATAGAAACCAGAGAACAGGAACGCATAGAAGCTGACACAGAGAGAAATAAAAGGATCTCCAAGAATGAAACAATATTAAGAGAACTGTGTGACCAATCCAAAAGGAACAATATCCATATTATAGGGTTACCAGAAGAATAAGAGAGAGAAAAAAGGGGTAGAAAGTGTCTTTGAAGATAAACTGCTGAAAACTTCCCCAAACTGGGGGAGGAAATAATTGAACAGACCACAGAAATACACAGAACTCCCAACAGAAAGGACCCAAGGAGGACAACACCAAGACACATAATAATTAAAATGGCAAAGATCAAGGACAAGGAAAGAGTATTAAAGGCAGCTAGAGAGAAAAAGGTCACCTATAAAGGAAAACCCATAAGGCTATCATCAGACTTCTCAACAGAAACCTTACAGGCCAGAAGAGAATGGCATGATATATTTGATGCAATGAAACAGAAGGGCCTTGAACCAAGGATACTGTATCAAGCACGATTATCATTTAAATATGAAGGAGGGATTAAACAATTCCCAGGCAAGCAAAAGTTGAGGGAATTTGCTTCTCAAAAACCAACTCTACAGGGTATTTTAGAGGGAATGTTCTAGACGGGAGCACTCCAAATACTAAAGAGATGTCACCAGAGAAAATAAAATAGCAGCAAAGAAAGCAGACCAACCTAATACTAACTAAAGGCAAAAAATAAAATCAACTACCCACTAAAAGCAGTTAAAGGAAACACGAAAGAGCACAGAATAAAACAACCAATATATAAAGAATGGAGGAGGAGGAATAAGGAGGGAGAGAAGAAAAGAATCTCCAGACAGTGTATATGACAGCTCAATAAGCAAGCTAAGTTAGGCAGTAAGATACTAAAGAAGCTAACCTTGAACCTTCAGTAACCACAAATCTAAAGGGTGCAATGACAATAACTACATATCTTTCAATAGTCACCCTAAATGTAAGTGGACTGAATGCACCAATCAAAAGACACAGAGTAACAGAATGGATAAAAAAGCAAGTCCCATCTATATGCTGCTTACAAGAAACTCTCCTCAAACCCAAAGATATGCACAGACTAAAAGTCAAGGGATGGAAAAACATATTTCAGGCAAACAACAGAGAGAAGAAAGCAGGGGTTGCAGTACTAGTATCAGAAAAAATAGACTTCAAAACAAAAAAAGTCACAAGAGATAAAGAAGGACACTACATAAAGATAAAAGGCTCAGTGCAACAAGAGGATATAACCGTTTAAAATATATATGCACCCAACACAGGAGCACAAGCATATGTGAAACAAATACTAACAGAACTAAAGGGGAAAATAGAATGCAATGCATTCATTTTAGGAGAATTCAACACACCACTCACCCCAAAGGATAGATCCACTGGGCAGAAAATAAGTAAGGAGATGGAGGCACTGAACAACACACTAGAACAGATGGACCTATTAGACATCTATAGAACTACATCCAAAAGGAACAGGATATACATTCTTCTCAAGTGCACATGGAACATTCTCCAGAATAGACCATATACTAGTTCACAAAAAGAGCCTCAGTAAATTCCAAAAGATTGAAATTCTACCAACAAACTTTTCAGACCACAAAGGTATAAAACTAGAAAGAAATTCTACGAAGAAAACAAAAAGGCTCACAAACACACGGAGGCTTAACAACATGCTCCTAAATAATCAATGGATCAATGAACAAATTAAAATAGAGATCAAGGAATATATGGAAGCAAATGACAACAACAACACAAAGCCCCAACTTCTGTGGGACGCAACAAAAGCACTCTTAAGAGGAAAGTATATTGTGATCCAGGCAAACTTAAAGAAGGAAGAAGAATCCCAAATGAATAGTCTAACATCACAATTATCGAAACTAGAAAAGAAGAACAAATGAGGCCTAAAGTCAGCAGAAGGAGGACATAATAAAGATCAGAGAAGAAATAAACAAAACTGAGAAGAATTAAGCAATAGAAAAAAATCAATGAAACCAAGAGCTGGTTCTTTGAGAAAATAAACAAAATAGATAAGCCTCTAGCCAAATTTAATAAGAGAAAAAGAGAATCAACACACATCAACAGAATCAGAAATGAGAATGGAAAAATCATGACGGACTCCACAGAAATACAAAGAATTATTAAAGACTATTATGAAAACCTATATGCTACCAAGCTGGAAAACCTAGAAGAAATGGACAACTTCCTAGTAAAATACAACCTTCCAATACTGACCAAGGAAGAAACACAAAAGTTAAACAAACGAATTACAAGCAAAGAAATTGAAACGGTAATAAAAAAACTACCCAAGAACAAAATCACCGGGCCAGACGGATTTACCTCGGAATTTTATCAGACATACAGAGAAGACATAATACCTATTCTCCTTAAAGTTTTCAAAAAATAGAAGAGGAGGGAATACTCCCAAACTCATTCTATGAAACCAAATTCACCCTAATACCAAAACTAGTCAAAGACCCCATCAAAAAAGAAAATTACAGACGAATATCCGTGATGAATGTAGATGCAAAAATACTCCATAAAATATTAGCAAACCGAATTCAAAATATATCAAAGCGATCATACACCATGATCAAGTGGGATTCATCCCAGGGATGCAGGGATGGTACAACATTCGAAAATCCATCAACATCATCCACCACATCAACAAAAAGGACAAAAACAACATGATCATCTCCATAGATGCTGAGAAAGCATTTGACAAAATTGAACATACATTCATGATAGAAACTCTCACCAAAATGGGTATAGAGGGCAAGTACCTCAACATAATAAAGGTCATATATGATAACCCACAGCCAACATCATACTGAACAGCGAGAAGCTGGAAGCTTTTACTCTGTGATCGGGAACAAGACAGGGATGCCCACTCTACCCACTGTTATTTAACATAGTACTGGAGGTCCTAGCCACAGAAATCAGACAAAACAAAGAAATACAAGGAATCCAGATTGGTAAAGAAGAAGTTAAACTGTCACTATTTGCAGATGACATGATATTGTACATAAAAAACTCTAAAGACTACTCCAAAACTACTAGAACTGATATTGGAGTACAGCAAAGTTGCAGGATACAAAATTAACACACAGAAATCTGTGGCTGTCCTATGCACTAACAATGAACCAATAGAAAGAGAAATCAGGAAAACAACTCCATTCACAATTGCATCTAAAAGAATAAAATACCTAGGAATAAACCTAACCAAAGAAGTGAAAGACCTATACTGTGAAAACTACAAGTCACTCTTAAGAGAGATTAAAGTGGACACTAACAAATGGATACTCATCCCATGCTCGTGGCTAGGAAGAATTAATATCATCAAAATACCCACCCTGCCCAAAGCAATATACAAATTTGATGCAATCCCTATCAAATTACCAGCAACATACTTCAGTGAACTGCAACAAATAGTTCAAAAATTCATATGGAAACACCAAATACCCCGAATAGCCAAAGGAATCCTGAGAAAGAAGGATAAAGGAGGGGGGTTCTCAGTCCCCAACTTCAAGCTCTACTACAAAGCCATAGTAATCAAGACAATTTGGTACTGGCACAAGAACAGAGCCACAGACCAGTAGAACAGATGAGAGACTCCAGACATTAACCCAAACATATATGGCCAATTAATATTTGATAAAGGAGCCATGGATGTACAATGGGGAAATGAAAGTCTCTTGAACAGATGGTGCTGGCAAAACTGGACAGATACATGTAGGAGTATGAAACTGGATCAGTGTCTAACCCCATACACAAAAGTAAACTTCATATGGATCAAAGACCTGAATGTAAGTCATGAAATGATAACTCTTAGAAAAAAACATAGGCAAAAATCTCATGGACATAAACACGAGTGACTTCTTCATGAACATATTTCCCTGCACAAGGGAAACAAAGGCAAAAGTGATAACTGGGACTATATCAAGGTAAAAACCTTCTGTAAACTAAAGGACACCATCAATAGAACAAAAAGGTATCCTACAGTATGGGAGAATATATTCATAAATGACAGATCCGATAAAGGATTGACATCCAAAATATATAAAGAGCTCACATGGCTCAACAAACAAAAAGCAAATAATCCAATTAAAAAATGGACAGATTAACTGAACAGACAGATCTCCAAAAAAGAAATTCATATGGCCAACAGACACATGAAATGATGCTCCACATAGCTAATTATCAGAGAAATGCAAATCAAAACCACAATGAGATATCACCTCACACCGGTAAGGATGGCTACCATCCAAAAGACAAACAACAGCAAATGTTGGCAAGGTTGTGGAGAAAGGAGAACCCTCCTACACTGCTGGTGGGAATGTAAATTAGCTCAAGCATTGTTGAAAGCAGTATAGAGGTTCCTCAGAATGCTCAAATAGAAATACCATTTGACCCAGGAATTCCACTCCTAGGAATTTACCCTAAGAACACAGCACTCCAATTTGAAAAAGACAGATGCACCCCTATGTTTATCACAGCACTATTTACAATAGCCAAGAATTGGAAGTGTCCATCAGTAGATGAATGGATAAAGAAGATATGGTACATATACACAATGGAGTATTATTCAGCCATAAGAAGAAAACAAATCCTACCATTTGCAACAACATGGATGGAGCTAGAGGGTATTATGCTCAGTGAAATAAGCCAGGTGGAGAAAGACAAGTACCAAATGAACTCCACTCATATATGGAATATAAGAACAAAGGAAAACTAAAGGAACAAAACAGCAGCAGAATCACAGAACCCAAGAATGGACTAATAGTTACCAAAGGGAAAGGGACTGGGGAGGATGAGTGGGTAGGGAGGTATAAGGGTGGGGAAGATGAAGGGGGATATTAAGATTAGCATGCATAATGGGGGGGTGGGAGAAAGGAGAGGGCTGTGCAACACAGAGAAGACAAGTAGTGATTCTACAACATTTTGCTATGCTGATGCACAGTGACTGTAATGGGGTTTGTGGGGGCGACTTGGTATAGGGGAGAGCCTAGTGAACATAATATTCTTTATGTAATTGTAGATTAATGATAACATAAAGAAAAGAGAAAGGAAAGGGGGATTACTCCCTGATAGGATAAAACTAACTGCAAATCAATGAGTAATGCATGCTTTACATATCCTTAATTTTGATCTTTTAAAGGGTGTCAGATGATCGGCTATGGAAGTATATTTTTCTGATAATATTCCTTTCTCTTAAAACACAAAGGAAAAAAGCAATTTCTGTGTCATGATCCCCAACAGGTTCTTCACAATGGTATAAAGGGCATATCAAACTGTGGGCAAAGGGTTTATTTGTGTTTATACAGAGAATCAAAGCCTAATTTGGCTACATAGAAAATGAATTAAGATATGATATGAAGAAGAACTTCCAACATCAACATTCTCTGGAAGAGTCATTCCAGAAGATGATCATCAAAAAACTTCAACAAAGATCCTGGCACTGCTGCAGTTGTAGCTGCATTCATCCCACTGGTTCCTGGACTTGCCATTGGAATGAAGAAGGAGATATCTAAGCTGGCCTGTGCATACAGTAAAACAACAAATTTCACTGGATCTGTACTGTCAGAACTCAACCAAGAATTAGGAGAAGTGCAAGTTGCAGTGCTCCGAAATCGTGCGACTATAGACTATCTAGTGTTAAAAGAACATATGGGATGTGAACAGTTCCCAGGAATGTGTTGTTTTAATTCATCTGATTTTTCTCAAACTATTCAAATTCAGTTAGATAATATCCATCATATCATTGATAAGTTTTCACCAATGCCTAGGGTACCTGACTGGTTTTCTTGGTTTCACTGGATATGGCTGGTAATTGTAGGTCTGCTTTTGTTATGTAGCTGTATTCCTATTATGTTAATGTGTGTGCACAATTTAATTAGTAGTTTAAAATCTATACATGTTTATGTTACTCTACAAGAAGATATGTCAAAGAAATAATCAATCTTACCATGTTTTCTTCCATCTGCTACTTCTATAGCTTTTCTTCTTCCTTCCTAATTACAACCCTTTAGTAGAATTCGTGGCTCATATTGAAAATTACTGAGTATCACAATTCTTCCAAGTGGTAAAGATACCTCAAGACAAATGCTGGGCATAGAAGCCACAGGGCATAAATCTGCAAAGAAGTAAAAAGCTAACCTTTTCAAACAATACGGCTTCTCTCTCACTTACCAACTTTACATTTCCCTGTATGGCCCTGGAAGATGACTGATTAGCCAGAGATAGGTAAGATTCCTCAAGGGAGGAGAGGAACAACCTAAGACAGGCACAGTTGCAGGGGGGCCATCAGGAGAGAAATTTGGGATCAACAGAGGGGAGGCTTAGAACCTCACACCCCCCTGTTTTGAGAGAAATCTTCTGCATCCGTGGATGTTTTGTTGCCCTTATCTAGCTTGGATTAATACTTAGTCTATAGGTACAGACCTGATCATCTACATTTGTCCTCTTACAGCACTAAATTATGTTTTCTACCTTTATCTTGCATTTACCTACCACTTCAGCATTTTATTAAAATAATAATAATAATAATAATAATAATAATAATAAGGGAGAAATGTGGGATTCACATATAAATCAAGTATAAAAATGAAATGAATAATCATAATTGACCTGATTGTTTATAGTTCATGATGCATGATCAAAACTGAGAGTTTCTGTGATATGGCTGCCCTTGCACTGTTCACCATGTAAGAATTTATTCACTATGTGAGAACTTGTTCACCATGTAAGAACTTGTTCATTATGCTTCAGAAGATTGGAGACTGTTGAGAAATAGACTTGGGGTTGATTAATGACTGTGCATTGAGTCCCCTACACAGAATTTTATTGTTGTTAACAACCATTTGATAATTAATATGAGAGATGCCCTCTCAAAAAAAGAATCTATTAGGACTAATAAGTGAATTCATCAAAGTTGTAGTATACAAAATTTGTAAATACACAGAAATCTGTTCCATTCCTATATACTAACAATGAACCAGCAGAAAGAGAAATCAGGAAAATAACTCCATTTACAACTGCTTCAAAAAGAATAAAACAATAAAGCACCTAGGAAAAAACCTAACCAAGGTGGTGAAGACCTATACCCTGAAAACTATAAGACACTCTTGAGAGATATTAAAGAAGGCACCAATAAATGGAAATACATCCTGTGGTCATGGATAGGAAGAATTAATATTGTCAAAATGTCCATCCTGTGTAAAACAATCTACATATTCAATGCAATCCTTATCAAAATACCAACAGCCTTCTTCAACAAACTAGAACAAACCATATGGAACCACAAAAGACTCTGAATAGCCAAAGCAATCTTGAGGAGGAAGAGCAAAGTTGAGGGGATTATGCTCTCTAACTTTAAGCTCTACTACAAAGCCACAGTAATCAAAACAATTTGGTACTGGCACAAGAACAGACCCATAGATGAATAGAACAGAATAGAGGGACTAGATATAAGCCCACACATAAATGGTGAATTAACATATGATAAAGGAGCCATGAATACACAGTGGGGAAATATAGCCTCTTCAACAACTGGTGTTGGAAAAACTGAACAGCTACATGTAAGAGAATGAAAGTGGATTAATGTCTAACTCCATACACAAAAGTAAACTCAAAATTGATTAAAGACCTGAATGTAAGAAATCATAAACTCAAAGGAGAAAACATAGGCAAAATTCTCCTGAGTATAAACATGAGCAACTTTTTCCTGAATACATCTCCTTGGGCAAGGAAAACAAAAGCAAATATGAATAAGTGGGACTACATCAAACTAAAAATCCTCTGTATAGCAAAGGACAACATCCATAGAACAAAAAGGCTCCCTACTGTATGGGAGAATATATTCATAAATGACATATCCAATAAGGGATTTACATTCAAAATATATAAAGAACTCACAGACCTCAACCAATCAAAAATAAATAATACAACTAAAAAGTGGACAGAGGATCCAAACAGACACTTCTTCAAAGAAGAAATAAGGATGGCCAACAGGCACATGGAAAGATGGCCCACATCGCTACTCATCAGGGAAATGCAAATTAAAACCACAATGAGGTATTACCTCACAAGAGTTAGGATGGCCAACATACAAATCGAGAAAGGGGAATGAATGTTGAAACCACGATGTTGTTCATGCAAAACCTCCATAAGACTGTACATCAATGATATTTTAATAAAAGAAAGGAGAAGAGAAAGAAGAACATAACTGGGTGTATCACTGTCGATTTAAAACATTAAGGTAATGGCACAATAAGATAGACCAATGAAACAGAATAGTGAATCTAGAAGCAGACGCAGTCCCACATGTTCAATTAGTCTTTGTCAAATGAGGCAAGAATATACACTGGGGAAAGGAGCCTCCTCAATTAGTGGAGTTTGGAAAATTGGATGGGCACATGCAAAAAAATGAAGCTTCATAATTGCCTTACACCAAACACAAGAATAAATTCAAAATAGGTTAACCGCCTACATTTGAGACCTGAAACCATAGAAGTCTTAGAAGAAAGTGTAGGAAATAAACTTTTGAACATTTGTAGAGTCTGGATAGGACTCCTCAGACAACGGTAAAAGAAACAAAAATGAAAAGAGGCTAAATCAACTAAAATCTCTGCACAGCAAAAAAGAAACAAATATTAAGTAACAAAAAGGCAACCTACTATATGGGAAAGTACCTCTGCGAGGAAAAATCTGATAAGGACTAATATATCAAATACATAAAAACTCCAACCAACCAACAGTGAAAAGACAAGTAATCTGATTAAAAATTGGGCAGAGGACCTGAATAGACATTTTTCTGAAGAGGACCAACAGATGGCCAACAGACACATGACAAGATGCTAGAGATCACTATCAAGGGAATGCAATTCAAAAGCTCAATAAGAAACACACAATGGAAATGCACCATGAGTAAGTGAGGTTTATTCCTAGGATGGAAGGTTGGTTCAACATATGCAAATCAATCAATGTAATAATCATATGAAAGAAATGGAAGATAATTATCTCATGATTACCTCAATAGATGCAGAGAAAGCAATTCCATAATGGAAACACTTAATAGCTTAAGTATAGAAGAAACATATCTCAACTTAATAGAGTATATATATGAAATATTTATAGTTAACATACTAAAAGGAGAAAACATGATATTTTTTATTGTAAAATCAGGAACAAGACAAGAATGCCCACTGTTCCACTCCTGTGTAATATGCTGTTAGAAGTACTAGCTACAGTAATTAGGAAAACAAAGTAATAAAACACATCCAAATCAGAAAAGAAGGATTAGAATTGCCACTTGCAGATGAAATAATTTTATATATAGTAAATCCCAGAGAGTCTATCAAAAATTGTGGGAATCAATCAATAATCTCAGTAAAGGTAGAGGATGCAAAATCAATATGCAGAAGTCATTCATATTTGCTTACACTACTTGATGAAACAATAAAAAAAAGAAGTAAAGAAACTCTTCTATCCCCAATAGCTAAAGAAGAACTATAAAACACATAGGAATAAATTTGGTCAAAAACGTGAATGATTTGTACAATGAAAATGTCAAGACTTTGCTGAAAGTAATCAAACTCAGAAATGAATCAAACGATATCCCATGATCATGTATCAAGAGAATTAATTTTTTTAAATATGCTTACAGCCTGAAGATATCTATAAATTTAACACAATCTCTGTCAAAATACCAAATTCACTCCTTATTGAAATAGAAAAAAACAATTCTAAAATTTCTGTTTCAAAATTTTGTGAAGGATCTAAATGAGGATCTATTTGTGTGTAACCTACTTGTTTGGAGAGCTTCATGGATATGTGGATGAATGTTTTTCAACAATTTTGGGAATTGTTAGCCATAAGGTTTTAAACTATTTTTTCCTACCATTTACTTCCTTTTCCTTCTTATACATGTGTTTGTTAGTTTAACATTTTCCACACATATTGAGGCTCTGTTCATTTTCCTTCATTTATTAATCTAAATGTTGTCAGATGGGATAATCTCTGCTGACCCATATTCATGTTCCCTGATTCTTCCTGCTGCCAGATCAAAATTGCTGTTGGTATGATTCACTGACTCATCAAATTGAAACATTTTTTTAATAGTTACTTACTTTGCTAAGTCCAACACTGGGTTGTCTAAGACAGCTTTTGGAAATTAGTCTTTTAACTGTATGCATGCCACATATTCTGCTTCATTGGCATGTTATATATTGTAGAAAACTGAACATTTAATGTAATGTACTAACTGCTCAGGATTCTGATCTGTTACTGGAAGTGGTTATTTTTTCTCATTTTTTAGTTTGTTTTGATTTTAATTGTTTTAGTAATATGGAGACTGCTTCCTGAGGAATATGCAGACTTTCAAGATTCCCCTAAAAATTTCTTTCCGAAAATATTTTCTGTATTTATGTCTCGGCAAGCATACATTAAACATCAGTTAATAATTGGTCAAAAGTTTTGCTCAATACTTTCAGTGGGTAAGATTTCTATCTTTGCACTCACATGTTTGGTAAATAAGTAATAATTTCAATAACTGTAAGTTCTGATATACTCTCCTCAAGTTATTCAATTTAGTAAATGAGTCACAATTATATTTTTCCAGCCATTAACAACCTTTATTTTCTCTAAATGCATTATATTTTGATTTATGAATTACTGAGAGAAATAAGCAGTATGAATAATTACAAGGTAAAATTTATGTCACATGAAAGACTTGTCTTAGCAGTTATAATTTTTCCAAAAAATGGGGTTGAAACCTTCCTTTGAATAAACTGTTTAATTTATTAATTTGAAATGTGGTGATACGAAAGATGTATCCATGAATTCTAATGGTACTAAAAGTTGCTTCAAGTAAGAAATACAAGCTGGTTTGCCTGGTGCAGTGTATCCTGAGTAGAAGTAGGGGAACAGTATCAGGAAGGGCATGAGCTATTTTTGAAATCAGATAGTGTGTCCAGTGAAATGTTAGCAGATGCAGAAGAGTCATGAATTATCTTAGTATATGGGAAAAAGTATCTGTCACTGAGGAAGCAAAAACAAAATAGATAAGAAGCAGCAGTTAAGATCATTAGCCTTGGTAACTGTAGAGGGAATTTGAGTAGGCCTTACCACGTCTCTTTCCTGGCCATTCTATTTCAGAGACAAACTGACTGGA
Organism: Manis javanica; assembly: GCF_040802235.1. Lineage (NCBI taxonomy): Eukaryota > Metazoa > Chordata > Mammalia > Pholidota > Manidae > Manis > Manis javanica. Next base: position 36,482,551 of record NC_133168.1, read on the forward strand.
CAGACGATGGAACCCATGAGAACGATGACACAAACAGCGTCAGAAGATCCAGCACCCAGGCCTATCTCTGTATCTGTGAAGAAGTGTTATGAAGATCTTAGTAATACCTCTCCAATGAGTTGGATGATGGCAGATAAGTGGTGACTGGTATTAAGTGAGAGTTACACACTTTGAAGCGTATTGCAGAAATTGGGCATCTTAAACATTCAAAGTAATTTTATCTACTACCTCATGTATGGCTTTCATCATTTAATATCTCAGTTCTTCACATTATGCTCATTCTCAGTTTCTTCATAAGAAATAATACAAAGATTTAGGTGTCCCAGTAGTAGTGACTTCAAAGTAGAAGCATTTTGATCCATTGTACTGGTAACCAATAGACACAAGAGGGTTAAGAACAGGACAGCAGGTAAAAACATCCTTCCTTTTTTGGAGCTATTCATAAACAATGACATTGAACCCTGCCATGAGGCCCTGACTAGCATTGATTTAACTGAATCATTTACCATCATTTGTGGTAAATGGAATAGGCATTCCACCCATGTTTTAGAAAACACACATCAGCATGTGTCTTATCCACCTTTTGAGTGAACTATTGATTCTGAGAACATTTCTAATTGGTGAATAATTGGATCTCTGTAGAGTATTTGGTCTTCACCTCTACCACTCTCCTCCTGCACCAATACAATTTTTCCTACATGCATTTATATCAGAAGCTAACTGAACATTTACGCCAACTTTTAAGATGAGTAGTTTTATTCTTATATTGGGGCAGAAAAGTTTTCCCTTCTTCCCTTTTAAGTTATTTGCCTGTTCTGTAATTAAACTTACAGAAGTCAGATAAACAATCTTAAATATCAATATATATGGGAGCACCTCAAAATCACAAAGCCTTAAAGACATTCATTCAGGCAATATACTGAGGCTGATAGAGTACCTGAGCTAAGGAGGGGGGGGAGCTTCAAAAGGGGAGAAGAATGATACACCTGATATGAGAAAAAATGTTTGGTAAACATGTGTCACCCTGTTATGCAGGTAAATGTTTCTGATATAAAATGTATCTTTGGTAATAGCTCTTTTCCTGGTACAGGTCATCTATCTAACTTTCATACAGTAAAGAAGAGGAAAAAATGTTTCCTAGTCTTCATTGCCTTCACCTCAAAACAATTCACATGCTAACATGCCATATCCTTGGGTAAAGTCTCTGCTCCTGTTCTGTACTCCCTTGTAAACTTCCCTGAGAAGATTTTTGGTCCCAAATTTGGGTTGTTACATTGCTCCATCTCAAAGTACTAGTCTCTTAGCCTTGACATTAGACCAGTTTGGTTAAACTCATTAAAGGAGGCAGTGCTGCAGGTGAGCTCCCCAAATTAGGCCTATATTGTGTAAGACATTGTGCCTTTGATAAGAGGAATTTCTATGGAAGTTAAGAAAAAGTGTAGATAATGAGTGGACCAGTTTCAAATCCAGTTTCTGAGCTGAAGGCAGAAAGGTCGAGAAGGTTTTCATTTATTTTTATTTTTTTCATTTTTATTTTTTTTAATTTTGGTATCATTAATCTACAATTACATGAAGAACATTATGTTTACTAGGTTCCCCCTTCACCAAGTCCCCCCCCACATACCCCTTCACAGTCACTGTCCATCTACGTAGTAAGATGCTGTAAAATCACTACTTGACTTCTATGTTTTGCACAGCCCTCCCCATGCTCCCGCACACACTATACATGCTAATCGTAATGCCCCATTTCTTTTTCCCCACCCTTGTCCCTCCCTTCCCACCCATCCTCCCTAGTCCCTTTCCCTTTGGTAACTACTAGTCCATTCTTGGGTTCTGTGATTCTGCTGCTGTTTTGTTCCTTTAGTTTTCCTTTGTTCTTATACTCCATATATGAGTGGAGTTCATTTGGTACTTGCCTTTCTCTGCCTGACTTATTTCACTGAGCATATACCCTCTAGCTCCATCCATGTTGTTGCAAATGATAGGATCTGTTTTTTTCTTATGGCTGAGTAATATTCCATTGTGTATATGTACCACATCTTCTTTATCCATTCATCTACTGATGGACATTTAGGTTGCTTCCATATTCCATATCTTGTCTATTGTAAATAGTACAGTGATAAACATAGGGGTGCATTTGTCTTTTTCAAATTGGAGTGCTGTGTTCTTAGGGCAAATTCCTAGGAGTGGAATTCCTGGGTCAAATGGTATGTCTATTTTGAGCTTTTTGAGGAACCTCCATACTGCTTTCCACAATGGTTGAACTAATTTACATTCCCACCAGCAGTGTAGGAGGGTTTCCCTTTCTCCACAACCTTGCCAACATTTGTGGTTGTTTGTCTTTTGGATGGTAGCCAACCTTACTGGTGTGAGATGATATCTCATTGTGGTTTTAATTTGCATTTCTCTGATGACAAGCAAGGTGGAGCATCTCTTCATGTGTCTGTTGGCCATCTGAATTTCTTCTTTAGAGAACTTTCCAGCTTCTCTGCCCATTTTTTCATTAGATTATTTGTTTTTTGTTTGTTGAGGTGTGTGAGCTCTTTATATATTTTGGATGTCAACCCTTTATCAGATCTGTCATTTATGAATATATTCTCCCATACTGTAGGATACTTTTTTGTTGTATTGATGGTGTCCTTTGCTGTACAGAAGCTTTTTAGCTTGATATAGTCCCAATTGTTCATTTTTGCTTTTGTTTCCCTTGCCCGAGGAGATATGTTCATGAGAGAAGGTTTTTTATACATTGGGTTTGAAACGTCTTTAGATGTGGTGATGGTAGACAGGGTAATATGACAAATATTCCTGGTTTGTAGATTGATTCCTCTGGAGACCTTTTTGGGTGGCTGTATGGCAACATGCATGGCTCATAGATGAGTTGCTGTTGTAATTTCTCTGATGTTTAAACTAAGATGCCCAATTTAACATACATGTCTTCTTAAAATGGGAAGTTTGAGTTCCCAGTGATTCCAAGTCAGAAGTTGGGGCAAAACTGGAAGTCTTAATTTGGAGTTATAGCCAAATACTTGAAGAAACTAGAAGAATTACAAGTGCAGTTCAATTTACAGGTCAACAACTAAACCTCAAAGACAATGGACAGGACTTATATCTTGTATCCACAAGGCTGTGGTCGAGATTTTTGCTCAAAAATAACTTGTTTTTCTCTACAGTTACCCTCGTTTCTAATAGATAATCAAAGTAAGACCAGTTTTGGTGCAACAATGTGTAGTCTCATTAATCTTCACATGATTATTGACATAAGTGCATTGGGAAAAGATTGAGCACACAGACTACTTGACAGTTGGCTTTGCTGGAACATGTCAAAAGAAGTCTGAGTTTGACTTAAAAAAACATCTTGGGGCTAGGAAACAAGCCCAGGGCATGCCATCAGACTTAGCCAGAAATCAGAAATGCTTCAATATTTGGGTTAGTTCTTCTGTTTTTGTTGTTTGTAGCATGTTCTGAGGTTCCTGGTCCTGCCAGGAAATGACTTTGCTTTCTCAGCAGGTAAGGATTTGGGGAACCCTATAAGCAAGGTACCAGGCCAATTTTTGAAGGGGCTATATTGGGCCCTTTAAGTCACTGTTAGTTGCATACAACTGTCTGGTCATATATGAGTCTGTGTGTATCTCTCTTCAATATTACATTCCAGCCAAAGCCTTGATACTATCACATGTGTTTCCAATTGTTTCCTGTTAGAAGGAGAACACAATTTTACTTAAATAATGCAAATGAATACATTACCAGAAAAAGAATAATTACTAAGAGTTTCTAAATTCTATAGAGAAATTTAAGGTGAGAAAATAATTGTTTCATCCTGTTCCAGAAGTTACCCATTACCAAACTGCTGATTGCTTAATAGAAAAAAGAAAAATTTTCCTTAATTATGGAATCACAAACATTGAAATGAGCAATGTTTCAAACCAAATGCCATACATATAATAATCAACCTTATTTTATTCAGTTCAGTGCAATTAATACTCATTGCTCTTGATCTTCCGTTAACAGTTTTATGAAGCCATCAGTTTCCCCTTTAGAGTTCCTTAATACTTATCCAGTTCAGTGGCATGATCTGAAAGTTATCAAAAACCTAGTGTTGTTAGAATCTTTTATTTAATCTCATTGAAGACAAGTGCTTTTAGAAAGCATCAAAGAAAAGAATAGCTCTGTTCCTTGTGATCTTTTCTGCTGGCCTATTCTTGGGACTCTGATAAGGAAAATATTCAATACAGCTGTCAAGGTCAGCAAACTGCTGTTTTTCCTCCAGTTGTCAAAGCATTCTCAGCTCCCTCCTCCCCTCCTTCTCTGGGCTCCTCTTTTGCCCTGTGCATGCCATAATGCCATATATCAAGATAATATAAATTGCTCCCCTTGCTTGTGCTCAGGGTTCAGACCTTGGGAGATTACTCCCCTCTGAGCCTACCAGTGTAAAATAAAACCTCACCATTCCAAGACTTCTGAGTGTCACTTGGTTCTTCTGTCAGTGATCCAGTCCAGATTTTCCAGTATTTTCCATAACATTTGGTTCCCTGACCAGGTAACCCAACCACGCTGGCCCATTGTTGCCACCTGTTTAGGGCAATGGCGGGTGGTGATGGAACAGGAGATCACAATGGAGAAGCACACCCTGCCTGATCTTTCGACAGTCACCTGCCCGGTCGCCTTGGGTCAGACCCGCTCTGCTGTTCCCGCCAGACTCAAGGACGCTTGGCAGGTGAGGACCTCGTTCTGACGTCGAATCCAGTAAGGCCCCTGGGCCCCTGACCCAGCCAGTCCCACCCATTGGTGTGGAAGGGGAGACTGATCACCTCCCAGAGACTTCTTAGAAGTCTCAGTAGACATTCCCAGGGGGGAATGTTTAAACTCTGGTCTGAGTGTGTGAGTGAGTGTGCAGGGTGGCTGCCATTCAGTCTGCACTGAATCTGTGATTCCATGGCCTGCATTACAGAATCTGTGTGGGCTCTCATCTGCATTCATGGTCAACCGCCACGACATAACGGTGACTCAGTTTCAGTTGACCTGGCCCAGGATTTATATGGGTGCACCTTAGTCAAAGCTGACCAAAGTTCCATGAGGAAAGCAAACAGACAGGCATCTGATGGGTCTCTTCTCTAGTGGAGGCACCTCTCCCTTGTCTGTTGTCATGGCACTATTACAGGGACATGTCATCAGGTCAGTGCACAGAAAATCCACAGTTCTTGACACCATGATCAAAAATTTCCGGAATGAATTTTCAGAAAACTACAGAGTAAAATTAACTCCTGGCAGGTTTAAACCCCTGTGTGAATCTGTATAGCCCACCTCTAGTGTAGGGTGGCCTCAAGAAGGAACCCTAGATATCCCAACAATCTGCTGAGTCTTTTGGGTCATCACTGGAGATCAAGGTCATCCTAATTAGTTCCCATACTTTAACTCCTGGTTACAAGTTGCCCAGACCCTTATCCCTTGGGTGCGATTCACTTTCAACAGGCAGGGACAAAGTAGGGTCTTAGTTTCCTCAACAAAGAAACCCACAAAGAATCAACAGAAGCCTGAGCTGCCACAAATTCTTGCTGGTGATTCAGAGAAGAGCCAATATTGCCCCCACCTTATGTGCCCCCAAGGCCATCAGCACCCAGCCCCAAGTCCCAGACACCCTGCCGCAGTCAGTCTCCCTACCAACTCCAGAACAAGTGAACCCACTCTACCCCAGACCAGCAGCCAGACTGTGCCCTTGGCCAGGAGTAGGCATTCTTCAGATGCCAGTACAACAGACATGGGAGCCTGAAAGATGTAATAAAGATGGAACCATCCAGCCTGGCTGGTCCATGCTTTACTATCAACCCTTCTACATGACTAACCTCAATTAAAAACACAAAACCCCATCAGAAAAGCCACAAGCCCTGGTTGATCTCATGAAATCCCTCTTCCAAACACACCGGCCGACCTGGAAAGACTGCCAACAGCTCCTCTGCGCCCTTTTCACCATGGAAGAGAGGCGGCAGCTGGGGTCTTTGATTGGGGTGCATGAGCCAAAATCCATGTCCCCAAGGAGAACCCCAAGTGTGACTTCACCACCCCTCAGGGACAGCACCAGATCCACTGATATCAGGATGTACTCCTCCAGGGAATCAAAACCAGGTCCAAAAAGCCTATGAACATGATCAAAGTATCTTCAGTCACTCAACAACCAGGAGAGTCTCCTGGGAACTATTATGAAAAACTGTATGCAGCTTATTGCATCTACACCCCCTTCAATCCTGAGTCACTGAGGAGCCAACAGATGGCCAACACTTCAGTCATAGCTCAAGTTGCCCCAGACATGAGAAAAAAGCTCCAAAAACTTGAAGGCTTTGCTGGGATAAATATTACTCAACTGATTAAAATTGCCAACAATGTCACTCTAAACAGGGAAGTTCAGGCTGACAGAGAGGCTGAAAGAAAAATGAAGAAAAAAAGCCAGCTTCCTGGAAGCTGCCCTAAAAGAAAGAGAGATGACCAAAAGGCAGAGAAAAGCCAGCCGCCAACAGGTGGAAAACCTAGGATGCCCCTAGCCAGAGACAAGTGTATTTACTGTGAAAAGAAGGGGCATTGGCAGAATCAATGCCCCAACCAAGGCAAAGCCCCAAAGCCCAGTCACTGCCAGGAGGAGCCCCACAGGGAAAGGCTCACTGGCCTGGCAGGAGCAGACTCAGCCTGACAAGGACCAGGCTCTCTCACTCTCAGCCCCCATGAACACACAGTCAAAATGAAAGTGGGGGGAAAACACACGACTTTTATAGTTGACACAGGGGCAGGACACTCAGTAGTCACCCTCCCTGTAACTCCCTTCAGTAAAAAGACTGCAACTATTCTCAGAGCCACTGGGACATAAGCAGTCCAGAAATGGTTTTGCCAAGCCCACCAGTGTGAGCTTGGAGGCCACAAAGCCTGACATAAGTTTCTCTACCTGCCCGAATGCCCCGTTCCTCTCCTCAGCCAGGATATACTCTTAAAGCTCGGAGCCCAAATAACTTTTGAACCAACTGGATGCACCAGCCTCAAACTAAACCCAGGCCAAGAAGAGCCAGGGTCCCTTATACTGTCAATAACCACACCCAAGGAAGAGGAGTGGAGGCTATTCTGTGCCCAGACCCCCTCAAGTAGCCCACCTGAATTCAGAGCTGTCTTTCCCTCAATATGGGCTGAAGGTAACCCACTTGGACTTGCTCATAACCAAGCCCCTGTCATTGTAGAATCAACTCTGGTGACCCAGCCACAAAGACAGCGGCAGTACCCTTTCTCACAAGAGGGAAAAGCAGGAATCCAGGAACACCTGATCAGACTCAAAGAGGCAGGCATTCTAACCGAGTGTCAGTCATCCTGGAACATCCCACTCCTACCAGTCAAAAAGCCACGAGGAGGGTACCAACCTGTTCAAGACCTGTGAGCCATTAACAAAGTGACTGTTTCTTTATACCTAGTGGTCCCAAATCTGTACACCCTCCTCAGCCAGATCCTGGGGTCTGCGAAATGGTTCACTTGCCTAGACTTAAAAGATGCCTCCTTCTGCCTCTGGCTGGCCTCCCAAAGCCAGCTCTTGTTTGCCTTCAAAGGCACTGAACTGGATACGGTGGCAGATGCAGTTAACATGGAAGTGGCTTCCGCAAGGGTTCAAGAACTCACCCACTCTCCTTGAAGAGGCATGGGCCACAGATCTTGCCAGCTTTGCAAGGGAAGCCATGCACTGAGCCCTCCTGCAGTGTGTAGATGATCTCCTCCTTGCCAGTGACACCCAGGAAAATTGTGCAAAAGGCACAAAGGCCATCCTGCAACTCCTGTCAGACTCAGGATACCAATCCTCATAAAAAGTAAAGGGCACAAATCTACCAGCAGCAAGTCTGGTACTTGGGCTTCCTCCTCACCCAGGGAGAAAGGGCAGTAGGGCCAGAGAAGAAAAGGTCATTATCTCCTCACCTCAGCCCCAGATGAAGAAAGGCATACAAGAGTCCCTGGGGGCTGCCGGGTTCTAAAGAATCTGGATTGCTGGATTCTTGGCAATAGTAAAACCACTCTACAGCCTCCTGGGGGGCCAAGACTGAGAGACCCCTGTCTGAACAGAAAAGGCAAGAGCTATCTTCATGGAAATAAAGGCTGCTTCAGAACAGGCATCAGCCCTAGGCCTGCCAGATACAAAAAAGCCCTTCAATCTCTTCATACATGAAAGAAAAAGTAGGCCTCGAAGTTCTCACATAAACTGTTAGGCCCTGGCAGCAGCTGGTTGCATATCTGTCAAAAAAAATAACCAATTGAGGCAGGATGGTCACCCTCGCATCCACAGTTCTACTCATTAAAAAAGCAGATAAACTTACCCTGGGACAAAAAGTAAATGTCAAGGTTCCCCATACTGTTGTGTTCTTCTTAAACACACAGGGACACTGATTCCTCTACAACTCTCAGCTGGCACAATACTAAAATTCCTCAAGGTTGTCTGGTTCCCAAAACATAGCAATTGTGCATTGCAAAGAACACCAAAAGGTAAACATCCTATAACACAGAGGAACCAGCTGGCAGATAAGGCAGCTAAAACAACAGCCAATAAAAAAACAGATAAATCTCCTTATCTCATCATGGCCCTAACGCCCCCAGTGGAGGCCCCTCTATAACTACACTGAAAAAGAGAGGGACTGGACTGAAAAAGATGGCTGAAGGCACACTAACTAAAAAAGAAAAAAAAATGATGGTTGCTGCCTGACAAACACATCTTTGTCCCAACTGCAACCAGAAGGCATTTAGTCAGCAAATAACATTAGCTCACACACTTAAGATAAACTGCACTAGAAACCCTCCTCAAAAAGCAATAATACATCAGCCAGTTGCCAGCATTATTAAGCTGAGCAATAAGTGAGCAGAGCATGACTTGTGCCAGAAATAATGCTTAATCAGCACCGTGACCCCCGCCAGGTGTCCAAAAAGCAGGAGTTGCCCCCTTTGAAAACCTTGAGATAGACTTCACAGATGTCCAGCCAAACAGAGGACTCAAACACCTTCTAGTAATAGTGTGTACATACTCTGGGGGTGTTGAAGCCTTCCCAACTAGGACAAAACAAAGCCAGAAGATAGCTAAAGTCCTCCTGAGAGAAATTGTACCCCAGACTGGCCTACCGTCTACAATTCACAGTGACAATGAACCTGCCTTTGCAGCAGATGCAGTGCCAGTTTTAACTAAGTTTCCCAACATTACCAGGAACCTCCACACTGCATACAGGCCACAAACTTCAGGGAAAGTAGAGTGAATGAATTGAACCCTCAAAGGAACCCTAGCTAAGTTTTGCCAAGAAACTAGCTTCCCATGTCCAGACCTACTGCCCCTGGCTCTCCTGCATGCTTGCTGCACACATGGGACTCAAATCTTTTCCCCTTTTGAAATAGTGTATAGACACCCTCTCCCATGTCTAAGAAGCCTCCCAGGGAACCTACACCAGATAGGAAATAAGAGAGTTAGAGAACAGCTCCAAGCCTTAGGAGCCACCCTAAATAAGCTGCAGCAATCTATCATGGAAAGAGCCCTGATCTCCTTAGGGACCCAGTACATTCCTTCCAGGCTGGGGACTCAGTCTGGGTCAAAAATTGAAAAAGGGACTCCCTCAAACCTCAGTGGACTGGGCACCACATTGTTGTTGTAATCACTCCTACTGCCCTCAAAGTTACAGTCATCACTCAGTGGGCCCATAATCCGTACAAAGAAATGCATCAGGGCTAGCTGGAGGCCGAAGAAGGTATCTTTTAAGCCAAGGCAAGTGAACCATTTGGCAGACCTCAGGATCTGGCTGAGGAGGGTGTACAGATTTGGAACCACTGGGTGTCCCAGCCAGACCTCGACAATCCTCTCTGCCTCTGCATCTGACGATTACACTCTGAACATCTCCATGCCATGGATCTTGGCCCTCCCCAGAATGGAATCTCTCATCCTGGGCATTAAGCTCTCTGCTGCTGCTCCCTCTGACTAAACCATTCCTCAAAAGGTTGCCCTTTCTATTCTCTATTGGGTAATCATTAAGTTGTTTTGCTGTGCTTACCTGTCTCTCCTAGCTGAACTCAAGTCTCAGCCTGCATTTCCAAATTACCTCTCTATAATGTTTAACTGTACAAAAGTTATAAAGTGCATAGTCATCACCCAAGGGAGCTGCCCTCAGTGGCCCTACACCTTTAGCACCGGTCCTCTCACACTCAAATAAACCAGCCTGAGTGTAATGCTCAGCTGCATAAAAACAAATTAGGACTGAGAAAAACAGTATTTTTTGTTAAGCACAGGCTTATTCAGAGTCTGAAGGACTCATTTCAACTTGTACACACAAAGCCCATACAGACAAATGCATAAAAACATAACCATTTGTGTTCTTCACAAAGTACTCAGGACTTTAATGAAAAAATCACAAGGAAAAAATCCTAGCTCAAAGCAATTAAAATTATAAATGCAGACTATGCTCAGGTCCTGGGCTGAGAAAATGAGGCTTAAAAGCCTGCAGAAAAATTAGAACTAAAAACCAATTGCTGGGGAAGGCGGAGCCAGGATGGCGGCGTGAGTAGAGCAGTGGAAATCTCCTCTGAAAACCACATATATCTATGAAAATATAACAAAGACAATTCTTCCTAAAATAGAGACCAGAGGACACAAGACAACATCCAGACCACATCCACACCTGCGAGAACCCAGCACCTCGCGAAGGGGGTAAGATACAAGCCCTGGCCCTGCGGGACCTGAGCACCTCTCACCCCGGCCCCTGGCAGGTGGAGAGAAGTCAGCAAGGAGGGAGAGAGAGAGCCCAGGACTGCTGAACACCCAGCCCCAGGATTCTGGACCACAGCACAGACACAGTGCATGCGTGGGGTCCTGGATACTAGGGAAACAGGGTGGCAGGACCGGTGAGCAGGTGCCTGAGGCTGACGCCAGAGAACAAAGAAATGGGTGTGGTTTCTTTTTTTGGCGAGTGCTTTCTGGAAGCCTTAAAGGGACAGGGACCCCAATACTAGGGAAACAGGGCAGCAAGACCTGTGAGCGGGTGCCTGAGACCAGCGATTGAGGACAAAGAAATCACGCGTTTTTCCCTTTTTTTTTTTTTGGTGATTGCTTTCTGGAAGCATTAAAGGGACAGGGACCCGAATACTAGAGAAACAGGGCAGCAAGACTGGTGAGCAGGTGCCTGAGACCGGCGCCTGAGGACAAAGAAAATCGCATGTTATTCCCTTTTTTTTTTCTTTTTTGTTGCTGTTGTTGTTTTGGTTTGGAGAGTGCTTTTTGGAAGTCTTAAAGGGGCAGGACAGGACACTTAGCCCAGAGGCAGGGAATGTGGGGATCTCTGGGCACTCTAACCCCCTGGGCAACAGGGAGCACAGAGGCCCCTTATGGAGATAAATAGCCTCCCAGCCGCTCCCCCTCCAACGGGGCTCCACCATTTGGAGGAGCAGCCCCAGCCAGGACATGCCCACAGCATTAGCGGAGATAAACTCCAAACCAACCGGGCAGGTAGATGAAGCTCTGTATATGCACAGCCACCAAACATAAGCCACTAGAGGTCGCTATTCTCCCAGGAGAGGAAGGCCACAAACCAACAAGAAGGAAAGCTCTCCAGCTGTCACTTGTACCAGCTTTGCAAACTATCTCTATCACCATGAAAAGGCAAAACTACAGGCAGACAAAGATCACAGAGACAACACCTGAGAAGGAGACAGACCTAACCAGTCCTCCTGAAAAAGAATTCAAAATAAAAATCATGAACATGCTGACAGAGATGCAGAGAAAAATGCAAGAGCAATGGGGTGAGATGCAGAGAAAAATGCAAGAGCAATGGGATGAACTCCGGAGGGAGATCACAGATGTCAGAAAGGAGATCACAGAAGTGAGACAAGCCCTGGAAGGATTTATAAGCAGAATGGATAAGATGCAAGAGGCCACTGAAGGAATAGAAACCAGAGAACAGGAACGTAGAGAAGCTGACACAGAGAGAGATAAAAGGATCTCCAGGAATGAAACAACACTAAGAGAATTATGTGACCAATCCAAAAGGAATAATATTCATATTATAGGGGGACCAGAAGAAGAAGAAAGAGGAAAAGGGATAGAAAGTCTCTTTGAAGAAATAATTGCTGAAAACTTCCCCAAACTGGGGGAGGAAATAATAGAACAGACCATGGAAATACACAGAACCCCCAACAGAAAGGATCCAAGGAGGACAACACCAAGACACATAATAATTAAAATGGCAAGGATCAAGGACAAGGAAAGAGTTTTAAAGGCAGCTAGAGAAAAAGGTCACCTATAAATGAAAACCCATCAGGCTAACATCAGACTTCTTGACAGAAACCCTACAGGCCAGAAGAGAATGGCATAATATATTTAATGCGATGAAACAGAAGGGCCTTGAACCAAGGATACTGTATCCATTTAAATGTGTCATTTAAATATGTCATTTAAATATGATGGCAGGATTAAACAATTTCCAGACAAGCAAAAGCTGAGTGAATTTGATTCCCACAAACCACCTCTACAGGGCATCTTACAGGGACTGCTCTAGATGGGAGCACTCCTAAAAAGAACACAGAACAAAACACACAACATATGAAGAATGGAGGAGGAGGAATAAGAAGGGAGAGAAGAAAAGAATCTTAGACAGTGTATATAACAGCTCAATAAGCGAGCTAAGTTAGGCAGTAAGATACTAAAGAGGCTAACCTTGAACCTTTGGTAACCACGAATCTAAAGCCTGCAATGGCAATAAGTACATATCTCTCAATAGTCACCCTAAATGTAAATGGACTTAATGCACCAATCAAAAGACACAGAGCAATAGAATGGATAAAATATTCAAGACCCATCTATATGCTGGTTACAAGAAACTCACCTCAAACCCTAAGATAGGCACAGACTAAAAGTCAAGGGATGGAAAAACATATTTCAAGCAAACAACAGTGAAAAGAAAGCAAGGGTTGCAGTACTAATATCAGACAAAATAGAGTTCAAAACACAGAAAGTAAAAAGAGATAAAGAAGGACACTACATAATGATAAAGGGGTCAGTCCAACAAGAGGATATAACCATTCTAAATATATATGCACCCAACACAGGAGCACCAGCATTTGTGAAACAAATACTAACAGAGCTAAAGAGGGAAATAGACTGCAATGCATTCATTTTAGGAGACTTCAACACACCACTCACCCCAAAGGATAGATCCACTGGGCAGAAAATAAGTAAGGACACACAGGCACTGAACAACACACTAGAACAAATGGACCTAATAGACATCTATAGAACTCTACATCCAAAAGCAACAGGATATACATTCTTCTCAAGTGCACATGGAACATTCTCCAGAATAGACCACATACTATCCCACAAAAAGAGCCTCAGTAAATTCCAAAATATTGAAATTCTACCAACAAACTTTTCAGACCACAAAGGTATAAAACTAGAAATAAATTCTACAAAGAAAACAAAAAGGCTCACAAACACATGGAGGCTTAACAACATATTTCTAAATTATCAATGGATCAATGAACAAATCAAAATAGATATCAAGGAATACATAGAAAAATATGACAACAACAACACAAAGCCCCAACTTCTGTGGGATGAAGCGAAAGCAGACTTAAGAGGAAATTATATAGTGATCCAGGCACACTTGAAGAAAGAAGAACAATCTCAAATGAATAGTCTAACATCACAATTATTGAAACTGGAAAAAGAAGGACAAATGAGGCCTAAAGTCAGCAGAAGGAGGGACATAATAAAGATCAGAGAAGAAATAAACAAAATTGAGAAGAATAAAAAAATAGTAAAAAATCAATGAAAACAAGAGCTGGTTCTTTGAGAAAATAAACAAAATAGATAAGCCTCTAGCCAAACTTATTAAGAGAAAAAGAGAATCAACACAAATCAACAGCATCAGAAATGAGAATGGAATATTCATGACAGACTCCACAGAAATACAAAGAATTATTAAAGACTACTATGAAAACCTATATGCCAACAAGCTGGAATACCTAGAAGAAATGGATAACTTCCTAGAAAAATACGACCTCTCAAGACTGACCAAGGAAGAAACACAAAAGTTAAACAAACCAATTATGAGCAAAGAAATTGAAACGGTAATCAAGAAACTACCCAAGAACAAAACCCCGGAGCCGGATGGATTTGCCTCGGAATTTTATCAGACACTCAGAGAAGGCATAATACCCATTCTCGTTAAAGTGTTCCAAAAAATACAAGAGGAGGGAATACTCCCAAACTCATTCTATGAAGAGTTCACCCTAATACCAAAACCAGGCGAAGACCCCACCAAAAAAAAAAATTACAGACCAATATCTGTGATGAATGTAGATGCAAAAATACTCAATATAATATTATGAAACAGAATTCAATAGTATATCAACAGGATCATACACCATGAACAAGTGGGATTCATCCCAGGGATGCAAGGATGGTACAACATTCGAAAATACATCAACATCATCCACCACATCAACAAAAAGAAAGACAAAAACAACATGATCATCTCCATAAATGCTGAAAAAGCATTTGACAAAATTCAACATCCATTCATGTTAAAAACTCTCAGCAAAATGGGAATAGAGGGGAAGTACCTCAACATAATAAAGGGGAGGGAAGAAGAAAGGGGGTATTAAGATTAGCATGCATGGGAGGGAAGGGAGAAAGGGGAGGAGGGCTGTACAACACAGAGAGGACAAGTAGTGATTCTACAACATTTTGCTATGCTGATGGACAGTGACTGTAATGTGGTTTTTAGGGAGGACTTGGTATAGGGGAGAGCATAGTAAACATAGTATTCTTCATGTAAGTGTAGATTAAAGATTAAAAAAAAGGAAAAAAAAGAAAATGGAGATTACTCCTTGATAGTATAAAACTATTGGTAAATCAAAGATTAATGCATGCTTTATATATTCCTTAATTTTGATCACTTAAAGGGTGTCAGATGATCGGCTATGGAGGTACTCTTTTCTGATAATATTCCTTTCTCTTAATAAAAAAAAAAAAACGCAGTTCCTGTGTACTGACCTCCAATGAGTTCCGCACAGTGGTATAGAGGGCATGTCAAAGTGTGGGAAAAGGTTCTGTTTGTTTTTATGCAGAAGATCAAGGCCTAGCTTGGCTACCCAGAAAATGAACTAAGATATGATATGAGGAGGAACTTCCGGCATCAGCACTCTCTGGAGGAGTCGTGCCGGGGGATGATCATCAAAAAGCCTCCACAGGGATCCGGGCTATGCTGCGGTTGTGGCTGCGTCCATCCCACCGTTTCCTGAACTTGCCACTGGAATTAGGAGGGAGATGTCTAGGCTGGCATGTGCATACAGTGAGACAATGAATTTAAGTGGATCTGTACTGTTGGAACTCAACCAGGAGTTGGGAGGGGTGCAAGTTGTAGTGCTCCAAAATCTTATGACTATAGACTATCTACGGTTAAAAGAACATATGGGATGTGAACAGATCCCAGAAATGAGTTGCTTTAATTTGTCTGATTTCTCTAGACTGTTCAAGTATAGTTGGACAATATCCATCATATCATAGACAAATTCTCACAAATGCTTAGGGTGCCTACCTGGTTTTCTTGGCTTCATTGGAGATGGCTGGTAATTATAGATTTGCTTAGTTTATGTCACCGTATTCCTATTATGTTAATATGTGTGGGCAAGTTAGTTAGTAGTTTAAAACCTATACATGTTTAAGGTACTCTACAAGAAGATATGTCAAAGAAATAGTCAATCCTCCCATGTGTGGGGAGTGGGCTATGCCCTTCCCCCACTTGCCAATGTGGTGGGAATAGAGAACAAAGAACATTCTGTTTACGCATTCCATGAGCAACTAACTAGAACCCTGCTGAGCCTACCTTTGCCCGGCTACCGCTGACGTCAATACTGCTTGACTGTCTATTGGATAATGCTATGTCCTGGAATCATGTAACCCCACTACATTACATAAACCCTGAACCTTCATTAAACTTTTGCTGGCGACGCACGGGAGTGTCAGCCCTCCCAGCTCCTTCTGTCTTTCTTTCTTTCCTTTGCCCCCCTTCCACACTTCAGGACCTGCTCGACTAGGCGCGGCTGGATCGCGTCAAGTGGCGCCCGAACAGGGACCTGAAGGAGAGGGAGAAGGTGAGGGCCACCACGAGGCCAATGGAGAAGAGAAAACCTTGGCCAGGGTAACCAGAGAAGACACGCGAGAGAAGAAGTGCGCAAGAAACATGGACGTGCTAAGTGAATTTTTCTGGGAGTCCAATACGGGACAGGCGGGGAGCAGTTATATGTTTGTGGGCTAAAGAGGTTGTTAGCCACCAGAGGAATTAAAGTAGGGAAACCCCAATTAGAAAGATTTTTAGATTTTATTGAGAAAGTGTGCCCTTATTTCCCGGAAGAAGGGACAGTAGACATAGAATTGTGGAATGAGGTAGGAAAGGGACTTCAATCTTATTATTCTACCCATGGTCCAAAAAAGGTTCTGGTGGACACATTTGGCCTGTGGACCTTAATTAGAGACTCTTACATGACTTAAAGCAAATTAATGCAGTTCTTAAACCTATGGGACCTTTACAACAAGGCCTCCCTTTTCCGGCTATGATTCCAAAAGACTGGAATATGGCTGTCATTGACCTTAAAGATTGCTTTTTCACCTTGCTCCCCATTCAAAGCAGTCCTCTTAGGCCTGCATTACTTCCTCCTGTGTAATGTAAATAGAGCCTGTGATTAAGCTGAATCCTCAGATCAACATGTAAATAGCTCTATTCTATTAACTGCTTTCCTTAGAGGCAGTCATCCTAGAGCTAAGCATTTCCTCCTCAGCAGCCCCAGAGAAGCCAAACAAGCTTGTGACTCAGATCAAGGCTCTAGTAGCGAAAAGTCACACAGTCCCTGCATTTATCAGACAGGCAGGGCCCTCTTGAGGAATGACTATAGCTCAGGCAGAAAAAACTAGGAAAACTAACTGAGAGCAATTCGATCCCTATACTCTAAAAAGAAGTATCTTATCTTCTGCACACAAACCTGGCCCCAGTACAAACTCTCTGATTAGAGAGGCTTGGCCCCTAAAAGAAGTATGCAATATAATGTTATGCAGCTAAATATATTTTGCCACAAGGGAAGAAAATAGTTAAAAGTTCCATGAACTACTACAATATGGAGCTAGTTTTCCAAATTCTTTTAGTGAACATCTATTCTATTTATTAAGTTCATCATTATCTTTGAGAATTGAGAAGTCTTAAACTAAACTCCCTGAGATAGAAGAAATTTATCTTCTGCAATAGAGCCTGGCTTTAAATAACTGTAGCTAGAATTGTACTTGCTTCTCATTTCCAGCCCCCTGGACACACACAGTCCCTATCAGTTCAGAGCCTTCATTGGCCCTGTTAGTCTGGGGCCATCTAAACCTTAACCCAGTTATGTAAACTGCTTGCCTTTAGAGTGTATTCTTGAAAACTAAAGTACTTTTAATCAAATAAACTAAGAAGTAAGAAGACCATTGAATATTAGAAACTCAAATCTTTATGTCAGTTTGTCTGTGTATATGTATTTATATGAAAAGTGTTGCTAACTGTAGTCATTATGTCTCCGTCTGTATGTTTGTGTGTCTAAGTGTGTAACAAAAAAATATTTTCTACCTCTGGAAGGTATTAATAAAATTGATTTAAAAACAAGTGCTTGTGAAAATTGGGTGTTCTAAAACTTCCAGAAAAGCTAATAAAAAAGTACTATGCATTAATGCTAATTTAAGCTTAACTGAAATGGACATGTCCTTATAGTTATTAGCTGCCAAAGTTTACTTAAAGTCATTTGAGTTAATGTTACCTATCAAATATTTCAAGAAAATGCTTAAAGAAAGGCTTGACTTTGATGTGTGGTGAAAGTTTTATAAGTAATTTAGCATGGTTGCTAAAAATAAGTAAACAAGTATAGCAAATAAACTTTTTAATAATAATACTGTATTAATCTATAACAATGTATATATCTGCAAACAGCCTGAGAATTTTTGTGATAACCAAAGTTCTTAAAGTTTGCTAAGTTATATAGTCATATTTTGTACTTAATGAGAAATTGTGCTATAAGGCACATTTCCAAAAACGATAAAATATGTTCATAAATGTGTCAATCTGAAGACTGCTGGTGTAACAGTTTACAGTGGCCTATTTTTCAGTGTTCACTGAAGGTTAAAGTATCAAATGGTTTTAGTTCTAATGAAAACTACTTAATATAATGAGGAAAATATTTTTGGTATGTTAAAGATGTGTGTTTTAATAAGAGAAAGTATAAAGAATGGAAATTCGTTTTGTTGAGAGTAAAAGAAAGTTAATTGTTCTAAAGTACAGCTATTTATTTAAAGGGAGACAGAGAGACAGAGACAGAGAGAGAGCAGTGTAGTGCCTTTTGTTGTGGCAGATCTGCTCAGCCTGTTGCTTTGGGAGAGGGTCAAGATGTTTAGAGGTAAGGCGGGATAAACCCTGTCAAGCCCCAGGCAAGCCCAAGCATAGTTCTCACCAGCTTATCTGCTTGGGACCATGGAGCAAATGAAGAATAAATTACTATATTCTTACAGATATAATCATGCTATGTGAAATTAAAGCAAGTGAGTCTAAATATTGAGAACACAGCAAAATTGGACTTTTGTTTTCCGTTGGAAAGACAAAGTATTCTTTAACTGTTAGTCTGCTCTTAATATTGAAAGATTGCAAAGGGTTCTCTAATTTTATTAAGTTTCTTTTGCTTAAAGTCTTAATGAATTGTCTGAGTATTTAAGAAAATAAGATCTTAATATTAAAAAGACTAAGCTAAGTGTTAACAACTATGTAACCTGCATTTGCTTTTAAACTTTCTTATTATCATTCCAGTTAAATAATAAGTGTTATTTAATAACTATAATTCTATTTAGGCAAGTGCCTTAAAAACTTTTGACAGCTTCCCAAAACCAAAATTTAAAAAGGTATTTTTACCTCTCAATTAACTCTGATATTTTCCAGAGGGCCCCTGGAACATATCAGTAGAATTTCTTCTCCTCATCAAAGAAAATATTTGACTAATTTGGCTGATTTACCTGATATATACTTACCTAAAAAGTGCTGTCAAAAGGAATAATGCTCGATTTTATTACTGAGTGTTTTAATGTCTGCATGTCAAACACGGAAAACTGAAGCCCACTAAATAATAGTATCTTTTTTTATTTGCAATAATGGCACTTATGTATGCACATACTACAGAAGAAATGTATAGACACATGATAGAGGAAAACTTAGACAGAATGATATTGCTGATTGGTCTGTTAGAGATGGTGATCATTATGATATTTATAAGGCAGTTTAGTCCCGAGAAGATATTGGCAGTTATACTTGTGAAAAGTTTCAGAAAAGAACTCCTGGTATATTGTATAAGAGTAATTAGGTGTATTTAAATATATCACTCATTCCAGAAAATAATTTTTCCTCACCTAACTTGTAGTTACAACAACTCGTGAGCCAAAAGTTATGTCACTGGCCCCTGTAAACATTGGAGTTCTTCACTCAAGGGGCTACTAGAGAGGGCACTACGCTGCTGTAGGTAAGCACCCCACTTGGCCAGTATGGGCGTTTTTGCCACACCACTCCTTGGCTTTTGGATCCAGTCTCGTACCCACCCCAAGATGGGATAGGTGGTTATTACCTTTATCTGGGCCATTCCAGTGATAGGTTCTGTAGCCAGCAAGTGTGATAGATGGCAGCCAGTTGTTTTTCTATCAAAGTGTATCACACCTCTGCCCCTTTCCAGAGTTGTGACCAGAATCCAATAGGTAGGCAAGTTTGTTCAAGCCGCTGCCAGAGACCCCAGCCATAACCATCTTCAGTCACATGAACATCCAGCTCACAGGACCTTGATGGGTCCATCACACTCAAGGCCTACACGGCCTTGACTGCCCATTTCGCTGCAGTAAAGGGAGATGCACATGTCTTGTCCAAGTCCCACCTGAAGCCCTTGTACCAACCGGTACAAGGGCTTTAGAATTTGTGCCTAGTGCAGGATAAACACTCTCTAGTCGCCTAGAAGACCCAAAAACTCCTGTAACAATTCTACAGTTGTAGGAGTAGGAATGGCCTGAACTTTATCTATAACTGCTTCTGGTATAACTTTGGTCTTACCTGACCAGACAACCCCCAAGAATTTGATATACAAACCAGGTCCCTGAACCTTGGTACTGTTCACAGCTCATCCTTTCTCCTGTAGAGTCGCAGCAGCCTAAGTGATGCACCTTCTAGATCTGAAAGAACATTGGATGTGAGGATGACATCATCAATATAATGGTACAGCTGCACCATTGGCAGTTTCTCCCATGCAGCCAAGTCCTGTGCTACAAGTCCATGACAGACTATGGGACTATGGAAATATCCCTGTGGAAGGATAGTGAAAGTCCACTGCTGTCCTTCCCATGTGAAGGCAAACTGTTCCTGACTTTCTTGCTCTGTGTCAATGGAAAAGAAGGCATTAGCAAGATCTACCACATAATGGTATGTTCCTAGTTCATGGCTGAGGGTATCCATCAAGTCTGTAATAGAGGGAACAGCAGCATGCATAGGGGGTATGACTTTATTTAGTTCTCTGTAATCCACAGTCACACACCAGGAGCCATCTGGTGTTTTTACAGGCCACGCAGGGGAATTGAAAGGACTATGGGTGGGTTCATAATACCCACCTTTTCCAGTTCCTGGAGAGTTTCTCCAATCTCTTTATGCCCTCTAGGCAGTGTTTATTGTTTGGTATTAGTCACCCACCAAGGCACAGGCAAAGCTATGGATGAGTGGCTAGCATGTCCCCTCAGAACTGCCTTCTCCACACATACTCTCAGTCTGAACTCACCTGAAGTGGTCTGCAACCACAGACCCTGCAGGATATTAATCCCCAAAATGTACCCAGGGATAGGAGATACATACACAATATACTCTTTTGGGGGTAGACACCATATTCCCAAAAGGATTTGGGCTTTTTATACTCTGATAGCCTTCCCCCCATATCCAACTATGAAAGTGGGGGTCCTGGAGAACCACTCAGGGTTACCAGGAATCAGTGAACATACAGCCCCTGTGTCCACCAGATTCAGGACATGTTGTATGTTCACTGGGGACCAATGAATAGCTATTTCAACATGTAGCCTCCAGGCCTCCCCTGGTCCCTCAGGGAAGATACCTCAATCTTTACCTCAGTCAAACTGTGTTTCCCGATCATCTTCCTGTGTGGGCTCAAATAAGGTTGGCTTGCTTTCCAGCAGGAAGTCTTGCAAACAAACAGGCAGGACTTGTGGCTCTGTCTCTGACCTCTGCTTCTTTGGTCTTAATTGCTGGAACTGCTGCTTTGTTTTCAGTTGTTGCCATAGCTGTAGTAAGATCCTATTTTACTTCCCATTTAATTTCCTCCCATCTACTTCAGCCTGTATTAAATCAACCCACATCTGGGTCCTTGTATCCTTCACGGGGTGCTTTAAATTCTTCTTGTGATTAGCAGATCTTCTTTCTTTCTGGGCTCTCATTGCTTCAGCCTCTCCTAAGTCTGCTACTGTACATGTCACCTCATTTTTTAGATGCCCTAAGCGATTGGAAAGAATGGCCACTAGAGACCCAAAGAAGAATGTGGAAGCTGTTTGAAGCAGAATATTTCTGATCTCAGTAGTGAAATCTCTTCATCTGGGCCATAATTCTCTGGACTATAAATGGTATTTCTTATGCCTAGCTCTTGTAGCACCTGTTGGAGCTCAGCATATGTCTGCCATCTAACAGGAGAGGATGGCAGATCACCCGGATTGGGCCACACAGCATGAAGTGCAGCCATAAGCCAATCGAGGAGGGAATGACTCCCTGGGGTCTGATGTGCATTTTGTAATCACTGCCTCAAGGTGGGCTGCACTGTCAGAGAAGACAGATTTCCCATCTCTGATCCTCACAGAACAATTCCATCCATCCCTAAGTCCCACAGAGGCAGGAGCCAAGCTGATATTGACTCTGAGGGCTTCTGCCTAAACTGGGAGCCCAAATCCACCAGCTCACCCTGAGGATAGGGGTGGACCATAGAGTGCTCCTCGACCTGGGGAGGGGGCTGCTCCTCTCCTTGGGGAACTTTCAGGTACTGGGTTTTTATTTTCTTTACAACCACTGGGCATGCTTTCAATACAGGAGGCGCCAGTGCCTCCGGCACCACCCCTTCATCCCTCCCCAGTTCTTCCATTTCTGGGGCTGATGGCACATTTCTCTCCCCTCCCCCAAGTGCCTCCTCTGCTACAACCTTTACCTTCCCTGCCGTGCCTCATATCAATGCTGGCTCAGTCTTCAGCAGCTCTCTTACCCTCATCTCAAAGCTTTGCAGCTGCCGTTCTCATACCACCTCTGCCTGTGCTTTCCTCTGGAGTTTGTCCTTTTCCTTGATGATCTTTTCCTCCTTCAGAGCACCTGGCAGTGATGCCACCTCATTCTGTAAGGAATCTTTTACCTCTTCAATGGCACCTTGCTGCCGGTGCTCTCATGCTGCCTCCTCTCACATCAGTGCCTTTTCCTTCTTCAGGGAATCCACAGAAGTTTGCAGCTCACATTCTCGTTATGCCATTTCTTGGGTCTTTTCAGGAGCATGGCCTTCTCTTCTGTAGACTTTTTTAATACTGTGAGAAAAAGTCAACCCACAGTCCCCGCTGCCTCATGGGCACTCTGTCTCTCAAAAGACCTACTTACTATACCAAGGGCTATCTGTACTGCCTCGGGTATCACCTTCACTTGCCTCCAGTCCTGGGGTGGGGCACAGTCCTCTAGGAGGCAAGCCACCTCTGACCACATACCCATTGGGGGACAATTCACTATCTCGCCATTCACAGGGGCAGCCCGCTGAAGCACCCCTCCCAAAAAAGGAGCCTTTTTCCTTGGTCAACAATGAACCCTGCCAAATTCTCCAATTGTCTTGCCAATGGTTTTCAGACCTGGGCAAGTTTGCTATGAATTCAATGTGACCAAAGAAAATGACAACAAACGTTCTATGGGGTGAAAGGGTTTATTACCCGGCTTGTTCTCCTGGTGGTAGGTGGAGCACTAGCATCTCTGCCTCTGCCCAGAGCACTGGGCCAGGCTCTCTATATAGTGCAATAATAGCTTGTTGCCTAAAGGTGTGGAAACAGTAGCCTGGCAACAGGCTAGTTAACATAATCAAGTTCAGTGAGGATCCTGACCATAGGAATCCCAACTTCCCCACACTGTCTCAAAAGGAAAACAAAAGCAGTCTTTATTGTCTTTTACCTTTATTGCCTTTTACATATGTAAAAGATTCCATGCAGACTACATTATAATTATCCCAAGTTGAATAACATAACTTACATAACTTAAACACTGATGCTATAGTTTTGAACATTTTGAGAACTTTCTGAAGTTGAAAATAAAATTATTTCTTTCACAGGAACCATCTGAGCTCAGCAGTTTCTAAGCCTGATTTGTTTTGAAGAGTATCACAGATGAATGGCGAATGTGGAGACAGTTGATCGAATCCCCTTTCTTGAATACAATCTTATAGGATGACACTTTGACAAAATACCATCTCCTCGACTGTTCTGTAGTCACATTCCATACTACTTAGCTCCCAGAAGGCTGAAGAATAAAAAAGCCAAAGGAGGAAAGAGACTATACCTGCTGAAAGATTGCTCTTTTTGTTATTTCATTTCTGATTACACTGATACAACATCTATCTAGTTGTTAGCTAACGTGGTATTTCACATAATGTAATTATCAATAGCATTCGCATTCTTATTTATAATATTTAATTTTATTTTCATTTTGTCATTTTTCCTTCATAGAATAATACAGATCATTTCAAAGTAAAGCATATATACACATTCACATATTTCAGATTAAAGAATGTATTATAATAGCATATATAATACATATGTAATATAAAATAAATTAACTCACACTAAGTATACACATAAACTACTAGGAATTTCCTTCCCCTTTCCCTCTACAGCCTCCCTGCTTTCCTGGATACTCCCAGCTCATTTCCCATTCTTCGTCAAAGCTCAACTTCCATGAGAATCAAAGCATCTTCAGAACCTGTCAGTGTTCTCTACAGGATGATTCTCTGTCCCTCTCATCCATCCTTCCTGGATCAATCAGCTCCATGTACTGAAAATTTCAGCTGTTGATTAGTTACGTCACTCTCAATTTTAGCTCCCATTACTCATGGGATAATTTCAAAGTTCATGTGCATGGCCTTCCAGCAGGTCGAGACAAGGAGAGGCCAACAAGGCACCGGGGCCCAAATTCGAAGAAGGACCTGGAGAAAAGAGTTTCACTTTTCCACTGTATTTTAGCAAAATATTCTCTTCTTTCTAAAGCCACATGTTCCATCTATCGCTGTAACAATCAGCTAGCACTTACAACATAATTGGAATACATTCCTACCTTGCTCAGAGATCTGAGTGACTAGGATAAAACATAAATACCTAAAGTTGTACCTGGTTTTTAAATTTATGGCCAAAGTTATCAAATTCTGCTACATTAAATAATTTGCTTTCTTGGTTTGCAAAATGAATACATGATACTTTCTTTCCTCTTTGGAACCCTCAACAACATTCTGTCCCATGACTCTACCAGCCCCAGGTAATGACCTGCAATTCAGAAAGCTACCCTCACTGGTGTCCCCCTCAGTGACCTCCCTCCTTAAGAGAAAAATTGCGGAGTGTAGACTGTGTCCACTCCTATTAGAGATCAGTCCCTCCACTCATGGTCAGAGTCTGTTTTAATCAACCCCAGTGTGCCTTAGATGGTGGTGATTTTGACTCCACAAGGCATTTGGAGCCATCTAGAGTTACTTTTGGCTGGGGCTCTGGTGGTGCTGCTGGTTTGGAGGCCCATGAGTCTGGGATGCTCTTAGATACACTTCTGTGCCCAGAGCAGCCCCTGCCAAAGAGAACTAATTGGTTCAAAATGTCACTAGTGCTCTTGGAAACTTTGTTCTCTCCTCAGAGATTTGGTGTGAGCAATAATTTCCTTTTACCAATTCATCATCAATTTCTTTTTGTTTCCTTATCATTGTCATTGCCACTTAAACAAGTTGTCATGACATTGAGGTACTGAGTTAACCTAACTTGTTGACTCTAATATTAAGCCTTTGAGTTTTGTTAGAAAAATCAATACCTGCATTATTTAGGGTTTTCTCTAATGGTACAATGGGCATGTGAGATACTGTTGCTTCCTCTTTCTGGCTTCTCCTTATCTGTCTAACCTCTAAGTGCTGATCCTGGAAGTGTCTACCTGGCCTTCTCCTCCTCTCCCTCTGCACATAATTACATAGTAATACTATCTAAAAGTACAGCTTTAAATAAAATGTATATGGTAGCTTCTCATTTTAATTAAGATGATATGAACTTCTGAGTTTTCCTATACTAATAACTTGCATGATAGTCTACCGAAAGAGGCATGACCTTTTACACTGAGATGCCACTGTCACTTTGATATAAGCAAACAGATGTATGACAAGCAGTAATTCTCAAATCATAGTTAGAAAAATGAAGCGTCACAGCAAGTGACTGAAAGTGACTTCTTTCCTTCATGTATCATTCTTTGTAGAAGTGCCATTCATTTCTTTACAGAAATATCAATAATCATTGATACTTATTTGATATAATAAACACTTTGTTGTTATCAGACAAGTGCCATGGCTGCAGGGCACTCTTTTCTGGGCAGTGTGGGTCACTGAGGGACTAGAGGAGCACAGAAATACCAAGAATCCATCAGATCATTTCCCGTCATAAAAGGTTGTCTCTGGGCACTGCACATGCAGGGGGCAGGTGGATGAAACATTCTCTTTACATGAACCAGATGTTCACCAAGAGGCAAAACAGCAGATACATATGTCAATTCTCAATAAAGATGCAAGGCATGCGGTTCACCGAGTGACCCTGAATATTCTGTACACACAGAGAAAAAGGCCCTTAAATATGGGCTGGACAGATATGAATGACATTTTGTATACCTGTAAGATTAGCTTGTATACCTGTTGTTAAGGAATTATTTCTTCTAGTTAATTATCATAAACAATGTTTTAAGTGAACTTTCTATTCCTTCCATGTAAAAAATACTTGAAAAATAACCTGCGTGAGCCAAGCAGTTTCATTTTCTTCTGTCATTAAGGAAGATGTAGAGTATACACTGACGGATAAGAAAAACACATTTTGAGTTTTATTTTTGTACTGATATGTTTTAGTAAGGTTTTCCAGTTCTCATGAAATTCTGTACTTTTGAAGCATTTTCACCTGCATTAGCTACTCATTGCAGGGGAAATGAATGATGTTGCTCTCTCCAACTGGGAAGTTAAGAAGACTTATATCCTGAGGTGGGTCTTGAAGTGTGATTGGCAGTCTAGGCCAAGCAGGGAGGGAGAGGCATTGAGGGAATGAGAAACATGAATACAAAGGTGACAGCTCAGCATGTACAACATGGTTGGGAGGTTATCGATACTAACAGTGGGTCCCATCCAACTGAAGGGCCTTTGTGGGAAATGATGATGGAATGAAAGCAACACAAACAATGATTCCCTCCTTTTCCTGCAGATTATTTATGTGTACAGGAACTCTAAAGATGTTATGTGCTCATTTTTTCATTTTTCAAACATGAATGAGAGCACTGGAACCATCAGCCAATATGGAGGAATTCATGGAACACTTTTTAGAAGGAAAAGGTAACTGAGTTTATAAACTAGTGGAAGTTCAGACCTGTGGGATGTTTTTCAGCTTAGCGAATTTGGCAGAGGGAAAAAACTCATGAAATGGAGTAGAATGGGTTCAGTGGGCAATTTATCATGCTATGGATGGGGTCACCTTGATGACAATGTCCTGCTATTCATACAAATTCTACTCACTGTCACCCAAACTGAACATATTGTCAAGATCATAAACTCACAGTGCAAGGGAATATTTACATTTAACCATGAAAGGAGCATGAACAGGTTAGGAACTCAGAAGTTCTGTTCCAGCTCAGCTGAGAAGGGAGCTCAGTGTAGATCACAGTAGGTTGGGGCTTTGGCAGAACATAGTGCATGTGAAAACTTCCAGAACCTTCTATGGGACAAAGCTCTGTTCCACATAGTTTTCTGAGAAGTCAGTGTAGCTTGTTGAGCAGGAGCAAGGCCTGCTGAGATAGAGATGATGGGCTGGCACAGAAGTAAGCTTAGCTTCTGCACCTCTGTGCAGAGCTGAGGGGACTGCTCAGGGAGCCTACAGTGTCCATTGAGGGGAGCAGCTCTATGCATCCTTGGGGTCAGTGGGAGGAGTAGGTCAGAGAGGATTTCTTCCTGATTGTTGTTTAATTTTTTCCAACTGAATCCAACTTAAAAATGCTTTTATTTTTATGTAATATATGTTTGAGAGAAAAAATATTCTTTAATGCATGTGATAGTTTTCTGGTGACAGCAGAATGATTTCCTCTTGATCACATGAAAGGGAACAATCTGAACTCTAACAAGAGTTCCTTTTCCTTATTTTGTTACTAAGCATTCCTACACCTCATAAGAAGGCTATAGCTTATTTCCCAACCTGTTCAACATATTTGCCTAAATTCTTGTCTATCTTCCTACAGTATTTGGAAGCCTTTGGTCTGACCATATCAAAGGTTGGTATGAGCACAAAAGTCACTTCAACATTCAGTTCATAATGTATGAGGACATGATAAAGGGGAGAAGAAATTATATTTCTGATTTAACCCAAGGGGCAATCCAGCCTGACGTAATGAATTGATGATTCGTGTCTAGAATTCTCAAATGACAATATGGAATTAGAGATCTAAGAGGCAGTGTTACAGGAGAATTTTTGCTCTATCATTTCCATATTCTATTCACTAGGTTTTCATTTATAGTTATGGACTTAAATTTCCTTTCGAAAAATAATATGTGTGATTTGAAGGCATATGAGAGCCTGTATATGCTTGGTTATTTTGAACCAGAATTTTTCTCTCTCAGTCATGCTTTATTCATTCTATTTCTGCAGTATTCATCCTTCTATCATTCTGGATTTAATTTATCACACTTGGATGCATTTGTTGTGAAATTTAATCCTTTGTCCCTTATGTAGAGTAGTCCTGATAGGAATATTTAAAACAAAATGTCTGTGTTTCATTAGGAAGAACGCAGCTCCCAATATCATTCAATTGTAACTGGTTTGAAGCATAAGGACTTCTGTTTTTTGTTGATGAAATCTAGGGGCTGACTGTACAGGGTGGGTATGGCAGCTAAAAGACATCATGAATATTCCAAAATTTTTCTATTTTCTCTTTTATCATCTTTGGTGTAATATTGCTGCTCACCCTCATAGTTTCAAGGTGGTACCATGGCTCCATTCTCATGTCCTCCTGGGAATAATAGCACCTAAAGTGGAAATAGAAAGAAATGGGACATAAAGGACTTTTTCCCTTGCTCTGTTCCCAGCTTTACCCCAGGAGGAAAGTCAATCTTAGGAACTTCTATTTGACTTCTTCTCTCTGTTTCAACGTCAAAAATGCATTCAATGTCAAAAGTGAGGACACTACAAGGGATCTTTTAGCAAGAAAGAAGAGGAAGAGCAGAAATGCAGGCAACAGCTAACAGCTGCACCAGCTGAATGTTCATCACTGGCTTTGGGTAAAGTCCATCCCTAGGTGATGATAGAAGGCTAGGCTCTACTGTTGAGTCTAAATCAGCTGCCAAGAATGATTTCAGTATCTGGCTGGCTTTGAAGCCCTCCTCACAATAGAGCTTCCTCCAGTGCCTCCAGTCAGTTTTGTTCTTATCATCCCAGGCTTGTTCCCAGCTACCAGCAGGAAAATTGAACATCCAACATGTTTGTGACCTCTCACACGTTCCAGGCAACTGCCTTATTACATATACTGTTCCACTTGTCAAGAACAGAGAAATTCTGCTTTGTCTTCCTAGAAAAGCCTATTTCCATTTAAGAACTGGAACAAATTCTCTTCTTCCTTGAAACTTTCTCTGAAAACTGTTTCCTACTTAACTCTCTCTGCATAAAACTTTATATTCAATTCCTAGCTCTGATTCCATTCTATCCCTCTTTTCACTTGCCCCATCACCTAGGATTATGTCTGATATGTAGTAGCTATTCTCACAAACTTTGCCTACTGAACACAGATTAAGTGAAATATGACCACTTCAGAAATAAACAAAAGTGAGGAATAAAACTCAAGATGGAAGAACATTAGTTTACCAAGAAGGAATAGGGAAATCTCTTCTCACTGTGTAATTCTGAATTAATAACCAGACTAAGCAGCTACATTTTTGTTCCATGATGTGACAATTATATACATTTAGTTTGTAGTAATTTGCATAATGTACCAGTCTATGATTTATTTCAGGATCTTAGAACTGCTATCTTGAAAGTCAGCAAATATTTGGGGAAGGAGCTGAGGGAGGAGGACATGGATGTTGTTGTGAGGCAGGCCACGCTTGAGAACATGAAGGGTCACCCACTTGCTAATTTTGAAAATTCACTAAAAGCACGACCACGCTAAAAGAATTCATGGGTGTTTCCTTCACAAAGGTGAAAAGTTCAGCAATGTCTGTTTTAGTCTGAGGTGAAAATGAACCAACATTCTCTGTTCTTCTTGCCAGAGTTTCCCGAATGGAACTTTCTTGTCCCCTTCCCTTCCCAGATGGTTGATTTTCCATGATACGCTCCATGCTCTTCCTGAGAATGCATCATTTGGTCCCTGAAGTTATCAGAGGAGTAACCTACAATCCAAAGGTGTTTGCATGGCCCCTAAAAATCTACCAGTGCCTAGCACAGTGCCTGCCACAAACTGGGTGTACATTGAGTGTTAGACCCTTTCCCTTCATGAAAATGGCCACGGTTCTGATGATGAGTTAATGATGGATCTTTCATCCATCACTGGCTACTTTTGTATTTCCACAGAATTTTCTGAATATCAGCATTCATCAGAGTGAATATCAGCATGCATTTGTTATCAGGAGTGATTATTACATGTCTTATATCACTCTAGAATTTCATATTATACAAATTTATGGGAATATCTCTTTTGTCTGTCCTGTTCAGTGAGATTTTAGATCGAATGGAATTGTTACACAACTCATACATTAGAACCTATTAAATTTTCATTTTTTGCAATCATTCCAAATTATATTTTATGATCTTTTAACTGAGGATGAGTAGATTGTGTAATACCAAATTGTAGATACAGATTTTTCCTTAATTATCGCATTGGGTGCCTCTATGTCAATTACCAAAAATACTGACTTATTTTCTTGACTTTTTGTATCCATTTGTCTCTTCGGTGTATCTTTCACCTTCTCTTAAAAAACGGAAGTGGTTGTAACACGGAGCCAACCTGAAGAGGGGGTGTGCCCTTTCCCTTCAGCCCCAGCACAGATTATTGTGTTCTAGATGCTATGGCTATTGTCATCTGTCATTACTGCTGTACTTGCATTTGGACATTCTTTGAAAACAGAAAACCTTCTGTGCACCTATGTCTTTAACAAACCTGAACAAGAGTGGCTGAATTGGTAAATAAGGAAAATATGAGTGAGCCAAATTTCTATGCTGTAGTGATGTATGTTCCCTCATATTTACTATGCAGATTCACACACACTTCTCACTGAAGTTAGCTTCTTGAATGTCATTTGCATTGATATGACCACTCCTGCAGTAAAACTGAGAATTTTTAATACTCTCCCCTTAACTTTTTGTTCCCACTTAGGAATTTACTTGGTTTGGGGCTGATATACCCTGTTAATTAGATTAAAATCTACCTCTGGTTCATCCACATGCCAATCAGAGTCCTCTATATATTTCTCCTCAGCCCTTCAATTGGAAGTTCTTCTCTGTCGAGGTGTTGATTTTTAGTTCTGTAGTCTTCTGTCCTAAATTGTCAGATTCTAGCCTAAGCCTAGAATTGGCAAAAGTGCCATTAAAGAAAATCAAGAATGCTTCACCTGCAAAGGGCTCTTTCCTCTATGGAATTTCAGTTAATTTAGTACTTATTATTACAGATACCTAAGTTAAATTTTAAACATACAAATTTTGTGATTTGCTGATTTTATGTTTTTTTGCCAAGGGAACATTGGCCTTTCATGACCTTCTTTGTGCTGACAGCACAGGACAGGAAGTCTGAACCTCATTATTCATGAGTGTGTGTATTACAGTTTATCACCGTAACTATATATCTACTGCTGTAATTGACCGGTTCTGGTGGGCACCGTTTAATTTTGAATTGTGTATGAACGGAAAGGAGCGACACACGGCAGCAATTCACCGGAGAATTCCGCTTTATTAGGGAAAGGTGCTGGGTTATATAGGAAGGGGCATGAGCTGATTGAGGTGTCACTTCTACGGGGCTGGTGGCTATCGGCTAGGTGCTGGGAGTGGGAGGGGGGAGAGAGGTGATTGGTATTCAGGTGGCACCATCGGGAACCGAAGACCCAGAAAAGAAGCTGGAAGTTTGCCATCTTACTGGTGGGGGCCCTTCATTCCCCCCTTTCTCCTCTATGGGGTCGTGGACATTGCTTCTCTCTGACTGCTTCCTGCTGAACGGGGGTGGGGAAGGGAGTGAGGGCTTAAGGATTGGGAGGAAAGGGTTGATAGGACTCCCCACAGTAAGGACAAGTAGATGTGGACTTCTTCAGGTTGGAAATCAATGAAGGTTCCCTGTAACCATAGGTCAAGGACTTGTTGATTCTAATCGTGGTGCCAGGAGGATACGGGTGCCAGAAGCCAGGCGTCTGTGGCCATTGTTTCCAGGAACAGTTTCCAGTGGAGAGAGGAGTCCATCTCAGTGTGTGGTGAGGAGGTTATGTGAGGGTGAGGGATCTTCTGTGGCTAAAAGCTGGTAGTTCCTGAGTAAAAGCTGGTTGAAAGTTTGATTAGAGATTTTTCCGACTTGGGATTTGATGAACTTTATTATACAGGGTAAGAAGAGACAGGCGAGAAGAATGATTATTATGGGGCCTGCAGTGGGCCAGAGCCAGGTAAGGAGGGGGTTTGTTAGTACTGAAGAGAATGGGTTGTAATTGGAAGTAGAGTGGAGGCTGGAGGCAAGGTCAGTGAGTTTGGTGATGTCAGTTTCTACAATGCCAGATTCATTGATGTAATAGCAGCACTCTTCCTGGAGGAAGATGCAGGTGCCGCCCTTTCAGCTGTAAGCAGATCTAAGGCCCGCCGGTTTTGAAGAGTGACCTTAGCTAGCGAAGTGACCTGTCTTTGGAGAGAGGCCAGGGAATCGGCAGTGGATGTCAGGGCCCCCTCAAGTTTGGCGTTGAGATCTCTAATTGCCTATAGAGAGTGACCCAAGGCTCTCCCTGAAATCCTGCCCCAATGGCTGAGGTGGTCAAAGAGATACCGACCATGATTGGAAGGAAAACAGCCCTTCTTGTGCGCAAGGGCAAGGGAGGTTGGAGCTCAAGAAATTCTGCCATGCTGTAAAGTGTAAGCTGTGGGATTAGGGTGATGATAATGCAGGGTGTGCTGGAGTTGGGAGGCAGTGAGTTGAAAAGACTGCCATTACACTAAAAGAAGTGTCCCAGTTTTGTAAAAGTCTTAGAGCAGGAGGTAGGAGTGTAGATAAAGACGCAGTGAAGTGCACTGGAGGAGGGTGGAGTTGGGCCTACACAGTGGTGGATGGTGAGATTATCTGCGTATTCTGGTTCCCATAAGGGTATGTCTGCCAGGGGGTGGAGGGGTTGTCCTTCTGCATGGAAGTAGTGGTTGGAAATATTAAGGGGCACACACAAGAAACAATTGGCGGTGTTGAGGGTGTGGTTGAGAAAGATGGTCGTGTCTTGAATAAGCTGTAACTAAGAGTAGGAGGAATAAGAAGATGAAGAGGTGCCGTCAAGAGTTTGGATAATGACTTTTTCGGAATGTCTGGTATCTGATGCAACTTGAGGGATCTGGGAATGAGAGGGAACATACTTTTGAGAGATATGAAGGGTACCGTGGGGGGGGTCAAGGACCTCCCATAGTAAACTGAAGCTGTGACTCCGGCAGCCCATCAAGAGTCCCAGGGATCTGGGTTTGATAAGGAGAATGAGCCATTGGGATATTTCATGAAACGGTTGGAGTAATACTGTGGGTACTGGAAGTTACCTATGTAGTGAATGGTGCAAGAACAGTAGGGACATCCCCCGTAGGTGTCTGGCCATCACCTGCAATAGGCTTGTTTTTGGTCATAGAGGAAGCAGAGGTAGGGAGAATAAGGGTAGCTGCTAGTGCATACTTCGGTGGAGGGAGGAAAGTGGAGGTATAAAGGCTCAGAGCAGCTTTTCAGAGGGCAGTCTGATGTGGCAATGAGGGCAGTAACTTTTGTTTGATTCTGTGTGTAAGTCTGTCTGACTTTGAATCACCATACAAAGGAGGCTGGAGTGGCAGGGAAGACAATAGGAATGAGGAAAAAAAGCGAGAGAGCAGTAAAGGAGGAAAAAGTCATGATTCAGGTATGGATGGCAAAGGGGGTGAACGGGATTTTGGAGGAAAGAGGACAGTAAGGTCAGGAGTCTGGAGGGAGGGAGAGTCTGTAAACTTTTGTAGGTTAAGATATCTTTTAGGTGATGTGGGGACAGAATGGTAAGGGGCGCCCTGAATGTCAGTTTATGAGCTTCTTTCTGCAAGACCTGTCCAGCAGCGAATGCCCGTAGGAAGGGGGCCCATCTCCGAACTGTGGGGTCTAATTGCTTGGAGAGATAAGCTACTGGGGCAAAGGATGGGCCATAATATTGGCCTAGGACTCCTAGAGCTTGACTGGACCTCTCATGAATGTATAATGAGAAGGGTTTCGACAAATCAGGGAGATGGAGAGCTGGAGCTTCTACTAGGGCTTGACGGAGCCTAATGAAGGAGTGTCGGGGTGAGGAGGATAATGGTTCTTCAGGGGGGCCCTTGCTGAGGTCGTATAGGGGTCTTGCCAACAGGGAGAAGTTAGGGATCCACGCTCTAAAATACCCAGCCGGGCCTAGAAAGGAAAGGATTTCTGTCTTGATTTTGGGAACGGGCAGGTCAGAGAGGAGTCATTTTCTGTCTAAGGTAATGGACTTTTTTTGTTGAGACAGAAGGAATCCAAGGTAAGTGACAGAAGGGGAAGAGATTTGAGCTTTGTCGGGGGATACCCAGTAACCTCTGGAAGCTAGAAGGTTAAGTAGAGAGGCAGTGTCAAGTTGAGACTGTTCCCACGAGGGACTGCAGAGTAGAAGATCATCTACGTATTGTAATAAGGGGAACTCGGAGTGATCATGATGAAACTGTTTGAGGTCCTGAGCTAGGACTTGTCCAAAAATATGGGGACTATCTCGGAAGCCTTGTGGCAAAACTGTCCAAGTGAGTTGTTCAGAATGTCTTGTGTATGGGTCTGTCCAGGTGAAGGCGAAGAAATCTTGGGAGGAGGGGTCCAGAGGGATAGAAAAAAATGCATCCTTGAGATCTAGGACTGAGAAGTGGGATGCTGAGGCAGGGATCTGCGATAAAAGGGTGTATGGATTTGGAACTAAGGGATGGATAGGGACAATGGCCATGTTGATGAGGTGAAGGTCTTGGACGAGGCAGAAAAATCCTTTGGTTTTTTTAACAGCTAATATGGGGGTATAAAATGGGGAGTGAGTGGGTCTGAGGTAATTTTTGTTTAAGAGATCTCAGATGATGGGTTAGAGGCCTATGAGGGCTGAAGTGGTTAGGGGGTATTGGGCCTGACAGATATACTGAGAGGGGTCACGTAATTTGATAGAGGCAGGAGGACATAGAGCTATGGAGGGGCTCGTAATGTCCCAAACTTTGGGATTTACAGGGTGTATGAGGGCAAAACTGGAACTTTCATTGGGTAGAGGGGGGTCGTCAGCTATGAGGGCTATCAGAAAGGGAGTACTGGGGGCTGTGGGAGTGGATATAGTTATGGAAAAGTGGAGGAGAGAAAGGATGTCCCGTCCTAGTAAAGGGATAGGACACTGGGGCATAACCAGGAAGGAGTGGGAGAAAGGTATGGGATTGTCTTGGATTGTGCATAAAAGGGGGGGGTTTTAATGGGAAAATCTGTTTACCTCCTACCCTGACTATAAGAGTAACAGCAGGTGTGGTAGGGCCCCGGTATTCCCGCAAGACTGAGAAGGTGGCTCCTGTATCTAGGAGGAAGGAGATGGGGCGACTGTCTACTATTAAAGTAACCCTGGGCTCCTGTTTGGTGATGGAAATGGTTGGGCCAGAAGCCCCCGGGCTCTGTCAATCTTCTTCTGACAGTCCCACTATGGCGGGCTTAGGATGGGGGTTGTTCGTCCAGCCTTCCCTTCGGGTGGCTGGTCAATCAGATGCTCAGTGGCCCTTTTTGTGGCATCTGGGGCATGGGGTGGTAGGAGATCTGGGGGAGGGGCACACCCTTGACCAATGTCTTTCTTGTCTGCACTTGAAACAAGCTCCTTGGGGGGGCTTGTTTGTAGAAGGGCACCCAGGTTGTGGTTTTATCAGCTGGGCCAACATTTGGAAATTGGCCTGATCAGCCTTTTGTTTACGGCATTCTTTCTCCTCCTCCCGGTTATGGAAGACTTTAAAGGCCACTGTTAGGATCTCAGTCTGTGGGGTAGTGGGGCCCTGTTCTAACTTTTTGAGTTTAGCTTTAATGTTGGGGTAGCTTTGAGCTAGGAAGTATGTCATAAGGACATGTCTTCCATCAGGCGTTTCTGGGTCAAGGCTGGTATACTGTAATAGGGCTTGAGTGAGTCTGTCTAAGCTACGTCCCAGAGGGGGGCGATAATTTTGGGAGGCCCTCGGGACTGAGTCTGAGGGGCACTGAAGGATTCTGGCTCAGTCTGTTGGGGAGTGACTCAGTCCAGCCACGCCTAGTCGAGCAGGTCCTGAAGTGCAGAAGGGGGGAGAAGAAAATAAAGAAAGATAGAAAGAACTGGGAGGGCTGATGCTCCCACGCGTCGCCAGCCAGCAGCCCAGCTGCTTGCCCCTGCTGCTCCAGTTGGGCTTAAACTCATGACTCTGAGGTTAAGAGTTCCATGCTCTACTAACTGAGCTGCAGCAGGGCTCCAGTTAGTTGCTTATGGGATATGTAAACAGAATGTTCTTTGTTCTCTATTCCTGCTACATTGGCAAGTGGGGGAAGGGCATAGCTAGAAGCAGGGGGGGTGTTTCTACACATCTTCAAGGTCTCCCTATTTTCAGAGTGAGGAGTCTTGGCTCGTCTTCAAGGACAAGATATGTTTTTGTGGACAGATAACTTCCAAGGACTGCACCAGTTGTTCTCAAGCTTGTGCTTTCCCATGTTGGATTCAGACATGGGGGAAGGTGCTTTCCTATTCTGCCTACAAACATGTGAGAAGACAAAGGTGGTTCCCAACAGGGGAGAAACAGGTGATGAGGGCAAAGATGAAGGAGGCCCCCCGGACCTAGTTAAAGGGGGGGCTGAAAGACTCAGGCTTAATCAGTGGGGGACGAAGGTGGAGGAGGTGAGATGGGGGAGGAGATGGTGGTGGAGGAAGGGATAGGGGCTGTTGTAGGAGAGCAGGGGGAGGGGGTGGGCGGAAGGCTTCTGTGGGAGAGATGGCTTGCAGGCTAGGAGAACTTGGGGGGGGGCGGGGGGGGGGAGGAGGAGGCCGAAAGCTTCAATATAGGAAATCTCCTATTTTTTCAGGTGCTGGCAGTAGTTAAAGAGATCACGAGTGATGTTACGATCAAGAGTTCCCCCTGCAGGCCATTGGTTGTTATTGTCTAGGGGGTATGTCAGCTAATCTTGGGAGCAGTATTTACGGAGAAGTTTTGATTTTATATCAGGTGTCAGGGAGAGGATGGCTAGATACTTGAGCAGGCATTCAAGAGGTGAATCTTTAGGGAGGGATGAGGAGGCTCCCATGGCTAAAGAACAGAGAAGGAGACGATCAGGGGAAGATGAACGGAGATCCTCAGACTGGAAGCAGACAGCAAGGAGACAAAGGGCGTCCCCGATTATCCTTGGTGGTCTGCGGAAACTCGTATATGAGTCGGAATTTCTTAGGAAGTCTGGGTCATCACCCAGACTTCTCTAAGAAGGCAGAGTGCCAGAGTCACGATGTACCTAGTACTAGGAATTTTTGGCGGAAGGAATGGTTTTTGGCAGACAAAACAGAAGGAGGAGGGAGGAAAAAGGGAGCGTTCTCATCCGGAAAGGAGTCACCTCGTTTATGGCTGTTGGAGGAGGGGCCTGAGGGTCTGCCCCAGCCATGAAGGCCTGAGGTGGGGAGAGTTCCCTCCTTGTCCCTGAGTGTCAGGGCCTTGCCGGACGATGACAGTCAATGGCACTGTGATAGCTCGGGGAAGAGTGGCCCACTCCAGGGGAAAACTTACTTAAAGGCCAGAGAGGAGTGGTGAGTGTGATGAGCCAGTGCCGAAAAAAGAGGATGAGGGCAAGCTGCTTTTGGTGTCAGGGGGGAAGACAGGGCCCAGTTGGGGTGTCCTGTCTCCTGGGTTTCGGCACCAATGAAAGGAAAGGAGCGACACACAGCAGCAATTCACCGGAGAATTCCGCTTTATTAGGGAAAGGTGCTGGGTTATATAGGAAGGGGCATGAGCTGATTGAGGTGTCACTTCTATGGGGCTGGTGGCTATTGGCTAGGTGCTGAGAGTGGGAGGGGGGAGAGAGGTGATTGGTCTTCAGGTGGCGCTGTCGGGAACCGAGGACCCAGAAGAGGAGCCAGAAGTTTGCCATCTTACTGGTGGAGGCCCTTCAGTGTAAGTTGTCTAACCATCCCACCATAGTAATAAAAATCACTACATTTTTGTGGTAAGGAATTTTACTGCTGGTATATTGAACCCTCAAATATATTTGCAGGGCAACATGGGTCTTGTGCGAGAATGACATCCCTTAGGTAAATTAGGTAGTCTGAGGGCATGACCCTCCTGATGACACAGGTGTTGTGCCCAGTGATTTCCAAAGCTGAGACTTACTTTGTCATATAAAATCATTCTCAGAACATGTTTTGTGAGTGTGCTTCAGTTGTCTTATTACCATAAAAGCACTTTTCTATTTATGTTATTAAATTATCACATATTCCAGGAACAGAAAACCACTGAAGAACCTATATTCATCCACAGAAAACCATGATTTCTATTCTTTAAACTGGAACACTCTTTCATTAAAGCTCTGTTGATTAAGTAAATACTCCTGTGTACATGAAATCATAGTTCTTTATGCTTTTTCTTTACATGAATCTGAGTCCAAATATGGCATTTATAAATAACAAATTTAAGCAAAGATGTCTTTCCAAAGTAGACATATTATTATGACAGCAACTTTTTGAAGTTTTAGTGTGCAGAAATTTGCTGGTTTGTTTGTGAAAACATGGATTTCAAAGTCCCATTTCAGAGAGATTTTAATTTTTTGAGGGTGTGGGCAAATTTCAGAAATCTGAAGTTTGTCATTTGACTGTACCACACTTAGATTTTAATCTGTGGTTATCTTGAACTGCATTATTCAGAGTCATTATCAAACGAGTAATTTGTTTTGGGTAAAACTGCAATATTTCCAGTATCTCTCACATGGCCTTAGTCCATCTCCATATCAGTCAGTGGTTCCAAGGCATGGAGAGAAGTAGTCCATCTCCATATCAATAGGTGATAACAGGTGGGAGGGAGGGCATATCTGGACCTGAGAGGCTGGGTGGGGTCACTTTTTGTAGCCTAGTAGCAAGAGACATGGGTGTGGAGAAGTGGATGACTGCTTGTAAGCAATAAAAGTGTTTCTCCCACTTTATATCTCCCTTTGAATGATTTCAGTTTCAAAGGGATTTTGCTTCATGATTTTCCTCTTGGCATTACAGTTGTGCATGTGTGTGTGTGTGTGTGTATGTGTGTGTGTGTGTGTGAGTGAGTGTATGTGTGTGTTGCTATGTCTCTATCAATGAAACCATTTCACCCAGAATATTTTAAAAATTTTAATCAGTGATCTATAAACAGGTTCTAAAACTAACTTTGGTAAATTTCCTGATCTCTTTATCTGGGACAAACTGAAATAGTTGATTTTGAAGGCTCCAGGAAATGGAATTTATCAGACGGCATTATTTATGGATGAGAGTATTATATATTGATACTGATTTTTCAAAATGATGTTAGATGCCTATACAGCAAAATCATGTGTGTTGAAATAAGAAGTGCATTTTATACTATGAACAGTACCTCAATGTACAGAGTTTTAAAATACAAATTGAAGTGAATGTTTAGGTTATATAACTCAAAATTGGGAACCCAGAAGGTCAATTTTGATTATTTTATACTTGACTGATCAAAGCAAGGGTATTCCCTTCCTAGACGCCTTGTGATGTACCATTGCTGTTTATAAAATTTTAATGTATTATTTTTCTTGATTATTTCAGCAGAATTTTTAAAAAGGGAAACATATTATAGAACAGGAGACAGGCCAGTTTATACATGAACATGAGTTTCCACATTAACATCCTGTGGATTCTCCCAGAATTTATGTGGCCAGGATCGCTGACATGTCCCGGCCAGGGCTTCCTGCCTCCTCTCAGGATGAGCATCCATTCCCTCCTCCCAGAGCCCTGTCGTCAGTTCCTCATGAGACAAGCTTCACCTGGATGGGGACCAAGCATCACATGGGCTTAAATAAGATAGAATATTCCAACGCCAGGATAATTCCTACACTGTGGAAGTAGAAAGTAAATAATATAATCAATTCTCCCCTCCTAACAAAACAGATCATCTGAGGATATTGTGGTAGTAAGAGACTCCCATGAACAGTTACATGCCAACAGAAGACACAAGCAAGAAGAAATGCATACATTTCTAGAAACACACAACTTGTCATGAATCAGAAGGAAGTAGAACATCTGAACAGGCTAAAACAAAGTAAAGAGTTTGAGTCAGTAATTGACAGAGAAAACTCAGGATCAAAGTACATTACAGGAAAATTACTCAAAATAGCTTAAAAATTAGCACAAATCCTCAACAACCTCGTCCTTAATTTCAGGTAGGACAGAACACTTCCAAACTCACAGCGCTCAAGTCCAATGCCACCCTGATGCCAAGACCAGATAAGAACACCACAGAAAAAGAAAAGTATAGACCAATATGCATGGGGAATACAGATGCAACAATTCTTAGCAGAATACTAAGAACCAAATTCAGGAACACATGAAGGTGTCCAAGATATGGGCATAGGAAGCGCGTGAGTCCATCTCCTCCCATGTATACATAACATTTACACCTAAACAGAGAGCAATTCATGCTCTTGAAGAACAGAGTGCTGGGAGAGCACATTCTCCAAGCTGAGAGACTAAAGTAACTGGCAGGAGCGATGGAGATACAGTATTGGTGGGATCACCACCCCCAGGATGACCATGAGGTGGGGAACGATATTGCTGAGGTACCCGAGTACAGACTCTCATGCCCTGGGACACAGATAAAAACACCACAAGTTGAAGGATTTCACCCAAAATGCCAAAAGGCAGACTACACAGCTGGAATGCTTTGAGACTGGAGGTGCTGGTGAGCTCAGCTGTTAGAGTTGCCCACAGACACTGCTAGCATTGAAAGAGCAGCATGAGTGCTGCTGTCTGCATCTCCCCTGCACACCACTAGCAGAAATGGAATCAGTGTGGGGGACATTGTTTATAAATCCCCTGTGCATGGGTACAGAGTGAAGTATATTATTCGAATTACACTTGCTCATCGCTAGTGCAGATAGAAAAAAGCGAGCACCATTTTTACATTCCCCATCCACATTGATGCTGTAGACAGAGGAAGGGGCAGGATGAAAACACCAGCTCCAGACATAAGGGAGCAGCATTCTAGTCCCCTGCCAGCCACAAATATGTCTCTCAGATAAACATCAACCCTACCAAGGTAGTACTAGTGTGACACTTACTCAGATTCACCCAGCCAATGCTCCTACCTTAACGGCTGCCCTATTTGCACAGCCCCAGCACACTGCCATGTGGGAGACATTGGACTGCACCCACCAACACACAGCCACCCCATTACTGTGACTTTCACTGGGACCAAGCTGGGACAGCTGAGGACAGTGCCCCTCTGAAGCCAGTACCCCATCAGAGTGAGCTCAATGATATGCCCATCATGGAGCTCTCAAGACTCTAACCCTTTGACACCAGCTATCCCACCAGCATGGCCATGGGTAGCAAACACAAAGGAGACCCTCAGCCCATGTCCTTGGAATCCTAGCATTGAGACATGCCTGTCTAGTGGTTACTTAGCATCCATCCAGCCAAAGCCAGTAGGCATGTGCAGTCTACCAGGGGACCTTCCTATAAAAGCCCAAGCCTTCAATATTGGGAATAGGCACCCTGTTGAGTAAGTCATAGACTAAAGCACTAAAGCCACTGGAAATTAGGTGACAGAGGACTGTGCTCAAATTACAGAAATAAATAATCCTTCAGATATAAACCTAAGTGAATCAGAGTTAATGCAATATACCTGATGAAGAGCTCAACACAATCTTGATAAAGGTGAACCAATTTACATGAGACTGGAATGGGTGAGCTCAGGGAGGTCTTCAACAAAGAGATTGAAATCCATAAAAGAAACAAAGAAAAAAATACAATAAATGAAATAAAATATATACTAGAGAGGATCAAT
This sequence comes from Manis javanica, assembly GCF_040802235.1. Lineage (NCBI taxonomy): Eukaryota > Metazoa > Chordata > Mammalia > Pholidota > Manidae > Manis > Manis javanica. Next base: position 36,524,129 of record NC_133168.1, read on the forward strand.
GGCAGACTAGAGGATGCAGAAGAATAGATCCACGACTGGGATGGCAGAGTAATAGAAAGTTCTCCAGCAGAACAGCAGACGGACAAAAGAATAAAAATAAATGAGAATAGATTAAGGAATCTCTGGATGACATCAAATGTCCTAATATTCGCAGTATAGGTCCTAAATGAGAAGAGATAGACAATGGTGGAAAATGTTTTTCAGGAAATAATATCGGAAATACTCTATAAGCCAGGGAAAGAAAAGTCACCAGGGTCCAGAGGGCACAGAGAGCCTCCTGTAAGATGCCCCCAGGGGGCCACACAAAAGCACATCATAATTAACATGTCAAAGTTCAAAGACAGAGAAAATTAAAAGCAAGAGAAAACCAATGAGTTACCTACAAGGGAAACACCATAAACTTATTGACTGATTTTTCAGTGGAAACTCTACTGGCCAGATGGGCATGGAATAATATATTCAAAGTGCTGGAAGAGAAAGACCTATAAATAATTAATACTCCACCCTGCAAAATTATCATTCAGATGAAGGAGAGTTAAAGACTATCTCAAAGAAACACAGGTTAAAGATTCATGACGACGAATCCAGCCTTATAAGAAATGTGAAAGAAACATCTTTAAGAGGAAAATATAAGGCCATAAGGAGAAGCAAAAAAATTATGAAAATAAGAAATTTCACTGGTCAGAGGAAGCAGAGAGAAAAGGTAGACCAATCGCTTAAAAGCTAGGATGAAGGTTAAAAGACAAAAGCAGTAAAATCAACTACTTCTAAAAAGTAGTTCAGGGAAACATTATACAAAAGGTGTAAAAGAAAAAAATGATACACATAAAATGTGGAAGTGGTGGAGTTAAAAATATAGTGCTGACAGGAGTTGTTCAATCTTAAATTACCATTAACTTAACATATGCTGCCATATGTGTAAGACCTTGTATTGAAACCCCATGGTAACCAAAAACCAAAAACCATTAAGAGATGCACAAAAAGGAAGAGAGAGGATTCCAGACATGAACTAATAAAGTCAGCACACCCAAGGGAATAGAGAAAGAGAAGACAGAACCAGAGATAGATGACAAAACCAACCGGAAAATGTTTAACAAAATTCCAGGATGGAAAGAGATATTCCATGTGAATAGAAACAGAAAAGGGTTGGTGAAGTAGTAGTTATATCATAAAAAAGATGTTAAAACAAAGACTGTAAGAAGAGACAATGACATTATATACTGATTAAGGGAAAAAAACGAGAAGATATGACAGTTGTAAATATCTACACAGCCAACAGAGGAGCACCGAAATACACAGAACAAATGTTCACAGACATGGAGGGAGAAACTCACAGTAATGCAACAATAATAAAAGGAGTTTCATGCTACACTTACACCATTGGATAGATCATCCAGACAGAGAATTAATGAGGAAACAGTGACATTGAATGATACATTACACCAAATGAACTGAATAGCTATACACGGAGAATTATATTCAGAAAAACAGAACATTCATTCTTTTCCAGTGAAAAGGGAACGTCCTTCAGGATAGATCACAGATTAGGCGACAAAAGAAGTTTTAATAAATTTAGGAAGATTCGAGTCTTACCAACCATCTTTACTGACCACAAAAATATGAAACCAGTGATTAATTACAAGAACAAAACTGGAAAACACATGAACACTTGGAGGCTAAACAGCATACTTCGAGGCAAAAAGTGAGGCCCCAAAGAAATCACAGTGAAAAACAAAAAACAATTGGAGAATCATGAAAAGAAAAACACTACAATGCAAAACCTTTAAGAAGCAGCAAAAACTCCACAGTTTAGTTTGTAGTATTAAAAGCTTACATCAAGAAACAGAAAAATCACAAATAAAAAACAGAACCTTACACATAAGAGAATTTGAGAAAGAAGGACTAAGAAAGCCCAAAGATTGTAGAAGGAAGGTCATAATAAAGATCAGAGCAGAAATAAAAGAAATAGAGACTAATAAAATACAACAAAGGATCAATGAAATTAAGAGCCGGTTTTTTAAAAAAGATAAACACAGTTAATAAACCTGTAGCTACACTCATCCAAAAATAATGAGAAAGAGAGAGAGAGTACTCAAATAAAATCAGAAATGAAAGAGAAGAAAAATACCTGGCACAAAACAAATATATACAATTATAAGAGATTACTATGAATAGTTCTAATAACAACAAATTGGACCACCCCAAAGAAAAGCATATGTTTGTAGAAGCACACAATATGCAACACTGAACCAAGAAGCAATGGCAATTCTGCAGACTGAACGCTAGTTATGGAATCAATGTGGTAATCAAAAGCTTCCCAACAAACAAAGCGCAGGACCATATGGCTTCACAGAGAATTCTACAAACATTAAAAGAAGAGATAATACCTATTCTTCTCAAAATATTCCAAAAAATTGAAGAGAAAGACAGCTTCCAAATTCATTTTAAGAGGCAGCATGACCTTGATTCTAACACCAGACAAAAACACTACAAGAGAAGAATATTGCAGACCAATATCCCTGATGAATATAGGTGAGAAAATCCTCATGAAAATATTATCACACTAAAATTAAAAATACATTGAAAGATCAATCAACATGATCAACTGGGATTGATTTCAGGGAGCAAGTTTGGTTTAATATCCACAAATCAATCACTGTGATACACCACATTAACAAATGGAAGGATCAAAACACTATGGTAATTCCAATAGATGCTGAAAAAGTATTTACAAATTCAGCATCCATTCATGATTAAAATTCTCAACTCAGTGGGTATAGAGGGAACATACCTTAACATAAGAAAGTCCAGATAAGGCAAAGCCACAGGTAACTTCATGATTAATGTTGAGCTGATGAACACTTCTACAAGATCAGGAACAAGACACAGATGCCCACTCGCACCACTTTTATTCAGTCAACTACCAGGAACCTTAGCAACCAGGCAAGAAAATCAAATGGAAAGCATCCAAATGGATAAAGAAAAAGTACAATGTCACTATTTGCAGATGAAATGATTCTATATATAGAAAACGTGGAAGACCACCAAAATACTACCAGAATTAATAAACCATGTACAGAAATACATTTCATTGATCAGAAGGAGTAATGAGCCAGCAAAAGGAGATATTAAGAAAAACATTCTGCATATGATTGCATTAAAATTAAGTAGCTAGGTATATATATATATCTAAGGAGGTAAAAGTCCTGTCCTTTGAAAATTATAAAACTTTGATGAAAGAATCTGAAGACAACACAAATAAATGGAAAGCTATTCCATGCTCATGTATAGAAAGAATTATTATTAAAATGGCCACATTGCCTAAAGTAATAGTTTCAGAGCTATCCTTATCAAAATGCCAATGATATTTTTCAAAGAACTAGAGCAAGTAATGTCAAACTTTATATGCAACCAACACACGCACACTCACACACACACACAAAACCTGAAGTCTGTAAGCAACCTTGAAGAAGACAAAGCTGGGTAATCACTGTCCTTCATTTCAAACTGTACCACAAAGCTACAGTAATACAAATATTAATTTAATCACACAATAAGATAGACCAGTAGAGCAGAATAAAGAGCCCAGAAACAGACCTATAAGTCCAATGAATCTATGACAAAGAGGCAAGAATACACAGTGGGGAAAGATAGCCTCTTCAATAAGTGGAGTTTAGAAAATTAGACAGCTACATGCAAAAAATAAAACTGGATCACTGTCTTAAACCATACACAAGAATAAACTCAAAATAGGTCAAAGACCAACATTTGAGACCTGAAACCTAGAAGAAAACTTAGGCAATAAACTCTTGAACATCAGCATTAGTAATGCTTTCCTGGATAGAACTCCACGAACAAGGATAACAGAAACAAAAATAAATAAGGGGAGCTAGAGCAAACTGAAAAGCTTCTGCACAGCAAAGGAAGCCATCAACAAAACAAAAAGGCAACCTGCCATGTGGGACAGTATCTCAGCAGAGGATATATCTGGTAAGGGGCTAATATATGCATAAATTCACAGAAACAAACAATGAAAAGACAAGCAATTGCTTTAAAAATGGGCAGAGAACCTGAATAGACATTTTTCTGAAGAAGACCAACAGATGGCCAACAGACACATGAAAAGATGCTCAGTATCACCAGTTATCAAGGAAATGCAAATCAGAACCTCAATGAAAAACACAGAGATATGCACCATGTGCAACTGTGATTTATCCCTGGGATGGAAGGATGGTTCAACATATGCAAATTAATAAAAATAAATGGAAGGTAATTTTTCACATGATCATCGTAATAGATGCAGATGAATCAATTGTTAAAACACAACATCAAATGATTTCACGATGAAAATGCTTAACAGATTGGTTATAGAAGAACCATATCTTAACTTAATAAAGGCTATGTCTGAACTACTCTCTGTTAACATCATATCAAAGGGGAAAGATTGACTTTTTTCTGGAACATCTAGAACAAAACAAGAATGCCCACTCTCCCACTCCTATTTAATGTAGAGTCAGAGGACTCGCTAGAGCCCTTAGGGACAAAAAATAATAAAGACATCCAAATTGGAAAAGAAGAATTAGAATTGTCACTTGCAGATGATATGATTTTATATACAGTTAATCACCAAGAGTCAAGCAAAAACTGTGGGACCTAATCAACAATCTCAGTATGGTTAGGGGATAAAGAATCAATATCCAGAAATCAGTTGCATTAACTTAAACTACCTGATGTGAAATATCAAAAGAAGAAATAAAGAAAGCTCTTCTATAAACAATACCATAAAAATTTAAAATACTTAGGAATAAATTTGGATAAAAAAAGTGAATGATTTTTACAATAAAAATGACAAGACTTTGCTGAAAGTAACCAAAGTCACAAACAAATCAAAAGATAGCCTATGATCATGAGTCAAGAAAATTAATATTGTTAAAATATTCATACTACCCAAAGGCATCTCCAGTTTCAACATGATTTCCATCAAAATACCAAAGGCATTCTCTATAGAAGTAGAAAAAACAATTCTAAAATTTCTGTTTCAATATTTTGTGATAGGTCCAAGTAAGGATCTACTCATGTGTAACCTACTTGCTTGCAGAGCTCCATGGATATGTAGATGGATCTTCATCAAATCGGGGAAATTTTTGGCCATTGGGTTTCCAATTTTTTTTCTACCTTGTTCTCTTTTGTCCTTCTTATGCACATGTCGGTAAGTTTAATGTTTCCCTGGATCTCCAAGGCTCTGTTCATTTTCCTTCATTGGTTTGTCCTTATGCTGCCACATGGGATAATCTCTATGGACGCAGACTCATGTGCCCTGATTTTTTCTTCTGCCAGATCAAAATGGCTGTGGAAATGTTTTAGTGACTCATCAAATAGAACATATGTTCAATGACTACTTTGCTAAGTCCAGCACTGGGTCCTCTAAGTTAGTTTTTATTAATTGGTCTTTTACCTGATTCTGTGCCACAAATTTTAGTTTCTTGGCCTATCTCATATTTTGTTGAAAACTAGACATTTTTAGATAATGTTATAGTAGCTCAGGAATATGATCTCTTCCTGGAGGTGGTTTTTTATTTCTCTTTTTTTGATTTGTTTTGTTTACAGCTTGTTTTACTAATATGGAGTCGACTTCCTGAGGCATGTTCACACTTGTTCGAGAGTCGCTAAAAAAGTTTCTCTTAAAAACAATGTCTTCTACATTGACATCTGAGCAAGATTACATTAGCCATCAGTTAATAATTAGAGGTTTTACTCAAAACCTCCAGTGGCTAGGATTTCCATCTTTGCACTTTTACATGACTTCTGACAAATATTTTAAAATTTCAATAGCCATAAGTCCGGTATACTTTCCTCAAGTTATTCATTTAGTAAATGAGTGAAAATTGCTTTTTTTTCAAGCCATTAATAACCTTTATTTTCTTGAGTTGAATTATGTTTTGACTTATAAATTGCCAAGAGAAATAGGCAGTATGAATGTTTACTAGGTTAAGTTTGTGTCACGTGAAAGACTTATTTTCCTAGCAGTGAAATTTTCTCCAATTAAAGGGTTGGAAGCCTTCCTTTGAATTGTTTATTTGATGTAATACGGTGATAGGAAAAATGTATCCATGAATTCCAAAGGTACTAAGAGTTGCTTCAAGTAGGAAATACAAGCTGGCTTTTCTTGGTGCTGTGAATCCTGAATAGAAGTAGGGGAACTGTTTCAAGAAAAGCATTGAGTTGTTTTCCTATGCAGATGGTGTGTCCAGTGTAAAGTCAGCAGATGCAGAGAAGTCAGGAATTATCTTACTTTACTGGAAGAAGTACTTGGCATTGAAGAGCCACAAACAATAGAAGAAAAGCTGCAGATAAAGTCAATAATCCTGGTGAATGTAGAGGGAATTTGAGTAGGCCTTAGAATATTTATCTTTGTGGCCCCCCTATTTTGAAGACTGACTGGATACTGTGTAATCCACGGACACAAACAGTATCAGAAGAATCAGCCCAGGACCTCTCTATGTGTGTGATGAAGAGCTTTGAACATCTTACTAATATCTGCCCAATGAGTGGGATGATGGCAGATAAAAGGTGACTGTTAGTTAAGTGAGTATTACACTTTTTTGATAATTCAGAAATTAATCTCTCAAAGTACTTTAATTTAAAACCTCCATGTACGGCTTTCTTCTCTTAATGTTTCAGTTTGTCATATTATACCTATTCTCAATTGGTCATAAGAAATAATGCAAGGATGTAACTGTCCCAATAGGTGTGACTTGGAAGTAGAAGAACCTTGATCCATTGTGCTGGTAACTAATAGACATAAGAGGGTTATGAATGGGACAGCAGATAAAAACATCCTTCCTTTCTGGAGTTATTCCTAAATAGTGACTTTGAACCCTGCCCAGCAGCCCTGAGTAGTTTTGATTTGGTTGAATCATTTACCATCCACTATTTGTAGTAAATGGAATAGGCATTTCACCCATGTGCTGGAAAATGGATAAGTCAGCATATACTTAATCCCACTAGAGTGAATTATTGATCCCAGGAACATTTCTAACTGGTCAATCATTCAATCTCTGTGGAATATTTAGGCTTTGTCGTTATCTTTTCCACATGGAGCCACAGATTTGTTCTTACATGCATTTATATCAGACGGTAACTCATTATTTAAGCTACATCCTCAGGTGAGTAGTTTCATTCTTGTATTGGGGCAGAAAACTTTTCCCTTCTTTCTTTTTACGGTCTTTGTCCACTTCTGTAATTAAGTTTATAAAAGTAAGATAAACAAGAGAAAAACAATCTTAAATACCTATAAAGAGGAGCACCTCAAAGGCACAAATCCTTAAAGACATACAGGCAATATACTGAGGCTGATATAACACCTGATGTAAGTAGGTGGCTTAGTGGTCTAGGGCTTCAGTAGGCAGGATGATTATTTACCTGAGATGAAAAGATCAAATGTTTGGTAAACATGTTTTTCCCTGCCATGCAGATAAGTCTTTCTGATAGGAAAAGTACCCTTGGCAATAGCTCTTTCCCTGGTACAGGTCACCTGTCACACGTATTTTACAATAAGGAAGAAGAAAAACCTTCTCCTGTGCCTGGTGGGTCTTAATTGCCTTCAGCTCAAAATAATTCACTTCCTGGGGTGATGTCCTCTGTTCCTGCTCAGTCCCACCTAGGCAACTTCCCCAAGAAGATTCATGCTCTGTTGTTACATTGCTCCATCTCATGGAACTAGTCTCTTAGTCTTGACAATAGATGAGTTCAGTTAAACTCATTAAAGGAGGCAGTGATGCAGGTCACTTCCCAAAATTAGGCTTATATTGTATAGCCCAGTGTATTTAATGAGGCATTTCTATGGAAGCTAAAGAAAAGCAATGGATAATGAGAGGAGCAGTCTTTAATCGCACTTCTTCAGGTGAAGCAGTAGGTCAAGATTTTTTACACATCTGGCTTGAAACATCTTCAGATGCAGTGATGTCAGGCAGTGGTAATATGACAAATATTCCTGGTTTGAAGAGTGAATGTCTCTGCAGATGTTTCTGAGTCGCTATACAGCAGCAGTCATGGTCCATAGATGAGCTGCTGTGGTAATTTCTCTGATGTTTAAAACATGATATCCAATTTAACATGCATGTCTTATGAAAAGAGAGGATTTAGTTTCCAATGTTTCTATATCAGCATGTATGGAGATAATTGGAAGTATTACCTTTGACAATGTTAGAATAAACTAGAAGAATTTCAAGTGAAGTTCAATTTACAGATCAAAAACAAAGCCTCAAAGATAATGGACAAGACATAAAAATGATATCCACAAGGCTATGGTATAGATTATTGCTGAAATATAAATTTTCATCTTACAGTTTGCCCCATTTCTAACAGAGATAATCAAAGTAAGACAAATTTGTTTTCAATATACATATAGTCTCCACCTTGACATGATTATTGAAATGAGTGCAGGGGGAATAGATTGACTCTATAGATTCCTTTACAGTTGACTTTGTTGGAGTATGCCAAAAGTCTGACTTTGACTCTAAAAAATGTCTTGAGGCTAAGAAGAAAGTCCAGGGCTTCCCATCAGACACCATCAGAGGGTTATGGATGGGACAGCAGAAACCAATGTTTGTTAGAATCCTTTTCATTAATCTCATTGAACACAAGTGCTTTTTGAAAGCAACAAAGTAAACGAATAACTCTTTTCCTGTGTTGTCCTGTCTGTTGGCCTATTCTTGGAATCTCATTGCTGTAAGTCTTTGCACCTTCCTACTCCCATATGATTATTCATAAACTGAGCTCTTTAAAAAAAAGTAAACAACTTAAAAATGGCTGTGGTTAAAGCCCTGATAAGATTTTAGTATAATGTACATGAAGAAGTTTGATATTTTTGTACTAATACAATCTAACATAGGTTCAGTGTCACTTACTTAAAAATAATTCCCAAGTTATTTAATATATCAGAGAAGGCTACTTATTTTCTCCATCTCTCTTTTGATAAGGAGAGAGTACAAATCTTTTGAGATATTCTAGGTGTGCTATGAAAAATCCTGAAATTACTAGGAAGTCAAAAAGACTTCATTTAGAATTTAGTTTTTGGGAATTTTGTCAAAAATATCAAAAGGTTTTATTACACTTGGTGAGCTAAGATCATAGGTCACTGTGATACAATACTTTGGTTACTATTTAACCAAAGTGACAATAACATATTTAAAGAACCAATAAATAGGATCCATAGTTGTGAGTAAAATTTGCCCTTTTAATTTTAAGGATCAGTTTTCTAAGGTAATCAAAGGCCTGGTAAAGACAACAGGAAGTACAGAAAATTATTTTGCTAAGACATAATATCTTTCCTTTGTAGGTAGATTGGTTAAAAGATAAGGAAAAATGAGTCACAATCTATGAAGAGCAGTCTAATAGTTTCGGATGTCTTTGATCTTTTAGTTGATGAAAGAAAATTAAGTTTTAGTTTTACAGAGACACAGCATGATATTATTTGAGCCACCTTGACCATACAAGGTAATATTTTTCTCTATTCCCAATTTTCTTTATTCATTTAGCTGTCCTTTATTTTTCTCTGTCCCATTCTGAAATAATCAGCTGTACCTTAGGACAAAATTACTTTCATTTCTCTTAGCAAAAAAACAGCTGCATACCTCACAAATTTTCTTAGCCAAAAACACAACTTCTTTGTATCCTCTTCCATACATGTATGTTTTCCTTACTAATTCTAGTGGTCAAAATTCCATATATTAGTTTTTTTAAACACTAGAAATTGTTACTTCAGTTGGAAACCAAGGAGAAAGCAATGGTGAGCCCTCCATTCCACCACAAATGTGTATATTGGCAAGTTTATGTGTATATTTTGTAACCTCTAGGAGTATATCCTTTCTAATAGTACAATTTTGGTTTATGTGGTACACGACATGTTTACTGACATATCCAAACATGTTTCTTTTTGAATAAGAAGCTAAAAGTGAATAAACATATGTCCAATATTTAATGTTTCTTCATTTTTTCTTACTTAGAAATTATCTAGTGATTACATATATTTTCATCACTTAACTTAACTTAGCAAAACTCTCAGGGTTTAAGTTACCAAAGAGAATTGGGAAACAAATACACATATTACAAAATCTAATAATTGTTTAACAGTGTACATAAAAATCTTTAGCACATTCACTTTTTTTTTACTTAATTCTCTTGTAATTAATAAACATGTTTAGCTGACTCATGAAAATTTCATGAGCCATTAAAGCAGCTCGCTATTGTCTTTGGTTATTTTTCATGCTGACCAAGTTTGTAACAGAGATAACAGGATATTGGACATTTAGCAAAGCTAGGTAAGATGAAAGTGCATATTTACTGCTGGTAAATCTAAGGCATGCCTCTTAATTAAACCACCAAACTTCAACTAGATTTTTATTACTGAAAATTATCCTCGATCCCATGAACTTGAAAAATATTTGAGAGACGTCCTCTTATATTTCTGAGTGTTAGAAATATGTACTTTGATGAGCACTTACTTTTCTTTAAGCCATTTCAATAGAGGTTTAAAACATGAATTGGGTAATGTCACCTAAACATGGAGAAAAATATACATGTAATAAGGAAAAGCATGATTCATCATTCCTGGAATCTCATTGCTGTAAGTCTTTGCACCTTCCTACTCTAATATTCTTATATTATATTCCTACTCTTATAGTCTAACAAGTAGAATATAAGACAGTAAAATTCATATTATGTAGATTATAGACAGAAATATAAGGTGCAGTTGTTTGCTTTCTATTCTCCACTACCTCTGATCATACTAAAATTTTCTATATCTTTCTAAAGATTTTATCTCCACAGGAAAAAGACCCATTCATAAGATATCTTTTTTGTCTCAGTTTCTTTCTTTAGTTCCTATTAGTACAGGAACACAGGAAAAGACAAATGATTACTACCATTACACTGTGCACACATTGCCTCACAAGCCCCCAGGAGCCCCAACCATTTCTTCTTCACATCTCGCTCTTAACTGGACTCAAGTGTTGTACCCAGAAACAATATCTTTGGCTGCCATAAATTTGTTTAATCTATTTTTCGTTGTCCCATGTTTTAAAGTGTTTTGTCATTCTCTGTACCATTTCCCTAAGTATTTGTCATTGCTGTACCTCCTTCCTTTAGATATAAATGTTCTTGCTCCATGTTTACCTGTGCTAAAGGTAAATCCATTTATTTTCATTTATTAGTGATACAGAGCATGTTTTCATGTGCCTGTTGTCTGTCCATAATTCTTCTTTGAAAAAGTGTCTGTTCAGATCCTCTACCTATTTTTTCATCAGGTTATTTGTTTTTTGGATGTTGAAGTATGTGAGCTCTTTGTATATTTTGGATTTTGACCCCTTGTCGGATATGTCATTTATGACTATATTCTCCCATACTGTAGGATGCCTTTTTGTTCTATTGATGGTGTCCTTTGCTCTACAGAAGCTTTTTAGCATGATATAGTCCCATTTGTTCATTTCTTATTTTGTTTCCCTTGCCCAAGGAGATGTGTTCAGGAGAGAGTTTCTCATGTTTATATTCAAGAGATTTTTGTCCATGTTTTCTTCTAAGAGTTTTATGGTTTCGTGACTTGTGTTCAGGTTTTTGATCCATTTCAAGTTTACTTTTTTGTATGGAGTTAGACAATATCCAGTTTCATCCTCTTACATCTCCCATTTACATCTCCCATTCTCTTGCAATCTCCCATTTACATCTCTTTACATCTCCATTCAACAACTTCAACCAGTTGTTGAAGATGCTATCATTTCCCCATTGTATATCCAGCTCTCCTTCATTGTTTATTAATTGGCCATATATGTGTGGATTTATATCTGGACTCACTATTTTGTTTCATTGATCTATAGGTCTGTTATTGTGTCAGTACAAAATTGTTTTGATTACTGTGGCTTTGTAGTAGAGCTTGAAGTTACGGAGCATAATCTGCCAGCTTTGTTCTTCCTTTTTAGGATTGCTTTGGCTATTCAGGGTTATTTTTGGATCCATATGAATTATAGAAATATTTGTTCCAGTTCACTGAAGAATACTGTTGTTGATTTGATAGGGATTGTATTGAATCTATAGATTGATTTAAGCAGGATGGCCATTTTGAGAATATTAATTCCTCTTATACATGAGCTTGGGGTGTATTTTCATTTTTTGGTGTCTTCTTTAATTTCTCTGATGAGTATCTTGTAATTTTCATGGTATAGTCTTTCACCCCCTTGGTTAGGTTTATTTCTAGATATTTTATTCTTTTAGATGCAATTTCTGATTTCTTTTTCTGCTAGTTCATCATTATTAGCATTTAGGAAAGCAACAGATTTTTGTGTATTAGTTTCATACCCTGCAAACTTTGTTGAATTCAATTATTAGTTCTAGTAGATTTGGGTGGATTCTTTAGGGTTCTTTATATACAACATCATGTAATCTGCAAATGGTGACAGTTTTTCTATTTCCTCATCAATCTGGATGCCTTTAATTTCTTTGTGTTGCCTGATTGCTGTGGCTAGAACTTCCAGAATTATGTTGAATAAAAGTAGCTATAGTGGGCATCGTTGTCTTGTTCCCAAGCTTAGAGGAAAAGCTAAAAGCTTTTCATAGCTATGTATGATGTTGGCTGTGTGTTAGTCATATATGGCCTTTACTACGTTGAAGTACATACCCTATATGCCCACTTTGTTGAGAGTGCCCTCTACTGCCCAGAAACTCTACTCTCTGGAAGTGCCGAGCACCTGGAGCAATGTCTCCCAGAGGACATCTCCAGGTCTAGGTGTTTAGCAGTCCTGCACTTCTATTCCCTCCCCACTAAGATTCTCTTCCTCCCACCATGGGCAGCATTTGGGGGAGGGCTTGTATCCTGTCAGATCACTGCTATGCTACTTTATTCTTTTCTCTGTTGTCTTCTGCTTTCCCCAGGTGTATGCAGTGTGTTCTACAATCTTTGGGATGCTCTTTCACGATTAGTATGTTTGCTCTATTTTCAAATTATTTGTGATTTTGGGAAGCAGTTTCTTCTGTCTCACTTCTCATACCACCATCTTTTAACCACATTAACACTTTTGAAAAGATTAAAAGGTACAAACATTCATTCTACACATTCCTATACCTTTATATAAGTATCACTGTAGGTCTGGGCCAGAAGGGTTTCCCAGCTCTGGGCAAATTCACTCTGGATGGAGTGAGACCAAAAAATGACAACAGAATGGGGTGTAAAAAGGGGCTTATACCAAACTCCATTATCACAGGTAGATTGAGTGTTAGAAATATGTTCACATTTGGCTGTCCATCTCTGCTCCAGCTATCAGTCTGCTATCAGCTGTTCCCTCACCTCTACCCTTGCTTTGCTATGCTCTGGTCTTAGCACCTGGTAAACTACTTTTAATAGTAACACAGCAATAATGACTTAACTTGAATGGGTATGCAAGCATACACCTGTGTAGTAGGCTAAGTATTACATCATTGTATGTACACACTGGGAGAGTAGTATAAGATCAGGTGAGGATCCTGGCCAGAGAACTTCCATTTTCCCTACATTCTGCTCCTCCAGGGTTCTCACCTTCCAAACTATGTGCTCTCAATCTTCCACGATGGTTCCTATGCAAGAAAGCTGAAATATAGTAAGCAGATCCCACAACAGAACAGATGGTACATCAACCTATAGATAACAACAATTATGACAGAGATGACAAATTTATGATAATAGTAGTCCTCAAGCCTACCACCAAGTGGTCATTCTAGCTGTATTCCGACTAGTTCTACTCAGATGAGTCTGTGACTCATACTTTCCAGAGGAGGCCAGTAGTGGAACCAGCAGGAAGCTCTATGCACAGCCAGAAAATACCAGTTTTTGCTAGGGTGTGTGTCTAATACATAAAGCATTAGAGGAGATTAATCTTAAGGGTGATAGGACACATGCTTTAATGACACCAACATTGGCCAATCTTGTACACAGTATACTCCTTTGGGGGTAGACCCCCTATTCCCACTGGTATTTGGGTTTGTTTCACTCTGATAGCCTTACCCCCATATCCATGTATAATAACAGTGCCCCAGGAAAGCAATCAGGGTTGCCATGATTCAATCAGCATTTAGCTTCTGTGCCCACCAGACCAAGGACATGTTGCACATTCACTGGGGACCAGTGAATTGAGATTTCAACATAAGGTGTTCAGTCCCCATTTGGTTCCAAAGTGGTGACCTTGACCCTACCCTCAGTGAAACTGTACCACCCAGTCATACTGTTTCAAGGGTCCAGGAGGGATAGGCTTAGTCTCTAGCAGAAGTCCTACAGGCACACAGGCCAGACTTGTGGCTCGGTCTCTGACTTCCATTTCTTGGTATTCTCCTTAGTCAATAACAGGAGCTGCTGCTCTGGCTTCAATTTTTGCTGCAGTTCCAGTGAGGTTTTGTCTGTCTTCCCAACCAATTTTTCTGTGTCTGCTCCTGCCTATATTATATCAGCCCACATCTGGGTCCTCGTGATCTTCACAGGGGTTTTAAACTCTTCTTCTCAGCAGACTGCTCTCCCTTCCATGCTTGCATTGCCTCTCAGCCTTTGCCAAATCTGCCACAGTATGGGTAACCTCATTTATGAGTTGCCTAAGTGAGGGGCAGTAACGGCCACTAGGGGCACAAAGAGATAAAAGGGAACTGTTTGCAACACCATATCCCTCATCCCCATGGTAAAGAGCTCCTCATCTGGGCCTTGATTTCCTGGGTTTTATATGGCAAATTTCATATCCAACTCCAATTAATAGTTTTTGGACATCAGCATATGTCTGCCATTTAGTGGGTGTAGATGGTAAGACATCTTTATTGGTCCATATAGTGCAAAGTATGGCCATAATCCAATTAAGGGAGTGGTTGCTTGGGATCTTATATGCATTTAGTTATTCTTTCCTCAAGGCAGCAAGAGATGTCAGGGAAGCCAGCTCTCACATTTATAACCTGGGCAGAATAATCCCATCCAACCCTACATCTCAAAGGTGAAGGAGACAGGCTCACATGGATTCCGATGGTTTCTGACAAACTGAGAGCCCATATCCACCTGCTCTGCCTGCATATGGGATGGAGCATGGAATGCTTCAAAACCCAGCAAAAGACCTTCACCACTATTAGAAGGGCCTGTTATTTCTGTGTTTTTATTTTCTTAACTACAATTGGTCATTATTTAAATAGAGGAGGGGTTGGTACCTCTGGCATTATCTCTTCCTCCCAATTCTCCCCCAGTGCATCACCCACCAGTTCCAGAGCTGACAGAAACTTCTTACCACCCCACAGTGCACCTCTGTCTCAATCAGAACTACATCCTTTACCCTCTCCACAGTGCTTCCCATTTATGCCTTCTCAGTCATCAACAAATCTTTTACCTCCTCCACCACACTTCACAGCCTGCATTCTCATGCTGCCTCTTCTCTTGCTTCTCACAGGAGTACATCCTTCTCCTTTAAGTCCTTTCTTAATACTGGGAGAAATAGCCAACCCTCAGTTCCTGCTAACATGTGCGCATCCTGTTTCTTTAAGGATTACCCAATATCATAGAGGGCCTCCAACACTCCCTTAGGCATCACCTCTACCTCCCCTCAGACCTAGGGAGGGGCTCACTCTTCAAGAGGAGAGCCACCTCAGGCCATATGCCCACTGGGGGATAGCTTGTGTATCCCCATCCACAGGGGAACCTGCTGAAGTATCCCTCCCATGAGGGCAGCTTTTTACATTTTTTAGTTTGAAGCAAATCTTAGTGACTGTGCCAAAATATAGTTGGTGGCCAGAAAGAATGCCCAACTCCCAGCAAGTTCATTGTGGATTCAGTAAGACAGAAAAATGACAACAGAATTTTGACAGTGTAAGGGGGCTTATACCAATTTTTATTCTCATGGAGGTAGGTTTAGTGGTAGAATCACATCTGCATCTGGTTGTCTGCCTCCACTCTAGGCTCTGTCTTCTCTCCATTCTCTGCCCTTGCCACCAGCCTCTGCTCTGCTCTTAGCATCAGGCAAAGCTCTTTTTATAGCTACACAGGTAATAATGGCTTATCATCAATGGGAATGCAAGCATTTGCCTGAGAGGGCTAAGTATTACACCATTGCAGGTACACAGTGGGTGAGTATTTAGAAATCAGGAGAGGATCCTAGCCATGGAACTTACATTTTCTTTACTCTCACATAACTTTTTATTTCACTATTAGAAGCCAGTGTGAATTTTCTATATTTTTATAAGTAGTTTTCTTTATTCCTTCATCTAAACTCGGAAGCTATGCATATTTATTTTTAAGTATATTCTAAACATATCCTCCCTACTGTTACTAACAATGGATAATTGATTACATGTTTGTTGATCAGATTTAATATGGAAGTCACATAATTTCTATTAGGGATTTTAGCAATTTGGGGCACAACACATCAAGTTGCTTACATTCCTTTTAAAAGCATTATGATGATTCATGCTCCTCATGTGATGTTTCTTTTTCTAATTGACTGAAATTATTCTGTGCCTGCTGATGCTCCAAATGTCCCTTGGGTCACTACGGTCTTCATTTTGACCTTTGATGCTTTAGCGCTATTGCCATAACCCTGGAATTATGTTTACTTGAGAAATAGATGATGACTTTATAGGGTCTTCTTTATTATCTTCATCCCAAGACACAGAAGCAGTTACTCCTCAAGGAGCACTGCTTCTTCATGATGGAAGTTAGTATTTGAGAAAATATTGGGGACTCAAGGTATCAATTAGGCTGCTTGTCTTGAACCCTGGAGAGCAGCCCTGAAGAAACTCTATTGATGTAATAAATCTTCTCTTTCTTCCTCCATCATCTGATTCATGGCTTCCACTCCAGTTCTGGCTTTGAATTTTTGTTATTGGTCCAACCAAATTATACTTTTCTTAATCCTCAGTTTTGATAGAGGTTATCAAATATAGATTTACTAGTTACAGAGTGACTGTTGAAATATTTTACAAATTCCTCTTCCCTATTCTTAGAGGGGCACATGGTCCAAGATTCCTGGAATTGCTGTCAAAATATACAATTATGGTGCTCTTCTTTGTCAGCTATTCCTGAGATCAACTCTTTGGGAAAAATGAAAAAAAGAGAAACTTGAGGATCTTCTCGAAGAACCCCAAATCAACTAACCTCAGAATTATTTGCATAGAACAGATTTTTTTTCATAAGACTAGTGACAGGTGATAATAAAAGGCTAATATATGCATGTATGATGACTCACAAGGCTTTTTGTACATTCTACATGTCACCAGTGTTTGAAAGTTTTCTTTTACACTTTTATTTTGTGTCGTAGTTGAAATTGTCATTATGGACAGTTCAGTTGCTTATTTGCAATTTCTCAAGCTTCCCTGTTAACAGTCACATCTGTTATTTCACAGTAATACTATCCATTTTTTGGATTGCTCTAAACAAGCTGAATATTAACAAATAAAATGAAATTTAAATAAAAGTTAACCAAAAATGTCATGAACAAATAACTGTTATCCAGAAAGTTTATGATGAAATGGTTCTGGAAACCTGGTCAAACCTAAGGCACTGTAGTTCCATTACAGGCATAAAAAGGCTCAGCTCATAGACTGTCAGGTTTGAGAAATGGACAATTGCTTCCGAAGCCTGTTTAAGTCATGTTTGTGTATTTATTTTTACTGTGTTGGGATACATCAGAATTCTGATTCAAGCATTACTTTTGAAACTATCTCAATAATTACTTTTAAGTGTTTCCCCTGTAGCTCCATGAAAGGAAGACACACATGTAAACTCAAGACTTAGCCATGATCAGCAGGCTCCTGGGAAATGAGGTAAAGCCCACACATCCAGAATCTGGGATAGTAGCTTTCAGAGCCAGCAGGTTTTCAGGATCTGTGGATAAAACTAGAAATCAATTTCTCTTCTTAATTATGGCTGAGAAGCAAGGATATGGAAGGGAAGGACATATAAACTTGTACTATATTTCTTTCAAATAATTTATCTGTGTTTTGCAGGCAATTGAGTTATGGAAGACTTAGAATTTTTACTCAAATTTAAAGGATGCCATTTTATACATTCTGAAGTTAATGTTGAGTTTTTAGAAAATATGGATGATTTTGAAATCAGAGAAGATGATGTCTTCATAGTCTCATACCCAAAATCTGGCAAGTAATTTCTCTATTCTGATAACAAATCAAATAATTGAATGGCTTTTCTGTAATATAGGACTAAGTATTTTCAGTAGTATTATGTATGGTCATATACTCTAAATCTTTTGGGTATTGAAAGACAAGTCAATTCATGTCTCATGAAATAAGGTGTTTACAATGTAGCTAAATTTATTTCTGATTTGGCAAGTGATAGGAACTAAATGAAGAAGAAATTGGATTGAAGAAAATAAGTAAAAAATGTAGTGATGAAGTGGCTTGGAAAGGAGGCAGGAATATTTACCCTTAGGCAAGGAGTTGGGACAGAAGATATAAACTATATTTAATGACCTGTGAAGAAGGAAATTTAACTTATACTAATTATAAATAATATGAAATATATACAACAAAAATTCAACAGTTCAATATTTGTGGGACACCACAAAAGCAGTTTCAATAGGGAAGTACATAGCTATATAGGCCTACCTTTAGAAACAAGAAAAATCAAAATAAACATTCTAAACTCTCAATTAAAGAAACTAGAAAAAGAAGAACAAATGGAACCCCAACTTGGTAGAAGGAGGGACATAATAAAGATGAGAGGATAAATAAATAATACAGGAAGGAATGAAATAATAGAAAAAGTACATGAAAACAAGAGCTGTTTTTTTGAGAAAATAAACAAAATAGATAAATCCCTAGCCAGACTTATCAAAAGAAAAGGAGAGCATCACACATAAATAAAACCATTAATAACAAGGGAACAGTCACAGCAGATACCACAGAAATCCAAAGAATTATGAGAATATTATGAAAAATTATATGCCAATAAATTGGACATCCTAGTAGAAATGGACAACTTCTTAGGAAAGTACAATCTTCCAAGACTGACACAGAAATAAAATCTAAACAGACCAGTTACCAACAATGAAACTGAATCGGTAATCAAAACTCCCAGTAAACAAAAGTACAGTATCAAATGGCTTCACATTTGAATTCTACCAAGCAATTAAATAGCTATTATCCATCCTTAAAGTATTCCAAAAGTAGAAGAGGAAGGAATACTCCCAAACTCATCTTATGAGGCCAACATTGCTTGCTCTAATATAACAACCATACAAAGATCCTAACAGAAAAAAAGGAAAATTTAGACCCAAATTCCTGATGAACAAAGGTGCAGAAATCCTTAACAAAATACTAGCAAGCCAAATGGATCATCCTTCAGGACCAAGTTGGGTTTATTCCAGGCATGCAAGGATGGAATGACACCATAAATCAATGTCACACACCACATTAAAAAGTGGAAGGCTAAAACCACATGATCATCTCAATAGATGCTGAAAAAGCATTTAACATAATTCAACATCCATTCAAGATAAAATATCTCAACAAACTGGGAATACAAGGTACATCCTCAACATAATAAAGGCCATACATGACAAACCCACAGGTAACATCATACTGAATGGCATAAAGCTGAAAGCTTTTCCTCTATGATTGTGAACAAGACAAGGATGTCCACTCTCACCACAGTTACTCAACATAATTCTGGAGCTCTTAATCATGGCATTCAGAGAACACTAAGAGATATATGCATCCAAACTAGTAAGGAAGAAGTTAAATTGTCACTATTTGAAGATATCCTGATATTACACATAGAAACCCTAAAGACTACATCAAAAATTATTAGAACTAATAACTGGATTCACCAGTGTTGCAGCATACAAAATTAAAACACAGAAACCTGTTGCATTCCTATAAGCAAACAACAAACTAGCAGAAAGAAGAATCAGGAAAACAATTCTATTTACAATTGCATGAAAAATAACTAAACAATTAGGAATAAACCTAACCATAGGCGTGAGATACCTACACTCTGAAAACAAGAAGACATTCATGAATAAATTAAAAAAGAAACAAATAAATGGATATCTATCCTGTGCTCATGATTAAGAAACTGTAATTGTATCAGAATGGCCCTCCTGCCCAAAGCAATTTACAGACTCATTGCAATCCCTATCAAAATACCAATAGTATTTTTCAAGGAACTAAAACAAATAGTTCTAAAATTCATATGGTATCACTGAAGACCTTGAAAAGCCAAAACAATCCTGAGAAAGAAGAAAAAATTGGAAGAGATTGCACTGCCTAAATTCAAGCTATAATACAAAGCTACAGTAATAAGAACAGTATGTTACTGATATGAGAAGAGACCCAGAGATCAATGGTACAGTAAAGACAGCCCATATATAGTCTCACAAATATATGGCCAATTAGTATATGATAAAGGATATATGAATATACAATGATGAGAAGACGATCTCTTCAGTAATGTGTTGTAAGAACTGGACAGCTATCTTCAAGAGAATGAAACTGGATTACTGTCTAACCCTATATGAAAGAGTAAACTTGAAATGAATCAAAGATATGATTGTAAGACATGAAACCATAAAACTCTTAGAAGAAAACTTAGGTACAACTCTCTGAACATAAGTATGAGCAATATTTTCCTGGATGCATCTTCTTCAGCAAGGGAAACATAATAAAAAATGAACACATGAAACTACATCAAAGTAAAAAGTTTCTGTACAGGGAATGATACAACCACAGAACAAAAAGGCTACCTACAGTATGGGAGAATATATTAATTAATTAATTATCCAATAAGGGGTTAACATCCAAAATACATAAAGAGCTAATACGCCTCAACACCAATAAAGAAATAACCTGATTTGAAGTGGGCAGAGGACTTGAACAGACAACCAAAGAAGAAATTATGATTGCCAACAGGGACATGAAAAGATGCTCCACATTGCTAATTATCAGGGAAATGCAAACCAAAACCACAAAGAGATATCACCTCAGACCAGTTAAAATAGCCACTAACCAAAAGACAAAAAATAACAAATGTTGGCTTGAATGTGGAGATATGGGAACTCTCCACACTGCTGGTGGGAATGTAAATTGGTACAACTGCTTTGGAAAGCATTATGGAGGTATGTCAGAAAACTAAAAACAGAAATATGATTGACCCAGTAATTCTACTTCTAGGAATTTACCTGAAGGGAACAAAACCTCTGATTTGAAAAGATATGTGCACCCCTGTGTTTATTGCCACATTATTTACAATAGCAAAGATATGGAAGCAATCTAAGTGTCCATCTGTAGAAGAATGGCTAAAGCAGATGTAGTAAATATATAGAATGGAATATTTTTCAGGCAGAAAAATTAAAGAAATTCTGCCATTTGCAACTACAAGGATGGATCTAGAAAGCATTATGCTCAGTGAAATAATCCAGGTGGAGACAGACAAATACCATATGATTTCACTGAAGTTTAGAATATAAAAATAAATCAAAACAAAATGAACAAAACAGGAGTAGACTCATAGACACTGAAGGTGGTTACCATGAGAGAGTGGCTGCGATAGGTGGATGGGGAGGCTGAGGGGGATAAAGAGGTATGAAAATTCTCACTCATATTATATAAGTTGTTATGGGTATACTAGTACACCATGGAAAGTATATTCACTGATTCTGTAGCATTTTTCTATGTTGACGGAAAGTAACAGCACTAGAAGGGGTGAGGATTTAACAACATGGGTAACTGTTGAACCACTGTGTTTTATATTTGAAAACAACAGAAGATTGTTTACAGCAATATGTCAATTGAAAATTTTAAAAAGTGAAAAGACAACCCACAAAATGAGAGAAAATATTTGCAAATCATATATCTGGTAAGGAACTCTAATGAGATACCCCTTCACACTCACTAGGATGGTGACAACCAAAAATAACAGTAACAATTGTTGGCAAGGACATGGAAAAATTAGAACTCTCATATATTGCTGATGGGATTATAAAATGGTACAGCTATTCTATAAACTGGTTTGGCAGATGCTCAAATATTAATACATAGAGTTACCATATTACCCATAAATTCTACTCCTTCTTGCCCCAAAGAAAGAACACATTATGCCTACACCAAAAATCATACATGAATATTCATATCAGCATTATTCATAAGAGCAGAAATGTAGACCAAAGACAAATATCTATGAACTGAAGAAATGACAAGCAAAGTGGTATAGCTGTAAAATAGAATATTATTTCGTCATAAAAAGGAATGGAGTACTGATAAATGTTAAAACTTGGATGAACCTTGAACATAGTGTATAAAGTGAAAGATGCCAGACAAAAAAGGTCACGTATTTTATGATTCCATTTATGCAAAAACTCCAGATGTGTGAATTTATAGATAGAAAGTCAATAGTGGTGGCTTGGGGCTGAGGGTTAGAAGAGGAATTCTGATGAGTTATCATAAAAAAATATAAAAAATGTTCATTGACTGCGAATAGCTACGGAAATATTTGCAAAGCAATTGGTGGGTGGGAAATATTCTAAAATTAGATTGTGCTAATGATTGTACAACCCTGTGAATATGTTTTTAAAAACCTATGGGTTGTACAGATTATGTAGTGAGTTGTAACCAATGGGAATTATACTGATTTTTTAAATATTTTTATTAAGGTATGATTGATATACACTCTTACAAAGGTTTCACATGAAAGAACAATGTGGTTACTACATTTACCTATATTATCAAGACCCTACCCATACCCCAAAGCAGTCACTGTCCATCAGTGCAACAAGATGCCACACATCCACTATGTGCTTTCTTTGTGCTACACTGTTCTCCCCTTGACCCCCTACACCATGTGTACTAAACATAATATCCCTCAATCCCCTTCTCCCTCCATCCCCACCTGCTCTCCCACACCCCTCCCCTTTGGTAACCACTAGTTCATTCTTGGAGTCTGTGAGTCTGCTGCTAATTTGTTCCTTCAGTTTTGTTTCATTGTTATACTCCACAAATGAGGGGAATTATTCAGCGTTTGTCTTTCTCCACCTGACTTATTTCACTGAGCATAATGTCCTCCAGCTCCATCCATGTTGTTGTAAATGGTAGGATTTGTTTCTTTCTTATGGCCAAATAGTATTCTATTGTGTATATGTACCACCTCTTCTTTATCCATTCATCTACTGATGGACATTTAGGTTGCTTCCATATCTTGGCTATTGTAAATAGTGTTGCGATAAACATAGGGGTGCATATTTCTTTTTGAATCTGAGAAGTTGTATTCTTTGGGTAAATTCCAAGGAGGGGGATTCCCGGGTCAAATGGTATTTCTATTTTTAGTTTTTTTGAGGAACCTCCATATTGCTTTCCACAATGGTTGAACTAGCTTACCTTCCCACCAGCAGTGTAGGAGGGTTCCCCTTTCTCCACATCCTCACCAGCATTTGTTGTTTTTAGTCTTTTCGATGCTGGCCATCCTTACTGGTGTGAGGTGATATCTCATTGTGGTTTTAATTTGCATTTATCTGATGATTAGTGATGTGGAGCATCTTTTCATGTGTCTGTCGGCCATCTGAATTTCTTCTTTGGAGAACTGTCTCTTCAGATCCTCTCCCTATTTGTTAATCGGGATATTTGCTTTTTGGGTGTTGAGGCATGTAAGTTCTTTATATATTTTGGATGTTAACCCCTTGTAAGATATGTCATTTACAAATATATTCTCCCATACTGTAGGATGTCTTTTTGTTCTGTTGATGGTGTCCTTTTCCATGCAGAAACTTTTTTAGTTTGATATAGTCCCATGATTTCATTTTTGCTTTTGTTTCCCTTACTCGAGGAGATGCGTTCAGGAAGAAGTTGCTCATGCTTATATTCAGGAGATGTTTTCTAAGAGTTTTATGGTTTCATGACTTACATTCAGGTCTTTAATCCATTTCGAGTTTACTTTTGTGTATGGCGTTAAACAATAATCCAGTTTCATTCTGTTGCATGTAGCTGTCCAGTTTTGCCAACACCAGCTGTTGAAGAGGCTGTCATTTCCCCCATTCTATATCAATGGCTCCTTTATCGTACATTAATTGACCATATATGGTTGGGTTTATATCAGGGCTCTCTAGTCTGTTCCATTGTTCTATGGGTCTGTTGACCAGTACCAAATTGTCTTGACTACTGTGGCTTTGGAGTAGAGCTTCGAGTTGGGGAGCATAGTGCACCCATCTTTATTCTTCCTTCTCATAATTGCTTCAGCTATTTAAGGTCTTTTGTGGTCCCATATGAATTTTGGAACTATTGGTTCCACTTTGTTGAAAAATGTTTTTGGTATTTTGATAGGAATTGAATTGAATATATAGATTGCTTTAGGCAGTATGGCCATTTTGACAATATTAATTCTTATCCATGAGCATGGCCATGATTTATTGATATCTCCTTTAATTTTTCTTAAGGGTGTCTTGTAGTTTTCAGGCTATAGGTCTTTCACTTCCTTGGTTAGGTTTATTCTTAGATATTTTATTCTTTTTGATGCAACTGTGAATGGAATTCTTTTCCTGATTTCTCTCTCTGCTAGTTCATTGTTAGTGTATAGGAATGCCACAGATTTCTGTGTATTAATTTTGTATCCCACAACATTGCTGAATTCAGATATTAGATCTAGTAGTTTTGGCATGCAGTCTTTAGGGTTTTTTATGTACACTTTTATGTCATCTGCAAATGGACAGATTAACTTCTTCCTTGCCAATCTGGATGCCTTTTATTTCTTTGTGTTGTCTGATTGCCATGGTTAGGACCTCCAGTACTATTTTGAGTAGACCTGGGGAAAGTGGTAATCCTTGTCTTGTTCCCAATCTTAAAGGAAAAGCTTTCAGCTTCTCACTGTTAAGTATGATGTTCACTGTGGGTTTGTCATATATGACCTTTATTATGTTGAGGTACTTGCCCTCTATACCCATTTTGTTGAGTTTTTATCATGAATGGATGTTAAATTTTGTCAAATGCTTTTTCAGCATCTATGGAGATGATCATATAGTTTTTGTCCTTTTTGTTGATGTGGTGGATGATGTTGATGGATTTTTGAATGTTGTACCATCCTTGCATCCCTGGAATAAATCCCACTTGGTCATGATGGATTATCTTTTTTATGTTTTTTTGAATTTGGTCTGCTAATATTTTGTTGAGTATTTTGGCATCTATGTTCATCAGGCATATTGGTCTGTAATTTTCTGTTTTTGTGGTATCTTTGCCTGGTTTTGGTATTAGAGTGATGCTGGCCTCATAGAATGAGTTTGGAAGTACACCTTCTTCTTCTACTCTTTGGAAAACTTTAAGGAGAATGGGTATCAAATCTTCACTAAATGTTTGATAAAGTTGAGTGGTGAAGCTATCTGGTCCAGGAGTTTTGTCCTTAGGTAGTTTTTTTATTACCAGTTCGATTTTTTGTTAGTAATTGGTCTGTTTAGATTTTTTGTGTCTTCCTTGGTCAGCCTTGGAAGGTTGTATTTCTAAAAAGTTGTCCATTTCTTCTAGGTTATACAGTTTGTTAGCATATAATTTTTCATAGTATTCTCTAATAATTCTTTGTATTTCTATGGTGTCTGTAGTGATTTTTCCTTTCTCATTTTTGATTCTGTTTGTGTGTAGACTCTCTTTTTTCTTGAAAAGTCTGGCTAGGGATTTATCTGTTTTGTTTATTTTCTCAAAGTACCAGCTCTTGTTTTCATTGAAGTATTTTTCTAGGAAGTTGTCCATTTCTTCTAGGTTTTCCAGCCTCTTAGCATATAGGTTTTCATAGTATTCTCTAATAATTCTTTGTATTTATGTGGGGTCCTTCGTGATGTTTCCTTTCTCATTTCTGATTCTGTTGATGTGTGTTGATTCTCTTTTTCTCTTAATAAGTCTGGCTAGGGGCTTATCTATTTGGCTTATTTTCTCAAAGAACCAGCTCTTGGTTTCACTGATTTTTTCTATTGTTTTATTCTTCTCAATTTTATTTATTCCTTCTCTGATCTTTATTATGTCCCTCCTTCTACTGACTTTGGGCCTCATTTATTCTTCTTTTTCTAGTTTCATTAACTGTGAATTTAGACTGCTTATATGAGATAGTTATTCTTTCCTGAGGTAGGTCTGTATTGCAATATACTTTCCTCCTAGCATGGCCTTGGCTGCATCCCACAGATTTTACCATGTTGAATTATTGTTGTCATTTGTCTCCATATATATTGCTTGATCTCTGTTTTTATTTGGTCATTGGTCCATTGGTTATATAGGAGCATGTTTTTAAGCTTCCATGTGTTTGTGGGATTTTAAATTTTCTTTGTGTAATTTATTTCTAGTTTCATTCCTTTGTGGTCTGAGAAACTGTTTGGTACAATTTCAATCTTTTTGAATTTACTGAGGCTCTTTTTGGGGACGAGTATATGATCTATTGTTGAAAATGTTCCATGTGCACTTGAGAAGAATGTGTATTCTGCTGCTTTTGGATGTAGAGTTCTGTAGATGTCTATTAGGTCCATCTGTTCTAAAATGTTGTTGAGTGCCTCTCTGTCCTTACTTATTTTCTGTGTCATTCATCTGTTCCTCAGAGTGAGTGGAGTGTTGACGTCTCCTAGAATGAATGCATTGCATTCTATTTCCCTTTTTAATTCTGTTAGTATTTGTTTCACATATGTAGGTGCTCCTGTGTTGGGAACATAGATATTTATAATGGTTAATGGTTATATATTTTTGATGGTTTGACCCCTTTATTATTATGCAATGTCCTTCTTTGTCTCTTGTGACTTTCTTTGTTTGGAAGTCTATTTTGTCTGATACTAGTACTGCAACTCCTGCTTTTTTCTCCCTATTGTTTGCATGAAATATCTTTTTCCATCCCTTCACTTTTAGTCTGTGTATGTCTTTGGGTTTAGAGTGAGTCTCTTGTAGGTAGCATGTAGATGGGTCTTTTTTTTTAATCCAGTCAGTGACTATGTTTTTGATTGATGCATTCAGTCTATTTACATTTAGGGTGATTATTGATAGGTATGTACTTACTGCCATTGCAGACTTTAGATTCGTGGTTAACAAAGGTTCAAGGTTAAATTCCTTATTATCTAAGAGTCTAACTTAAGTCACTATATGCTATTGCAAACACAATGTAAGGGTTCTTTTCTTTTTCTCCTCATTTTTCTTTCTTCTCCATTCTTTGTACGTTAGGTATCATATTCTGTACCCTTGGTTGACTTTGGGGATAGTTAATTTAATTTTGCATTTGCTTAGTAATTACCTGTTCTACTTTCTTTACTGTGATTTTATTACCTCTGGTGACAGCTATTAAACTTTAGGAACACTTCCATCTATAGCAGTCCCTTGAAAATAGACTGTAGAGATGGCTTGTGGGAGGTAAATTCTTTCAGCTTTTGCTTATCTGGAAATTGTTTAATCCCTCCTTCATATTTAAATGATAATGTTCCCAGATAAAGTAATCTTGGTTCTAAGTCCTTCTGCTTCATTGCATTAAATACATCATGCTACTCCCTTCTGGCCTTTAAGGTTTCTGCTGAGAAGACTGATGTTAGCCTGATGGGCTTTCCTTTGTATGTGATCTTATTTCTATCTCTGGATGCTTTTAGCAGTCTGTCCTTATCCTTGATTTTTGCCATTTCAATTACTATATGTCTTGGTGTTGTCTTCCTTTGGTCCCTTGTGTTGGGAGATCAGTGGAGACACCCAACACAAGGAACCTGAGAGACTATCTCCTTCTACAGATTAGGGAAGTTTTCAGCAATTACCTCCTCAAAGACACTTTCTATCCCTTTCCCTCTCTCTTCTTCTTCTGGTATTCCTATAATGCAAATATTGTTCCATTTGGATTGGTCACACAGTTCTCTCAATATTCTTTTTTTATTAGAGATCTTTTTATCTCTCTGTGCCTCAGCTTCTTTGTTCCTATTTCATTTACCATCTCCTCCACTGTATTCAATCTGATTTTAATACCCTCCATTGTGCTCTTCAATGATTGGATCTCTGACTGGAATTCATTCCTGAGTTCTTGAATATCTTTCTGTACCTCCATTAGCATGTTGATGATTTTTATTTTGAACTCCCTTTCAGGAAGAGTCATGAGGTCCATGTCATCTTTCTCAGGGGTTATATTAATTTTACTCTGTACTAAGTTCCTTTGGCATTTCATATTTGTATATGGCACCCTGTAGTGTGCAGAAGCTCTACTCTCTGGAGGTGCTCAGACCCTGAAGCAATGTTTGAGGTTGCAGGGGAGTGGTATTGGTGCCTGGGGGTAGGAAAGAGTGGTTTCCTACTTCCCAGCTGCTATGCCTGTCTCCTCTGTGAACCAGCGACCTGAGCACACAGGTATAAGCTTTTGTCCCAGAGCAGCTGGATAATATGGATCCCTGCTTTCCACAAGCAGCTGGAATCTCAGTCTCTCTGGGAATTCTGCCTTTCTTAGCTTTCCAATCCCATAATCATGAAAGTATCATGCAAGCACCATGAAATGTAGGTTTGTGCTCCCAGAGCAGATCCCAGAAGGTAGGTATTCAGCAGTCCCAGGCCTCCACTCCCTCTCTGCTGCATTTCTCTTCCTCCCACCAGTGAGCTGGGGTGGGGGAAGGACTTGTGTCCCACCATGCCACAGCTTTGGTACAGTTCCCTGTTCCATGAATTATGCTCTTTTCTCCAGGTGTATGCAGTCTGGTGCAGTCTTCTTTCCTGCTGCTCTCTCCAGATTAGTTGTATTAATTATATTTTTGTATTATATGTGGTTTTAGAAGGAAGCCTCTTGTCTTACCTCTCATGCCACCATCTTTAATATTTTCTCTATACTGTTTTTAAAAAGAAAAGAAAGTATATATACCAAAGATTTTAAATGTGTCTCTTGGTCATAGAAAGGCCTGTATTATTAAAGCAAAGTCTTAAGTAGTGATTTGCATAGGGAAAACTTAAGGGGCTTCTTTGCCACTTTACTCCCATTGTTGTGCCTCAAGGCACGGCTCATTAATCCACTAACCATCCTCCCTCAGCCTTTTCCCTCTGATGTCACAATATGACTGATTTCTGATTTTTGTTTCCCTTTCTGTACTGAGTTTCCCTCTTAGGTAACCCAGCTTTTATATTTTCAGAGGACACATTCTGGCTGCTTCTTCCATTTTCATTCATTCAGTTGATTGCATAGCTCACAACACTAGGCCTATTTCCAATGCCAAGGTTTTCTGATGGCCTCGAATGGGCTGATCTAATGGTGACTCCTTGCTATATAAATATGTTGTATCTAAATATTAGAAGACAATCAGCACTTGGAAGATCAGAAATATTTTAAGTAATGTTAGAACACAAGTTAAAACATAAATTCTTAATAAGAAAGTGTTCTGCTCTTTGTAAGTGTTGTAGCTTCCAAAAAAGGAAGATTATAGTAATAATTTAGAGAGTTCACAGAAGGATAAAAAAGGATCTGCATATTTTTTAAGTATTTTTGCTACATCCGCTTACTGTTAGGAACCAGTTAGTGTGCAGTGCAGATCTAAGGGAACCCTAACTGTCCTATGTGCTCCACTGGACATCCTCTTAAATTGAAGCCAAGTCAGCACTTTATGGGTCAGCAGCAGGGACTCAATTTTATGACAACCTTCCAGTTCCATTGAAGGCACATTTCCCTCTCATCAACTAAATGTTGAGAGTCCTTTTGTGACTGGCAAGCAGCATTACATAGGGTGTGTGTGTAGATTCAGGTTAATCTCTTATGGACCTCTGAGGTGTGGAATAAGCAGTTGAACTATTTTGGCCAAAAATTTCCCATGTAAACATTAGGTTACCTTAATGACTATCAAGGGATTTATACAGAGACACTGGGAAGGAATTCCAGTTACCATATCATTTGTTTCTTAGGAGAAAAGGAGGATGAGTTATATGTACATATATATTTTTTCTTCTTTCCTATGGTCTGAATGGTTCTGGCTCTCCAAAATTCACGTGTTGTAATTTTATCCCTTAAAGGTGATGGTGTTGGGAGTAGTATCTTTGATAGATGGTTAGGTCATGAGGATAGAATGTCCAAAACAGAAGCTCTAGGAGATGCTTATCTCCATCCTCCATGTAAGCACCCATCAATAAGACCAGAGCTATGAACTGTGAAGAGAGCTTTCCCCAGACACTGAATCTGCTGGCACCATGCTCTTAAATTTCTAGTCTCCAGAGCAGTGACAAACAGACTTCTGTTACTTATAAGCTTTCTAGTCTGCGCACTGTGGTGTTTTGTTTGTTATTGCACTGTGGTCAGAAACATATCTTTCTCTGTGTATATGTATTTATACATATAAATAAACAAATAAGTATGCACCTATAATTGCAAATGTATATGTACACCAAAGTCAATACAGATCCACTACTGTTGTTTTTTTATCTGGATGGATGTATTTTCTCACTACTGAGTTCTTTGCCTATTTTGGACATTAACCCTTATAAGGTATATTATTTGCAAGGATTTTCTCCCAATCACCAATTTGCCTTTACATTTTGTTGATGGGTTCCTTTGTTGAACAGACATTATTTAGTTTGATGTATATAGTTTCTTATTTTTGCTTTTGTTGCATTTGTTTTGGTGTCTTATGCAAAAAATTATTGCAAGCAAAACATCAAGGAGTTTACTGCCTATGTTTTCCTTTAAGAGTTTTGTGGTTTCAGATTTTACATTCATATCTTTAATCCATTTAGGATTTATTTCTGTGTATGGTATTTGATAGTGGTACAGTTTCATTCTCTTGCATATGGATATACAGTTTTCCTAACATCACTCACTGAAGAGGCTATCTTCTTCCTCTGTATTAGCTTGGTTCCTTTGTCATAAATTAATTGACCATATATTCATGGGTGTATTTCCTTCTCAAATGGTTTCTCTGCATCTATTGAGCTGATATTATGGTTTTAAATATTCATTTGGTTAATGTGGTGTATCACATTGATTGGTTTGTGGATGATGTTGCATTCTTGCCTCACTTAAATAAATGCCAGTTGATTATGATGTATGATGGCTTCAGTGTATTATTGAATTCTTTTAGCTAATTTCTTATTGCATATCTTGGCACCAATGATCATCAAGAATAATGGCCTGTAATTTTCTTTTCTTGTAGTGTCCTTGTGTGTGATTTTATTATCATGTGATGTTGGCTTTGTAAAATGAGTTTGACAATGTTCCCTCATCTTCTAATATTTGGAAGAGTTTTAGAAGGGCTAGTGTTAATACCTTAATAATTTTTTAAAAACATTTAAAGTATTTTAGCAAAGAAACACTGGTTTTCTTGCTCTTATTCAAATATAACAGGGACATTCCTACCTCAGGCTTTTTGAACTGAATGGTTCTTCTTCCTGTAATGCACTTCCCAAGATATTTGCAAAGGTTACATTTTTTCTCACCTTTGGGTACTTGTTTAAATTTTGCATTCTAAGTGAAGTCATTCTGGATGGTCAAATTTAAATAATCAGCCTCACTCAAAAAACTTATAGATCTCTTTGCTAATTTATTTTCTCCCCACAGTATATTAATCACATTGTAATATACCACATATTTGAATATTTATGATTTTTTAATTTTTTACAAGGACACACACTTAGGAAACCAGCGTAGCATTTACCCAAGAACAAAATAGGTCACAGGGACAAAAAAGATGGGAGACATAAAACTCCCAAACCAGATGGCTACATTGCTGAATTTTTTCAGACTTTTAGAGAAGACTTAATGCCCATTCTTAAAGTTTTTCAAAAAGTGGAAGAACAGGGAATACTTCCAAACTCATTCTTTGAAGCTGGCATCACTCTAATACCAAAATCAAACAAAGACACCACAAAAAAATAAAATTACAGACCAATATCCCTGATGACAGATGCAAAAATCCTCAACAAAATATTAGCAAACCTAATTCAAAAATACATCAGAAAGATTATCCATCATAATCAAATGGGATTTATTCAGGGTTGCAATGATGGTACATTATTCAAAAATCCATCAACATCATCCACTACATCAACAAAAAGAGGACAAAAATCACATGATCATCTCCATAGACGTTGAAAAAGCATTTGACAAAATTCAATATCCATTCATGATAAAAACTCTCAACAAAATGGGTATAGAGGGCAAGTACCTCAAAATAATAAAGACCATACAAGACAAATCCGCAGCCAACATCATACTTAACAGTGAAAAGCTGAAAGCTTTTCCTCTAAATCAGAAGCAAGACAAGGATGACGACTGTCTCCACTTTTATTCAACATAGTTCTGGAGGTCCTAGCCATGGCAATCAGATACCACAAAGAAATAAAAGGCATCCAGATGTCATGGAACAAGTTAAACTGTCACAATGACATGATATTGTTCATAAAAAACCCTAAAGAATCCACTCCAAAAGTACTAGAACTAAAAACTGAATTCAGCAATGCTGTAGGACATAAAATTAATACACAGAAATGTGTTGCATTAATATATACTAATGATGCACTAGCAGAAAGAGAAATCAGGACAATTCCATTTACAATTGCATCAAAAAGAATAAAATACCTAGGAATAAACCTAAACAAGGAGATGAAACACCTATACCATGAAAATTACAAGATGCTCTTGAAAGAAATTAAAGGAGAAACCAAGAAATGGAAATACATCCCATGCTCATGGATAGGAAGAATTAATATTGTCTATTGCCATCCTGCCTTAAAGAATCTACAGATTCAATACAATCCCTATCAAAATACTGAGAGCATTTGTCAATGAACTAGAAAAAAATAGTTCTAAAATTCATATGGAAGCAACCACAAAAGACCCTAAACAGCCAAGCCATCAGGGGAAGGAAGAATAAAGCTGGGGGAATTTCACTTCCCAACTTCAAGCTCTACTGCAAAGTCACTGTAATCAAGACGATTTGGTAACTGGCACAAGAACAGACCCATAGATCAATGGAATAGAATAGAGTATCCAGATACAAACCCATACATATATGGCCAATGAATGTAATAAAGGTGCCATGGATATACAATGGATAAATGACAGCCTTTTCAAAAACTGATGTTGGCAAACTGGACAGCTAGATGTAAAAGTGAAACTAGATTACTCTCTAACTCCATACACAAAAGTAAACTCGAAATTGATAAAAGACCTGAATATAATTCCTGAAACATAAAACTCTTAGAAGAAAACGTAGGCAAAAATCTCTTGAATATATATGAGAAACTTTTTCCTGAACACATTTCCTTAGGTAAGGGAAACAAAAGCAAAAATGAACAAACAGGACTACATCAAGCTAAAAAGCTTCCATATAGCAAAGGACACTATCAACAGAACAAAAAGGCATCCTACCATATGGGAGATTATATTCGTAAATGACATATCTGATAAGGGGTTGACATGCAAAATATATAAAGAACTCACAAGCCTTAATAACCTAAAAGTAAATAACACAGTTAATAAATGGGCATAGAATCTGAACAGACACTTCTCCAAAGAAGAAATTCAGATGGCCATCAGGCACATGAAAAGATGCTCCACATTGCTAATCATCAGAGAAATGCAAATTAAAACCACAATGAAATGTCACCTCACACCAGTTAGGTTGGCCAACATCCAAAAGACAAGCAACAACAAGTGCTGGCGAGGATGCAGAGCAAAAGGAACCCTCCTACACTGCTGGTGGGAATGTAAACTAGTTCAACCTTTGTGGAAAGCAGTATGGGGGTCCCTCAAAAAAATGAAAATAGAAATATCATTTGACCCAGAAATTCTACTCCTAGGAATTTACTAGAAATTTCCTAGAAATTCTACTCCTAGGAATCAAGCAAGATCCCTGATTCAAAAAGACATATGCGTCCCTATGTTTATCACAGCACTATTTACAATAGTCAAGATATGCAAGCAACCTAAGTGTCCACTGGTAGATGAATGGATAAAGATCTGGTACATATGCACAATGGAATATTACTCAGCTATGAGAAGAAAACAAATCCTACCATTTATAACAATATGGATGGAGATAGAGGGTATTATGCTTAGTGGAATAGGTTGGGCAGAGAAAGACAAGTACCAAATGATTTCACTCATTTGTAGCATATAACAAAGCAAAAACTGAAGGGAAAAAAACAGCAGCAGACTCAGACTCCTGGAAGGTACTAGCACTTGCCAAAGAGAAGAAGGTCAGGAGGGTGGGTGATAAGGGAGGGAGAAGGGGATTAAGGATCTTATGATTAGCACACATAATGTAGGGGGAGCACGGGGAAGGCAGTATAGCACAGAGAAGACAAGTAGTGACTCTACAGCATCTTACTATGCTGGTGGACAGTGACTGTAATGGGGTGTACGGTGGGGACTTGGTGATAGGGGGGAATGTATTAACCACAATGTTGCTCATATGAAACCTTCATAAGATTGTATATCAATGACACCTTAATAAAAAGTAAAAGAAAGACTGGAGACACAAGTCCCCATGTATGAGAGACTCTATATAAATTTAAGCATGGCTCAACTATTAATGAAAAAAGGAGGGGTTCTTAGCGTTAGGAAAGCTGCCTTACTATGTGGAGGAAATGCAACTGGATATCTATCAACTAATCCAAGTGTGAATTATAGCTGTTTCTATGACATTAATATTAAGGATAAGCAATATATCTATTTTTCTTAGGGAAGTGTAGCTATTTCTGTTATAAAAATCATTGTGACCTGGAGTTGGGAAGAGCTTCTCAGCCAAATGTCCAGTGCAGAAATTACAGGTGAAGCATCTGATAAGGCAGTGTCTGAGATGAATCATGATGGCAATATGGCATGAACTGCAGAAAATGTAATATAATACAACACCTCAATCATGAAAAGGGCAAAAGTGGAAAAAAGGTATAAAGAGAAGGACAGGCTGGGAAAGTGAGAGGGACAGACCCAGCAGAAGAGGGAGAAAGAAGAGGAGGAGACAGAGAAGAAGTGCAGCCTATTTTGACTTTAGGACACCTTGCTGAAGTCTTCATATTCTTGAATCTCTGGAAACATTTGATATCAAGTCATGATTGGTATCCCACCTGTCTTCCTAAAGCTGTGACACCTCCTCCAGGAGCAGTATCTTTTATCTGTAGAGGAAGATTTATGTAAGAAAATCATTCAGAGCTCCATAACATTGAGTTTTAGCTTCTGCTGTGTTAATAGGTAGGCACAAGTGGTCATAGGTCACAAATTCCAATCCCTGGGTGGAATTGGAAGCCTTTGGGAAGAAAGGCTAGCATGGGAATTGATGAGGGGTCAGCACGTTTACTAATTTCAGAACTCAGATCGCTATCCTGACAGGGACTTAGGATGTTCTGGTGCTCTAAGTGTGTCTCAAAACACTGGCTAGGAAATACCAGAAGCAGACCTTCTTAGGGGGTGTATTTTAAATCTCACTAGTCCCATGTATGTAGCTGGTGAAGAAATGGAAGGAAATGAACACAGGCAATTACACCCAACTATTTGGTCACAAATGTTCACCTTAATTGGAATTACCTGTAAGAGTCATCCTAAGAGTTTCACGGATCCCACTGAAAACCAGGGTCCAACTTCAGGCAGCATCTTTCCCTTTGTGTCTATGTGGGCGTCACAGATTCTGCTTGAGGTATTTGTAATGAGGACCATTTACTAAGTAGAGATCATGGGCAAAGTGAGAAAACAGCGGAAGGTTACAAAAATTAAAAGTTACTTCTTTGGAGGGATTTTTAAAAATCTGTACTTAATTAGAACAAGTGAGAAAGTGAGGGAGTGGAAGTGAGGAAGAAAATATGAAGGTAGGCATAGACGTAATGTAAAGATACCATATGAAGAAGAGAAAGCACAGAGTATGAGTCAAAGAATGCATTTGTGGACAAATGCCCCTGGAGTTTTGAATGGATCAACTCCTTAAACGGAAAACAAAGGCAATCTGTATTGTCTTTTATCTTTACTGCCTTTACATATGTAAAAGAATCTATGCAGACAACACTATCATTATCCCTTGTTGAATAACAGAATGTACATGATTTAAAAACTGATGCTATAGTTTTGAATATTTTGAGCACTTCTTGAAGTTGAAAGCAAAATTATTTCTTTTACAGGAACCGTGTGGGCTCAGCACTTACTAAGCCTGATTTATTGTGAAGAGTATCGCAAAAGAACTGCAAATGTGGACACAGTTTATCGAGTCCGCCATCTTGAATACAGTCCCGACCCAAGTGACCTTGACAGAAGCCCTTCTCCTCGTCTGTTCTGTAGCCACATTCCGTACTACTTGGCTCCCAGAGGGCTGAAGAAACAAAAAGCCAAAGTAGGAAAGAGATGATGCCTGCTCAAAGATTGTTCTTTTCATTACTTCATTTTCCATTACACTGATACTACATGCATCTAATTGTTATCTAATGTGCTATTTTGCATACTGTAATTTTCATTAGCATTTGCATTCTTATTTATAACATTTAATTTTATTTTCACCTTGTCCTTTTCTCATTATATAATAATACAGGTTATTTAAAAGTAAAGCATACTTTATAAATGTATAAATATATACATTTATATATTTTACATTAAAGAATATATTATAATAGCATATATAATACATATATGATATTTGTCTCTAATTTTAAATTATCTCTATCAATAAGTATACACATAAATACCAGAAATTTCTTTTCCTTTCCCTCTAGGGCCTTCTCTGCTTCCCTAGACATTCCCGATTTATTTCCCATTACCTATCAAAGCTCAACCTTCATGAAAAATCAAAGGATCTTCAAAACAAATCAGTCTTCTCTATAGAGTGATTCTTTCTCCCTCTCGTTGATCTTTCCTGGATCAATCATCTCCATGTATTGAAAATTTTAGGTCTTGGCTACTTTCCTTGCTCTCACTTTTGCTCCCATCACTCACAGAATAATTTCAAAGTTCATGTGAATTGTCTTCTGGCAGGGTCACACAAGGAGAGGCCAACAAGGCACCAGTGCCCAAAGTCCAGGGAGGACCTCACTTTCAGGGTGCAACAAATGCACAAAGTTCCTTCTTCAAGTTTGCCCCCAGGCCCTGCCCTGGCCTCCTTCCATTCCCAATCCCACCAACCTCAGTGTGAAATTCCCAACACCAGTGATCTTTCCTCCACTGACCTCAGCTCCCCTTCTAACCCTCTTATAAACTATTTATTTATGGTGCTCATTGCTTTCTGAATTAAATATGAATATATATATATATATATATATATTAGCTTATTATCTTTTTTTTGACATGAGTGTGAAACCATGAGAAAGTACAGGTTTGTTCAAGGCTGAGTTCGCAATGCTGAAAACAGTGGCCCTCAAGTAGTGGACTTGAAGGAAGGACTCACCCGTAATTGCACTAATTAAATCATGACTTCAAGCCCCTTGTTCAGAATGCTGCCTCCTAGTCTGCCTGTTCCTTGCTGGCATTCCCATCCCAGCCTGTGTCAGCATCATTCAGGATCCATCCCCTCCAGTCTTCTGGCGAAGAGAGCCCTACTTCCTCACTGTATTTTAGTACTCTGCTCCCTTCTTTCTAAAGCCACTTGCTCCTTTTGTCTCTGTTATTATCAGCTGGGAAACCCTAACTCTTACAACACAACTGGAATGCATTCCTAACTTGTTCAGAGATCTGAGTGACTAGGATAAAATATAAATATTTCAAAGTTGTGCCTGGCCTTTAATCTGGCCAAAGTTCTCAAATTCTATTACTTTAAATGTTTCACTTTCTTGGTTTACAAAATGAATATATATTTTCTTTCTTCTTTGGAAACCTCAACAACATTCTGCTCCAAGCCTCCAGAGAGTTAATGACCTACTTTTCAAAATGTTACCCTCACTGGTGTCCCCTCAGTGCCCTTCTTAAAAGAAAAAGTGCAGTGTGTACACTGTATCTGTTCCTTCCTATTAGAAATCAGCCTCTCTGTGGTCAGAGTCTGTTTTTGTCATCCCCAGTGTGCATCAAATGGGGTGATTTTGTCTCCATTGGATATTTGGAACTGTCTGGAGGCGTTTTGGCTGGGGTTGTGCTGGTACTGCTGGTTTGTTGTGAGATGAGACCAGGAATGCTATTAAATAGGCAACATTGCACACCGGAAGAGCCTACAATGGAGAATTAATTGGTCCAAAATAACAGAATAGCCCCTTTGGGAAACTTGTTCTATCCTCAGATTTGGCATGAGTAATAATTTCCTTCTTTTCAACTCATCATCAATTTCTCCTTCTTTCCTGATCATACTCTTTGGCACAGAATCATGTTGTCATTTTACACATTTTTGAAAGAGACAGAACTCTGCTTCTTCCATATCAATTTTTAGCTGCTGCTTTTCTGTTCTTTGAGCTAATCTGACAAAAATTGACTTTGGCCTCTAACTTTCATTCATGCCTCAAAGTCAATATCACATATTTCTTACATTTTATAAACCAAGGACTCAATTTCCTATCATCTTATATGGTCTATCCATGGCATCTAACATAGTTGATTGTTTTCCCCTTCTTTACATGTTTTCTTTTCCTATTTTATCAAGTAAAAGTAGAAATGTAGGAAACCTTTAACAATTTGAAAACATTTAGATAATGAGTTAACCTAACTTGTTGACTCTAATGTTAGGTCTTTGTGTTTTGTTTTGTTTGGTTTGGTTTTGCTTATTCAGAAAAATCAGCCCCTGCATTATTTAGGGTTTTCTCTAATGGTACAGTGTGCATCTGAGATACTTTTCCTTCCTCCTTCTGGCTTTTCCTTATCTGTTTAACCTCTAAGTGCTGATCCTGGAAGTATCTGACCTGGCCTTCTCCATCTCTCCCTCTGCACTTATTACTTAGTTCATATTACATAACACCACAGCTTTAAATAAAATGTATATACTGATAACTTGCATGATTGTCTACCTAAAGAGGCAGGAACTCTTATGCTGTGATTACACTGTCACTTTAAATAAACAACAGACATATGACAAGAAGTAATTCACAAACCATAGTTAGAGACATGAGGAATCATAACAAGGGGCTGAAAATGAATTCTTTGCTTCACCTATTATCCTTTGCAAAAGTGCCATTCATTTATTTACAGAAATATCAGTCATCATTGATATTTGTTTGATATAATCAAACACTTTGTTGATTTCAAACAAGTGCCATGGCTACAAGACTCTCCTTCCTTGGCAGTGTGGGTCACTTAGGGACAAGACGAGCATAGAAATACTGAGAATCCATCAATTCATCTCCTGTCATGAATCTTTGTCACCAGGCACTGCACAGGGAGGGGAAAGGTGGCTAAAACCTTCTCTTTACCTGAACTGGATGTTCGCCAAGAAGAGAAACAACAGATACACATGTCAATTCTCAACAGAGATGCAAGGTCTGGGGATTATAGAGTGATGCTGAATGTTCTGTACACACAGAGAATAAGGCCCTTAAACATGGACTGGGAAGATATAAATGATATTTTGTATTCCTGTAAGATTAGCTTGCTTATTGTTGTTAAGGAATTATTTCTTCTAGTTGATTATCATAAACAATGTTTTAAGTGAACCCTCTATTCCTTTCATGTAAAAAATACTTGACGAATAAGTAACCTGTGTGTGCCAAGCAGTTGCATTTCCTCTGTCAGTACAGAAGATGTTAAGTGTACACTGAAGGGTAAGAATAACACACTTTGAGTTCTATTTTTGTATTGAAATGTGTTAGTAAGGTGTTCCAGTTCTCATAGAATTTTATAGTTTATGAAGCACTTACATCTGCATTAGCTATTTATTGCAGGGGAGAACGATGTTGCTCTCTCCACCTGGGAAGTTAAGAAGAGGTGAATCCTGAGATGGGTCTTGAAGAGCTATTGATAGTCCAGGCCAAGCAGGGAGGGAGAGACATTGAGGGAATGAGGAAGTTGAATACAAAGATGACAACTGAGCACATACACGACATGGTTGGGAAGTTGTGGATACTCACATTAATTGGTCCCATACAATTGAAGTGCCTTCAGGGGAAATTATGATGGAATGAAAGGAACAGTAACAATGATTCCCTCTTTTTCCTGCAGATTATTTATTTATACAGGAATCCTAAAGATGTTATGTGCTCATTTTTTCATTTTTCAAAAATGCTGAGTGTACTGAAACCATCAGCCAATATGGAGGAATTTATGGAACTCTTTTTAGAAGGAAAAGGTAACTGACCTTATAAACCTAGCCATAAGTTCAGACCTGTGGGAAGTTTTTCAGTTTAGTGAATCTGGCAGAGGAGTATTGGTGAAATGGAATAGAGTGGGTTCAGTGTGCCATTTATCAAGCCATTGGTGGGGTTATCTTGAATACAAATTCTACTCACTGTCACACAAACTCTGCATATTGTTAAGATTACAAAGTCATGCTATAAGTAAATATTTATATTTGATCATGATAGGAGTGTGAACAGATTTGGAACTCAGAGGTTTCTGTTCTAGTTCAGCCGAAAAGGGAGCTCAGTGTAGATCACAGTA
Organism: Manis javanica; assembly: GCF_040802235.1. NCBI lineage: Eukaryota > Metazoa > Chordata > Mammalia > Pholidota > Manidae > Manis > Manis javanica. Next base: position 36,564,555 of record NC_133168.1, read on the forward strand.
GGTTTGGGGCTTTCGCAGTACATAGTATATAGTGCGTGTGGCAACATCCAGAGGCTTCTATGGGAGAAAGTTCTGTTCTGCATTGTGTTCTGGGGAGTCAGTGTGGCTGGTAGACCAGGAGAAAGGCCTGCTGTGATAGAGATGATGTTCTGGCACAGGAGAAGTAAGTTTAGGTTCTGCATCCTGTCCAGAGCTGAAGGAACTCCTCAGGGAGTGCACATGGTCCACTGAGTGGAGCAGCTCTATGTGCCTTTGGGGTCAGTGGGAGGAGTGGATCAGAGGGAATTTGTTCCTATGACTGTTGATTTTTTTTCCCTTATTAATCCAACTTTTAAATGCTTTTCTATTTATTTAAAACATGTTTGTAAGAAAAAAAACTACTTATCCTTAAATGCACACGATATTTTCCTGGTGGCACACGGGTGATTCACCTGTTAATCATGTGACAGAGAACAAACTGCCATCTAGCAACAGTGTTTCTTTCCCTTCTATTATTGTTACTAAACATTATAAGTTTTTTTGTTAAGTATATATTGTTACTGCACCTCATAAGAAGGCTATAGCTTATTTCTTAACCTCTCCAACACATTTATCTAATTCCTTCTCTATCTTCCCACAGTACTGGGAAGTCTTTGGTTTGACCATATCAGAGGTTGGTGCGAGCACAAAAGTCACTTCAATATTCAGTTCATAATGTATGAGAACATGATAAAGGTGAGAAGAGATTATAGCTCTATTTTAACCTACATTGTAACCCTGCCTGACCTAATGAACTGATGATTTCATATCTGGAATTCTCGAAGACAATATTGAGTTAGAGATCCAAGATGCAGTGTTACAGAGACTTTTTCCATGTCATCTCCATATTCTATTTGCTAGGTTTTCATTTACAGTATGGATTTAAATTTTCTTTTAATAAACATATGTGTGTGAGGGGTTTGTGGGTATATGCAGGGCTTCAAATGCTTGATTATTTTGAACCAGAATAGTTCTTTCTCAGTCAAGTTTATACTTTCTATGTTATACATTATTCATCCTTTTGACATTCTGGATTTAGTTTATCACACTGGGATATATTTGTTGTGAAATATAATCTTGTGAGCCTTCTGCTGAGTAAGCCTGATAGGACAATTTAAAATGAAATGTCTGTGTTTCTTTAAGAAAAGTGCAGCTCCTAATAAGAGTCAATTACAAGTGGTTGAAGCATAAGGATATCCACTGTTTGTTGACTGAAATCTAGAGTCAGGCTATCATGAGGCTGGTTATGTCAGCTAAAGGATGTCATAAATGTTCCAAGAATTTTCTATTTCCTTTTTTTATCGTATTTGGTGTGGCATTGATCCTCCTCTCATATTTGGAAGATGGTTGTCATTGTGCCAATCTCATGTCCTGTGAGGACAGGATAGACAGCACCCACAGTGAAAATAGAAGGAACAGGAACATTAAGGACTTTTTCCCTTGCTCTGTTCTCAGTTTCACCCTAGGAGGAAAATCAATCTCAGAAGTTTCTATTTGACTGTGTCTTTGTGTTTCAATGCCAAAAGTGCATCAGTCACCTCTCTAGACTTATCTGTGTAAAGGGGAGTGGTACTGTCATTAGGATCTCAGCTCAAACAAGACCTGTCCTGGAACTGCTGCCAGGATACCAGAAGGGATCTTTTAGCAGGAAAGATGAGGATGAGCAGAAATGCAGGCAACAACTAATGGCTGCACCAGCTGAATGTTCATGGCCAGCTTTGGTCAAAATCTACCCCTAAGTCATGATAGAATCCTAGATTCTCCTGTTGAGTCTATAACAGCTACCAAGAGAGATTCAAGTATCTGGATGGGTTTGCATCCCTCCTCCCAGTAGGGCTTCCTCAGTGCCTCCAGACACTTCTGACCTTCTCATCCCTGGCCTATTCCCAGCTACCTGCAGGGAATCTGAATATCTAACTTTTCTGTGAACTGACACCTCACAAGTTCCATGCAACCACAGTATTGTATATCTTGACCCTTTAGTCTAGATTATGTATTTCCAACATTGCCTCCCCAGGAAAACTCTGTTTCCATTTAAGACTTATGACATATTTTTCTTGCTCCCTGAAATTTTCTCTGAAATCTGTTGCACACTGACTCTCTCCCATGTGTTGATATACTCAATGCAAGCTCTGATTCCATTGCTATCCCTCTGGTCAATTGCACTGTCAAACAGGGCCGTGTCTGATAAATAGTAGCTGCTCATGAGGTTTTCTGTTGAGCACAGATAAAACGAAATGTGAGTGCTCTTGAAGTACACCAAAATCAGGAGTAAAACTCTTGACAAAGGAAAAACTAATTTACCAAGAAAGAATAAATGAACTACCTTCCCATTGTGTAATTTCAAATTTATAACCAACATAACAAATTACATTTTTCTTTCCATGTTGTTGTTTCATTGTGGCATTTGCTCAAGTATTCTTTGTTATAATTTGCCTAATGTATCAGTCTCTGCTTTACTTCAGGATCTGAGAAGTTCTACATTAAAAGTCTGTAAATTTCTGGGGAAAGAATTGAGTAAGGAAGACATGGATGCTGTTGTGAGTCAGGCCATGTTTGAAAACATGAAGTCTGACCCACGTGCAAATTATGAAAACGTACTAAAGAGACGACATGATTTGAGAAGAACAGATGGCCATTTCCTTCGCAAAGGTGAAGTTCAGCATGAAATTTTTTTGTTTTGTGATGTAAATCATCCAAAGTTCAGCATTTTTATTATTTTGAACCAGAATATTTCTTCTGGACCTCTTGCCAGCATTTCCCATAATGGAGCACTCCTTGTCCCATTCCCTCCTCCACACAGTTGATTTCTTTGTGTTTTCTGTTCCATGCTCTTTATGAGACTATATTATTTGGTCCCTGAAAGTGGACCTACTGAGGAGTAACCTACAATCACAAGGTCTTTACATGTCCCCTACAAATCTACCAATGCCTAGCACAGAACCTGCAACAAAATGGATGTTCATTCAGTGTTAGATGGTTTCCCTTCATTAATATGGCCACGTTACAATGATGAGTTAATGACGTGTCTGTTGGGCCTCACTGGCTGCTTTTACATTTTCACAATTTTTCTGAACATCCTCCTGGTGTGAATTAAAAGAACACATTTGCTATTCTCTGCCGTGAGAAGTGACTATTATGTACTATTATGTATGTATTATGTATCTTATATCAAATCAGAATCTCATATCATAACTTAGAGAAATATCTCATTTATCTGGCCTAATGGTGAGTGATATTTATAATTGAATTAAATCATTATACAACTGATACTATTGAACATATTGAATTATTTTACAATCTTTCCAAATAAGACCTTATCACCTTTTAACTGAGGATGAGTAGATTGTGTAATACAGAATTACAGATAAAGATTTTTATTTAATTATAGAGTTCTATGCCTCTATGTCAAGCAATAAACATTGACTTTTTCTAAAAGTTTCTTTTGTATCCCTTCATCTCTTAGGTACATCTTCCCCCTTCTCTTAAGAAATTGAAGCAGTGGTAGCAGAGAGCCTATCTCAAGGGCCTTTCCCTTTACCCCAGCACAGACTGTTGTGTTGTAGATACTAAGACCATTGTCATTTGTCATTATTGCTCTACTTAGATTCGTATTTTCTTGAAAAAAGAAAACTTTCTGTGCACCTATGTCTTTAACAAACTTGAACAAGAGAGGCTGAATTGGTAAATAAGGAAAATCAGAGTGAGCAAAATTTCTTTGTAGAATTGGAGCATATTCCCAACATGTTTACTGTGAAGATAGATTCACATGCACTTTGCTCACTGAAGTTAGCTTCTTCAAAGTCGTTTCTATTGTTATGACTATTCCTGCATTAAGATTTCTTTCCATTTTTAGTTCATTACATATTTTCATTTTCATTCCATTCAGTGTTCTTTAGAGGTCAGTGTTTCTTCTCTTCCTCTCCTTCTCTCAGCTTCTATTTGTCACCACAATTCTAAATGTCTGTATGCTGAGTACGAGGCTGTGTCATACCTAAATTGAGTAAATATGGAGTAATTTCAGCCCTGCTTTTATACACTCTATGATATTTGGCTATAATTTCACATCTTTTAGAACATCCATGTCCTCATCAGGAAATATTAATTCAGTGATATTTGATATGGGATTATTATAATACGTTTTAAAAAACAGTAAGCGATGCTATTGTGGAATAAAAGAGTGATTAAATTGCAGTGATTTTCTTTTTTTCCACGTGGCTGACATCTTAGAAAGAGGACAAATTATAGTGTAATTGTAATGATAAGTTTGTTTGCCAGCTTTCCATAAAGTGAGAGAGTGAAGTCACAGCCATGGGGAGGAGGAACTGGGAACTTAGAGGGAAGAGAAAAATAAAAGTGAGAAAAATGTGTTTCTCCCAAAGCTAAGTTCCCACACCAGCACCCCCAGCCCAGTCACATCACTGAAGCAGTTGGTTTATATCTACTCCCAGGTACCATTGGAGATTGGAAAAATCACATGACTGTAGCCCAGAATGAAAGGTTTGACAAGATTTTCCAAAAGGAGATGAAAGATTTTCCCTTGAAGTTCATCTGGGATATAAATGAAGAATAGAATCCTAAACTCAGCCCAAATGTTTTAAGAAAACATGTTCAGAAAGAAACATTTAATAATACACTCTAATATCTTTGACTAATATTGGATCACAATTGAAAACCTTAATGATTAATAAATAGTAATAGAGTAATTCTACATAATTTGGCATATGCGACCTGTTTTCCATTTCGTGGGTTCATCAATTTCTGATGTAAAAAGTATTCTCCTTATTGCATTAGCATATAATTATGGAATATTGTATTTTACTTTCAAGTAATTCCTCAATTCTTGAGTAAAAGAAGAATTCATAACATAACCAATTTGCTATCTTGTAATGGAAGGTTTGCTATTATAAAACACTGCTTATTGTCTTTTTTCATGTTAAAGAGCTTAATATTTACATAACCATGTGAGTGAAACTTTTATTTTAACTTCTAGGCTTTATGTTTAACTTAGGAAGGTTGCCACTCCAAATATTTTCATATAGTCACATATCATATGTTGGGTTGACCTAGATAATATGCTTATGCTGTAAAAAATTATTTTTCTAATAGATAAAAAAGTAACTTAAACTGTTTATTGAATAGTCCATCATTTTCTTACTGATTAAAATGGACATTATCATGTTCTAAATAATTGTAGACACATAAGTTGAGTTGTGTAAAATGTCATGTTTGTTCTCCTAGTATGATTTTCTCTTCCAAAATTAGGACATATAATTTCTAAAATAAAGTTATGAACTCTCAGAAAGAATCTTTTGGTATTATTGTAAGTATTGCTTTAAAGGTAATTTAAACCAAACCATTATCAACTGAGCAGTCTCATTCAGAAATACTTCACACTCACCATTTTTTTTCCCCAGATCATTTGGTAAAGACATGTGGTTCTTATGTGTGCCAGCTCATTTCTTGCTACGTTTAGTCCTTATCATACATGTATATATTTATAACATTGTAGTTATTGCAAGTAAGAAATTTTATCAGTTAAATTTTCTGACTCTTTATCGCTGCTCGTGGTGTTTGCTGCTCGTCTATAGTCTGGGTTTCTGGCATTAAGTCTGGCTGAGTGGGGAGCAATGCAGCTCGTCTGAGGCTGCAACTAGTGTGGAGGCTGCCACACCACCCACCAGCTTCTGTGTACATCTCTGCTGATTGGTGCCCAATTTAGGGTGGCTGGCTGCCTCACTTGCTTCATTTCCATATGCTCATAGCTCTGCTCACCTTTCCTGAGAAACACAAATAATTTCTTTCATCACTGCTTCTTTAAACAAGAATATAAGGGGCTCTGACTCCAGCATTGGGAGAGGATTTCTCAGTCCCCATGACTCCTCCTGGCACAGTACCTCCTCCCTTCAGAACGCATAACATCCCCGGGGGGCATGGAGGAGGTGACTTTTGCCTAGAAATAAACATTCATTTTTCCTTCCTTTCTCCTTATGTCTTCTAAAACAAGTTTAGGTTAGGAGTGGGAAAGGGAATATTTTGCTTAAAAGAATGAATATTGGTACCTTCTGTCTACAAGATATTGGCATTAGAATTTTATGTGAATTTTCTGCAAGAACTATTAACAAATCCTTATAAGGTCGGTGATATTTCATAAATGAGCATATAGGAATTAGAGCACAGTAAACTTAACTCTGAAGAGCAAATAGGCAGTAAGTGTTAGCACTATGATTCAAACCTTCGTCTGTCTGACTCCATAGCTGAAAATCTTACTCTCCCCTTAGCTTTTCATACCAAATTAGTGCTTAACTTGGTTTAGTCTGAGTTGCCATTTTAACTTGATTAAAGTCTACCTCTGGTTCATCCACATTCCACTGAAAACATGAAAGGCCTTTTCCCTCGGCCCTTCATTCAGAAGTTCTTCTCTGCAGAGGTGCTGATTTTAGTTCTTTAGTCTTCCACCCTAGGATGTCAGAATCTGGCCTAAAGTAGATTTGGCAAATGTACCCAGGAAAGGGAACCAAGGATACCTAACCTACACAAGGGCTCTATCTTCTTTGGAATTTTAATTTATCTAACACTTACTAATTACAGAGAGCTAAGGTTTTTAAATATATAACTTTTGTACTTTGTTTTTTTTTATCATTTTTTGCCAACGGAACATTGGCCTCTCATGACTTTCTGTATCCTAACTGCAAAAGATGGGAAATCTTAACCATATCTTTTAGGATGATATGTATAATGCTTACCAAGGTAACTTCTTATCTACTGCTGTAATTGACCAGTTATGGGGGCCACTCTTCAATTCCAAAGAGTGCAAGTTGTCTAACTTTCCACTGTAGTAGAAATAAAAGCAAGGTGATATTTTGTGAAGGAATTTAACTCCTGATATATTTAACCTTCAAATACATTTTCAAGGCAACATGAGTGTTGCATGGAAATTATATCCCTTAAGTAAATTAGGTAATCCAAGAGTATGACCCTACTGAGGACATATGTATTACATTCAATGATCCCCAAAGCAGTGACTCACTTTGTCATATAAATCATTTCTCTAATCATGTCCTTGAATGTGATTCAGTTGCCTTATTAACATAAAGAAATATTTTTATATTATATTATTAAATTATCATGTGTTCTAAAAGCAGAGATCAACTGATGAACCTATATTCATGAATGGGAAGCCATGATTTCTGGTATCTAATTTGTAACAATCTTTTATTATAACTCATTTGATCAAGTAGATGCTTCTGTGTATGTGAAATCACATTTTCTTGTGTTTTTCACATGAATCTGTTTCCAAATACACATTCTCCAAATGCCCAAGTTGAGGGAAAGGTTTTAGTTCAAACAAGACACACATATACAGTGACAGCAATTTTTTCAAATTTTAGTGTACAATAATTTCCTGGTTTGTGTATAAAAGTATAGACTTCAGGGCCCCAGTTCAGAGAGATTTTGATTTTGTAGGTTGTGGGTAAGGTTCAGAAGTCTGAGGTTCGTGGGTAGACTGTCACCACACTTTAAGTGATTTTATCTATGGTTACCTTGAACTATAGTTATCACATTAATTATCAAAAGTGTGTTTTGTGTATATGCGTGTGAACCTATATCTTTATCTCTCTATGAAACTATATCCTTCAGATTGTTTCTAAAAATTTAATCAGTGATCTATAAACAGGATTTAGAACCCATTTCTAGCTTTGATAAATTACATAATCTCTTTATTTGGAACATACTGAGGAAGTTGGATTTGGTGGCTCCAGGAATGCAATTCTTTTAGACTGTTTAATTTATGGATGAGAGTTTTTATAGTGTACTTGTTTCCTATATTGATATTGATTTTTCGAATGAGGTTAGATTTCTTATCAGAAAAATTTTTTGTGTTGAAATATGAAGTGTTCCTTACTCAATGCAGAGAGCTTTATAATATAAATTGAAGTGACTGTTTAGGTTATATAACTCAACATTGGAAACTCAGAATATCAATTGTAATTTTTCACTTGAATGAACAAGGCATGTGTGTTCCCTTTCTAGATTCATTGTGATGTACCATTACTGCTTAAAAATTTTGATATTTTCTTTTTTTCTTCTTTTTTATTAAGGTATCATTGATACACAATCTTATGAAGGTTTCACATGAGCAAAATTGTGGTTACTACATTCCCCCCTATTCTCAAATCCCCAAAAAATACACCATTACAGTCATTGTCCATCAGAGTAGTGAGATCCTATAGAGTCATTACTTGTCTTCTCTGTGCTACACTGCCTTCCCCATGCCCCACCCTATATGATGTATGCTAATCATAATACCCCTTAATCCACCTCTCCCTCCCTTCCAACCTGCCCTCCCCCACTCCTCTCCTTTGGTTACTGCTAGTCCATTCTTGGTGTCTGTCAGTCTGCTGCCATTTTGTTCTATCAGATTTTGCTTTGTTGTTATACTCCACAAATTAGTGAAATCATTTGTTACTTGGCTTTCTCTGGCTGGCTTATTTCACTGAGCATAATACCCTTTGGCTCCATCCATGTTGTTGCAAATGAAAGGACTTATGTTCTTCTTATGACAGAATAATATTCCATTGCATATATGTACCATGTCTTCCTTATCCATTCATCTACTGATAGACACTTAGGTTGCTTCCATATCATGGCTATTGTAAATGGTGCTGTGATAAACATAGAGGTGCATATATCTTTTTGAATAAGGGATCTTGTTTTCTTAGGGTAAATTCCTAGGAGTGGAATTCCTGGGTCAAATGATATTTCTGTTTTCAGATTTTTGAGGAACCTCCATACTGCTTTCTACAATGGTTGAACTAATTTACATTCCCACCAGCAATGTAGAAGGGATCCCCTTTCTCTGCATCCCTGCCAGCATTTCTTGCTGCTTGTCTTTTGGACGTTGGCCATCCTAACTGGTGTGAGGTGATATCTCACTGTGGTTTTAATTTGCATTTCTCTGATGATTAATGATGTGGAGAATCTTTACATGTATGTGTTGGCCATCCACATTTCTTCTTTGGAGAAGTGTCTGTTCAGCTCCTCTGCCCATTTTATAATTGGGTTATTTGCTTTTTGGGTGTTGAGACATGTGAGCTCTTTATATATTTTGGATGTTAAGCCCTTATCAGATATGTCATTTATGACTATATTCTCCCATACTGTAGGATGCCTTTTTATTCTACTGATGGTGTCCTTTGCTGTACAGAAGCTTTATAGTTTGATGTAGCCCCACTTGTTCATTTTTGCTTTGGTTTCTATTGCCTGACTATATATGTTCATGAAAATGTTGCTCATGTTTATATTCAAGAGAGTTTAGCCTATTTTTTTTTCTCAGAGTTTTATGGTTTCATAACTTGCATTCAGGTCTTTGATCCATTTTGAATTTACTTTTGTGTGTGCAGTTAGACAATAATCCATTTTCATTCTCTTACATGTAGCTGTCCAGTTTTGCCAACACCAGTTGCTGAAGAAGCTGTCATTTCCCCATTGTATGTCCATGGCTATTTATTGTATATTAATTGACCATATATACTTTCATTTATATCTGGGCTCTCTATTCTGTTCCATTGATCTATATTTCTGTTCTTGTACCAGTACCAAATTGTCTGGGTTACTGTGGCTTTGTAGTAGAGCTTGAAGTTGGGCGGTATAATAGCCCCCATTATTTTATTCCACCCAGGATTGTTTTGGCTATTCGGGGTCTCTTGTGATTCCTTATGAATTTTAAAACTATTTGTTCTAGTTTGTTGAAGAATGTTGTTGGTATTTTGATAGGAGTTGCACTGAATCTGTAGACTACTTAAAGCAGGATGGTCATTTTGACGATATTAATTCTTCCTACCCATTAGCATGGGATGTATTTCCATTTACTGGTTTCTTCATTAGTTTCTTTCATGAGTGTCTTGTAGTTTTCAGGGTATAGGTGGTTCACCTCCTTGGTTAGGTTTATTCCTAGGTATTTTATTCTTTTTGATACAGTTGTGAATAGAATTGTTTTCCTGATTTCGCTTTCTGCTAGTTCATCATTAGTATATAGGAATGCAACAGATTTCTGTGTACTAATTTTGTACGCTGCAACTTTGCTGAATTTAATTATTAATTCTACCAGTTTTGGATTAGATTCTTTAGGGTTTTTTATGTATAATATTATGTCATCTGCAAACAGTGATAGTTTAACTTGTTCCTTGCCTAAGTGGATGCCTTTTCTTTCTTTGCTCTGATTGCAGTGGCTACACCCTCCAGTACTATCTTGAATAGAATTGGGGAGAGTGGGCATCCTTGTCTTGTTCCCAATCTTAAAGGAAAAGCTTTCAGCTTTTCACTGTTAAGTTTGATGTTGGCTGTGGGTTTGTCATGTATGGCTTTTATTATGTTGAGGTACTTGCCCTCTATACCCATTTTGTTGAGAGTATTTATCATGAATGGATATTGAATTTTGTCAAATGCTTTTTCAGCATCTGTGGAGATGATCATGTGATTTTTGTCTTTCTTTTTATTGATATACAGGATGATGTTGATGGATTTTTAAATTTTGTATCATCCTTGCATCTCTGGAATAAATTACACTTAATCATGATGCATGATCTTTTTGATGTATTTTTTAAATTGGTTTGCTAATATTTTGCTGAGTATTTTTGCATCTATGTTCATCAAGGATATTGGTCTTTAATTTTCTTTTTTGTGGTATCTTTGCCTGGTTTTATTATTAGAGTGATGCTGGTTTCATAGAATGAGTTGGTAGTATTCCGTCCTCTTGTACTTTTTGGAAAACTTAAGGAGGATGAGATTAGGTCTTCACTAAATGTCTGATAAAACTCAGTGGTGATGGCATCTGGTACAGGGATTTGGTTCTTGGGTACTTTTTTTATTACGAATTAAATTTCATTGCTGGTAATTGTTCTATTCAGATTTTCTGTTCCTTCCTGGGTTAGTCTTAGAAGGTTGTATTTTTCTAGAAAGTAGTCCATTTCCTCTAGATTATCCAATTTGTTAGTAAATAATTTTTCATAGTATTCTTTAATAATTCTTTGTATTTTGGTGTTGTCAGTAGTGATTTTTCCTTTCTCATTTCTCATTCTGATTATGTGTGCAGACTTTCTTTTTCTATTCATAAGTCTGACTAGGGGTTTATTTGTTTGTTTACTCTTGATTTCATTAATTCTTTCTATTGTTTTATTTTTCTCAATTTTATTTATTTATTCTCTGATCTTTATTATGTCCCTCCTTCTACTGACTTTAGGTCTTATTTGTTCTTTGTTTTCCAATTTCATTAATTGTGAATTTAGACTGTTCATTTGGGATTGTTCTTTCTTCTTTAGATAGGCCTGAATTGCTACATACTTTACTCTTAGAACTGCTTTTGCTGAGTCCCACAGAAGTTGGAGTGTTGTGCTGTTGTTTTCATTTGTTTACATATATTGCTTGACCTCTGTTTTAATTTGGTCACTGATCCATTTATTATTTAGGAGCATGTTGTCAAGCCTCTATGTTTTTATGAGCCTTTTTGTTTTCTTTGCACAATTTGTTTCTAGTTTCATAATTTTGTGATCTGAGGAATTGGTTGGCACAATTTCAATCTTTTTGAATCTTTGAGGCTCTTTTTGTGGCCTAGTATGTAATATACTCTGGAAAATGTTCCATGTGCACTTGAGAAAAATGTGTATCCTGTTGTTTTTGGAAGGGGTGTTCTGAGGATGTCTGTTAAGTACAGCTGTTCTAATTTGTTGTTTAGTACCTCTGTTTCATCACTTATTTTCTCCCCAGTTGATAGGTCCTTTGGAGCGAGTGGTGTTTTGGTATCCTAAAATAAATGCATTGCATTCTATTTCCCCCTTTAATTCTGTTAGTATTTCCTTCACATGTGTAGGTGCTCCTGTAGTGGGAGCATAGATTTTTTAAATGTTTTTATCCTCTTGTTGGACTGACACCTTTATCATTTTATAATGTCCTTCTTTCATGTTACTCTCTTTGTTTTGCAGCTTATTTTATCTGAGACAAGTATTGAAACTCCTGTTTTTTCTCCCTATTGTTTGCATGAAATATCTTTTCCCATTTCTTCACTTTTCCACTGTCATACACTTTTAGTCTGTGTATGTCTTTCAGTTTGAAGTGAGTCTTTTGTAGGCAGATTGTAGATGGGTCTTGCTTTTAATCCATTCTGTAACTCAATGTCTTTTGATTGGTGCATTCAATTCATTTACATTTAGGGTGATTATCGATAGATATATACTTAGTGCCACTGTAGGCTTTGGATTTGTGGTTACCAAAGGTTCAAGGGCAGCTGCTTTACTATCTAATAGTGTAATTTAACTCACTTATTAGAAACACAATCTGAAGATTCTTTTTTCTCCCCTTTTTCCTTCCAACATCACTCTTTATATGTTAGATATCATATTCTGTACTCTGTGTGTTTCTTGACTGACTTTGTGAGTAGCTGATTTAATTTTTCACTTAGTTGTAATTAATTAGTCTATTTTATTGTAGTTTTATTTTCTCTGGTGACAGCTATTTACCCTTAGGATCACGTCCATCTAAAGAAGCCCCTTTAATATACACTGTAGAGAAGGTTTGTGGGAGGCAAATTCCCTCAGCTTTTGATCATCTGTAAATTGTTTAATCCCTCCTTCAAATTTAAATGATAATCTTGCTAAGTAGAGTATTCTTGGTTCAAGGCCCTTCTGTTTCATTGCATTGAATATATCATGCCAGTCCCTTCTGGCCTGTAAAGTTTCTTTTGAGAAGTCTGATTATAGCCTGATTATTTTTGCTTTATATGTGATCTTTTTTTTTTATCTCTCTGGCTTCCTTTAATACTCTGTTCTTGTCCCTGATGTTTGGCATCTTAATTATCATATGTCTTGGTGTTGTCTTCCTTGGGTCCCTTGTGTTGGGATATCTGTGCACTTCCATAGCCTGATAGTTTATTTCCTTCCCCAGACTGGGGAAGTTTTCAGCAATTACTTCTTCAAAGATACTTTTTATCCCTTTTTCTCTCTCTTCTTCTTCTGGTACCCATATAATGTGAATATTGTTCCTTTTGGATTGTTCACACAGTTCTCTTAATATTCTTTCTTTCCTAAAGATCCATTTTTCTCTCTCTGCCTCAGCTTCTTCCTATTCCTATTCTCAAATTTCTAGTCCATTTACCATCTCCTCTGCCTATTCTAATCTGCTTTTAAATCCTGAATTGTATGATTCATTTCAGCTACTGTAATTTTTAAGGTATCTTTCTCTCTCTTGAATTCATCCCTTAGATCTTGAATATTTCTGTTAGCATGCTTATGACTTTTATTTTGAATTCTTTTTCAGGAATATTGGTTATTTCAGGAAACAGCAGCCTTCCTCCTGCTGTTTGAGGGATTTGGGATTGAACAAGTTTCTTCTGTCTTTTTATATTCCCAGAGCAATGGCATGGGTCTCAGACAAGTGCTATCAGAGCCCGCCCAAAGGAGAGAGCTCTTGCCTGCTTCCCAGCAGCAATGCCTGCTTCTGCTGTCTGGGCCAGTGCATTCCCAGTCTTTGCTTTAAACCCCTAACCTGCCAAAGGTGGAAATCCACTCTGGCTGGCCTGGAGAAATGGTGGGGGTCACAGGAAAGTGGAGTGCATGCTTGAAGGGAAGAAAAAACTCTTTCCTGCTTCTTGGCTGCACTTCCTGCCTCCACTGTCAGGGCCAGTTAGCTATGCCTGCAGGAAGCAACCTCTGCACTGACTCTATAGCTGCTCTAGGTGGGGCTCACCTCTGGCTGGCCTGGAGCTAGGGCAGGGACAGCAGATTTGTACTCAGGTGCTGGCTAGTGCCAGCTGATAAGCAAGCTGATTATCACTGTTGGGGGCCTCTGGTCTGCATTGCCAGCCAGGGGAATGGAGTGCCTGTAGCTCCTGAAACTCCACAATCTGCTCATCTGTGTTTGCCAGGATGATTTTCTCCACCTGTTCCCTCTCCTGAGCAGCAAGTTCTGTGTAATCCTTGAATCTGTAGCAGCCCTTTTACTGTTGGGAAGTCTTTCAAAGTGCCTGCCTTTCTTTTGACCCAGAGCAGCCAGTTGTGGGAACCTGTTTTCCACAAGCCACTGGAATCTCAGTCTCTGACTTTGCTTTTCAAGCCCTCTAATCTCTATTGTACCATGAAATGTGCATTTGTGCTCCTGGACTAGATCTCCAAGCTGGGTATTTATCAGTGCTGGGCTTCTACTCCCTCTCTGCTCTCTTTTCCTCCCACTTGTGAGCTGGGGTAGGGGAAGGGCTTGGGTCCTAATAGGTCACTTTGTCACTTTACCCTTTTCCATGAGATGTTCTCCTTTCCCAGATGTAGGCTGACTGGTACAACCTTATTTCACTCTTTAGGATTGTAATTGTTTTATTTTACTGTTGTACATGATATTGGGAGATTTCTGCTTTACTTCTCATGTGACCATCTTTTTTCCCCTCTGATATTTTGTTTTTCTTGATAATCTAAAGAAAATTTGTGAAAGGAGAAACAGAATCTAAAACAAGAGAAAAGCCAGTTTATCCATAAACATGAGGTTCAACATTAACATCCTAAAGATTCTCCTTGAATTTATGTTGCTAAGATCTCTGACAGGTACTCACCAGTGCTTCCTGCCTGCCTGTCAGGATGAGCACCATGTCCATTCTCCATGAGTTCTGTCATGAGTTTCTCAGTGAGATAAGCTTTACTTGGAGAGAATCTGATGGGAAACCAAGCATCACCTCATTTAAATAAGATCCAGAGAATTTTCCAGTGCCAGGATAATTCTGACAGGTTGACTGCAGCAAGTAAATAGATCAGCTGAGGATATTGTACTAATTGTCCACATTGTCATTTCTATCATGTTTGTGTCCTGCCTAATTGCTCCTCAAATTTTACCACGGGTTCATTAATTGTTGCTAGGTTTGTTGCAGTGCACAACCTCTCTCTCAACAAATACCTCTTCTCATCATAAGAACATTAGAGTGAGTCTAATTCCCCTTAAAATTTCCTTCTTTGAACACATAGATCATTTGAGAGCCCTTTCCAGCCACATAACCAATATAATATTTACTGGGCCCAAGTACTAAATCTCCCATGTATTTTTTCCTTCTAATATTTAAATCCATAGCTTCCCTGTAATATGGTCAATAAGAATTCTTATTCTCTTCATTAAGCCTTCCAAAAAAGAGAAGTACAAAATACCTGTAATGAATTCTTAAGTAGACTGCCAACTCAATCCTTTATATGGTGTAAATGAAGAAACAGGTTTATTCATAGGTATTTTTCCAATGAAACTTAAAATCTTCTACTCATGTAAATAAGACAGTTCTAATTATAAATTTCATGTAAATAAGACAGTTCTAATTATAAATGTCTTTGTGCTTTAGGAATAAAGGTTCTCATCTTCCTACTGAATTTTGTGAGTAGTTTAAGATGGACAGGGACATCACATTTGACTATATGGCTAATTAAATGTATTTTTGTGTGTGCGAGACTGGTACTTATTCTTATCACTGTATCTAATTTTTGGATTTTTCCCTTGTGTGAAACAAATAAGCAGCAGATATAATAAAAAGAGCATCCATGAAGCAGTCAGAAGATTTGTGACTGACAAAAGGCTACCATGTTAAATATTTGAGTTAGTGAGAATCCTGAGATGAACTCCAAGCTCTTCCCACATTATATTCTCCCTGCTTTGGGGGTGGGAACCAGACAAGATGAAAGTACCTGGAAACTAGAGCTTCTATAGAGACAATATTATAGTATAAATTGGTTGTTGTATATCAGATGAATGTTCTAAGCTCTTTTTAAAACATCTTTATTGGAGGAATACTTATATTCCAAACAATTCTCCTACTGCATAAGTGTAATTCAATAATTTTTAGTGATTTCCAGAGTTGTGCAACCATCATCACAATTCAGTTGTAGAACAATTCCATCAACTCACCAGTCCCTTTTGTCCTCTAACAGCTAATCACTCCAACTATGTCTCAGATCCAGCATATATTAAGCTATATCCTGCCTTTGTAGGTTTGTCTCTTCTAGACATTGAAGTTTACCTATTTTGAAGAATGTATTAATATTGTACTTATTTTAATAGTGCACAGTGAAATGTCAGCCAGGAAGTGCATTCTTTTCAGACATGAATCTACTGGTGTTATAATCTCAGACTTCTCAGCCTCAAAACTGTGAGAAATAAATATCTATTGTTACAAGCCACCCAATCTATGATTTTTTATGGTAGACATATGAGATGAAGGCAATACTCCTTCAAAATATCTAATCCAGAAGAAAAGGAAGGACTAGCAGTACTGGTGGCACATCTTTTAGCTACACTTGCACAAATGTTGCCCTGCATTTGCTTCTGTAGCAGACAGATGGCCCCAAGATAGGACAGTTGTGAAGGGAACCACAGTCCCTGAGATCCCTGTTTGATCAGCTGTGGTTTTGATGGGACTGCACTGCAGCCCAGCCTTTCCCTGTGCCCAGTCATGCTTCCTTCAGTCCCTCACAGCCATTGTCCTTGAGAGATCATCTCAGTGCAATTCTTGGAAGAAAACCACTTTTTACATCAAATATAATGTCTTGAATTAAACCGGCATGATGAACCAAAGCAGACCAGTTATAGGACAGAGCGAGCTGATGGCCATGGTAGGTGGAGCAGGTCTTGAGCTTCGCTAACCACAGACCCCATGTAGTGCTGGAAAAGTAGTTCTGGTGACTTTAGAAAGTGTGTGGTTGTCACAGTAAAGCAGGGTGGGGAGAAGTTAGGGGTCCTAGACATTTTCTGGTGTCAGGACACTCACACAATGCAAAAAACTCTTCTGTATCATCCCAATTTCCTAATGTGTCTTTGGCCATCCATGTCTGTGAAAAACTTGTATAACAACTTTGGTGTTGAACTGATCCCATTTTGCATATATACTCAAAGTCTGTTTTACAGAATTTTAATAAGCACTAAATGTTGTAAGAAAGCAAATACCATGTAAGCTGAATAATGATTGTCCTTTTTTATGTTGAGAACTTTACCAAGAGCTCTTTGCCATTGAAAAAACAGCATTGCTTATAACAGTTCCTCATAACATAGGTGAATTTGCAAAGCAAAGTTTGCATTGTATGCGTTCACATTATATTACTTATGGTATTCTGCTTATACAGTCAATTATATGGTCATTTTAGTATGTCTTATAGTATAGTACCATTTGGGTCTTTAAAACAAAAATATATACTCTTGTATTTCATCACTGATTTCTATTTACCCTTTATAATTGAGACATATAATCTTTGTCCAAATTTCATATGGGTTAAGTCATGTTCTATAGATTTGTCCTAGGAAAGCAAAGGCATTACAATTTATTTAAAACAAAAGGTAAACCACAGTAAAATATGTTACATTCATTGGAATGATTAGAATTAAAAAGACTGACAGTCCAAATTTTGATGAGGTACTGGTGCAACTGGCATTCATTTATACTAATGCTGAGAATGTCAAATGGTAGAAGTTCTTTGGCAAACTAGATGTTTCTTATGAAATAATCCACACATCTACTCTCTGACCAAGTACTTTTATTCCTGGCATTCAACTAGGAGATATATTGACCTATGTAAAACAAAATCTTCTACAAATATTCATAGGAGTTTTACCAAATTGAAAAACACCCCAAATTTTCACCAGGACACATGGACAGATTGTGTTACATATACACAACCAAGTGCTATTTGGCAATAAGGATAAATGAACCACAGGTACATGTTAGAACATGCATGAATCTCAACAATTTCATATTTAGCCAAATGGCATTCATAGGAAGTTTTAGAACAAGGATTGAAATCTATGTTGACAAGAGAAAAAACAATGGTTGCCCCTGAGACATGAGTGATTTCCTGGAAAAGGTTACATGAGAACTTTCTGAGTAGAAGGAAATGCATACATTTGAGAAAATCAATCAACTAAACAGTCATCCATGAATCTTATAGTATATCATACATCAATTTAAATAAAGAGCAGTGTGAAGAAATGGGAAAAAATAACAACAAAGTATATGGATGTTTGATAGAACTAAGAACTATTTCTCTACACCAAAATTTCTGTGAAACTCCTCTAAAGGATGAAGAATTGCTAAGATAATCTATTGACAAGAGGAGACCTGGCATAGGCATAAGTGACCCATGAGAAGGAATAACTTTAGACCTTAAGCAAAGCAAATTTCATGGTGACAAGCAGAACTTGACAGGTTCATGTAACAGACACCTGTGTTTGTGGCCCAAGTGTAACAAGAGACAGCTTAGTGAAAAGCAGCCAAACTCAAGTAGACAGAGCATAGACTACTCAGCACATCTCCCTGTTTAGATCATAGGAAAAACCGCAAAACAAAGCTTAGCAAATTTAATAAGGTTGGAAACATACCCAGTATCTTCTCTGACCACAATGTTATAAAACTAGAAATCAATAAAAAAAGGATAAGAAAATCAACACATATGTGGAAATTAAACAAATTTCATCTGAATAACCAATGGGATGAAAATAAATCAAAAGGGGAAAAAAGTGTCTCAAACAAATGAACATGTAGGTACACAATATCAAATCCTATGTATTACAATAAAGAGGTTGTGAATGAAATTTGTAAAAAAATATGCATATAGTCAAAATTAGATCCCAAATAAACAGCCTAACTTTATACCTCAAAGAAAAAGAATCAAATTGAGCCCTAAGGAAGCAAAAGAAAGGAAATAATAAAAAGAGTGAAAATACACAAAACAGAGCTCAGAAAAATAACAGAAAGATCAACAAATCTAAAACCTGGTTCTTTTTCAAAGATAAACAACTTGACACAACTTTTAGCTTGACTACTAATGAAAACGAATAGAAAACACAAAAAAATCATTGGAAATGAATAGAGAAATACATTGTAAGAGTCTACTATAAACTATTATATGTCAAAAAATTACATAACCTAAATTAAATGGGTACATGTGTGGTAACAGACAACCTAGGCAGACTGAATAAGGAGGAAGTAGAAAATATGAGCAGATCAAATAGGAGTACAGTCTTTGAGTCAGTAATTAAAAGTAACCCAAAGGCAGCCCAGGATCAGAGTAAAATTTTACCCAATAACTTAAAAATTAGCACAATTCCTCCACAAACTTTTCCCTAATATTAAGGAGGAGAGATCACCCCAAAAGTTATAGCACGCAAGGACATTGTGATCCTGATTTCAAAAACCAGATAAGAATACCACCCATAAAGTATACATGGTGAATACAGATGCAGAAATTCTCAGCAAAATATTAGCAAACCAAATTAAAAAACACGTGATCTGGGGGGGCGGAGCCAGAATGGTGGCATGAGTAAAGCAGTGGAAATCTCCTCCCAAAACCACATGGATCTACGAAAATATAACAAAGAAAACTCTTCCTAAAATAGAGACCAGAGGACACAGGAAAACATCCAGACCACATCCACACCTGCAAGAACCCAGCACCTCCCAAAGAGGGTAAGATATAAGCCCCAGCCTGGCGGGACCCGAGCGCCCCTCCCCCTGGCTCCTGGCGGGTGGAAAGAAACCGAGCAGTTTTTTTTTTTTTTGGAGAGTACTTTTTGGAAGCCTTAAAGGGACAGGGACCCCAATACCAGTGAAACAGGACAGCAAGACCAGTGAGCTGGTGCCTGAGACCAGCGCCTGTGGACAAAGAAAATCGCACTTTTTTCCCAGTACTGGGGAGGCAGGGCGGCAGGACCCGTGAGCGGGTGCCTGAGACCAGCGCCTGGGAACAGGGAAAATCGTGTTTTTCCCTTTTTTTTTTTTGGTGAGAGCTTTTTGGAAGCCTTAAGGGGACAGGGACCTCAATGCCAGGGAGGCAGGGCGGCGGGACTGGTGGGAGGGTGCCTGAGACCGGCGCCTGAGGATGGAGAAAATTGCACGTTTTTCCCTTTGTTTTTCTTTTTCACGAGTGCTTTTGGGAAGCCTTAAAGGGACAGGAACCCCAATACCAGGGAAACAGGGCAGAAAGACTGGTGAGCGGGTGTCTGAGACTGGCGCCTGGGGACAAAGAAAATCGCGTGTTTTTCCCAATACTAGGGAGGCAAGGCAGCAGGACCAGTGGGCAGGTGCGTGGGGCTGAAGCCTGAGGACAAAGACTATCACGCTTTTTTCCCTTTTTTTTCTTTTTTTTTGGCAAGTGCTTTTTGGAAGCCTTAAAAGGACAGGGACCCCAATGCCAGGGAGGTGGGGCAGCAGGACCGGTGAACGGGTGCCTGGGACCGGCCCCTGAGAACAAAGAAAATCGCGCATTTTTCCCTTTTTTTTTGGCGAGTGCTTTTTGGAAGCCTTGGAGGGACAGGGACCCCAATACAAGGGAGGCAGGGCAGCAAGACCGGTGGGCGGGTGCCTGGAGGACAAAGAAAATCGCACATTTCTCCCTTTATTTTTCTTTTTGGTGAGTGCTTTTTGGAGGCCTTAGGGGGACAGGGACCCCAGTGCCAGGGAGGCAGGGCGGCAGGGCTGGTGGGCGGGTGCCTGGGACTGGCACCTGGGGACGGAGAGGGTAGCGCGTTATTCCCTTTTTTTTTGGCGACTGCTTTTTGGAGGCTTGGAGGGACGGGGACCCCAGTGCTAGGGAGGCAGGGCAGCAGGACCAGTGGGCAGGTGCCTGGGACCGGCACCTGAGGACAAACAATATCGCATGTATTCCCCTTCTTTTTTTTTTTTTTGGTGGGTGCTTTTTGGAAGCCTTGAAGGGACAGGGACACTGGTGCTAGGGAGGCAGGGCAGCAGGACCAGTGAGCAGGTGCCTGCGACCGGCACCTGAGGACAAAGATAATTGCGCGTTTTTTCTTTTTTTTTTTTTCCTCTTTCGTTGTTGCTGTTGTTGTTTTCATTTGGAGAGTGCTTTTTGGAAGTCTTAAAGGGGCAGGACAGGACACTTAGCCAAGAGGCAGGGAATCTGGGGATCTCTGGGCACTCTAACCCCATGGGCAACAGGGAGCACAGAGGCCCCTTGCAAAGATAAAAAGCGTCCTGGCCACTCCCCCTCCAACGGGGCTCCACCATTTTGGAGGAACAGCCCCAGCCAGGCCACGCCAACAGCAACAGTGGAGATAAACTCCATTGCAACCGGGCAGGTAGCAGAAGACCTGTCTGCACACAGCTGCCAAGCATAGGCCACTAGAGGTCGCTATTCTCCCACGAGAGGAAGGCCACAAACCAACAAGAAGGTAGGCTCTTCCAGCCATTACTCGTACCAGCTCTGCAAACTCTCTCTAATACCATGAAAAGGCAAAACTACAGGCAGACAAAGATCACAAACACAACACCTGAGAAGGAGACAGACCTAACCAGTCCTCCTGAAAAAGAATTCAAATAAAAATCATGAACATGCTGACAAAGATGCAGAGAAACAGGCAAGAGCAATAGGATGAGATGCAGAGAAAAATGCAAGAGCAACGGGATGAAGTCCGGACGGAGATCACAGATGTCAGGAAGGAAATCACAGAAGTGAAACAATCCCAGGAAGGATTTATAAGCAGAATGGATAAGATGCAAGAGGCCATTGAAGGAATAGAAACCAGAGAACAGGAACATATAGAAGATGACATAGAGAGAGATAAAAGGATCTCCAGGAATGAAACAACACTAAGAGAACTATGTGACCAATCCAAAGGGAATAATATTCATATTATAGGGGTACCAGAAGAAGAATAAAGAGGAAAAGGAATAGAAAGTCTCTTTGAAGAAATAATTGCTGAAAACTTATGCAAACTGGAGGAGGAAATAACTCTCTCATTGGTTTGGTTGTTGCAGTGCACATCCTCTCTCTTAACAACTCCCTGTTCTCCTCTTTAAAAAATTACAGTGAATCTATTACCCTTTAAGATTTACTTTTTTAAATGTAGAGATCACTTGAAAGCCCCTTCCAGCAACATAGTCAATATTTGCTGGGCACAAGCACTGCTTCTCCTCACAGGGTTTGTCCTCGTCTCTGAATCTGTAACCTCTACATGATATCACCGGCCGTGCTGGGCAGAGCCACACTGACAACTGAGGTAAAAAGCACATCTTGAGTTACTCCTATAGTGCGTATATATATATTTTTTTGAGAGGGCATCTCTCATATTTATTGATCAAAAGGTTGTTAACAACAATAAAATTCTGTATAGGGGGGGTCAATGCTCAATGCACAATCATTAATCCATCTCAAGCCTAATTCTCGTCAGTCTCCAATCTTCTGAAGCATAACGAACAAGTTCTTACACGGTGGACGAATTCTTACATAGTGAATAAGTTCTTACATGGTGAACAGTACAAGGGCATTCATCACAGAAACTTTCAGTTTTGATCACGCATTATGAACTATAAACAATCAGGTCAAATGTGAATATTCGTTTGATTTTTATACTTGATTTATATGTAGATCCCACATTTGTCCCTTTATTATTATTATTATTTTTATTTTTAATAAAAGCTGAAGTTGTAGGTAGATGCAAGATAAAGTTAGAAAACATAGTTTAGTGTTGTAAGAGAGCAATTGTAGATGGTCATGTGTGTGCCTGCAGACTATGTGCTAATCCGAGCTAGACAAGGGCAATAAAACATCCACGGATGCAGAAGCTTTCTCTCAAAACAGGGGGGGTGGGTGAGGTTCTAAGCTTCACCACTGTTGTTCCCCGATTTCTCACCTGATGGCGCCCCTGCGACTGTGCCTGTCTTAGATTGTTCCTCCCTTGAGGAATCTTACCCGTCTCTGACTAACCAGTCATCTTCCAGGGCCATACAGGGAAATGTAAAGTAGGTAAGTGAGAGAGAAGCCATATTGTTTGAAAAGGTTAGCTTTTTACTTCTTTGCAGATTTATGCCCTGTGGCTTCTATGCCCAGCACTTGTCTCGAGGTATCTTTACCACTTGGAGGAATTATGAGACTCGGTAAATTCGATATGAGGCACGAATTCTATTGAAGGGTTGTAATTAGGAAGGAAGAAGAAAAGCTATAGAGGTAGCATATGGAAGAAAACATGGGAGGATTGATTATTTCTTTGACATATCTTCTTGTAGAGTACCTTAAGCATGTATAGGTTTTAAACTACTAACTAACTTGTGCTCACATATTAACATAATAGGAACACGGTGACATAAACAAAGCAAACCTATAATTACCATCCATCTCCAGTAAAGCCAAGAAAACCATTTAGGCACCCTAGGCATTTGTGAAAATTTGTATATGATATGATGGATATTGTCAAACTGTATTTGAACAGTCTGAGAGAAATCAGACAAATTAAAGCAACCCATTTCTGGGATCTGTTCACATCCCATATGTTCTGTTAACCATAGATAGTCTATAGTCGTAAGATTTTGGAGTGCTACAACTTGCACCCCTCCCAACTCCTGGTTGAGTTCCAACAGTACAGATCTGGTCAAATTTGTTGTCTCACTGTATGCACATGCCAGCCTAGACATCTCCCTCCTCATTCCAATGGCAAGTCCAGGAAATGGTGGGGTGGACGCAGCCACAACCGCAGCATCGCCCGGATCCCTGTGGAGGCTTTTTGATGATCATCCCCCGGCACGACTCCTCCAGAGGGTGCTGATGCCAGAAGCTCCTCCTCATATCGTATCTTAGTTCATTTTCTGGGTAGCCAAGCTAGGCCTTGATCTTCTGCATAGAAACAAACAGACCCTTTGCCCACACTTTGACATGCCCTCTATACCACTGTGTAGAACTCCTTGGATGTCAGCACACAGGAGCTGCTTTTTCTTTTTTCTTTTTTATTAAGAGAAAGACATATTATCAGAAAAGAGTACCTCCATAGCTGATCATCTGACACCCTTTAAGTGATCAACATTAAGGATATTTAAAGCATGTGTTAATCTTTGATTTACCAATAGTTT
Source organism: Manis javanica (assembly GCF_040802235.1). Lineage (NCBI taxonomy): Eukaryota > Metazoa > Chordata > Mammalia > Pholidota > Manidae > Manis > Manis javanica. Next base: position 36,588,433 of record NC_133168.1, read on the forward strand.
TATCCTATCAAGGAGTAATCCCCCTTTTCTTTCTTTCTTTCTTTTTTTTTTTTTAATCTTTAATCTCACTTACATGAAGGATACTATGTTTACTATGCTCTACCCTATATCAGGTCCCCCCTAACAACCACATTACAGTTACTGTCCATCAGCTTAGCAAAATGTTGTAGAATCACTAGTTGTCCTCTCTGTGTTGTACAGCCCACCCTCCCCTTTCTCCCTCCCCCCTCCATGCATGCTAATCTTAATACCCCCTTTCTTCTTTTCCCCCTTATCCCTCCCAGCCCACCCATCCTCCCCAGTTCCTGTCCCTTTGGTACCTGTTAGTCCATTTTTGGGTTCTGTAATTCCACTGCTGTTTTGTTCCTTCAGTTTTTCCTTTGTTCTTATACTCCTCAGATGAGTGAAATCATTTGGTATTTCTCTTTCTCCGCTTGGCTTATTTCACTGAGCATAATACTCTCCAGCTCCATCCATGTTGCTGCAAATGGTTGGATTTTTCCACTTCTTATGGCTGAGTAGTATTCCATTGTGTATATGTATCACATCTTCTTTATCCATTCATCTACTGATGGACATTTAGGTTGCTTCCAATTCTTGGCTATTGTAAATAGTGCTGCGATAAACATAGGGGTGCATCTGTCTTTCTCAAACTTGATTGCTGCGTTCTTAGGGTAAATTCCTAGTAGTGGAATTCCTGGGTCAAATAGTAGGTCTGTTTTGAGCATTTTGATGAACCTCCATACTGCTTTCCACAATGGTTGAACTAATTTACATTCCCACCAGCAGTGTAGGAGGGTTCCCCTTTCTCCACAGCCTCGCCAACATTTGTTGATGTTTGTCTTTTGGGTGGAGCTATCCTTACTGGTGTGAGGTGATACCTCATTGTAGTTTTAATTTGCATTTCTCTGATAATTAGCGATGTGGAGCATCTTTTCATGTGTCTCTTGGCCATCTGTATTTCTTTTTTGGAGAACTGTCTGTTCAGTTCCTCTGCCCATTTTTTAATTGGGTTATTTGTTTTTTGTTTGTTGAGGCGTGTGAGCCCTTTATATATTCTGGACGTCAAGCCTTTATCGGATCTGTCATTTTCAAATATATTCTCCCATACTGTAGGGTTCCTTTTTGTTGTATTGATGGTGTCCTTAGCTGTACAGAAACTTATCAGCTTAATGTAGTCCCACTTGCTCATTTTTGCTGTTGTTTTCCTTGCCCGGGGTAATAAGTTCAAGAAGAGGTCACTCATGTTTATGTCTAAGATGTTTTTGCCTATGTTTTTTTCCAAGAGTTTAATGGTTTCATGACTTACATTCAGGTCTTTGATCCATTTTGAGTTTACCTTTGTATATGGGGTTAGACAATGGTCCAGTTTCATTCTCCTACATGTAGCTGTCTGTTTTGCCAGCACCATCTGTTGAAGAGACTGTCATTTTGCCATTGTATGTCCATGGCTCCTTTATCAAATATTAATTGACCATATATGTTTGTGTTAACTTCTGGAGTCTCTAATCTGTTCCACTGGTCTGTGGCTCTGTTCTTGTGCCAGTACCAAATTGTCTTGATTACTGTGGCTTTGTAGTAGAGCTTGAAGATGGGGAGTGAGATTCCCCCTACTTTATTCTTCTTTTTCAGGATTGCTTTGGCTATTCGGGGTCTTTGGTGTTTCCATATGAATTTTTGAATTATTTGTTCCAATTCATTGAAGAATGTTGCTGGTAATTTGAGAGGGATTGCATCAAATCTGTATATTGCTTTGGGCAGGATGGCCATTTTGATGATATTAATTCTTCCTAGCCATGAGCATGGGATGAGTTTCCATTTATTCGTGTCCCCTTTAATTTCTCTTAAGAGTGACTTGTAGTTTTCAGAGTATAGGTCTTTCACTTCTTTGGTTAGGTTTATTCCTAGGTATTTTATTCTTTTTGATGCAATTGTGAATGGAGTTCTTTTCCTTATATCTCTTTCTGTTTGTTCATTGTTAATGTATAGGAAAGCCACAGATTTGTGTGTGTTAATTTTGTATCCTGCAACTTTGCTGTATTCCGATATCAGTTCTAGTAGTTTTGGAGTGGAGTCTTTAGGGTTTTTTATGTACAGTATCATATCATCTGCAAATACTGACAGTTTAACTTCTTCTTTACCAATCTGGATTCCTTGTATTTCTTTGTTTTGTCTGATTGCCGTGGCTAGGACCTCCAGTACTATGTTAAATAACAGTGGGGAGAGTGGGCACCCCTGTCTGGTTCCCGATCTCAGAGGAAATGCTTTCAGCTTCTCGCTGTTCAGTATAATGCTGGCTGTGGGTTTATCATATATGGCCTTTATTATGTTGAGGTACTTTCCCTCTGTTTCCATTTTTCTGAGAGTTTTTATCATGAATGGACGTTGAATTTTGTCAAATGCTTTTTCAGCATCTATGGAGATGATCATGTGGTTTTTGTCTTTCTTTTTGTTGATGTGGTGGATGATGTTGATGGATTTTCAAATGTTGTACCATCCTTGCATCCCTGGGATGAATCCCACTTGGTCATGGTGTCTGATCCTTTTGATATACTGTTGAATTCTGTTTGCTAATATTTTATTGAGTATTTTTGCATCTACATTCATCAGTGATATTGGTCTGTAATTTTCTTTTTTGGTGGGGTCTTTGCCTGGTTTTGGTATTAGGGTGATGTTGGTTTCATAGAATGAGTTTGGGAGTATTCCCTCTTCTATTTTTTGGAACACTTTAAGAAGAATGGATATTATGTCTTCTCTGTGTGTCTGATAAAATTCCGTGGTAAATCCGTCCGGCCCTGGGGTTTTGTTCTTGGGTAGTTTTTTGATTACCGTTTCAATTTCTTTGCTTGTAATTCATTTGTTTAACTTTTGTGTTTCTTCCTTGGTCAGTTTTGAGAGGTCGTATTTTTCTAGGAAGTTGTCCATTTCTTCTAGGTTTTCCAGCTTGTTGGCATACAGGTTTTCATAGTAGTCTTTTATAATTCTTTGTATTTCTGTGGAGTCTGTCGTGATTTTTCCATTCTCATTTCTGATTATGTTGATTTGTGTTGATTCTCTTTTTCTCTTAATAAGTTTGGCTAGAGGCTTATCTATTTTGTTTATTTTCTCAAAGAACCAGCTCTTGGTTTTGTTGATATCTGCTATTGTTTTATTCTTCTCAATTTTGTTTATTTCTCCTCTGATCTTTATTATGTCCCTCCTTCTGCTGACTTTAGGCCTCATTTGTTCTTCTTTTTCCGGTTTCCATAGTTGTGATGTTAGACTATTCATTTGGGATTGTTATTCCTTCTTCAAGTGTGCCTGGATTGCTATATACTTTCCTCTTAAGACTGTTTTCGCTGCGTCCCACAGAAGTTGGGGCTTTGGGTTGTTGTTGTCATTTGTTTCTATATATTCCTTGATCTCTATTTTGATTTGTTCATCGATCCATTGATTATTTAGAAGCATGTTGTTAAGCCTTCATGTGTTTGCGAGCCTTTTTGTTTTCTTTGTAGAATTTATTTCTACTTTTATACCATTGTGGTCTGAAAAATTGGTTGGTAGAATTTCAATATTTTGGAATTTACTGAGGCTCTTTTTGTGAGCTAGTATGTGGTCTATTCTGGAGAATGTTCCATGTGCACTTGAGAAGAATGTATATCCTGTTGCTTTTGGATGTAGAGTTCTATAAATGTGTGTTAGGTCCATCTGTTCTAGTGTGTTGTTCAATGCCTTTGTGTCCTTACTTATTTTCTGCCCAGTGGATCTATCCTTTGGGGTGAGTGGTGTGTTGAAGTCTTCTAAAATGAATGCATTGCAGTCTGTTTCCCTCTTTAGTTCTGTTAGTATTTGTTTCACAAATGCTGGTGCTCCTGTGTTGGGTGCATATATATTTAGAATGGTTATATCCTCTTGTTGGACTGAGCCCTTTATCATTATGTAGTGTCCTTCTTTATCTCTTGTTACTTTCTTTGTTTTGAAGTCTATTTTGTCTGATATTAGTACTGCAACCCCTGCTTTCTTCTCACTGTTGTTTGCCTGAAATATGTTTTCCCATCCCTTGACTTTTAGTCTGTGCTTGTCTTTGGGTTTAAGGTGAGTTTCTTGTAAGCAGCATATAGATGGGACTTGCTTTTTTATCCATTCTATTACTCTGTGTCATTTGATTGGTGCATTAAGTCCATTTACATTTAGGGTGACAATTGAGAGATAATCACTTATTGCCATTACAGGCTTTAGATTCGTGGTTACCAAAGGTTCAAGGTTAGCTTCTTTAGTATCTTACTGCCTAACTTAGCTTGCTTATTGAGCTGTCATATACACTGTCTGGAGATTCTTTTCTTCTCTCCCTTCTTATTCCTCCACATCCATTCTTCATATGTTGTGTATTTTGTTCTGTGCTCTTTTTAGGAGTCCTCCCATATAGAGCAGTCCCTGTAGGATGCCCTGTAGAGGTGGTTTGTGGGAAGCAAATTCCCTCAGGTTTTGCTTGTCTGGAAATTGTTTAATCCCGTCATCATATTTAAATGATAGTCGTGCTGGATGCAATATCCTTGGTTCAAGGCCCATCTGTTTCATTGCATTAAATATATCATGCCATTCTCTTCTGGCCTGTAGGGTTTCTGTCGAGAAGTCTGATGTTAGCCGGATGGGTTTTCCTTTATAGGTGACCTTTTCTCTCTAGCTGCCTTTAAAACTCTTTCCTTGTCCTTGATCCTTGCCATTTTCATTATCATGTGTCTTGGTTTTGTCTTCCTTGGATCCTTTCTGTTGGGGCTTCTGTGTAATTCCGTGGTCTGTTCGATTATTTCCTCCTCCAGTTTGCATAAGTTTTCAGCAATTATTTCTTCAAAGAGACTTTCTATTCCTTTTCCTCTTTCTTCTTCTTCTGGTACCCCTATAATATGAATATTATTCCCTTTGGATTGGTCACATAGTTCTCTTAGTGTTGTTTCATTCCTGGAGATCCTTTTATCTCTCTCTATGTCATCTTCTATATGTTCCTGTTCTCTGGTTTCTATTCCTTCAATGGCCTCTTGCATCTTATCCATTCTGCTTATAAATCCTTCCTGGGATTGTTTCACTTCTGTGATCTCCTTCCTGACATCTGTGATCTCCCTCTGGACTTCATCCCGTTGCTCTTGCATTTTTCTCTGCATCTCATCCCATTGCTCTTGCCTGTTTCTCTGCATCTTTGTCAGCATGTTCATGATTTTTATTTTGAATTCTTTTTCAGGAGGACTGGTTAGGTCTGTCTCCTTCTCAGGTGTTGTGTCTGTGATCTTTGTCTACCTGTTGTTTTGCCTTTTCATGGTGATAGAAATAGTTTGCAGAGCTGGTACAAGTGACCACTGGAAGAGCTTCCCTTCTTGTTGGTTTGTGGCCTTCCTCTCCCCCTTCGCAAGTCGCTGGGTTCTTGCTGGTGTGGATGTGGTCTGGATGTTGTCCTGTGTCCTCTGGTCTCTATTTTAGGAAGAGTTTTCTTTGTTATATTTTCATAGATCTATGTGTTTTTGGGAGGAGATTTCCACTGCTCTACTCACGCTGACATCCTGGCTCCGCAGTGCATGTATTAATTTTATGTGAAAATATTCCTTATCTCTTTTCCAATTTGGGCATTATATTGATTTTTTTCAAATTTTGTTTGCATTTAGGTCATATTATCTATGGAATTTACCTTAGGAAAGTCAAGGAATCACTCATTTAAGTAAAAATATTTTACACCCCTACAGTGTCTAAAATTAAAGGGACAGTGGATCCCAATTTTAGCATGGATATGGAGGAACTCGAACTGGTGAAAACCCTGATGTGGTGATAAAAAATGGCTCATTTTCTGTGAAAACTGCAAGTTTTTTATAAGTTCCATACATCCATTCCATCACCCAAGAAGTTTATTTGTAGGTATTTATTCAAGAGATATAAAAGTGTATGTCAAAAATATTGAGATAGAATATTCATAGTAGCTTTATTCATAATTGTCTCAAACTAGAAATGACCTAATGTCCATCAACAATTAAATGGTGAAATTGTGTTATACAGCAGAATGTTACTCAGCAATAAAAAGGAAGGATCTAAAGGTCCACATTAAAACATGGATGAATCTCATCTATCTTATGTTTTGCAAAAGATAATTGATGCTGTTTATATCACTTTTTCAAAGCAGAAATGCTAATTTATGTATATTAAGGTAATCAAAAGAATGGTTTCCTTAAGATATGGGGGATTTCCTGGAAGAGGTGCATGGGGATTTTCAGGGTTGGAGAAAATGTATTTTACAAAATCCACCAATTTTTCGTTTAGCTGACACAAATGTTATATAGGATGTAAATTACACCTCCATGTAAACAAGGAGCATAGTAGAAAAAAAGGGGAGCATAAAAATAAAAGACATGTGGAAAAGATTAGGTTGAGAACTTTTATTCTAGGTACAGAGATGCTCAATAAACCTCCCGTAAAATATAAAGAAATGCTAATAGAAACTACTGATGAGAGGAGACCCTGGATAAGAATGTGGGGCTCCTGAAGAGGAACTGAGGATCTTGAGACCTTAGGCAAAGGCATGGTCCAAGGTCACCAGCAGTAGTTGCCAGTTCATGCCACAGACACCTGTTCAGAAGGACCAGGTGCAGCAAGGGACTCCTTAATGGAGGGCAGCCAAGCTCCTGAAGACCATAGGCCAGATAAGAACAGCCTCCCTCTGCTAATATATAGACAGCTAGGCTTCTGTGTTGTATGATCATTTGGGAATATCTGTTAAAGGCAGAGAAACAGCTCTGACAGAGGAGTTTAAATCACCTTAAGTAAATTAAATCAAGTCATTGTTTAACATTGGATGAGATACGTGATCTTTAATTTGTAGACTTAATATGTTTTTATGTTAGTGGGTGGGAAGATCTGAGGGTAAGTTGAGCTTGGTCATATAGTATAGAAAGTCATCTCTCACTCTTTTTTTCTGCATACTGCTGAATCATAGAGTGTAATCCCTTTACTGAGTTATAGGAGAATGAAGTAACATAATGTAATTTAAGACCTGGATTGAATTTGAATCAATGACGTGAGGCATCTTCTAGGTAGCAAATCCCTTAGATAATGCATAAGTTTAGAGATGATCCCTGAAATATTCTGGCAAATATGGAAATCATCTTAAGTCCTGCCATTATAGTTCAAGAATATTAATCTTTAGTGCTACTGAAAAGACAGATGTTTGTGGTCAAGCTAGTGAGACAAGTTTCTTTTCCTTAAATTATTCCTGATATTTATGATAAAAAATAAGCAAAAAAAGCTAGTGCCCAAACTTATTTGACATGGGTTTGAATGAGAAGTATGAGATTTATGAGAATTTTATTCTGTATTACTGTAACATAAAAATACATTATTATCATTTCATAAGAGATTAATTGTTCATCAAAGAGTCCCCTTTGCTAAGCATAGGTCATATTCCTCAGATTGTTTGTGCTAGTATATATGTAAATACTAATAAATTAAAATACATCTTTTGACCATGAAAAGGCCTTGATCACTATCTATCAATCAAATTGACTAAATTGTTTTGAAAAGGCCGTGTTCATAAGTGTTATCTGGGGGTTAAAGAATCCATTTTATTTCTAGTCTCCAATACTTAAAAAAATTTTTTTTGAGAGGGCATCTCTCATATTTATTGATCAAATGGTTGTTAACAACAATAAAATTCTGTATAGGGGACTCAATGCACAATCATTAATCAACCCTAAGCCTAACTCTCAACATTCTCCAATCTTCTGAAGCATAACGAACAAGTTCTTACATGGTGAACAAGTTCTTACATAGTGAATAAGTTCTTGCATGGTGAACAGTGCGAGGGCAGTCATCACAGAAACTTTCGGTTTTGATCACGCATCATGAACTATAAACAATCAAGTCAGATATGATTATTCATTTGATTTTTATACTTGATTTATATGTGAATCCCACATTTCTCCCTTATTTTTTTTTTCTGCAACCAAACCCAGCTCTAGGGACAATGAGGCAAACAAACAAAAACACAGGAAAACAAACAACAAAAAAAAACACAGGGCACACACAAAAAAAAACAAAAAAACTCAGGAATACTTATTCCTCAACCTTTTCACCTCCTCCAGTTTGTCTCATTTCAACTCTTTATATCTTCAGTTTGTTGTGGGGGTTTTGTATTTTTCCAGAATTTATAGTTGTTGGAAAGGTGGGCTGGAGCTTATGTTGACATAATTGAACTAATGGGAGTTTTGATTCTTAGATTCTGTACAGCTTTGGTCTGTAGTTCCTCCAGACTGGATTGACCTCAGAAAAAATGCAGACATCCAGGTAGGATTCTCACTTCTCTAGGCTGAGTAGTATTTTTGTACAGAAAAACAGGCATTTATTGCTCTTGGCACCTGGCCTTAGGTTCTCAGTCAGCTTTTCCTCTGTTCCTATTTTTTACATGTAACAATTGTACTGTATTTAAGTCTGTCACTGTAGCCATTTAGAAAAAAGTTCAGAGAGAATTGATACCTTATTTTCAATCTCTCAATCACACCTCCATTGAAATGAGAGAAATAGGGAGTGACATCAGCCCCTTGGCAGTGTGAGCCATTCCTTTTTCCCTCCCCTTGGAGTTATAATTGATTGGGCACCCATAACCAAACAAAAATGCCTCTGCCCAGCACACCACAATACCCAAGACAACCATCCATCTGTGCATTTGAGAGTGGAGTGACTGGAAATACTGTCACCCATAAAGGCAAGGGAGTCAATGTGAGACGAAGTAGCAGAGCCGGTGGTGGCTGTGATAAGGGAAAGTGGACATAGTAAGTGAAAATCTCCCTGGCTGCTCAAGCTGCAGCTGGAGGGATATGTAGCTCCTCCCCAGCACTTGGATTTCTGAGGCGGGAACTGAGTGGCTGGGACATGGAAAGGAAGAGGGCAAAGAGAATGGAAGGAACAGATTTTCTGCTGTCTGCCTGGAAATTTTGGCAAAAGTTGAAGAAATGCACCTATGGACTACTCCAGCAGAGGTTCCAGCAGTGCGCTGCAATGCGTCAGGTGGTAAGACCACCCTTTACCCCACTTTGCTACCAGCATTTTCTTTTATACGATTTTTTTTTTAATACTCACTCCTAACTGTAGGGGCAAGTCACCTGTAAGAGAAACCGGACACTTGTGTTATACTGCCCCACTCTGGAACAAGAGAAAGTTACTAATTACCAGCCCACAGAATGATTAGAATCAAATTGAATCGAGTGTTCCCTAAGAAAGGTGTGCACTGTTCCAAATAAGACAGTAGAGGCACATTTCAACAAATACTATGAAAAATCCTGGTGATAAGGTATCACAAAAAGAAAATGAGAATTCCCCAGCAACAGAACTCAAAGATATGGAATACCATGATCTGACAAGGAATTCAAAATAGCTGTTACAAAAAACTGAATGATCTAGAATAAAGGTCAAAAGGCAATTCAATGATAAGGTATAAAATTCTTGACCAGAAGGAGTACTTCTCCAATGAGACTGAATGTATAAAATTAGTCAAACAGTATTTCTTTAGCTGATGAGTTCAATAAGTGAGATGAAGAATGCATTAGAAAGGATTGGGAATAGAGCAGAACAGATGGAGAAGAGAATATGTGATGGGAGGTTGGGAATTTAAAGACAATTCAGGTAAAACAGGAGAGAGAACTGAAATATTTTAAAAATGAAAATCTCTATCAGAATTACCAGACTGTATTAAGAAAGGCAATATATGAATAATTTGGGTACAAGGAGAAGAGAGGGAGTGGGGTAGAGAATTCTTTTAAGTAAGAAATAGCTGACGACTTACAAAACCTGGGGAAAGAACTGGGTGTACATGCCCACATGCAAAAAGGCTCTCTACAAGCTGTGTTATAATGAAATTGTCAATTATAAATAAGAAAGAACCTTAAAGGTAACAAGGGGGTAATATACAGTATCTTGCAAAGGATCAGCAAATTTAGGCCATCAGAAGATTTTTCAATAGAAACAATACAGGCCGGTTGAGAGTGGAATAGTATATACTGCGCATGTTGAAATATAACAACAGTGAACACTGTGGTATTGCCAACAGTGAACACTGTGGTAAAGTTACCTTTCAGGTAAGAAGGAAAATTAATATCATTAAATTCTCCATACTAGCTGCAGACTCAATATGATTCTCATGAAAATACCAAAGACAGAAATGAAAGACATGATCCTAAAATCTGGGTGTCAGAAGTTTGACTATGACAAGCATGTCTATTCTGCTTATTTGTTGAATTCATGGATGAGTGTATAATTGTTTTTCATGGAATTTCCAAAGCTTAGGGACATCATTTTTTTGAAATTTTTTATCTGCCATGTTTTCTACTCTTCTTATACCTATGTTATTACATTTGACATTTTGCTCAGGTCTCTGAAGCTCTTTTTATTTTTCTCCATTCTTTTATCTTTCTATTCTTCAGGCTGGATAATCTCTATTGATCTATCTTCATGTTCCCTGAGTCTTTCTTCTGCTAGATCATACTTGTCCTTGAGACTCCTGTGACTCAATAGAACATATTTAATATTTGCTTTTCTAAATCCAATATCTGGGCCCATTAAGCAAAATCTTTAGAAAAACTCCTCTGTCCTGCAAAGATGTTACACTTTTCTATTGTTGCTATACAGCACATCTTGTTGAATACTGAGTATTTTAATTGATGTATGATAGATTTTCTGGATTCAGATCTCCTCCAGGAGGCGGCAGTTGTTTCTGCTCCTGGATTTGTTTTGTTTAAATTGTTTGTTTTAGGGATTATACCTAATTCTATGGAGTTTGTTTTTTCAGTACTACACAGACTTTGCTGTCTCAACTGGAGTTTTTTTAAATGTGTGTTTTATTTGTAAGTCTTTGCCAACACAACTTAGCGGTCGGTCTGGTGTAGGTCAGGGACTATGGTAAACACCTTATCTCGGTAAATTACCCACCATTATTTGCACCCTAATAATATTGGTAAGTTACTAAAAATTTTAACATTCATAGTTTTGGTTCTCTTTTCTCAGGTTATTCATTTTAGTTAATGACTCACAATCTTTCCTGCCATTAACATATTTTGTCATCATGAATTGAGTTATATTTTTATTCAGAAATCACTTGGATAAAAGGCATTCTGGATAAGTATAAAGACAAATTTATTTCTTTTAATCTTTTTTATTGAAATATACTTTATATACTGATTTTAAAATATACTTTACACTGATTTTAAAACAACTTATTGACTCATCAATTATATACATTAAATGCTTATAATCAAAAGTATAGTTATCATCTGTCCCCATACAAAGAAATTATAATATGATGAGCTATATTCCCTATGCTATACTTCCATCTCTGAGAATAATTTACTTTATAATTTGAAATTTGTGCCTCTTTATCCCCTTTACCTATATCACCCAAAACCCCCCATGGTAACCAGACATCCATTCTCTGTGTTTATGGGCCTATATCTGTTTCTTTTGTTTCATTTTTCAGATTCCAAATATATATGAAATCAAATGGTATCCCTCTTTTTCCCATCAACTCACTTCACTTAGCCTAAAACCCTCTAGGTTCATCCTTTTTTTCCCTAATGGCAAAATTTCCTTCTTTCCTATAACTGAATAATATTCCATTCATATATGCACTACATCTTTAATTCATTTATTGATGGACATTTCAGTTGCTTCCATATCTTAGTTATTATGCTGCAATAAAAGAGTGATGTATATATCTGTTTGAATTAGAGATTTTCTTTTCTTTGGCAATATTCCTAAACTTGGAATATCTGGGTAATATGGTATTTCTATTTTTAGGTTTTGGAGAAACCTCTATACTGCTTTCCACAGTGGCTGCACCAACTTGCATTTCCACCAACCATCCATGGGGGCCCCTTTTCCTCCACATCCTCATCAACACTTGTTTTTCTTGTCTTGTTGATATTAGCCATTCTGCATCATGTGAAGTGGTATTTGCAGGTTTTATATGTATGTCCCTGATAATCATTGATTTTGAACATCTTTCTATGTGTCTGTTAGCCATCTGTATGTCATCTTTGGGAAAATGTCTATTCAAGTCCTTTGCCCATTTTTTTCATTGGTTATTATTATCTTTTGGTGTTTCACTGCATGAGTTTTTCTTCTATTCTGGATATTCACCAATTATCCAATGTATCACTTGTAAGTAGCTTCCCATAGAGTAAATTGCAATTTTGTTGTCAATGATTTCTTTTATTGTGTAGATTTTTAGGTTCATTGTAGTCCCACTCATTTATTTTCTTTTTGTTTCCCTTACCTAGAAGACCTATCCAGAAAAAATTTAATAATGTTGATATTCAAGGTTTGAATGCCAATGTTTTCTTCAAGAATTTTTATGGTTTCTAGTCTTATATGTAGGTCTTTAAAGAATTTAAGTTTATTTTGTGTATAAGATTGTCATCATGTTTCATTGATTTGCATGATGTCTAGTTTTCCCAATGCCACCTAAAGGAGACACTGCCTCTTCTCCGCTGTATACTCTTGCCTACTTTGCTAAAGATTAACCAAGAAAAAGGCATGGAAGAAAAAAGATGGTGGCATGAGAAGTGGGGATAAATCCCCTCCCAAAACCAAATATTACACAAAAAAATACAGCAAATACAACTAATCCTGGAAAAGTGACCAGAAAGAATACTGAAACAAATGACTTACATCTGTAGAAAAGAGAACACCTCATGGAAAAGGGTAAAGTAGCAAAGCCATGAGCCAGCAGGATCCAAGCCCTCCCCAGACACCATCTCACTGGTGGGAGGAAGAGAAACAGCAGGAAGGGAGTAGAAGCACAGGATGGCTGAAATCCATACCTGGAGATCTATTGCTGTAGTATGAACCAATGATACATGATGCTCTGGAGATTAGAAGGGTTGGAAAGCAAAGACAGGTGGAATACTCAGAGAGACTGAGATTCCAGCCACTTGTGGAGAACAGGTAGCCACAACCGGGTCCTCTGGGACAAGACAAAGGTGGGCTCTTTGAAATACTTCCCATTAGTTAGAGGGGCTCTAAAGGGGCAAGTATTGCATAGAACTTGCTACTCAGGTGAAAGGACAGGTGAATAAAATCAACACAGCACACTCAGCCCAGGATTTTGGGAACTTTCAGGAGCTTAAGTCACTGCATCGCTCTGGCTGACAATGCCGCATGAGGGCCCCAAATGCAACACACAGCCTCCTGGAAGACACAGGCTGGCAAACCTGCTACACCCACTATAAAACCATGCAAGCCTGAGGGCAGCCCTGTTTATGGAAGCTACAGGGGCATAATGCAGAGGTCCTCCTGGCATGTTTGGCCCACTGGTCCTGGCAGTGGAGGCATGTACTATGGCCATGAAGAAAGAAAGTGCTCTTTTCTCCCAGTAGGCACAGTCACTGCTCACCTGCGACCCCTGCCATCACTGTGGAGGTGGGCACCTCCAGGGAGTAGAGCTCCTGGGCACTAGAGGGCACTCCTACACAAAGTTATTCCATATTATTCATTAGCAATATGAAGCTGCAAAATAACCTTGTTCAAACCAAAATCCCACAAACGCCAAAATGAGGGCTCTTGTGAAAATGAAATCACCAATCTTCTAATAAAGATTACAAAGTAAAAATCATATACATGTTCACGGGGCTACAAAAAAAAGATTCAAGATCTCAGGGACAACTTCAAGAAACACATAGAATCCTAGAAAAATAGAGTATTTGAATTGAAACATACAATGGATAGATTTAAAAGCAGATTAGAAGAGGTAGAGGACATTGTCAAAGGAATACAAATTAGAGAACAGGAATACAAAGAAGCTGAGGCAGGAAGACAAAAAATTATCTATAGGAATAAAAGACTAATAAGAAAATTCTGTGACCAATCCAGATGGAACAATATTCACCTTACAAGCATACCAGAGGAAGAGAAAGAAGAAGGGAAAGTCTCTTTAAGGAAATAAGTGCAGAAAATTTCCCCAATTGGGGAAGCTAATAGTCTCTCAGGTCATGAAAGTGTACAGATCTCCCAACACAAGGGACCCTAGGAAGACAACACCAAGAAATATAATAATTAAAATGGTAAATATCAAGGACAAGCACAGAGTATTAAAAGCAAGCAGAGAGAGAAAAAAGATAACCTACAAAGGAAAACACATCAGGCTTTAATCAGACTTCTCAGCAGAAATCTTAAAGGCCAGAAGGGAGTGGCATGATATATTCAATGCAATGAAACAGAAGAGCCTAGAACCAAGAATAATCTACCCAGCAAGATTATCATTTAAATTTGAAGGAGGGATTAAACAATTCCCAGAAAAGCAAAAGTTGAAGGAATTTATGTCCCATAAACTGTCTTCACAGTGTATTTTGGAGGAATTGCTCTAGATGGAAGTGCTTCTCAGGATAAATAACTGTCATGAGAGAAAATAAAGCAACAGAAAAGGAAGTAGACAAATGGATTATTATGCAAAAAAAATGAAAACTGCTACCCAAAAAGTCAGTCAAGGTATACACAAAGAGTGCAGAATATGAAACCTAATGTATAAAGGGTAGAAGAAAGAAAAAGAGGGAGAAAAAAGAAAAGGAAAGAAACTTTACATTGTGTTTCTAATAGCATACTAAGCAAATTAAGTTAGAGTTTTAGATAGTAAAGAATCTACCCTTGAACCTTTGGTAATCACAAATTTAAAGCCTGACATTACAGTAAGTACATATCTGTCGATAACAACCCTAAATGTAAATTGACACAATGCATCAATTAAAAGACACACAGTTAAAGAATGGATAAAAAACCAAGACCCATTTATAAGATGCCTACAAGAGACTCACTTCAAACCCAAAGACGTTCACAGACTAAAAGTTAAGGAATGAAAAAAGATATTTCATGAAAACAATAGGGATAAAAAAAAGCAGGAGTTGCAGTTCTTGTCAAATAAAATAGACTTCAAAACAAAGAAAGTAACAAGAGTCAATGAAGGACATTGCATAGTGATAAAGGGGTCAGGCAAACAAGAAGATATAATGATTATAAATGTCTACATACCAAACATAGGAGGACCCAAATATGTGAAACAAATACTAACAGATTTAAAGGGGGAAATAGAATGAAATGCATTCATTTAAGATTTC
This sequence comes from Manis javanica, assembly GCF_040802235.1. Taxonomy (NCBI): domain Eukaryota; kingdom Metazoa; phylum Chordata; class Mammalia; order Pholidota; family Manidae; genus Manis; species Manis javanica. The sequence continues at coordinate 36,603,543 of NC_133168.1, forward strand.
AACACACCATTCACTCCAAAGGACAGAACAAACAGAAAATAAGCAAGAGGACAGAGGCACTGAACAATACATTAGAACAGATGGACCTAACAGACATCTACAGAAGAATCCACCCAAAAGCACCAGGCTACACATTCTTCTCAAGTGCACATGGTAGCTTGACAACATGCTCCTAAATAATCAATTAATCTATGATCAAATAAAAACATATATCAAGCAATATATGGAGACAAATGAAACAACCAGTGGAGCCAACATGGCAGCATGAGTAGGACAGAGGGAATCTCCTCCCAAAAACATATATATTTTTGAAAATACAACAAATACAACTAATCCTAAAAGAGAGACCAGAAGACACAGGACAACAGCCAGACTACATCCACAGTGCGAGAGTCCAGCACCTGATGAAAGGGGTAAGATACAAGCCCCAGCCTGGTGGGACCTGAGCATGCTTCCCCCCAGCACCTGGCGGGAGGAGAGGAGTTGGAGCGGGGAGGGAGAGGGAGCCCAGGACTGCTAAACAACCAGCCCCAACCATCTGCATCAGAGTGCAGACATAGTGCATGCGTGGAGGGCTGGAAACTAGGGAAACAGGGCAGAAAGACTTCTGAACAGGTTCCGAAGCTGATGCCCCTGTGACAAAGAAAAGCGAGTGCTTTTTGAAAGTCTTAAAGGGACAGGGACACAACAGCTGGATGGAAACAACACAGGTCACAGCCCAGCAGCTGGAAATTACAGGGAAAACCGGGTGCACTAACCCCCTGGGCAAAAGCTCTGAGACCCCTCATGGAGGTAAACAGCCAAACAGCCCCCCATCCATTACCCCTCTGGGTACGGCGAAAGCAGAGAAGCAGCCTGAGACTGACCACGCCCTCAGAAAGGGAGCTTCCTCCATACCGGCCGGGCAAGACAAAAAGAACCAGTCTCCATGCAATTACCCAACAAAAGCCACTAGGGGTCGCAGTTGTCCCAGTAAAGAAAGGGCAGTAGCAAGTGAAAAGTTTCGCCCTCCCAGCTGACAGTCAATAGCAACTATCAACATGAAAAGGCAAAAAAATATGATCCAGATAGGACTAACCCAGACAGCTTCGGCATCTGCTACATCTTACCCTGAGAAGGAACCTGGGGAGATAGATTTAACCAGTCTTCCTGAAAAAGAATTCAAAACAAAAGTCATAACCATGCTGATGGACTTGCAGAGAAATATGCAAGAACTAAGGAAGGAGAATACACAAATAAAATAAGCTCTGGAAGGACTTTAAAACAGAATGGACGAGATGCAAGAGATGATTAATGGACTAGAAAACAGAGAACAGGAGCACAGAGAAGCTGATGCAGAGAGAGATAAAAAGATCTCCAGGAATGAAAGAATTCTAAGAGAGATGAGTGACCAATCAAAATGGAACAATATCCACATTATAGGAGTACCAGAAGAAGAAGAGAGAGAAAAAGGGATAGAAAGTGTCTTTGAAGAAATAATTGCTGAAAACTTCCACAAACTAGGGGAGGAAATGGTCTCTCAGACCACAGAAGTACACAGAACTCCCATGACAAGGGATCCAAGGAGGGCAACACCAAGACACATAATAATTTAAATGGCAAAGATTGAAGACAAGGACAAAGTATTAAAGGCAGCCAGAGAGAGAAAAAAGGTCACCTACAAAGGAAAACCCATCAGGCTATCACTAGACTTCTCAACAGAAACCCTACAGGCCAGAAGAGAATGGCATGATATACATAATGCAATGAAACAGAATGGCCACGAACCAAGAACACTGTATCCAGCACAATTATCATTTAAGTATGCAGGAGGGATTAAACAATTCCCAGACAAGCAAAAGTTGAGGGAATTTTCCTCCCAAAAACCACCTCTACAGGGCATCTTACAGGAAATGCTGGAGATTGGAGCACTACTAAAAAAAGCACAGAAGAAAATACCCAACATATGAAGAAGGGAGGAGGAAGAATAATAAGGGAGAGAAATAAAGAATCATCAGACCGTGTTTATAATAGCTCAACAAGCGAGTTAAGTTAGACAGTAAGATAGTGAAGAAGCTAACCTGGAACCTTTGGTAACCACAAACTTAAAGCCTTCAATGGCAATAAGTACATACCTTTCAATAATCACCCTAAATGTAAATGGACTGAAAGCACCAATCAAAAGACACAGAGTATTAGAATGGATAAAAAAGCAAGACCCATCCACATGCTGCTTACAAGAGACTCACCTCAAACCAAAAGACATGCACAGACTTAAAGTCAAGGGATGGAAAAAGATATTTCATACAAACAATAGAGAGAAAAAAGCAGGTGTTGCAATTCTACTATCAGACAAAATAGACTGCAAAATAAAGAAAGTAACAAAAGATAAAGAAGGACAATATATAATGATAAAGGGCTCAGTCCAACAAGAGGATATAACCATTATAAATATATATGCACCCAATACAGGAGTACCAACATATCTGAAATAAATACTAACAGAACTAAAGGAGGAAGTAGAATGCAATGCATTCATTCTGGGAGACTTCAACACACCACTCACTCCAAAGGACAGATCCACCAGACAGAAAATAAGTGAGGACACAGAGGCACTGAAAAACACACTAGAACAGATGGACCTCATAGACATCTACAGAACTCTACATCCAAAAGCAACAGGATACACATTCTTCTCAAGTGCACACGGAATATTCTCCAGAATAGACCACATACTAGGCCACAAAAGGAGCATCAGTAAATTCCAAAACATTGAAATCCTACCAACCAACTTTTCAGACCACAAAGGCATAAAACTAGAAATAAACTGTATAAAGAAAGCAAAAATGCTCACAAACACATGGAGGCTTAACAACACGCTCCTAAATAATCAATGGATCAATGACCAAATCAAAATAGAGATCCAGCATTATATGGAAACAAACGACAACAACAACAACACAAAGCCCCAACTACTGTGGGATACAGAAAAAGCAATCTTAAGAGGAAAGTATACAGCAATACAGGCATATTGGAAGAAGGAAGATCAATCCCAAATGAATGGTCTAATGTTGCAATTATCGAAATTGGAAAAAGAAGAACAAATAAGGCCTAAGGTCAGCAGAAGGAGGGACATAATAAAGATCAGAGAAGAAGTAAGTAAAATTGAGAATAATAAAACAATAGCAAAAAAACAATGAAACCTAAAGCTGATTCTTCGAGAAAATAAACAAAATAGATAAGCCTCTAGCCAGACTTATTAAGAGGAAAAGAGAGTCAACACAAATCAACAGAATCAGAAATGAGAAAGGAAAAATCACGACGGACCCCACAGAAATACAAAGAATGATTACAGAGTACTATGAAAACCTATATGCTAACAAGCTGGCAAACCTAAGAGAAATGGACAACTTTCTAGAAAAATACAACCTTCTAAGACTGACCCAGAAAGAAACAGAAAATCTAAACAGACCAATTAGCAGCAACGAAATTGAAGCAGTAATCAAAAAACTACCAAAGAACAAAACCCCCTGGCCAGATGGATTCACCTCAGAATTTTATCAGACATACAGGGAGGACATAATACCCATTCTCCTTAAAGTTTTGCAAAAAATAGAACAGGAGGGGATACTCCCAAACTCATTCTATGAAGCCAACATCACCCTAAAACCAAAACCAGGCAAAGACCCCAACAAAAAAGAAAACTACAGACCAATATCCCTGATGAACATACATGCAAAAAACTCAACAAAATATTAGCAAACCGAATGCAAAAATACATCAAAAGGATCGTACACCATGACCAAGTGGGATTCATCCCAGGGATGCAAGGATGGTACAACATTTGAAAGTCCATCAACATCATCCACCACATCAACAAAAAGAAAGACAAAAACCACATGATCATTCCCATAGATGCTGAAAAAGCATTCGACAAAATTCAACATCCATTCATGATAAAAACTCTCAACAAATGGATATAGAGGGCAAGTACCTCAACATAATAAAGGCCATATATGATAAACCCACAGCCAGCATTATACTGAACAGCGAGAAGCTGAAAGCATTTCCACTGAGATCAGGAACCAGACAGGGATGCCCACTCTCCCCACTGTTATTTAACATAGTACTGGAGGTCCTAGCCATGGCAATCAGACAAAACAAAGAAATACAAGAAATCCAGATTGGTAAAGAAGAAGTTATATGTCACTATTTGCAGATGACATGATACTGTACATAAAGACCCCTAAAGACTCCACCCCAAAACTACTAGAACTGATATCGGAATACAGCAAAGTTGCAGGATACAAAATTAACACACAGAAATCTGTGCCTTTCCTATAAACTAACAATGAACCAACAGAAAGAGAAATCAGGAAAAGAATTCCATTCACAATTGCATCAAAAAGAATAAAATACCTAGGAATAAACCTAACCAAAGAAGTGAAAGACTTATACTCTGAAAACTACAAGTCACTCTTAAGAGAAATTAAAGGGGAACCTAACAAATAGAAACTCATCCTATGCTCGTGGCTAGGAAGAATTAATATTGTCAAAATGGCAATCCTGCCCATGGTAATATACATATTTGATACAATCCCTATCAAACTACCAGCAACATTCTTCAATGAACTGGAACAAATAATTAAAAAATTCATATGGAAACACCAAAGACCCCAAATAGCCAAAGCAATCCTGAGAAAGAAGAATAAAGTAGGGGGGATCTCACTCCCCAACTTCAAGCTCTACTATAAAGCCATAAGACAATTTGGTACTGGCACAAGAACAGAGCCACAGACCAGTGGAACAGACTAGAGGATCCAGACATTAACACAAACATATATGGTCAATTAATATTTGATAAAGGAGCCATGGACATACAATGGGGAAATGACAGTCTCTTCAACAGATGGTGCTGGAAAATCTGGACAGCTACATGTAGGACAATGAAACTGGACCATTGTCTAACCCCATATACAAAAGTAAACTCAAAATGGATCAAAGACCTGAATGTAAGTCATGAAACCATTAAACTCTTGGAAAAAAACATAGGCAAAAACATCTTAGACATAAACATGAGTGACCTCTTCTTGAACATAGCTCCCTGGGCAAGGAAAACAACAGCAAAAATGAACAAGTGGGACTATATTAAGCTGAAAAGCTTCTGTACAGCAAAAGACACCATCAATAGACCAAAAAGGAACCCTACAGTATGGGAGAATATATTTGTAAATGACAGACCCAATAAAGGCTTGATGTCCAGAATATATATAGAGAGCTCACACGCCTCAACAAACAAAAAACAAATAACCCAATTAAAAAATGGGCAGAGGAACTGAACAGACAGTTCTCCAAAAAAGAAATCCAGATGGCCAACAGACACATGAAAAGATGCTCCACATTGCTAATTATCAAAGAAATGCAAATTAAAACTACAATGAGGTATCACCTCACACCAGTAAGGATGGCTGCCATCCAAAAGACAAACAGCAACAAATGTTGATGAGGCTGTGGAGAAAGGGAAACCCTCCTACACTGCTGGTGGGAATGTAAATTAGTTCAGCCATTGCAGAAAGCAGTATGGAGGTTCATCAGAATGCTCAAAATAGACTTACCATTTGGCCCAGGAATTCCACTCCTAGGAATTTACCCTAAGAATGCAGCAATCAAGTTTGAGAAAGACAGATGCACCCCTATATTTATTGCAGCACTATTTACAATAGCCAAGAATTGGAAGCAACCTAAATGTCCATCGATAGATGAATGGATAAAGAAGATGTAGTACATATAAACAATGGAATACTACTCAGACATAAGAAGAGGGCAAATCCTACCATTTGCAGCAACATGGATAGAGCTGGAGGGTATTATGCTCAGTGAAATAAGCCAAGCAGAGAAAGAGAAATACCAAATGATTTCACTCATCTGTGGAGTATAGAACAAAGGAAAAAACTGAAGGAACAAAACAGCAGCGGAATCACAGAACCCAAGAATGGACTAACAGGTACCAAAGGGAAAGGGACTGGGGAGGATGGGTGGGTAGGGAGGGATAAGGGGGAGGAAGTGGAAGGGGGGTATTAATATTAGCATGCATAATGGGGTGGTGGGAGAAAGGAGAGGGCTGTACAACTCAGAGAAGACAAGTAGTGATTCTACAACATTTTGCTATGCTGATGGACAGTGACTGTAAAGGGGTTTATAGGGGGGACCTTGTATAGGGGACAGCCTAGTAAACATAATATTCTTCATGTAAGTGTAGATTAATGATAAAAAAAAGAAAGAAAAGGGAGATTACTCCCTGATAGGATAAAACTAACTAAATCAACAATTAATGCATGCTTTAAATATCCTTAATTTTGATCACTTAAAGGGTGTCAGATGATCGGCTATGGAGGTACATCTTTCTGATAATATTCCTTTCTCTTAAAAAAAAAAAGCAGTTCCTGTGTGGTGACCTCGAAGGAGCTCTACACAATGGTACAAAGGGCATATCAAAGTGTAGGCAAAGGGTCTGTTTGTGTTTATACAGAGGATCAAAAGCCTAATTTGGCTACCCAGAAAATGAACTAAGATAGGATATGAAGAAGAACTTCCAATATCAGCACTCTCTGGAAGACTCATACCAGAAGATGATCATCAAAAACCTCAACAAAGATCCAGGCGATGCTGCGGTTGTATCTGCATTCATCCCACCAGTTCCTGGACTTGCCATGGGAATGAAGAAGGAGATATCTAAGCTGGCCTGTGCATACAGTAAAACAACAAATTTGACTGGATCTATACTGTTGGAACTCAACCAAGAATTAGGAGAAGTGCAAGTTGTAGCACTCCAAAATCTTACAACCACAGACTATCTACTGTTAAAAGAACATATGGGATGTAAACAGTTCCCAGGAATGGGTTGTTTTAATTTGTCTGATTTCTCTCAGACTTTTCAAGTACAGTTGGACAATATCCATCATATCATAGATAAATTTTCACAAATGCCTAGGATGCCTAACTGGTTTTCTTGGTTTCACTGGAGATGACTGGTAATCATAGATCTGCTTTGGTTATGTCACTGTATTCATATTATGTTTATGTGTGTGTGCAATTTAATTAGTAGTTTAAAACCTATACATGCTTAAGTTACTCTACAAGAAGATATGCCAAAGAAATAATCAATCTTCCCATGTTTTCTTCTGCCTGCTACTTCTATAACTTTTCTTCTTCTTTCCTAATTACAACCCTTAAATAGAATTCGTGCCTCATACTGAATTTACCGAGTATCATAATTCCTCCAAGTGGTAAAGATACCTCAAGACAAATGCTGGGCATAGAAGCCACAGGGCATAAATCTGCAACGAAGTAAAAAGCTAACCTTTTCAAACAATATGGCTTCTCTCTCACTTACCAACTTTACATTTCCCTGTATGGCCCCAGAAGATGACTGGTTAGCCAGAGACAGGTAAGATTCCTCAAGGGAGGAACAACCTAAGACAGGCACAGTCGCAGGTGGGTCATCAGGTGAGAAATTGGGGATCAACAGAGGTGAGGCTTAGAACCTTACCCCCTCCCCCTGTTCTGAGAGAAATCTTCTGCATCCGTGGATGTTTTGTTGCCCTTGTCTAGCTTGGATTGATACTTAGTCTATAGGCACATACCTGGTCATCTACATTTGCCCTCTTAGAGCACTAAACTATGTTTTCTACCTTTATCTTGCATCTACCTACCACTTCAGAATTTTATTAAAAATAATGATAATAATAATAAAGGGAGAAATGTGGTATCCACATATAAATCAAGTATAAAAATCAAACGAATATTCATATTTGACCTGATTGTTTATAGTTCATGATGCATGATCAAAACCAAAAGTTTCTGTGATGACTGCCCTTGCACTGTTCACCATGTAAGAACTTATTCACTATGTAAAAAAAAAAGAAAAGAAACAACCATTCAACACCACAACTTCTGTGGGACATGGTGAAGGCAGTTGTAATAGGAAAGTATATACAAATACAGGCTTATCTTAAGAAAGAAGAAAAATCCCAAATGAACAGTCTAAACTCACAATTAATGAAACTAGGAAAAGAAGAACAAATGAGTCCAAAGTCAGTAGAATGGGGGACGTAATAAAGATCGGAGTAGAAATAAAAAATTCAGAAGAATAAAATAATAGAAAGAAATAACAAAGTCAGGAGCTGATTCTTTGAGAAAATAAACAAAATAGATAACTCTCTATCCAGACTTATCATGGAAAAAAAGAGAGTGTATGCACATAAACAGAATCAGGAATTACAAAGGAAAAAACACTACTCACAACATAGAAATAAAATAATTATTAGAGAATACTATGAAAAATTAAACACTAACAAATGGATGATCTAGAAGAAATGGACTACTTCCTAGAAAAATACAGCCTTCCAAGACTGACCCAGGAAGAAATAGAAAATCTGAACAGATCAATTACCAGCAAGACAATTGAACTGCTAATCAAAAAACTACATAAGAACAAAATCCCTGAACCAGATGTTTCACTGCTGAATTTTTTTTATCATTAATCTACAATTACATGAGGAACATTATGTTTACTAGGCTCCTCCATTCACCAAGTCCCCCCAAGAAGCCCCATTATAGTCACTGTCTATCAATGTAGTAAGATGCTGTAGAGTCACTACTTGTCTTCTCTGTGTTGCACAGCCCTCCCTGTGCCTCTCCCCACATTATACATATTAATCGTAGTGCCCCCATTCTTCCCCCCAACCTCTTATTCTTCCCTTCCCATACACCCTCACCAGTCCCTTTCCCTTTGGTAACTGTTAGTTCATTCTTGGGTTCTGTGATTCTACTGCTGTTTTGTTCCTTCATTTTTTTCTTTGTTCTTATACTCCACATATGAGTGAAATCATTTGGTACTTGTCTTTCTCCACCTGGCTTATTTCACTGAGCATAATTCCCTCTAGCTCCATCCATGTTGTTGCAAATGGTAGGATTTTTTTTTCTTATGGCTGAATAATATTCCATTGTGTATATGTACCAAGTATTCTTTATCCATTCATCTACTGATGGACACTTAGGTTGCTTCCATTTCTTGGCTAATGTAAATAATGCTGCAATAAACATAGGGGTGCATCTGTCTTTTTTTCAAACTTGGCTGCTGCATTTTTAGGATAAGTTCCCAGAAGTGGAATTACTGAGTCAAATGGTATTTCTATTTTGAGCTTTTTGAGGAACCTCTATATTGCTTTCCACAATGGTTGAACTAATTTACATTCCCACCAGAAGTGTAGGAGGTTTCCCCTTTTTCCACAATCTTGCAAACATTTGTTGTTGTTTGTCTTTTGGATGGTGGCGATCCTTACTGGTGGGAGGTGATATCTCATTGTGATTTTAATTTCCATTTCTCTGATGACTAGCGATGTGGAGCATCTTTTCATGTGTCTGTTGGCCATCTGAATTTCTTCTTTGGATAACTGTCTGATCTGCTCCTCTACCAATTTTTTAATTGGATTATTTGCTTTTTGTTTATTGAGGTGTGTGAGCTCTTTATATATTTTGGATGTCAACCCTTTATCAGATCTGTCATTTATGAATATATTCTCCCATACTGTAGGATACCTTTTTGTTCTATTGATGGTGTCCTTTGCTGTACAGAAGGTTTTTACCTTGATATAGTCCCATTTGTTCATTTTTGCTTTTGTTTCCCTTGCCCAGGGACATGTGTTTATGAAGAAATCACTCATGTTTATGTCCAAGAGATTTTTGCTTATGTTTTTTTCTAAGAGTTTTATGGTTTCATGACTTACATTCAGGTCTTTGATCCACTTAGAATTTACTTTTGTGTATGGGGTTAGACAATGATCCAGTTTAATTCTCTTACATGGAGCTGTCCAGTTTTGCCAACACCAACTGTTGAACATGCTTTCATTTCCCCATTGTATGTCCATGGCTCCTTTATCATATATTAATTGACCATATATATTTGGGCTAATGTTTGGAGTCTCTATTCTGTTCCATTGGTCTGTGGGTCTGTTCTTCTGCCAGTACCAAATTGTCTTGATTTCTGTGGCTTTGTATTAGACCTTGAAATTGGGGAGTGAGATCCCCCACACACACTTTATTCTTCCTTCTCAGGATTGCTTTGGCTATTCGGGGTCTCAGGTGTTTCTATATGAATTTTTTAACTATTTGTTCCAATTTATTGAAGAATGCTGTTCATATTTTGATAGGAATTTCATTGAATCTGAAGATTGCTTTAGGCAGGATGGCCATTTTGACAATATTAATTCTCCTAGCCAAGAGCATGAGATGAGTTTCCATTCATTAGTGTCCATTTCTCTTAGGAATGTCTTGTAGTTTTCAGGGTATAGGTTTTCCACTTCCTTGGTTAGCTTTATTCCCAGGTATTTTATTCTTTTTGATCCAATTGAGAATGGAATTGTTTTCCTGATTTCTCTTTCTGCTAGATCATCATTAGTGTATAGGAAAGCAATGGATTTCTGTGTCTTAATTTTGTATCCTGCAACTTTGCTGAATTCTGATATTCTAGTAGTTTTGGAATGGGATCTTTAGGGTTTTTTATATACAGTATCATGTCATCTGCAAATAGTGACAGTATGACTTCTTCTTTACCAATCTGGATTCCTTGTATTTCTTTATTTTGTCTAATTGCCATGACTAGGACCTGCACTACTACGTTGAATAACAGTGGGGAGAGTGGGCATCCCTGTCTTATTCCTAATCTCAGAGGAAAAGCTTTCAGCTTCTCGCTGTTCAGTATAGTGTTGGCTGTGGGTTTATCATATATGGCCTTTATTATGTTGAGGTATTTGCCCTCTATACCCATTTTCTTGAGGGTTTTTATAATGAATGGATGTTGAATTTTGTCAAATGCTTTTTCAGTGTCTATGTAAATGATCATGTGATTTTTGTCCTTTTTGTTTACGTGGTGGATGATGTTGATGGATTTTCGAATGTTGTACCATCCTTGCATCCCTGGAATGAATCCCACTTGGTCATGGTGTATGATCCTTTTGATGTATTTTTGAATTCGGTTTGCTAATATTTTGTTGAGTATTTTTGCATGTATGTTCATCAGGAATATTGGTCTGTAATTTTCTTTGTTGGTGGGGTCTTTGCCTGGTTTTGGTATTAGGGTGATGCTGGCTTCATAGAATGAGTTTGGAGGTATTCCCTCCTCTTCTTTTTTCTGGAAAACTTGAAAGAGATTGTTTATTATGTCTTTTCTATATGTCTTATAAAATTGCACAGTAAATTTATCTGGCCCAGGCATTTTGCTTTTTGGTAGTTTTTAAATTACCACTTCAATTTCATTGCTGGTAATTAGTCTGTTTAGATTGTCTGTTTCTTCCTTGGTCAGTCTTAGAAGGTTGTATTTTTCTAGGAAGTTGTCTATTTCTTCTATATTTTTCAGCTTCTTAGCATATAGGTTTTCATAGTATTCTCTAATAATTCTTTGTATTTCTGTGGGGTCCGTCGTGATTTTTCCTTTCTCGTTTCTGATTCTGTTGATGTGTGTTGATTCTCTTTTTCTCTTAATAAGTCTGGCTAGGGTCTTATCTATTTTGTTTATTTTCTTGAAGAACCAGCTCTTGGTTTCATTGATTTTTGCTATTGTTTTATTTTTCTCAATTTTATTTATTTCTTCTCTGATGTTCATTATGTCCCCCCTTCTGCTGACTTCAGGCCTCATTTGTCCTTCTTTTTCCAATTTCGATAATTGTGACATTAGACTACTCACTTAGGATTGTTCTTCCTCCTTATTTAAATATGCCTAGATTGCTATTTACTTTCCTCTTAAAACTGCTTTTGCTGTGCCCTACAGAAGTTGGGGCTTTGTTGGTTGTTGTTGTCATTTGTTTCCATATATTGCTTGATCTCTATTTTAATTTGGTCATTGATCCATTCATTATTTAGGAGCATGTTGTTAAGCCTCCATGTGTTTGTGAGCATTTTTGCTTTCTTCGTTCAATTTATTTCTAGTTTTATAACTTTGTCTTCTCAGAAGTTGGTTGGTAGAATTTCAATCTTCTTGGATTTACTGAGGCTCTTTTTGGGGCCTAGTATGTGGTCTATTTTGGAGAATGTTCCATTTGCACTTGAGAAGAATGTATATCCTGTTGCTTTTGGGTGTAGAGTTCTGTAGATGTCTATTAGGTCCATCTGTTCTAGTGTGTTTTTCAGTGCCTCTGTGTCCTTACTTATTTTCTGTCTGGTGGATCTGTCCTTTGGACTGAGTGGTGTGTTGAAGTCTCCTAAAATGAATGCATTGCATTATATTTCCTCCTTTAATTCTGTTAGTATTTGTTTCACATATGCTGGTGCTCCTGTATTGGGTGCACATATGTTTATAATGCTTATATCCTCTTGGTGGACTAACCCTTTATCATTATATAATGTCCTTCTTTATCTCTTGTTACTTTCTTTAGTTTGAAATCCATTTTATCTGATACTAGTACTCACTGCTGAATTTTATCAAACATTTAATGATGACCAAATACCCATCCTCCTTAAAGTTGTCCAGAGTAGAAGAGGAGGGAATACTTCCAAACTCATTCTGTGAGGCCAGCATCACTCTAATACCAAAACCAGGCAAAGACACCACAAAAAAAGAAAACTACCTGCCAGTATCTGGTAAAAACTCTCAACAAAATAGGTATGGAGGGCAAGTACCTCAACATAATAAAGGCAATATATGAGAAACCCACAGACAACATCATACTTAACAGTGAAAAGCTGAAAATATTTCCTCTAAGATTGGGAACAAGACAAGGATGACCACTCTCCCCACTTTTATTCAACATAGTACTGGAGGTCCTAGAAACACCAAATAGACAACACAAAGAAATAAAAGGCATCCACATTGGTATGGAAGAAGCTAAACTGTCACTGTTTGCATATGACATGATACTGTACATAAAAAAACCTAAAGAATCTACTCCAAAACTACTAGAACTAGTAATTAAATTTATCCAAATTGTGGGGTACACTGTTAATACACTGAAATTTGTTTCATTCTTAAATATTAATGATGAACAAAAAGAAAAAGAAAAATCATGATAAAAATTACATTTATAATGACATCTAAAATAAGGAAATACCAAGGAAAAAACACAACCAAAGAAGCAAAACACCTGCGCCCTAAAAACTAAGAGACACTCATGAGAGAAATTAAAGACACCAATACACAGAAATATATCCCAAGTTCATGGATAGGAAGAATTAATATTGTCAAAATAGACATTGTGCCTTAAGCAATCTACAGATTCATTGCAAGCCCTATCAAAGTACCAATAGCATTATTCAATGAACTAGGACAAATAGTTCTAAAATTCTCATGGAATCACAAAATCACTGAATAATCAAAGCAATCCTGAGAAGGAAGAACAAAGCTGGTTGATTACACTCCCAAACATCAAGCTCTTCTAGCTCTACTACAAAGCCACAGTAATGAACACAATTTTGTACCAGCAGAAGAACAGATCCACATATCAATGGAATAGAATAAAGAGCCCAGATATAAACCCACACATATATATGGTTAATTAATATACAATAAAGGAGTCATGGATATAAAATGGGAAATGACAGCCTTCTCAACAACTGGTGTTGACAAAACAGCACAGCTACAAGAAAATAAAACTGGATTACTGTCTAATTCCATACACAAATGTAAACTCAAAATGGATAAAAGACCTGAATGTAAGTCATGAAACCATAAAATTCTTAGAAGAATGCATAGGAAAAATTCTCTTGAATATGGTGGAGGGATTAAAGATGGCAACATGAGAGGTTAGACAGAGAGCTCCTCCTAAAATCACATATAATACAAAAATACAATTAATACAACTAATCCTGAAAGAGCAACAAGCAAGAAGGCTGCACCAGACAGCATACATGTGGAGAAAAGAGAAGACCTCATGGAACAGGGAAAGTACCGAAGCTGTGACCCAGCAGGACCCAAGCCCTTCCCCCACCCCAGCTCACCTGAGGGGAGGAAGAGAAACAAAGCAGGGAAGGAGTGGAGGCCTGGGACTGCTGAATACCTAGCCCTGGAGATCTGCTCTGGGAGCATGAACCTGCATTGCATGGTGCTCTGGTTACTAGTGGGGTTGGAAAGCTAAAACAGGTGGAATACCTGGAGAGACAGAGATTCCAACTGCTTGTTGAAAACAGGGATTCATATCTGGCTGATCTGGGTGGGAAGTATAAAAGACTTCCTAAAAGTGAGATGGCTGCTAAAGTGGCAAGGATGGCATAGAGCTCACTGCCCAGGAGAAAGGACAGGTAGAGAAAATTGTCCAGGTGAACTCTGCCTAGCAGGTTGGGAACTTAAATGATCTTCAGGAGCTCTATCCTCCTAGCTGGCTACACAGCCCCAAATCCCCCCACCATGATATGCAGCCAGCTGTGTCCTCCTCCGGGCTAACCTGCACATGACTTGCAAACAGGCAGCCCCTGCCCTGGCATCAGGTCAGTTAGAGGGAAGCCCCGCCTTTGGCAGCTACAAACACAAAGCATAGAGGCTTACAGCTGTGAGCTTGGCCCACTGGTTCTGGCAGTGGAGAAAGGTATAGCAATCGGGAAAGAGGAAACAGCTCTTTCCTCCCCCCAGGCACCAGCACCACACCCTTACAACTCCCAACATTGCTCCAGGGGCTGACCAGCTCCAGAGAGAAGAGCTTCTGTGCACTAAAAGACACCACATACAAATATGAAACATCAAAAGAACCTGGGTCAAAGAAAAATCTCAACACCTGAGAAAGGATTGATTGAGACTGAAATAATAAATCTTCCTGAAAGAAATTTCAAAATAAAAATCATAAACTTGCTCATGGAGGTACAGAAAAATATTCAAGAACTCAGGAACTAATTAAGGACGGAGATCCAATCATTGAAGAATACAGTGGAGGGTATTAAAAGCAGATTCATTATGGTGTAGTAGACAATAAATGAAAAAGAAATTAGGGAAGAGGAAAAGAAGTTGAGGTGAAGAGAGAAAAAAGGACCTCTAAGAATGAAAGAATACTGAGAGAACTGTGTGACAAATCCAGACAGAACAATATTCATAGAATAGGGGTACCAGAAGAAGAAAAAAGGATAGAAAGTGTCTTTTAGAAAGTAATTGCTGAAAACTTCCCCAGTCTTGGGCAGGAGATAGTCTCTCAGTCCAGGGAGGTGCACAGATCTCACAACACAGGGGACCCAAGGAGGACAACACCAAGACATATAACAATTAAAATGGCAAAGATCAAGAATAAGTACAGACTATTAAAAGAAGTCAGAGAGATAAATAAGATCACATGAAAAGAAAAACCCACCAGGCTATTGTCAGAATTCACAACAGAAACCTTAAAGGCCAGAAGGGAGTGGCATGATATAGTTAATGCAATGAAGCAGAAAAGCCTTGAACCAAGAATACTTTATCTGGCAAGATTATCATTTAAGTTTGAAGGAGGGATTAAACAACTTTTAGATAAGTGAAAGCTGAGAGATTTTAGCTCTGTCAAACCATCTCCACAGTATATTTTGGAGGGACTGCTATGGATGAAAGTGCTCCTAAGGTCACCAGAGGTAATAAAAAGGGATAGTAAAAGAGTACAGAATATGAGACCTAATATATAAAGAATTGGGAAGGAAAAAGATGAGGGGGAAAGAAAAGAACCTTTAGATTATATCTATAATAGCATACTAAGTGAGTTAAGTTAGACTCTTAGATAGTAAGGCAGTTACCCTTGAACCTTTGGTAACCACGAATCTAAAGCCTGCAATGGCAATAAATACATATCTGTTTATAATCACCCTAAATGTAAATGGTCTGACTGCACCAAACAAAAGACATAGAGTCACTAAACGTATATTTAAAAAAGACCCAACTGTATGCTGCTTGCAAGAGACTCACTTCAAACCCAAAGACATACACAGACTGAAAGTGAAGGGATGGAAAAATATATTTCATGCTTCTAATAAGGAGAAAAAAGCAGGTGTTGCAGTACTAGTGTCAGACAAAATAGACTTCAAAACAAAGAAAGTCACAAGAGACAAAGATGGACATTACATAATGATTAACCAGAGGATATAATTATTATAATATCTATGCACCCAACACAGGAGCAGCTACGTTTGTGAAAAAAATACTAACAGAATTAAAGGGGGAAATAGAATGCAATGCATTTATTCTAAGAGACATCAACACTCCACTCACTGCAAAGAAAAGATCAACCAGACAGAAAACAAGTAAGGAGACACAGGCACTGAACAACACATTAGAATAGATGTACCTAACAGACATCTGCATAACTCTCAACAAAAGCAGCAGGATACACATTCTTCTCAAGTGCACATGGAACATTTTCCAGAATAGATATCATACTAGGCCACAAAAAGAGCCTCAGTAATTTCAAAAAGGTTGAAATTGTACCAACCAGCTTCCCAGACCACAAGGGTATGAAACAGGAAATAAATTATGCAAACAAAATGAAAAAACCTACAAACACAAGGAGGCTTAACAACATGCTCCTGAATAACCAATGGACCAATGACCAAATAAAAACAGAGATCATGCAATATATGGCAACAAATGACAACAGTAATTCAACACCACAAAATCTGTGGGATGCAGCAAAGGCAGTGCTAAAAGAGAAGTATACTACAATACAGGCTTACCTCAGAAAAAATGAACAATCCCATATGAATAGTCTAAACTCACAATTGACAAAACTAGAAAAAGAAGAACAAATGAGTCCCAAAGTCAGTAGAAGGATGGAAATAATAAAGATTACAGCAGAAACAAATAAAATGGAGAAGAATAAAACAATAGAAAGAATCAATGAAAGCAGGAGCTGGTTATTCAAAAGAAATAAACAAAACAGATAAACCCCTAGCCTATTATCAAAAAAAATATAGTCTACTCACATGAACAGAATCAGAAATGAGAAATGAAAAATCACTACAGATACCACAGAAATACAAAGAATTATTAGAGAATACTATGAAAAATTATATGGTAACAAACTGGATAACCTAGAAGAAATGGAAAACTTTCTAGAAAAATACAACCTTCCAAGACTGACCCAGAAAGAAACAGAAAATCTGAACACACCTATTACTAGCAATGAAACTGAATTGGTAATCAAAAAACTACCCAACAAAACTCCTGGGCCAAATGGCTTTACCACTGAATTTTATCAAACATTTAGTGAAGACATAATACCCATCTGTCTTAAAGTTTTCCAAAAAGTAGAGGAGGAAGGAATACTTCCAAACTCATTCTATGAGGCCAGCATCACCCTAATACCAAAACCAGGCAAAGACACCACAAAAAAAGAAAATTACAGACCAATATCCCTAATGCGCATAGATGCAAAAATGTTCAACAAAATAATAGCAAACCGAATTCAAAAATAAATAAAAAAGATGATATCATGATCAAGGATTTATTCCAGGGATGCAAGGATGGTACAATATTAGAAAATCCATCAACATAATCCACCACATCAACAAAAAAAAGGACAAAAACCACACGATCCTCTCCACAGATGCCAAAAAGTATTCGAAAAAATTCAACATCCATTCATGATAAAAACTCTCAACAAAATGGGTATAAAGGGCAAGCGCCTCAAAATAATAATGGCCATATATGACAAACACACACCAAACATCATACTGAACAGTGAGAAGCTGAAAGCCTTTCCTTTAATATCAGGAACAAGACAAGGATGCCCACTATCCCCACTTTTATTCAACATAGTTCTGGAAGTGTTCGCCACGGCAGTCAGACAACACAAAAATAAAAGGCATCCAGATTGGTAAAGAAGTTAAACTGTCATTGTTTGCAGAAGACATGATATTGTATTCAAAAAACCCTAAAGGATCCTATCCAAAACTAGTAGATCTAATATCTGAATTCAGCAACTTTGCAGGATACAAAATTAATACACAGAAATCTGAAATCTGTTGCATTAGTATATACTAATGATGAACTAGCAGAAAGAGAAATCAGAGCAACAATACCAACCATAATCGCATCAAAAAGAATAAAATACCTAGGAATAAATCTAACCAAAGAGGTGAAACACCTATGCCCTGAAAATTACAGTACGCTCATGAAAGAAACTAAGGAAGACTAAGGAAGGCGCCAGTAAGTGAAAATACATCCCATGCTAATGGGTAAAAAGAATTAATATCATTAAAATGGCCATCCTACCTTAAGCAGTCTACCAATTTAATGCAAATCCTATCAAAATACCAACAGCATTCTTCAAAGAACTAGAGAAAATAATTCTAAAATTCATATGGAATACAAAAGACCCCAAATAGTCAAAGCAATCCTGAGAAGGAAGAATAAAGCAGGGGGAATTACATTCCTTGACTTCAAGCTCTACTAATAAGCTACAGTAATCAAGACAATTTGATACTGGCACAAGAACAGACCCATAGACCAAAGGAACTGACTAGAGAGCCCAGATATAAACTCAAGCATATGTGGTCAATTAATATATGATAAAGGAGCCATGGACATACAGTGGGGAAATGACAGTCTCTTCAACAACTGGTGTTGGCAAAACTGGACAGATACATGCAAGAGAATGAAACTGGATTATTGTCTATCCCCATACACAAAGGTAAACTCGAAATGGATCAAAGACCTGAATGTAAGTCATGAAACCATAAAACTCTTACAAGATAACATTGCCAAAAATCTCCTGAATGTAAACATGAGCAACTTTTTTCTGAATGTATCTCCTCAAGCAAGGGAAACAAAAGCAGAAATGAATGCATGGGCCTATATCAAACTTAAAAGTTTCTTTACAGCAAAGGACATCATCAAGAGAACAAAAAGGCATCCTACAGTATGGGAGAATATATTTGTAAGTGACATATATGACAAGTGGTTAACATCCAAAATATATAAAGAGCTTACACACCTCAACACCCAAGAAGCAAATAACCCAATTAAAAAATGGTTGGAAGATATGAACAGACAATTCTCCAAGGAAATTCAGATGGCCAACAGACATATGAAAAGATACTCCACATCACTAATTATTAGGGAAATACAAATAAAAACCAGAATGAGATATCACGTCACACCAGTTAGGATGACCAACATCCCAAAGACAAACAACAACCAATGCTGGTGAGGATGTGGAGAAAGGGGAACCCTCCTACACTGCTGGTGGGAATGTAAGCTAATTCAACCACTGTGGAAAGCAATATGGAGGTTCCTCAAATACTAAAAATAGAGATACCATTTGACCCAGGAATTCCACTGCTAGGACTTTACCCAAAGAACATAATTTCTCAGATTTAAAAAGGCATATGCACCTCTATATTTATTGCAGCAGTATTTACAATAGCTAAGATATGGATGCAAAGTAAGTGTCCATCAGTAGATGAATGAGTAAAGAAGATGTGGTACATATATACAATGGAATACTACTGAACCATAGAAAGAAAAAAAATTCTATAATTTACAAGAACATGGATGGAGCTGGAGGATATTATGCTCAGTGAAATTAGCCAGGTGGAGAAAGGCAAGTACCAAATGATTTCCCTCATTTGTGAAGTAAAACAATGAAGCAAAACTGAAGGAACAAAACAGCAACAGACTCACAGACTCCAAGAAGGGACTAGCGGTTACCAAAGGGGAGGGGTGGGGGAGGGTAGGTGGGGAGGGAGGGAGAAGAGGATTCAGGGGTAATATCATTGGCACACATGGTGTGGGGGGATCATGGGGAAGACAGTGTAGCACAGAGAAGGCAAATAGTGACTCTGTGGCATCTTACTACACTGATGGGTAGTGGCTGCAATGGGGTATGGAGGGGACATGATAACAGGGGTGAATGTAGTAACCACATAGTTTTTTCATGTGCAACCTTCATAAAAGTGTATATCAATAATACCTTAATAAAAAAATTAAAAAATAAAATTCTCTTGAATATAAATATGAAGCAAATTTTTCCTGAATAAATCTCAGGCAAGGAAAACAAAAACAAAAATGATTAAGAGGACTACATCAAACTGAAAAGCACCCATTCAGCAAAGGGCACCATCAGCAGAGCAAAGAGCATTGTATAGTATGGGAGAATATATTCATAAATGACTTATCTGATAAAGAGTTATCATGCAAAATATATAAAGAGCTCACTCACCTCAACCCCCCAAAAACAAATTACCTGATTTAATAAGGGGCAGAGGATATAACAGCCACTTCTCCAAAAGAAGAAATGCAAATGGCCAACAGGCATGTGAAAAGATGCTCCACATTGCTAATCATCAGGGAAATGCAAATTAAAACCAAAATGAGATAACACCTCACACCAGTTAGGATGAGTAACATGCAAAAGACAATAAACAAAAAATGCTGACAAGTATGTGGAGGAATGGGAACTCTTCTACACTGTTGTTGGGTATGTAAATTAGTTCAAGTATTGTGGAAAGCAAAATGTATGTTCCTCAAACAACTAAAAATAGAAATACCATTTGATCCAATAATTCCACTTCTAGGAATAATATATACACCCCTATGTTTATCAGCATTATTTATAATAGCCAAGATATGGAAGCAACCTAAGTGTCCATCAGTAGATGAATGGATAAAGATGTGGTACATATACACAATGGAATATTATTCACCCATAAGAAAGAAACAAATTCTACCATCTGCAACAACATGAATGCAGCTCGAGGGTATTATGCTCAGTGAAGTAAGTCAGGTGGAGTAAAACAAGTGCCAAATGATTTTACTCATTTGTCGAGTATAACAACAAAGCTGAACTTAAGGAACAAAACAGCAGCAGACTCACAGACTCCTGGAAGAGACTAGGGGTTACCAAATGGAAAGGCAGTGAGGAGGGAACATGGGGAGGAAGGGAGAAGAGGATTAAGGGGTATTATGATTAGCACACATAAGATAGGGGGTCACAGTGAAGTCAATAGAGCACAGAGAAGACAAGTAGTGACTATAGCATGTTACTATGCTGATGGACCGTGACTGTAATGGGGTCTTTGAGGGAGGACTTGAAATTATGGGTGAATATAGTACTCACAATGCTGCTCATGTGAAACCTTCTTAAGATTGTATATCAATAATACCTTAATAAAAAAGCATAGATTTATTTCTGGGCTCTCTATTGTGTTCCATTGGCTTATGTATCTCTTCTTGCACCACTACCATGGTGTCTTCATTACTTTATTTTTGTAGAATAGTTGAAAATCAAGGAGCTTGATATCCCAAGCTTTGTTTCTCTTTAGCATGATTTTTTTGGGCTCTCTGTGGTTTTTTAGGGTTATTTCCTCTAGTCCCATGATAAATGACATTAGTATTACAATAGGGATTACATTGAATTTGTACATTGCTTTGGGCAGTGTGGCCATTTTAACAACAATTCTCCCCTTCTGTGAGCATGGAATAGCTTTCCATTTATTTGTATGTTCTTTAAATTCAATGTTTTATTGTTCTCATACTTAGAAGACTTTCCCTTGCTTGGTTACATTTAATCCAACATATTATATTCTTTTTGAGGCAATTATAAATGAGATTGTTTTATTTCTTCTGCTGCTAGTTCATTATTTGTATAGAGAATTTCAACAAAATTCTGTATATTGGCTTTATATCCTGCAATTCTACTGAATTCCTTTACTAATTCTAGTCAATTCTTGGTAGAGTTTTTGAGGTTTTCTATATAAAGTATGATGTGATTTACAAATAGTGACCATATTTCTTATTCTAAAACAACTTGGATGCCTTTTATATAATATTTTCATCTGATTGCTGTTTCTAGGACTTGCAACACTATATTGAATAAAAGTAAAGTGAGCTTGGGCATCCTTGTCTTGTTCCTGATTATACAGGAAATGGTTTCTGCTTTTTGTTATTTGTATGATGTGAGCTATGTGTTTCTCAGATATAACCCTTATTTGGGGGGATAATGGCAGATACATGGTTATTGGTAACTAAATGGATAAGGATAAAGAAGCATAATGAAGACAATATGGTACTGGTACCAGAAGAGATGCATCATTACCTACTTTATTGAGAGTTTTTATCATGAATGGATGTGAACCTTGTCATTTGCTTTTTATCAGTAATTGAGATAAACATGTGTTTTTATCCTTCTTTTTATTAATGTTGTGTGTCACCTTGATTGATTGTGGATACTGAACATTCTTTGCATCCCTCAGATAAGTCCTTCTTAATCATGATAAATGATTCTTTTAATGTGCTTTTTATTTGGTTTGCTAAAACTTTCTTGATGTTTTTAGTTAAAGTCAATAACCCAAGTGAATATACAGGGGGTTTGAATGGTCCTTACAATATTTATCCTTTGTGACCATTCTATTTAAAAGGCAAACTTATTGGATAGACGGCAGAAGTCCTGAAAAGGATGGCACAAATTGTATCTGAAGAAACAACCTTGGCATTTCTCTTTGTGATAAAGTGGTATGAAGATCTTACTGACATATGCACAACGGAGTGGGATGATGGCAGATACATGGTCAGTTGGTAATGGGTACTACATTGGTGTCAAGCAAGTTACAGAATTTTGAAAAACACCTAATCCTTCAAAGTAGATCTATTTACTATTTACTACTTGCATATATGACTTTATTCTCTTACCTTCTCAGTTCTTCACATTACACCTATTCCCAATTCTGTTTTATAAGAATCAACACAGTGATTTAAGTGTCCTGTTAGTAGTAACCTGAAGAGGAAGTAGCTCCATTCATTGGACTGGTAAATTATGGACATAAGAGGGTCATGAATGGGATAGCAAACCAAAACATCCTTACTTTCTGGAGTATGCCAAACAAGAGACATTGAACCCTACCCTGAAGCCTTAAGTGGATTTGACTTGAACGGTATACCATCTATTATTTGAGATCAGTGGAAGAGTCCTTTTCACTCATCTATTGGAAAATGTGTAAGTCAGCATCAAACTAATCCTTTTCTTGACTGAATTATTGATCTGGGGATCACTGCTAATTGTTTAATCATTCTTTTTATGGAATATATTTCTCCATTTGCAGCAACACTATCATTCTCATTGCATTCATATTAGAAGCTAACTCTTCAGTTAATTCCTGTGATGAGTAATTTCATTCTTCTAGAGAGTAGAAAACTTTTCCCTTCTTCCTTTCTACATTTGTTGGCTGGTGTAATGATTACATTTGCAGAAAACAGATAAACAAGAGAAAAACAAATTTAATTGTCAATATACAGGAGCATTTCAAAGACATGATGCCACAAAGGCAGTCAAACAGTTGAGACTTATGTACTATCCTGAGTTAAGGAAAGAGGAGTAGGGGTCTTTGGCTTCAGTAAGGAGGAAGACGATTAAGCTGAGATGAGAAGAGAAAATGTTTGGTAAACTCATGTCTGCCCTGACATGCAGAAAAGTCTTTCTTATATAAAATGTATCTTTGTTAATAGCTCTTTTCCTGGTACAGGTCCCCTAATTCTTTTAGATAATAAGTGAAAAGATAATAAAAAAAAACTCTCTCTGAATCTGTGGGGTCTTAATTGCCTTAAGCTCAAAAAAATTCACATGCCAACATGGCATATTCTAGGGTGAAGTCTTCTGCTCCTGCTCATTCCCACCTTTGAAATTTTCCAGTTTCCCAGTAGATGCCCAGTCCAAAAGTTGGGTTGGTACCTTGCTCTATCACAGTGAAGTAGACTCTTAATCCTGACACTAGGTCACTTCTGTTAAACTCTTTAAAGGAGGGTGTGATGCAAGTCAGCTGCCAAAGTTAGGACAATAGTGTGCAGACAATCAGGTATATTTTATATTTTAGGTGGCATCTCTATGGATGTTAAAGACAAATGATGGTTAATGTGTAGAGCAGTCCCAGGTTCTGAGGTTCAAAGGCATCCAGGTGAGAATATTTCTAGATATTGGACTTCAAGTATCTTCAGAATAGATAAAGGCAGAAGGTGATAATCTGACAAATCTTGCTGGTTTGCAACTTCAATGTCGCTGGCGATCTTTCTGAGTGGCTCTATAGGAAAAGGCATGAAGATTGTCCATTTATATGTAGTTATGGTAATTTTACTCAAAGTTATATCAAATTATCTAAGTAGAGTCTGCATGTGTTCTGGAAAGGGCCAGTTTTAGTTCTCAATGGTGATTTAGTTCTCAATGTTTGATAACATATTTCTTATATAAAAAGTTATCTCTGGTATAATGCTCTTCCTGTTACAGGCCCCTATTTAGATTCTTTTAGGCAGTGTTAATGGCCTCCCAATAAAAATGATCCTTATGCCATAAGGACACATTATGTGTGGTAATGTGTCCAGCTCCCCCTCTTTTGCTATGTTATTTTTGTTGTATAGTGATTTTTTTGAACACTGAGTGAAATACGTGTGTGATATCCACTTTATATATGAAGCAAAAATCTTCTAGTTCTTTTGCTTTGATCTTTAATAAACCTAGCCATGATATAGTTCCAAATATTTATTTAGATTTTGTATGTTCTACTATAACAAAAATGTCAGTCAACAGGATAGTAGTTTTTATAGTATTTCAATGTAAGTAAAATATATGACACTAGATTTTTAAAATCTGTGTTTATAGGATGAAATATAAGGCTAGTGGTTTGTTTCTTATTCCAGACTCATTATAATGACACTAAACTTTCCTAGTATCTTTCTAAGCATTTTATCTCCCCCAGATTAAAAGCCCATTCATGAGATGTCCTTTTTTTTTCTTTAGTCCATATTAGTACAGTAGCATATTAGAAGACAAATCACATTTTCTCTCATTACACTGTGCACACATTGCTTCACTAATTCATCATATCTCCCTCTTAACTGGACTCATGTGTTGCACTCAGAAGCAGTATCTTTGGCTTCAGTAAACATATTTAATCTATTTCTTTGTCCCACTTTTGAAAGCGTGTCTGCATTCTCCCTGCCATTTCCCCAAGTACTTTTCATTGCTATGCCTCTTCCTTTAGATATAAATGTTCTTGTTCCAAATGTCACCCCTGGGTGCTGGCTGTCCTCATTTTTATCTCTGACCCTTTAGTACTACCCCCAATATTCATGTAATTATGTTCACTTTAGGAAGAGATGAAGATGTTACAGGCTCATATTTATTGTTTTCATCCCAAGACATGAGTCAGCTACTCCTCAAGAAGCACTTCTTCTTTATGATGGAAATTAGTATTTGAGCCCAAATCAGGTCATACCCCAAGGTATCAGTTAGGTTTTTCCTCCTGAGCCCTGGAGGACAGCCAAAAAGAGACTCTTGCAGTAACTCTAATGACTGAATAAATCTCTCTTGCTTCCTGCTCCCCATGCTTTCATGGACCCCACTTCAGTCTTGCTGTGAATTCCTGTGTTCAATCAGAGAATTTATACCTTTCATAAACTACATTTTGTAAGAGATACTCTCAAACCAAGGTTTTCCAGTGTCAGTGTGACTCAAAATATTTTAAAAGTTACCTTTTTCTAGATTGGGCAGAGCCAAGATGGTGGCGTGAGTAGGACAGTAGGAATCTCCTCCCAAAAATATATATATTTTTGAAAATACAACAAATACAACTAATTCTAAAAGAGAGACCAGAAGACACAGGACAACAGCCAGACTACATCTACACCTGCGAGAACACAGCACCTGGTGAAAGAGATAAGATACAAGCCGCAGCCTGGCAGGACCCAAGCGCCACACACCCCAGCTCTCAGCGGGAGGAGAGGAGTCAGAGTGGGAAGAGGGAACCCAGGACTGCTAAACACCCAGCCCTAGCCATCCGCATCAGAGCACAGACACACAGTGCATGCATGAGGTGCTGGAAACTAGGAAAGCAGGACAGTAAGACCTGTGAGCGGGTCCCGAAGCTGGCGCCCCTGTGACAAAGAAAAGCGAGTGCTTTTTGAAAGTCTTAAAGGGACAGGGATCCCATAGCTGGATGGAAGCCTCCCAGGTCACAGTTCAGCAGCTGGAAAATTCCAGGGAACTCTGGGTGCACTAACACCCTGGGCAACAGCTCTGAGAACCCTCACAGAGGTAAACAGCCAAACAGCCCCCTGTCCATTACCCCTCCGGGGCCTCACCATAAGAGAGCAGGGGCCTGAGGCTGGCCATGCCCACAGCAAGGGAGCTTCCTCCATACAGGCCAGGCAAGATACAGAGACCCAGTCTGCACCCAACTGCCCAGCACAAGCCACTAGGGGTTGCAGTTGTTCCAGCAAAGAAAGGCCAGGAGCCAAGTGGAAAGAGACTTGACTCTCCCAGCTGATAGATGTGTCAATAGCACTCCACTGCACCTATCAACATGAAAAAGCAAAAAAATTTGATCCAGACAAGACTAACCCAGACAGCTTCGACATCTTCTACATCTTCCCCTGAGAAGGAACCTGGGGAGATAGATTTAACCAGTCTTCCTGAAAAAGAATTCAAAACAAAAGTCATAACCATGCTGATGGACTTGCAGAGAAATATGCAAGAACTAAGGAGGGAGAATACAGAGATAAAACAAGCTCGGAAAGGACTTCAAAGCAGAATGGACGAGATGCAAGAGACCATTAATGGACTAGAAAACAGATAACAGAATGCACAGAAGCTGATGCAGAGAGAGATAAAAGGATCTCCAGGAATGAAAGAATTTTTTTTTTGAGAGGGCATCTCTCATATTTATTGATCATATGGTTGTTAACAACAATAAAATTCTGTATAGGGGACTTAATGCACAATCATTAATCAACCCCAAGCCTAGTTCTCAACAGTCTTCAATCTTCTGAAGCATAACGAACAAGTTTTTACATGGTGAACAAGTTCTTACATAGTGAATAAGTTCTTACATGGTGAACAGTGCAAGGGCAGTCATCACAGAAACTTTCGGTTTTGATCACGCATCATGAACTATAAACAATCAGGTCAATTATGATTATTCATTTCATTTTTATACTTGATTTATATGTGAATCCCACATTTCTCCCTTATTATTATTATTATTATTTTAATAAAATGCTGAAGTGGTAGGTAAATGCAAGATAAAGGTAGAAAACATAATTTAGTGCTGTAAGAGGGCAAATGTAGATGATCAGGTCTGTACCTATAGACTAAGTATTAATCCAAGCTAGACAAGGGCAACAAAACATCCATGGATGCAGAAGATTTCTCTCAAACAGGGGGGTGAGGTTCTAAGCTTCCCCTCTATTGATCCCCAATTTCTCACCTGATGACCCCCCTGTGACTGTGCCTGTCTTATGTTGTTCCTCCCTTGAGGAATCTTACCCGTCTCTGGCTAACCAGTCATGTTCCAGGGCAGGAATGAAAGAATTTTAAGAGAACTGTGTGACCAATCGAAATGGAACAATATAGGGGTATCAGAAGAAGAAGAGAGAGAAAAAGGGATAGAAAGTGTCTTTGAAGACATAATTGCTGAAGGCTTCCCCAAACTAGGGGAGGAAATTGACTCTCAGACCACAGAGGTACACAGAACTCCCATGATAAGGGATCCAAGGAGGGCAACACCAAGACACATAATGATTAAAATGGCAAAGATCAAAGACAAGGAAAAAGTATTAAAGGCAGCAAGAGAGGAAAAAAAGGTCACCTGCAAAGGAAAACGCATCAGGCTATCATCAGACTTCTCAACAGAAACCCTACAGGCCAGAAGAGAATGGCATGATATACTTAATGCAATGAAACAGAAGGGCCTCGAACCAAAACTACTGTATCCAGCATGATTATTATTTAAATATGAAGGAGGGATTAAACAATTCCCAGACAAGCAAAAGTTGAGGGAATTTTCCTCCCAAAAACCACCTCTACAGGGCATCTTACAGGGACTGCTCTAGATGGGAGCAATCCTAAAGAGAGCACAGCACAAAACACCTAACATACGAAGAAGGTAGGAGGAGGAATAAAAAAGGAGAGAAATAAAGAATCATCAGACCTTGTTTATAATAGCTCAATAAGTGAGTTAAGTTAGACAATAAGATAGTAAAGAAGTTAACCTTGAACCTTTGGTAACCACAAACTTAAAGCCATCAATGGCAATAAGTACATATCTTTCAATAATCACCCTATATGTAAATGGACTGAAAGCACCAATCAAAAGACACAGAGTAATAGAATGGATAAAAAAGCAAGACCCATCCATATGCTGCTTACAAGAGACTCACCTCAAACCAAAAGACATGCACAGACTTAAAGTCAAGGGATGGAAAAAGATATTTCATGCAAACAACACAGAGAAAAAAGCAGGTGTTGCAATACTAGTATCAGACAGAATAGACTACAAAATAAAGTAACAAAAGATAAAGAAGGACATTACATAATGATAAAGGGCTCAGTCCAACAAGAGGATATAACCATTATAAATATATATGTACCCAATAAAGGAGCACCAACATATCTGAAACAAATACTAACAGAATTAAAGGAGGAAATAGAATGCAATGCATTCATTCTGGGAGACTTCAACACACCACTCACTCCAAAGGACAGATCCACCAGACAGAAAATAAGTAAGGACACAGAGGCACTGAACAACATACTAGAACAGATGGACCTAATAGACATCTACAGAACTCTACATCCAAAAGCAACAGGATACACATTCTTCTCAAGTGCACATGGAACATTCTCCAGAATAGACCACATACTAGGCCACAAAAAGAGCCTCAGTAAATTTCAAAAGATTGAAATCCTACCAGCCACCTTTTCAGACCACAAAGGCATAAAACTAGAAATAAACTGTATAAAGAAAGCAAAAATGCTCACAAACACATGGAGGCTTAACAACACGCTCCTAAATAATCAATGGATCAATGACCAAATCAAAATGGAGATCCAGTAATATATGGAAACAAATGACAACAACAACACAAAGCCCCAACTACTGTGGGATACAGCAAAAGCAGTCTTAAGAGGAAAGTATATAGCAATCCAGGCATATTGAAAGAAGGAAGAACAATCCCAAATGAATGGTCTAATGTCACAATTATCGAAATTGGAAAAAGAAGAACAAATGAGGTCTGAGGTCAGCAGAATGAGGGGCATAATAAAGATCAGAGGAGAAATAAATAAAATTAAGAAGAATAAAACAATAGCAAAAATCAATGAAACCAAGAGCTGGTTCTTTTAGAGAATAAACAAAATAGATAAGCCTCTAGCCAGACTTATTAAGAGGAAAAGAGAGTCAACATAAATCAACAGAATCAGAAATGAGAAAGGAAAAATCACGACAGACCCCACAGAAATACAAAGAATTATTAAGGAGTACTATGAAAACCTATACGCTAACAAGCTGGGAAACTTAGGAGAAATGGACAACTTCCTAGAAAAATACAACCTTTCCAAGAAAGAAACAGAAAATCTAAACAGACCAATTACCAGCAATGAAAGTGAAGCGGTAATCATAAAACTACCAAAGAGCAAAACCCCCGGGCCAGATGGATTTACCTCAGAATTTTATCAGACATACAGAGAAGACACAATCCCATTCTCCTTAAAGTTTTCCAAAAAAGGAGAAGAGAAGGGAATACTCCCAAACTCATTCTATGAAGCCAATATCACCCTAATATCAAAACCAGGCAAAGACCCCACCAAAAAAGGAAACTACAGACCAATATTCCTGATGAACGTAGATGCAAAAATACTCAACAAAATATTAGCAAACCAAATTCAAAAATACATCAAAAGGATCATACACCATGACCAAGTGGGATTCATCCCAGGGATGCAAGGATGGTACAACATTCGAAAATTCATCAACATCATCCACCACATCAACAAAAAGAAAGACAAAAACCACATGATCATCTCCATTGATGCTGAAAAAGCATTTGACAAAATTCAACATCCATTCATGATAAACACTCTCAAAAAATGGGTATAGAGGGCAAGTACCTCAACATAATAAAGGCCATATATGATAAACTCACAGCCAACATCATACTGAACAGTGAGAAGCTGAAAGCTTTTCCTCTGTGATCGGGAACAAGACAAGGATGCCCACTATCCCCACTGTTATTCAACATAGTACTGGAGGTCCTAGCCATGGCAATCAGACAAAACAAGGAATCCAGATTGGTAAAGAAGAAGTTAAATTGTCACTATTTGCAGATGACATGATATTGTACATAAAAAACCCTAAAGACTCCACTCCAAAACTACTAGAGCTAATATCGGAATTCAGCAAAGTTGCAGGATACAAAATTAACACACAGAAATCTGCGGCTTTCCTATACACTAACAATAAACTAATAGAAAGAGAAATCAGGAATATAATTCCATTCACAATAGCATCAAAAAGAATTAAATACCTAGGAATAAACCTAACCAAGGAAGTGAAAGAACTATACCCTGAAAACTATAAGACACTCTTAAGAGAAATTAAAGAGGTCACTAACAAATGGAAACTCATCCCATGCTCCTGGATAGGAAGAATTAATATTGTCAAAATGGCCATTCTGCCCAAAGCAATATACAGATTCGATGCAATCCCTATCAAACTACCAACAGCATTCTTCAATGAACTGGAACAAATAGTTCAAAAATTCATATGGAAACACCAAAGACCCCAAATATCTAAAGCAATCCTGAGAAGAAAGAATAAAGTGGGGGCGGGATCTCACTCCTCAACTTCAAGCTCTACTACAAAGCCACAGTAATCAAGACAATTTGGTACTGGCACAAGAACAGAGCCACAGACCAATGGTACAGAATAGAGACTCCAAACATTAAACCAAACATATAGGGTCAACTAATATTCAATAAAGGGGCCATGGACATACAATGGAGAAATGATAGTCTCTTCAACAGAAGGTGCTGGCAAAACTGGACAGCTACATGTAAGAGAATGAAACTGGATCACTCTCTAACCCCATATACAAAAGTAAATTTGCAATGGATCAAAGACTTGAATGTAAGTCATGAAACCTTAAAACTCTTAGAAAAAAACATAGGCAAAAATCTCTTAGACATAAACATGAGTGACCTCTTCTTGAACATATCTCCCCGGGCAAGGGAAACAAAAGCGAAAATGAACAAATGGGACTGTATCAAGCTGAAAAGCTTCTGTAGAGCAAGGGACACCATCAATAGAACAAAAAGGTATCCTACAGTATGGGAGAATATATTCTTAAATGACAGATCCGATAAAGGGTTGACATCCAAAATATATAAAGAGTTCACACACCTCCACAAACAAAAAGCAAATAACCCAATTAAAAAATGGGCAGAGGAGCTGTTCTCTAAAGAAGAAATTCAGATGGCCAACAGACACATGAAAAGATGCTCCACATCACTTGTCATCAGAGAAATGCAAATTAAAACCACAATGAGATACCATCTCACACCAGTAAGGATGGCTACCATCCAAAAGACAAACAACAACAAATGTTGGCTAGGTTGTGGAGAAAGGGGAACCCTCCTACACTGTTGGTGGGAATGTAAATTAGTTCAACCATTGTGGAAAGCAGTATGGAGGCTCCTCAAAATGCTCAAAATAGAAGTACCATTTGACCCAGGAATTCCACTTCTAGGAATTTACCCCAAGAATGCAGCACTCCCGTTTGAAAAAGACAAATGCATCCCTATGTTTATCACTGTACTATTTACAATAGCCAAGATATGGAAGCAACCTAAGTAAGTGTCCATCAGTAGATGAATGGATAAAGAAGATGTGGTACATATACACAATGGAATATTACTCAGCCATAAGAAAAAAACAAATCCTACCATTTGCAACAACATGGATGGAGCTAGAGGGTATTATGCTCAGTGAAATAAGCCAGGGAGAGAAAGACAAGTACCAGATGATTTCACTCATATGTGGAGTATAAGAACAAAAGAAAACTGAAGGAACAAAACAGCAGCAGAAGCACAGAACCCAATAATGGACTAATAGTTACCAAAGGGAAAGGGATTGAGGAGGATGGGAGGGAAGGGATGGATAAGGGTGGGAAAAAAAGAAAGGGGGCATTACGATTAGCATGTGTAGTGTGTGGGGGGCACAGGGAGGGCTGTGCAACACAGAGAAGAGAAGTAGTGACTTTACAGCATCTTACTATGTTGATGGACAGTGACTGTGAACGGGGATGTGGGGGGGATTTGGTGAAGGGGGGAGCCTAGTAAACATAATGTCCTTCATGTAACTGTAGATTAATAATACCAAAATAAAATTTTTTTTAAAAGTTACCTTTTTCTTTTTTTCTTATATGCCTATGGCCAAGCTTCCTGGAAGATATTGTTAGTTCTTTAATGGAAATCCTTTTGTGTGCTCATGACAGGTAAAGTTCTAGGACTGAGACTGCAGAAGAAAATACAGAGAAATACAGAAAAAGTAACATAAAGGAGCTATGTATGAAGGAGAAGAAAGCACAGAGGAGTCCAACAATGAATTTGTGTAACAAATGGCAATGGAATTTTGAATGGACCATCTTCTTAAAAGGAAAAGAAAAGGTATATTTGTTGTCTTTTACTCACACTGCCCTTGATATATATAAAAGAATTCACCCAGAAAAAAATTATGATTATCCCTAGTATACTAAAAAACTTTATATGATGTAAAAACTGATGACTTGTATGTTCATCTATTTGAAAACTTTCTGCATTAAAAAAAAACAAAATTATTTTTTTACAAGAATATGACTTCAGCAGCCTTTAAGCCTTATTTATTTTGAAGAACATTGCAAAAACCTGAAAATATGGATGCAGTAGATCAAGTCCCCTTTCTTGAGTATAATTTTAAATTAAGGCACTTTGGAGAAAGACCATCTCCTCATCAATTTTGTAGCCACATTCCATACTACTTGGCTCTAAGAGGGCTGAAGATACAAATAGCAAAGGTAGGAAGTGGACTATGCCTGCTGAATGGTCACTTCTTTTCTTTATCTCATTTTATCTCATACTAGATGCTGTAATTTCAGTAGCCATTCGCCTTCTTGATTAGTAAAATTTGAATTTTATTTTCCATCCTTTTTTCTGATTATATAAGCCAAATAGCTAATTTAAAAATTAAGAATGTATGTACCTGCATGTAGTTTATGTTAAAGAATATATTATAATAGCATATACATCATAAATATAATTTACATCCCTCTAATTTTTAATCAACTGTATGACTGTGTAGATAAATTTATGTTAGCAATTCCTCACCTCCTTCTCTCTAGGGCCCTCCCTGCTTCCTTTGGACATTTCCAAACTACTTTGCCCCTGTTCTCCTTCAAAGCCCCTAATTCCATGAACTTCAAAGGAATTTCAGAACAATTCACCCTTTTTTACAGAGTGATTCTCTCTCCCTCTCTTCCATCCTTCCTGGGTCAATCACCTCCATCCATTGGTTATTTCAGCTCTTGTCTCATTATCTTCCCCTCCATCTCTGCTCTTGCCATTCATGGTATGATTTCAAAGGTCTTCTGGCAGGGCCAGACAGGGAGAGGCCCACAAGGCACCAGAACGCACACTTGCAGGAGGCGCTCACTCTCAGGGTGGAGCAAATGCAGTATGGGCGTCCTTTGAGTTTAACTGCCAGGCTCTGCCCTTGCCTGCCCCTTATCCCAACCCTGCCAGCCTCAGTGAGGACTTCCCAACTGCAGTGAACTTTCCTCCACTGACCTCAACTACCCTTCTAATCCACTTATAAACTACCCTTTACTTATGGTGCTCATTGCTCTCTGATGTTACCTATGTATTTGTTTATTATCTATCATCCTGATCTGATTGTAAAACACATAAGAGAGGTAAAGGTCTGTTCATAGCTGTATTCACGGTGCTGCGAACAGTGCCCAGCAGGTAGTGGAACTGTATGAATGAACAAAGGACTCGCCAGTGATAGCCCTAATTATACTGTGACCTCCCGCGTCTTGTTCAGACTACTGCCTCCTTGTCAGCATACTCCTTTTTTGGTGTTCCCATCCCAGCGTGTGTTAAGATCATTCAGGATCCATCCTCTCCAGTCTCCTGGAGAAGAGGGTCCCCTCACTTCCTCACTCTCAACACACCCACACATATCTTCACTTTCATCATTACCAACCACAGACTTCATATTGTTCCACTATGGTGCTCCTGTCTAAACCCTTTCTCCAACCATCACTTGTAATCAGCTGACAACCCCTAACTCTGCTTAAACACAGTTGGAATGCCTTCATACCATGTTCAGGGATCGAAGGGACTGGGACAAAACCCACACACTTCAGAGCTGGGCCCAGTCTTTAAACATATGGCCACAGTTCTAAAATTCTACCTTTTTAAATATTTCACATTCTCACTTTCCAAAATGACCATTTGGAACTTTCCTCTCTCTTCAGAAACCTCAACAACATCTTTCTCCTCGCATCCACTTGGCGCAGGTAATCTCCAAATTAGAGGCCTGGCCACAGTGGTGTCCCTTAGTGCCATCCCCTCTAAAAGGAAAAGTGCACGTGTGTGGCCTGTGTGTGCTTCTATTAGCAAGCTGCCCCCCACATGTGGGCTAGATCCATTTTTGTCTACCTCAGTGTATTATCAGATGGGGGTGATTTTGTTCCCACAAGATACTTGGACTTGTCTGGGGCATTTTTAGCAAAAATGGTGGTGCTGATGACATGTAGTGAGATGAGGAGAGTGATGCTGTAGCCACATTCCATACTACTCTCACACACTTTACCTGGCCTTATCTTCCTCTTACTCTGCTCTTATTACCCTGGTAACATTATCTAATCACATAACTTGAAATAGAATGTACACATACTGACTTTACCCTTAATTCTACCCTTATAAAAACTGTGTATTTGATAGTCCCTATTCTATGTCTCTATAAATGTCCACTATCTCTATGAAATGCTCTTTCCTAATACAGAACTGAAGTATCAAAATGGAACTTTCAATTCTTCCCTCAAACCTCACCTTTTCCCAGTTTTTCTTTATGAATAACTTGTACCATTGTCTACCAAATAGGGGAGGACCAGAACATGTGATCTTACCCACTCACTGATACCAACGTCACTTATACATAGCTCATGGATGTATTATGAGAAACCATTCTGAAATCAAAGCCTGGGGCATGAAGAAACACAGCAAAGGTGTAAAGGAACTCCTTACTTCATGTCCATGAAGGGCATTCATTTTTTTATGAATACATGAACTGCTCTTCATATTGGTTTGATAGTATGCACCACTTTTTTATATCAACAAGCTCCATGGTTGAAGGGCTCTTTCCCTTGCAGTAGGGGTCACTCAGGAATGAGGAAAGCCTCAGTCATACTGTCAGGGTCTGGTTTGTTACCATTGTGGTCTTGGAGTAATGTGAAGATCAAAGAAGGTAGAGGAAGTCTTCATGGAGGGTGCTCAAAAGAAGCTACTTTACTCTGCATAAATCTGTACTTTTTATAGTGCTATAGTGCTAATTCATGGTTACATAAATATTGAAGAAATGCATGTGTGTGGCCTTCATGAACAACTGTCTGGCCTTCAAGATGCTTATCTAGCTCCTTATTCATGGGTACTATGTGCTGTGTTTTCAAGGTTTTATGGACAAGGCCAGACAAACCCAGATCCATACAAAGCCAGACATATCCTGGGTGAAGTAGCAGACAGCTGTCCTCATATAACAGTAGGAAAAGTGAAGGGGCAGGGGTCTTCCCTACCTTCCACCCCTTTCTGCAGGATAGCAGCTGTCTGCTTCTTCCTTGTATACAAAGCAGAGCTCTATGCCCAGAGCCCACAGAAACAGTATAAAGAACAACACACAAGGAGGCCGTATGTCCCAGTGGTCACTAACCACCACCAAGTGGGACCAAGCTGTAACCACCAAGTAGACAGGGGATCTTGAGATAAGGTTTGCATCTGAGACACTTCATCATCTATTTCCTGGAGCATGGCTTGTATTTGCTGCTGGTGGTCCAGAATATAAACACAGCAGTCTATGTGTAATAAAGCACAGTTGCCCTGTTGTGCAACTATGAGTATATTCAGAGCCATTCTGTTTTGTAAAATCACCTTCTGCATTTGGGTGACTTCATCTAGCAACAAGGCTAGCAAGGACTTTGTTATATTCAGGGTATGAGCCACACATTGTCCCAGGGCTTCTATTTGTAATTCTACATGTATAGTGCTGGCACCTGGAAGGAAAATAGCCAGGGATAAAACCACCCTGCTGTCTGTTTGGGATGATGCCAGTGGGAATATACAGTATCCCAATTATGTGTGGACCATGGCAAG
Source organism: Manis javanica (assembly GCF_040802235.1). Classification (NCBI taxonomy): domain Eukaryota; kingdom Metazoa; phylum Chordata; class Mammalia; order Pholidota; family Manidae; genus Manis; species Manis javanica. The sequence continues at coordinate 36,639,683 of NC_133168.1, forward strand.
GTTTGTAGTTTCTGTCCTGATAAGTATGGGTGGCTCCAAGCACAATGGCTTGTCCTATTTGCAGCAAGATAGGACCAGCCATATTCCCCACATATCCAAATGGTTTATCCTGGCCGGAGGTCGGTTGGCACAGTGCCTACATGGGAGCAACCATCCCACCAATGCTTAGGGGTGCAATTAACACTGACATTAGCACACAATTCTCTGGGTACCAGCCAACCATGCAATTGGGCATGTGAACCTGCTGTTCAATGCACAGTGGAGCTATGGTTTGCAAGGTTACATGTACACTAGACATCCAATCATACCAATTACACATGATACCTTTCCCAGGCAGAGTCTGTGCTGATTATCAGATCAACTGCTCAGTTGAGCACCATTTTGCTTCACCTTTGGCATCATTGTGATTCCATGCTCAGAAGCATTCCCACACAGACAGTTTGGTGGGAGTGATTTTTCACGAAAGTCCATCAGTGACTTCCTTAGGCAGTTCAATACACACACAGCAGGGGGAGACATTATATACCTGGGCAAAAGTATGGACCCATGCCACCATACTATTGCTCTGTCAACCTGAGTGGAAAGACAGCAAAGACACCATCAATGGCAAGTCCTGGTTTTCCAGGAGGATACAAGTGACCTTGTCATCTTATAACAAAACAGTGGCCGCCAGGGGTGTTTTTCCTGGTCTGTGATACCAGACCAAAGCATCCAAAGACACTGACAGAGTATCAGGTTCAGCCTTCAAATAATTCTGCTATTGGCCACATTTACATGACCAAAGTCCCTGCCAATATGGCTTGTTGCCTTCTCTGGCAAGGAAGCAGTCAAAAAGGCCACTTTCCTATCCATGGTGTAATGTGTAGCCCATGGGTCAGCACCTCCCCCATACCTCATACAATGTGACCCATGGAGGTCCTTCAAACACCAAGGTCCATAGCCACATCCACTCCTCTGTGCAGCCAGGGAGAGCATATGTAGGGCAGGAAGGAGCAATGTTTCTTCCAGGAACTGTGGCTGTAACTCCCTGGGGCCTTGTTTTAAATATTTCAAGACGTATGGGTGAGCTACCAACAACCTCCCTATGGGACTTTCCCCAATTTTCCTTGGTGAATCATACAACAAATGCTTCACCCACTGCATCCACCCTAAATGTTTCAATTTGTCCTTTAACAGCACACTATACCTTTCTATCATTCCAGCCATATGAGGTTGATATTGCACATGTAATTGCCATACAATGTCCTTTTGTTGAGCACGTTCTTTTATCTTCTGAATTGTAAAATGACTCCCTTCATCACTGTTGACCATTAACAGATGTGCATAACTGGCCCATAAGTCCTCCAAGGCCCATTTAGTAGTTTGTTGGGTAGCCTGGGCTACAGGATGGGCAAAACCCAATGCTGTAGCCATTTACACTGCTGTTAATGCATATTTAAATCTCTGATTACTGGGCAAAGGCCCTATGTAATGTATTTGCCACATCTGCAAGGGTTCTGATGCATGGGGGGACTACCCCTCTTGCATGGACACCCAACTACGATGCAGTTAAAAATAAGTGCATAGAGCACCTGCTTATACTGCTTGTTTTGTGTCAGCAAACAACAGCAGATGTACCATCTCAGGATGATGTTACACATAGTTCCAGGGCCTACATGCCCTAGTTTCTTATGCAACAATGATCCCATGTCCATAGGAAGAAGCTCCTAAAGCATACGAGCCCTGGTGGCCAGGGTGTTGGCCACATGATTCCCAGTGCTTAATGCTGGGAGATGTCCTGAGATGGAATATATCAGGGCACCTTCCTTTAACCCACAGGTCCACAGGTCCTTCCACATTATTTGTCCCCAAAGTGGGCCATGGCTGATTTTCCAGTCCTGTGCTGCCCACTGAGACAACCAGACAGTAAGGCCACGATACACAGCCCAACTGTCAGTACAGATGGTTATCTGACCTGATTGCCTAGTCAAAACAAGCTACACCACCCGTTGACTAGATTGCCCTACCCAAGGCTCATATCAGAACTCTTCCTATAAGGGCTGAAAGGCAATGACCACCCATGTCGGTGTATGGCCCTTTGCAGCTCCATCTGTATATACCAGGCCTCCACTGGTGGCATCCCTGTCCTCTCCTAATAGGGGCTTATTGTTGGAACTTTCACACTTGGTAAGGTGGGTGCAGGTTTGACCACAAAGGTTAATGGTCCCAGGACTTGCTGCAATTCCTGTGAGAGAGGGCTTTTGGAGAATCTAACCTATTGTTCTAAATAGGCCCCCACTTGGTCAGGGTCGGTGTCTGGGCAGCCCCAGTACAGGGAACTGTGGTCCAGACTAGCACCCACCCCTCAATTGGGAAGGCCAGTAATGACCTGTACTGCTTGTATTCCTGTGAGTCCTTCAATAGCCAGTAAGGCAATATCCACTGCTGCCAGCTGTTAATCCAACAGTGAATAGCAAATCTCTACTCCCTCCCTCCTTGATACCAAAACCTACTGGCACTTTCTGGGCCCCATGCTTCTGCCATAATCCCCACCCATATCCATCTGTGCTGGCAGGCAGACAACTGTCACCAGGAATGGTATGGAGCAGTCAGTGACTTGCAGTGTCTGGGTCACAGCCACTGCTCTTTCTGTCTCAGCAAAAGTCCTTTCCACCTCTGGCATCCAGTCCCATGTTTCCTCTCACTTTATAAGGTGATGCAGTGGCTTTAACAGCATGGCTAAGTGGGGGATAAATGTTCTCCAATACCCGAACAACACCACATATGTTTGTAGCTGTTTAACAGTTTCCAGGCAGGGGTACTGTTGTATTTTATCAATCACTGCTTCAGGTAAAACTTTTATCTTACCCAACCAGACAACACCCAAGAACTTGATAGAATAATGAGATCCCTGCACCTTCTCTTCATTGATGGCCCATCCCCACCCCTGGACAGCCTGGTACAAACTGCAAGCTGCAGATTCTAGATCTAGAATAGGATCAGTTATTAATATTATATCATCAATATAATGGAACACTTGAACTGATGGTGGATGGGAACAGGTTGCCAGGTCACTAGCCACTAAGCCATGACACAAAGTAGGACTGCAAGTATCCTTGTGGGAGGACCACGAACGTCCACTGGGGGCTCTCCCATGTGAAGGTGAATTGATCCTAGCTTTCCAGTGCCATGTCAATGGAAAAGAAGGCATTAGCCAAGTCCAACACAAAGTGGTAAGTCCCCAAAGTCACAGTCAGTTTATCCATCAGGTCAGTAATCCATCAGTACAGCAGCATGCTGCAGGGGAGTCACTTTGTTTAGTTCTTGATAGTCCACCGTCATTCTCCAAGTGCTGTCTGGCTTCTTCACAGGCTACATGGGTGAATTGAAAGGGCTGTGTGCTGGGTGGATGATGTGTGCTTCCTCCATCCACAAAATGGTTTGGCCTATTTCCTCCTGTCCACCTGGCAGCTGGCATTGTTTAATAATCACTATGCAGGTGGCTTGTGGCAACACCAAGTGTGTTTGGTAGGGTGATCTTGCCATATAGTTTTCACAACATGCACAGGCAATCAAAACCCCCCCAGAGTCGTTTGCATCATTAGACTGTGCAGAATATCCACCCCTAGAATGTATTCAGCTGCTGGAGATACATAAATTGCATATTGATGTGGGGGCAAGTGTCCAATTCCCAAAGGCAGAGTCACTCATCGCATCCACACTGTTTGTCCACCATACACCTCTATGACTGCAGAGGGGCCTGGAACCTATCCGGTTTGCCATAAAGGAGAGTTGAGTCAGCACCTGTATCCACCAGCACCAACACCTGCTGTACATTCTGTGGGCACCAGTGAATCACGAGTTCAACAAATGGACTCTAGTATTCCAGTGTCCCAATATGCTGAATACCTCGGCCCCACCCCTAGTTGGGAAGGAAATCAATCAGTGCATAAGGCATGAGTTCCTGGACTGCCATAGTATTGGCCCACACCTGCTTCAGGGGCAGCGGGCAATAGCGTTGGTCTGGACACAACTATTTCTATGGCCCCATCAAGATTTCTAAAGACTGTCCATCAAGCTTTTCATAAGCCCAAAGAGCAGCCAAAAGGTCAGTCCATACCTGTCTATGGCTTACTTTCAGAGGTCCTACCGCAGCTGTCCCTGGCACCATTTTCACCACGGTTATTTTCCTTTTTCCTTTGTGCGGCTTCACTGCAGTAGTTCTCACCTTGGTCACTTGAGGTCGCTTTACTTCTACATTTACCAAGCAAGCTAATTCTGACACTGCTTTGTGTATTGGATTGTCAGTATATGGCGCTAGAAATGTAGTGACAGTTCCAAAGATACCTGCAGGATCATTCACTAGAACAAAATCTTTCATACGAGACATTAACAGTTCTTTATCTGGACTGCGATAATGGAGAGCAAATATCATCTGCCTCATACCCATTTCACAGGGCACGAGCACCAACTCCAGATATGTGCTCCACTTTGTTACATGTTCCCCGGCATGTCGCCTGGGCTATCCCACACTGCCTTTGCTGCAGCCATTAATTTATCAGTGTCTTATTGCTGGTGTTTGGATTTGTGCATCCAGCGCCCTGCAATCCATGTCGCACTGAGGGCATGACAGTTATTTTGGCGAGTTGCAACACCTCAGAGGGTGAGAGCTCAGTATTCTCCATGCCCTCATCCCACAGCCACAACAGTCAGGCAGGCACAGATTCCCCCAAATGTTGCTTACACTGCTTGGCCAAATCCCTCAATTCCATGGCCATATATGTCGTGTACTTCACGTGCTGGGTAGCTATCAGCCCCCCTTCCCCACATCTACAGGTTCTTGCATTTCTATGCATTGCTGCACCATAAGGTAAGCATGCAAAACCAATAGAGCTGTGCCACACTTGAGGCTCTTGGCCTGTGGTGACGGGACAGTACTCACCGATCCCCGTAACATATATTCAGTGGCCGCCAGCTGTTGCTCCAAGTCTTCTTCTGTCCGTTGGAGACTCTGCACTCGCTGCTGCCACTCCTCAGTCTCATGAGCGGCACGGCGGACAACCATCAGGAACATCCACGCCAATTGCCCTGGTGATTCCTGGTGGACGAGAGGAACTAGGGACTCTAGCATCTCCAACGTCATCTGTATAGTCTTTTGGGGTCAGCTGAATGGACGCCAAATCTTCCAGCAACCCCGAATCAGTCAAATATGTTGCCACCAGCTACCAAATAGAGGCTGGGGGTCACATCTCCTCCACATCCCCCCTCCATGTCCAGGAAAGCTGAACGACCATTGCTCTCATGACCACACACCTCATCCTGCTTTCTTTGTAACTCCTCCAAGGTACCATTGGAAACTGGAAAAATCACATAACTGTTGAGCAGAATGAAAGGTTTGACAAGATTTTCTAAAGGGAGATGAGCAATTTCTCCTTGAAGTTCATCTGGGATATAAATGAAGAGTGCAATTCTAATGTCAGCACAAATATTTTAAGAAAGCATATTCAGAAGAAAGCATATTTATTATATACTTTAATCTTGGCTTACCATTGGATCATTATAGAAATACCTAAGTGATTAAGAAGTATTAATATAGTAGTTTTGCAACATTTGCATTTCTAGCCTAATTTCCATTCCCCAGGGATTTCTTAGTTTCTGATCATAAGAGGATTCCCCTTAATCTTTGGGTATGAAATAATGGAATATTTTTCTTTTAACTTTTAGTAATTCTTAAGTTTTTGAGCAGAAGGAGAAGGCATACCATGTCATTAATTTGTTCTTGACATGGAAAACTTCTCCATTAAAAACACTGCTTTGGTCTTTTTTTCATACTGAAGAAGTTAATTTCACATGATGAAATGAGTGAATCTTTTAGTTTCAGGCATCTCAGGCTTGTGTTGAACTTAGGAGTGTTAGCTACCCCAAATATTTTCATGCATGCACATACCACATACTTAGTTGATGTGGATAATATGCTTATGTTGTAAGAAAACTGTTTTTTCTAATTAGTAACCAATTGAACAAAATTATGTTTTGAACAGTCTACCTTATTCCTATTGATATAAATAGACATTCTCATGTTCTAAATAATTTCACTAACATTTATTTGTGTAAAGTGACGTATTTTTCTACTAATATACCTTTCTTTTTCAAAGTTAGGACATTTTCATTTCTAAAGTAAATTCACAAACCCTCATAAATATTAGTGTTGACATTTTGTTAAAAATTGCTTCATACTGAAAGATAATTTAAACACTGAAATCATTATGAACTAAATATTCCCATCAAAATTATTGTATGCTCACCATTTATTTTGTGTTCTTTCACGTTATTTGGTAAGGATCCCAGCTCTTCATAGGAACTGTGCTCATTTCTTGTTAAGTTTATTCCTAAGAATGTAAAGATGGAAGTTGTACTTATTCCAAATAGGATATTTTTCAATTATATTTTCTATCTAGTTGTTGGTGTTCATGTATTTTTGCCTGTTCATCCATACTCTAGGTATCTGGTATAAATTTGGCTGAGTGGGAAGCAATGCAGATGGCCTGAGGCCAGCAGCAGTGTGGAGGCTGCTGCCACCACCCACCTGATTCTGCAGACACAATGATAGATCTCTGCTGATTGGTGCCCTGTTTAAGGTAGCCGATGATCTCACTTGCTTTTATTTCCATATGCTCTAAACAAGGATACAAAGGGTCCTGATTCTTGCATTGGGAGAGGATTCTCAGTCCCAGTGACTCCTCCTTGTTCAGCACCTGGTCCTTTCAGATCTCAAAACTCCCACAAGGATACACAGAGGAGGTGTCATTTGGAGAGAAACATTTGTTTTTCTGTCTTTTCTCCTCATTTCTTCTTAAACAAATTTGTGTAAGGAATGGGAAGGACACCTTGTGCTTTGAAAGTGAATATTGGCACCTTCTGAAAACAAGATATTGACATTAGAATTTTATGTGAATTTGCTGCATGGTTATTAACAAAAACTTTAGGGATATGTATTAATTCATAAAGGAGAAAACAGGAGATATAACAAAATAAACTAAAATCCCAAGGGTAATTATTTAGTAAGTATTAACACTATGATTCAAACCCCTTGTTTGAGTACAGAACTGAAAATTTTTAATACTCTTCCTTTAACTTTCTGTGCAAAATTAGGGATTAATGTGGTTTGGAACTGAGTTCCCATTTTAATTTGATTAAAGTCTACTTTTGAATCATCCCTATCCCACTGATGAGTGCCCGCTAGATCTTTCTCCTCAGCCCTTTAATTTGAAGTTCTTCTCTGCAGAGGTGTTCATTTTAATTCTTTAGTCTAATACCCTAAAGTGTCACAATCTTGCCTAAGGTCAGATTTGGCAAACATACCCAAGAAAGAAAACTAAGGATCTTTCACCTAAAGAAGTTCTGTCTCCTCTCTGGAACTTTAGTTAATCTAGTACTTATTATTTATACATATCTAAAGTTAAATTTTAAACATAAATTTTGGACTTTGGTGTTTTTTATTTTATTTATTTTTTGCCAAGGGAACATTAGCCTTTCGTGACTTTCTATGCCTGACAGCACAGGACAGTAAGTCTCAACCAAGTTTTTCATGATGATGTGTATTAATTAAGTTTACCACCATAACTACCTATCTGATGCTATAATTGACCAGTTATCACAAGTATTGTGTCCAATGATTCCTAAAGCTGTGACTCACTTTGTCATATAAAAATCATTTCTCTAAACACCTTCTCTTAGAGTGTTTCAGTTATCTTATTACCATAAAATGCACTTTTATATGTTATATCATCAAATTACCAGGTACTCTAGGAACAGAAATCCACTGAAGAACCTTTATTTATCCACAGAAAACCAAGATTTCTGTTACATAATCTGGAATAATCTTTTATTACAGTGCAGTAGATTAAATAGATGCTTCAGTCTACATGAAATCACATTTCTGTTTTTTTTAGTTGAATCTGTATCCAAATAGCCTTTCTCTAAATGACCAAATTGAGGCAAAGTTTTTATTCCAAAGAAGACACATTTAATGTCATACAGCTTTTTGAACATTAAGTGTACAGTAATTTCTTGGTTTGTGAGTTAAAATACAGATTTCAATTCCCCACTTCAGAGAAATTTTGATATTTGAGGCTATGGTTAAGTTTCAGAATTCTGAGACTTGTAGGTAGACTATAGTCACACTTTGATTTTAATCTGCGGTTTCCTTCAATTGTAATAATCAGTATCATTATCAAGAGTGTATGTTGTATGTATGTGTGTGTGTGTGTGTACATTCATCTATAACTTCCAATGAAATCATTTCACCCAGATTATTTTTAAAAATTTAATCAGCAATCTATGAAGAATTACTGAAAATAACTTTGGTAAATTTCCTGATGTCTTTATTTGGAAGACACTGAAAATGCTGGTTTTGATGGCTTAGGGAAATACAATTCTGTTAGATGGCTTAATTTATGGGTGGAGAGTGTTTATACAATATTTGTTTCATATATTGATGCTGATTTTTTAATGAGATTAGTTTTATGTCCAGCAAAAGCATTTGAGATGAAATATGATGAGCTTCTTAATCTATGAAGAGTATACAGTTTTAAAATGTAAACTGAAGTGACTATCTACATTAAATAACTCAACATTGGAAACCCAGAATGCCAGTTATTACTATTTTATACTTGAATGATCAAGGCGTGGGTGTTGCCTTTCTAGATTTATTGTGATGCAACATTATTGTTTATAAATTTTTTATATTTTATTTTTCTTGATAATTTAGACAAAATAGTAAAAAAAAGAGAAACAGAATATAGAACAAGAGAAAACCCAGTTTATTTATACGCATGAGTTTCAGCATTAACTTGCTAAGGATTATCTCTTAATCTATGTTGCCAGGATCTCTGACAGGCACCCACCAGTGCTTCCTGCTTGCCTCTAAGGATGAGCATCAAGTCCCTTCTCCATGATCGGTGTCATGAGTTTCTCAGTGAGACAAGCTTTACTTGGAGAGAATCTCATGGAGAATAAGTATCAGAAGGGCTTAAATAAGATATGGGTAATATTCTAATGCCAATTCCTATATTTTGGGAGAAGTAAGTAATTAAATAATCAACTCACAGAGGAGAAGCCAAGATGGCAACATGAGTAGGGAAGTGGAAATCTCCTCCCCAAACAATATATATATTTGAAAATACAACAAATACAACTATTTCTAAAAGGGAGACCAGAAGATACAGTACAAAAGCCAGGCTATATCTACATCTGCGAGAACTCAGCACCTCATAAAGGGGGTAAGACACAAGTTTCAGCTCAGAGGGATCCGAGTGCACACCCCACCCCAGCTCCCTGGTGGGAGGAAAGGAGTCAGAGCGGGGAGGGAGTGGGCAACCAGGACTGCTAAATACCCAGCCTTAATCATCCACACTGGGAGCACAGACACACATTGCATGATGTGCTGGATATTAGGGAAATGGAACAGTAAAACCTGCGAGCGAGTCCCCACAGCCAGTGCCTCTGGGACAAAAGAAAAGCAAAGGCTTTCTGAAAGTCTTAAAGGGACAGGGGCCTCACAGCTGAATGCCAGTGTCCTGACACATTCAGCCCAGCAGCTGGGAATCCTGGGGAATTTCAGGCACTATAGCCCCCTGGGAGGCAGCACAGCTCTGAAGGCCCTTATGGTGACAAACAGCCTCCCATCCATTCCCACTCTAATGCAGCCCCACCATAGCAGGGGAGCAGCCTGAGAGCAGCCCTGCCCAAAGCAACTGCTCGAGCCTCCACTGCAGCTGATTGGGCCAGACTCAGAGGCCCAGTTGGCATGCAGCTGCCTACAACAAGCTGCTAGGAGTTGCCATTCTTGCAGCAGAGGAAGGTGACCACCAAGCAGGAAGGGACTTTGTTCTCCCAGCTGACACATGTACCAACTGCCTACGACTACCTCTATCGCCATGAAAAGGTGGAAGAATTTGATCCAGACAAAATCACACAGCCAACCACTGAGAGGGAGCTTGGGAAGATAGATTTAACCAAACTTCCTAAAAAAGAAATCAAAATAAAGGTCATAACCATGCTGATGGAGCTGAGAAGAAATATGCAAGAGCTAAAGGATCAAGTTAGGAAGGAGAGTATAGAAACAAAACAATCTCTGGAAGGACTTAAGAGCAGACTGGATGAGGTGCAATAGGCCATTAATGGAATAGAAATCAGACAACAGGAATACAGAGAAGCTGAGGCAGACAGAGACAAAAGGATCTCCAGGAATGAAAGAATACTAAGAGAACTGTGTGAACAATCCAAATGGAACAACATCTGCATTATAAGGGTAGCAGAAGAAGAAAAGAGAGAAAAAGGGATAGAAAGTGTATTTGAAAAAATAATTGCTGAAAACTTCTGCAAAATGGGTGAGGAAAGAGTCTCTCAGACCACAGAAGCCCACAGAACTCCGACACAAGGGACCCAACAAGGACAATACCAAGACATATAATAATTAAAATGGCAAAGATCAAGGACAAGGACAGAGTATCAAAGGCAGGCAGAGAGAGAAAAAAAGTCACCTACAAAGGAAAACCCATCAGACTATAATCAGACTTCTCAACAGAAACCTTATAGGCCAGAAGAGAATGGCATGATATATTTAATGCAATGAAACAGAAGGGCCTAGAACCAAGAATGCTGTATCCAGCATGATTATAATTTAAATATGAAGAAAGGACTAAACAATTCCCAGACAAGCAAAAGTTGAGGAGATTTGCCTCCCACAAAGCACCTCTACAGGATATTTTAAAGGGACTGCTCTAGATGAAAGTACTCTTAAGGCTAAATAGATGTCACCAGAGAAAATAAGATCACAACAAAGAAAGCAGACCAACCAAATACTAACTAAAGGCAAAATATAAAATCAACTACTCACAAAAGCAGTCAAAGCAAACAGAAAAGAGGACAGAATAAAACACCTAACATATAAAGCTAGGAGGAGGAGGAATAAGAAGGGAGAGAAATAAAGAAACATTAGACTATGTTTATAATAGCATAATAAGTGACTTAAAGTTACATGGTTAGATAGTAAAGAAGCTACCCTTGAACATTTGGTAACCACGAATCTAAAGCCTGGATTGGCAAAAAGTACATATCTTTCAATAATCCCCTAAATGTAAATGGACTGAATGCACCAATCAAAAGACACAGAGTCATAGAATGGATAAAAAAAAGCAAGACTCAACTGTAAACTACTTACAAGAGACTCACCTCAAACCCAAAGACATGCACAGACTAAAAGTCAAGGGAAGGAAAAAGATATTTCATGTAAACAACAGGGAGAAAAAAGCACGTGTTGTGATACTAGTATCAGGAAAAATAGACTCCAAAACAAAGAAAGTAACAACAGATAAAGAAGGACATTACATAATGATAAAGGGCTCAGTCCAACAAGAGGATATAACCATTATAAAAATATATGCATCAAATACAGGAGCACCAGCATATGAGACACAAATACTAACAGAATTAAAGGAGGAAATAGAATGCAATGCATTCATTTTAGGACACTTCAACACACCACTCACTCCAAAGGACAGATCCACCAGATAGAAAATAAGTAAGGACACAGAGGCACTGAACAACACACTAGAACAGATGGACCTAATAGACATCTACAGAAATCTACATCCAAAAGCAACAGGATACACATTCTTCTCAAGCACACATGGAACATTTTCCAGAATAGATCACATACTAGGCCACAAAAAGAGCCTCAGTAAATTCAAAAAGATTGAAATTCTGAAGACAAACTTTTCAGATCACAAAGGTATAAAACTAGAAATAAATTGTACCAAGAAAGCAAAAAGGCTTACAAAAACATGGAGGCTTAACAACATGCTCCTAAATAACCAATGGATCAATAACCAAATTAAAATGGATATCGAGCAATATATGGAAACAAATCACTACAACAAGACAAAGCCTCAGCTTCTGTGGGACACAGTGAAAGCAGTCTTAAGAGGAAAGTATATAGCAATCCAGGCATATTTAAAGAAGGAAGAACAGTCCCAAATGAATAGTCTAATGTCATAATTATCGAAATTGGAAAATGAAGAACAAATTAGGCCTAAAGTCAACAGGAGGGACATAATAAAGATCAGAGAAGAAATACATAAAATTGAGAAGAATAAAAAAATAGAAAAAAACAATGAAACCAAGAGCTGGTTCTTTGAGAAAATAAACAGAATAGATAAGCCTCTAGCCAGACTTAATAAGAGAAAAAGAGAATCAACACGCATCAATAGAATCAGAAACGAGAAAGGAAAAATGATGAAGGACCCCACAGAAATACAAAGAATTATTAGAGAATACTATGAAAACCTATATGCTAACAAGCTGGAAAACATAGAGGAAATGGACAACTTCCTAGAAAAATACAACCTTCCAAGACTGACTCAGAAAGAAACAGAAAACCTAGGCAGACCAATTACCAGCAATGAAATTGAAGTGGTAATCAAAAAACTACCCAAAAACAAAACCCTGAGGCCAGATGGATTTACCTTGGAATTTTATCAGACATACAGAGAATATATAATACCCATTTTTCTTAAAGTTTTCCAAAAAATAGAAGAGGAGAGAATACTCCCAAACTCATTCTATGAAGCCAACATCACCCTAATACCAAAACCAGGCAAAGACCCCACCAAAAAATGAAACTACAGACCAATATCCCTGATGAATGTAGATGCAAAAATACTCAACAAAATATTAGCAAACCGAATTCAAAAATACATCAGGAGGATCATACACCACGACCAAGTGGGATTCATCCCAGGGGTGCAAGGATGGTACAACATTCAAAAATCAATCAACATCATCCACCAGATAAACAAAAAGAAAGCCAAAACCACATGATTATCTCCATAGATGCTGAAAAAGCATTTGACAAAATTCAACATCCATTCATGATAAAAACTCAACAAAATGGGTATAGAGGGCAAGTACCTCAACATAATAAAGGCAATATATGATAAACTCACAGCCAACATCATACTGAACAGTGAGAAGCTAAAAGCTTTTCATCTGAGATTGGGAACAAGACAGGGATATCCACTCTCCCCACTGTTATACAACTTAGTACCGGAGGTCCTAGCCACAGCAATTAGACAAAACAAAGAAATACATGGAATCCAGATTGGTAAAGAAGAAGTCAAACTGTCACTATTTGCAGATGACATGATATTGTACATAACAACCCCTGAAGATTCCATCCCAAAACTACTAGAAGTAATATTAAAATTCAGTAAAGTTGTGGGATACAAAATTAATACACAGAAATCTGTGACTTTCTTATACACTAACAATGAACTAATAGAAAGAGAAATCAGGAAAACAATGCCATTCACAATGGCATCAAAAATAATAAAATACCTAGGAATAAACCTAACCAAGGAAGTGAAAGACCTATACCCTGAAAACAACAGGACACACTTAAGAGAAATTGAAGAAGACACTAACAAATGGAAACGTATTCCATGCTCTTGGCTAGGAAGAATTAGTATAGTCAAAATGGTCATCCTGCCCAAAGCAATCTACAGATTCAATGCAATTCCTATCAAATTGCCAAAAGCATTCTACAACGAACTGGAACAAATAGTTCAAAAATTCATGTGGAACCACAAAAGAACTCAAATAGCCAAAGCAATCCTGAGAAGGAAGAATAAAGTGGGGCGGATATTGCTCCCCAACTTCAAGGTCTACTACAAAGCCATAGTAATCAAGACAATTTTGTACTGGCACAAGAACAGAGCCACAGACCAGTGGAACTAAGAAGAGACTCCAAACATTAACCCAAACATATGTGGTCAATTAATATATGGTAAAGGAGCCATGGGCATACAATGAGGAAATGACAGCCTCTTCAACAATTGGTGCTGGCAAAACTGGACAGTTACATGTAAGAGAATGAAACGACAATTGTCTAACCCTATAGACAAAAATAAATTAGAAGTGGATCAAAGACCTGAATGTAAGCCAAAATCCATAAAATTCTTAGAAAAAAAACATAGGCAAAAATCTCTTGGACATAAGCATGAGTGACTTCTTCATGAATATATCTCCCCGGGCGAGGGAAACAAAAGCAAAAATGAACAAGTGGGACTATATCAAGCTGAAAAGCTTTTGTACAGCAAAGGACTCCATCAATGGAACAAAAAGGTACCCTAGAGTATGAGAGAATATATTCATAAATGACATATCTGATAAAGGGTTGGCATCCAAAATATATAAAGAGCACATGCACCTGAACAAACAAAAAGCAAATAATCCAATTAAAAAATAGGCAAAGAAGCTGAACAGACACTTGTCCAAAGAAGAAATTCAGATTTCAGATAGCCAACAGACACATGAAAAGATGCTCCACATCGCTTGTTATCAGAGAAAAGCAAATTAAAACCAAAATGAGATATCACCTCACACCAGTAAGGATCGCCACCATCCAAAAGACAAACAACAACAAATGTTTGCAAGGTTGTGGAGAAAGGGGAACCCTCCTACACTGCTTGTAGGAATGTAAATTAGCTCAACCATTGTGGAAAGCAATATAGAGGTTCCTCAAAAAGCTCAAAATAGAAATACCATTTGACCCAGTAATTCCACTTCTGGGAACTTATCCTAAAAATGCAGCAGCCAAGTTTGAAAAAAGACAGATGCACCCCTATGTTTATTGCAGCACTATTTACATTAGCCAAGAAATGGAAGCAACCTAAGTGTCCATCAGTAGATGAATGGATAAAGAATATTTGGTACATATACACAATGGAATATTATTCAGCCATAAGAAGAATACAAATCCTACCATTTGCAACAACATGGATGGAGCTAGAGGGTGTTATGCTCAGTGAAATAAGCCAGGCAGAGAAAGGCAAGTACCAAATGATTTTACTCATATGTGGAGTATAAGAACAAAGAAAAACTGCAGTAACAATACAGCAGCAGAATCACAGAACCCAAGATGGAGTAACAGTTACCAAAGGGAAAGTGACTGGGTAGGATGGGTGGGAAGGGAGGTGTAAAGGGAGGGGAAGAAAGGGGAAATTAAGATTAGCATGTATAATGTGTGGGGGTGCATGGGGAGGGCTGGGCAACACAGAGAAGACAAACAGTGATTCTGTAGCATCTTACTATGCTGATGGACAGGGACTGTAATGGGGTTTGTGGGGGGGACTTGGTGAAGGGGGGAGCCTAGTAAACCTAATGTTCTTCATGTAATTGTAGATTAATTATACCAAAAAAAAAAGAATTTATGAACTCAAGAAGGAATTCAACAAAGACCTGGAAATCTTCAAAAACACCACTCAGAGCTGATATACACTTTCTAAATTAAATACAGTGGAATAATTTAAAAGTAGATAAGATGAGGCAGAGGATATGGAAAATGAAATAGAAATTAAAGAGAACAGGAAAACGAAAATGTTAAGGAACAGACAGAAAAACGATCCTTAGAAAGAAATCATAATAAGAGAGTTGTGTGACCATTCCAAATGAAACAACATATACATTATATGGGCACCAGATGAAGAGAGAGACAAATGGATAGAAAGCCCCTATGAGTAAATAATTGTTGAAAACTTACCCAATATGAGGAAGCAAATAGACAGGTCATGGAAGCAAAAAGATCCCCAACAGAAGGAACCCTAGGAAGACAACACCAAGAGATATAATGACTAAAATGGAAAAGATCAAGGACAAGGGGAGAGAACTGAAGGCAGTCAGAGAGAAAAAACATCACTTATAAAGGAAACCTCATCAAGCTATTGGTAGACTTCTCATTAAGAAACCTCAATTGCAAGAAGGGAGTGGCATGATATATTTCATGTAATGAAACAAAAGGGCTTTCCAAAATTATCTTTTAAATTTAGAGCACAGATTAAACAATTTCCAGATAACCAAGAGTTTAGGGAACTCACCACCACAAACCCATTTCTACAAGATCTCTTAGAGGGACTGCTCTGGATGGAAATACAACTAAGATTAAGTAGCCATCACCAGAGAAAATAAACCCAAACTTGAAGAGCAATTAATGACTAAGCAAATACATAATTATATCAACTACTCACAAAGTTAGTTAAGGGATACACAAAGAGTACAAAATATGATGCCTAATATATAAAGAGAAGAGGAGGAATAAGAAGTTGAGGGGAAAAAGAAGAACCTATAGATTATATTTGAAATAGGACAGTAAGCAATTTAAGATAGACTGTTGGCTAGTAGGGAAGCTATCCTTTAACCTTTGGTAACCACAAATCTAAGCCTACAATGGCTATCAGTACATATTTTTGGTAATCACCAATGATTATCAAGACCAATCAAGAGACATAGAGTTACAGATGGATAAAAAATAAGATCCTTCTATATGTCATCTACAAGAGACTCATTTCACACCCAAAGACATACACAGACTAAAATGAAGGGATGAAAAAGGATATCTCATGCAAATAATAGGGAGAAAATACAGTAGCAGTAGTTGTATCAGACAAAATAGACTTCAAAACAAAGAAAGTCACAAGAGACAATGTATGACATTACATAATGATAAAGGGGTCAGTCCAACAAGATGATATAAACATTGTAAATAACTATACACTCAATACAGGAGCACCTAAATATGTGAAAAAATACTAATGAAATTAAAGGGGGAAATAGAATGCAACACAATCATTTTTTGAAACTTTAGCACCCCATTCACACAAGATGACAGATCAACCAGACAGAAAATAAGTAAGGAGACATAAGCACTGAACAATGTATTGGAACAGAGAGTCCTAAAAGACATCTACATAACACCAACCTAATGGAGCAGAACACACATTCCTCTCAAGTGTACATGGAATGTTTTCCAGAACAGATCACACACTAGGCCACAAAAAGAGCCTTAGCAAATTCAGAATGATTAAAATTGTGCCAACCAGCTTCTCATACCACAAATGTATAAAACTATAAATTAATTATTCAAAGAAAACAAACAACTCACAAACACATGGAGGCTTAACAACATACTCCTAAATAATCCATGGATCAAAGACCAAATAAAAGCAGAGATCAAGCAGTATGTGGTGACAAATGAAAACAACAACTCAACAGTCAAAAACCTGTGGGATGCAATGAAGGCAGTTCTAAAAGAAATTATATAGCAGGCTTACCTCAAGATGCAAGAACAAGCCCAAATAAAGAGTCTAAACTCACAATTATTGAAAATACAAAAGGAAGAACAAATGAGGTTAAAGTCAGTAGTAAGAGGGCATAATAAATATCAGAGCATAAATAAATAAAATTAAGAATGATAAAATAATATAAAGAATCAATGAAAGCTATAGCTGGTTCTTTGATAAATAAACAAAATGGTTAAGTCCCTAGTCAGACTTATCAAAAGAAAAAGAGAGTGTACACCCATAAACAGAATCAAAAATGCTAAAGGAAAAATTGGACACCACAGAAACATAAAGAATCATTTGAGAATACTTCTAAAAAATATGTGCCAAAAAATTGGACAACCTATAAGAAATGGATAATGTTCTAGAAAAATACCTTCCTAATCTGACTCAGGAAGAAACAGAAAATCCTAACAGACCAATTACCAGTAATGAAATCAAATTTGTAATTAAAAAAAACCACCTAAGGCCAAAAATCCCTGTCCCAGATGGCTTCACAGATAAATTTTATAAACATTTTTAGAGTAGCTAATACCCATCCTCCTTAAAGTTTTCCAAAACGTGGAAGAGGATAAATACTTCCAAACTCATTCTATGAGGCCAGCATCACTCTAATACCGAAACCAGATAAAGAAAAAACCACACAAAAGAAAATTGCAGACTGATATCCCTGATGAACATAGATGCAAAAAGACTCAGTAAAATATTAGCAAACTGAATTGAAAAATCCATCAAAAGAGTCATCCATCATGATCAAGTGGGATTTATTTCAGGGATGCAAGGATGATACAATATTCACAAATTCATCATCATACACCACATCAACAAAAAAAAGGACAACAACCACATGATCATCTCCATAGATGCTGTAAAAGCATTTGACAAAATTCAACATCCATTCATGATAAAAAATCTCAACAAAATGGGTAGTGCATATGTACCTCAAAAAAATAAAGGCCATATATGAAAAAGCTACAGCCAACATCATGTTAATAGCAAAAAGCTGAAGTTTATTTCTAATAATTGGAACAAAACAAGGATTCCACTCTCCCCAATTTTATTCAAATAGTACTGGAGGTCCTAGCCATGGCAATCAGACAACAGAAAGAAATAAAATGCATTCAAATTGGTAAGGAAGAAGTTAAACTGTCACTGTTTGCAGGTGACATGATATTATACATAGAAAGCTCTAAGGAGTCTTTCAAAAAACTATTAGGACTAAAACTGAATTCAGCAAAGTTGCAGTATACAAATCGTTGCATTCCTATATACTAACAATGAATTAGGAGAGAGAGAAATTAGGAAAACAACTCCATTTATAACTGTATCAAAAAGAATAAAATATATAGGAAGAAACCTAACCAAGGAGGTAAAAGACCTATACTTTGAAAATTGCAAGACACTCTTGAGAGAAATTAAGACACTGATAAATGGAAATTCATCTTGTGGACATGGATAGGAAGAATTAATATTGTCAAAATGGCCATCCTGCCTAAAGCAATCTACAGATTCAATTCAATCCCTATGAAAATAATAACAGCACTCTTCAGCAAATAAGAACAAATAGTTCTAAAATTCATATGGAATGACAAAAGACTCCAGGTAGCCAAAGCAATCCTGAGAAGGAAGAACAAAGCTGCAGGGATTATGCTCCCCAACTTCAAACTCTACTACAAAGCCATAGTAACCAAAACAATTTTGTACCAGCACAAGAACAGACCCATAGACCAATAGAACAGAATATAGAGCTCAGATATAAACTCACACATACATGGCCAATTAATATACAAAGGAAACATGAATATACATTTTACCAACTGGACAGCTACATGCAAGAGAAAGAAACTGGATTAACTACATATACAACATTAAACTCAAAATGGATTAAAGATCTGAATGTAAGTCATGAAACCATAAAACTATAAGAAAACCTAGGCAAAATTCTCTTGAATAGAAACACGAGGAAATTTTCCTGAATACATCTACTTGGACAAGGGAAATAAAAGCAAAAGTGAATAAGTGGGACTACTTATTTTAGAATTTAAAAGCTTCTGTACAGCAAAGGACACCATCAGCAGAACAGAAAGGCATCCTACAGTATGGGAGAATATATTCATTAATGAAATATCCAATAAGGTGTTAATATCCAAAATATATAAAGAATTCACATGCCTCAACCCATCAAAAGTAGAAAATCCAATTAAAAATGGGCAGGGGATCTGAATAGACACTTCTCCAAAGAAAAAATATGGGTAGCCAACAGGCATATGAAAAGATGCTTCACATTGCTAATCATCTGGGAAATGCAAATTAAAACCACAATAACATACCACCTCACAGCAGTTAGGATGGCCAACATCCAAAACAAGAAAGTGGTATGAATGTTGAAACCACAATGTTGTTCATGTGAAGCCTTCATAAGATTGTGTATCTATGATGCTTTAATAAACAAAGAGAAGAGAAGGAAGAGCATAGCTGGGAGTATCACTCTCATTGACTTCAAACTGTACAACAAAGCTACAGCTATCAAACATTAAGGTTATAGCACAATAAGATAAACAGACAAATAAATCAGAATAAGGAATCCACAAATAAACCAAATCTTACATGTTCAATTAATACATGTCAAAGATAAGTGGAGTTTGGGAAATTGGTTTGGCACATGCAAAAAAAAACTGAATCTGGTTCATTATCTTATACCAAACACAAGAATAAATTCAAAATTAGTTAACCACCTACATTTGAGACCTGAAACCATAGAACTCCTAGAAGAAAGCATAGGCAGTAATCTCTTGAATATCAGCAAAAGTAATATTTCCTGGATAAGACTCCACAGACAAGGGTAACAAAAACAAAATAACTAAGTGGGTCTAAGTCAACCAAAATATCTGCACAGCAAAAAGAAACACTGAGAAACAAAAAGGCAACCTACTATATGGGAACGTAACCCTTCAAAGGAAAATCTGATAAGGGGCTAGTATACAATGTACATAAAGAATGCATACAAACCGACAGTGAAAACACAAGCAATCTGATTAGAAAGTGGGCAAAGTACCTGAATAGAAAGTTTTCTGAAGACCAACAGATGGCCAACAGACATAAGAGAAGATGCTCAGGATCACTAACTATCAAGGAAATGGAACTCAAAAGCTCAATAAGAAACACAACAGATATGCACCATGAGTAAGTGTGGTTTATCCCTAGGATGGAAGGTTGGTTCAACATATGCAAATCAATCAATGTAAGAATTCATATGAAAGAAATGGAAGATAATTATCACATGATTGTCTCAATAGATGCAGAGAAAACAATTGTTAAAATATAACAGCATACCATAAGAGCAACACCTAATAGATAGGATATAGAAGAAATATATCTCAACTTAATAGAGGCTATATATGAAAACTCAGTTCACATGATATTAAGAGGAGAAAATTTGATATTTTTTCCTGTGACATCAGGAACAAGACAAGAATGCCCACTTTCCCATTCCTATGTAACATAGTGTTGTAAGTACTAGCTAGAGCAATTAGGAAGACAAAGTAATAAAACACATCCAAATCAGAAAAGAAGGATTAGAATTGCCACTTGCAGATGATATAATTTTATATACAGTAAATCCAAGAGAGTCAATCAAACACTGTGGGAACCAATCAATGATCTAAGGGCAGAGGATGAAAATCAATATGCAGAAATCATTCACATTCCATTACACTACTTGATGAAACACCAAAAAAAAGGAAATAAAACTCTTCTATCAACAATAGCAAAAAAAAACCTATAAAATAGTTAGAAATAAATTTGGCCAAAAACATGAATGATTTGTATAATGAAAATGTCAAGACTTTGCCTAAAGTAATCTGACTCATAAATGAATCAAATGAGATGCCATGATCATGTATCAAGAGAATTAATATTTTTAAAATACAGTTACAACCCAAAAGTATCTACAGATACAACACAATCCCTATCAAAATACCAAAATCATTCTCTATTGAAATAAAAAAAATATCTTAAATTTGTGTTTCAAAATTTTGTGAAACATCTAAGTGAGGATTTATTCGTGTGTAATCTACTTATTTGGAGAGCCTCATGGATATGTGGATGAATGTTTTTCATCAAATTTGAGAAATTGTTGGCCATCAGGTTTTCAACAAATTTTTTCCTACCCTTTACTCCCTTGTCCTTCTTATACACATGTTGGTTAGTTTAACATTTTCCACATATCATTGAGGCTCCACTCATTTTCCTTCATTTATTAATCTTTATGCTGTCCGACATGATAATCTCTGTTGAGCCATATGCATGTTTCCTGATTCTTCCTGCTGCCAGATAAATATTGCTGTTGGGATCATTTAGTGACTCATCAAACTGAAACATATTTTCAATAGCTACGTTGTTTGCTCAATCCAACACTGGGTTGTCTAAGGTAGTTTTTGGAAACTACTCCTTTCATTGTATGGATGCCACATATTCTGCTTTCTTGGCATGTTATATTTGTATAAAAATGGACATTTTAGGTAATGTACTAGCTGCTCAGGATTCTGATCTATTCCTGGAAGTGGTTATTTTTTCTCATATCTCATATTTTGTTTTTAATTTTTTTAGTAATCTGGAGTCTGCTTTCTGAGAAATATGCAGACTTTCAAGACTCCAGTAAAATTTCTTTTCAAAAATATTTTCTGTATTTATGTCTGGGCAAGAATAGATTAGACATCAGTTAATAATAAGTCATAAGTTTTGTTTAAAACCTTTGGTGGGTAAGCTTTCTATTGTAGCACTCCTATGTTTCATGAATAACTAAAATTTCAATGACCATAAATTCTGCTATACTCTCTTCAAGTTATTCATTTTAGTAAATGAGTCACAATTCTTTTTTCTAGCCATTAACAACCTCTATTTTCTTGAGGTGCATTATATTTTGATTTACAAATTACTGAGAGAAATAGGCAGTCTAAATAATTATGAGATCAAATTTATGTCACATGAAAGACTTATTGTCTTAGTGATGCTGGGGTTCTTGTTCACAGAGCTGAAGAATGAACTTTGCAAACACTCAAGGTAGGAGAGCAAGGCAGAGGCTTTTATTTAGAGATAAAGTGAGAAGTCAGAGCTCCTGGCTCATGCCAGCAGGGGACAAGACAGCCCAGGGGTGGGGTGTTGTCTAGGGGTTTTATAGGTGGTTGAAAGACAAAGGGCTAGGGATGTGCACATGCTAAATGGTCCCCAAATGTTTATTTTTGAATAGACATTAAGTTTCTTATTGGTGTTCCTGGTTATTTACAAGAAATTTGCTACTCTGATTTCCTCCAAGGATGGCAGCTTCCTGGTCTGGGAACATATCACTCAAGACTGCATTCTTTGCTCCCAAGGTGGGCTGAGTTATGGTGTGTTTGTTAAGGAACTTACTTTTTAACTAATTGGATTTTAAGATGCAATCTTATTTTTAAGATGGAATTCTTACTGTTTGTTTTGGGCTTGCCCAAGTTGCAAATCATTTGCTTAGGGCTGCAGAAAGAAAAGCAGCACCTGGGTAAAGTCAGAAAAACAAGCTGGGCCCCCCAGCATGCCAAAGCAAATCCCACAAAGGATTATATTAATTTGTTTTTCCCAGAGGCCCTCACCCTACTCTGTCTAAGTCCACTCCCATGGTCCCTGTCTCAGCAGTTAAAATTTCTCCAATAAAAAGGATTGAAACTTTACTTTGAATCAGTTATTTAATTTAATGAAATGTGGTGATAGGAAAGATGTATCCATGAACTCCAAAGGTACTGGGAGTTATTTCAAGTAAGAAATGCAAGCTAGTTTTGCCTGGTGCAGTGCATCCTGAATAGAATTAGAGGAATGGTGTCAGGAAGGGTGTGAGCTGTTTTCCAAATCAGATAGTGTGTCCAGTGCAATGTTAACAGATGCAGAAGAGTCATGAATTATCTTAGTATATGGGAAGAAGTAACTGTCACTGAGGATGCAAAACAAAAAAAAGAGAGAAGAGAAGCAGCAGTTAAGATCAATAACCTTGGTAACTGTAGAGGGAATTTGAGTAAGCCTTACAAATGTCACTTTTCTGGCCATTCTACTTCAGAGACAAACTGACTGGATAGACTATGGAACCCCTGAGAAAGATGACAGTGTCAGAAGATCCAGCACCCAGGCCTATCTCTATATCTGTGGAGAAGTGTTATGAAGATCTTAGTAATACCTTTCCAATAAGTTGGATGGTGGCAGATAAATGGTGACTGGTAGTTAAATAAGAGTTACACTGTTTGAAGCATATTGCAAAAGTTGGGCAAATCTTAAACCTTCAAAGTAAATCAATTTACTACCTCCATGTATGGCTTTCTTCACTTAATGTCTCAGTTCTTCTGAGACATTATACCTGTCTCAATGGCTTCATAAGACATAACACAAAGATTTAAATGTTCAAATAGTAGTGACTTAAAAGTAGTAGTACGTTGGATCAAAGACTACCAATGGATCAACATTGTACTGGTAACTGATAGACACAAGAGGGTTAAGAATGGGACAACAGGTAAAAATATCCTTCCTTTCTGGAGCTTTCCTAAACTATGACTTTGAACCCTGCCATAAAGCACTAAGTAGCATTGATTTGGTTGAATCAGTTACCATCATTTGCGGTAAATGGACCAGGCGTTCCACCCATGTTTTGGAAAAAGCATGTCAGCATGTGCCTAATCCGCCACTTATGAGTAGTTTCATTACTGTTTGGGGGCAGGAAAGTTTTCCTTCCTTTCCTTTTAAGTTATTTGGCCTGTTGTATAATTAAATGTACAGAAGTCAGATAAACAATCTTTAATGCCTATATACAGGGGCACTTCAAAATCACCAAGACTTAAAGACATTCATTCAGGCAATATACTGAAGATGATATAATACATGAGCTAAGGAGGGGTGGGAGCTTCAAAATGGGAGGAGGACGATTCACCTGAGATGATAAAAAATGTTTGGTAAACATGTGTCTCTCTTTCATGCAGATAAATCTTTCTGATATAAAAAGTACCTTTGGTAGAGTGTCTGGCTCAAGATGGCAGCATGAGTACAGCAGTGGAAATCTCCCCCCAAAACCATATATATTTTTGAAAATACAACAAATACAACCATTCCTAAAAGACAGACCACAGGATAGAGTACAACAGCCAGGCTACATCTACATCTGTGAGAACTCAGCATCTCATAAAGGGGGTAAGATACAAAGCCATGACTTTGCAGGACCTGAGCACTCCCCAAACCCCAGCCCACGGGTGGGAATAAAGGAGTCAGAGTGGGGAGGGAGTGGAAGCACAGGACTGCTAAATAACCAGCCCCAGTAATGTGGACTGGGAGCACAGACACACACATTGCATGGTGTACTGGATATTAGAGAAATGGAAGGGTAGAGTCCGAGATGGAGACTGCAAGTGGGTCCCCACAGCTGGCTCCCCTGGGACAAAAGAAAAGTGGGAGCTTTTTAAAAGTCTTAGAGGGACAAGGGCTCAACAGCTGAACAAACTTGTCCCAGCATACTCAGCCCAGCAGGCTGGGAATCTTGAAGAACTTCAGGCCCCTAAACCCCCTGGGGGTAAAGCAACCTCAAAGCCCCTCATGGCGATAAGCAGCCTGCCATTTGTTCCCCCTGACTGGTGCTACAAGCAAACTGGTTGACCCACCACAGCTGTGGAGCAGCCAGAAAGCAGCCCCACCCACAGAAATCACACAGAGTCTCCTCTCCACGCGCAGCTAAATGGCACAGGCAGCAGAAGCTGGAGTAAGGTCCGGAAGGCATGAAGAGGCACTGTTCTCACAGGAGAACACACCTGGTACAGCTGCAACTCCCCACAGCACTCTAGGCTAGCCTGATGGCAGCTGCACTCACAGCAGCTCAAGAGATTGTCCCAGAGTCTGCTCCTGGTGTGTGGGTAATCAGCACAGGCAGCAGAAGCTGGAGCAAGGTCTGCAAGGCACGAAAGGGTGCCTTGCTCACAGGAGAACACACGCAGTGAGGCTGTGACCCCCCGCAGTGCTCTAGGATAGCCTGAAAGTGGCCCCACCCATGGCAGCTCAAGAGATTGTCCCAGAGACTGCTCCTGGTGTGTGGGTAACTGGCACAGGCAGCAGAAAAGGGCAAGGTGACCAACAAGCAGGAAGGGACTTCTTTCTCCCAGCTGACACACATGCTACCTGCCTGTGAACACTTCTATCTCCATGAAAAGGCAGAAGAATCTGGTCCAGTCAAAAATCACTCAGACAACCCCAGAGAGAGGACCTGGTGAGATAGATATAATGAATCTTCCTGAAAAGAATTCAAAATAAAATTCATAACCATGCTGATGGACCTGCAGAGAAATATGCAAGGGCTAAGGGATGGAGTCTGGAGGGAGATAACAGAATTGAAACAATCAATAGAAGGGCTTAAGAGCAGACAGGAGGAGGTGCAAGATACTGTTAATGGAATAGAAATCAGAAAACAGGAATACAGAGAAGCAGAGGCAGAGAGAGATAAAAGGATCTGTAGGATGAAAGAATATTAAGAGAACTGTGCAAAAAATCCAAGTGGAACAATATTTGCATTATAAGGGTACCAGAAGAAGAAGAGAGAGGAAAGGGGATAGAAAGCGTTTTTGAAGAAATAATTTCTGAAAACTTCCCCAAGCTAGGGAAGGATATAGTTTCTCAGACCATGGAAGTCCACAGATCTTCCAACACAAGGGACCCAAGGAGAACAACATCAAGAAATATGATAATTAAAATGGCAAAGATTAAAGACAAGGACAGAGTATTAAAGGCAGGCAGAGAGAGAAAAAAGATTACCTACAAAGGAAAAACCATCAGCCTATCACCAGACTTCTCAACAGAAATCTTACAGGACAGAAGAGAATGGCATGATATATTTAATGCAATGAAAGAGAAGACCCTTGAACTAATAATACTGTATCCAGCATGATTATCATTTAAATATCATTAAATTAAATTAAACAATTTCCAGACAAGCAAAAGTTGAGGGAATTTGCCTCCCACAAACCACCTCTACAGGATATTTTAAAGGGTCTGCTCTAGGTGGAAGCACTTCTAACATTAAATAGATGTCATCAGAGAAAATGAAATTACAACAAAGAAAGCAGACCAACCAAATACTAACTAAAGACAAAAAGTAAAATCAACTACCTACAAAAACAGTCAAAGGAAATACCAGAGTCCAGAATAAAACACCTAACCTATAAAGAATGGAGGAGAAAGAATAAGAAGGGAGATCAATAAATAATCATCCAACTGTGTTTATAATAGCTTAATAAGAGAGTTAAGTTAGACAGTTAGATAGTAAAGGAGCTACCTTTGAACCTTTGGCAACCACGAATCCAAAGCCTGCAATGGCAACAAGTACATATCTATCGATAATCACCCAAAATGTACATGGACTGAATGCACCAATCAAAACACACAGAGTAATAGAATGGATGAAAAAGCAAGATCCATCTATATGCTGCTTACAAGAGACTCATCTTAAACCCAAAGGTATGCACAGACTAAAAGTGAAGGGATGGAAAAAGATATTTCATGCAAACAATGGGGACAAAAAAGCAGGTGTTGCAGTACTTATATCACACAAAACAGACTTCAAAACAAAGAAAGTAACAAGAGATAAAGAAGAACATTACATAATGATAAAGGAGGCAGTCCAACAAGAGAATATAACCATCATAAATATATATTCACCCAACACAGGAGCAATGACATATGTGAAACAAATACTAACAGAAATAAAGGAGGAAATAGAATGCAATTAATTCATTTTGGGAGACTTTAACACACCACTCACTCCAAAGGACAGATTCACCAGACAGAAAATAAGTAAGGACACAGAGGCACTGAACAACACACTAGAAGAGATGGACCTAATAGACATATATAGCACTCTACGTCCAAAAGAAACAGGATACACATTCTTCTCAAGTGCACATGGAACATTCTCCAGAATAGACCACATACTAGGCCACAAAAAGAACCTCAGTAAGTTCCAAAAGATTGAAATCCTACCAACCAACTTTTTAGACCACAAAGGTTTAAAACTAGAAATAAATTGTACAAAGAAAGCAAAAAGACTCACAACACATGGAAGCATAACAGCATGCTCCTAAATAATCAATGGATCAATGACCAAATTAAAACAAAGATCAAGCAATATATGGAGACAAATGACAACAATAGCACAAAGCCCCAGCTTCTGTGGAATGCAGTGAAGGCAGTCCTAAGAGGAAAGTATACAGCAATACAGGCCTATTTAAAGAATGAAAAACAATCCCAAATGAATAATCTAAATTCATAATTCTTGAAACTGGAAAAAGAACAAATGAGGCCAAAAGTCAGCAGAAAGATAGACATAATAAAGATCAGAAGAGAAATAAAAAAATTGAGAAGAAAAAAACAATAGAAAAATTAATGAAACCAAGAACTGACTCTGAGAAAATAAAAAAAATTAGATAAATCCCTAGCCAGACTTATTAAGAGAAATAAAGGATCTACACACATAAACAGAATCAGAAATGAGAAAGGAAAAATCATGACAGACACCAAGAAATACAAAGAATTATTAGAGAATACTATGAAAATCTACATGCTAACAAACGGGATAACCTAGAAGAAATGGACAACTTTCTAGAAAAATACAACTTTCCAAGACTAACCAAAGAAGAAACAGAAAATCTAAACAAACCAATTAACGGCAACAAAAAATTGAATTGGTAATCAAAAAACTACACAAGAACAAAACTCTGGACAAGAAGAATTAACTGCTGAATTTTATCAGACATTTAAAGAAGACATAGTACATACTCTCCTTGACGTTTTCCAAAAAACAGAAGAGTAGGAATAGTCCCAAACTCATTCTATGAAGCCAGCATCACTCTAATACCAAAACTGGGGAAAGGCACCACCAAAAAAGAAAACTACAAACCAGTGTCCCTGATGAACATAGATGGAAAAATACACAACAAAATATTAGCAAAATGAATTCAAAGATACATCAAGAGGATCATATGCCATGATCAAGTGGATTCATCTCAGGGATGCAAGGATGGTACAAGATTCGAAAATCAACATCATCCATCATATCAAGAAAAAGAAAGACAAAAACCACATGATCATCTCCATAGATACTGAAAAAGCATTCGACAAAATTCAACATCCATTCATGATAAAAACTCTCAATAAAATGGGTACAGAGGGCAAGAACCACAACATTATAAAGGCCATATATGATAAACCCACAGCCAGCATCATACTTAATGGCCAGAAGCTGAAAGCTTTTCACCTAAGATCAGGGACAAGACAAGGATGCCAACTCTCCACACTTTTATTCAACATAGTACTGCAGGTACTAGCCACAGTTATCAGAAAAAAAACAAAGAAATAAAGGAATCCAGATCGGTCAGGATGAAGTCAAACTCTCACTATTTGCAGATGACATGATATTCTTCATAAAAACCCCAAGGAGTCCACTCCAAAACTTCTAGAAATAGCAAAGTTTCAGAATATAAAATTAATACACAGAAATCTGTTGCATTCCTATACACTAAGGATGAACTAGCAGAAAGAGAAATCAGGAAAACAATTCCATTCACAATTGCATCAAAAAGAATAAAATACCTAGGAATAAACCTACAAGCAAGTGAAAGACCTGTAACCTGAACATTACAAGACACTCTTAAGAGAAATTGAAGAGCACCCTAACAAATGTAAATTTATCCCATGCTCTTGGGTAGGAAGAATTAATATTGTCAAAATGGCCATTTTGCCTAAAGCAATCTACAGATTCAATGCAATCCCTATCAAAATACAGACAGCATTCTTCAACAAACTGGAACAAATAGTTTTAAAATTCATATGGAACCAGAAAAGACCCCCCTGAATAGCCAAAGCAATCCTGAGAAGGAAGAATAAAGCAGGAGACACCTCACTTCCCAACATCAAGCTCTACTTCAAAGCCACAGTAATCAAGGCAGTTTGGTACTGGCACAAGAACAGACCCATATACCAGAGGAACAGAATAGAGAGTCCAGATATTATCCCAAATATATATAGTTTATTAATAAATGATAAAGGAACCAAGGGTATACAATGGGGAAATGACAGCCTCTTCAACAGCTGGTGTTGGCAAAACCTGACATCTACATGTAAGAGAATGAAACTGGATCACTGTCTAACCCCATACACAAAAGTAAACTCAAAATGGATTAAAGGCCTGAATGTAAGTCATGAAACCATAAAACTCTTAGAAAAAAACAGACAAAAATCTCTTGGATATAAACATGAGCAACTTCTTTAAGAACATATCTCACTGGCCAAGGGAAACAAAAGCAAAAATGAACAAGTGGGATTATATCAAACTATAAAGCTTCTGTAAGGCAAAGGACACCATCAGAACAAAAAAGCATCCTACAGTATGAGAGAATATGTTCATAAATGATGTATCTGATAAAGAGTTGACATCCAAAATATATAAAGAGCTTACACACCTCAACAAACAAAAAGTCTGATTAAAAAGTGGGCAGAGAATTTGATCAGACACTTGTCCAAAGAGGAAATTCAGATGAACAACAGGCAAATTAAAATATGCTTCACATCACTAATCATCAGAAAAATGCAAATTAAAACACAATGAGATATCACCTCACAACCAGTTAAGATGGCCACCATCCAAAAGACAAACAACAACAAATGGCGAGGATGTGGAGAAAGGGAAACCCTCCTACACTGCTGATGGGAATGTAAATAAGTTCAACCATTGTGGAAAGCAGTATGTAGTTCCTCAAAAATTTCAAAATAGAAATACCATTTGACCCAGGAATTCCACTCCTAGGAAATTACCCTAAGAATGCAGGAGCCCAGTTTGAAAAAGACATATGCACCCCTATGTTTATCGCAGCACTATTTACAATAGCCAAGAAATGGAAGCAACCTAAATGTCCATTAGTAGATGAATGGATAAAAAAGAGGTGGTACATAAATACAATGGAATATTATTCAGTCATAAGAAGAAAACAAATCTTACCATTTGCAAGAACATGGATGGAACTAGAGGGTATTATGCTCAGTGAAATAAGCCAGGCAGAGAAAGACAAGTACCAAATGATTTCACTCATCTGTGGAGTATAAGAACAAAGAAAAACCTGAAGCAGCAAAACAGCAGCAGCAGACTCACAGAACCCAAGAATGGACTATAACAGTTACCAAAGGGTAAGGTACTGGGAAGTATGGGTGGGAAGTGAGGGATAAGGGGGTAAAAGAGGCACACATAATGTAGGGGGACATGGGGGTGGCAATATATCACAGAGAAGACCAGTAGTGATTCTGTAGAATCTTACTACACTGATGAACAGTGACTGTAGCGGGGCATGTGGTGGGGACTTGATAATGGGTGAAGTCTAGTAACCATAATGTTGCTCATGTAATTGTACATTAATGATACCAAAATAAATTTAAAAATTTACATACAGAAAAAAAGTCAGCAGCTCTAGAAAACTCTTATCTCCAACCACCATGTGAGCACACGTTAAGAAGGCCACAACTATGAAACGAGAAGAGAGCCCTGAATCTGCTGGTGCCATGCTCTTGGACTTGTTGTCTCCAAAGCTGAGAAAGAGATTTTTGTTACTTATAAGCTCTGAAGTCTATGCACTGTGATTTCACTGTGAGGTTTCTTTTGTAATTGCACTGTGATCAGACAAAACATATATGTGTGTGTGTGTATAGGAATCTGTATATATATAAATGATTGAACAAATAAATATACACCTATAAATACAAATGTGTATACAAACTGAAGCAAGCCAAACATCAAAGAGCTTACCACCTGTATTTTTTCTGAGAGCTTTGTGTGATTTCAGATCTTAGATTCATACCGTTAATCCATTTTGTTTGGATTTCTATGATTTGTTTAAGATAATTGTTCATTTCATCCTTTTCCACATGGGTGTCCTGTTTTCCACCATGATTCATTGAGGAGACTATCCTTTCTTCTGTGTATATGCTCAGCTCTTTTGTCATAAATTAATTGACCATATATGCATGGGTTTATTTCTGGGCTCCCCATTCTGTGTCAATGATCTATATGTCTGTTTTTATGCTAATCCTGTACTGTTTGATTAGTATAACTTTGTAATATAAATTGAAATCAAGACATATGATGACCCCCAGCTTCATTCTTTCTTATGTTTGCTTTGGTTATTCCATGAATTTGTGGTTCCTTATGATTTTGGATGGGGTTTTCTATTTCTGTGAAGTACACTATTGGGATTTTGATACAAAATGCACAGAATTTGTATATTGCTTTGGGGATCACTTTAACAATATTAATTCTTCCAGTGTAGACATGGACTATCTTCCAATTTATTTGTGTTACCTTCAATTTCTTTTATCAATGTCTTAACATTTTTGATACTAGATTTTCATGAGCTCGGTTAAATTTGTTCCTCTCTGCTTTATTCTTTTTGTTGCTGCCATGAGTGGGATTGTGCCTTTAATTCCTCTCTCTGATACCTTATTGTTACTGCCTACAAATGAAATTTTATTTGGTATATTTTTTAAAATCCTGCAACTTTATGATTTCATTGAATAATTCTAAAAGTTTTTCAATGGAGCTTTAGGGCTTTGCTTCCTGTATATAACAGCATGTTACCTACAAATAGAGACAATTAACGTCTTCCTTTCAACTTTGGATGACATCTTTTTTCTATCTAATTGCTCTGGCTAGGATGTCTGAAAAGACTGATAAGAGTGAGCGTGCTCCTACTGTTACTGATTTTAGAGGATAAGCTTTCAGTTTACCATTGAGTGTGATGTCAGCCATAGACTTGTCATCTATGGACATTATTTTGTTGAGTTACACTTCCTGTATACATGCTGTGCTTAGAGATTTTCATGAATGGATGCTGAACTTTGTCAGACGTTTCTGCATTTATTGAGCTGATAACATGTTATTAAACCTTCCTTTTGTTAATGTGGTAAATCACATTGATTTGTGAATGATGATCCATTCTTTCAACACATGAATGAATCCCAATCAATCATGATGTATGATGCTTTCAAGGTATTATGAAATTCAGTTTCCTAATTTCTTATGGGTATCTTTGCACCAATGTTCATCAGGAATAATGGCCTGTAATTTTCTATTCTTGAAGTGTCCTTTTGTGTGATTCTATTATCATGCGATGATGACTTTGACAGTATTCCACATCTTCTAATATTTAGAATAGTTTCAGAACAGTTGGCATTAATTCCTCAAGCATTTGTTAAAATATTTTTAATATTTTAGCAGAGAAACACTGATTTTCTTGCTGTTAATCAAATATAATGGGCACATTCCTATCTCGGGTTCTTTGCATTTAATGGTTCTTTTACTATAACCCACTTCTCCACATATTTGCATGACTTACCTTTTTCCCACCTACGGGTTCTTATTTAAACATTTGTTTCTTAGTGAAGCCATTCCGGATGGTCATATGTAAATAGTTAGCCTAACTCAAAAAAAACAGAGTTCTTTTGCCAGCTTTATTTTCTCTTCACAATATATTTACCACCTTGTAATATATCACATATTTGCGCATTTATGTTTTTTATTCTTTACAAGGCCACACTTAAGAAACCAGCATAGAACAAGAGGAACACAAGAACACATAGAATACATAGAACATAAGAAACACAAGAACAAACAGGGCACATGGTCAGGAAAGACAGAAGACACATGTCTGCAAGTATAAGAGACTTTATATAAATTTAAGCATGGCTCAACTATTAATAGAGAAAGGATGCATTCTTGAGTTTTGGAAGAAATACAATGGGATACCTATCACCTCACACAAGAGAGAATTCTAGTTGTATTTAAGACACTAATATTAAGGGTAAGTTATAAAGGTATTTATGTTAGGAAATGTAGAAGAAAAGTCACTGTGAACTTGGGTGGGGAAGAGCTTCTCAGCCAAATGACCAAAGCAGAAATCACAGGTGAAACATCCAATAAATTTAGTTACATCAAATTAGGGTTTGTGGATTTCACCTAACAAAGAATCCCCTGGACAAAGTTAATGGATTAGAGAATGAGAGAATATATTTTCTATATCTAAAAGTTTAAGGTGGGTAAATATCTAGACTATTTAAAGACAACAAATCAGAAGTAGAAGACAGCAATATGAATGTAAAAAGAACCATAGTAATGAAGTTAAAAGTTTTAGAAGAAAGTCACTTCCCACCAAAATAAACAAAGGAATGCAAAGTTCGTAAAGAATGAGTTGCTACTTTATGTCTATTAGATTGACAGATTTAGGAAAGTGAGTGATGCTGAATGTTGGCAAGGAATGGGTAAAGAACTGCATGGATTGGTATATATCCAGTGGGAGACCAGATTTTAGCACTCATTCTCTGGAGAGCATTATGGTACTTCCTGGACAAAAAAGGTAAAAATGTGGGAAATGATCCTTCTATTTTGAAAATTCAAGTCCATACCATACATGACAACACATTGCAACAAAAGGCATGCACTAGGAATCCCATGGATTCATGGACGTTGCCTATGGTGAAGGTAGGTGTACAATTGAAGTAGGAATGAGAATAAGAGAAAAAACTGTGAAGGCTGTGCCTGATATGAAATGTAGTGGTAATATGGTATGAAATGCAGAAAATGTAATATAATTTAACACCTCAGTACCAAAAAGGGCAAAAAAGAAGAAAGGCAGAAAGACCTTTCAGAGCTCCAGAACACTGAGTTTTAGCTTCTGCTGTGTTAATACATAGGCACATTTGGTCATAGTGTTCCCTGGGTGACATCAGAAGCCTTCAAGCAGGAAGGCTGGCATGGGAACCACTCATTTCAGAACTCAGATTATGATCTTATTAGGGACATAGGATGCTTTGGTGGGGTAAGTCTGTTTGAAAACATTGGCTTGGAAATACCAGAAGCAAGACCTTCTTATGGAGTGTGTTTTAAATCTCACTAGTCCCTTGAATGTAGCTTCTGAATAAATGTAAGGAAATGAACACAGGCAATTACACCCACATATTTGGTCACAAATGTCCACTTTAATTGGAATTAGCTGGAAGAGTCATTTTAAGAATTTCACAGACCCCACTGAAAACCAGGGTCCAACTTCAGTCCACCTCTTTCCCTTTCTGTATATTTTTGGTGTCACAGACTCTCCTTTAGTTATTTGTAGTAAACACAATTTCCTTAAGTAGAGATCATGGGCAAAGTGGGAAAACTGGGTAGATGGGAAAAATTAAAAGTTACTTCTTTGGAGGGATTTTTTATATCTGTGCTTAATTAGCTAATGATCAGGGAGTGGAAGTGAGGAGGAAATATAGAGGTGGGCATAGAGGTCATGTAAAGATAACACGAAGAAGAGAAATAACAGAGAATGATTCAAAGAATGCATTTGTGTGACAAATTCCCTGGCAGTTGTGAATGGACCACCATCTTAAAAGGAAAACAAAAGCAATCTTGATTGTCTTTTACCTTTACTTCACTTTACATATGTAAAAGAATCCATGCAGACATTACCATTATCCCTAGATGAATAACATAACATACACAACTTAAACACTGATGCTATAGTTTTTGAAGATTTTGAGAACTTCCTGAAGTTGAATATAAAATTATTTCTTTTATAGGAACCATCTGGACTCAGCAGTTACTACTCCTGATTTATTTTGAATAGCATTGCAGAAGAACTGCAAATGTGGAGGCAGTTAATTGAGTCCCCTTCCTTGAATACAACTTTTGAAAAATGGACAAAACACCATCTCCTCGTCTATTCTATGCCATATTCCATCCTGTTTGGCTCCCAGAGGGCTGCAGAAGAAAAAAGCCAAAGTAGCAAGCAGACTATGCCTGCTGAAAGACTGCTCTTTTCATTATTTCATTTCCTCATTACATTGATACTGCATGGATCCAGTTGTTAGCTAATGCAGTATTTTTGCATACTGTAATTTTCAATAAAATTTGCATTCTTATTTATATGTAATGTTTACCTTCTCTTTTTCTGATTATATAAAAATATAAACCATTTAATAAGTAAAGCGTATATACACATTCATATATTTTACATTAAAGAATATGTTACAACAGCATCTATAATACATATATAATATATGTCACTAATTTTAAATTAGCCTTATCACTAAGTATACACATAAACTACCAGTGAATCCTTCCCGCTTTCCCTCCTTGCACCTTCCCTGCTTCCTTGGATACTTACAACCTATTTCCCATTCTCCCTCAATGTTGAACTTCCATAAAAGTCAAACAATCTTCAGAACAAGTCAGTCTTCTCTGCAGAGTGATTCTCTCTCCCTCTTGACCATCCTTCCTGGTTCAATCATCTCCATCCATTAAAATTTCAGCTCTTGGCTCCTTTCCTTACTCTCAACCTTCGCTCCTATCACTCATGTGATGTTGATTTCAAAGTTCATATGAGTGGTCTTCAGACAGGCTCAGACCTGGAGAGGCCAGCAAGTCACCAGGGCCCAAACTCAAAGGAGGAACTCAATTTCATGGTGGAGCAAATGCATGATATTCCTCCTACAAGTTTACCAACCAGGCTCTGCTCTGGCCTCCTTCTATTCCCAATCCTGCCAAACTCAGCTTGAAATTTCTAACACCAGTGATCTTTCCTCCACTGACATCAGCTACCTTTCAAACCCTCTTATAAACCACCAATTACTTATGGCACTCATTGCTCACTGATGTAATATACATATATTTTTTAATTATCTATATTTCTGACCTGAATGTAAAACCCATGAGATAGGTAGAGGTTTTTTCAAAGTTGTATTCACAGAGCTGAGAACAGTGTCCAGCAAGCAGTGGACCTGAATGAAGGACTCGCCAGACATTGTACTAATTACATAGTGACTTCTAGTATCTTGTTCAGACTGTTATCTCCTAGTCTGCCTGTTCCTTCCTGGCATTCCCACCCAGCTTGGGTCAGCATCATTCAGGATCCATCCCTTCTAGTCTCCTGGAGAAGAGAGTCTCACTTCTCCACTGTATTTTAGCCGTATACTCCCTTCTTTCTAAAGCCACTTGCTCCATTTGTGTCTGTAATAATCAGCTGGCAAACCGTAATTCTTACAACATAATTAGAATACATTTCTGCCTTGCTCAGAGATCTGAGCTAGGATAAAACATAAATACGTCAAAATTCTACCTTGTTTTTAAACATATGGCCAAAGTTATCAAATTCTACTACTTAAAATATTTTGCTTTCTTGGTTTGCATAATGAATATATGATACTCTCTTTCCTTTTTGAAAACCTCAACAACCTTTGCTCTGTGACTCCAGCAGCCCCAGTTAATGACCTGCAATTTAGAAAGTAACCCCCACTGGTGTCCCGTGAGTGACCTCCCTCCTTAAAAGAAAGAGTGCAGTGTGTAGCCTGTGTCCACTCCCATTAGAGATCAGCTCCTCCATTTGTGGTCAGAGTCTGTTTTAATCAACCCCACTCAGCCTCAAGCGGGGGTGATTTTGTCTCCACAGGGTATTTGGAACTGTCTAGAGGCATTTTTGGCTGGGGCTGTGGTGGTGCTGCTGGTGTGGAGGCAGACAAGTTCAGGATGCTGTTAGATAAGCTCCCGTGCCCAGAGCAGCCCCTGCCACAGAGAGCTAATTGGTCCAAAACGTCACTAGGGTTCTTTGGAAGCCTGGTTCTCTCCTCAGAGATTTGGCATGAGCAATAAATTCCTATTTTCAATTGATCATCAGTTTCTTCTTGTTTCCTGATCATTGTCTTTGGCACTTAATCAAGTTTTCATGTTACATATTTTGAAGGAGACAGACTCTTCTTTCTCCATATCGATTTTCAGCTGCTGCTTTTCTGTTCTTTCAGCTAAATTTACTCAACTTGAATTC
Source organism: Manis javanica (assembly GCF_040802235.1). Classification (NCBI taxonomy): domain Eukaryota; kingdom Metazoa; phylum Chordata; class Mammalia; order Pholidota; family Manidae; genus Manis; species Manis javanica. The sequence goes on from NC_133168.1 coordinate 36,676,731, forward strand.
TGCCTGTCACTTTCACTGATGCCTCAAAGGCAATAACACATATTTCTTTTTTTAATTTTATTATTTTTATTTTGGTATCATTAGTGTACAATTACATGAGCAACATTATGGTTACTAGACAGCCCCTATTATCAAGTCCCCACCACATATCCCATTGCAGACTGTCCATCAGTGTAGTAAGATGTTATGGAATCACTACTTTTCTTCTCTGTTATACTGCCTTCCCCATGTCCCCCAACCACCACATTATATGTGCTAATCGTAATGCCCCTTTTTCTCCCTTATGCCTCACTTCCCGCCCAACCTTCCTAGTACCTTGCCCTTTGGTAACTGTTAGTCCATTCTTGGGTTCTGTGAGTTTGCAGCTGTTTTGTTGCGTCAGGTTTTTCTTTGTTCCTAAACTCCACAGATTAGTGAAATCATTTGATACTTGTCTTTCTCCACCTGGCTTATTTCACTGAGCATAACACCCTCTTGCTCGATCCATGTTGCTGCAAATGGTAGGATTTTTTTTTCTTCTATGGCTGAATAATATTACATTGTATATATGTATCACTGCTTTATCCATTCATCTACTGATGGACACTTAGGTTGCTTCCATTTCTTGGCTATTGTAAATAGTGCTGCAATAAACATAGGGATGCATATGTCTTTTTCAAAGTGGGCTCCTGCATTCTTAGGGTAAATTCCTAGGAGTGGAATTCCTGGGTCAAATGGTATTTCTATTTTGAGTTTTTTGAGGAACTCCATACTGCTTTCTACAATGGTTGAACTAATTTACATTCCCACCAGCAGTGTAGGAGGGTTCCCCTTTCTCCACATCCTTGCCAACATTTGTTGTTGTTTGTCTTTGGGTGTAGGCCATCCTAACTGGTGTGACACAATATCTCATTGTGGTTTTAATTTGCATTTCTCTGATGATTAGCGATGTGGAGCATCTTTTCATGTGCCTGTTGGCCATCCGAATTTCTTCTTTGGGCAGGTGTCTGTTCATATCCTCTGCCCATTTTTTAATTGTATTATTTGCTTTTTGTTTTTTGAGGTGTGTAAGCTCTTTATTCTTTTGGATGCCAATGCCTTATCGGATATGTCACTTTATGAATATATTCTCCCATACTGTAGAATGACTTTTTGTTCTACTGATGGTGTCCTTTGCTGTAAAGAAGATTTTTAATTTGATATACTCCTACTTTTTCATTTTTGCTTTTCTTTTCCTTGCCCATGGAAGTATGTTTATGAAGAAGTTGCTCATGTTTATGTCCAAGAGATTTTTGCCTATGCTTTCTTCTAAGAGATTTATGGTTTCATGACTTACATTCGGGTCTTTCACCCATTTAAAATTCACTTTTGTGTATGAGGTTAGACACTAATCCAGTATCATTCTCTTACATGTAGCTGTCCAGCTTTGCCAACACCAGCTGTTGAAGAGGCTGTCATTTCCCCATTTTATATCCATGGCTCTTCTAGCATATATTAATTGACCATATATGGTTGGGTTTTTATCTGGGCTTTCTAGTCTGTTCCATTGGTATATGTGTCTGTTCTTGTGCTTGTACCAAATTGTCTTGATTATTGTGGCTTTGTAGTAAAGCTTAAAGACAGGGAGCATAATTCCCCCTGCATTATTCTTCCTTCTCAGGATTGCTTTGGCTATTAGGGGTCTTTTGTGGTTCCATATAAATTTCAGAACTTTTTGTTCTAGTTCACTGAAGAATGCTGTTGGTATTTTGATATGGATTACATTGAATCTGTGTATTGCATTAGGCAGGATGGCCATTTTAACAATATTAATTCTTCCTGTCCATGAGCACGAGATGTGTTTCTGTTTATTGGTATCTTCTTTAATTTCTCTTATTAGTGTCTTGTAGTTTTCAGAATATAGGTCTTTCACTTCCTTGGTTAGGTTTATTCCCAGGTATTTTATCATTTTGGATACAATTGTGAACGGAATTGTTTTCCTGATTCTCTTTCTGCTAGTTCATCATCAGTGTATAGGAATGCAACTGATTTATGTGTATTAATCTTGTATCATGCAATGTTGCTGAATTCAGTTATTAGATCTAGTAGTTTTGGAGTGGATTCTTTGGGGTTTTTAATGTACAATATCATGTCATCTGCAAACAGGGACAATTTGACTTGTTCCTTGCCAATGTGGTTTCCTCTTATTTCTGTGTTTTGTCCGATTGCCATGGCAAACACCTCCAGAACTATGTTGAATAAATGTTGGGAGAGTGGGCATCCTTGTCTTTTTCACAATCTTAAAGAAAAGCTTTCAGCTTCTCACTGTTAAGAATGATGTTGACTGTGGGTTTATCATATATGACCTTTATTATGTTGAGATACTTGCCCTCTATATCCATTTTGATGAGAGTTTTTATCATGAATGGTTGTTGAATTTTGTCAAATGCTTTTTCAGCATCTAGGGAGATGATCATGTGATTTTTGTCCTTTTTCTTCTTGATGTGGTGGATGATGTTGATGGATTTTCAAATGTTGTACCATCCTTGCATCCCTGGAATGAATCCTACTTTATCATGATGGATGATCTTTTTGTTGTATTTTTGCATTCAGTTTGCTAATATTTTTTGAGTATTTTTGCATCTATGTTCATCAGGGATATTGATCTGTAATTTTCTTCTTTTGTGGGTTCTTTGCCTGTTTTTGGTATTAGAGTAATGTTGGCCTCATAGAATGACTTTGGGAGTATTCCCTCCTCTTTGGAAAACTTTAAGGAGGATGGGTATTAGGTTTTCACTAAATGCTTGATAAAATTCAGCAGTGAAAGCATCTCATCCAGGAGTTTTGTCCTTAGGGAGTTTTTTGGATTACAATTAAATTTCCTTGTTGGTAATTGTTCTATTCAGATTTTCTGTTTCTTCCTGGGTCAGCCTTGGAAGGTTGTATTTTTCTAGAAAGTTGTCCATTTCTTCTGGGTTATCCATTTTGTTAGCATATAATTTTTCATAGTATTCTCTCATAATTCTTTGTATTTCTGTGGTGTCCATAGTGATTTTTTCCTTTCTCGTTTCTGATTCTGTTTATGTGTGTAGACTCTTTCTTTCTTGATAAGTATGGATAGAGATTTATCCATTTTGTTTATTTTTCTCAAAGAGCTCCTGCTTTCATTGATTCTCTGTTGTTTTATTTTTCTCAATTTTATTTATTTCTGCTCTAATCTTTATTATATCTCTCCTTCTACTGATGTTGGGCCTCATTTGTTCCTTCCCCTCTAGTTTTGTTAATTGTGAGTTTAGACTGTTCATTTGGGATTGTTCTTCTTTCCTGAGGTAGGCCTGTATTGCAATATACTTCCCTCTTAGCATGGCCTTTGCTGTGTCCCACAGATTTTGCGGTGTTGAGTTATTGTTGTCATTTGCCTACATATATTGCATGATCTCTGTTTTAATTTGCTCATTGATCCATTAGTTATTTAGGAGCATGTTATTAAGCCTTGATGTGCTTGTGGGCTTTTTTGTTTCCTTTCTGTAATTCATTTCTAGTTTCCTACCTTCATGATTTGAGAACCTGGTTGTTACAATTTCAATCTTTTTTAATTTACTGAGGCTCTTTTTGTGGCCTAGTATATGATCTATTCTTGAAAGTGTTCTGTGTGCACTTGAGAAAAATGTGTATCCTGTTGCTTTTTGAAAGAGTGTTCTGTAGATGTCCTTTATGTTCAGCTGTTCTGTGTTGTTCAGTGCCTCTGTCTCTTTACTTATATTCTGTCTGTTGATCTGTCCTTTGGAGTAATGGTATGTTGAATTCTCCTAAAATGAATGCATTGCATTCTATTTCTCACTTTAATTCTGTTAGTATTCGTTTCACATATGTAGATGATCCTGTCTTGGGTGCATAGATACTTATAATAGTTATATCCCCTTGTTGGACTGACCCCTTTTCATTATGTAATGTCCTTCTTTGTCTCTTGTTAGTTTCTTTGTTTTGAAGTCAATTTTGTCTGATCCTAGAACTGCAACTCCTGCTTTTTTCTCCCTTTTACTTGCATGAAATATCTTTTTCCATCCCTTTACTTTCAGTCTGTGTATGTCTTTGGGTTTGATGTGAATCTCTTCTAGACAGCATATAGGTGGGTATTGTATTTTTATCCATTCAGTGACTCTATGTCTTTTGATTGGTGCATTCAGACCATTTACATTTAGGGTTATTAGTGTTAGGTATGTACTTATTGCCATTGCAGGCTGTAGATTCGTGGTTATCAAAAATTCAAGGGTAATTCCCTTACTATCTAACAGTCTAATTTAACTCACTTAGTATGCTATTACAAACACAACCTAAAGGTTCTTTTTTTCCCTCCATTTTCTTCTTCCTCCATTCTTTTATATTAGGTATCATATTCTGTACTCTTTGTCTATCTGTTGATTGACCTTGGTGGTAGTTGATTTGATTTTACTATCTAACAGTCTAATTTAACTCACTTAGTATGCTATTACAAACACAACCTAAAGGTTCTTTTTTTTCCCTCCATTTTCTTCTTCCTCCATTCTTTTATATTAGATATCATATTCTGTACTCTTTGTCTGTCTGTTGATTGACCTTGGCAGTAGTTGATTTGATTTTGCATCTGTTTAGTAATTAATTGTTCTACTCTCCTGTGTTTTTTTCCCCTGGTGACATCTATTTACCCTTAGGAATACTTCCATCTATAGCAGTCCCTCCAAGACACACTGTAGAGGTGGTTTATGGGAGGTAAATTCTCTCAGCTTTTGCTTATCTGGAAATTGTTTAATCCCTCCTTCAAATTTAAATGATAATCTTCTATATAGAGTATTCTTGGTTTGAGGTCCTTTTGCTTCTTTGCATTAAATATATCATGCCCCTCCCTACTGGCCTGTAAGGTTTTTGTTGAGAAATTTTATGATAGCCTAATGGGTTTTCCTTTGTATGTGATCTCTTTTCCTGCTCTATCTGCTTTTAAAAGTTTGTCTTTATCTTTGCCATTTTAATTGCTATATGTCTTGATGTTGTTTTCCTTGGATCCCTTTTGTTGGGAGATCTGTGTACCTCCATGGCTTGAGAGACTATCTCTTTCCACAGATTGGGAAAGTTTTCAGCAATTACTACTTCAATGACACTTTCTATCCCTTTTTCACTCTCTTCTTTTCTGTTACATCTGTAATGCAAATATTGTTCTGTTTGGATTGGTGACACAGTTCTCTCAATATTCTTTCATTCTTAGAGGTCCTTTTTTCTCTCTGTGCCTCAGATTCTTTGTATTCCTCTTCTCTTATTTCTATTCCATTTACCATCTCTTCTACTACATCTAATCTGCTTTTAAGTCCCTCCATTGTATGTTTCATTTCAGATATGGAATTTCTTAATGATTGAATCTCCATCTTAAATTCATTCCCAATTTCTTAAATATTTTTCTGTGCCTCCATGAGCATGTTTATTATTTTTATTTTGAACTCTCTTTCAGGAAGATTGGTGAGTTCAGTTTCATTTGGTCCTTTTTCTGGGGTTTGTGAGATTTTGGTCTGAACCAGGTTCCTTTGACGTTTCATATTTCTATGTGGCGCCCTCTAGTGCCCAGAAGCTCTAGTCTCTGGAGCTGCTCAGCCCCTAAAGTAAGGTTGTGGATCATAAGGAGTGGCACTGGTGCCTGTGGGGAAAAAACAGTTGTTTCCTGATTATTGGGTGCAGTGCCTGTCTCCAGTATCAGAGCCAGTGGGCCAAGCACACTGGCTTTCCATCTCTAGCTGATGTAGGTGGGGCCTCCCTCTGGGTAGCCTGATGCCAGCACAGTGACTGCTGGTTTGCAAGCCACTGCAATCAGGCAGGAAGAAGGCACAGTAGGCTGCATGACACAGTGGGGGACCTCAGAGTTGAGTAGGCAGCCAGGGGGATGGAGTGCCTGAATCTTCTCAAAGTTCCCAACCTGCTGGGCAGGGTGTGCCCAGACAACCTTGTTCACCTATCCCTTCTCCTGCACAGCAAGCTCCATGCAAACCCCACCCCTTCAGTAGCCCTTTTGCTGGTAGGAAGCCTCTCAGACTGCCTGCTTTTCCTTTGTCCCAGAGCAGCCAGATGTTGATCCCCATCCTCCACAAACAGCCCAAATCTCAGTCTCTCAACCACTCCACCTGTCCCAGCTCCCCAACCCCACCAACATCCAGAGCACCACACAATGTAGGTTTGTGCTCACGAAGCACATCTCTGGGGCTGGATGTTCAGCAGTTCCGGCTTCTGTCCCCTCCCTGTTCCATTTCTCTTCTTCCAGCAGGTGAGCTGGGGTGGGGGAAGGGCTTGGGTCCTGCAGGATGAAGACTTTCATACGTTAGTCTGTTTCATGAGGTCTGCACTGTTGGTGAGGTCTGTATACAGTGTGGTGTAGCCTTCTTTCTTGTTGCTATTTTAGGGTTAATTGTATTAACTATATTTTTGTATTATATGTGGTTTTGGGAGGAGTTTCCTGTCTCACCTCTCATGCTGCCATCTTGAATCTCCAAGAACACATATTTCTTATATTTTATAGACCATGGAATCAACTTTCTATCACCTTATTTGACCTATCCAGGGCATCTGACATAGGTGATTGCTTCTTTACATGTTTTCTTTTCTTACCTTACCATGTCACAGTAGAAATTTGGGAAGCCTGCAAACATTTGAAAACATTGATATAATGAGTTAACCTATCTTGTTGACTCTAATATTTGGTCTTTGTGTTTTGTTAGAAACATCAATTCTTTCATTATTTAGGCCTTTATCTAATGGTACAATGGGCATCTGAAATACTGTTCCTTCCTATTTCTGGCTTATACTTATCTGTCTAACCTCTAAGTGCTTATCCTGGATGTATCTGACCTGGCCTTTTCCTCCTCTCCCTCTGCACTTATACCTATGTCACAGTATCTAATACCACAGTTTTAAATAAAATGTACATGGTAACTTCTCACTTTAATTCTAGATGATATGAAATTCTCAGCTTTCCTATACTGATAACTTGCATAATAGTCTACCCAAAGATGCAGGAGCTTTTACTCTGTGATACCACTGTCACTTTGACATAAGACAATGGAAGTATGACAAGAAGTATTACCAAACCATAGTTAGAGACATGAAGCATCATAGCAAGGCACTGAAAGTGACTTCTTTCATTCACATATCATCCTTTGCAGAAGTGCCATTCATTTCTTTACAGAACTGTCAATCATCATTGATGCTTGTTTGATATTATGATATTATCAACCACTTTGTTGTTATCAGACAAGTGCCATGGCTGCAAGACGATCTTTCCTGGGCAGTGTGGGTCACTTAGGGACTATAGGAGCACAGAAATACCAAGAATCCATCACCTCATCTCCCATCATGAAAGGTTGTCTCTAGGCACTGCACAGAAAGGGGGTGGGTGGATGAACCTTCTCTTTACCTGAACAAGATATTCACCAAGAGGAGAAAGAGCAGATACACATGTCCATTCTCAATAGAGATGCAAGTCCTGGGGTTAAGCAAGTGACCCTGAATATTCTGTACACACAGATAGTAAGGCTCTTAAACATGGGCTGGGCAGATATTAATGATATTTTTCTATTCCTGTAAGATTACCTTGCTTCTTGATAAGGAATTATTTCTTCTGGTTGATTATCATAAAGTGTTTTAAGTGAACCGTTTATTCCTTCCATGTGAAAAATACTTGACAAGTAACCTGTGTGAGCCCAGCAGTTGCATTTTCCTCTATCAGTATGGAAGATGTTAAGTGTAGACTAAAGGATGAGAAAAATACACTTTGAGTTTTATTTTTGTATTGAAATGTGTTAGAAAAGTGTTTCAGTTCTCACAGAATTTTATAGTTTTTGAATCATTTTCACCTGCATTAGCTACTTATTGCTGAGAAAAGAATGATGTTACTCTCTCTACCAGGGAAATTAATAAGAGTTAAATCCTGAGATGGGTCTTGAAGAGCGATTGATAGTCTAGTATAGTCTAGGTCAAGCAGGGAGGGAAAGGCACTGAGGAAAGAGAAACTTGAATACAAAGGTGACAGCTAAGCACATACACGACATGGTTGGAAGATTGTGGATACTAATATTAGTGTCATTCCAACTGGAGTGCCTTTGGGGAAATTATGATGGTATGAAAGCAATAGAAACAATGATTCCATCTTTTTCCTGAATGTTATTTATGCATATAAGAATCCTAAATATGTTATGTGCTCATTTTTTCACTTTTCAAACAATCTGAGAGCACTGGAAAAATCTGCCAGTATGGAGGAATTCATGGAACTCTTTTTAGAAGGGAATAGTAACTGAGCTTATAAACCTAGCAGTAAGTTCATATCTGTGGGAAGTTTTCCAGCTTAGTGAATTTGGCAGGGGGCAAAAAAACTTGTGAAATGGAATAGAATGGGATCAGAGGGCAATTTATCAAGCTGGAGATGGGGTTAACTTGGATTACAATGTTCTGCTATTCATACAAATTCTACTCTGTTTCCAGCTTTACCCCAGGAGAAAAGTCAATCTCCAAAACTTGTATTAGACTTCTTTTCTGTTTCAGTGCCAAAAGTTCATCATGTCACCACTCAAGGCAAAATCTGGTAAAGGAGAATGGGAGTGCCATGAGGATTTCACCTTAAACAGGACCATTCTGGGAATGGAGCTGGGCACTGCAGCCAGAACGCCACCAGGGATCATTTAGCAAGAAAGATGAGCAGGTATGCAGGCAACAACTAATGGCTGCCACCAGCTGAATATTCATCACTATCTTTGGTTAAAGTTTACCCCTAGATCCTTGCAGAAACCTAGGCTCTCCTGTTGAGTCTATATCAGCTACCAAGGGAGACTCAAGTATCTGGCTTTCCAATCCTCCTTACAATAGGGCTTCCTCCAATGCCTCTAGCCATTTTTGATCTTCTCATCACAGGCCTGTTCATAGCTACTTGCAGGGAAACAACATCTAATATATCTGTGACCTGACATCTCACACATTCCATGCAACCACAATATTACATACACTGTTCCTTTAGTCTAGATTACACATATCCTGCTTTGTCTCCCTAGAAAATCCTATTTCCATTTAAAACCTAGAAAATTTTCTCTTCTTCATCAAAACTTTCTCTGAAATATGTTTCATACTTACTCTCTCTGCATATATCAATATTTTCAATTCCAAGCTCAGAGAACATTGCTCTCCTTTTATTCACTTGCCCTGTCATATAGGACTGTGTGTAGTAGTTATTCTCACAAAGTTTGCCTGTTGAACACAGATGAAGTGAAATGTGAACACTTCAGAAATAAACAAAAGTGAGGAGTAAAACTCAAGATGGAGGAAGATTAATTTACTAAGAAGGAATAATGAAATCCCTTCTCACTGTGTAATGCCTAATTAATAACCAGGATAAGCAGAAACATTTTTGTTTCAGGATGTTATTTAGTTGTGACATTTGTATATATTTTCTTTGTAATGATTTGCATAATCTATCATTCTCTTATTTATTTCAGGATCTCAGAAATACTATCTTGAAATTCTGCAGATTTCTGGGGAAGGAACTTAGTGAGGAGTATAGGATGTTGTGAGGCAAGCCATGTTTGAGAGCATGACATCTGACCCACTTGCTAATTTTGAAATTGCATTACAAGCATGACCACTTTAAAAGAATTCATGGGTGTTTTCTTCACAGTGGTGAAGTTCAGCAATGTCTGTATCGATCCGAGGTGGAAGTGGACAAACGTGCTCTGTCCTTCCCAGAGTTTCCAAAAATGGAACCCTGCAGTCCCCTTCCCTTTTTCAGATGGTTGATTTTCCATGATTTCCACTCCATATTCTTTCTGAGAATACATTATTTGGTCCCAGAAGTTATTGGAGGAGTAACCTGCAATTTTAAGGTGTTTGCATGGCCCATAGAAATCTGCCAGTGCCTAGCACAGTGCCTGCCACAAACTGGGTGTGCATTGAGTGTTAGACCCTTTCCCTTCCTGAAAATTGCCATGGTTCTGATGAAGAGTTAGTGATGAATCTTTCAGCCATCACTGCCTGCTTTTGGTTTCCATGGAATTTTCTGAATTTCGCATTCATCAAAGTGAATATCAGCACATATTTGTTATCAGGAGTGATTATTACATGTCTTCTATCAATCTAGAGTATCATATTATACAAATTTCTGGGAATATCTTTTTTATCTGTCCTGTTGAGTAAAATTTTGAATTGGAATTATTATACAACTGATACTTTTGAACCTATTAAATTTTTTTATTTTATACAATCATTCCAAATTACATTTTATGATCTTTTAAATGAGGATGAATAGACTGTGTAATACTGAATTATAGATATAGATTTTGTCCTTGATTACAACATTGGATGCCTCTGTGTCAAGTAGCCATTAATACTGACTTTGTTTCTTGACTTTTTGGTATCCCGTCATCTCTTAGGTGTATTTTCCCCTTTCTCTTAAAAAATTGAAGTGGTGGTAACAGGGAGCCCACCTAAAGATGTCATGTGCCCTTTCCCATTAGCCCCAGCATAGTCTGTTGGGTTCTAGATGCTAAGACCATTGTCATTTGTCATTATTGCTTTAGTTGCATTTGTCCTTTCCTTGAAAAAAGAAAACTTTCTGTGAACCTATGTCTTCAACAAACCTGAACACGAGTGGCTGAACTGGTAAATAAGGCAAATCAGAGCAAGCAAAATTTTTTTGCTGTAGTGATATATATTCCCACATATTTACTCTGCGGAGTTCACGTGCACCTCTCTCACTGGAGTTACCTCCTCGAATGGCATTTGCACTGATATGACCACTCCTGCAGTAAGATTTCTTTGAGTTTTTAGGTTGTTTCGTATGTTTATTTTCTTTTCATTAAGTGTATTTTTAAAGTCAATGTTTCTTCTCTTTCCTCTCCTTCTCTCAGCTGCTATTTGCATCACAATTCAGTTTGTCTGTAAACTGAGTTTGAAGCTGCATGATACCTAACTTGAGTAAATATGGAATAATTTCAGCCTTGCCTTTATAAACTCTATGACCTTCAGCTCTATTTTCACATCTCTCAAAGCATACATATCCTCATCAGTAAGTATTAATTCAGTTATATTTGATAAGGTGTTTTCATAAAAATTTTGTCAACTACAGTAAGCAGTGCTAGTGTGAAACAAAAAAGTGATTTAATTGTACTGATTTTCTTTTGTTCCAGATGCTGACAGCTTCCAAAGTGGACTAATTATATCAAGTTATATTATGATTTCAATGACAAGTTTACAAGCTTGCCCAAAGTGATAGAGTGAAGTCATAGACATTGGTTAGAAGGAACGGGGAACTTAGAAGGGAGAGAAAACTAAAAGTGTGAAAAATATGTTTCTCCCAAAGCTAATGTCCCTCACCTGCACTCTCAGCCCAGAAAATCTTTTGTATCTATTCCAAGGTACCATTAGAGACTGGAAAAACCACATGACTGTTGAACAGAATGAAAGGTTTGACAAGATTTTCCAAAAAGAAATGAAAGATTTACCCTTGAAGTTCATCTGAGACTATAAATGAAGAATAGAATTCTAGGCACAGCCCAAATATTTCAGGTAGATTCAGAAAGAAACATTTAACAATGTAATCTGTGAATAATGTAATCTTTGACTATTGCTGGATCATATATGAAAACCTTAATGATCAATAAATACTAATATAGTAATTTTACATCCTGTGGTATATGTGTCCTGTTTTCCATTTCCTGGATTCATCACTTTCTTATTAAAAGAGGATTCCCCTTATTGTGTTAGCATTTAATTACGGAAAATTATATTTTAGTTTTGAGTAAATACTCAGTTTTTGAGCCAAAGAGGAATTCATAATATGTGATCAATTTTCTATCTTGTAATGGAAGTTTCCACAATTCAAAAACACTACTTATTATCTTTCTTCACGTTAAAGAGCTTAATATTTGGATTACCAGTGAGTGCAACATTGTACTATTTTAGGTTTTATGTTTAACTTAGGAGTGTTGTCACCCCAAATATTTTCAGGTAGTCACATGTCATATCTTCAGTCGAGCTAGATAATATACTTATGCTGCAAGGAAATTATTTTATCTAATATTTTTAAAAGACTGATTTTTTTATTGAATGTTCGATCATTTTCTTACTGATTAAAGTGGACCTCATGATGTTCTAAAACATAAGTTGAGTTCTGTAAAATGTCAAATTTTTCCTCCTAATATGCTATTCTTTCTCAAAATAATGACACGTAATTTCTAAATTAAGGTAAAAAATTCTCACAAGGAATCTTTTTGTAGTATGCTAAGTATTGCTTTACACTTACAGGTAATTTATAAATGAAAGTATTATCAATTGAATATTTCTGTTCAGAAATTATTTCTCACACAGCATTTGTCATTTGTGTTTTCTTCAGATCATTTGTTAAAGACACATTGTCCGTATAAAAAACTTGCTCATTTCTTATTGAATTTATTCCTTAGCACATATGCATATATATAAGATAAATATGCATATATATTATGCATATGTATAAATAAAATATTTTTACTTACTGCTGGTAGGAAATTTTATCAGTTATATTTTCTTACTGATTATTGCTACTCATGGATTTTTGTCTGCTCATTCATCATTGGGGTTTCTGGTACTAAGTCTGGCTGAGTGGGAAGCAGTGCAGTTGGTCTGAGGTCGGCAGCAGTGTGGAGGCTGCCATCACCACCCACCAGCTTCTGCAGATCCCTGGGTAGATTTCTGCTGACTGGTGTCCATTTAGGGTGGCTGGTTGCCTCACTGCTTTTATTTCCATATGCTCAACGCCCTGCTCAGCTTTCCTAAGAAGCACAAATAATTTCTTTCATCACTGATGTCTTAAATAAAGAGTAAAAGGGCCCTGCCTGGTTCTTGCCCTAGGAGAGGATTTCTCAATCCCCAGGACTCTACCTAGTATGGCACCTCCTCCTTTGTGAACTCAAAACTGCTCAAGAGTACATGAACAGGTGTGACATTTGTCTTAAAAGAAACATTTGTTTTCCCTCCTTTCTACTTATTTCTTATAAAATTGGTTTGTTTTAGAAATGGGAAGAAAATCTTGTGCTTTAAAATATGAATATTGGCACCTTCTGTATACAAGTTACAGACATCAGAATTTTATATGAATTCTGTGCATTATTATTAATAAAACTCTTCCCAGGTAGGTGCTATTTCATAAATGAGAAAACAGGAGATAGAGCAAGGCAAACTTAATTCCCAAGGGCTAGTAGGCAGTAAGTGCTAGCACTATGATTCAAACATTTTCTGTCTGACTCCAGAACTGAAAATCTTTAAAAATCTCCCCTTAACTTTTGTTTCCACATAGGGATTAACTTGGTTTGGGGTTGAGATATCCTGTTAATTTGATTAAAGTCTACTTCTCGTTCATCCACATGCCAATGAGGATCATCTACATCTTGCTCCTCAGCCCTTCTATTGGAAGTTGTTCTCTGCAGAAGTGTTGATTTTAGTTCTTTGGTCTCCTGTCCTAAACTGTCAGATTCTAGCCTAAGCCTAGAATTGGCAAATGTACCAGGGAAGGAAACCAAGGACACTTCACCTGCAAAGGGGCTCTTTCCTCTATGGAATTTCAGTTAATCTAGTACTTATTATTACAGACACCTAGGTTAAATTTTAAGCATACAAATTTTGTGTTTTGCTGATTTTATGTTTTTTTGCCAAGGGAACATTGGCCTCTCATGACCTTCTATGTCCTGACAGCATGGGACAGAAAGTCTTAACCACATTTTTCATGAGCATGTGATTACAGTTTATCACCATAACTATGTATCTACTGCTGTAATTGACCAGTTATGGTGGGCACCCTCCAATTCTGAAGTGGGTAAGTTGTCTAAACATCCCATTGTTGTAATAAAAATCATTACATTTTTGTGGAAAGGATGTCACTTCTGGTATATTTAGCCCTCAAGTACATTTGCAGGGCAACATGGGTCTTGTGTGAGAATGATATCCCTGAGATAATTTAGGTAGTCCAAGGGCACGACCCTCCTGATGACAAAGGTGTTGTGCCCAGTGATTTCCAAAGCTGAGACTTACTTTGTCATATAAAATCATTCCACAGTATGTTCTGTGAGTGTGCTTCAGTTGTCTTATTATCAAAAAAGCACTTTTCTAACATCATTTTGAAGAATCAGTATCAACATAGGGAAAAATATGATAATTTTACTAAATTATCATGTACTCTATGAACAAAAATCCACTGAAATCCACCAAATAGCATATATATTCATCCACAGAAAACCAGGATTTCTGTTATCTAAACTGGAACAACATTTTATTATAGCTCAGTTGATTAAGGATATACACTTGAGTACATGAAATCATATTTTTTTCTTTTTTTTTTCTTTACGTAAATCTGAGTTCAAGTGTTCAAATTGAAGCAAAGGTTCTTTTCCAAACAAGACATATTTATTGTGACAGCAATGTTTGAACTTTTAGTATACAGAAATTTTCTGGTTGGTTTATGAAAACATGGATTTCAAAGTCCCTCGTCATAGAGGTTCTGTTTTTTGAAGGTGTGGGCACATTTCAGAAATCTGAGGTTTGTGGGTAATAGCCACACTTTGGATTTTAATCAGTGGCTATCTTGAACTGTATTATTCAGTGTTATTATAAAAAGCATTTTATTGTGGGTAAAATTGCAATATTTCCAGAAACCTGTCACCTGGCATAAAATATCAACTGTACATCTCCAGATCAGTAGGTGATTACGAGAGGGAGCTAGAACATATCTGGACCTGAGAGGTTGGGTGGAGTCTCTTCTTGCAGCCAGGTCACAAGAGATACGGCATGCAGAGGTGTATAACTACTTTTAGGCAATAAATGGTTTTCTTCCACTTTATTTCTCCCTTTGAATGATTTCGATTTCAAAGGGATTTTGCCAAAGGATTTTCACTCTAGATTTACAGCTGTGTACTTGTGTGTGTGTGTATATACGTGTGTGCACCTATGTCTGGTAGAGAAACCATATCAGTGAAACCATTTCACTCAGATTATTTTAAACATTTTAATCAGTGATTTATAAAGAGGTTCTAAAACTAACTTTGGTAAATTTCCTGATCTCTTCATCTGGGACACACTGAAACAGTCGGTTTTGAAGGCTCCAGGAAACGGAATTCTATTAGTTGGCATTACTTATGGATGAGAATATATACATCATATTTTTTCCCTATATTGATACTGCTTTTTCAAAATGATGTTATAACTCTGGTCAGAAAAATCATCTGTGTTGAAATATGAAATATGTCTTAGTCTATGAACAGTACCTCAATGCACAGAGTTTTAAAATACAAATTCAAGTGACTGTTTAGGTTGAATTATCAAGGCATGGGTGTTCCCTCTCTAGATTCATTGTAATGTACTGTTATTCTTTATGAAATTTAATACATTATTTTTCTTGGTTATTTAAACAGAATTTTTAGAAAGAGAAACAGAAAAATGAAGAAGAGAAAAGCCAGTTTATCCATGACCATGAGTTTCAGAATTAAGATCCTGACGATTGGAGAATTTCCCTGAATCTATGTGGCCAGGATCGCTGACATGTCCTGGCCAGGGCTTCCTGCCTCCTCTCAGGATGAGCATCCATTCCCTTCTCCTTGAGCCCTGTCATCAGTTCCTCATGAGACAAGCTTCACCTGGAGAAAATCTGATGGGGACCAAGCATCACACGGGCTTAAATAAGATAGAGACAATACTCTAATGCCAAGATAATTCCTACATTTTGGGAGTAGTAAGTAAATAATATAATCAATTCTCCCTTCCTAACAAGACAGATCATCTGAGGATATTGTGGTAGTGGGAGACTCCAATGAACATTTACATGCCAACAGAAGACATAAGCAAGAAGAAATGGATACATTTCTAGAAACATACAACTTAAGGACATGAATCAGAAGGAAGTAGAACATCTGAACTGGTTAAAAGGAAGTAAAGAGTTTGTGTCAGTAATTGAAAACATCTCAGAGAAACTCAGGATCAAAGTACATCACAGGAAAATTCTGCAAAATAGTTTAAAAATTAGCACAAATCCTCAACAAACTCTTCCCTAATTTCAGAGAAGACAGAACACTTCCAACTCACAGCACTCAAGTTCAGTGCCACCCTGATGCCAAAACCAAGTAAGAACACAACAGAAAAAGAAAAGTATAGATTAATATGCATGGGGAATACAGATGCAAAAATTCTTAGCAGAATATTAAGAACCAAATTCAAGAACACTTGAAGGTGTCCAAGATGCGGGCATAGGAAGAGCATGAGTCCATCTCCTCCTATGTATACATAACATAAACACCTAGGCAGAGAGCAATTCGTGCCCAAGAAGAACAGAGTGCTGGGAGAATGCCTTCTGTACACTGAGAGAGAAAAAACATACATAAAAAATGGCAGGGGATATGGAGATATAGTATTGGTGGAATCGCCAACCCCAAGATGACCATGAGGTGGGGAATGATATTGCTGAGATACCAGAGTACAGACTCTCCTGCCTTGGGACACAGAAAAAAAGCCACCAGTTGGAGGATTTAAACCAAAATGCCAAAAGGCAGAGTAAACAGCTGGAATGCTTTGAGACTGGAGGTGCTGGTGAGCTCAGCTGTTCGAGTTGCCCACAGACATTGCTAGCATTGAAAGAGCAGGGTGAGTGCTGCTGTCTGCATTTCCCCTGCACACCACAAACACAAATGGGATCAGGGTGGGTATGTTGTTTCTAACCACCCTGTCCTGCATAGTTTATTGCATGTGGGTACAGAAGGAGCTCTATCATTCAAATTACACTTGCACATTGCTAGTGCAGATAGGAAAACTGTGGGCACCATTATTACATTCCCCATGCACATTGATAGTGCTGACAGGGACAGGGACAGGGTGAACACACCAGTTCCAGACATAAGGGAGGCAGCATCCTAGCCCCCCATGCCAGCCACAAATATGTCTCTCAGATAAACATCAATTCTACCAAAGTAGTACTAATGTGACACACAGATTCACTCTGCTCATTCCCTACCTTCCTGGCTGTCCCACTTGCACAGTCCTAATGCAGTGCCATGTGGGAGAGATTGGACTGCACCCACAAAAACACAGCCACCCCATTAATATGACCCTAGCTGGGACCAAGCTGGGATACCTGAGGACAGTGCCCTTCTTAAGACAGTACCCCCACTAGAGTGAGCCAAATGTTATGCCCATCAGGGAGCTCCCCTGACTATACCACCTTGAGATCAGCTGTCCCACCAGCATGGCCATGGCTTGAAAACACAAAGGAGACCCTCAGCCCATGCCCTTGGGGTCTTGGCATTGAGACATGCCTGTCTCATGGTTACTTGGCCTCCAAACAGCTAAAGCTACTAGACTCATTCAGTCTACCAGGGGACCTTCCTACCAGGCCATTCCTTCAATCCTGGGAGTGGGGGCCCTTTTGAGTTACTCAGAGAGTAAAGCACTGAAGCCACTGGAAAGAGGTGACAGAGGACTGTGCTCAAATGACAGAACTAAATAGTCCTTCAGAATAAAACCTAAATGAATCAGAGTTAATGTAATCTTCTTGATGAAGAGTTCAAAGTGAACTCGATAAAGGTGACCAACGGAAATGAAAGAGGGATGGGGGAGCTCAGGGAGGTCTTCAACAAAGAGATTGAAATCTTCATCAAAGATGAAGAATACAATAAATGAAATAAAATATATACTAGAAAGGATCAATGGTAGCCTAGAGGATGCAGAAGAATAGGTCAGTGATGGGATGACAGAGTAAAGGAAAGCACTCAAGCAGAACAGCAGACGGACAAAAAAATAAGAAGAAATGAGAGTAGGTTAAGGAATCTCTGGGATGACATCAAATGTCCTAATATTTGCATTATAGGTATCCCAGAAGGAGATCAGATAGACAGCGGTGGAAAATGTTTTTCAGGAAATAATAGCTGAAATAATCTATAACTCAGGGAAAGAAAAGTCACGCGGGTCCAGAAGGCACAGAGAGCTTCCTGTAAGATGCCCCAGGGGGCCACACCAAGGAACACCATAATTAACATGTCAAAGATCACAGACAGAAAATTAAAAGAAGAAAGAGAGAACCAATGAGTTACCTACAAGGGAAACACCATAAACTTATTGGCTGACTTTTCAGCAGAAACTCTACTGGCCCCATGGGGAAGAGAAAGACCTGTAAATAAAGAATACTCTACCTGGCAAAGTTATCATTCAGATGAAGAAGAGAAAAAGAATATCTGAGAGAAACACAGATTAAGGATTCATGACCATGAAGCCAGCCTTACAAGAAATGTGAAAGGAACATCTTTAAGAGGAAAATGTAAAGCCATAATGAGAAGCAAAAAATTATGAAATCAAGAAATTTAACTGGTCAGAGGAAGCAGAGAGCAAAGCTAGACCAATCACATAAAAGCCAGTATGAAGGTTAAAAGACAAAAGTAGTGAAATTAACTACTTCTAAAATGTAGTTGAGGGAAACATTATATGAAAGCTGTAAAAGAAAAAATCAGACACATAAAATGTGGAGATAGTAGACTTAAAAATAGAGTTATGAGGGGTTTAATCATGAACTACTGTCAACATATCAGACTGCTATATGTGTAAGAACTTGTATTTAAACACCATGGTAACCCAAAACCAAAAACCTATAAGAGATACACAAAAAATAAAGATAAAGAATTCTAGACATAAACTAATAAAGTCAGCACACCAAAGGAAAGAGAGCAAGAGAAGACAAGACCAGAGAAAAATGACAAAACCAACCAAAAAATGTTTAACAAAATTCCAATCATATTCTTCCTATCAATAATTATTTTAAATGTAAATGGACTCAGTGCTCCAATCCAAGAACTATGGTTACTGGATGGATAAAAAATAAAGACTCATCTACGTGGTACCTAGAAGAGAGTTACTTCACACCTAAAGATACACACAGACTGAAACTGATGGGATGGAAGAGGTATGCCATGTGAATAGAAATAAAAGAGAGCTGGAGAAGTAGTAGCTCTATCAGAAAACGTAGATGTTGAGACAAAGACATTGGATAATCATTAAGGGGAAAAAAACAACAAGAAAATATGACAGTTGTAAATATCTACACAGCCAACAGAGGTGCACCGACATACATAGAACAAATGTTCACAGACATGAAGGGAGAAACTCACAGTAATGCAATGATAATAAAGGGAGTTTTGTACCACACTTACACCAATGGATAGATCATCCAGAGAGACAATTAATTAGGAAACAAACAGTGGCATTGAATGATACATAACATCAAATAGGCTGAATAGATACATGCAGAATATTACATCCAGAAAAGCAGAATATTCATCATTTTGCAATGCACAGGGAACATCCTTCAGGATAGATCACACATAAGGTCACAAAACAAATTTTAACAAATTTAGGAAGATTCAAGTCCTACCAACCATTTCTACTAACCACAAGAATATGAAACCAGAAATTAATTACAAGAACCAAGTGGGAGAATACATGAACACTTGGAGGCTAAGCAGCATGCTCTGAGACAAAATATGGGTCATGAAAGAAATTAAAAAGTAAAAGAAAAAAATAATTGGAGTATCATGAAAAGAGAAACACCTCAATGCAAAATATTTGGGAAGCAGCAAAAGCAGTTCTACTGGGAAGTGTATAATATTACAAGCCTATGTGAAGAAACAGAAAAATCTCAAATACAAAACAGAACCTTACACATAAGAGAATTTGAGAAAGAAGAACTAAGAAATCCCAAAGATAGTAGAAGGAAGGACATCATAAATATGACAGCAGAACTGAAAAATAAGGGACTAATAAAATACTACAAAGGATCAATGAAATTCAGACCTGGTTCTTTAAAAAAGGTAAACACAATTGATAAACCTATAGCTACACTCATCAAAAAATAAAAAGAGAGACAGAGAGGACTCAAATAAAATCAGAAATGAAAGAGAAGAAACTGCTGTCACCACAGAAATCAATTATGAGATTACTATGAGCAATTATATAACAACAAATTGGACAACCCCAATGAAAAGGATATATTTGTAGAAACACACATATGCAAGACTGAACCAAGAAGTGATGGCAATTCTGCACAGACTGATTACTAGTTATGGAATTAAAGTGGTCATAAAAAGCCTCCCAACAAACAAAGCCCATGACTCTATGGCTTCACAGGAGAATTCTAAAAATATTAAAAGAAGATATAATATCTATCCTTCTTAAAATATTCCAAAAAAGACAAGGAAAGATTCCAAATTCATTGTAAGAGGCAGCATGACCTTGATTCTAAAACCAGACAAAGACACAACAAGAAAAGAATATTGCAGACCCGTATCTTTGATGAACATAGATGTGAAAACCCTCATGAATATGTTATCACACTAAAATTAAAAATACATTGAGAGATCAATCAACATGACCAAATGGGATTGATTTCAGGGTGGCAAGTTTGTTTTAATATCCACAAATCAATCAAATGAGTAATAAGCCAGCTGAAGGAGATATTAAGAAAACCATCCTGCTTACAATTGCATTAAAAAAATTAAAGTAGCTAGGAATAAATATAACCACGGAGGTAAAAGTCCTGTCTTTTGAGAACTAAAAAACTTTGATGAAAGTAACTGAAGAAAACAAAAATAAATGGAAAGCTATTCCATGCCCATTTACAGGAAGAATTACTATTGTTAAAATGGCCACACTGCCTAAAGTAATACACAGTTTCAAAGCTTTCCTATTCAAAATGCCAATGGCATTTTTCAAATAACTAGAGCAAATAACCTTAAACTGTGTATGCAACCATACACACAAAACCTGAAGTCTCTAAGCAAACTTGCTGGGTAATGACTCTCCTTGATTTCAAACCGAATACCACAAAGCTACAGTAATTCAAACATTAGCATAATGACACAATAAGATAAACAGACCAGTAGAAGAGAACAAAGAGCCCAGAAACAGACTCATGCCTATAAGTTCAACTAATCTATGAAAAAGGAGGCAAGTATATACAGTGGGGAAAAAAAGCCTCCTCAGTAAGTGGAGTTTGGAAAATTAGACAGCTACATGCAAAAAAATGACAATGGATCACTGTCTTACACCATACACAAAAATAAACTCAAAATAGGTTAAAGACCTATATTTGATACCTGAAACCATAGAATTTCTAGAAGCAAACTTAGGCATAAACTCTTGAACATCAGCATTAGTAATGCTTTCCTGGATAGAATTCCACAGACAAGGGTAACAAAAGAAAATAAAGGGAGCTATAGCAAACTAAAAGGCTTCTGCAAAGCAAAGGAAACCATCAACAAAACAAAAAGGCAACCTACCATGTGGGAGAGTATCTCTACAGAGGCTATATCTGATAAGGGGCTAATATAGAGAACACATAAAGAAGTTGTATAAACCAACACAGAAGAGACAAGGAATTGATTAAAAACTGGGTAGAGGACCTGAAGAGACATTTTTCGGAAGAAGACCAACAGATGGCCAACAGACACTTGAAAAATGCTCAGTATCACCAGTTATCAACCAAATGCAAATCAAAATCTCAATGAAAAACACAGGGATAGGCCCCATGCACAACTGTGATTTATCCCTGGGATGGAAGGTTCAACACATGCAAATTAATAAACATAGTATTTCACATCAAAGAAGTGGAAAATAATTTTAAATGATTGTCTTAATAGATGTAGAGAAATCAATTGTTAAAACACAACATCAATCATTTCATGATGAAACCCCTTAACAGATTGGGTATAGAAGAACCATATCTCAACTTAATAAAGGCTATACATGACAAACTCAGTTAACCTCAAATCAAAGGAGAAAAGCTGACTTTTTTTCTGGAAAATCCAGAACAAAGAAGAATACCCACTCTCCCACTCATATTTAATAAAGGGTCAGAGGACTTGCTAGAGCTGTTAGGGGCAACAAAATAATAAAAGATATCCAAATCAGAAAAGAAGAATTAGAATTGTCACTTGCAGATGATATGATTTTATATAGTTAATTACAGAGAGTCAAGCAAAAATTGTGGGACCTAATCAACAATCTCAGTAAGGTTAGGGGATATAGAATCAATATGCAGAAATCAGTTGCATTCATATACACTACCTGATGAAACATCAAAAGAAGAAATATAGAAAACTCTTCTATCAACAATAGCATAAAAGGCTTTAAAATACTTAGGAATATATATGGCTAAAAAAGTGAATGATTTCTACATTGAAAATGACAAGACTTTGCTGAAAGTAACCAAAGTCACAAGCAATCAAAAGGTAGCCCATGATCTTGAGTCAAGAAAATTAATAGTTAAAATATTCATACTACCAAAGGCACTTCTAGTTTCAACATAATTACCATCAAAATACAAAAGACATTCTCTATAGAAATAGAAAAAACAATCCTAAAATTTCTGTTTCAATATTTTGTGATAGGTCCAAGTAAGGATCTATTCTTGTGTAACCTACTTGCTTGCAGAGCTCCATGGATATGTAGATGGACCTTCATCAAATCTGGGAAATTTTTGGCCATCGGGTTTCCAAATTCTTTTCTACCTTGCTCTCTCTTGTCCCTCTTATGCACAAGTCGGTAAGTTTAACGTTTCCCTGGATCTCAGAGGCTCTGCTCATTTTCCTTCATTGGTTTGTCCTTATGCTGCCACATGGGATAATCTCTACAGACACAGACTCACGTTCCCTGAGTTTTCTTCTCCCAGATCAAAATGGCTGCGGAGGTGTTTTCGTGACTCATCAAATAGAACATATTTTCCATAACTACTTTGTTTGCTAAGTCCAGCAGCGGGTCCTCTAAGTTAGCTTTGTTAATTGGTCTTTTGCCTGATTCTGTGCCACAAATTCTAGTTTCTTGGCCTATCTCATATTTTGTTGAAAACTAGACATTTAGATAATGTTAAATCTGATCTCTTCCTGGAGGTGGTTATTTTTTCTCTTTTTTTGATTTGTTTTGTTTATAGCTTGTTTTAGCAATATGGACTACGCTTCCTCAGGACTACACAGAATTTTTCAAAACTCCCCTAAAAGATTCTCTTAAGAACATTGTTTTCTAATTTGACATCTGGGCAAGAAAACATATCCTTCAGTTAATGATAAGTTAGAGGTTTTACTCAAAATCTCCAGTGACTAAAATTTCCATCTTTGCACTCTTACATGACGTTCTGCAAATATTTAAAAATGTCAATAATCATAAGTCTTGTATACTTTCAAGTTATGCATTTAGTAAATGAGTCAAAATCGGGTTTTTTTTCAAGTTATTAACATCCTTTATTTTCTTGAATTATTTTTTGACTTTAAAATTGCCAAGAGAAATAGGCAGTATGAACAATTAGAAGGTTAAGTGTGTATCATATGAAACACTTTCTTAGCAGTTAAAATTTCTCCAGTAAAAGGGATTGGAGCCTTCCTTTGAATTGATTGTCTATTTAATGATATATGGTGATAGGAAAAATGTATCCATGAATTCCAAAAGTACTAGGAGCTGTTTCCAGTGGGAAATATAAGCTGGTTTTGCCTGTTGCTGTTCATCTTGAATAGGAGGGGAACTGTGCCAAGAATGGCTTAAGTTGTTTTCCAAATCAGTGTGTCAGTGTTAAGTCAGCAGATGCAAAAGAGTCATGAGTTATCATACTATTTAGGAAGAAGTATCTGTCACAAAAGAAGAACAAATAATAGAAGAGTAGCTGCAGATAAGGTCAATAACCCTGTGAATATACAGGGAATTTGAGTAGGCCTTAGAATATTTACCTTTGTGACCACCCTATTTTGAAGATAAACTGAAGGGTAGAATATGTAATCCCTGAGAAACATGACAAACAGTATCAGGAGAATCATCCCAGGACCTCTATGTGTGTGAGGAAGAGATATGAACATCTTACTAATAACCACCCAATGACTGGGACAATGACAGATAAATGGTGACTGTTAGTTAAGTGAGCATTACACTTTTTGAAAATTGCAGAAATTGGGCAAGTGCTTAATACTTTAAAGCACATCAATTTAAAACCTCCCTGTATGGCTTTTTTTTCTTAATGTTTCAGTTTGTCACATTATACCTATTCTCAATTCGTCATAAATAATACAAAGATTTAATTGTCCCAATAGGTATGACTTTGAAGTAGAAGAAACTTTATCTATTGTACTGGTAACCGATAGATGCAAGAGGGTTATAAATGTCACAGCAAGTAAAAATATCCTTCTTTTCTGGAGTTATTCCTAAACAGGTACTTTGAACCCTGTCCAGCAGCCCTAAGAAGCTTTGATTTAGTTGAATCATTTACCATCCAATATTTGTGATAAATGGACCAGGCATTTCAACCATGTGCTGGAAAATGGATAAGTCTGCATGTGTTTAATCCCATTCTTGAGTGAATTATTGATTCTGGGAACATTTCTAATTGGTCAATCATTAAATTTTTGTGGAATATTAGTCTTTGTCTTTATCTTTTTTCTTTTGTGGTCACACAGCTGTTCTTTTTAAACGCATTTATATCAGAAGGTAACATCATTTAAGCTACCTCCTCAGGTGAGTAGTTTCATTCTTGTATAGGAGCCGAAAACTTTTCCTTTCTTTCCTTTTACAGTCTTTGGCCACTTCTGTAATTAGGTTTATAGAAGTAATATAAACAAGAGAAAAATAACCTTAAATACCTATAAAGAGGAGCATCTCAAAGGCACAAATCCTTAAAGACGTTCAGGCAATATACTGAGGCTGATACAACGCCTGAGCTAAGTAAGGGGCCTTGGGCTCTGGAGCTTCAATAGGGAGGATGATCATTCACCTGAGATGAAAAGATGAAATGTTTGGAGAACATGTTTCTCCTGCTATGCAGATAAGTCTTTTGGATATGAAAAGTACCTGTGGCAATAGCTCTTTTCCTGATACAGGTCACCTGTCAAACTTATTTTGTACAATAAGCAAGAGGAAAAAGCTTCTCCTGAGTCTGGTGGGTCGTAATTGCCTTCAGATCAAAATAATTCACATCCTGCAGTGATATCCTCTGTTTCTGCTCAGTCCCATGTAGGCAACTTCCCCAAGAGTTTCTTGGTCCCAAATTTGAGTGTTACACTGCTCCATTTCATGGAGCTAGTCTCTTAGTCCTAGCAATAGATCAGTTCAGTTAAACTCATTAAAAGAGGCAATGATGTACATCAGCTCCCAAAATTAGGCTTATACTGTGTAGGTCATTGTATATTTAATGAGGCATTTCTATGAAAGCTAAAGAAAAGCAATGGATAATAAGAGGAGCAGTCTTTAATCACAGTTTCTCAGGTGAAGGTAGTGGGTTGAGAAGACTTTTTACACATCTGGCTTGAAACATCTTCAGATGTGGTGATGGCAGGCAGTGGTAATATGACAAATGTTCTTGATTTGTAGAGTGAATGTCTCTGTAGATGTTTCTGAGAGGCTGTGTAGCAACAGGCATGGCCCACAGATGAGTTGCTGTGGTAATTTCTCTGATGTTTAAACTAAGATGTCCAACTTAACATGCATGTCTTCTTGAAAAGAGAAGTTTTAGTTTCCAATGATTCCAAGTCAGAAGTTGGGAGAAAACTGGAAGTGTTAATTTGGAGTTACAGCCAAATAGTTGAGGAAACTAGAAGAATTACAAATGCAGTTCAATTAACAGGTCAAAAACAAAGCTTCAAAGACAATGGGCTGGACTTAAAAATGATGTCCACAAGGCTGTGGTATAGATTTTTCCTGAAATGTAAGTTTTCTCCTTGCAATTACCCCCATTTCTAACAGATAATCAAAGTAAGAACAATTTATTTGCAACGTACATGTAGTCTCCACCTTGGCATAACTATTGACATGAGTACAGTACAGTAGGAATAGGTTGATTCTACAGTCTCCTTGACTATATGTCAAAAGAAGTTGGAATATGTCAAAAGAAGTGGGATTTTGACCCTAAAAAATGTTTTGTGTTTCTAGGACCTAAGCCCAAGGTTTGCATCAGACTTAGCCTGCAATACTTCAAAATTTGAGTTAATTCCTCTTTTCTTGAGGTCCCCCACATATCCTGAACTTCCTGGGTCTGCCAGGAAGTGACCTTTCTTACTCACCAGATAAAGCTGCTGGGAGCCCTATAACAAAGTAGTAGGCCAATTTTTATGAGAGGTTGTATTGGGTTCATAAAGTCACCCTTAGTTCCATATAGATGTCTGGTCATGTGTGCGTCTATGTGTATTCTCTCTCAAATATGACATTCAAGCCAAAGCCTTGGTTATATCACCTGTATTTCCAATTGTGTCCTGTTAGAAGGGGAACAGAATCTTACTGAACTTATGTGAATGAATACATTACTAAAAAAATGCAATGGTCACTAAGAGTTTATAAATTCTAGGGGGAACAGGTAGGGTGATGGAGTAAATGTTTCATCCTGTACCAAATGATACCCATTACCAAATTGCTGATTCCTTAATAGAAAAGTGAAAAGGTTTCCTTAAATAGGGAAAAGGTTTCCTTAAATAGGGAAAAACATGCAATGTTTCAAATCAAAAGCCATAGAAACTTTAATCATCCTCATTCTATGCAGTCCCATGCAATTGCTTCTCATTGATCTTTTGTTAGCAGTTTTCTGAAGCCATTAGCTTCTCTTTTAGAGTTCTTTAAATTCTTATCCAGTTCAGTTTCATGATCAGAAAGGTATAGAAACCCATGGTTGTTAGAATCCTTTTCAGTAATCTCATTGAAGAGAAGTCTTTTTTGAAAGAATCACAGTAAAATAATAACTTTGTTCCTGTGTTTTCCTGTCTGTTGGCCTATTCTTGGGAAGCTCATTGCTGTAGACCTTTGCACCTTCCTACTCTGTCCCATATGATTATCCATAAACTGATCTCTTTTTTAAAAAAGGGAAAAAAATCAAAAGACTTAAATATGGCCCTATTTAAACACCTGATGAGAGGTCAGTATAATGCACATGAAGAAGTTTGATATTTTTGTACTAATACAATCTATTATAGGTTTAGTGCCACTTTTTTAAAAAGACTTCCCAAGTAATTTAATGTATCAAATAAGCCTACTTATTTTCTCACTTGTTTTTTGATAAGAAGAGAGAACAAATCTTTTGGTATTACCAGGGATGCTATGAAAATCCTGAAATTGCTAGAAGGTCAACAAGACTTCATTTGGAATTTAGTTTTTGGGAATTTTGTCAAAAATATCAAAAGGTTTTAAAACACTTGGTAAACTAGGATCATAGATCACTTTGATACAATACTTTGGTCATTATGTAACCAAACTGACAATAACATATTTAAAAAGCCAATAAATAGGATACACAGTTGTGAGTAAAATTTGCTCTTTTAATTTTAAGCCTCAGTTTTCTAAGGTAATCAATGACATGGTAAAGACAACAGGAAGCACAGGAAATTATTTTGCTAAGACATTAAATCTTTTCTTTGTAGGTAGGTTGTTAAAAGATAAGGAAAAATGTTTCACAATCTATGAGGAGCAGTAAGTTCTACCTCCCCCAAGTCCTGGGGAGGGGCTCATTCCTTGGAAGGAAAACCACCTCAGACCAGTTGCCCACTGGGGGATAGCTGGTGTTTCCCCATCCATAGGGGCAGCTCGCTGCAGTATCCTTCCCGCGAGGGCAGATTTTTACATATTTCAAAGTGAGGCAAATCTTAATGACTCTGCCAAAATGTAGTTGGTAGTCAGAGAGGGTGCCCAACCCCAAGCAAGTTCACACTGGATTCGGATTCGCTGAGACTGAAAAATGACAATAGATCATTGGAAGCATAAAAGGGCTTATACCCATTTTTATTCTCATTTTATTCTCACGGAGGTAGGTTTAGTGGTAGAATCACATCTTCCTCTGGCTGTCTGCATCCACCTCAGGCTCGGTATTCTCTCCAGGCTCTGCTCTTGAGCCCAGCCTCAGCTCTGCTCTGCTCTTAACACCAGGCAGAGCTCTTTTTATAGGAACACAGGGAATAATGGCTTATTACCAATGGGTATATAAACCTGTGCAGTAAGGTAAGTATTACATCATTGCATGAACACAGTGGGTGAGTATTTTAGAATAAAGTGAGGATCCTGGCCATGGAACTTACATTTTCCTTATTCTCACATAACTTTTTATCTCACTGTCAGAAGCCAGTGTGTATTTTCTATATTTGTAGAAGTAGTTGTCTTTATTCCTCCATCTAAACTGGCAAACTATGCATATTTATTTTTAAATGCATTCTAAACATGTCCTCCCTACTGTTACTAACAATGGATAATTGATTACCTGTTTGTTGATCAGATTTATATGTGGAAGTCACATAATTTCTGTTAGGGATTGTAGAAATTTGTGCCATAACACATCGTTTGTTTGCATTACTTTTAAAAGCATCATGATGATTCATGCTCTTCATATGATGTTTCTTTTTCTAACAACTGAAATAATTCCATGTCTGCTGATGCTCAAATGTCCCTTGGGTCATTAAAGTCCTCATTTTAACCTTTGAAGCTTTAGTGTTACTCTCATAGCTCTGAAATTTTGTTCACTTTAGTAATAGGTGAAGATGTTACAGGTTCATCTTTATTATTTTCATCTCAAGACATAGAATCAGCTACTCCTCAAGGAGCACTGCTTCTTTATAATGGAAGTTAGTATTTGAGACCAAATCAGGGTCCCAAGTTATCCGTTAGGCTGTTTTCTTGAACCTTCAGGAACAGCTCCAAGAGACTCTGATAACTCTGTTGATGTAAGAAATCTTCTCTGTCTTTCTTCCTCCTCCTTCCAGTCCTGGCTTTGAATTTTTGTTATTGGTTCAATAAATTTATACCTTTCTTAAATCTCAGTTTTGAAGAGAGGCTATCAAATGTAGGTTTACTAGTTACAGAGTGACTATTGAAATATATTAAAAATTACAGTTTTCCTTTTTTTTTAGAAGGTCACCATGGTCCAAGAGTCCTGGAATTGCTGTCAAATGGTGCAATTCTTCTGCCTTTCTTTGTCAGCTATTCCTTGGATAATGTATTTGGGACAAAGAAAAAAAAAGAGAAACAAGAATCTTCTAGAAGAATCCCCAAATCAACTAACCTCAGAATTTTCTGTATAGAAGAGATTTTTTTCATGAAACCCATGACAGATGATAACAAAAGGCAAATATACACATAAATGATGACTCACAAGGTGTGGTACATATTCTACGTGTGACCAGTGTTTGAAGATTTTCCTTCACACTTTTATTTTGTGTCATAGTTGAAATTATCACTATGGACAATTCATTTGCTTATTTGAAATTTCTCAAGATTTCTTGTGAGCACTTATGTCTGAAGCTTAACAAATAAAATCAAATTTAAATAAAAGTTTACTAAAGATATCATAAACAAATAACTCCTACCCAAAAAGTTTATGATGAAATGGTTCTAAAAATCTGGTTAACCCTAAAGTATTGTAGTTCCATTACAGGAATAAAAAGGCTCAGGTCATGAACTATCAGGCTTGAGAAATATTTTTATTCTTTCCTTAAGGAATTAACTTCCTTCTGAAGCCTAAGTCATATTTGTGTATTTTTTTTACTGTGTTGGTAGGATACATAAGAATTCTGATTTAAGCATTATTTTGAAACTATCACAATAATATCTTTTAAGTGTTTCCCTGTAGCTACATGAAAGGAGGACACAAATGTAGAATCAAGACCCATCCCATGACCAGCAGACACTGGAGCAAAGCCCACACACCCAGATTCTAAGCTAGTAGTTTCAGAGTCAACAGGTTATCAGAGTATCTGGAGAAAACAGAAAATCAATTTCTATTCTCAATTATAGACAAGAAACAGGGATATGGATGGGAAGATCTAAAATTGTACTAGACTCTTTCAAAGAATTTATGTCTTTTGCAGGCAATTGAATTATGGAAGACAAAGAAAACTTTTTATTCAAATGTAAAGGATATAATTTTATAAATAGTGAAATTGATATTGACTTTTTAGAAAATTTGGATGATTTTGAAATCAGAGATGATGATGTCTTCATAATCACATACCCCAAATCTGGTAAGTTCTCCATTCTGATGGCTAATCTAATAATTGAATGGCTTTTCTGTGAAATGAGAACATAGTTTCTCAGTCTTATTTTGTATAGTCATGTACTCTAAATTGATTGGGTATTGAAAGATAAGACAATTTCATGTCCATGAAATATGGTGTTTACAATGTACCTAAATTTATTTCTGATTTTGGCAAATGAAATGAGCAAAATGAAGAAGCTGTTGTCTTGAAGAAAATGTATCAAAAACATGGTGATGAAGTAGCTTGGAAAGGAGGCAGGAATATTTCCCTTAGGCAGGGAGTTGGGACAGAAGATTTAAACTATATTTAATGATGTGTGAAGGAAATTTAACTTATACTAATTATAAATAATATGGAATACAGCTCACAAAAATTCAACAGTTCATTATTTGTGGGACATCGCAAAAGCAGTTCTAAGTGGGAGATACACAGCTATTTAGCCTACCTTTAGAAATAAGAACAATCCCAAATAAACAGTCTAAACTCATAATTAAAGAAAATAGAAGAAGAACAAATAAAACCCAAAGTTAATAGAAGGAGGGACATCATAAAGATCAGACCAGAAATAAATAATTCAGGAAAGAATAAAATAGAAAAATTCATGAAACCAAGAGCTGTTTTTTTTGAGAAAATAAACAAAATAGATAAATCCTTAGCCAGACTCATCAAAAAAAAAAGAAAGTGACACATAAACAAAATCATTAATGAAGAGGGAATAGTCACAACAGATACACAAAGAAATCCAAAGAATTATCAGAGAATATTATGACAAATTGTATGCCAATAATTGGACATCTGATTAGAAATGGGTAATTCCTTACAAAAGTACAACCATACAAGACCGACTCAGAAAGATACAAAATCTTAATAAATTACCAACAATAAAACAAAACCAGTAATCAAAAACTCCAAATGAACAAAAGTACAGTATCAGATAGCTTCACAGTCGAATTCTACCAAGCATCTAAACAAGAGCTATTACCCATCCTTCTTAAAGTATTCCAAGAAGTAGAAGAAGCAATACTCTCAAACTCTTTCTATGTGGTCAGCATCTCTCTAATATGACAGCCATACAAAAACACTAAAAAAAAAGACAAATTTAGACCAATATCCTTGATGAAAATAGATGTAAACATCCTCAACAAAATATTAGCAAACCAAAATAAAAAATACATCAAATGGATAATCCATTATGACCAAGTTTTATTTATTCCAGGGGTGCAAGGATTGTATAATATTCATAAATCAACGTCACACACTACATTAACAAAAAGAAGGCTAAAAACCACATGATCCTTTCAATAGATGTTGAAAAAAGCATTTGACGTAATTCAACATTCATTCAAGATAAATTTTCTCTATTATTGGGAACAATACAAGGATGTCCACTCTCGCCACACTTATTCAACATAATACTGGAGCTCCAAATCATGGCAATCAGACAACACAAGGAGATAAAACGCACCCAAATTGGTAAGGAACAACTTAGATTGTCTCTATTTGCAGAGACCTGATATTACACATAGAAAAACCTAGACTCCATCAAAAAACTGTTAGAACTCACAACTGGATTCAGCTGTGTTGCACGATACAAAATCAAAACATAGAAATCTGTTTCATTCCTGTATGCTAACAATAAATTAGCAGAAAGAAAAATCAGGAAAATGATTCCATTTACTATTGCATCAAAAAGAATGAAATAATTAGGAATAAACCTAACCATGGGGGTGAAAGACATACACTCTTAAAACTAGAAAACACTCATGAGAGAAATTAAAAAAGAAACAAATAAATGGATATCTATCCTGTGTTCACAGTTAGGAAGATTTAATAGTATCAAAATGGCCCCCTTGTGCAAAGCAATTTACAGATTCATGGTAATCCCTATTAAAATACTAACAGCACTTTTCAAGAAACTAAAACAAATAGTTCTAAAATACATACAGTATCATAAAAGACCTTGAATAGCCAAACTGAGAAACCAGGAACAAATCTGAGAGGATTACACTCCCTGACTTCAAGCTATAATATAAAGCTACAGCAATCAGAACAGTATGTTCCTGGCACAACAAAAGAACCGTAGTACAGTAAAGAGAGCCCATATATAGTTCCACATATATATGGCCAATTAGTATATGATAAAGGAAACATGAATATACAATGGCGAGAAGACAATCTCTTCAGTAATGTGTTGTAAGAACTGAACAGCTATCTTCAACAGAATGAACCTGGATTACTGTCTAACTCCATATAAAAGAGTAAACTTGAAATGGATCAAAGATCTGAATGTAAGACATGAAACCATAAAACTCTTAAAAGAAAATCTAGGCACAAATCTCTGAACATACATATAAGAAATATTTTCATGGATGCATCTCCTTGGGCAATGTAAAGAAAATAAAAAATGAACATGTTTGACTACGTCAAAGTAAAAAGTTTCTGTACAGCAAAGGACACCATCCTCAGAACAATTCATAAACAATTTATCCAATAAGGGGTTAACATCCAAAATATATAAAGAGCTCATTTGCCTCAACACCAATGAAACAAATAACCTGATTTGAAATGGGCAGAGGACTTGAATAGACACCAAAGAAGAAATTCAGAATGCTAAAAGACACATGAAAAAATGCTTCACAATGCTAATCATCAGGAAAATTCAAAGGATAACCTCACTGAGATATCACCTCAGACCAGTTAGAATGGCCACTATTCAAAAGAAAAAAAAATATGTGTTGGTGTGGATGTAGAGACATGGAAACCCTCCTCGCTGCTGGTAGCTGTGGAAATTGGTACAAGTGCTGTGGAAAGCATTATGGAGGTACCTCAGAAAATGAAAATAGAAAAATTATTTGATCCAGTAATTACACTTCTAGGATTTCACCTGAAGAAAACAAAATCCCTGAACTGAAAAGATATATGTACCATTCTTTATTGCCACATTATTTACAATAGTCATAATATGGAAGCAATCAAAGTGTTCATCAGTAGATGAATGACTAAAGATGTGGTACATATACAGAATGGAATATTTTTCAGGCAGAAAATAAAAGGAATTCTGCCATTTGCAACAACATGGATGAATCTAGAGGGCATAACGCTCAGTGAAATAAGCCAGGTATAAAATGACAAATATCATATGATTTCACCTAATTTGGGAATATAAAAATAAATCAAAACAAAATGAACAAAACAGCAGTAGACTCATAGAAACTGAGAAGTGACTGGTGGTTACCATGGTGGAGTGGTTGGGGTGGGTGGATGGGGAGGCTGAGAGGGTTAAGGGGTATGAAAATTCTCAGTCATAATATATAAGTTTGTCATGGGGGTAGTAGTACAGCATGGAGAGTATAGTCAGTGATTCTGTAGCATCTTTCAATGTTGACAGAAAGTTAACAGCACTTAGAAGGGTTGAGGATTTAACAATACCAGTAACTGTTGAAGCACTCTGTTATATATTTGAAAAAATTGTAAGATTGTATATCAGCAATACTTCAATTGGAAAACATTTTTAAAACTGAAAAGACAACCCACAGAATGGGAGAAAATATTTGGTGATCATATATCTGATAAGAAACTCTAATGAGATATCCCTTCACACTCACTAGAATGGTGATAACCAAAAATACAGTAACAATTGTTCACAAGAATGTGGAGAAATTAGAATTCTCAAATATTGCTGATGGGATTGTAAATGTACAGCTACTCTGTAAGCTGGTTTGTCAGATCCTCAAATGTTAATACATAGAGATACCATATTACCCAGAAATTCTACTTCTACATATCCCAAAGAAAGAACACACTATGCCTACACCAAAACTCATACATGAATATTAATATCAGCATTATTAATAAGAGCAAAAAGTAGATACAAGCCAAGTGCCCATTAACTGAAGAACAAAATGGTATAGCTGTAAAATAGAATATTATGTGGTCATGAAAAGGAATGAAGTACTGATAAATGTTACAACATGGATGAACCTTGAACATATTACATTAAATTAAAGAAGCCAAACACAAAAGGCCATGTATTGTATGATTCCATTTAAGAAAAGTCCAGATAGGTGAATTTATAGAGGTAGCTTGGGGCTGAGTTTTAGAAGAGGAATGGTAATTGACTGCCAATGGCTATGGAAATATTTGCAAATCAATTAGTAGGTGGCAAATTAGATCATGGTGATGACTGTACAAACTTGTGAATATATTTTTTTAAAACCCATGGATTATAAGAATAATATGGGTGAATTGTAACTGAAGTGAATGAGGTTGTTTTAAAAAAGAAAATAATACATCCCAAAGATTTTAAATGTGTCTCTGGGACATAGAATGGCTAGTGCTATTAAAGCAAAGTCCTAAGTAGTGATTTGCATAGGGAAGAACTTAATGGGCTTTTTCCCACTTTACTCCCATGGTTGTGCCTCAGGGCATGGCTCATTAATCCACTAACCATCCTCCTTCTACCTGCCTTTTCCCTCTGATGGCACAATATGACTGATTTCTGATTTTTTTTTTCACTTTCTGTACTGAGTTTTTCTCTCAGGTAGGCCAGCTTTATTTCTTGGACTGTTTTCAGAGGACACATTCTTATTGCCCCTTCTATTCTCATTCATTCAGTTGATTGCATAGCTCACAACACTAAGCCCATTTGCAATGCAAGATTTTCTGATGTCGTCGAATGGGCTGATCAAATGGTGACCCTTTCCTGTCCAAATACACTGTATATAAATGATAGAAAACAGTCAGCATTCAGAAGATCAGAAATGTTTTGAATAATGCTTGAACACAAGTTAAAATATAAATTCTTAATAAGAAAGTTTCCTGCTCTTCAAAAGTCTGTTAAAACTTCCAAAAAAGGAAGGTTATAGTAGTAAATTTGGGGTGTTCACAGAAAGATAAAAAAGTATCTGAGTATTTTTAAAGTATTTTTGTTACGTCACCTGGCTCTGAGAAATCCCGCAGTGTGCACTGTCGATGTAAAGGAGACCTAACATTCCTGTTTGCTCCCTGGACGTCCTTCAATTCCAAATCAGCACTTTATGGGTCAGCAGCAGAGACCCTTATTTTTATGACCACCTTTCAATTCGTTGTTGTTGCTTGTCTTTTGGATGTTGGCCATCCTAACTGGTTTGAGGCAATATCTCATTGTGGTTTTAATTTGCATTTCCCTGATGATTAGCGATGTAGAGCATCTTTTCATGTGCCTGTTGGCCATCTGAATTTCTTCTTTGGAGAAGTGTCTGTCCAGAACTTCTGCCCATTTTTATATTGGGTTATTTGCTTCTTGGTGTTGAGGCATGTGTTTTCTATATATATTTTGAATGTTAATCCCTTATCAGATACGTCATTATGAATATATTGTCCCATACTGTAGTATTTTTATTCTATTTTTTTTTGCACTACTGATGTTCTACTTTTTGTTCTACTGATGGTGCCCTTTGCTGTACAAATGCTTTTTAGTTTGATGTAGTCCCATTTGTTCATTTTGCTTTTTGAAACTTTGCCCAAGAGATATTTTCAGGAATAAGTTGCTCATATTTACATTCAAGAGATTTTTGCCTATGTTTTCTTCTATGAGTTTTATAGTTTCATGACCACGTTCATGTCTGTTATCCATTTTCAGTTTACTTTTGTATATGGAGTTAGACAGCAATCCAGTTTCATTCTCTTACATGTAGCCGTCCTATTTTTTCAAGACCAGTTTTTGAAGATTTGTCAATTCCCCATTGCATATCCATGCCTATTTTATTGTTTATTAATTGGCCATATATGTGTGGGTTTTTAACTGGACTCTCTATTCCAATGATCATTGTGTCTGTTCTTATGCCACTACCAAATTATCTTGATTACTGTGGCTTTGTAGTAGAGCTTGAAGTTGGGGAGCATTATACCCCCAGTTTTATTCTTCCTTCTCAGGATTGCTCTGGCTATTTGGGGTCTTTTGTGGTTTCACATGGATTTTAGAACTGTTCTAGTTCATTGAAGAATGCTGTTGGTATTTTGATAGGAATTGCATTGAATCTGAAGATTGCTTTAGTCAGGATGGCCATTTTCACAATATTAATTCTTCCTATCCATGAACATAAGATGTATTTCATTTATTGGTATCTTCTTTAATTTCTCTCATGAGTGTCTTGTAGTTTTTAGGGTATAGGTCTTTCACCTCCTTGGTTAGGTTTATTCTCAGGTATCTTATTCTTTTAGATGCAATTGTAAATAGAATTGTTTTCCTGATTTCTCTTTCTGCTAGTTCATCATTAGTATATAGGAATGCAACAGATTTCTGTATATTAATTTTGTATCCTGTAATTTTGCTAAATTCAGTTATTAGTTCTAGTGGTTTCAGGGTGGATTCTTTAGGAATTTTTATGTACAATACCATGTCATCTGCAAATAGTGAGTTAGCTTCTTCCTTACAAATCAGGATGACTTTTATTTCTTTGTGATGTCTGATTGCTGTGGCCAGGACTTCCAGTACTATGTTGAATAAAAGTGGGGATAGAAAGCATTCTTGTCTTGTTTATGACCTCAGAGGAAATGCTTTAAGCTTTTCGCTGTCAATTATGATGTTGACTGTAGGGATGTCATATATGACCTTTATTATGTTGAGGTATTTGTTCGTTATACCCATTTTGTTAAGAGTTTTTATCATGAATGTATGTTGGACTTTGTCAAATGCTTTTCAGCATCTATGGAGATGATCATGTGATTTTTGTTCTTTTGTTAATATGGTGTATGATGTTGATAGA
Organism: Manis javanica; assembly: GCF_040802235.1. Taxonomy (NCBI): domain Eukaryota; kingdom Metazoa; phylum Chordata; class Mammalia; order Pholidota; family Manidae; genus Manis; species Manis javanica. The sequence goes on from NC_133168.1 coordinate 36,713,467, forward strand.
TTTTCGAATATTGTACCATCCTTGCATCCCTGGAATAAATCCTACTTGATCATGATGGATAATCTTTTATATGTATTTTTGAATTTGGTTTGCTTATATTTATTGAGGACTTTTACATCTATGCTCATCAGGAATATTGGTCTATATTTTTTTATTTTGTGGTATCTTTGCCTGGTTTTGTTATAGGATTGATGCTGACTTCATAGAATGAGTTTGGAAGTATCCCCTCCTCCTCTACTTTTTGGAAAACTTTAAGGAATATGGGTATTAGGTATTCTCTAAGTGTTTGATAAAATTAAGTGATGAGCCATCTGGTCTGGGGTTTTTGTCTTTAGGTGGTTTTTTTTTACTACCAATTCAATTTCTTTGCTGGTAATTGGTCTCTTTAGATTTTCTGTTTCTTCCTGGGTCAGTCTTGGAAAGTTGTATTTTTCTAGGAAGTTCTCCATTTCTTCTAGATTATCCAATTTGTTAATGTGCAATTTTTCATCATATTCTTTAATAAATCTTTGTATCTCTGTGTCATCCATAGTGATTTTTTCCTTCTCATTTCTGAATCTGTTTATGTGTGTAAACTCTCTTTTTATGTTTAGCTAGGGGTTTATCTATTTTATTTATTTTCTCAGAGAACCAGCTCCTGGCTTCATTAATTCTTCCTATTGTTTATTCTTCTCAATTTTAATTACTTCTCTGATCTCAATTATGTCCCTCCTTATACTGACTTTGGGCCTCATTTGTTCTTCTTTTTCTAGTTTCATTAATTATGAGTTTAGACTGTTCATCTAGGTTTGTTATTCTTTCTTAAGATAAGCCTCTATTGCTGTATACATTCCTCTTAGAAATGCCTTTGCCATGTCCCATAGAAGTTGGGGTGTTGAACTGATGTTTTCATTTGTCTTCATATATTGTTTGATCTCTGTTTTCAGTTGGTCATTGACCAATTGATTATTTAGGAGCATGTTTTCTTTTGTTTGTTTGTTTTTTATTTTAGTATCATTAATCCACAATTACATGAGGAACATTATGTTTACTAGAGTCCTCCCTTTACCAAGTCCCCCCCACATACCCCATTAGTCACTGTCCAGCAGCATAGTAAGATGCTGCAAAATCACTACGTCTTCTCTGTGTTACACAGCCCTCCCCGTGCTCCCCACAAACATTATACATGCTAATCATAAGGCCCCTTTCTTCTTTCCTGTCCTTATCCCTCCCTTCCCACACATTCTACCCAGTCCCTTTCCCTTTGGGAACTGTTAGTCTATTCTTGGATTCTGTGATTCTGCGGCTGTTTTGTTCCTTCAGTTTTTCCTTTGTTCTTATATTCCACATATGAGTGGAATCATTTGATACTTGTCTTTCTCCACCTGGCTTATTTCACTGAGCATAATACCCTCTAGCTCCATCCATATTGTTGCAAGTGGTAGGATTTGTTTTCTTCTTATGGCTGAATAATATTTCATTGTGTATACATACCACATGTTCTTTATCCATTCATCTACTGATGGACACTTAGGTTGCTTCCATTTCTTGGCTATTGTAAATACTGCTATGATAAACATAAGGGTGCATCTGTCTTTTTCAAACTGGGCTGCTGCATTCTTAGGGTAAATTCCTAGAAGTGGGATTCCTCAGTCAAATGGTATTTCTATTTTGAGCTTTTTGAGAAACCTCCATACTGCTTTCCACAATGCTTGAACTAATTACATTCCCACCAGCAGTGTAGAAGGGTTCCCCTTTCTCCACAACCTCGCCAACATTTGTTGTTGTTTGTCTTTTGGATGGTGGCGATCCTTACTGGTGTGAGTTGATATCTCATTGTGGTTTTAATTTGCATTTCTCTGATGACTAGCGATGTGGAGCATCTTTTCATATGTCTGTTGGCCATCTGAATTTCTTCTTTGGAGAACTATCTGTTCAGCTTTTAGGAGCATGTTTTTAAGCCTACATGTGTTTGTGGGCTTTTCTGTTTTCTTTGCACTTTTTATTTGTAGTTTCATACCTTTGTGGTCTGCAATGTTGGTTCATACAAGTTCAATCTTTTTGAATTTTTGAGGCCTGTTTTTGTGACCTAGTATGTGATCTATTCTGGAAAATGTTACATATGCACTTGAGAAGAATGTTTTGGTGGAGTGTTCTGTAGATGTGTGTTAAGTCCATCTGTTATAGTATGTTGTTCAGTGCCTCTGTCTCCTTATTTATTTTCTGTCTGGTCTGTCCTTTGTAGTGAGTGTTGTGTTGAAGTCTCCTAAAATGAATGAATTGCTTTCTATTTCCCCCTTTAATTCTGTTAGCATTTGTTTCACATATTTGGGTGCTCCTATGTTGGGGGCAAAGATATTTATCAGGGTTATATCCTCTTGTTGGATTCACCCTTTTATTATTATATAATATTCTTCTTTGTCTCTTATTATTTTCTTTGTTTTGAAGTATATTTTATTTAATAGAAGTATTGCAATCCTGCTTTTTCCTCCCTTTTATTTGCATGAAATATCTTTTTTCCACCCCTTCACTTTTAGTCTGTGTATGTCTTTGGGCTTGAAGTGAGTCTCCTGTAGGCAGCATATAGATGGGTCTTGCTTTTTTATCCATTCTATTACTCTGTGTGTTTTGATTGGTGCATTCAGTCCATTTACATTTAGAGTGATTAGCATTAGGTATGTACTTATTGCTATTTCAGGCTTTAGATTCATGGTTACCAAAGGTTCAACGGCACCATCTTTACTATCTAACCATTCAATGAATTGTTGAATTCAGTTTGCTCATTTCTTACTGTGTATTTTTGCACCAATGTTCATTAGAAATAGTGGTCTGTAATTTTCTTTTCTTGTAGTGTCCTTGTGTCTGATTTTATTATCAAGTAATGCTGGCTTTGTAAAATGAGTTTGACAGTGTTCTCTCATCTTCTAATATTTGGATGAGTTTTAAAGGGGCTAGTATTAATACCCAAAGAATTTTTTGAAAACATTTGAAATATTTTAACAGAGAAATATTGGTTTTACTGATTTTACTCAAATATAAAAGGCACATTGCCACCTCAGACTCTTTGCACTGAATGGTTCTTCCTATAATGGACTCCCCAGTTATCTGCATAAATTACATTTTTTTCCCACCTATGGGTACTTGTTAAGTTATTACATTCTCAATGAAGTCATTCTGGATGGTCATATTTAAAGAACCAGCCTCACAAAAAAAAAACAGCATTCTCTTGCTGCTTTATTTTCTCTCTACAATACATTTATCACCTTGTAATATACCACATATTTGCATATTTATGTTTCTTATACTTTACAAAGTCCCACTACAGAATCCCATATAGTACTTGCACAAGAACAAATAGGTCACCGGGGCAGGAAATTTAATCATGGCTCAACTATTAATGAAGAAAGGTTGAGTCCTTAGTGTTGGGAGAGCTGCCTCACTACATGGAGGAAATGCAACTGAATATCTATCATCCCACCCAAGAGTGAATTCTGATTGTATTTTAGACATTAATATAAAGGGTAAGCTATAAAGCTATTTCTGTTATAAAAATCATTGTGACTTTATGTGGGGAAGAGCTTCTGAGCCAAATGTCCAATGCAGAAATTACAAGCAAGACATCTAAAAAGGCAGTGTCTGAGATGAAATGTGATGGCAATCTGGCACGAACTGAGGAAAATGTAATATAATTTATCACCTCAGACATGAAAAGGGCAAAAAGAGAAAAAAGTGTAAAGAGATGGACAGGCTGGGAAAGTGAGAGCAGTAGGAGCAGCAGAAGAGGGAGAAGAAGTGCAGCCTGTGTTGCCTGGGGGACACTTTGCTGCAGTGCTCATATTCTTGAATTTCTGGAGACCTGAGGCCTCATAGGTCATGAGTGGTATCCTGTCTGTCATAAATCCTGAATAAATAATGTCACATCCTGAAGTTGTGATACCTCCACAGGAGCAGTATCTATTAACTGGGAAATTAAGATTTATGTAAGAAAACCTATCAGAGATCCATACATAGAATTTTAATCAAGTTTTGCTCCAGCTGTGCTAATATATGTAGGCACAAGTGGTCATAGTCTTCCCGGGTGACATCGGAAGCATTTGGGAAGGAAGGCTAGCATAAAATTGATGAGGGGCCCATATATTTACTCATTTTAGAACTCAGATTATTATCCAGACAGGGGCACAGGATGTTTCAGTGAGGTAAGTCTGCCTGAAAACACAAGCTGGGAAATACCAGAAGCATGACCTTATTAGTGGGTGTGTTTTAAAACTAACTAGTCCCATATATGTAGCTTGTGAAGAAATGTAAGGAAATGAACACAGGTAATTAAACCCACATATTTGGTCACTAATGTCCACTTTAATTGGAATTAACTCAGAGAATCACCATAAAAATTTCCAGATTCCACAGAAATCCAGGGTCCAACTTCAGGTAGCATCTTTCTCTTTCTTTGTGGTTGTCATAGATTTTCCTTTAGGTATTTGTAGTAGACAAATTTCCTTAAGTAGCGATCATGGGCAAAGTGAGAAAACAGGAGGAAGGTGAGAAAGATTAAAAGTTCCTTCTTTGGAGGGTTTTTCTTATCTGTGCTTAATTAGCTAGTGATCAGGGAGTGGAAATGAGGAAAAAAATATAGGGGTAGGCCTAGAGGTAATGTAAAGATACCATATGAAGAAAAGAAAGAAAAGACAATGCATCAAATAATGCATTTGTGTCAAATGCCCTGGGAGTTTTGAATGGGCCACCTCCTTAAAAGGTAAACAAAAGCAATCTTTATTGTCTTTTACCCTTACTTCACTTTACATATGTAAAATAATCCATGCAGATATTATCATTATCCCTAGTTGAATAACATAACATACACAACTTAAAAACTGATGCTATAGTTTTGGACATTTTGAGAACTTCCCGAAGTTAAAAACAAAATTATTTCTTTTACAGGAACCATGTGGGTTCAGCAGTTACTGAGCCTGGTTTATTTTGAAGAGCATCGCAAAAGAACTGCAAATGTGGACACAATTGATCTAGTCCCCTTTCTTGAATACTATCTTCCACCAAGTGACTTTGACAAAAGACCATCTCCTCGTCTGTTCTGTAGCCACATTCCATACTACTTGGTGCCCAGAGGGCTGAAGAAGAAAAAAGCCAAAGTAGGAAAGAGACGATGCCTGCTCAAAGATTGTTCTTTTCACTATTTCATTTTCCATTACACTGATACTACATGCATCCAATTGTTATCTAATTTGCTATTTTGCACACTATAATTTTCATTAGCATTTGCATTCTTATTTGTAATATTTAATTTTATTTTCACCTTATCCTTTTCTCATTATATAATACAGATCATTTAAAAGTAAAGCATACATATACATTCATAGATTTTACTTTAAAGATTATATTATACATATATATAATATATATGTAATATATGTCTCTAATTTTAAATTAGCTCTATCACTAAGTATATACATAAAATACTAGGAATGTCTTTCCTCTTTCCCTTTAGGGTCTTCCCTGCTTCCTTGGATATTCCCAACTTATTTCCCATTCTCCCTCAAATCTCAACTTCCATGAAAATCAAAGGATCTTTAGAACAAGTCAGGCTTCTCTAAAAAATCAAAGGATCTTTAGAACAAGTCAGGCTTCTCTAAAGAGTAATTCTCTCTCCCTCTTGTCCATCCTTCCTGGATCAATCATTACCATGGATTAAAAATTTCAGCTCTTGACTCATTACCTTACTTTCCACTTTGGCTCACATCACTCATGGGATAATTTTAAGGTTCATGTTAATGGTGTTCAGGCAGGCCCAGACCAGGAGAGGCCAGAAAGACACCAGGGCCCGAACTCCAAGGAGGACATCACTTTCAGGGTGCAGCAAATGCCTCCTTTAAGTCTGCCCTCCAGGCTCTGCCCTGGCCTCCTTCTATTCCCAACCCTACCAACCTCAGTGTGAAATTTCCAACACCAGTCATCTTTCCTCCACCAACCTCAGCTCCCCTTCTAGCCCTCTTTTAAACCACCATTAACTCATAGCACTCATTGCTTTCTGATTTAATATGTATAAATATTAGCTTATTGTCTATTTTTTTGAACTGAGTGAAAACCATGAGAGAGGTAGAGGTTTTCTCAGGGCTGTGTTCACAATGCTGAGAACATTGGACCTCAGGTAGTGAATTTGGATGAAGAATTCATCAATGATTGCACTAATTATGTCATGATTTCAAACACCTTGTTCAGAATGCTGCCTCCTAGTCTGCCTAGTCTTTTCTGATGTTCCCATCTCAGTTCCTGTAAGTGTCATTCGGGATCCATCTCCTACAGTCCCCTGGAGCAAAGAGTTCCAGTTCTCACTGTATTTTTGCACTATACTCACTTCCTTCTAAAGCCACTTGCTCCATTTATCTCTGTATTCATCAGCTGACAAACCCTAATTCTTAAAACACAATTGGAATGCATTCCTACTTTGCTCAGAGACCTGAATGACTAGGGTAAAACATAAATACTTCAAAGTTATACCTGGCCTTTAATCTATTGCCAAAGGTCTCAAATTCTACTACTTGAAGTATTTCACTTTTTTGGTTTACAAAATGAATATATGATACTTTCTTTCCTCTTTAGAAACCACAACAACATTTTGCCCTGTGCCTCCACCGGCCCCAGTGAGTGACCTCCAATTCAGAATGTTACCCCCACTGGTGTCCTCTCACCACCTTCCCTTCTTAAAAGAAAAGCTGCAGTGTGTAGATGGTGCCCACAACTATTAGAGATTATCCTCTCCATTTGTGGTCAGAGTCTGTTTTTGTTGATCCCAGTGTGCCTCAAATAGGGTGGTTTTGTCTCTATTGGATATTTGGAACTGTCTGGAGGCATTTTTGGTTAGGGTTGTGCTGGTACTGCTGGTTTGGTGTGAGATGAGGCCACAGATGCTATTAAATATGCTACATTTTACAGGGCAGACCTGCAGAGAGCACTCATTGTTCCAAAATGTCAGAAGGACCCCTCTAGTAACTTTGTTCTATCCTTAAAGATATGGCGTGAGCACTGATTTCCTTTTTTCAATTCATCATCAATTTCCTATTTCCTGATCATTCTCTTTGACACATAATCAAGTTGTCATGTCACACATTTTGAAAGAGATGGAACTCTTCTTTCTCCATATTGATTTTTAACAGTTGCTTTTCTGTTCTTTGAGCTAATCTTACTCAATTTGGTTTCTGCCTCCAACTTTCATTGATGCCTCAAAATCAATATCACATATTTATTTTATTTTACAAACCAAGGACTCAATTTTCTATCATCTTTTTTGGCCTATCCATGGCATCTGACATAGGTGATTATTTTCTCCTTCTTTACATGTTTTCTTTTCCTAAGTTAGCATGTCAGTGTATAAATGTGGGAAGCCTTTAAACTGCTTGAACACCTTGGGATAATGAGTTAACCTAACTTGTTGACTCTAATATCTGTGTTTTGTCAGAAAAATCCATCCCTGAATTACTTAGGGTTTTCTCTAATGGACAGTGAGCATCTGAGAAAATGTTCCTTCCTCCTTTTGGCTTCTCCTTCCCTGGCTAACCTCTAAGTGCTGCTCCTGGATGTATCTGACCTGGCCTTCTCCTCCTCTCCCTCTGCACTTATTACCTAGGATGCATTATCTAATACGACATCTTAAAGTAAAATGTGTATGGTAAATTCTCACTTTAATTCTAGATGATATGAACTTCTCAGTTTTCCTATACTAATAACTTGCATGCTTGTTTACCCAAAAAGGCAGTACCTTTTACTCTGTGATACCACTGTCACCTTTACATAAGCAAAGGGATGTATGACAAGAAGTAATTCCCAAACCGTAGTTAGTGACACAAAGCATCATAGCAAACCACTGAAAGTGTCTTCACATTTTACCCTCTGGAGGAGTGCTATTCATTTCTTTACAGAATATCAGTCATCATTGATGCTTGTTTGATACTTCAAAGACTTTCATGATATAATTCAAGTGCTGCAGGGCTCTCTTTTCAGGCAGTGTGAGTCACTTAGGAATGAAATTAGCACAGACATACCAAGAATCCATCAACTCATTTTCCAGAGTGAAGAGTTGTCTCCAGGCAAAGCACAGGGAGGTGGCAGGTGGATGACATCTTCTCTTTACCTAAACACAGGGGAGAAACAAAAGATACATATGTCAATTCTCAGTAGAGATGCAAGGCCTGGGGTTTAATTTACCAAGTGACCCTGAATGTTCTGTGCACAAACAGAATAAGTCCTTTAAATGAGCTGGGCAGATATTAATGATATTTTATATTCCAATAAGATTAGCTATCTTATTGTTGTTAAGTAATTATTTCTTTTGGTTGATTATCATAAACAATGTTTTAAGTGAACCCTCTATTCCTTCGATGTAAAAAAATACTTGACAAGTAACCCGTGTGAGTCAAGCAGTTATATTTTCTCTACATAATGAAGATGGTAAGCATATTCTGAAAGATAAGAAAAACACACTTTGAGTTTTATTTGTTATTGAAATGTGTTAGTAAGGTGTTCCAGTTCTCATAGAATTTTATAGTTTTTGAAGCACTTACACCTGCATTAGCTATTTATTGCAGGGGAAAAGAAAGATGTTGATCTCTCCACCTGGGAAGTTAAGAAGACTTAAATCCTGAGATGAGTCTTGAAGAGTGATTGATAGTCTAGGTCAAGCAGGGAGGGAGAGGCATTGAGGGAATGAGAAACATGAATACAAAGGCGACAGCTGAGTATGTACAACATGGTTGGGAGGTTATCAATACTAACATTAGTGGGTCCCATCCAACTGAAGTGCCTTCAGGGGAAATGATGATGGAATGAAAGCAACACAATGATTTACTCTTTTTCCTGCAGATTATTTATGTGTACAGGAACCCTAAAGATGTTATGTGCTCATTTTTTCATTTTTCAAACTTGATGAAAACATTGAAACCATCTGGCAATATGGAAGAATTCATGGAACTCTTTTTAGAAGGAAAAGGTAACTGAGCTTATAAACTAGAAGTAACTTCAGACCTGTGAGAAGTTTTCAGTTTAGTGAATTTGGCAGAGGAAAAGAGACTTTGAAATAGAGTAGAATGGGTTCAGTGGAAAATTTATTAAGCCATTGGTGAGGTTATCTTAGATACAAATACTCACTGTCATCCAAACTCAGCATATTGTCAAGATCACAAAGTTATACTACAAGTAAATATTTATCTTTGATCATGATGGGAGTGTGAACAGATCAGAAACTCAGAGGTCTCTGTTACAGCTCAGCTGAAAAGGTGGCTCAGTGTAGATCACAGTAGGTTCAGGGCTTTGGCAGAACATAGTGCATGTGGAATCTTCCAGAGGCTTCTTTGGGACAAAGTTTGGTTCTGCATTGTGTTCTGAGAAGTCAGTGTAGCTTATTGAGCAAGAGAAAGGCCTGCTGAGACAGAGATGATGGTCTGGCACAGGAGAGGTAAGCTTAGGTTCTGCACCCCTGTGCAGAGCTGAAGAGACTAATCAGGAGCCTACATGGTTCACTGAGCAGAGCAGCTCTATGTGCCTTTGGGGTCAGTGGAAGGAGTGGGTTAGAGAGGATTTGGTCTTATGACTGTTGTTGGATTTTTGTCCTTCCTATTCCAACTTTAAAATGCTTTTCTGTTTATATAAAACATGTTTGTAAGAAAAACAATTTATCCTTTAATGCCTATAATATTTTCCTGGTGGCAAAGGGGTGATTCTCCTGTTAGTCAGGTGACAGGGAACAAATGGCAATCTAGCAACAGATTTCCTTTTCCTTATTTTGTTATTAAACTTTCCTGTACCTCATAAGAAGGCTATAGTTTATTTCTCAACATGTTCAACACATTTATCTAATTTCTTCTCTATCTTCCCACAGTAATGGGAAGTCTTTGGTTTGACCATGTCAGAGGTTGGTATGAGCACAAAAATCACTTCAATATTCAGTTCATAATGTATGAGGACATGATAAAGGTGAGATGAGATTATAGTTCTATTTTAATCTAAGTTGTAACCCAGCCTGGCCTAATGAATTGATGAGTTCATAGAATCTTCAAGGACAATACTGAATTAGAGATCCAAGAGGTAGTGTTATGGAGACTTTTTCCTGTGTCATCTCCATATTCTATTTACCAGGTTGTCGTTTCCAGTACTAGACTTAAATTTCCTTTCAAAAAACAATATGTGTGTGATTGATTTCTTAGTATATGCATGCCTTCATATGCTTCATTATTTTGAATCTGAATATTGCTCTCTCAGTCTTGCTTTAAACCTTCTAGATTCTGCATTCTTCATCCTTTTAACATTTTGGATTTAGTTTATCACACTGGGATTCATTTGTTTTGAAATTTAATATTGTGTCCCTTATGTTGAGTAAGCCTGATAGGAGAATTTAAATGAAATGTGTGTCTTTCATTAGGAAGAATTCAGCTCCTAACAACAGTCGATAATAAGTATTTTGAAGCAAAAGGATAGCTCTTATTTGTTGACTGAAATTGAGAGGCATGCTGGGTATGGCAGCTAAAGGATGTCATGACTGTTCCTAGAATTTTTTATTTTCTTTTTATCATATTTGCTGTGGCATTGGTCCTCCTCACATATTTGCAAGATGGTTTTCATGACACCAATCTTATGTCCTATGAGGATACGATAGACAGCACCCCAAGTGGAAATAGAAGGAACAGGAACATAAAAGGCTTTTTCCCTTGCTCTGTTCCCAGCTTAAGCCCAGGAGGAAAGTTAATCTCAGAAGCTTCAATTTGACTTTGTCTTTGTGTTTCAATGCCGAAAGTGCATCAGTCACCTCTCTAGACTAATCTATGTAAAGGAGAGTGATACTGTCATTAGGATCTCAGCTCAAACAGGACCTGTCCTAGAACTGCTGCCAGGATACCACCAGGGGTCTTTCAGCAAGAAAGAAGAGGATGAGCTGAAATGCAGGCAAAGACTAATGGTGGCACCAGCTGAATGTTCACATCCAGCTTATGTCAAAATATCCCTCTAGGTCATGATAGAAGCCCAGTATCTCTGGTTGAGTCCATATCAGCTACCAAGAGAGATTCAAGTATCTGGCTGGGTTTGCAACCCTCCTCCCAATAGGGCTTCCTCCAGTGCCTCCAGACACTTCTGACCTTCTCATCCCTGGCCTATTCCCAGCTACCTGCAGGGAATCTGAATATCTAACTTTTCTGTGAACTGATATCTCACACATTCCGTGCAACCACAGTATTGTATATACTGACCCTTTAGTCTGGATTATGTATTTCCAACTTTGCCTCCCCAGGAAAACTCTGTTTCCATTTAAGACCTACGACATATTTTTCTTGCTCCCTGAAATTTTCTCTGAAATCTGTTGCACACTGACTCTCTCCCCATGTGTTGTTATACTCAATACAAGCTCTGATTCCATTGCTATCCCTATGGTCAGTTGTACTGTCAACCAGTGTCTGATATAAAAGTAGCTACTCTCACAAGGTTTGCCTGTTGAACAAAGATAAAATGAAATGTGAGAGCCCTAGAAATAAACCAAAATTAGGAGCAAAACTATAGATATTGACAAAGGAAAAATTAATTTACCAAGAAAGAATAATAAAGTCCCTTTTCACTGTTTAATTCCAAATGTATATTCAGCCTAAGGAACTACATATTTCATTCCATGTTGTTATTTCATTGTGGTATTTGTATAAATCTTATTTGTTATGATTTTCCTAATGTATTATTATTAGTCTGTGTTTTACTTAAGGATCTGAGAAGTTCTATATTAAAAGTCTGTAAATTTCTGGGGAGAGAATTGAGTAAGGAAGACATGGATGCTGTTGTGACTCAAGCCACGTTTGAAAACATGAAGTCTGACCCACGTGCAAATTATGAAAATGCACTAATCAAGCGACCTGAAATTAGAAGGACACATGGCCATTTCCTTCGCAAAGGTGAAGTTCAGCATGAATTTTTTTGTTTTGTGAAGTAAATTATCCTAAGTGCAGCTTTTGGACCTCTTGCCAGAGTTTACCAAAATGGAGCACTGCTTGACCCCTTCCCTCCTCCACACAGTTGACTTTTCTGTGCTTTCTGATCCATGCTCTTTATGAGACGATATTATTTGGTCCCTGAAGGGGACCTACTGAAGAGTAACCTACAATCACAGGTCTTTACATGTCCCCTACAAATCTACCAATGCCTAGCACAGAACCTGCAACAAAATGGATGTTCATTCAGTGTTAGACACTGTCCCTTCATTAACATGGCCACAGTTGTGATAATGAGTTAGTGATGGGCCTGTTAGCCCTCACTGGCTGCATTTACATCTCCACAATATTTTCTGAACATAATTCTGGTGTGAATTAAGAGTACACATTTGCTATTCTTTGCTATGAGAAGTGGCTATTATGTATGTATTATGTATCTTAAATCTGAATCTCATAACAACTTAGAGGAATATTTCATTTATCTGGCCTAATGGTGAATGATATTTTTGATTGAATTAAATCATTATACAAATGATACAGTTGATCATACTGAATTATTTTTATTATATAATCTTTCCAAATAATACCATACGATCTTTTAACTGAGGATGAGTAGACTGTGTAATACAGAATTATAGATACATAGTTTTCTTTAATTATAGAGTTCTATGCCTCTGTATTAAGTAATAATAAACACTGTTTTCTTAAAGTTTTTTACTGTATCCCTTCATCTATTAGGTACATTTTCCCCCTTCTCTTAAGAAATTGAAGCAGTGGTAACAAAGAACCTATCTGAAGAGGAGGAGTGTCCTTTCCCTTTGGCCCCAGCATAGACTGTTGTGTTCTAGATGCTAAAACCATTGTCATTTGTCATTATTGCTGTACTTGCATTTAAATTTTGTTTAAAAAAAGAAAACTTTCTGTGTATCTGTATCTTTAACAAACCTGAACAAGAGAGGTTGAACTGGTAAATAAGGGAAGTCAGACTTAGCAAAATTTCTTTGTAGAATTGGAGCATATTCCCACGTTTCACACACACTTTGCTCATTGAAGTTAGCTTCTTGAAGGTCATTTGCATTGTATGACCACAGCTGCATTAAGATTTCTTTGAGTTTCAGTTTATTTCATATTTTTATTTTCATTCCATTCCATGTATTTTAGAAGTCAGTGTTTCTTCTCTTCCTCTCCTTCTCTAAGCTTCTATTTGTCATCACAATTTTGAATGTCTGTAAGTTTAGTACCAGGCTGTGTCATACCTAAACTGAGTAAATATGGAATAATTTCAGCCCTGCCTTTCTACTCTCTATGACCTCTGCTATATTTTTACATCTCTTATAACATCCATGTCCTCATCAGTAAATATTAATTCATTTTTATTTGATATGGGATTTTTATAATACTTTAAAAAAAATACAGTAAGCAGCGCTATTGTGGAATTAAAGAGTGATTAATTTGCAGTGATTTTCTTTTTTTTCCAGGTGGCTGACATCTTAGAAAGGAGACAAATTACAGTGTAATTGTAATGAAAAGTTTGTTTACCAGCTTTCTATAAAGTGAGAGAGTGAAGACAGGGCCATGGGGAGGAGGAACCAAGAACTTAGAGGGGAGAGAAAAACAAAAGTGGGAAAATCATGTTCCCCCAGTGCTAAGGTCCCACACCAGCACCCCCAGCCCAGACACTTCACTGAAGTAGTTGGATTGTATCTCCCCCCAGGTACCATTGGAGACTGGAAAAATCACATGACTGTTGCCCAGAATGAAAGATTTGACAAGATTTTCCAAAAGGAGATGAAGAATTTACCCTTGAAGTTCATCTGGGATATAAATGAAGAATAGAATCCTAAGCTCAACCCAAATATTTTAAGAGAGCACATTCAGAAAGAAACATTTAACAATACACTGTAATCTTTAACTATTCTTGGATCACAATTGAAAACCTTAATGATTAATAAATACTAATAGAGTAATTCTACATCATTTGGCATATGCCGCCTGTTTTCCAGTTCCTGGGTTCACCCATTTCTGATGAAAAAAGTATTCTCCTTATTGTGTTAGCGTATAATTACGGATATTGTATTTTACTTTCAAGTAATTCCTCAGTTCTTGAGTAAAAGAAGAATTCAGAATGTGATCAATTTACTATGTTATAATGGAAGGTTTGACTATTATAAAACACTGCATGTCAGTTTTCATGTTAAAGAACTTAATATTTCCATACCCATGTGAGTGAAACTTTTATTTTAACTCTTTTAGGTTTTATGTTTAACTTAGGATTGACACTCCAAACATTTTAATGTAGTCATATATCATATCTTCATTTGACCTATATATGCTTATGTCGTAAAAAATTATTCTTCTAATAGATAAAAAAATGACTCAAATTGTTTATTGAATAGTCCATCATTTTCTTCCTGTTTAAAATGGACATTATCATGTTCTAAATAATTGTATGCACATAAGTCGAGTTGTGTAAAATGTCATATTTGTTCTCCTAGTATGCTTTTTCACTTTCAAAATTATGATGTATAATTTCTAAAATAAAGTTATAAAATCGCAGAAATAATTTTTTTGTTATTATTGTAAGTTTTCCTTTAAAGGTAATTTAAAACTGAGACCCTTATCAACTGAATAGTCCCATTCAGAAATATGTCACACCATTTATTTGTGTTTTCTTTTCCCAGATCATCTGGTAAAGACATGTGGTTCTTATGTGTGCCAGCTCATTTCTTGTTACGTTTAGTCCTTACCATACATGTATGTATTTATAACATTGTAGTTATTGCAAGTAGGAAATTTTATCAGTTAAATTTTCTGACTCTATCGCTGCTCATGATGTTTGCTGCTCATCCATAGTCTGGGTTTCTGGCATTAAGTCTGGCTGAGTGGGGAGCAATGCAGCTTGTCTGAGGCTGGAAGTAGTGTGGAGGCTGCCACACCACCTACCAGCTTCTGTGTACATCTCTGCTGATTGGTGCCCAATTTAGGGTGGCTGGCTGCCTCACTTGCTTCATTTCCATATGCTCATAGCTCTGCTCACCTTTCCTGAGAAACACAAATAATTTCTTTCATCACTGCTTCTTTAAACAAGAATATAAGGGGCTCTGACTCCAGCGTTGGGAGAGGATTTCTCAGTCCCCATGACTCCTCCTGGCACAGCACCTCCTCCCTTCAGAATGCATAACATCCCCGGGGGGCATGGAGGAGGTGACTTTCATCTAGAAATAAATATTCATTTTTCCCTCCTTTCTCCCTATGTCTTCTAAAACAAGTTTAGGTTAGGAGTGGGAAAAGGAATATTATGCTTAAAAGAATGAATATTGGTACCTTCTGTCTACAAGATATTGGCATTAGAATTTTATGTGAATTTTCTGCAAGATTATTAACAAATCCTTATAAGGTCGGTGATATTTCATAAATGAGCATATAGGAATTAGAGCACAGTAAACTTAACTCTAAAGAGCAAATAAGCAGTAAGTGTTAGCACTATGATTCAAACCCTTGTCTGTCTGACTCCATAGCTGAAAATCTTACTTTCCCCTTAGCTTTTCGTACCAAATTAGTGCTTAACTTGGTTTAGTCTGAGTTGCCATTTTAACTTGATTAAAGTCTGCCTCTGGTCCATCCACATTCCACTGAGAACATGAAAAATCTTTCTCCTCAGCCCTTCATTTGGACATTCTTCTCTGCAGAGGTGTTGATTTTAGTTCTTTAGCCTCCGGCACTAGGGTGTCAGAATCTGGCCTAAAGTAGATTTAGCAAATGTACCCAGGAAAGGGAACCAAGGATACTTAACCTGCAGAAGGCTCTTTCCTCTTTGGAATTTTAGTTAATTTAGTATTTATTAATTACAGAGAGCTAAGGTTTTTAAATACATAATTTTTGTACTTTGCTGTCTTTTATCATATTTTTGCCAAGGGAACATTGGCCTCTCATGACTTTCTATGTTCTGACTGAACAAGACAGGAAGCCTTAACCATATTTTTTATGATGAAGTGTATAATGCTTATCACCATAACTACTTATCTACTGCTGTAATTGACCTGTTATGGGGGCCACTATTCAATTCCAAAGAGCGCAAGTTGTCTAACTTTCCACTGTAGTAGCAGTAAAAGTCAGGTGATATTTTGTGGAGGAATTTAACTACTGGTATATTTAACCCTCAAATACATTTGCAGGGCAACATGAGTGTTGCATGAGAATGATATCTCTTAAGTAAATTAGGTACTCCAAGGCATGAGCCTACTGAGGACATGTGTATTGTGTGCATTGATTTCCAAAGCTGTAACTCACATTGTCATATAAATCATTCCTTTATCATGTTCTTGAATGTGCTTCAGTCATCTTATTAACATAAAAAATTATTTTTGTTATTATGTTATTAAATTATGATGTGTTCTAGGAGTAGAGATCAACTGATGAACCTATATTCACCCATGGGAAACCATGATTTCTGATCTCTAATTTGTAACAATCTTTTATTAGAACTCAATTGATTAAGTAGATGATCCTGTGTATGTGAAATCATATTTTGTTTTTTTCACATTAATCTGTTTCCCAATACACCTCCAAATGCCCAAGTTGTGGCAAAGGTTTTAATTCAAGCAAACACACATTTACAGTGACAGCAATTTTTTCAAACTTTAGTGTACATAAATTTCCTGGTTTGTGTATGAAATTAGACTTCAAGGCCCCAAATCAGAAAGATTCTGATTTTCTTGACTGTGGGTAAGGTTCAGAAGTCTGAGGTTTGTGGGTAGACTGTCACCATACTTTAAGTAAATTTATATATGTTTCTCTTGAACTGCATTGATCAGATTTTTATCAAAAGTGTATGTTGTGTATGTGTGTATACCTGTATCTTTATGTTTCGATGAAACCACTTCATCCAGATTGTTTTTAAAAATTTAATCAGTGGTCTACAAACAGGTTTTAGAACCTGTTTCTAGCTTTTATAAATTACCTAATCTCTTTTACTGGAACACACTGAAAAAGTTGGATTTGATGACTCTAAGAATGCAATTCTTTTAGACTGTTTAATTTTTGGGTAAGAGTTTTTATAGTGTTACATTGATACTGATTTTTCAGAATGAGGTTAGGTTTCTTGCCAGAAAAGTAATTTGTTTTGAAATATGAAATGTCCCTTACTCAATGTATACAATTTTAAAATATAAATTGAAGTGACTGTTTTGGTTATATAATTCAATATTGGAAACCCAGAATGTCATTTATTATTATTTTTTACTTGAATGAACAAGGCATAATTGCTCC
Source organism: Manis javanica (assembly GCF_040802235.1). NCBI lineage: Eukaryota > Metazoa > Chordata > Mammalia > Pholidota > Manidae > Manis > Manis javanica. The sequence continues at coordinate 36,730,686 of NC_133168.1, forward strand.
CTTTCTAGATTTATTGTGATGTACCATTATTGTTTATAAATTTTTATATTTTATATTTCTTAATAATTTACAGAAAGTTTCTGAAAAGAGAAAGAATACAGAACAAGAGAAAGGCCAGTTTATCCATAAACATGAGTTTCAGCACTAACGTCCTGAGGATTCTCCTTGAATCTATATTGCTAAGATCTCTGACAGGTACCCACCAGTGCTTCTTGCCTGAATCTCAGGATGAGCACCATGTCCATTCTCCATGAGCTCAGTCATGAGTTTCTCAGTGAGACAAGTTTTACTTGGAGAGAATATGATGGGAAACTAATCATCACTTGGGTTAAATAAAAATAAGACCCAGAGAATTTTCCATTGCCAGGATAATTCTGACAGGTTGACAGTAGTAAGTAAATAGATCAGCTGAGGATATCGTACTAAATTGTCCACACTGTCATTTCTATCACATTTGTGTCCTGCATAATTGCTCCTCAAATTTTAACAAGAGTTCATTAATTGTTGTTAGGTTTGTTGCAGTGCATATCCTCTCTCTTAACAAATCCCTCTTCTCATCATAAGAACATTAGAGTGATTCTAATTCCCTGAAAGATTTCCTTCTTTAAAAGATAGATCATTTAAGAGCCCTTTCCAGCCACATAACCAATATTTGCTGGGCCCAAGTACTACTTTCCTCATGTGGTTTGTCCTTCTCGTATCTAAATCCATAGCTTCCTTGTGATATGGTCAACAAGAAGTCTCATTCTCTTCATTAAGCCTTCTAAAAAATTGAAGTCCAAAATACCTGTAATGAATTCTTAAGTAGATTGCCAACTCAATCCTTTATATGGTGTAAAGAAACAGCTTTATTCAGAGATTTTTTTCCAATGAAACTTAAAATCTACTCATGTAAGACAGTTCTAATTGTAAATGTCTTTGTGCTTTAAGAATAAAGGTTCTCATCTTCCTATTGATTTCTGTAAGTAGTTTAAGATGGTCAACACTTGACCATATGGCTGATTAAATGTTTTTTTTGTGAGACTGCTACTTATTCTCATCCAGTTTTTTGGTTTTTCACTTGTGTGAGACAAATGAGCAGAAGATAAAATAAAAAGAGCATCCATTAAGAAGTCAGAAGGTCTGTGACCGACAGAACGCCACCATGTTAAAATTTTTGAGTTAGTGAGAATCCTGAGCTGAACTCCAAGTTCCTCCACCATTACATTTTCCCTGCTTTCAGGGGTGGGAGGCTGACAAGGGGAAAGTAATTTCCCTGAAATCAAGAGCTTCTATAGAGACAATATTATAGTGAAAATTGGTTTCTAGTCCTTGAGTTGTATATATGATGAACTTTCTCAGCTCTTTTTAAAACATATTTATTGGGGGATTACTTATATTTCAAAAAATTTTCCTACTGCATGAGTACAATTCAATGATTTATAGTGATTTCCAAGGTTGTCCAACCATCACCACAATTCAGTTGTAGAACAATTCCATCAACTCAACAAAGTCCTTTGTGTCCTCTAACAGCTAATCCCTATTCCCATGTCACAGATCCAGCATGTATTAAGCTACATGGGTTTGTCTTTTCTAGACACTGAAGTTTACATATGTTGCAGCAAGTATTGATGTTGTGCTCATTTAAGTAGTGCACAGTGAGAGGACAGCCAAGGAAGTGGATTCTTGTCAGACATGAATCTATGGGTGTTATAGTCTTAGACTTCCCAGCCTCAAAACTGTGAGAAAGAAAAATCTACTGTTTAAGCCACCCAATCTTTGATATTTTTTTATATTAGCCAGACAAGATGAAGGCAATATTCATCTCTCATAATTTCATAAAAAAATCTAATCCAGGAGAAAAGAAAGAACTAGCAGTGCTGGTGGCACCTCCTTTAGCTACACTTGCCCAAATGTTGCCCTGCATTTGCTTCTGTAGCAGCTGGAGGCCTCAAGTTAGGACAGTTGTGAAGGGAACCACAGCCCCTGGGATCCCTGTTTGATCAGCTGTGGTTTTGGTGAGACTGCACTGCACCCAGCCTCTCCCTGTGCCCAGTCATGCTTTCTCCAGTCTCTCAAGGCCATTGTCCCTGAGAGCTGATCTCAGTGAATTTCTTGGAAGAAAACCACCTTTTACATCAGATATAATGTCTTGAATTATAGTGGCATCGTGAAACTATGACAAACTGTTATAGGACAGAATGGGCTGAGGGTCATGTGTGATGTGGCAAGTCTTGAACTTGTGTCCTTTGATACCCAAAGACCCACATAGTGCTCGGGAAGGAGTTCTTGTGGCTTTGGAAAGTGTGTGGTTGTCACAATATATCAGGGATGGTCGAGGTAAGGGATCCTAGACATTTTCTGGTGTCAGGACACTCTGACAATGCAGAAAACCCTTCTGTATCCTGCCCAATTTCCTAATGTGTATTTGGCCATTCATGTCTGTGAAAAACTTGTATAACTACCTTGGTATTGAACCAATTCCATTTTGCATATGTGCTCAAAGTTTGTTTTACACAATTTTAATAAGCACTGAATGTTGTAAGATAACAAATGCCATGTAAATTGAAGAATGTAGTTTATTGTGTTGAGAAACGCACCAAGAGCTCTTTGCCATTTGAATAAAAAAACATTGGTTATAACAGTGCCTCATAAAATAGGTGAATTTCCAAAGCAATTCATTTGGAATGCAATTCCATTTGTATGAATTAACATTTTTTGCATTTGTCGTATTCTGGTTATATGGTCAATGATATGGCCATTTTAGTATGTCTTATAGTGTAGTACTGTTTGAGTCTTTCAACAAAATATATACTATTGTATTTCATCACTCACTGATTTCTATTTACCCTTTATAATTGGGACATACACTCTTCTTTTGTTCAAATTTCATATGGGTTAAATCACGTTATGTAGATTTTTCCTAGGGAAGTAAAGGCATTACAATTTATTAAAAACAAAAGGTAAATCACAGTAAAATATATTACATTCACTGGAATGATTACAATTAAAAAGACTGACAATCACAGTATTGGTGAGGAAATGGGGCAACTGGCATTCATTCACATTAATGCTGAGAATGTCAAATGGTGGAAATTCTTTGACAAACTGGATGTTTCTTATAAAATAATCCACACATCTGCTCTATGACTGAATACTTTCATTCCTAGGTATTCAACCAGAAGATATGTTGACATATGTAAAAAAGATATTTTACAGATATTTATAGCAGCTTTAATCATGGCTTTACCAAATTGAAAACCACCTAAATTTTCACCAAGACACATGGACACAGTGTGTTACATATACACAATAGAATGTTATTGGCAATAAAATAGAATGAACCACTGGTCCATGTTAGAACAAGGAAGAATCTCAACAATTGTATGTTTAGCCAAAGATGATTGATGGCATTCATATGAAGTTTTAGAACAGGGATCGCAGTTTATGATGATTAAGAGAAAAAGCAATGGTTGCTCCTAAGGTATGAGAGATTTCCTAGAAAATGTTACATGGGAACTTTCTGAGTAGAAGGAAATGTATATTTGAGAAAATCAATCAACTATACAGTCAGCATTCATGAATCTTATAGTATGTTGTCATACATCAACGTAAACAAAGAGCAGTGTGATAAAATGGGAAAAAATAATAACAAGCTAAATGGATTTTTGATAGAACTGAGAACTATTTCTTTACACAAAAATTTCTGTGAAACTCCTGCAAAGGATGAAGAATTGCTAAGAGAATCTACCGATGAGAGGAGACCTGGCATGGGCATGAGAGACCCATGAGAAGGAATTACTACAGACCTTAGGTAGAGCAACATCCACTTAGACAAGCAGAACTTGCCAGGTTCATGTAATGGACACCTGTGTTTGTGACCCAAGCATAACAAGAGACGTCTTAATGGAAAGCAGCCAAACTCAAGCAGACAGAACATAGGCCAGACTATTCAGTACATTTTCTTGTTTAGATCATAGGATAAGACACAAAACAAAGCTTAGCAAATTTAAGAAGGTTGGAAATATACCCAGTATCTTTTCTGACCACAATTTTATAGAACTAGAAAAAGATAACAAAAGGAAATGAAGACCAACACATATGTGGAAATTAAACAAAATTCTGATGAATAACCAATGGGACAAAAATTAATCAAAAGGGGAATAAAAAAGTATCTCCAACAAGTATACATGTATGTACACAATACCAAACCCTATGTGTTATAATCAGGAAGTTGAGAATGAAATTTCTAACAAAAGATGCATATACTCAAAATTAGATCCCAAAACACAGCCTAACTTTACACCTCAAGGATAAAGAAAAAGAATATCAAATTGAGCCCTAAGGCAGTAAAATTAAGGAAATAATAAAGAAAGAGTAAAAATACACAAAACAGAGCCCAGAAAAACAACAGAAAGACCAACAAATCTAAAACCTGGTTCTTTTCAAAGATAAAACAGTTTAACAAAACTTTCAGCTTGACTGCTAAGAAAAACAAATAGACAATGCAATAAAATTACTGGAAATGAACATAAAAATACATAGATTGTAAGAAACTACTATAAACTGCTATATATCAACAAATTATATTTATGAAATTAAATGGGTACATGTCTAGAAATAAACAACCTAGGCAGACTGAATTAGGAGGAAGCAGAAAATATGAACAGACCAAACAGAAGTACAGACTTTGAGTCAGTGATGAAGTAACCCAAAGATAGCAAAGGATCATAGTGGACAATTTTACCCAATAACTTAAAAATTAACACAATTCCTCCACTAATTCTTTCCTAATATTAAGGAGAAGAGATCACCCCCAAACACAGCACTCAAGGCCATTGCTATCCTGATTTCAAAAACCAGATAAAAATACCACCTGGAAAGTATACACCAATGTATATGGTGAATACAGATGCAGAAATTCTCAGCAAAATATTAGCAAACCAAATTCAAGAACATATGAACATGTCCATGATGGGGGCATAGAAAGCACGTGAGCCCATCTCCTCCCAGGTACACAGCGAATCTGCACATAAATAGAGTGTGATTCATGCCCAAGAAGAACAGAGGCCTTGGTGAACACCTTATGTGAAATGAGAGATAAAAAGATCACATAAAAAATAGCAGGAGAAATGGAGATACAGTATTGGTGGGAGCCCCACTCCCAGGTTGGTCTTGAAGAGGGGAAGGATATCACTGAGCTACTAGAACCCATACTTGCCTGCAATGGGACACAGGAAAAATCCACGAATTGGAGGATTAAAATCAAACCACCAAAAGGCATTGGGAACTGGAGGTACCGCTGAGGTAACATTGTTAGCATTAGCCCCACACACTGCTGGCATGGATGGCTGTAGGGTGAGCACCATTGTTTATACTCCAAATATATATTGCTACTTGTGAGGCAGGTGTTAGTGGGACACAGACAGATAGAGTTCAAGGACCCTGTACATTTCAAGGCCCTGTAAATTTCAAGGCAGACAGAGTTCAAGGTCGTAGTAAGTTGCAGTCAATAGAGACCTATGATCAAGGCTTTGCAGTAAACAAGAAGCCATAACCATGACATCTGGAAATTTCAGCCTGAAATAAAAGGGAGATGTTTTTTGAATCCAGATATACCTGAACAATAAGCCCCCAATCGTATAAATTACTTTGTGCTTATAAACCCTAGACACTGCAGCCTTGATGGCATTCTCTCTTGGAGCCCCTCTTGATTGGCAGGACATATTTTCTTTTTACTCTTCATTAAAAGCTTTGCCTGTTGATCCAAACCCTTATCTGTTGGCTTCATTCTTCAATGACTCTGAGACAGGATCCTAGGACAAACAACTTCTCTGGTCATTTGTGAGCCTATATGTATCTCTCTTATGAATGACATTCCAGTCAAAACATTGGTAATTTCACCATTGTTTCCAATTTTGTTCTGTTAGAAGTGGAACCAAATCTTATTGAACTTAATAATATAAATACATTATCAAAAAAATAGAATGGTCATTAAGAGTTTCTTTAATTCTAGAGGGATCAGGAGAGGTGACAGAGTAATAGTTTCACCATGTTCCGATAGGTAACCATTACGAAGATGATGATTGCTTAATAGAAATGAGAAAAGTTTTCCTTAAATATGGAGAAACAAACACTGAAAACAAACAATATTTCAAGCCAAAGTCATAGCAATTGTAATCAGCCTCAATTATTCTGTCCCATGTAATTAATTCCTGATGATGTTGATCTTTTGTTAGCAGTTTTCTGAAGCCAGCAGTTTCTCCTTCATTATTCTTTAAATTCTTATCCAGTTCAGAATCATAATCTGAACATTGTTAGGATTCTATTGATAAATGTCTTTGAAGGCAAGTGCTTTTTCAAATCATCAGAATACCTCTGTGTTCTCTATTGTCTTGTCTATAGTTGGTCTATTCTTGGGAACTCATTGCTGTAGGCCCTTGCATCTTCCCATTCTATCCTTTACTTTTATCCATAAACTGGTGTCTTACTGTTATGTCAAGTCTTTAAATTTATGGCAAGAGTTCCAAATTCTACTTCTTTAAATGTTTCACTTGTTCCCTCTCAAAGTGATGATTTGATACCTATTCTCTCTTCAGAAACCTCAACAACATTCTGCCCCAGGCAACCTCTGGCCCATTTACTGACCTCCAGATCAGTAAGTCTACTCCCCCTCAGTGTCTACCCTCCTTGTAAGACGAAGAGGAATGTGTGGACTGTCTCTTCTATTACACATCAGCCTCTCTGTGCTCAGGTTCTGTTTTTGTTTAAACTGGTGTGTCTCAAATGGAGGTGATTTTCACCCTGCAGGATATTTGGACCAGTCTGGAGGCATTTTTTGGCTAGGGTTGTGGAGGTGCTGCAGATATGAAGTGAGACAAGCCAGGGATGTTGCTAAATAACCTAAACACATTAGTTTTGGTGTTAAAGTCCTGAGGACTACTTGTCAATCTATGCTGTCAGGGATCTCCTACATGTACCGGCCAGGGCTTCCGGCAGCCTCTCAGGACGAGCATCAGTTCCATGCTCCCTGAGCCCTGTCACGAGTTCCTCATGAGACAAGCATTACCTGGAGAGAATCTGATGGGAAAACAAATGTCACATGGATTAAAATAAATTCCAAAGTATTTTCAGTGTCAGGATAATTCCCAACCTGTAGGTTGGGAATAGTAAATAAATAAAATAATCAGTTCTCCAAACCTACTATGATCAGATCATTGGAGGATATTGTGGTAATTAGACCCTTAGTCATTGTCTATCACATTTCTCTTCTGTATGGCTGTTCCCCGACCTTTACCAAGATTTCATTAATAACTCATTGGTTTGGTTGTTGCAGTGTACATCTTCTCTCTCAACAACTCCCTACTCTCCTCATTAAAAAAATTACAGTGAATCTATATCCCTTTAAGATCTACTTCTTTAAACATAGAGATCACTCGCGAATCATTTCCAGCAACAGAGTCAATATTTGTTGGGCACAAGCACTGCTTCTCCCCACAAGGTTTGTCCTCATCTCTGAATCTGTAACCTCTCCATGATATCACCAACCGTTCTGGGCAGAGCCACACTGACATCTGAGGTAAAGGCACATCAGTAGCCATTTAAATTTGGATAGGTCACTTTTCATGGGTTGCACAGTAATTTTTGGTTTTTAAATTCAACACTAAAAAAATATTTTTCTTAATTACCGAGTTTTAAGCACTTTCTTACATTCTGCATTTGAAGCAAGGGCTGCATTCACCTCCTTGGTAGTTCACACAGGTGATGTGGGTTCCCTTGGCATCCATCCCCAAGAACCTCAGGGAGCAAGCACTGAGGTGGAATCATGTGGAGCTGTAGGTAAGGAGGGATTCTTTGCATAAGTATGGAAATCAGTGGACAAATAAAATGAAGCCAAATTTTTGCCAGCCCCAAACAATTAGTTCAGCTAAAACCATTAAGGAAGCAGAAATTACTGGAGCATGGACTCCTGCCACAGGCCCAAGATGGGAAAGGTAGATTCTGGGCTGTGGCCATCCTAGTCCAAATGCACCTAATGTGATGTATCATTAAAATATAATGAACTATACTCCAAATTTTCTGTATCTTTAATAGATTGATTCTTGTAATATTCCACCTATGCTTTGCGGATAAAAATATTTTTAAAACACTTTTTGGCGTGAATTTGGGTGTGTATTCTGTCATTTGTTTTTAAAGAACCTATGGATCCATTTCTATTTATACAAAGGCCTTCAAGACATTATGAACTGTTCACAAGTGTGTTTGTTTTAATCGGTAAATAATGATGCCAAGCTCTTAGAAATGACATCGAGGACACTGTTAGGCATATTCCCAGAGATGTGCATTCGATGTCTTGCCTCTTCCCTGGCTATTATCAGCTAATTTTGTGGGACTCTATTTGAGACAGGAAATGTCCCTGTATGTATGTAATTTTTACATGGGCAAATTGGGATTCCTCTCTCTCTGCCTTTGGAAGTCAATGGATAGTGAGCCAGCACACTTGGAGTAGCACCAGGAAGCTTGCACACAGGTGGGAAAAGTGAAGATTTGATATTTAATACTTAATGCTTCAGTTCACCACTAACCTTTAATGCACTGCATAGTGTGAACATCTATGAGATGGTTCTGGTGAAAAAGTGTGAGAATGGGAATCATAGGCTCTTCTTAATTGTGGGAGATTGGGAAACAGTCACTTACCCTCTTACCCTGAATTTCCTCATCTGTATGGTGGTACTATAGTATTTCCTTAACATGAAAAGTTTATTTAAAAAGGAAAACTACTAAACATATACAAAATTGACCATTTATCAGGGAAGTTCTTTTCAGGGGTTTGTCTACAAATCTCTCCCAGCTCTCCCATTGCTCATGATTCCACCTGCCCCTATATGATTAAATTATATTGAATGGACTGGAGGTTTGTGTCTCTTTCCAAATGCATGTTTTGAAATCCCAACACCTTAGTGGATGATGTTAGAACATTTGGGAGGTGATGAATAGGATCAGTGACTTTACAGAAGTGACCCTTGAATTCCCTTTTACCCCTTCTGCCCTGTGAGGTCACTGTAGGAGGACAGCCAAGAAAGTGGGTTTTAACCAGGCGTGAAGCTGCCTGTGTAGTCATCTTGGACTTCCCAGCCTCAGAGCTGTGAGAAATAAATTTGTGGTGTTGTGTTTGTAAGCTACTGAGTCAGTGGTATTTTGTTTTAAATACCCAAGGAGACTAAGACAAATGCTCCTCATCTTTTGGCATTATATCATCATTATTTAATCAAAATCCACCAAAAAGAAAGCAGTATTTAGCAGTGTGGGTGGCACCTCCTTTAGCCACAGTTGCACAAATATTGCCTTGGCATCTGTAACAGCCAGACAGCCTCAAGTTAGAACAGTTCTCAAGGGCCTCCCTGCTGCTGAGCTTCCTGTTTGCTCAGCTGTGGCTTTGTTGGCACTGCACTGCAGACCAGCCTCTCCCTCTGCCCAGTCATCCTTCCTTCAGTTCCCCTGGGGCCATGTTCCTGAGAGCAGTACCCTTCTGCATGCCCATCTCTGTCTGTTCCCTGGGAGGACCCAACCTAAAACATCTTACATAATGATTTAAATTAAGCAACTTCATGTCCCACAGCAGGACAGCCACAGAGCAGGACTTGCTGAGGGCAGTGTTTGATGGGATGGGTCTTGAGCTCATGCCCGTGTTGCCCCCAAACACCAAGTGGTGCTGGGAAAGTGGTTCTGGTGGGCTTTGGAAATGTGTTTGGACATTTTTTGTCTTCACAACATATCAAGATGGGGAGAACCCAGGACATTTTACTGGACACTTTCTGGTATGAGAACAGTCCCACAGCACCAAAAACTGTCTGAAACCTCCACTTTTCTAACTTTACTTTGGCTGTTTGTGTTGTGAAAAACCCATATAACTACCTTAGTGTTGAACTAATTCCATTTTGTTTATAAACTGAAAGTTTGTTTTGTGCTGCACTAGTAAGCAATAAATATTTTAAGAATGCATTTATGGATAATTTGGGGAGGCATTGTACTATGCTGTGTTTAGAAAGTTACCAAGAGTTTTTCAACATTTGAAACATTGGTGATAACAATGCTTCACAACCTACATGAATTATCAAAGCAATATATGTTTTATAGTGTGGTAAATCTTGAGTATTTTCTATACAGTGCATAATATTTTATATTATTACACTCTTCATCTCTCTTTTCCAATTAGGACATTATGTTGATATTTTTTTAATTGCACACATAGTTAGGTCATGTTATCTATGGATTTTATCTTATGAATGTAAAGGAATTACAAATTTAAGTAAAAAGAATATCACAATAAAATTCTTTACACTCCCTTGAGGGTCTATTATTAAAAAGACAGAGAATCCAATTTTGGTGTGGATGTGGAGGAACCACAACTCATGAGAACCCTCATGATTTGGGGATGTAAAATGAATTAAACTCTTGGAAAACTGGGTTTCTTATAAAGTAAGCCATACATCTATTCCATGAACTAGTAATGTATTTATGCAAGAGGCATAAAAGTGTATGTCAATGAATAGAGATAGAATATTCAAAGTAGCTTTATTTGTAATTGTCTCAATCTAGAAATTAAGTGAATATCCATCAGCAGGTAAATGGAGAAATTGAGTTATATAGCAGAATGCTGCTCAGCAATAAAAAGGAACAACCTAAAGGTCCACATTAAAATATGGATGAATCTCATCTATCTTAACATTTAGCACAAGATGATTGATGTTGTTTATGTCACTTTTTCAAAGCAAAAAAGCTATTTTATGTTTATTATGGAAATCAAATTGCCTCTAATATATGGGAGATTTCCTGGAAGAGGTACATGAGAACTTTCTGGGTTGATGAAAATGTATGTACTTTATAAAATCTGTCATTTGTTCATTTACCTGTCACAAATATTACAGTATAAAAATTACACCTCAATGTAAAAAAAGAGCATAAGAAGAAGAAAGGAAAGGTATTAAAAATAAAAGATATGGGGACATGATAGGTTTGACAACTGTTTTTCTAGGTACAGAGAAATTCTATGAAGCTCCTGTAAAGTATGAGGAGATCCTAAGACAATCTACTGACAAGAGGAAACCCGGGATAGGGAGGGCTCTTGAGGAGGACCTTGAGAAACTATAGACTTTAGGCAAAGGCATGGTCCATAGTCACCAGCAGTAGTTGCCATTTCATGCCACAGACACCTTTGCTAGAGGCCAAGGTGCAACAGGGACACCTTATTGGAGGGCAACCAAGCTCCAGAAGACAGAACAATGTGTGTGAGCTAGAACGGCCTTCCTCTGCTAATATGTACACACCTAGGTTTCTTCTGTGTTGTTTACCCATTTGGGAACATCTGTTAAAGGCAGAGAGACAGCTCTGACAAGAAAATTTAAATAATCTTAAGTAAATTAAATCAAGTCACTGTTTAACACTGGAGGATGTACATGATCTTCAATTTGTAGGTTTAATATGTTTTTATAATAGTGGAAAGGAGGACTTGAGGAATAGATTGGGTATGCAAACTAGAAAATAATCTCTCTGGTTATTTTTTCTGCACATATGGCTGAGTCATAGAGGGTAACCCCTTTACTGGGTTGTAGGAAAATGAAGGGACATAACATAATCTAAGGTTTGCCTTGAATTTGAAACAATGACAGTGATGCCGGGGTTCTTGTTTGAAGAATGAGCTTCACAAACAGTCAAGGTAGCAGAGCAAGGTACAGGCTTTTATTTGGAGATAAAGTGAAAGGACAGAGCTCCCGGCTCCCGCCAGGAGGGAACAGGAGTCCGTAGAGGTGAGTTGTCTAGGGGGTTTTATAGGCAGTGAGGATTTTTTGAGAACATGAAAAAACTTAGGGGTGTGGACTTGTTAAGTGGCCCCTGAATATTAAAAATTAACATAAGGAATTTCCTGCCTTGATTTCTCTTTGGGACAAGGCTCCTTGGTCCAGGAGCACATCAAAAGGCTGCCTACCCAGGCCCCAAGGTGGGCTGAGGTATTGTCTACTTGCTAAAGAATCTTGCCTGTTGAATTTCCTGGGTGTTAAAATGCAATCTTATCTCTAAGATGGGATTCTTCCTGCCTTTAACCATGCCTACAGCTGGGTCTGCAGGCTAAGTTAGTTGCTCAGTTTGCAAAATCACCTTGTCAGATCTGAAGGAGGAAAGACAGCACATAGGCCTGGGCCTTTTAGTATGCTAAAGTGAATCTTACACATGGTTACAAATGATTAGCATACTAAAACATGTGCTACTCTACTTTATCTGGGGAACATTAACTGATCTCACTGAAGAATGATTCTAGAGCTCAATATTTAACATAGAGTTTTAGAAGGGGGGTTTCCTTGCATGTAGTTACATTGCTCTGACTGCAAATATCCTGCCCTGCCCCCCTCCGGAGGCCCTCACCCTACTCTGACTACACCCATGGTCCCTGTCTCAACAGGAGGCATTTCTAGGGAACAAATCCATTAACTAATGAATAAGCATAAAGAATATTCTTTGAAATATTCCTGCAAATATGGAAACCATGGAAGTCCTGCCATTATACGTCAAGAGTATTAATCCTTAACTCTCTTGAAAAGACTACTGCTTGTGGTGGAGCAAGTAAGAAAATTTTCTTTTCTTTAAATTATTCCTGATATTTATGATTAAAAATAAACAAAAGAAGCCCATGCCCAAGCCAACCTGACATGGTTTTGAATGATAAAAATGAGATTAATGAGAATTGCATCCTAAATTACTGTAACATAAAAATACATTATTGCCTTTTCATAAAAAATTAATTGTTCATAATACTAAGCACAGGTTGTATTCCTGAGACTGTTTATACCAGTGTATATATAAAAGCTAATAATCAAAATATGTCTTCTGACATTGAAAAGACTTGATCACTATCATTCAAATTGAAATTTTCTTGAAAATGCTGTGTTCATAAGTGCCATCTAGGGGTTAAAGACTCTATTGCATTTCTAGTCTCCAGTACTGCTCTGCATCTGTGACTAGCTCCAGGGACCAAAGAGCCCAAATAGAAAACAAACAAAATCCAGGAAAACTTATCCCTGGCCCTGGCCACCTCTTCCTGTTTTGTCTCACTTCAATCTGTTGTTATCTTCAGCTTGCTTGTAGGGCTTTTGTATTTTCCCAGAATTTACAGATGTTGGAAAGCTGGGCTGAAGGAGCTTACACTGGCAAAATTGAATTGGAACTTGAGTGAGAGAGTTTGGGTACTAGAATGTGTACGTCTTTGAGCTTTAAGTTCATCCAGACTGGACTGACCTATGACAAAATGCTGACCTCCAGGTATGATGCTCCCACTCTTCTAGAATGAGAAATACTTTTCACAGAAAAACAAATTATTGTTCCTTGGCATGTGGCCTTAGGTTAATGGCCTAATTTTTCCTCTGTTCCTGCTTTTTTTATTTGACAATTGTACTGCATTTTAATCTTATCACAGTTCCAATTTAGACAAAAATTCAGAGAAAAGAGATCCCTTATTTTCAATCTCTCAATCACCCCTCCCCATCAAAATGAGAGAAATATGGAGTGACATCAGCCCCTTGGCAGCATGAGCCATTCCTTTGTCCCTCCCCTTGGAGTTATAACTGATTGGTTATCCATAACCAAGCAAAAATGCCTCTGCCCAGCACAACAGGATTTATATCCATCCATGTGTGAATCTGAGAGTGAGTGGACTGGAAATTGGGTAGCCAGTGGAGCCAAGGGGGTCTTAGTGGTAAGAAGTAGCAGAGTCAGTGGTGGCTACTAGAGTAGACGTGGTAAGTGAAAGTACACCTGGTTTCTCAGGCTGCAGCTGGAGGGATCTGTAGCTCCTCAGCAGCACCTGGATTTCTGAAGAGGTAATTAAGGGACTAGGAGATGGAAAGGAAGAGGACAGACAAAAGGAATTGAAGGAGAAAGTTTCCTGCTGTCTGTCTGTCTGGGAATTTCAGCAAGACATGAACCCATGCACCTCTGGGACTGCCCTCCGAGAAGTATGATTTGTCTAAGCCCCAGGTGGTAAGACCACACTCCACACTACTCTGCCACCAACTTTTTTTTCACACCATGTGTTCTAGCTCACTGCCAACTATAGGAACCAGTCACCTTCCGTGAGAGAAACCAGAAACTTGTGCTAGACAGCCCCACTCTGGAACAAGAGAAAAGTTACTAATTTCCAACCCGCAGAACAATTAGAATCAAATTAAATAGTCTTCTCTAACTAAAAAAGATGTTTACTGCTTTAAATAGGACAGCAGGGGCACATTTCATCAAATACTATGAAAAATCCTGGTGATAAGGTATCACAAAAGAAAATGAGAATTCCCTAGCAACAGAACTCAAAAACATGGGAAATCATGACCTAACTGATAAGGAATTCAAAATAGCTGTTACACAATTCTCAGTGATCCAAAATAAAACTCAGAAAGGCAATTCAATGACCAGGTATAAAATTCGTGACCAGAAGGAGTACTTGTCCAGTGAAATCGAAATTATAAAATGAGCCAAACAGTACTTCTTTAGCTGAGGAACTCAATATCAAAATGAAGAATGCATTAGAAATGATTGGAAATAAAGCAGAACACATGGAGGAGAGAACAAGTGATTGGAGGCTGGGAATTTAAAGATGACTCAGGTGAAAGAAGAGAGAGAACTGAGATTTTTAAGAAGTGAAAAACTTTATGAGAATTACAAGACTCTATTAGGAAAGGTGATGTACGAATGATTTGTAAACAAGAAGGAGAAGAAAGGGGGTTAGGGTACAGAATACTTTTAAAGAAGAAATACCTGACAACCTCTCACACCTGGGTAAAGAACTGGCTATATACGCCCATAAGGCTGATAGAACTCCTTATTTTCTCAATGCAAATTTATTTTCCAAGATGTGTTATAATGAAATTGTCAATTGTCGGTGAGAAAGAACTTTAAAGGTAGCAAGAAGGAAATAGAAAATAGCCTGCAAAGGATCAGCAGATTTAGGCCATCAGGAGATTTTTCAGTAGAAGCAGTACAGGCCAGTTGGAAGTGAATGGTATGTACTCCATATGTTGAACATAACAATTGCCAGCTCTGAACACTCTGGCAAAGTTACCATTCAGGTAATAAGGAAAATTAATATCATTAAATTATCCATACTAGCTACAGACTCAATACAATTCTCATGAAAATACCAAAGACATTCTTCACAGAAATCAAAGACATGATACTAAAATCTGGGTGTCAGTAGTTTGACTTTGATATGCCCAGGTGTAGATTATTCACGAATTTCATGAATGAGTGTAATAGTGTTTTTAATAGAATTTCCAAACCTTAGGGCCATCATTTTTTGAAATTTTTATCTGCCCCTGTTTTCTGCTCCCATTGTTACAACTATGTTGCTACACTTGATATTTTCCTCAGGTCTCTGATGCTCTTTTCATTTTTTTTCATTCTTTTGTCTTTCTGTTCTTCAGATTGGATAATCTCTATTGATCTATCTTCATGCTTCCTGAGTCTTGTTCTGCCAGATCACATTTGCCCTTGAGATCTTCCAGTGACTCTATAGAACATATTTTCAATGGTTTCTTTGCTAAGCCTAGTATCTGAGCCCATTAAGAAAAATCTTTTTGAAGAATACTTTTTTCCTGCATACATCTCACTCTTTCCTATTGTTGCCATACAGTAAGTACATCTTGTTGAATACTAGGTATTTAGGTAACACATGATTGCTTTTCTGCATTCTGATCTTCTCCAGAAGGTGGTGGTTGTTTCAGTTTTTTTTGTTTGTTTGTTTGTTTTAATTGTTTATTGTAGAGAATTACTAGACCTAATTTACTCTATGGAGGCCATTTTTTTTCAGCACTCTGCAGACTTTCATGTTTCCACTTAGAATTTTCTTTTAAATTTGTATTTTATAGTTAAATTTGGACCAGTATAACTTAGCTCTCTAGTGTAGGTTAGAGATTATGGTAAAACACCTTAACCATGTAAGTTTTCTGATATTATTTGTACACTTATAAACTTGTCAGATAATTACAAATTTCAACAAGCTGGAAGAAATTAATATTGTCAAAATGGCCAACCTGCCTAAAGCAATCTACAGATTCAATACAATCAAAATACAGACAGCATTCTTCAACAAACTGGAACAAATAGTTCTAAAATTCATATGGAACCACAAAAGACCCCAAATAGCCAAAACAATCCTGAGAAGGAAGAATAAAGCTGGAGGGATTATGCTTCCCGACTTCGAGCTCTACTACAAAGGCACAGTAATTAAGACAATTTGGTACTGGCACAAGAACAGATCCGTAGAGAGTCCAGATATTAACCCAAGCATATATGGTCAACTAATATATGATAAAGGAGCTATGGATATACAATGGGGAAATGACAGTCTCTTCAACACGTGGTATTGGCAAAACTGGACAGCTGCATGTAAGAGATGGGATTACTGTCTAACTCCATACACGAAAGTAAACTCGAAATGGATCAAAGACCTGAATGTAAGTCATAAAACCATAAAACTCTTAAAAGAAAACATAGGCAAAACTCTCTTGAATATAAACATTAGCAACTTTTTCATGAACGTATCTCCTTGGGTATGGGAAGCAAAAGCAAAAATGAATAAGTGGGACCATAGCAAACTAAAAAACTTCTGTACAGCAAAGGACACCATCAATAGAACAAAAAGGCATCCAACAGTATGGCAGAATATATTCATAAATGACATATCCGACAAGGGGTTGACATCCAAAATATATAAAGAGCTCATGCGCCTTAACAAACAAAAAGCAAATAATCCAATTAAAAAATGGGTAGAGGATCTGAACAGACACATCTCCAAAGAAGAAATTCAGATTGCTAACAGACACATGAAAAGATGCTTCACATTGCTAATCATCAGAGAAATGCAAATTAAAACCACAATGAGATATCACCTCACACCAGTAAGGATGGTCAACATCCAAAAGGCAAACAAAACAAATGTTGGCAAGGATGTGGAGAAAGGAGAACCCTCCTACACTCCTGATGGGAATGTAAATTAGTTCAAGCATTGTGGAAAGCAGTATGGAGGTTCATCAAAATGCTCAAAACAGACTTACCATTTGACCCAGAAATTCCACTCCTAGGAATTTACCCTGAG
Source organism: Manis javanica (assembly GCF_040802235.1). Taxonomy (NCBI): domain Eukaryota; kingdom Metazoa; phylum Chordata; class Mammalia; order Pholidota; family Manidae; genus Manis; species Manis javanica. The sequence goes on from NC_133168.1 coordinate 36,747,802, forward strand.
AATGCAGCAATCAAGTTTGAAAAAGATAGATGCACCCCTATGTTTATCACAGCACTATATACAATAGCCAAGAATTGGAAGCAACCTAAATGTCCATCGATAGATGAATGGATAAAGAAGATGTGGTACATATACACAATGGAATACTACTCAGCCATAAGAAGAGGGCAAATCCTACCATTTGCAGCAACATGGATGAAGCTGGAGGGTATTATGCTCAGTGAAATAAGCCAAGCGGAGAAAGAGAAATACCAAATGATTTCACTCATCTGTGGAGTATAAGAACAAAGGAAAAACTGAAGGAACAAAACAGCAGCGGAATTACAGAAACCAAAAATGGACTAACAGGTACCAAAGGGAAAGGGGCTGGGGAGGATGGGTGGGTAGGGAGAGATAAGGGGGGGAAGAAGAAAGGGGGTATTAAGATTAGCATGCATGGGGGGGTGGGAGAAAGGGGAGGGCTGTACAACACAGAGAAGACAAGTAGTGATTCTACAATATTTTGCTATGTTGATGGACAAGCACTGTAAAGGGGTTTATAGGGGGAGACCTGGTATAGGGGAGAGCCTAGTAAAGCCATGAAAAAAGAATATTCTTCATGTAAGTGTAGATTAATGAGAACAAAAAAAAAAGAAAAGAAAAAAAAGGGGGATTACTCCCTGATAGGATAAAACTAACTATAAATCAACAATTAATGCATGCTTTAAATATCCTTAATTTTGATCACTTAAAGGGTGTCAGATGATCAGCTATGGAGGTATATTTTTCTGATAATATTCCTTTCTCTTAGAAAAAAAAAGCAGTTCCTGTGCGGTGACCTCCAATGAGTTCTACACAATGGTATAAAGGGCATATCAAAGTGTAGGTAAAGGGTCTGTTTGTATTTATACAGAGGATCAAAGCCTAATTTGGCTACCCAGAAAATGAACTAAGATACGATATGAAGAAGAACTTCCAACATCAGCACTCTCTGGAAGACTCATACCAGAAGATGATCATCAAAAAACCTCAAGAAATAGCCAAGCGCTGCTACAGCTATAGCTGCATTCATCCCACCGGTTCCGGGACTTGCCATGGGAATGAAGAAGGGGATATCTATGCTGGCCTGTGCATACAGTAAAATAACAAATTTGACTGGATCTATACTGTTGGAACTCAACCAAGAATTAGGAGAAGTGCAAGTTGTAACACTCCAAAATCTTACAACTACAGACTATCTACTATTAAAAGAACATATGGGATGTGAACAGTCCCCAGGAATGGGTTGTTTTAATTTGTCTGATTTCTCTCAGACTGTTCAAGTACAGTTGGACAATATCCATCATATCATAGATAAGTTTTCACTAATGTCTAAGGTGCCTAACTGGTTTTCTTGGTTTCACTAGAGATAGCTGGTAATTATAGGTCTGCTTTGGTTATGTAACTGTACTCCTATTATGTTAATGTGTGTGTGCAATTTAATTAGTAGTTTAAAACCTATACATGCTGAAGTTACTCTACAAGAAGATATGTCGAAGAAATAAACAAACTTCCCATGTTTTCTTCTGCCTGCTACTTCCATAGCTTTTCTTCTTCCTTCCTAATTACAACCCTTAAATAGAATTCGTGCCTCATATCGAATTTACCAAGTGTCATAATTCCTCCAAGTGGTAAAGATACCTCAAGACAAATACTGGGCATTGAAGCCACAGGGCATAAATATGCAAAGAAGTAAAAAGCTAACCTTTTCAAACAATATGGCTTCTCTCTCACTTACCAATTTACATTTCCCTGTATGGCCCTGGAAGATGACTGGCTAGCCAGAGACAGGTAAGATTCCTCAAGGGAGGAACAACCTAAGACAGGCACAGTCACAGGGGGGCCATCAGGTGAGAAATTGGGGATCAACAGAGGTGAAGCTTAGAACCTCCCCCGCCCCTGTTCTGAGAGAAATCTTCTGCATCTGTGGATGTTTTATTGCCCTTGTCTAGCTTGGATTAACACATAGTCTACAGGCACACACCTGATCATATACATTTGCTCTTTTATAACACTAAACTATGTTTTCTGCCTTTATCTTGCATATCTACCTACCACTTCAGCATTTTATTAAAAATAATAATAATAAAGAGAGAAATGTGGTATACACATATAAATCAAGTATAAAAATTGAATGAATATTCATATTTGAACTGATTGTTTATAGTTCATAATACGTGATCAAAACCAAAAGTTTCTGTGATGACTGCCCTTATACTGTTCACCATGTAACTTATTCACTATGTAAGAATTTGTTCTCCATGTAAGAACTTGTTCATTATGCTTCAGAAGATTGGAGTCTGACGAAAATGAGGCTTGGGGTGGATTAATGATTGTTCATTGAGCATTGACCCCCCTATATAGAATTTTATTGTGGTTAATAACCATTTGATGAATAAATATGAGAGATGCCCTCTCAAAAAAAAAAAAAAGAAAATAATCCAATTAAAAAATGGGTGGAGGATCTGAACAGACACATCTCCAAAGAAGAAATTCAGATTGCCAACAGACACATGAAAAGATGCTCCACATTACTAATCATCAGAGAAATGCAAATTAAAACCACAATGAGATATCACCTCACACCAGTAAGGATGGTCAACATCCAAAAGACAAACAAAACAAATGTTGGCAAGGATGTGGAGAAAGGAGAACCCTCCTACACTGCTGATGGGAATGTAAATTAGTTCAAGCATTGTGGAAAGCAGTATGGAGGTTCCTCAAAAACTCAAAATAGAAATACCATTTGACCCAGGAATTCCACTCCTAGGAATTTACTGAAAGAAAGCAAGATCTCAGATTCAAAAAGACATATGCACCCCTATGCTTATCACAGCACTATTTAAAATAGCCAAGATATGGAAGCAATCTATATGTCCATCAGTAGATAAATGGATAAGGAAGATGTGGTACATATACACAATGGATATTATTCACCCATAAGAAGAAAACCTACCATTTGCAACAACATGGATGGAGCTTGAGGGTATTATGCTCAGTGAAATAAGCAGGCAGAAAAAGACAAGTATTATATGATTTCACTCCTTTAGGGAGTATAGCAATGAAGAAGAACTGAAGTAACAAAACAGCAGTAGACTCCAAGAAGGGACAAGCTAGTGGCTACCAAATGGGAGAGATGGTGGATGGTAGGGTGGGGAGGGAGGGAGAAGCGATTGACAGACTTTATGATTGATACACATGGTGTTGGGCAAGTTACAGGGAAGACAGTGTAGCACAAAGAAGACAAATAGTGACTCTGAGTTATCTTACTACACTGATAGACAGTGACTGCAATAGGGTGTGGGGGGGACTAGATAATGTGGGTGATTGTAGTTACTACCATGTTTTTCATGTGAAACTTTTATAAGAGTGTATATCAATGATATCTTAATTAAATAATAATAATTACTAGTACAGTTATTTTACATTATATGCCATATGTGGCCTGTTTTGTATTTGCTGGGATTCCTCAGTTTCTGGTCAAAATAGGAACCCCCTTATTGTGTTAGCATGTAACTATGGAATTTTTTTCTATTTTACTTTTCAGTAATTCCTAAGTTCTTGAGCAAATGAAGAAGTCACAACATGTGATCAATTTACTATCTTGAAATAGAAGCCTAGGCAATTACAAAACATATGGTCTTTTTTCATGTTAAAGAGCACAATAGTTACATGACCAAATGAGTGAATCTTTTGTTTTAAGGCTTTCTGATTTTTTGTTTATCTTAGGAGGGTTGTCCCTGCAAATATTTCATGTACTCATATATCATAGTGAGATCAATTGATCTAGGTAATATTCGTATGTTGTAAGAAAACTATTTTTTTCTAATAGATAACAAATTGCCCCAAATTATTTGAGTAATCCATCATTTTCTTACTTATTAAAATAGACATTATCATGTTCTAAATGTTAGACAGAAAGATAGATATGAGCAAAACAAAAAGAAGGTGGAGTCCACCAAGAACTCAGGGAGTTGGTCAGATTAAGCCAGAGAGCCAGAAAGGACTCAATGCATTAATGCCATTTGCAATGAATTCAATCCATATGCTCTGAATCTAGGCTGACTTTGAGACTTGCTCTAGCTAATGCAGGTGAGATAAAGCAGAGACAAGGGACAAGCATCATGATTAATTTTCCTTAAAATGCTGAAATGTGAAGTGCATAGTAGGAACAATAAGGACTTATAAGGCTAACAGTAGAGAATTGGGGAATTAGGTTCCTAACATATTCTTTCGTAATCAGCCAATGACTTATTCTGAAGTAGGTCAAGCAGTCTTAACTGATGGGTTCCTGGGGCTTAAGAGTAGCCACTACCTTGGAGAAAAACAAAAAATGTGTCCTGTGAAATTACCTAGAGTACTAGCTCTAAGCAATGACACATTTTCTCTCACCAGAGACAGACACCATGAAACCACCTAACAAGCCTATGCCCCCTGACCCTTTACCTTTATCCCATTCCTAAAACTCCTTAAAAGACAGAATCCCAGCTTTTGGGTGTGCCTACGGCTCTCTGAGGTTGCCTGCACTTGCTGCCCTTCGAGTGTGTCACTCTCTCTGTCCTACTCCAGATAAATAGGGACCAGCTACTGAGAGCTCGGATTTGGGCTTGCAAGTTCCTGCCACGTGGGTGACCCCAACAGAACTGCAGCTATATAGTCATACTTCTTAGTAACCATCCTAAAAGTCTTTTTTTCTTTTTTTGCCTTTAAGAAGTTCTCAGAATGTAAACTCACTTCATCCAGTGCTCTGTGGCTCCGCCAAATCCTGAAGTAGTAGGCACTTAGTTCCTCTGACATACAGATTAAAGCAGACACTGGATGCCAAGTGACACTGGCTTTAGAGGTTGGCAATGGATTATGCCCTATGCATAGAAGCAGTTTAATGAGCTTCCCTTTCCTTCCTCCTTTTTTCCTTCCTCTCTTTATTCAAGTAAACCAGGCTTTATCTATCTTGACTTTAGTGTACTCCACCTTTAGAATGTAATCAAACAAACTTGCCTTTTTCTACCTTCATTGTAGCCCGCTCCTCCTTTGGATTGCATCTGAATAAAACTTACATTCTGCTTCAGACTGTGTCTCTGCTCTTCAATTCTTTGTTGCAGCAGAGACAAGAACCAAGGAGAACAAACTCAGTATCCCAACATATATATGTGTGCATGCATATGGTGTGTGGTATAAAATGACATATTTTTTCTTTTCATATGCTTTTCTCTTTCAAATCATGATATTTAGATTTTTATAATAAAGTCATAAACTGTCAAAAAAAATCTTTGGTATTATGCTAAATATTGCTTTATACTTAAAGGTAATTTAAAACTTAAGCCATTATAAATTGAGTATTCCCATTCAGAAACATTTTTCAATCACCATTTATTTGTATTTTTTCAGGTCATTTGGTAAAGATACCTGGTCCTTATAAAAGCCTGGCTCATTTTTTGTTCAGTTTACTCCTTAGCACATATATAATATTTGTAGTTATGGCAAGTAGGAAATTTTATCAGTTGTACTTTCTAACTGATATTGCTGCTCATAGATTTTTGCCTGCTCATCCATAATCTAGGATTCCGATATAAATCTGGCTGAGTGGTAATCAATGCAGTTAGTCTGAGGCTGGCAGCAGTCTGGAGGCTGCCACCACCACCCACCAGATTCTGCAGACCCATTGGTAGATCTCTGCTGATTGGTGCCTGTTTAAGGTGGCTGGCTGCCTCACTTATTTGCATGTGCTCAAAGCTCACATTTCCTAAGAAATACACAAATTCTTTCATCACTGCTTCTTTAAACAAGGAAACAAAGGGCCCTGATTCTTGCACTGGATGAGGATTTCTCAATCTGAATGACTCTTCTTGGTGCAGCACCTCCTCCTTTCTGAACTCATAACTTCCACAGGTGTGCACTGAGGAGGTGACATTTGTCTGGAGAGAAACATGTTCTCCCAACCTATCTCCTCATTTATTCTAAAAAAGAAAAGGTTTAGGTGAGTAGTGAGAAGGAAATCTTCTACTTTAAAAAGAATAAATATGGAGACCTTCTGTGTACAAGAGATTGGCTTTAGAATTTTATGTGAATTATCTCCATGATTATTAATAAAAACCTGTGATGGTGGTGCTATGTCATAACTGATAAAACAGGAAGAGGTATAGAGAAATAAATAAACCCCCAAGGGCAAATATGTAGGAAGTGTTAGCACTATGATTCAAACTGTGCCATGTCTGACTGTACAACTGAAAAATCTTAAATATTCTTCTCTTAGCTTTTAGTTCCCAATTGCTTATTGTTTTGTTTGGAACTGACTTGCCATTTTGTTATGATTAAAGTCTACTTCTGGTTAATCCTCATTCCACTGAGAGTCCACTAGATCTTTCTCCTCAGCTCTTAAAGTGGAAGTTCTTTGCAGAGGTGTTGATTTTAGTTCTCTACTCTCCTGCACTTGAGTGTCAGACTCTGGCCTAAGACTACAACTGGCAAAGAGCCCAGGAAAGAAAACCAAGGATCATTCACCTAAGAAAAAAACTCTTTCCTCTCTGGAACTGGAGTTAATCTAGTACTTACTATTTACAGAAAGCTAAGGTTTTGAAACATATAATTTGGACTTTATCTGTTCTTTTATTGATTTTTGCCAAGGGAATATTGGCCTCTCATGACCTTTATATGTACTGACTGCACATGACAGCAAATCTTAACAATGAGATTGCTCATGATGATTTGTATTAAAGTTTTTTTGCCATAACTATTTATCTACTGCTATAATTGACCAAGTGTGGTGGGCACCCTCCAATCCTGAAGAGTTCTGGTTGTCTAAATTTTCTACTGTAGCAATAAAAGTCATGTGATATTTGTGGTAGGAATTTCATTCCTGGTACATTTAAACTTCAAATACATTTGCAGGGACCATGGCCCTTACGTGACTACAACTACAAAGTAACTTAGGTAGTTCAAGAGCATGACCCTACTGATGACACAAGTATTGTATCCAGTGATTCCCAAAGGTGTGATACACTTTGTCATATAACAATCACTTCTCTGAACATTTTCTATTGTAGTGCTTCAGTTGCCTTATTACCATAAAAAGCACTTTCTATGTTATTTTATTGAATTATTATATATTCTAGGAACAGAGCTCAACTAATGAACCTAAATTCATCTGTGGAAAACCAAGATTTCTGATACATAATCTGAAATAATGTTATATTATAGCCCCTTTGATTAAGTAGATGCTCCTGTCTACATGAGATCATATTTTTTTCTGTTTTTTTTTTTTTAATGAATCTGTAGCCGAACATTACTTCTGCAAATGACCAAGTTGATGCAAAGACTTTATTAAAACAAGATACATGTTTACTGTGACAGCACTCTTTTGGACTTTTAGTGTATAGAAATTTCCTGGTTTGTGTGTTAAAAATACATATTTCAAGGCCCCACTTCAGAGAACTTCTGATTTTGTAAGTTGTGCATGAGGTTCAGAAACCTGAGATTTTTGGTTAGACAATAATCGCACTTCAAGGGATTTTATCTGTGATTTCCTTGAACTGTATTAATCAGAGTCATTATTGAAAGTGTGTGATGTGTATGTGGGTGTTATAAATGTGTGCATCTATGTTTCTATCTGTTGAAGAAACCATTTTACCCAGATTATTTTTAAAAGTTTAACAGTGATCTATAAACAGGTTCTAAGACTGTTAAATTTTCTTATCTCCTTATCTGAAACACACTGAAATACAGATATTTTGTTTGCTCCAGGAAATGGAATTGTGATTGATGGTTTAACTTATGCATGGACAGTTTTTATAGCATATTTATTTCTTATATTGATACTGATTTTTCAGAATGAGTTTGTATTTCTGGCCAGAAAAAGCACTCATGTTGAAATATGAAGAGCAGCTTACTCTATGATCAGTACCTCAATATATACAGTTTTAAAAAATAAATCAAAATGACACTCTAGGTGAAATAAATCAACATTGAAAACCCAGAATCCAATTATTATTTTTTATTTCAATGATTAATGCAGGGGTGTTCCCATTGTAGATTGATTATCATGTACATTTATTGTTTATAAACTTGGATAATTTATTTTACTTGAAAATTTAAACAAACTTTTTAAAAAGAGAGGCAGAATATGAGACAAGAGAAAGGGCATTGTATCCAAAAATATGAGTTTAAGCCTTAAAATCCTGAGGATTCTCCCTGAATCTATGTTGCAAGGATCTCTTAAGTGAGCCGGCTAGGGTTTCCTGCCTACCTCTCCCATAAAGGGGCAAGTCCAAGTCCATTCACCATCAGCCCTGTCATGAGTTGCCCAGTGAGACAAGGATTACCTGGACAGAATCTGATGGGGAACCAAGCACCACCTGGAATAAATAAGATCCAGAGAATTTTCAGTGCCAGGATAATTCCTACAGGTTAGTAGTAGTAAATGAATAAAATAATCAATTCTCCCTTCCTAACAAGATCAGATGATCTGAGAATATTATGATAATTAGGACTTAGTCATGACTATCAACATTTGTGTTCTGTATGATTGCTCCTCTAATTTTACCAAGAGTTCATTAATAACTCTCTCATAGTTGTTTTTTTGCACTGCACAGCCTCTCTCTCAACAACTCCCTCTTCCCATCATTAAAAAATTAGAGTGACTCCAATTCCCCTTAAGATTTTCTTCTTTAAACACACAGGTCATTTGAGAGCCCTTTCAGCCACATAGTCAGTGTTTGAGGACCCGAACTCCACTTCACCCCATGTGGTTTGGCCCACTTGTATCTAAATCCATAATTCCCTGTGAAATGGTCAGTCAGAACTGTTTTTTCTTCATTAAACTTTCCAATCAATTAATTTCAAAATACTTGTAGTGATTTCTTAAGTAGATTGTCAACTCAATCTTTTTCATGGTGTAAAGGAAAAGAAAGATTTATACACAGTAATTTTTCAAAAAAATGTTAATCTTCTACTTAGTCAATAAGACAAATCATTGCACTTGTCTTCTTACTTTAAGAATAAAGGTTCTCATTTTTCTATTGATTTTTGCAAGTACTTCAAGATGGACAGGAATGTCACACTTGAAGATACAGCTAATTAAAGTTTTCTTGGGTGAGACTAGTATTTATTCTCATCACTGTATCCAATTATTGGTTTTTCCCTTGTATGACACAAACGAGTGGCAGATATAATAAACCAAGCCACCATTAAGAAGACATAAAGTTTGTGATAGAAGGTTATCAACTTAACATTTCTGTGTTAGTGAGAATCCTCAGCTGGACAGGATTCTACTCCACCATTACATTCCACCTGCTTTTGAGGACAGACAGGAGAGTAATTTACCTGAACTGTAGAGCTTCTATAGAGACAATATTATAGTAAAAATGGTTGGTAAATCTAAATTGCATATCAGATGAACTTTCTCTGGGCTCTTTATAAAACATCATTATTGGGGGATTACTTATATTCTAAACAATTCACCCACAGCCTGAGTGCAATTCAATGATATTTAGTAATTTACAAGATTGGGCAACCATCACCACAATTCAGTTTTAGAACAATTCCAATAACTCTCCAAAGTCCCTTGTGTTTAATCCCTACTCCCATGCCCAGGCTCAGCACATATTAAGCCAAATCCTGTCTCTGAAGGGTTTTCTTGGACATTGAAGTTCATCCATGTTGTAGCATGTATTAATCTCTCTTCACTTTAATTTCTGAATAATATTCCATTGCATGGATATACCATCTTTTGTTTATTCACAAATCTATAGACTTTTGAATTGTTTCAACTTCATATGTTGAAATCCTAATCCCCTAGTAGATGATGTTCAAGGAGGGGCCATTGGGAGGTGAGGAATGGGATTAGTTCCCTTTGCCATTCTTAGCTGTGAAAAAGTCCTTAAATCTCCATTGCCCCACCTGACATGGAGATCATAGTGAGAGGACAGCCAGGAAGTGGATTCTTGCTAGACATGAATTTGCTGGTGTCATAATCGTGGACTTACCAGTTTAGGAACTGTGATAAATAAATTTCGATTGTTTATAAATCATGCAGTATATGGTGGTGTTTTTATAATAGCCAAACAAGACAAAGGAAAACACTCCTCTGTCATACTTACTCATAATTTCATCAAAAAATCTAATCCAGGAAAAGAAAAAATACTATCATTGCAGGTCCACCTCCTTTAGTTACACTTGCATAAACGATTCCATGTATTTGCTTCTGTAACAGCTGGCAGCCTCAAGTTAGGAAGTTGTGAAGGGCATTCCAGCCCCTGAGATCCCTGTCTGACAAGCTGTGGGATTGGTGGGACTGCACCACAGACCAGCTCTCCCTCTGCTCAGTCATGCTTCCTTCAGTCCCTCACGGCCCTTGTCCCTGAGAGCCCCTACCGGTCTGCATGCTCATCTCAGTGGGTTTCCCTGAAGAAATTTATCTTTCACATCTCATATAATGTTTTGACAGTAATAGGACAGAACTGGCTGAGGGTCATGTCTGGTGGAGCAGGTCTGATCTCATGCCTTTGACTCACAGACCCCAAGGAGTGCTGAGAAAATGGTTCTGGTGAGCTTTGGAAACTATGTGGTTGACACAACACATCAGGGTAGTTGGAATTCAGGGATCTTAGACATTTTCCGGTTTGAGGACAGTCTGACAACACACAAAGCTCTTCTGTATCCTGCTCAAATTTCTAATGTTCCCTTTGCCATTCATGGCTGTGAAAAACTTGTATAACTACCTCAGTGAACTAATTCCATTTTGCATATATAATCAAAGTTTGTTTTGCACAATTTTAATAAGCACTGAATGTTGTGAGAATGCAAATGCCATGTTAACTGATGAAGGGTTATACTTTGTTGTGTTCAGAGCCTTACTGATAGCTTTTTCCCATTTAAAAAATAACATTGTTGATAACACTGTCTCATAACACAGGTAAATTTCCAAAGCATAATTTCCATTGTTTGTATTTACAGTTGTTGCACTTACGTCATTCTGTTTATAGTGTCAATGATTTGATCATTTGATTATGCCTTATGGTTTAGTGCTATTTGTGTATTTCAAACAAAAACACATATTATTTTACTTTTCCACTGACCTATATTTATCCATTATAATTGGGACATGACATTCTTTTTGTTTTCAAATTTCTTATGAGTTAAGTCCTGTTCTAAGGATTTGTCTTTGGTAAGTAAAAGCATTGCAATTTATTGAAAATAAAAGGTAAATCACAATTATTAAATAAAGAATTAAGGTGTTAAGGTATTTTAACTCAATAGAATGATTAAAATTAAAATGACTCCCAATCCCAAGTTTGGTGAGGAAGTGGAGCAACTGATATTCATTCAGCTGATGCTGAAAATGACAAATGGTAGAAGCACTTTGGAAAACTGGAACATTTCTTACAAAGAAAACGATACAACTATTCTATGACTCAGTGATTTTATTGCTAGGTAGCCAAGGAAGAGCTATAAAGACAGGTATAACAAAATCTCCTACAAATATTCATAGCAAAAAATATTCAAAGTAAAATATATTCATAATTTTATCAAATTGGAAGTCACCTAAATGTGCACCAACAGACACATAGACAAATTGTGTTTTATTTACACAATAGAATGCTACTCAGCAATAAAGAAGAATCAGCTACAGATCCATGTTAGGACATGAATGAGTCTCAAGAATTTTATTATATCAAAAGATGATTGATGCCATTTATTTCATTTTAGAACCAGGAATGTAATCTATGTTAAGAGAAAAAACAATGGTTGCCCCTGAGGTATGAGAAATTTCCTAGAAAAGGTTACATGGGAACTTTATTGGTAGAAAGAAATTTTAGGGAATCAATCAACCATACAGTCAACATTCATTTTCATAGTGTGTAATTCATACATCAACTGAAGTGAAGAGTATTGTGAAAAAAATGGAAAAATCAGTAACAAATATATGGGTGTATGGTAGAATTGAGAACTTTTCTCCAGACAAAAAGAAATTTTATGAAACTTCTGAAAAGGATAAAGAATTGCTAAGAGAATCTACTCACAAGATGAGACCTGAGGTAGGTATAAGGAGGCCCGTGAGTAGGAAAAACTAAGCCCATGGGCAATGCAAAGTCTATAGTCACTAGCACGACCTGTCAGGTTCATGCAACACACACTTATGCTAGAGGCTCAGGTGCACCAGGAGAAACACTGGTGCAGAACTTAAACTCAAGAGGGCAGAACATAGGCCCTCCTTGGAAATATACCCAATATCATTTCCGACCCCAATGTTACAAAACTAGAAAAGAACAAGAGGGAGGAGGGATTAAAGATGGTGGTGTGAGAGGAGAGACAGAGGCTTCCTCCTAAAACTGGATACAATTAGAAAATGTAACTGGCCCAACTAAACCTGAGAGAGCAACAGGAAAGAGGATGGCATCAGACTGCACACACCTGGAGAAAAGAGCAGACCTCAGCAAACGGGGTAACGTACCAGAGCTGTGGCTCCATGGGACCCGAGCCCTTCCCCCACCCCAGCTCACCGGCGGGAGGAAGACAAACGGAGCAGGAAGGGAGTGGAAGGGTTGGAACTGCTGAATACCTAGCTCTGGAGATCTGCACTGGGAGCACAAACCTACATCTCATGGTGCTTTAATGTGACTCACATGACTATTCAGTAGGAAAGTTAATACAGGCAGAGTTCCTGGGGAGACTGGAATTCCGGCTGCTTGTGGAAAGCAGTGATCCATATCTGGCTGCTCTGGGACAAAAACTTATACCTGTGTGACTGGCCCACTGGTTCAGGCAGTGGAGACAGGCACAGCAGCCAGGATGTGGGGAACACCTCTTTCCTACCCCCAGGCACCAGTACCACTCCCCTGCGACCCCTGACATTGCTTCAGGTGCTCAGCTGCTCCAGAATAGAGCTTCTGGACACTAGAGGGCACCATATACAAACATGAAATGCCAAAGGAACCTTGTCCAGAGTAAAATTGTTAATACAACTCCCAAGAAAGATTTAAATGATATGGACCTCATGACTCTTCCTGAAAGGGAGTTCAAAATAAAAGTCATCAACATCCTAATGGAGGTATGGAAAGACATCCAAGAACTCAGGAATGAATTCAGGTCAGAGATCCAATCGTTAAAGAACACAATGGAAGGTATTAAAAGCAGGTTGGATATGGTGGAGGAGACAATAAATGAAATAGAAACTAGAGAAGAGGAATACAAAGAAGCTGAGGCACAGAGAGAAAAAAAGATCTCTAAAAATGAAAGAATATTGAGAGAACTGTGTGACCAATCCAAGCAGAACAATATTCATATTATAAGGATACCAGAAGAAGAAGAGAGAGAGAAAGGGATAGAAAGTGTCTTTGAGGAGGTAGTTGCTGAAAACTTCCCCAATCTGGGGAAGGACATAGTCTGTCAGGCCATGGAGATCCACAGATCCCCCAACACAAGGGACCCAAGGAACACAACAGCAAGACACATAGTAATTAAAATGGGAAAGATCAAGGATAAGGAGCCAGAGGCAGAAATAAGATCACATACAAAGGAAAGCCCATCAGACTAACATCAGACTTCTCAGCAGAAACCTTACAGGCCAGAAGGGAGTGGCATGATGTATTAAATGCCATGAAGTGGAAGGAACTGGAACCAAGATTACTTTATCCAGCAAGATTATCATTTAAATTTGAAGGATGGATTAAACAATTTCCAGATAAGCAAAAGCTGAGAGAGTCTACCTCCTACTAGCCATCTCTGCAGTCTATTTTGGAGGGACTGCTATAGATGGAAGTGTTCCTAGGGTTGGATAGCTGTCACCAGAGGTAATAAAATCACGGTAGGGAGGTAGGGAGGATGGAGCAGCTGATAGTGAGGCAAATGCAAAATTAAATTAACTATCCCCAAAGTCAATCAAGGGATAGACAAAACGTACAGAATTTGATACCTAATATATAAAGAATGAAGGAGGAAGAAAAAGGAGGAGAAATAGTAAAGAACCTTTAGATTGTGTTTGTAACAGCATATTAAGTGAGTTAAGTTAGACTCTTAGATAGTAAGGAAAGAAATCTGGAACCTTTGGTAACCACGAACCTAAAGCCTGAAATGACAATAAGTACATACCTATTGATAATCACCCTAAATGTAAATGGACTGAATGCACCAATCAAAAGACATAGAGTCACTGAATGGATAAAAAATCAAGACCCATCTATATGCTGCTTACAAGAGACCTCAAACTCAAAGACATGCACAGACTAAAACTCAAGGGATGGAAAAAGATATTTCATGCAAACAATAGGAAGAAAAAAGCAGGTGTTCCAGTACTAGTATCAGACAAAATAGACTTCAAAACAAAGAAAGTAGCAAGAGATAAAGAAGGACATTACATAATGATAAAGGGCTCAGTCCAACAAGAGGATATAACCATTATAAATATATATGCACCCAACACAGGAGCACGAGCATATGTGAAACAAATACTAACAGAACTAAAGGAGGAAATAGAATGCAATGCATTCATTTTAGGAGATTTCAACACACCATTCACTCCAAAGGACAGATCCACCAGACAGAAAATAAGTAAGGACACACAGGCACTGAACAACACACTAGAACAGATGGACCTAATAGGCATCTATAGACTACACCCAAAAGCAACAGGATACACATTCTTCTCAAGTGCACATAGAACATTCTCCAGAATAGACCACATACTAGACCACAAAAAAGCCTCAGTAAATTCAAAAAGATTGAAATACTACCAACCAACTTTTCAGACCACAAAGGTATAAAACGAGAAAACAATTGTACCAAGAAAGCAAAAAGGCCCACAAACACATGGAGGCTTAACAACATGCTTCGAAATAGTCAATGGATCAATGACCAAATTAAAATGGAGATCCAGCAATATATGGAAATAAATGACAACAACAACACAAAGCCCCAACTTCTGTGGGATTCAACGAAAGCAGTCTGAAGAGGAAAGTATATAACAATCCAGGCATATTTAAAGAAGGAAGAACAAACCCAAATGAATAGTCTAACAGCACAATTATCAAAATTGGAAAAAGAAGAACAAATGAGGCCTAAAGTCAGCAGAAAGAGGGACATAATAATGATCAGAGAAGAAATAAACAAAACTGAGAAGAATAAAAACAATAGAAAAAAATCAATGAAACCAAGAGCTGGTTCTTTGAGAAAATAAACAAAATAGAAAAACCTCTAGCCAGACTTATTAAGACGAAAAGAGAATCAACACACATCAACAGAATCAGAAATGAGAAAGGAAACATCATGACGAACCCCACAGAAATACAAAGAATTACTAGAGACTACTATGAAAACTATATGCTAAGAAGCTGGAAAACGTAGAAGAAATGGACAACTTCCTAGAAAATACAACCTTCCAAAACTGACCAAGGAAGAAACACAAAACCTAAACAAACCAATTACCAGCAAAGAAATTGAAGTGGTAATCAAAAAACTACCCAAGAAAAAAAATCCCGGCCAGACAGATTTACCACTGAATTTTCTCAGAAATACAGAGAAGATATAATACCCATTCTCCTTAAGGTTTTCCAAAAAATAGAAGAGGAGAGAATACTCCCAAACTCATTCTATGAAGCCAACATCACCCTAATACCAAAACCAGGCAAAGACCCCACCAAAAATGAAAACTACAGACCAATATCCATGATGAACATAGATGCAAAAATATTCATTAAAATATTAGCAAACCGAATTCAAAAATATATCAAGAGGATCATACACCACGACCAAGTGGATTCATCCCAAGGATGCAACGATGGTACAACATTCGAAAAGCCATCAACATCATCCACCACATAAACAAAAAGAAAGACAAAAACCACACAATCATCTCCATAGATGCTGAAAAAGCATTGGACAAAATTCAACATCCATTCATGATAAAAACTTTCAGCAAAATGGGTATTGAGGGCAAGTACCTCAACATAATAAAGGCCATATATGATAAACCCACAGCCAACATCATACTGAACAGCGAGAAGCTGAAAGCTTTTCCTCTGAGATCGGGAACAAGACCGGGATGCCCACTCTCTCCACTGTTATTTAATGTAGTACTGGAGGTCCTAGCCATGGCAATTAGACAAAACAAAGAAATACAAGGAATCCAGATTGGGAAGGAAGAAGTTAAACTGTCACTATTTGCAGATGACATGATATTGTACATAAAAAACCCTAAAGACTTCACTCCAAAATTACTAGAACTGATATCGGAATACAGTAAAGTTCCAGGATACAAAATTAACACACAGAAATCTGTGGCTTTCCTATACACTAACAATAAGCCAATAGAAAGAAAAATCAGGAAAACAATTCCATTCACAATTGCATCAAAAAGAATAAAATACCAAGGAATAAACCTAACCAAAGAAGTTAAAGACCTATACCCTGAAAACCATAAGACGCTCTTAAGAGAAATTAAAGAGGACACTAACAAATGGAAACTCATCCCATGCTCTTGGCTAGGAAGAATTAATATTGTTAAAATGGCCATCCTGCCCAAAGCAATACACAGATTTGATGCAATCCCTATCAAATTACTAACAACATTCTCCAATGAACTGGAACAAATAGTTCAAAAATTCATACGGAAACACCAAAGACCCCGAATACCCAAAGCAATTCTGAGAAAGAAGAATAAAGTGGCAGGGATCTCACTCCCCAACTTCAAGCTCTACTACAGAGCCATAGTAATCAAGACAATTTGGTACTGGCACCAGAACAGAGCCACAGACTGTGGAACAGATTAGAGACTCTAGACATTAACCCAAACATATATGGTCAATTAATATTTGATAAAGGAGCCATGGATATTACAATGGTAAAATGACAGTCTCTTCAACAGGTGGTGCTGGCAAAACTGGACAGCTACATGTAAGAGAATGAAACTGGATCACTGTATAACCCCATACACAAAAGTAAATTCAACATGGATCAAAGACCTGAATGTAAGTCATGAAACCATAAAACTCTTAGAAAAAAACATAGGCAAAAATCTCTTGGACATAAACATGAGCGACTTCTTCATGAATATATCTTCCAGGCAAGGAAAACAAAAGCAAAAATGAACAAGTGGGACTACATCAAGCTGAAAAGCTTCTGTACAGCAAAGGACACCATCAATAGAACAAAAAGGTACCCTACAGTATGGGAGAATATATTCATAAATGACAGATCCGATAAAGGATTCACATCCAAAATATATAAAGAGCTTACACACCTGAACAAACAAAAAGCAAATAATCCAATTAAAAAATGGGCATATGAACTGAACAGACAGTTCTCCAAAAAAGAAATACAGATGTCCAACAGACACATGAAAAAATGCTCCACATCAATAATTATCAGAGAAATGCAAATTAAAACACAATGAGGTATCACCTCACACCAGTAATGATGGCTGCCATCCAAAAGACAAACAACAACAAATGTTGGCAAGGCTGTGGAGAAAGGGGAACCCTCCTACACTGCTGGTGGGAATGTAAATTAGTTCAACCATTGTAGATAGCAGTATGGAGGTTCATCAAAATGCTCAAAACAGACTCACCATTTGACCCAGGAATTCCACTCCTAGGAATTTACCCTAAGAATGCAGCAATCAAGTTTGAGAAAGACAGTTGCACCCCTTTGTTTGTCACAGCACTATTTACAATAGCCAAGAAATGGAAGCAACCTAAGTGTCCATCAGTAGATGAATGGATAAAGAAGATGTAGTACATACACACAATGGAATATTATTCAGCCATAAGAAGAAAACAAATCCTACCATTTGCAACAACATGGATGGAGCTAGAGGGTATTATGCTCAGTGAAATAAGCCAGGTGGAGAAAGACAAGTACCAAATGATTTCACTCATCTGTGGAGTATAACAACAAAAGAAAAACTGAAGGAACAAAACAGCAGCAGAATCACAGAACCCAAGAATGGAATGACAGTTACCAATGAGAAAGAGACTGGGGAGAATGGGAGGGTAGGGAGAGATAAGGGCAGGGAAGAAGAAAGGGGGTATTACGATTAGGATGTATAATATGGGAGGTGGGGAAAGGGGAGGGCTTTGCAACAAAGGGAAGACAAGTAGTGATGCTACAACATCTTACTACGCTGATGGACAGTGACTGTAATGGGGTTTGTGGGGGGGACTTGGGGTAGGGGAGAGCCTAGTAAACATAATGTTCTTCATGTAATTGTAGATAAATGATAACAAAATTAAGAAAGAACATATAAAAAAAAGAAAAGAACAAGAGGAAAAGGAGAAGATCAACACATAATGTGGATTAAACAAAACCCTGCAGAATAACCAATGGGGCAAAAAGGAACAAGGGGAGTAAATAAGTATCTCAAGCAAATGAAAATGTAAGTGCATAGTATCAAATCTAATGGGATGCAGTAAAGGCAGTTCTGAATGAAGTTTAAAACAATAAATTCAAATATTTAAAATTAGGGAGGAGCCAACATGGTGGCGTGAGTAGGACAGTGGGAATCTCCACCCACAAACATATATATTTTTGAAAATACAACAAATACAACTAATCCTAAAAGAGAGACCAGAAGACAAAGACAACAGCCTGACTACCTCAACACATGCAAGAGCCCAGCGCCTGGTGAAAGGGGTAAAATACAAGCCCCGGCCGGCGGGACCCCAGCACACCTCCCCCCAGCTCCCGGCGGGAAGGAGAGGGAGCCCAGGACTGCTAAACACCCAGCACCAACCACCCGCACCAGAGCGCAGATACAGTACATACATGGAGGGCTGGAAACTAGGGAAATAAGGGAGCAAGAGCTCTGAGCGGGTGCCAAAGCTGATGCCCCTGTGACAAAGAAAAGCCAGTGCTCTTTGAAAGTCTTAAAGGGACAGGGATTTAACAGCTAGACGGAAACAACACAGGTCACAGCCCAGTGGCTGGAAATTACAGGGAAAACCGGGCGCACAAACCCCCTGGGCAACAGCTCTGAGACCCCTCACGGAGGTAAACAGCCAAACAGCCCCCCTGTCCATTACCCCTCTGGGTGCCGCAAAAGCAGAGAAACAGCCTAAGGCAAAACATGCCCACAGAAAGGAAAATTCCTACACTTTGGCCAGGCAAGACACAAAGACCCAGCCTACACACAAATACCCAACATAAGCCACTAGAGGTCGAAATTGTCCCAGTAAAGAAAGGCCAGTAGCAAGTGAAAAGTTTGGCCCTCCCAACTGACAGTCAATAGCACCTGTCAACATGATCCAGACAAGACTAACCCAGACAGCTTCGGCATCTGCTACATCTTCCCCTGAGAAGGAACCTGGGGAGATAGATTTAGCCAGTCTTCCTGAAAAAGAATTCAAAACAAAAGTCATAACCTTGCTGATGGACTTGCAGAGTAATATGCAAGAACTAAGGAAGGAGAATGCAGAAATAAAACAAGCACTGGAAGGACTTCAAAACAGAGTGGACGAGATGCAAGAGACCATTAATGGTCTAGAAAACAGAGAACAGGAATGCAGAGAAGCTGATGCAGAGAGAGATAAAAGGATCTCCAGGAATGAAAGAATTCTAAGAGAACTGACTGACCAATAGAAATGGAACAATATCCACATAATAGGGGTACCAGAAGAAGAAGAGAGAGAAAAAGGGATAGAAAGTGTCTTTGAAGAAATAATTGCTGAAAACTTCCACAAACTAGGGGAAGAAATGGCCTCTCAGACCACAGACATACACAGAACTCCCATGACAAGGGATCCAAGGAGGGCAACACCAAGACACATAATAATTAAAATGGCAAAGATCAAAGACAAGGACAAAGTATTAAAAGCAGGCAGAGAGAAAAAAAAGGGTACCTACAAAGGAAAACCCATCAGGCTATGATCAGACTTCTCAACAGAAACCCTACAGGCCAGAAGAGAATGGCATGATATACTTAATGCAATGAAACAGAAGGGCCTCGAACCAAGACTACTGTATCCAGTACAAATATCATTTAAATATGAAGGAGGGATTAAACAATTCCCAGACAAGCAAAAGTTGAGGGAATTTGCCTCCCACAAACCACCTCTTCAGGGCACCTTACAGGGACTGCTCTAGATGGGAGCACTCCTAGAAAGAGCACAGAAGAAAACACCCAACATATGAAGAAGGGAGGAGAAGGAATAAGAAGGACTGCATTTATAATAGCTCAACAAGTGAGTTAAGCTAGACAGTAAGATAGAAAAGAAGCAAACCCTGAACCTTTGCTAATCACAAACTTAAAGCCTGCAATGGCAATAAGTTCATACTTTTCAATAATCACCCTAAATGTAAATGGACTGAATGCACCAATCAAAAGACACAAAGTAATAGAATGGATAAAAAAGCAAGATCCATCCACATGCTCCTTACAAGAGACTCACCTCAAATCCAAAGACATGCACAGACTTAAAGTCAAGCGATGGAAAAAGATATTTCAGGCAAACAACAAAGAGAAGAAAGCAGGTGTTACAATTCTGGTATCAGACAAAACAGACTTCAAAAAATAAAGAAAGTAACAAAAGACAAAGAAGGACATTACAAATGATAAAGGGCACAGTCCAAAAAGAGAATATAAGCATTATAAATATAAATGCACCCAATACAGGAGCACCAACATACCTGAAACAAATATTAACAGAACTAAAGGAGGAATTAGAATGCAATGCATTCATTCTAGGAGACTTCAACATACCACTCACTCCAAAGGACAGATCCACCAGACAGAAAATAAGTAAGGACACAGAGGCACTGAAAAACACACTAGAACAGATGGACCTAATAAACATCTACAGAACTCTACATCCAAAAGCAACAGGATACACATTCTTCTCAAGTGCACATGGAACATTCTCCAGAATAGACCACATACTAGGCCACAAAAAGACCCTCAGTAAATTCCAAAAGATTGAAATCCTACCAACCAACTTTTCAGACCACAAAGGCATAAAACTCGAAATAAACTGCACAAAGAAAGCAAAAAGGCTCACAAACACATGGAGGCTTAACAACACGCTCCTAAATAATCAATGGATCAACAACCAAATCAAAACAGAGATCCAGCAATATATGGAAACAAACGACATCAACAACACTAAGCCCCAACTACTGTGGGACACAGCAAAAGCAGTCTTGAGAGGAAAGTATATAGCAATCCAAGCATATTTGAAAAAGGAAGAACAATCCCAAATGAAAGGTCTAATGTCACTATTATCGAAATTAGGAAAAGAAGAACAAATGAGGCCTAAGGTCAGCAGAAGGAGGAACATAATAAAGATCAGAGAAAAAATAAATAAAATTGAGAAGAAAAAAACAATAGCAAAAATCAATGAAACCAAGAGCTGGTTCTTCGAGAAAATAAACAAAATAGATAAGCCTCTAGCCAGACTTATTAAGAGGAAAAGAGAGTCAACATAAATCAACAGTATCAGAAATTAGACAGGATAAAATCACGACGGACCCCACATAAATACAAAGAATTATTAGAGAATACTATGAAAACCTATATGCTAACAAGCTGGGAAACCTAGGAGAAATGGACAACTTCCTAGAAAAATACAACCTTCCAAGACTGACCCAGAAAGAAACAGAAAATCTAAACAGACCAATTACCAGCAACGAAATTGAAGCGGTAATCAAAAAACTAACAAAGAACAAAATCCCAGGGCCAGATGGATTCACCTCGGAATTTTATCAGACATGCAGGGAAGACATAATACCCATTCTCCTTAAAGTTTTCCAAAAGATAGAAGAGGAGGGGATACTCCCAAACTCATTCTATGAAGCTAACATCACCCTAATACCAAAACCAGGCAAAGACCCCACCAAAAAAGAAATCTACAGACCAATATCCCTGAAGAACGTAGATGCAAAAACACTCAACAAAATATTAGCAAACCAAATTCAAAAATACATCAAAAGGATCATACACCATGACCAAGTGGGATTCATCCCAGCTATGCAAGGATGGCACAACATTCGAATGTCCATCAACATCATTCACCACATCAACAAAAAGAAAGACAAAAACCACATGATCATCTCCACAGATGAGGAAAAAGCATTTGACAAAGTTCAACATCCATTCATGATAAAAACTCTCAGCAAAATGGGAATACAGGGCAAGTACCTCAACATAATAAAGGTCATCTATGAAAAACCCACAGCTAACATTATATTGAACAGCGAGAAGCTGAAAGCTTTTCCTCTGAGATCAGTAACTAGACAGGCATGCCCACTCTCCCCACTGTTATTTAACATAGTACTGGAGGTCCTAGCCATGGCAATCAGACAAAACAAAAAAATACAAGGAATCCAGATTGGTAAAGAAGAAGTTAAACTGTCATTATTTGCAGATGACATGATCCTGTACATAAAAAAACCCTAAAGACTCCACCCCAAAACTACTAGAACTGATATCAGTATACAGCAAAGTTGCAGGATACAAAATCAACACACAGAAATCTGTGCCTTTCCTATACACTAACAATGAACCAACAAAAAGAGAAATCAGGAAAACAACTCCATTCACAATTGCATCAAAAAAAATGAAATACCAAGAATAAACCTAACCAAAGAAGTGAAAGACTTACACTCTGAAAACTACAAAGTCACTCTTAAGAGAAATTAAAGGGGACACTAACAGATGGAAATGCATCCCATGCTCGTGGCTAGGAAGAATTAATATCATCAAAATGGCCATCCTGCCCAAAGCAATGTACAGATTTGATGCAATCCCTATGAAACTACCAGCAACATTCTTCAATGAACTGGAACAAATAATTCAAAAATTCATATGGAACCACCAAAGACCCCAAATAGCCAAAGCAGTCCTGAGAAAGAAGAATAAAGTAGGTGGGATCTCACTCCCCAACTTCAAGCTCTACTACAAAGCCATGGTAATCAAGACAACTTGGTACTGGCACAAGAACAGAGCCACAGACCAATGGAACAGACTAGAGAATCCAGACATTAACCCAGACATATATGGTCAATTAATATTTGATAAAGGAGCCATGGACATACAATGGGGAAATGACAGTCTCTTCAACAGATGGTGCTGGCAAAACTGGATGGCTACATGTAGGAGAATGAAACTGGACCATTGTCTAACCCCATATACAAAAGTAAACTCAAAATGGATCAAAGACCTGAATGTAAGTCATGAAACCATTAAACTCTTGGAAAAAAACATAGGCGAAAACCTCTTAGAGATAAACATGAGTGACCTCTTCTTGAACATATTTCCCCGGGCAAGGAAAACAACAGCAAAAATGAACAAGTGGGACTATATTAAGCTGAAAAGCTTCTGTACAGCAGAAGACACCATCAACAAAACAAAAAGGAACCCTACAGTATGGGAGAATATATTTGAAAATGACACATCCGATAAAGGCTTGACGTCCAGAATATATAAAGAGCTCACATGCCTCAGCAAACAAAAAACAAATAACCCAATTAAAAAATAGGCAGAGGAAGTGAACAGACGGTTCTCCAAAAAAGAAATACAGATGTCCAACAGACACATGAAAAGATGTTCCACATCACTAATTATCAGAGAAATGCAAATTAAAACTACAATGTCTGCACCAGTAAGGATGTCACACCAGTAAGGATGGCTGCCATCCAAAAGACAAACAACAACAAATGTTGGTGAGGCTGTGGAGAAAGGGAAACCCTCCTACACTGCTGGTGGGAATGTAAATTAGTTCAACCATTGTGGAAAGCAGTATGGAGGTTCATCAAAATGCTCAAAACAGACCTACCATTTGACCCAGGAATTCCACTCCTAAGAATTTACCCTAAGAACGCAGCAATCAAGTTTGAGAAAGACAGATGCACCCCTATGTTTATCGCAGCACTATTTATAATAGCCAAAAATTGGAAGCAACCTAAATGTCCATCAATAGATGAATGGATAAAGAAGATGTGGTACATATACACAATGGAATACTACTTAGCCATAAGAAGAGGGAAAATCCTACCATATGCAGCAACATGGATGGAGCTGGAGAGTATTATGCTCAGTGAAATAAGCCAAGCGGAGAAAGAGAAATACCAAATGATTTCACTCATCTGTGGAGTATAAGAACAAAGGAAAAACTGAAGGAACAAAACAGCAGCGGAATTACAGAACTCAAAAATGGACTAACAGTTACCAAAGGGAAAGGAACTGGGGAGGATGGGTGGGCAGGGAGGGATAAAGGGGGGGAAGAAGAAAGGGGGTATTAAGATTAGCATGCATGGGGGGGAGGAGGGCTGCACAACACAGAGAGGACAAGTAGTGATTCTACAATATTTTGCTACGCTGATGGACAGTGACTATAAAGGGGTATATAGGGGGGACCTGGTATAGGGGAGAGCCTAGTAAACAAAATATTCGTCATGTAAGTGTAGATTAATGATTAAAAAAAAAAGCATTTCCTGTGTGGTGACCTCCAATGTGTTCTACACAATGATATAAAGGGCATATAAAAGTGTAGGCAAAGGGTCTGTTTGTGTTTATACAGAGGATCAAAGCCTAATTTGGCTACCCCGAAAATGAACTAAGATATGATATGAAAACAACTTCCAACATCAGCACTCTCAGGAAGACTCATGCCAGAAGATGACCATCAAAAACCCCAACAAAGATCCACGCACTGCTACAGGTGTAGATGCACTCATCCCACCAGTTCCTGGACTTGCCATGGGAATGAAGAAGGAGATATCTAAACTGGCCTGTGCACACAGCAAAACAACAAATTTGACTGGATCTATACTGTTGGAACTCAACCAAGAATTAGGAGAAGTGCAAATTGCAGTGCTCCAAAATCTTACAACTACAGACTATTTACTGTTAAAAGAAGATATGGGATGGGAACAGTCCTCAGGGATGGGTTGTTTTAATTTGTCTGATTTGTCTCAGACTGTTCAAGTTCAGTTGGATAATATCCACCATATTATAGATAAGTTTTCACAAATGCCTAAGGTGCCTAACTTGTTTTCTTGGTTTCACTGGAGATGGCTGGTAATTAAAGGTCTGCTTTGGTTACGTAACTGTACTCCTATTATGTTAATGTGTGTGTGCAATTTAATTAGTAGTTTAAAACCTATACATGCTGAAGTTACTCTACAAGAAGATATGTCAAAGAAATAATCAATCTTCCCAGGTTTTCTTCCACCTGCTACTTCTATAGCTTTTGTTCTTCCTTCCTAATTATAACCCTTAAGGAGAATTCATGCCTCATATTGAATTTACCGAGTATCATAATTCTTCCAAGTGGTAAAGACACCTCAAGACAAATGCTGGGCATAGAAGCCACAGGGCATAAATATGCAAAGAAGTAAAAAGCTAACCTTTTCAAACAATATGGCTTCTCTCTCAATTACCAACTTAAAATTTCCCTATATGGCCCCGGAAGATGACTAGTTAGCCAGAGATTGGTAAGATTCCTCAAGGGAGGAACAACCTAAGACAGGCACAGTCTCAAGGGGGCCATCAGGTGAGAAAATGGGGATCAACAGAGGTGAGGCTTAGAACCTACCCCCCCCCACCCTGTGCTGAGAGAAATCTTCTGCGTCCGTGGATGTTTTATTGCCCTTGTCTAGCTTAGATTAACACATAGTCTACAGGCACACACCTGATCATCTACATTTGCTCTCTTACAACACTAAACTATGTTTTCTACCTTTATCTTGTATCTACCTACCACTTCAGCATTTTATTAAAAATAATAATAATAAAGAGAGAAATGTGGTATCCACATATAAATCAAGTATGAAAATCAAACGAATATTCATATTTGAACTGTTTATAGTTCATAATGCATGATCAAAACCAAAAGCTTCTGTGATGACTGCCCTTGTAATGTTCACCATGTAACTTATTCACTATGTAAGAATTTGTTCTCCACGTAGGAACTTGTTCGTTATGCTTCAGAAGATTGGAGACTGGCAAAAATTAGGCTTGGGGTGGATTAATGATTGTGCATTGAGCATTGACCCCCTTATACAGAATTTTATTGTGGTTAACAACCATTTGATCAATAAATATGAGAGATGCCCTCACAAAAAAAAAAAGTACACACTTCCAATTGTAAAATAAATAAGTAACCAGGATGTAATGTATAGCATAAGGAGTATAGGCAAAATATTTTAACAACTTGATATGGTGATAGCTGGTACCTAGAATTATCATGTATATAAATGTTGAATCACTGTGTTGTAAAAAAAAAAAAAGATATCCGTGGTCAAACATCAAAACTTTATTATAAATAGATACTATCAACATCTTATCTATTGGTAAATTGAAGCACAGAGAAGTTAAATAACTTGTCTAGTGTCACATAAATCTTAAATGGTAAGCCTTTTCTCACTTTCCAATTCTCTAGTATGGATTTGTAGAATTTCGGTAAGATCTGAGTCATGATAAACTCTTCTATATTCATGATCAATTTTTTTTCACTATTAAATGTTCTGATTCTGAATAAAATCAGGTAAAAATTGAAAAAAAATTAGATCTCAAATAAAAACCATAATATTACAACTAAAGGAATAATAAAATGAAGAACAAATTAAGTCCTAAGGTAGCAGAATGAAGGAAAGAATGAAAAGAGCAAAGATTCACACGAGTCGCCAGAGAAACAACAAAAAGACCAACAAAACTAAGAGCCGGTTCTTTTAGCTCAACTAAGAAAAACAGAGGGAAAATGTGTGGGTAAAACTGTTCTATTTCCAGACTCTTTCTCCTGGCCATTAGTACATTTCTATATCAATAGGTGTTTCCAAGGATTGAAGAGAAGTAGTACATCTCCACATCAGCAGTAATTACAAGGGGGAGGAAGGGCATACTTGGTTCAGAGAAGTTGGGTGGGGCCCCTTTTTACAGCCAGGGGGTGAGAGATATAGGGAACTGAACTGGATGACTGGTTGTAGGCAAATAATGGGTTTCTTGCACTTTATTTCTCCCTTTTACTGATTTTGGTTTCAAAGGTATTTTTGCTGTGGGCTGGGAAAATATTTTCCCCTAGGGTTACATCTAGCAGTAGTCGGCAGGAACTCTGGACCCAAAATCTGTTTTCATGGGTGTGACCCTTGGGTGGTATGCCCCTAGAGATGGTGGGGAGAAACCCAGAACCACCCCTGTGGATGGTGGGGAGGCCCCAGTGGCTGCATCAGTAGAGGGTGCAGCTTCACCCGGGATGCCCCTATCTGTGGAGCTTCCAATTGGGAAGCTCCTAGTGGGGAATTGGTCTAGGGAAAAGCATCTCTTAGTGGGGTGGAGCCTTCACCAGAATTGGGGAATGGTGGAGACATGGGAAGCTGTGGAATTAGCCCTCTGTGAGATAGAAGGCTGCTTAGAGGCCCTGAGGGGCCATGTAGTAGCCTGGATTATGGGACGTTTGTTTCTCGAGATAGTGGAAAGTGTTATGGAGGAGAGATATTTTGGCAGGAGAGAGGCACACTTCAGCATCACTTGGAGGAGCTGGGCAATGACCTATGGGATGCCCTTAAGAAAGACAAACCATTATTGATAAGACAGGTCATGCTCCTGGAAGATACGTTAGCAGCGAGGCAGGGGGCAGCAGGAGAATCTGTGTTGCAGAAGGCCATGAGAGATGGGAAGGGTGGAGTGATACCTTAATCCCCAGAGATGGTAGAGGAGATGTTGGGGAGAGATTAAGAGAATGGAGCTGAGGGTTGAGCTGTTGCTGAGGCCACCACTCTATGCACTAGCCTTTTCCATATTAAAGAAAATTGTAATTAAGAAAATTATAATGCAACAACTACAGGCTCTTTGCAGAGTAGCCCTCTCCCCAGGTTGTGGAGCACTCCATCCTGTGCCCCTATACCCAGGATAGCTGGTGAACATGTGAGTCTTGTTTTGGCAGAAGCCATTGGAACCTCTCCCTACATGGCTTTTGTGTCTCTGGGATATGGAGATGGAAAACATTGTTACTTTGGGTTCTTATATGGGTAGACTGGCTTCCCCAATGACTCACTGTTCCTTCCAGCAGTGGTTGCAAAGTGTCCGTAACATCTCAGGGAATCAGGAGCTTCTAGATTGGATGACAGCAGCCATCAGGACAGTTTGACCTAATCAGGGTGATTTGTCATACTTATCCTCTAGCTGGAAAATGTATGCAGAGCTCCAGCATGTGTTATGAGAGTTGGGCATGAAAAATACCATCTATAATATGGACTCACAGGGTCCTGATGAGAAGTTGTTCACAGTAGTAATGAGAAATCTGGTGATCCATGCAGCTCCCCCGTCTCTATTTGGGTCCCTAGTGCTTGCCCTCCCCCCATATTATAGGGAAACCCATAAGTGAGGCTACTCATACTTCAGCAGATCTGGGGGAGGTTGAGACAGAGCACAGAAGGAAGTATGTGCTATGATGAAAAGAAGAAATGCAAAGGGCCACTTGAATGTCTCTAGGACCCAGGTGTGGGTTGATTTGATAAAGGCCAGGGTTGTGAAAGAAAACCTGATGGGCAGCCCAATAGGACTGTGGCACCAATTGAAGCCAGAACAGCAGTTTTGGCACCTAAGGTCCAGGACACGGAAGCCAGAGGCAAAGACCCATGTCTGGCCTGTGTCCCTGCAAGGCTTCCTGGGGGACAGTACTCAGGCTCAGCCAGGGCCCTCATCCACCCCCATAGCAAGACGATTGGGCATTGCAGTTTGACTGAGGGGGTGTCAAGGCCCCACATTGGTGGACATGGCAGAGACCTGAGGCTACATGTAGAATTATCAATTAATTGGTCCTCCATGAATATGCAATGTATCCTGACACTGGTAGACACAGGAGCTGATTTATGGCAAACCTGAGTCTTTTGCAGGGACCTCTGATGTGATAGATGGCTATAGGAGTAAGGTAATTAAGGTGAAGAAAGCCCAAATCCCACTGGAGACAGGGCATTTTCCCCCAAAGGAGTATACTGTGTACATTTCTCCCACCTGTGAATATATTTTAGGGTCAATATCCTGCAGGGCCTGTGGTTATAGACCACTGCAGGTGAGTTCATGCTGAGGGTATGTGTAGTAAAGGCAGTTCCGAGGGGATGTGCTCAGCACCTGACTGTAGCTCTGCCTGTACCTCAGCTGGTGACAAATACTAAGCAGTATAAATTGTCTGGAGGACACAAGGAAATTGGAAAAACTCTACAGGAGTTAGAGAAGGTGGGCATCATAAAGCCCACTCATAGTTCTTTAAATTCCCCAGTGTGGCCAGTGAAAAAGCTGGACAGATCTTGGCATATGACAGTGGATTACAGGGATTTGAATAATGTCGCATCCCCTTTGCATGCTACTGTCTCCACTAAATCAACCTTTGTGGACACCCTCAGTCATGAACTAGGGATGTATCATTATGCTCTGGACCTTGCTAGTGCTTTCTTCTCTCCTGACATAGCACAGGAAAGTCAGGAACAGTTTCCCTTTATGTGGAAAGGCCAGCAGTGGACATTCATGGTCCTTCCACAGGGATACTTCCACAGTCCCATCATTTGTCATAGACTTACAGCCCAGAACTTGGCCACGAGGAAGAAATCACAAATGGTGCGGCTATACCTCTACATTGATGATGTTATGCTCATGTCTGATTCTCTTGCAGATTTAGAAGGAGCAGTTCCTTTACTGAGGCAACATCTACAGGACAAACGATGAGCTTTGAACAGCACCAAGGTTCAGAGACCTGGTTTATCTGTAAAATTCTTGGGAGTTGTCTGGTT
Source organism: Manis javanica (assembly GCF_040802235.1). Classification (NCBI taxonomy): domain Eukaryota; kingdom Metazoa; phylum Chordata; class Mammalia; order Pholidota; family Manidae; genus Manis; species Manis javanica. The sequence continues at coordinate 36,777,526 of NC_133168.1, forward strand.
GGTTAAAACTAAAGTTATACCTGAGTCAGTCACAGACAAAGTCTAGGTTTTCCCTACCTCTACCACTATGGCAGTATTATAAGAGTTTTGGTGTCTTTGGGCTAATGGAGAGTGGTTATCCTGCACTTGGCACAAATTCTGAAAACCTTATACTGGATGGTATGAAAGGGTGGGACTGGGATGTAACCCTTGCAGCTGTTTTTACTGCTGTGGAGTGAGCATTCAAGGCCATACAGTCCTTGAGTGTAATGATCTCATCAAGGCCCTGTGAGCTAGATGTTCATGTAACTGAAGATGGTATGGATGGGGTCTTTGGCAGCAGCTTGAACAGACATGCCAACCTACTGGATTCTGTTCACAACTATGGAAAATAGCAGAGGATCAGTACACCTTGATAGAGAAGCAACTGGCTGCTGTGTACCATGCTTTGCTGGCTACAGACATAACTGGACTAGCTTTGACCAAGGTAACAACCACCTATCTCACTGTTGGGTAGGTGCAACACTGGACCCAAAGTCCACGGAGTGGTGTGGCACAGGCACCTACACTGGCCATACGGGTTTCATACTTATGGTAGCATAGCCCCCTCTTCCATAGAGTACTCCAACACTTATTGGGGCCAGTGTCATATACCAGAGGAAAGCAGAAAGAACTTGCTTTTGAGCCATTGGTAGTCAAGAGTCCTTATCAAGAGGTAAAAGCCCCTATACATGAAGATGCTTGGTATACAGACAGCACCAGTCATTGGAAACCCCTGAAGTGGAGGGTTGTGGCTTTCCATCCTAAGACTGAGACAATATGTATGGAGGATATAGAGGGAAAGAACAGTCAGTGGGCTGAGTTGTGGGTAGTATGGTTCATGAACAACCAGGAGCCCTCCCCTATAGATGTCTCCACTGACCTAGGCCTTCTACTGGGGCTTGACCCTGTGGCTCCTGACATAGTACCAGAGGTTTGCCATTGACCTTTTAAGAAATCAGCAGAGCCCAGGAGTGCCTTGTGTGGCAGATAGACTATATTGGGCCTCTGCCCATATCAGAAGGATACCAGTGTGCCATGACTTGTATGGAGACAGTCACTGGACTGCTGGTTGCTTTTTCTGCATGTCATGAAGATCAGCAAATGACTAAAAGGGTCCTAGAACATCTCTTTTCAGCCTATTGCTAGCTGCAGGTGATTGAGAGCAATCAAGATATCCACTTGCAGACATGCATTACAGAATGGGTGCAGTAATTAGGGATAAAGTAGAAGTGTCATGTACCATATCATCCTACAGGGGCAGGCATGATAGAGAGGTACAATGGTTTATTGAAATATGGCCTGATCAGACACCAGTAGTCTAAGGGGCTAGTCAGTTCACTTATGGATAGTGCTATGGCATTTGAATGAAAAGCTCTGAAAAGGTGCCTTAAGCCCAGTGAACATGCTCTCCTACACAACTGTATGTGCAAACCAAAGAAGAGTTATTGAAGCCAGGATGTGGGCAGCAGAGCAACATCCTGCTGCCTGCTCCAACTGCTTTAAACTCTGGAGACTCTGTTGAGTGGACATGTCCCAGGACATTTCAACACATGGACCAGCAATGGCTAGCCTTTCTGGCACCTTGAGGAACAGGCCTGGAATCTGGCCTCCTGTGCATTCCTGGAGTAATAGCAGAGTAGCCCCAAAGGTCACAGTAGTGTACCCAAAATATCCAGGAGGTAAGAGCATTTTCCAGGGAAGTTTAGTTTTATCTTTATGGCCAGTGTATGTACCTCCCTTAGCCCTCTATATCCACCCATCTGTAACTCCCACAGGGAGGAGGGTGAAAGTCTGGTATACTAGACCAGGACGAGATCCCATTCCTGCCACTGCCTTCCACAGAACCACGCTCTTGCATGCATCCTACCTGATGGACACGATTTGCCTATGCTGGTGTCATTAAAACATGTATCATATCACCCTGAAGCTTATTTTCTTCTACAGTCCCTGTAGCCTGAACATACCCCCTTGGCTGCAGCTGCCACATGATGATTGCTCTGAACTCCTTACCTATTCAGCTACTGACCATCTGTGGAATTGGTAAGCTATGGACTCAACCTGCATAGGTGAGTTGTGGACTAAGTCTATATCTGCATCATGATTTTATTGCAGTTGTTATTGTACTTTTTAAGGCTGGTTACAGTGCTCCAGTTTTCTTGCACAGGGGCCATTGAAGAAGATGGGGAGTAGGTAGATTGTGTGGCAAGATGTCTGGAGTGGTGTGCTGTGGGAAAAATTGCAATATTTCCAGAATCTCTTGCTTGGTCTTAGTGCATCTCCATACAATAGGTGTTTCCAAGGGGTGGAGAGAAGTAGAACATCTCCATGTCAGTAGGTAATTACAAGGGGAAGAGAGGATATATCTGAACTGGATAGGTTGGGTGGAGTAACTTTTTGCTGCAAGGTCATGAGAGACATGGGAGAGCAGAACTGGATGACTCTTCATGAGCAGTAAATTGGTTTCGCCCACTTTATTTATCCCTTTTACTGATTTTGGTTTCAAAGGTATTTTGCCCCATGCTGGGAAAATATTTCCCCCCACCAGAGTTACAAGATCCATACAAATAATTAGAAATCCAAGAGGAGATACTCTAGAAATATACAAATCCTAAAAGTCTACTATAAACAGTTGTATGCCAACAAAATACATAACCTAGATGAAATGGGTACATTTCTAGGCACATACAACCTAAGGAGACTGAAAGAGGAGGAAGTAGAAAATCTGAAGAGACCAAGAAGGAGTAAAGAGTTTGAGTCAGTAATCAAAAACCTCCCAAAGAAAACCCAGTATCAGAGTGCTTCACTAGCAAAATTCTAATAGTTAAAAAATTAGCATAAATCCTCCACAAACTTTTTCATGATGTTGAGGAGGACAGAACAATCCCAAACTCATAACATTCTAGGCCAGTGCTACCCTGATGCCAAAACCAGATTAGAAAACCACAGGAAAAGAAAAGTATAGATCAATATGCATGGCAAATACAGATGCAAAAATTCTCAGCATAGTACTAGCAAACCAAATTCAAGAACACATGAAGGGTCCAAGATGGGCACATACAAAAACCTAATGGAAAGCCCATCTCCTCTCATGTAAAGAGAAAATGTACACCTAAACAGAGATCCAACTCCTGCCCAAGAAGAACAGAGGACTGAGTGAACACATTCTGCACAATGAGAGGGAAAAGGACCATATAAAAAAATGGCAGGAGAGATGGAGATACAGTAATGGTGGGTACCCAACCCCCAGGATGGCCCTGCAGAAAGGAGGGATAATCGCTGAGGTAATAGAGTGCAGACTTGTGTGCCCTGGGGCTCAGAAAAAAAGCTACCAGTAGAGTATTAAAACTAAACCACCAAAGGCAAAGGGAAGTGTTGGAACTCTGAGACTGGAGGTGCTGGTAAACTTCCTTCTTAGCCTTCCCCCCAGACAGTGCTGGTACAGATGAAAGCAGGGTGAGCCCCACTGTTTACATTACCCCTGCACACCAGTAACACAAATGAGAGCAGGGTGGGTGACATCGTTTGCATTCCCCACTGTCTACATGTGGGGAATGTCTACATTCCCACTGTGAATGTGGGAAAGAGTGAACTAGATCATTTGCATTACACTTGCACATTGCTGGTACAGGAAGGAAGAAGGTGAGCACCACTGTTCACATTCCCCATACACTTTGCTAAGTCAGACAGGTGTAGGGTCAGAGTGAAAACAGCTGCTCCAGACATGATGGAGTCAGCATCCTGGCCCCCGCCCAGACCCAAACACACGTGCCAGAGATCTAGCATTCCCACTAAGGGTGTACTAGTGTAATACTCATGCAGATTCACCCTACCCATGCCGCTTTCTTCCTGGCTGCCCCATTTGCACAAACCCAGCCAGGTGTCAATGTGGGAGACCTTGGACTGAACCCATCTACATTTAGCCACCCCATTACTGTGACTTGTCGACAACGACATTGGATTACCCAGTACATGCCTTCCAAACCCATTCATCCCATCAGAGAGGACCTAATGGGTTGCCCACTGGGGAGTTCCTCTGACTGGACCCCTTGACACCAGCTGCCCCACCACCATGGCCCTGGCTGACAAACACAAAAGAGACCCCCCAGCACATGTCCTGGGAGTCCTGGCATTGAGAAATGGCCATTTCAGGGTCACTGGGCCTCCAACCTACCACTAGGCACATGCAGTCTACCCAGGGCACCTTTCTCACAAAGCCAAACCTTCAAGACTGGGAGAGGTAGCCCTGTCGAGCCAAGCTAAAATTGTGGGACCTAATCCATGATCTCATTAAGGGTAAACGATATGAAATCAATATGCAGAAATCAGTCACATTCACATGCATTACTTGATGAAACCCCCAAAAAGGATTAGAAAAAACTCCTATTTACAATAGCATAAAAAGCCACAACACACATTTTCCATTCATTTATTTGTCTTTTTGTTCTTCAGATGGGATAATCTCTATGATGCATATTCATGTTCCCTCTTCTTCTGCCTGATCAAACTTGCTGCTGTGACAGTTTTGTGACTCATCAAACAGAACATATTGTCAACAAAGGGTTTGGTTGCTAAGTCCAACACTGGGTCCTTGAGGACAGCTTTTGTTAACTGATCTTTTACCTGTCTACATGCCACAATTTCTGTTTTTTTTTTGGTATGTCATACTATTTGCTGAAAACTGGACTTAGGTAATGTTACAGCTGCTCAGGATTCTGATCTTCTCCTGGATGTGGTTGTTTTTCCTCTTTTTTTGCTTTGTTTTGTTTTGAATAGTTTGTTTTAGTCCTATGGGGTATGTTTCCCTAGCAGTATGTAGACTTTCAAGACGTCCCTAATTTTTTTGTTTGTTTGTTTTCTATATTTATGTCTGGGCCACAATTTATTAGCCATTACTTAATAGTTGGTTATAGGTTTTTCTCAAAACCTTCATTGGGTAGGATTTCCAGTCGTATACACTTGGCAGTCTTATACACTTGGCAAATAAACAAATTTCCAATAACCACAAGTTTGAGTGTACTTTCTTCAAGTTATTCTTTTTAACAAATGAGTCACATTTAATTTTTCCAGCCAGTAACAACCTTTGTCTTCTTGTAGTGGGTTATTTTTAATTTATACATTACTGAGAGAGATAGGTATTTTGAATAATTATAAAATTAAATTTGTGTCACAATAGAGGCTCATTTTCTCAACAGTTAAAATTTCTCCAGAAAAAGGGAATGGAGCCTTCCTTTGAATCAATTGTTTATTTAATGAAATGCAGTGAAAGGAGAGATGTACTCATGAATTCCAAAGATATTAGGAGATATTTCAAGTAAGAAATACAAGCTGGCTGAATAGAAGTAAAGGGAATTGTGTTAAGAAGAGCTTGTGTTATTTTTCATATCAGATAGTGTGTTCCAAGGTAATGTCAACAAATGCAAAAGAGACATGAATTATCTTAGCATATGGGAAGAAGTATCTGTCATTGAAGAAGCAGTAAAAGAAGAGAAGCTGCAGATAAGGTCAATAACCCTGGTAAATATAGACTGAATTTGAGTAAGCCTTAGAATATTAACCTTTCTGACCATTCTGTTTAAAAAACAAACTGAGTAGATAGAGTATGGAAATGATGAGTTCAGATGACTCAAACATTATTTGAAGGACCAACCCCAGCACCTAACTCTACCTCTGTGATGGAGTGGTATGAAGATCTTACTAACATGTGCATACTTGGGGGATGATGGCAGATAAATGGTAACTGGTAGTTAGGTGAGCATTACATTTATGGGAAACATACCGCAGAAATTGGGAAAATGCCTAATCCTTCAATGAAATCTATTTACTACATTCATATATGGCTTTCTCTTTTTACAAAGATTTAAATATCTCTAAAGCAGTGACCTTGATATAGAAGAAGCTTGCTCCATTGTATTGGTGACCTATGAACACCAGAGGGTTATGAATGGGACACCAGGCAAAAATATCCTTCCTTTCTAGAGCTAATCATAAGCTGAGACTTGGAATCCTGCCCAGCATACCTGAGTAGCTTTGATTAGGTCAAATTATTTATTTTCCATTATTTGTGTAAATAGAACAAATATTTCATCCATGTGCAGAAAAATAAATGTCAGCAAGTGCCTAATCCCCCTTTTGAGTGAATTATTACTTCTGGGTACATTTCTAATTAATTAATACATCTCTGTGGATTAATTAGTTTTCATCTCTTATCTCTTTACCTGTGGCAACATAGTTGTTCTTCTCACGTGCATTTATATCAGAAGCTAACTCATCATTTAAGCTAACTCCTAAGATGAACAGTTTCATCCTTGTATAAAGGCAGAACACTTTTCTCTTCTTCTCTTCTAAGTTCTTTGGGTGGTTCTGTAATTATGTTTATGACAGATTAACAAGATAAAAACAATCTAAGTAACAATACATAGGAGCACCTCAAAGACACAAAACCTTAAAAACATTCAAGCAATGTACAGAGGCCTGAGCTAAGGAGAGGGAAGTGGGACTCTGGGGCTTCAAATGGAAAGAAAATGATTCACCTGAGATAAGAAAAGCAAATGTTTGGTAAATATATGTCTGCCCTGAGATGCATATAAGTCTTTCTAATATAAAATAGTATATTTGTTAATAGCTTTTTCCTGGTACAAGTGCCCTATCTAACTTCTTATATGCAGTAAAGGAAAATGAAAAAATATTTTACTTTATCTGGTGGATCCTAATTTCCTTCAGCTCAAAATAATTCACATGCCAATGTGGCACATTCTGAGGTGATGTATTTTGCTCCCGCTCAAGCCCAAGAATTTTCTCAGGCCTAAAATTGGGATTTTACATTACTCCACCTCATGGAACCAGTTTCTTAGCTCTCACATTTGATCAGTTCAGTTAAACTCACTAAAGGAGGCAATGATGCAGGTCAGCTCCCAAAATTAAGCCTATATCATGCAGACCATTGTGTACTTAACAAGAGGTAATCAAAGAAAAACAATAGATAATGATCGGAGCAGACTATAATCCCAGTTTCTGAGTTGAAGTCAGCATGTTGAGATTTTTAAATATCAGGCTTGAAAAATCTTCATATGGGGTTGGGGCAGGCAATAGTAACCTGACATATTTTCCTGGTGTGCATCTTTAATGTTCCTGGTGATCTTTCTCAGTGGCTATATAGCAGCAGGCATGGTCCATAGATGAGCTGCTGTGGTAATTTCTCTGAAGTTTAAACCAAGACGTCCAACTTAACATGCATGTTTTCTGGAAAAGGGAAATTCTAGTTCTCAGTGACTCCAAGTCAGAAGGTTGGGAGAAAATTGGAAGTGTTTGTTTGGAGGGTTATAGCCAAATATTGGAGGAAACTACAAGAATTTTGGTCCCAGTCCAGTTTACAGGTAAAAAAAAATGCCTCAAAGATAATGGACAGTACTTGAATCTGGCATCCACAATAGTTGTGGTTTTTTGCTGCAACATGATTTTTCTCTCTACAGGTATACTCATTTCTTACAGTGATAATCAAAGTAAGACCAATTTGTTTGCAACGTGCATGTAGTCCCATTAACCTTGGTGTGAATATTGACATAAGTGCAGTGGGAATAAATTAACCAAATAGACTCTTTAACAGTTGGCTTTGTTGGAACATGCCAAAAGAAGTCTGAGTTTGATGGTTAAAAATGTCTTGAGGCTAGGAAGCCAAACCAAGGAATTGCTAACATATATATCCTACAATATATACAAATTTGGGTTAATTCCTCTCTTCTTGAGGTCCCCACATATCCTGAGGTTCCTGTTAGGAAGTGACTTTCTTATTCACCAGGTAAGGCTACTGGGAGCCCTATATACAAGGTACAGGGTGGTGTTTCCAAGGGCCTGTGTTGTGTCCATAAATTCACTCTTAGTTACATAAAGGGGACTGGTGGTGTGAGTTGCCTCCCACAAATATGGCATTCCAGCAAAAGACTTGGTAATATCCCCTGTATTTCCAATTTTGTGCAGTTTGAAGAGGAACTGAATCTTATCAAACTTATATAAATGAATGCATTACTAAAAAAATAGAATAGTCACTAAGAGTTTCTAAATTTTAGAGGGATAAAGCAGGGTGATAGAGTAATTGTCTCATTCTGTTCCAAAAGGTACCCATTATCAAATTGCTGATTGCTTAATAGAAAAGAGAAAAGATTTCCTTAGATATGGAGAAATAAACATTAAAGAATCAGCAATGTTTCACGTCAAAAGTCATAGAAAGTATAATCATCCTCACTCTATGCAGTCCCATGCAATTAAATTCTCATTGATCTTGATTTTCTGTTAGTAGTTTTATGAAGCCATTAGTTTCTCCTTTTGAGTTCTTTAAATTATTATACGGTTTGGTAGTATGATCTGAATGTTATTAGAAACCTATGGTACTAGGTAGTGTAAGATAAATTCTAAAATGTAAGATAAATTTCAACCGAAATTAGCAGGCAATGAGAGGCAACAAAGGGTCAAGCAGTTTATTTGAGCACAATTCCAGGGTGATATTCTCCAGTTTGGGTATTATAGGCCAGGGACCCAGTCAGGGAGGTGGGGACTTATAAGGGGTTAGGAGGTGGAGGAGTGGGCAAGCTATCCTAGGGGGTGTGGAGAGGTATGATTGGCTAAAGGTGACATAATAGACAACTAGAAACTTTTTTGTCTTTTTAAGAGGGAGGAAGCTGACATCCGGGTCTTAGTTGGCATATCAGAAGGATGGAATTCAAGAAGAGCTGTCCCCTTTGCGTATAAGGCATGGACCTTGTGGTCTGATCTGTTCTCCTTTTATGTTATTTCTCTGTTCTGTTTGCATGTCCTTGTTTTTCCTTCCTCCAGCTTAACAGGTAGGACTCCTTTTCATAAATCTTATTTAAGACAAATGCATTTTCAAAGCATTTGAGTAAATCCACACCTCTTTGTTCTGTGTTGTCTTGGCTGTCTCTTGGTCTATTCTTGGGAACTCATTGCTGTGGGCCCTGGAACCTTCCCACTCTGTGCCATATGATTATCCATAAACTGATCTCTTACATCAAAAAAAAGAAGAGAGAGACAAAAGGTTTAAAAATAGTTATGGTGAAAGAGCTGATGAGAGTTTATTATAACGTACATGATGAAGAAGTTTGATATTTCTGTCTTAACACAATCTACAGTAAATTTAGTGTCACTTTTTATTCAATAACATTCCCATGTAATTTAACATAGCAAATGAGTCCAATTTTTTTCTCATCTCCGTTTTTATAAGGTGAGTGAACAAATCTTTTGAGATGTTCCAGAGATTCTCTTTTAAATCATTAAATTATTAGGAGATTAAGAAGACTTCACTTAGAATTTAGTTTTTGGAGACTATCAAAAATATCAAAAGGATTTAAAATACCTTATTAAATAGAATCATAGGTCATGCAATACTTAGGTACCTATTTAACCAAAGTGACAATAACATATTTAAAAAACCAATAAATAGGATCCATTGTTGTGAGTAAAATTTGCTCTTTTAATTTTAATCCTCAGTTTTCTAAGGTAATCAAAGACATGGTAAGGACAACATGAGCAATAGGAAATAATTTTGAAAGAGATAAAATATTTTCTTTGTAGGTAGATTGGTTGAAAGATAAAGAAAATCGTGTTTTGCAGTCTTGAAGAGCAGTCTAATAGTCTAAGGAAACTGTCTGTGGGTAAAATTGCAATATTTCCAGAATCCGTCACCTGGCCTTAGTGCATGTCCACACAATAGGCATTTCCAAGGGGTGGAGAGAAGTAGTCCATCTCCATATCAACAGGTGATTACAAGGGCAAGTTAGGATTTATCTGGACTGAAGGGGTTGGGTGGGAGTCTCTTCTTCTGTGGCCCCGTTGCTAGAGACAAGAAAGGGCAGAAGTGGGCTGCTTGTAAGGAGTAAATGGGTTTCTCCAACTTTATTTTGACCTTTGACTAATTTTGGTTTCAAGGGTATTTTGCCTTGGAATTTCCTCCCCAGAGTTGCATTATCCTTTTAGGTGATGAGAGAAAATTAAGTTTCAGTTTTACATGGGCACATGATATTAAATCTTATCTTTAAAAACCCTTATAATAACAATTCTGTTTTAGCCACCTTGACCATACATATTCTTAGTAGTTCTCATTATTCCTTCATCTAAACTAATAAACCATGCATGTATATTTAAAGTACATTCTAAATATGTCCTCCCTACCATTACTAAAAATGGTGACTGATTACATGGTTTTTGATCAGATTTTTATGTGGAAGTCATGCCATTTCTATTAGGAAGTTTAGGAACTTGTGGCACATCACAAATTTGTGTACATTCCTTTTAAAAGCATCATCACTAATTTATGCTCCTTTAAATGAATTTTCATTGTTCTAATTTATTGCAATCATTGTGTGCTCTCTGATGCTCCAAATGTCACCCCTGGGTCACTAGCAGGCCTCCGGTCCCTTAACACTCTCCTCGATAGCTCTAAAATTTTGTTCCCTTTGAGAACAGATGAAGATGTTACAGGCTCATTTTTATTGGTTTTATCCCAAGACATGGAATCAGCTACTCCTCAAGGAATGCTCTGCTTTTTATAATTGAATTTAGTATTCAAGCCCAAATCAGGGCTGCAAGGTATCAGTTATGCTGTTCTTTCTTAACCCCAGAGGACAACCACTAAGAGACTCCTTAAATAAGTCTAATGACAGAATAAATCTCTCTCTGTTATTCTATATTCCCTTTCATGGCCCCAACCCCCACCCCATTTTAGTCCTGGCTGTAAACTTGTGTTATATTTCCAACCAATTTATACATTTCATAAATCTCATTTTTGAAGAGAGGCAATCAAAAGTAGGTCTTCCAGTAACAGTGTGACTGTTAAAATATTTTACAAATTACTTAAGGGAAATATTTTTTTTCTAGTAACCCATGGCAGGCTTCATGAAATTGCTTTCAAATTGTGCAATTCTGGTGCTCTTCTTTATCAGTTATGCCTGGGATCACATATTTGGGAAAAAGAAGGAAAAAAAACTTGATATTCCACTTAAAGAACCTCCAAATCAACTAACCTCACAGTTCTTAGTATATAAGCATTTTTCCATAAGGCTAGTGACAGATAATAATGAAAGGCAAATATACACATAAATGATGACATACACAGCTTGATGCACATTCTACATGTGACCCATATTTGAATGTTTTTCCCTCACATTTTTTTCTTGTGTCATGGTTAAAATTGTTATCATGAACAACTTAATAGCTCACTTGCAATTTCTAAGTCTTCCTTGTGTATATTCAAGTCTATTACTCCAGAGTTGTACTCTCAGAATTGCCCTAAACCAGTTAAAAATTAAGAAATAAAATAAAATTTAAATGAAAAGTTACCAAAAATATCATAAACAGATAAATCCTACCCAGAAAGTTTATGTTGAAATGGTTCTAAAAGTATGGTCAATCCTTAGACATTGTAGTTCCGTTACAGGGATAAAAAGGCCCAGGTCAGGTTAGAGGAATGGACAAGTGCTTCTGAAGCCTGCTTATGTCATATTGTGTATTAATTTTTACTGTGTTTAGGATACATCAGAATTCTCATTTAAGCATCACTTTTGAAACTATTAATAATTACTTTTAACTTTTCCCACTGTAGCTACATGAATGAAGCACTTACATAAAATCAAGACCCAGCCCATGAATCGCAGGTTCCTGAGCATTGGTGCAAAGCCCACACATTTGGAATCTGTGATAGTATATTTCAGAGCTAGAAGGTTATCAGAGTTTTTGAAGAAAACAAGAAATCTATTTCTTTTCTCAGTATACATACAACAAACAAAGACGTACAAAGGAAGAAGATAGAAAATCTGTCTTTTGCAGGCACCTGAATTATGGAAGAAACAGAAAAAAGTTATTCAAATTTAAAGGATATTGTTTTAAATATGGACGAATTGATGTGGATTTTATAGAAAATTTAGATGATTTTGAAATCAGAGATTATGATGTCTTCATAATCATATACCTCAAATCTGGTAAATTCTCTATCCTGACAGCTAACTTAGTAAGCAAATAATTTTTCTGTAATATGGGAACTTAGTTTTTTCAGTAGTATTATGTATGGTCATATACTCTAAATCTATTGCATATTATAAAGCTAGGTGAATTTAATGTCTCATGAAATAAGGTTTTTACAATGTAGCTGCAGTGATAGGAACAAAATGGTGAAGCAATTAGATTGAAGAAAACAGGTCAAAAACTTAGTGATGAAGTGGCTGGGAAAGGAGGCAGTAATATTTACCCTCAGAGAGGGAGTTGGGACAGATGTTTGAAGCTGTATTTAATGACATGAGAAGGAGGACATTTAGCTTATACTAATAAAAATTGTATTGAATATATCCCAAATATTTTAAATTTGTCTTTGGGTAATAGAGTGGCTTAAAGCAAAATCCTAAGTAGTGATTTGCATGGGAAGATCTTAGGGGCTGTTCTCCCACCTCACTGCTATTGTTGAACCTCAGGACCTGGTTCCTTCATACTGTCTTTTCCCTGCTAATGACCCAATATGACACATGTCTGATGTTATTTCATTTCCCATACTGTGCATTTCCTCTTGGGTAGCCCAACTTCATATCTTGAAATATTTTCTGAGGACATGTTATTTCTGCCCCTTCCTATCCTCATTCATTCAGTCCATGCAATAGTTCACCCCACTACGCCCATTTCCAATGTCATGGGTTTTTGATTTTCTCAAGTGGGGTGATCAAATGGTGACTCTTCTACCTTCTCAAAAATGTTGTTTCTAAATGATAAAAAACAATCATCATTTGGAAGATGAAAGATATTTTTAAAATAATGCTTTAATATAAGATAAAACAAAAATTCTTAATAAGAAAGTGTCCTGGGGTAGAGCCAACATGGCGGCGTGAGTAGGACAGTGGGAATCTCCTCCCAAAAACATATATATTTTTGAAAATACAACAAATACAACTAATCCTAAAAGACAGACCAGAAGACACAGGACAACAGCCAGACTACATCCACACGTGCGAGAGCCCAGCACTTGGTGAAAGGGGTAAGATACAAGGCCTGGACCGGCAGGACCCGAGCACACCTCCCCCAATCTCCTGGCGGGAGAGAAAGGGAGCCCAGGACTGCTAAACACCCAGCCCCAGCCACCCACAACAGAGCGCAGACACAGTGCATGCACAGAGGGCTGGAAACTAGGAAAATAGGGCAGCAAGACCTCTGAGCAGGTTCCAAAGCTGATGCCCCTGTGACAAAGAAAAGCAAGTGCTTTTTGAAAGTCTTAAAGGGACAGGGACATAACAGGTGGATGGAAACAACAAAGGTCACAGTCCAGTGGCTGGAAATTACAGGGAAAACCGGGCACACTAACCCCCTGGGCAACAGCTCTGAGACCCCTCACGGAGGTAAACAGCCAAACAGCCACCCCGTCCATTACCCCTCCAGGTGCTGCAAAAGCAGAGAAGCACCCTAAGGCAGACCACACTCACAGTAAGGGAGTTTCCTCCATATCGGACGGGCAAGACACAAAGACCCAGTCTATACACGATTACCCAACACAAGCCACTAGGGTTCACAGTTGTCCCAGTAAAGAAAGGCCAGTAGCAAGTGAAAAGTTTGGCCCTCCCAGCTGACAGTCAATAGAACCTGTCAACATAAAAAGGCAAAATAATATGACCCAGACAAGACTAACCCAGACAGCTTCGGCATCTGCTACATCTTCCCCTGAGAAGGAACATGGGGAAATAGATTTAACCAGGCTTCCTGAAAAGGAATTCAAAACAAAAGTCATAACCATGCTGATGGACTTGCAGAGTAATATGCAAGAACTAAGAAAGGAGAATACAGAAATAAAACAAGCTCTGGAAGGACTTCAAAACAGGATGGACGAGATGCAAGAGACCATTAATGGACTAGAAAACAGAGAACAGGAATGCAGAGAAGCTGATGCAGAGAGAGATAAAAGGATCTCCAAGAATGAAAGAATGTAAAGAGAGCTGAGTGACCAATCGAAAAGGAACAATATTCGCATTATAGGGGTACCAGAAGAAGAAGAGAGAGAAAAAGGGATAGAAAGTGTCTTTGAAGAAATCATTGCTGAAAACTTCCCCAAACCAGGGGAAGAAATGGCCTCTCAGACAACAGAGGAACACAGAACTCCCATGATAAGGGATCCAAGGAGGGCAACACCAAGACACATAACAATTAAAATGGCAAAGATCAAAGACAAGAACAAAGTATTAAAGGCAGCCAGAGAGGAAAAAAAAAGGTCACCTACAAAGGAAAACCCATCAGGCTATCATCAGACTTCTCAACAGAAACCCTGAAGGGTCCCCACCAGTAAGATGGCAAACTTCTGGCTTCTCTTCGAGGTCCTTGGTTCCCGCCAGCGCCATGTGAAGCCCAATCACCTCTTGCCCCCCTCCCAATCCCAGCACCTAGCCAACAGCCAACAGCCCCGTAGAAGTAACACCACAATGATCCTATGCCCCTTCCTATATAACCCAGCACCTTTCCCTAATAAAGCAGAACTCTCCAGTGAATTGCTGCTGTGTGTCGCTCCTTTCCTTTCATTGGTTCTGAAACCCGGGAGACGGGACACCTCAACTGGGCCCCGTCTTCCCCCTGACACCAGCAGCAGCTTGCCCTCGTCCTCTTTTTCTGGGGCTGGCTCATCACACTCACCACTCCTCTCTGGCCTTTAGGTAAGTTTTCCCCCGGAGTGGGCCACTCTTCCCCGAGCTATCGCAGTGCCATTGACCGTGATCATCCAGCAAGGCCCTGACGCTCGGGGACGAGGAGGGAACGCTCCCTGCCTCAGGCCTTCACGGCTGCAGCGGACCCTCAGGCCCCTCCTCCAAAAGCCATAAACCCCTGCCTCAAGCCTTAAACTTTTTAAGCAAAATTTCCCCGGAGTGGGCCACTCTTCTCTGAGCTATCGCAATGCCATTGACCGTGATCGTCCGGCAAGGCCCTGACGCTCGGGGATGAGGAGGGAACTCTCCCCACCTCAGGCCTTCACGGCTGCGGCAGACCCTCAGGCCCCTCCTCCAATAGTCATAAATGCACTCACCGTCCCTTCCATCAGTGCCGAAACTTTTCAAGCAAAATTTCCCCGGAGTGGGCCACTCTTCTCCGAGCTATCGCAGTGACATTGACCGTGATCGTCTGGCAAGGCCCTGACACTTGGGGACGAGGAGGGAACTCTCCCCACCTCAAGCCTTCATGGCTGTGGCGGACCCTCAGGCTCCTCCTCCAACAGTCATAAATCACCGCCTCAAGCCTTCACGGCTGCGGCGGACCCTCAAGCCCCTCCTCCGACAGTCATAAATCCCCGCCTCAAGCCTTCATGGCTGCGGCAGACCCTCAAGCCCCTCCTCCGACAGTCATAAATCCCCGCCTCAGGCCTTCACGGCTGCGGCAGACCCTCAGGCCCCCTTCCAACAGCCATAAACAAGATGACTCCTTTGCAGATGAGAACACTCCCTTTCCCCCCACCACCTCCTTCTGTTCCGTCCGCCGAAATCTGTTCTGTCTGCTGAAAACTCCTAGCGCTAGGTACCTCGTGACTCCGGCAAACTGCCTTCTTAGGGAAGTCTGGGTGACGACCCACACTTTCTAAGAAATTCTGACTCATGTATGAGTTTCCACAGACCACCAAGGATCATCGGGGACGCCCTTTGTCTCCTTGCGGTCTGCTTCCAGTCCGAGGATCTCCGTTCGTCTTCCCCTGTTTGTCTCCTTCTCTGTCCTTTAGCCATGGAAGCCTCCTCATCCCTCCCTGAAAGCTCACCTCTTGAATGCCTGCTTAAGCATCTGGCTACCCTCTCCCTGAAGCCTGATATAAAACCAAAACTTCTCTGTAAATATTGCTCCCAAGATTGGCCCACATAACCCCTAGACAATAACAACCAATGGCCTACAGGGGGACTCTTGACCCTAACATCACTCGCAATCTCTTTAACTACTGCCAGCGCCTGAAAAAATGGAAGGAGATTCCCTATATCGAAGCTTTTCACCTCCTAGCTCAAAATCCCAGCCTCTGCACCACCTGCTCCCCACCCCAAGTTCTCCTAGCCTGCAAGACGTCTCCCTCCCCTCCACACACTCCCAGTCCCTCTTCAATTACCTTTGACCTGGCTGACGAGCCTCCACCATACAGACTTTCCCTTTCAGCCTCTCCCCCTCCTACAATCCCTCCACCCTCCGCTGCCACCGCTGCCTCTTTCCCCACGGCAGAAGCCTCCCATCCTCTCCCTTCCCCTTCTTCTCCTACAATAGCCCCTACCCCTTCCTCTACCGCCGCTGCTGCTGCTGCCTCCACCCCCGCAGAAGCCTCCCGTCCTCTCCCTTCCCCCTCCGCCCCTCCCTCCACCCCATCTCCTCCCCCACCGCACCCCCTCCTCCTCCATCCCCCTCACCTCCCCCCTCCCATAGATCGAGCCTGAGCCTTTCAGGCCCCCTCTAACTAAGTTCCAGGAGCCTCCTCCGTCTTTGCCCCCTCAGATTCGGTCCCGAAGACCTCCCAAAATTATAGTGGCTTTGCCCCCATCACCTGTTTCCCCCACACAGACTGAGCCAGAACCCTTCAGTCCCCCTCAGACCCGGTCCCGAGGGCCTCCCAAAATTATCGCCCCCCTCTGGGAGGTAGCAGGATCTGAAGGCATCGTGCGCGTTCATGTCCCTTTCTCTTTAGCAGATTTAGCCCAACTAGAGAAACGCCTAGGTTCCTTTTCCACTGATCCGAGGACATACATCAGAGAGTTTCAATGGACCCTCCAGTCTTACAGCCTCATGCATCATGACATTTTCATGCTCCTGGCCAATACCCTCCTCCCTGAAGAGCGTAGACGAGTTTGGGACTTCACCCAAATGCATGCTACCGAGACCCACAGGACTGACCCCACCTATCCCTCTGGCCCCACTGCTGTCCCCGAACAAGACCCACACTGGGATTATAACACCGCCATGAGTCTCCACTCTCGAGATATTTTTGCCTCCTGCTTAATAGAAGGTCTGAAAAAGGCAGCTCGTAAAGTAGTCAATTTTCAAAAGCTCCAAGACATAATTCAAAAGAGAGACGAAACCCCTCTGAGTTCTTAGACAGACTCACTCAAGCCCTATTACAGTATACCAGCCTGGACCCAGAAACACCTGAAGGAAGACATGTCCTTATGACATACTTCCTAGCTCAAAGCTACCTCGACATTAAAGCTAAACTCAAAAAGTTAGAACAGGGCCCCACTACCCCACAGACTGAGATCCTAACAGTGGCCTTTAAAGTCTTCCATAACCGGGAAGAGGAGAAAGAATGCCGTAAACAAAAGGCTGATCAGGACAATTTCCAGATGTTGGCCCAGCTGATAAAACCACAACCTGGGCGCCCCTCTACAGACAAGCCCCCCCCCAGGAGCTTGTTTCAAGTGTGGAAAAGAGGGACATTGGTCAAGGGCGTGCCCCTCCCCCAGATCTCCTACCACCCCATGCCCCAGATGCCACAAAAAGGGCCACTGGGGGTCTGATTGCCCAACCACCCTAAGGGGAGGCTGGACGAACAACCCCCATCCTAAACCCACCGTAGTGGGGCTGGCAGAAGAAGATTGATGGGGCCCGGGGGCTTCTCGCCCGACCATTTCCATCACCAAACAGGAGCCCAGGGTTACTTTAACAGTAGACAGTCACCCCATCTCCTTCCTCCTAGGTACAGGAGCCACCTTCTCAGTCTTGCGATAATACTGGGGCCCTACCATGCCAGCCATGACTCCTATAGTCGGGGTAGGAGGTAAACAGATTTTCCCATTAAACCCCCCCCTTTTATGCACAATCCTAGACAATCCCATACCTTTCTCCCACACCTTCCTAGTTATGCCCCAGTGTCCCATCCCTTTACTAGGACGGGACATCCTTTCCCTCCTCCATGTTTCCATAACTATATCCACTCCCACATCCCCCAGTACTCCCTTTCTGATGGCTCTCATATCCGACAACCCCCCTTTACCCAATGAAAGCTCCGGTTCCGCCCTCATACACCCTGTAAATCCCAAAGTTTGGGACATTACAAGCCCCTCCATGGCCCTATGTCCCCCTGCCTCTATCAAATTACATGACCCCTCTCAGTATATCTGTCAGGCCCAATACCCCCTAACCACTTCAGCCCTCATAGGCGTCCAACCCATCATTCAAGATCTCTTAAACAAAAACTACCTCAGACCCACTCACTCCCCATTTAATACCCCCATGTTAGCTGTTAAAAAAACCAACGGATCTTTCCGCCTTGTCCAAGACCTTTGCCTCATCAACATGGCTGTTGTCCCTATCCATCCCTTAGTTCCAAATCCATACACCCTTTTATCACAGATCCCTGCCTCAGCATCCCACTTCTCAGTCCTAGATATCAAGGACACATTTTTTTTTCTATCCGTCTAGACCCCTCCTCCCAAGATTTTTTCACCTTCACTTGGACGGACCCATACACCAGACATTCTGAACAACTTACTTGGACAGTTTTGCCACAAGGCTTCCAAGATAGTCCCCATATTTTTGGACAAGTCCTAGCTCAAGACCTCAAACAGTTTCACCATGATAACCCCGAGTCCACTTTATTACAATATGTAGATGATCTTCTGCTCTGCAGTCCCTCGTGGGAACAGTCTCAACTTGACACTGCATCTCTACTTAACCTTCTAGCTTCCAGAGGTTACCGGGTATCCCCCGTCAAAGCTCAAATCTCTTCCCCTTCTGTCACTTACCTTGGATTCCTTCTGTCTCAACAAAGAAAGTCCATTACCTTAGACAGAAAACGACTCCTCTCTGACCTGCCTGTTCCCAAAACCAAGACAAAAATCCTTTCCTTTCTAGGCCTGGCTGGGTATTTTAGAGCGTGGATCCCTAACTTCTCCCTGTTGGCCAGACCCCTATACGACCTCAGCAAGGGCCCCCCTGAAGAACCATTATCATCCTCACCCCGACACTCCTTCATTAAGCTCCGTCAAGCCCTTGTGGAAGCTCCAGCTCTCCATCTCCCTGATTTGTCAAAACCCTTCTCATTATACATTCATGAGAGGTCCAGTCAAGCTCTAGGAGTCCTAGGCCAATATAATGGCCCATCCTTTGCCCCAGTAGCTTATCTCTCCAAGCAATTGGACCCTGCAGTTTGGGGATGGGCCCCCTGCCTACGGGCATTAGCCGCTGGGCAGTTCTTGCAGAAAGAAGCTCATAAACTAACATTCGGAGCACCCCTTACCATTCTGTCCCCACATCACCTAAAAGATCTCTTAACCTACAAAAGTTTATAGACTCTCCCTCCCTCCAGACTCCTGACCTTAGTATCCTCTTTCCTCCAAAATCCAAACATTTCTTTCCTCCCCTGCCAGCCCCTGAATCCGGCCACTCTTCTTCCTCTACTCTACTCTCCTCATACTCCCTCGCATGATTGCCTAGAAGCCCTTCACAACTTCCTTCCGTGCCACTCCACGATCTCCGAAGGAGCCCTCTCACACTCCGACCTCATCTGGTTTACTGATGGGTCCTCCTTTAAACATGAGGGCACCCACTACTCAGGATACACAGTAGTGTCCCTCGAAGATGTCATTGAGGCAGAAGCCCTACCCCCTGGTACAACCAATCAGCAGGCTGAACTCATTGCAGCCACCAGAGCTTGCACTCTGGCCCGGGACACATCTCTCACATTGTACACTGACTCCAAGTACATATTCCACATTCTCTTGTCTCACGCAGCAGTATGGAAAGAATGAGGCCTCCTCACCACAGAAGGAAATTCCATAACTAATTCAGCCTTAATTACTAAACTTCTAGAGGCTTCACAACTCCCACACCGACTAGGCATAGTCCACTGCAAATCACATCAAAAGGATGACTCCCCCATTGCAAGAGGTAACAACAAAGCTGACAGAGTAGCCCGGTCAGTTGCCCTATCAGAAGACACACCAGACAACAATCCGTCTGCCCTTGCGGTTTTAGTCTTATCACAAGACACCCTCTGCTCCCAGGACAAAGAGTCTCTCTTCCGCCTCTTACATGATCTGTTCCATCCCAGCCCCAATCCTTGATCCATTTTTTACAATATTTTTTTCCTCTCTCTCCTGGAGACAAAACCCTACTTAACCAAATCACCTGCAAGTGCACCATCTGCCAACGTACTAACCCTAATACCCCCCTCAAAGCCCGACCCTTCCCGGCTCATCAAGCAAGGGGTAATGTCCCCGCTGCAGATTGGCAAATAGACTTCACTAACATGCCCCCTGTATAATGCACCAGATACCTACTCGTGTTAGTAGATACATTTTCAGGATGGGTTGAAGCTTTCCCCACCACTAACAAACGAGCGTCCGCAGTTGCCTCTATCCTCCTCACCCAGATCTTTCCTAGGTTCTGGATGCCCACTTCCCTCCAATCAGATAACGGCCCTGAGTTCACTGCCCAAATTATCCAGAACCTCTCCAAGTCGCTCTCGCTCCCCTGGCATTTACATTGTCCTTATCGACCACAAGCTTCAGGAAAAGTAGAAAGAGCCAATAGGACTCTAAAAGACATCCTGACCAAACTATCTCTAGAACTACCCCTTGACTGGGTTCGCTTACTTCCCTTAGCTCTACTCCGCATTCGAGCCCTCCCAAAGAAACCTTCCTTCTTGTCGCCCTTTGAGATCATGTACGGCCGCCCGATTCTACCTCCGGGGCTCCCTTCCCACAAAGGAACAATTCCTCCCAATATAGCCCTTCCACTACTCTCTCTCCTCCGCACTGAATTGTGGAAATATCAGGATTGGCTCCTTCCTGATCCATCTGCCTCGCAAAATCCTCCTGTCTTATAGCCCGGCCAACTAGTGTTTTATAAGCCACCAGAGGATCGGTCCTCTCTCACC
The DNA here is from genome assembly GCF_040802235.1 of Manis javanica. NCBI lineage: Eukaryota > Metazoa > Chordata > Mammalia > Pholidota > Manidae > Manis > Manis javanica. Next base: position 36,798,407 of record NC_133168.1, read on the forward strand.
CCAAAATGGGAAGGTCCATACCCAGTTATTCTCTGCACCCCCTCGGTCGCCAAGCTCTCACTGCCTGATAACTCTGTCACCCCTTGGATTCATATCTCCAGGTTGAAACCAAATACCCAAGACCCACCTTCTCTGGACACCCAAGACCCATCAGTCACAATCCACAGTCCTTCGGATACAGCCCAAGATGCTGTCTACTCTACCACGCTTCATCCCTCTGATCCCTTGAAGCTCCGCATCTCCCGTGCACCCCCTTTGCCATCCATACCCGAATCATGACTTTTTCCTCCTTTACTGCTCTCTCACTTTTTTCCCTCATTCCTATTGTCTTCCCTGCCGCCCCAGCCTCCTTTGTATGGCGATTCAAAGTCAGGCAAACTTACACACAGCATCAAACAAAAGTTACTGCCCTCATTGCCACATCAGACTGCCCTCTGAAAGGCTGCTCTGAGCCTTTGTACCTCCACTTTCCTCCCTCCACTGAAGTATTCATTTACAGCTACCTTTATTCTCCCTACCTCAGCTTCCTCTATGACCAAAGACAAGCCTATTGCAAGCGATGGCAAGACAACTACGGGGGATGTCCCTACTGGTCTTGCGCCATTCACTACATGGGTGACTTCCAGTACCCACAGTATTACTCCTCCAAACGTTTCATGAAATATCCCAACGGCTCATTCTCCTTATCAATCCCAGATCCCTGGGACTCTCGATGGGCTGCTGGAGTAACAGCCTCAGTTTACTATGGGGGGTCCTTGACCCCCCCACGGTACCCTTCATATCTCTCGAGAGTATGTTCCCTCTCGCTCCCAGATCTCCCAAGTTGCATCAGATATCAGACATTCCAAGAAAGTCATTATCCAAACTCTTGATGGCACTTCTTCATCTTCTTATTCCTCCTACTCTTGGTTACAGCTCATTCAAGACACCACCATCTTTCTCAACCACACCCTCAACACTGCCAATTGTTTCTTGTGCGCATCACTACAGCGCCCACTGCTGACCGCCATGCCCCTCAATATTTCCAACTACTCTTTCCATGCAGAAAGACAACCCCTCTGCCCCCTGGCAGACATACCCCTATGGGAACCAGAATACGCAGATAATCTCACCATCCACCACTGTGTAGACCCAACTCCACCTCCCTCTAGCGCACTTCACTGCCTATCTACACCCCTACCTCCGGCTCTAAGACTTTTACACAACCGGGACATTTCTTTTGGTGTAGTGGCAGTCTTTTCAACTCACTGCCTCTCAACTCCGATACACCCTGCATTCTCATCACCCTAATCACACAGTTTACACTTTACAGCATGGCAGAATTCCTTGAGCTCAAACCTCCCTTGCCCTCGCGCACAAAAAGGGCTGCTTTCCTTCCCATCATGGTCGGTATCTCTTTGATCACCTCAGCCATTGGGACAGGGTTTTCGGGAGGAGCCTTGGGTCACTCTCTATGGGCAGTTAGAGATCTCAACGCCAAACTTGAGGGAGCCCTGACATCCACTGCTGATTCCCTAGCCTCTCTCCAAAGACAGGTCACTTCGCTAGCTAAAGTCACCCTTCAAAACCAGCGGGCCCTAAATCTGCTTACAGCCGAGAAGGGCGGCACCTGCGTGTTCCTCCAGGAAGAGTGCTGCTATTACATCAACGAATCCGGCATTGTAGAAACTGACATCACCAAACTCACTGACCTTGCCTCCAGTCTCCACTCTGCTTCCAATTCCAACCCATTCTCTTCAATACTAACAAATCCCCTCCTTACCTGGGTCTGACCCATTGCAGGACCCATAATAGTCATTCTTCTCATCTGTCTCTTCTTACCCTGTATAATAAAGTTCATCAAATCCCAAGTCGGAAAAATCTCTAATCAAGCTTTCAACCAGCTTTTACTCAGGAACTACCAGCTTCTGGCCACAGAAGATCCCTCACCCTCACGTGACTTCCTCACCACACATTGAGATGGACCCCCCTCTCTCCACTGGAAACTGTTCCTGGAAACAATGGCCGCAGACGCCTGGCTCCTGACACCCATATCCTCTTGGCACCATTGGAATCAACAGGTCCTCGATCTATGGTTACAGGGAACCTTCATTGATTTCCAACCTGAAGAAGTCCACATCTACTCATCATTACTGTGGGGAATCCTATCAACCCTTTCCTCCCAATTCCCAAACCCTCACTCCCTTCTACGCCCCTGTTCAGCAAGAAGCAGTCAGAGAGAAAGCAACATCCACAAACCCATAGAGGAGAAAGGGGGGAATGAAGGGTCCCCACCAGTAAGATAGCAAACTTCCGGCTTCTCTTGGGGGTCCTCGGTTCCTGCCGGTGCCACGTGAAGCCCAATCACCTCTCACCCCCCTCCCAATCCCAGCACCTAGCCAATAGCCACCAGCCCTGTAGAAGTAACACCACAATCACCCTATGCCCCTTCCTATATAACCCAGCACCTTTCCCTAATAAAGCAGAACTCTCCGGTGAATTGCTGCTGTGTGTCACTACTTTCCTTTCAAACACTACAGGCCAGAACAGAATGGCATGATATACTTAATGCAATGAAACAGAAGGGCCTCGAACCAAGACTACTGTATCCAGCACGAATACCATTTAAATATGAAAGAGAGATTAAACAATTCCCAGGCAAGCAAAAGTTGAGGGAATTTGCCCCCACACACCATCTCTACAGGGCATCCTACAGGGACTGCTCTAGATGGGAGCACTCCTAAAAAGAGCACAAAACAAAACACCCAACATATGAAAAAGGGAGGAGGAGGAATAAGAAGGGAGAAAAATAAAGAATCATCAGACCACATTTATAATAGCTCAACAAGTGAGTTAAGTTAGACAGTAAGATAGTAAAGAAGCTAACCCTGAATATTTGGTAATGACAAACTTAAAGCCTGCAATGGGAATAAGATCATACCTCTCAATAATCACCCTAAATGTAAATAGACTGAATGCACCAATCGAAAGACACAGAGTAATAGAATGGATATAAAAGCAAGATCCATCCACATGCTGCTTACAAGAGACTCACCTCAAACCCAAACACATGCACAGATTCAAAGTCAATGGATGGAAAAAGATATTTCATGGTAACAACAGAGAGAAGAAAGCAGGTGTTGCAATTCTGGTATCAGACAAAACAGACTTCAAAATAAAGAAAGTAACAAGAGACAAAGAAGTACATTACATAATGATAAAGGGCTCAGTCCAACAAGAGGATATAACCATTATAAATATATATGCACCCAATACAGGAGCACCAACATACCTGAAACAAATACTAACAGAACTAAAGGAGGAAACAGAATCCAATGCATTCATTCTAGGAGACTTCAACACACCATTCACTCCAAAGGACAGATCCACCAGACAGAAAATAAGTAAGGACACAGAGGCACTGAAAAACACACTAGAACAGATGGACCTAATAGACATCTACAGAACTCTATATTCAAAAGCAACAGGATACACATTCTTCTCAAGTGCACATGGAACATTCTCCAGAAGAGACCACATACTAGGCCACAAAAAGACCCTCAGTAAATTCCAAAAGATTGAAATCCTACCAACCAACTTTTCAGACCACAAAGGCATAAAACTCGAAATAAACTGCACAAAGAAAGCAAAAAGGCTCACAAACACATGGAGGCTTAACAACACTCTCCTAAATAATCAATAGATCAATGACCAAATCAAAATGGATATCCAGCAATATATGGAAACAAACGACATCAACAACACTAAGCTCCAACTACTGTGGGACATAGCAAAAGCAGTCTTAAGAGGAAAGTATACAGCAATCCAGGCATATTTAAAAAAGGAAGAACAATCGCAAATAAATGATCTAATGTCACAATTATCGAAATTGGAAAAAGAAGAACAAATGAGGCCTAAGGTGAGCAGAAGGAGGGACATAATAAAGATCAGAGAAGAAATAAATAAAATTGAGAAGAATAAAACAATAGCAAAAATCAATGAAACCAAGAGCTGTTTCTTCAAGAAAATAAACTAAATAGATAAGCCTCTAGCCGGACTTATTAAGAGGAAAAGAGAGTCAATACAAAACAACAGTATCAGAAACGTGAAAGGAAAAATCACGACGGACCCCACAGAAATACAAAGAATTATTAGTGAGCACTATGAAAACCTATATGCTAACAAGCTGGGAAAATCTAGGAGAAATGGACAACTTCCTAGAAAAATACAACCTTCCAAGACTGACCCAGAAAGAAACAGAAAATCTAAACAGACCAATTACCAGCAACGAAATTGAAGCGGTAATCAAAAAACTAACAAAGAACAAAACCCCAGGGCCAGATGGATTCACCTCGGAATTTTATCAGACATGCAGGGAAGATATAATACACATTCTCCTTAAAGTTTTACAAAAAATAGAAGAGGAGGGGATACTCCCAAACTCATTCTATGAAGCTAACATCACCCTAATACCAAAACCAGGCAAAGACCCCACCAAAAAAGAAATCTACAGACCAATACCCCTGAAGAACGTAGATGCAAAAATACTCAACAAAATATTAGCAAACCGAATTCAAAAATACATCAAAACGATCGTACACCATGACTAAGTGGGATTCATCCCAGCTATGCAAGGATGGTACAACATTCGAATGTCCATCAACATCGTTCACCACATGAACAAAAAGAAAGACAAAAACCACATGATCATCTCCACAGATGGGGAAAAAGCATTTGACAAAGTTCAACATCCATTCATGATAAAAACTCTCAGCAAAATGGGAATACAGGGCAAGTACCTCAACATAATAAAGGCCGTTTATGATAACCCAAAGACAACATTATATTAAACAGCAAGAAGCCGAAACCTTTTCCTCTAAGATCGGGAACTAGACAGGGATGCCCACTCTCCCCACTGTTATTTAATATGGTACTGGAGGTCCTAGCCATGGCAATTAGACAAAACAAAGAAATACAAGGAATCCAGATTGGTAAAGAAGAAGTTAAACTGTCACTATTTGCAGATGACATGATACTATACATAAAAAACCCTAACTCCACACCAAAACTACTAGAACTGATATCAGAATACAGCAAAGTTGCAGGATACAAAATCAACACACAGAAATCTGTGTCTTTCCTATACACTAACAATGAACCAACAGAAAGAGAAATCAGGAAAACCACTCCATTCACAATTGCATCAAAAAAAATAAAATACCTAGAAATAAACCTAACCAAAGAAGTGAAAGACTTATACTCTGAAAACTACAAGTCACTCTTAAGAGAAATTAAAAGGTACACTAACAGATGGAAACTCATCCCATGCTCGTTGCTAGGAAGAATTAATATCGTCAAAATGGCCATCCTGCCCAAAGCAATATACAGATTTGATGCAATCCCTATGAAACTACCAGCAACATCCTTCAATGAACTGGAACAAATAATTCAAATATTCATATGGAAACACCAAAGACCCCAAATAGCCAAAGCAATCCTGAGAAAGAAGAATAAAGTAGGGGGGATCTCACTCCCCAACTTCAAGCTCTACTATAAAGCCAGAGTAATCAAGACAATTTGGTACTGGCACAAGAACAGAGCCACAGACAAATGGAACAGACTAGAGTCCAGACATTAACCCAGACATATATGGTCAATTAATATTTGATAAAGGAGCCATGGACATACAATGGGGACATGACAGTCTCTTCAACAGATGGTGCTGGCAAAACTGGACAGCTACATGTAGGAGAATGAAACTGGACCATTGTCTAACCCCATATACAAAATTAAATTCAAAATGGATCAAAGACCTGAATGTAAGTCATGAAACCATTAAACTCTTGGAAAAAAACAAAGGCAAAAACCTCTTAGACATAAACATGAGTGACCTCTTCTTGAACATATCTCCCCGGGCAAGGAAAACAACAGCAAAAATGAACAAGTGGGACTATATTAAGCTGAAAAGCTTCTGTACAGCAGAAGACACCATCAATAGAACAAAAAGAAACCCTACAGTATAGGAGAATATATTTGGAAATGACAGATCTGATAAAGGCTTGACGTCCAGTATATATAAAGAGCTCACACACCTTAACAAAGAAAAAACAAATAACCCAATTAAAAAATGGGCAGAGGAACTGAACAGACAGTTCTCTAAAAAAGAAATACAGATGGCCAACAGACACATGAAAATATGCTCCACATCGCTAATTATCAGAGAAATGCAAATTAAAACTACAATGAGGTATCACCTCACACCAGTAAGGATGGCTGCCATCCAAAAGACAGACAACAACAAATGTCGGCGGGGCTGTGGAGAAAGGGGAACCCTCCTACACTGCTGGTGGGAATGTAAGTTAGATCAACCATTGTGGAAAGCAGTATGGAGGTTCATCAAAAAAGTCAAAGCAGACTTACCATTTGACCCAGGAATTCGACTCCTAGAAATTTACCCTAAGAACACAGCAACCAAGTTTGAAAAAGACAGATGCACCCCTATGTTTATCGCAGCACTATTTACAATAGCCAAGAATTGGAAGCAACCTAAGTGGCCATCAGTAGATGAATGGATTAAGAAGATGTAGTACATATACACAATGGACTATTACTCAGCCATAACAAAAGGGCAAATCCTACCATTTTCAGCAACATGGATGGAGCTGGAGGGTATTATGCTCAGTGAAATAAGCCACGTGGAGAAAGAGAAATACCAAATGATTTCACACATCTGTGGAATATAAGAACAAAGGAAAAACTGAAGGAACAGAACAGCACAGAATGACAGAACCCAAGAATGGAATAAGTTACCAAAGGAAAAGGGACTGGGAAGGATGGGTGGGTAGGGAGAGATAAGGGGGGTGAAAAAGAAGGGGGTATTAAGATTAGCATGAATAATGGGGGGTGGGAGAAAGGGGAGGGCTGTACAGCACAGAGAGGACATGTGGTGATTCTGCAGCATTTTGCTATGCCGATGGACAGTGACTGTAGAGGAGTTTGTGGGGGGACCTGGTATAGGGAGAGCCTAGTAGACATAGTGTTCTTCATGTAAGTGTAGATTAATGATAACAAAAAAACAAAAGAAAGAAAGAAAAGGGGGATTACTCCCTGATAAGATAAAACTTGTAAATTAACAATTATTGCATGCTTTAAACATCCTTAATTTTGATCACTTAAAGGGTGTCAGAAGATCATCTATGGAGGTACATTTGTCTGATAATATTCCTTTCTCTTAGAAAAAAAAAAGCAGTTCCTGTGTGGTGACCTCCAATGAGTTCCACACAATGGTATAAAAGGCATATCAAAGTGTGGGCAAAGCATCTGTTTGTGTTTATACAGAGGATCAAAGCCTAATTTGGCTACCCAGAAAATGAACTAAGATACGATATGAAGAAGAACTTCCAACATCAGCACTCTCTGGAAGACTCATACCAGACGAGGATCATCAAAAATCCTCAACAAAGATCCAGGTGCTGCTACAGTTGTAGCTGAATTCATCCCACCGGTTCCTGGACTTGCCATAGGAATGAAGAAGGAGATATCTAAGCTGGCCTGTGCATACAGTAAAACAACAAATTTGACTGGATCTATACTGTTGGAACTCAACCAAGAATTAGGAGAAGTGCAAGTTGTAGTGCTCCAAATTCTTACAACTACAGACTATCTACTGTTAAAATAACATATGGGATGTGAACAGTTCCCAGGAATGGGTTGTTTTAATTTGTCTGATTTCTCTCAGACTGTTCAGGTAGAGTTGGACAATATCCACCATATCATAGATAAGTTTTCACAAATGCCTAAGATGCCTAACTGGTTTTCTTGGTTTCACTGGAGATGGCTGGTAATTATAGGTCTGCTTTGGTTATGTAACTGTACTCCTATTATGTTAATGTGTGTGTGAAATTTAATTAGTAGTTTAAAACCTATACATGCTTATGTTTCTCTACAAGAAGATATGTCAAAGAAATAATCAATATTCCCATGTTTTCTTCCGCCTGCTACCTCTATAGCTTTTCTTCTTCCTTTCTAATTACAACCCTTAAATAGAATTCATGCCTCATATCGAATTTACCGAGTATCATAATTCTTCCAAGTGGTAAAGATACCTCAAGACAAATGCTGGGCATAGAAGCCACAGGGCATAAATCTGTAAAGAAGTAAAAAGCTAACCTTTTCAAACAATATGGCTTCTCTCTCACTTACCAACTTTACATTTCCCTGTATGGCCCCGGAAGTTGACTGGTTAGCCAGAGACGGGTAAGATTCCTCAAGGGAGGAACAACCTAAGACAGGCACAGTTGCAGGGGGCCATCAGGTGAGAAATTGGGGATCAACAGAGGTGAGGCTTAGAACCTCACTCCCCCTGTTCTGAGAGAAATCTTCTGCATCTGTGGATGTTTTATTGCCCTTGTCTAGCTTGGATTAACACTTAGTCTACAGGCACACAGCTGATTATCTACATTTGCTTTCTTACAGCACTATACTATGTTTTCTACCTTTATCTTGCATCTACCTACCACTTCAGCATTTTATTTAAAAAAATAAATAAATAAAAATAATAATAATAATAAGGGAGAAATGTAGGATTCACATATAAATCAAGTATAAAAATCAAGCAAATATTCATATTTGACCTGATTACTTATAGTTCATAATGAGCGATCAAAACCGAAAGTTTCTGTGATGACTGCCCTTGTACTGTTCACCATGTATGAACTTATTCACTATGTAAGAATTTGTTCACCATGTAAGAACTTGTTCACTATGCTTCAGAAGATTGGAGACTGATGAGAATTAGGCTTGGGGTGGATTAATGATTGTGCATTGAGCATTGAGTCCCCTATATAGAATTTTATTGTTGTTAACAACTATTTGATCAATAAATGTGAGAGATACCCTTTCAAAAAAAAATAAGAAGAATTTTCTTGATTTCTGAGTTTTAAGCACTCTTTATACTCTGCACCTAATCTAAGTGCCTCACTCACCTCACCATAGTCCTTGGTAGTTCACACAGGTGATCTGGGTTCCCTGACCTCCATCTCTGAGAATATGAGGGAGCAAGGCCTGGAGGTAGAACCACATGGATCATTAGGTAAGGACAGATCATTTGCATAAATGAAGGTGCTCAGTGAACAAACCAAACAAAGCCATTTTTTGCCAGCCCCAAGCAGTTAGTTCAGCTAAAGCAATTAAGGAAGCAGAAATTACTGGAGTGTGAACTCCTGCCATATGACAAATATGGTGAAATGTAGATTATTGGCTGTGGTCATCCTTGTCCAAACTCACCTAAATGCAATGTATCATTAAGATAAAATGAAGTAGGAGAGGAGCCAAGATGGCAGCAGGAGTAGGGCAGTGGAAATCTCCTCTCAAAACCACACATATTTTTGAAAATACAGCAAATACAACTATTCCTAAAAGAGAGAACAGTGGACACAGTACAACAGCCAGGCTACATCTACATCTGCTAGAATCAGTCTCTCACAAATGAGGTAATCAGAGTATTAAGGGCAGCCAGAGAGAGAAAAAAGGTTACCTACAAAGGAAAACCCATCAGGCTATCATCAGACTTCTCCACAGAAACCTTACAGGTCAGAAGAGAATGGCATGATATATTTAATGCAATGAAACAGAAGGGCCTTGAACCAAGAATACTATATCCAGCAAGATTATCATTTAAATATGAAGGAGGGATTAAACAATTCCCAGACAAGCAAAAGTTGAGGAAATTTGCCTCCCACAAACCAACTCTACAGGATATTTTAAAGGGACTGCTCTAGATGGAAGCACTCCTAAGGCTAAATAGATGTCACCAGAGAAAACAAAATGACACCAAAGAAAGCAGACCAACCAAATACTAATTAAAGGCAAAAAATAAAATCAACTACTCACAAAAGCACTCAAAGGAAACACAAAAGAGTACAGATTAAAACACCTAACATATAAAGAATGGAGGAGAAGGAATAAGAGGAGAGAGAAATAAAGAATCATCAGACTGTGTTTATAATAGCTTAATAAGAGAGTTAAGTTAGATGGGTAGATAGTAAAGAACCTACCCTGGAACTTTTGGTAAACAAGAATCTAAACCCTTCAATGGCAATAATTACATGTCTTTCAATAACCACCCTAAATGCAAATGGAATGAATGCACCAATCAAAAGACACAGAGAAATAGAATGGATAAAAATGCAAGAACCATCTACATGCTGCTTACAAGAGACTCACCTCAAACCCAAAGACATACACAGACTAAAAGTCAAGGGATGGAAAAAAGATATTTCATGCAAACAATTGGGAGAAAAAAGCAGGTGTTCCACTACTAGTATCAGATGAAATAGACTTCAAAACAAAGAAAGTAACAAGAGATAAAGAAGGATATTACATAATGATAAAGGGATCAGTTCAACAAGAGGATATAACCATTATAAACATATATGCACCCAACACGGGAGCACCAACATATGTGAAACAAATACTAACAGAATTAAAGGAGGAAATAGGATGCAATGCATTCATTTTAGAACACACCACTCACCCCAAAGGACAGTTCAACCAGACAGAAAATAAGTAAGGACACAGAGGCACTGAGCAACACACTAGAACAGATGGACCTAACAGACATCTACAGAACTCTACACCCAAAAGCAGCACAATACACATTCTTTTCAAGTGTACATGGATCATTTTTCAGAATAGACCACATACTAGGCCACAAAAAGAGCCTCAGTAAATTCAAAAAGATTGAAATTCTACCAGGCAACTTCTCAGACCACAAAGATATAAAACTAGAAATAAATTGTACAAAGAAAACAAAAAGGCTCACAAACACATGGAGGCTTAAAAACATGCTCCTAAATAATCAATGGATCATTAACCAAATTAAAACAGAGATCAAACAATATGGAGACAAATGACAATGACAATATAAAGCCCCAAATTCTGTGGAACGCAGCAAAGGCAGTTCTAAGAGGAAAGTATATAGCAATCGAGGCCTATTAAAAGAAGGAAGAACAATCCCAAATGAATAGTTTAAAGTCACAATTATTGAAACTGGAAAAAGAAGAACAAATGAGTCCCAACGTCAGGAGAAGGAGGGACATAATAAAGATCAGAGAAGAAATAAATGAAATTTAGAAGAAAAAACAATAGAAAAAAATCAATCAAACCAAGACATGGTTCTTTGAAAAAATAAACAAAATAGATAAGCCCCAAGCCTGACTTATTAAGAGAAAAAGAGAATCTACACACATCAACAGAATCAGAAATGAGAAAGGAAAAATCACTACGGACACCATAGAAATACAAAAAATTATTAGAGAATACTATGAAAATCTATATGCTAACAAGCTGGGAAACCTAGAAGAAATGGACTACTTCCTAGAAAAATACAACCTTCCAAGACTGACCAAAGAAGAAAGAGCAAATCTAAACAGACCAACGAGCAAAGAAATTGAAGCAGTAATCAAAAAACTACCCAAGAATAAAACCCTTTGGCCAGAGGGATTCACTGCTGAATTTTATCAGACATATAGAGAAGACATAATAAACATTCTCCTTAAAGTTTTCCAAAAAATTGAAGAGGAGGGAATACTTCCAAACTCATTCAATGAAGCCAGCATCACTCTAATGCCAAAACCAGGCAAAGACCCCACCAAAAAAGAAAATTACAGACCAATATCCCTGATGAACATACATGTAAAAATACTCAACAAAATATTAGCAAACTGAATTCGAAAATACATCAAAAGGATCATACACCATGATCAAGTGGGATTCATCTCAGGGATGCAAGGATGGTACATTTGAAAATTCATCAACATCATCCACCACATCAACAAAAAGAAAGACAAAAACAACATGCTCATTTCCATAGATGCTGAAAAAGCATTTGACAAAATTCAACATCCATTCATGATAAAAACTCTCAACAACATGGGTATACAGGGCAAGTACCTCAACATAATAAAGGCCATATATGACAAACCCACAGCCAACATCATACTTAACAGCGAGAAGCTGAAAGCTTTTCCTCTAAGATGGGGAACAAGACAAGGATACCCACTCTCCCCATTGTTATTCAACATAGTACTGGAGGTCCTAGCCATGGCAATCAGAGAAAACAAAGAAATACAAGGCATCCAGATAGGTAAAGGAGAAGTCAAAACTGTCGCTATTTGCAGATGACATGATATTGTACATAAAAAACCCTAAAGAATCCACTCCAAAACTACTAGAACTAATATCTGAATTCAGCAAAGTTGCAGGATACAAAATTAATACACAGAAATCTGTTGTTTTCCTATACACTAATGATGAACTAACAGAAAGATAAATCAGGAAAACAATTCTACTCACAAATGCATTAAAAAGAATAAAATACCTAGGAATCAGCCTAACCAAGGAAGTGAAATACCTATACCCTGAAAACTACAAGACACTCTTAAGAGAAATTAAAGAGGACACTAACAAATGGAAACTCATCCCATGCTCTTGGCTAGGAAGAATTAATATTGTCAAAATGACCATCCTGCCTAAAGCAATCTACAGATTCAATGCAATCCCCCTCAAAATACCAACAACATTCTTCAATGAACTAGAACAAATAGTTCTAAAATTCATATGGAACAACAAAAGACCCTAAATAGCCAAAACAATCCTGAGAAGGAAGAATAAATCAGGGGGGAATCTCGCTTCCCAAATTCAAGCTCTACTACAAAACCACAGAAATCAAGACAATTTTGTACTGGCACAAGAACAGACCCACAGACCAGTGTAACAGAATAGAGAGTCCAGATTTTAACCCAAACATATACTGTCAATTAATATGTGATAAAGGAGCCATGGACATACAATGGGGAAATGACAGTCAGTCTCTTCAACAGATGGTGTTGGCAAAACTGGAAGGCTACATGTAAAAGAATGAAACTGGATCATTGTCTGACCCATACACAAAAGTAAATTTGAAATGGATCAAAGATCTGAATGTAAGCCATGAAACCATAAAACTCTTAGAAAAAAACATAGACAAAAATCTCTTGGACATAAACATAAGCAACTTCTTCATGAACATATCTCCCCAGGAAAGGGAAACAAAAGCCAAAATGAACAAGTAGGACTACATCAAACTGAAAAGCTTCCATACAGCAAAGGACACCACCAATAGAACAAAAAGGCATCCTACAGTATGGGAGAATACATTCATAAATGACAGATCCAATAAAGGGTTAACATCCAAAATATATAAAGATCTTATGCACCTCAACAAAAAGCAAATAATCCAATTAAAAAAATGGTCAAAGGAACTGAACAGACAGTTCTCCAAAGAAGAAATTCATATGGCCAACAGACATATGAAAAGATGCTCCACTTGAGTAGTCATCAGAGAAATGCAAATTAAAACCGCAATGAGATATCACCTCACCCCAGTAAGGATCGCCACTCTCCAAAAGATAAACAACAACAAATATTGGCAAGGATGTGGAGAAAGGGGAACCCTCCTACGCTGCTGGTGGGAATGTAAATTAGTTCAAGCATCATGGAAAGCAGTATGGAGATTCCTCAAAAAACTCAAAATAGAAATACCATTTCACCCAGGAATTCTACTCCTAGGAATTTACCCTAAGAATGCAACATTCCAGTTTGAAAAAGGCACATGCACCTCTATGTTTATTGCAGCACTATTTACAATAGCCAAGATACGGAAGCAACCTAAGTGTCCATCAGTAGATAAAGGAATAAAGAATATGTGGTACATATACACAATGGAATATTATTCAGCCATAAGAAGAAAACAAATCCTACCATTCGCAACAACATGGAAGAGCTAGATGGTATTATGCTCAGTGAAATAAGCCAGGCAGAGAAAGACAAGTATCAAATGATTTCACTCATCTGTTGGGTATAAGAACAAAGAAAAAACTGTAGGAGCAAAACAGCAGCAGACTCACAGAACCCAAGAATGGACTAACAGTTACCAAAGGGAAAGGGATGGGGGAGGATGGGTGGGAAGGGAGGGATAGGGGAGGAAAAAAGAAACAGGGCATTACGATTAGCATGCATAATGTGGAGGGGGCACAGGGAAGGCTGCACAGCATGGAGAGGACAGGTAGTGATTCTACAGCATCTTACTACTCTGATGGACAGTGACTGCACTGGTGGATGTGGGGGGAACTTGGTGATGGGGGGAGTCTAGCAAGCATAATATTCCTCATGTAATTGTAGATTAATGATACCAAGAAAAAGATATAATGAATTATACTCAGCATTTGGTGGTATCTTTAATAGGTTGATTTTTGTGATGCTTGGTCTGTTTTGAAAATGTGGATCCAGTACATTTTCCACCTTTGGAGATAAAGATTTATAAAAAAAAAAACTTTTTGATTTGAATCCAAATGTATATTCTGTTATTTGAATTTTTTTTTACAGGATATGTGGTACCATTACCGTTTATCTAATGCTTATTGACACATTACAAACTGTTCCTAAGTTTGCTTGTTTTAAGTGGTAAATAATGACAAGCCCTTTGACAATGACACTGAAGACAGTGTCAGGCATAATCTCAGGAGGACACATTTTATTTCTTGCCTATTTTCTGGCTATTATCAACTCATTTTATGATATTCTGTTTCAGATAGCTCATGTCTCTGTGCTCATGTAATTTTTATATAGGGAGATTGGGAGTTCTATCTCTCTGACATTTTAACTCAATGGATAATGAGCAAACACACTTGGAGTTGCACCAAGGGCATTGCACACTAGTGGGAAAGTGAAGATTTAATACTTAATACGTAATATTTCAGTTCACTGCTGAGCTATAATGCATTGCACAGTGTGAACTTAGATAGTTCTGGTGAAAAAAGGAAGAGAATTAGAATCATAGGCTCTTCTTAACTGTGGGAGCTCAGACAGTCACCCTCTGATCTTCAATTTCCTTATTTGTGAGTTGGAGATTATAATGCTTCCTTATCATAAAAAATTTATATTAAAAGAAAACTACTAAACATTTTCAAAACTGATCATTTACCAGGGAACTTATTTCAGGATTTGTCTACAAATCTCTCCCTGCTTTCCCATTCCTCATGATTCCATCTGCCCCTATATTATTAAATGATAGAGAAGTATACTGTATGGACTGGAGGTTTGTGTCTCTACCATATTCATATGCTGAAATCCAAACACCTTAGTGGATGATGGTCTGAGGTGAGGCATTTGAGAAGTGATGAATGGGATTGGAACCCTTTCAGAAAAAAACCTTGAAATCCCTCTTTCCCCTTCTGCCCTGTGAGGTCACAGTAGGAGGACAGCCAAGAAAGTGGGTTTCAGCCAGGCATGAAGCCTTGGACTTCCCTGCCTCAGAGCTGTAAGAAATAAATTGGTGGTGTTTGTAAGCCACTCAGTCAGTGGCATTTTGTTGTAAATAGCCAAGGAGACTAAAACAAATATTTCATCGTTATTTAATCAAAATCCATGAAAACCAAAGCACTATTTAGCAGTGGGGGTGGCACATCCTTTAGCCTCAGTTGCACAAATGTCACCCTGCATTGGCATCTGCAGCAGCCAGGCAGCCTCGTTAGAAGAGTTCTCAAGGGCCTCCCTGATGCTGAGCTTCCAGCTGTGACTTTGTTGGCACTGCACTGCAGACCAGCCTCTCCCTCTGCCCAGTCATGCTTCCTTCAGTCCCCCTGGGGCCAGGTTCCTGAGAACAGCTTCCCTCTGCATGCCCATCGCTGCCTGTTCACTGGGAGGACTGACCTAATACATCTTACATAATGATTTAAATTAAAGCAGCTTCATGTCCCATGGCAGGACAGCCGCAAAGCAGAACTTGCTGAGGGCAGTATTTGGTGGGGCGGGTCTTGAGCTCTTGCCCATGGCTGCGCCCAGACTCCAAGTGGTGCTGGGGAAGTCGTTCTGGTGGGCTTTGGAAATGTGTTTGGACATTTTTGGTCATCACAATGTATCACTATAGGAAGTACCCAGGACTTTTTACTGGACATTTTTTGGTGCCAGAAGTCCTAAAACACCAAAAACTGTCTGCATACCCCATAAATTTGTAACATTACTTGGGCTATTTCTAGCAATTAAAAACCCATAAACCATCTTAGTGTTGAACTAATTCCATTTTGTTTATAAACTAAAAGTTTGTTTTGCACCATGTTAAAAAGCAATGAATATTGTAAAAATGCATTGACTGGGTAATTTGATGAGGCATAGTACTTTGTTTGGCCAGAAATTTTCCATAGACTTTTCAACATTTAAATAAATGACACTGCAGATAAAAATGCTTCATATCATACATGAATTATCAAAGCAATATATATATATATATGTTGCATGCATTCATTGTGGTTGCTTCCTTGATGAATCTGTTTATAGGTGCAGTGATGTAGCCATTTTAGTATGTTTTACACTGTGGTAAACCTAAGCATTACCTATGTAATGCATTTTTTAATATTATTACTTTCTTTATTTCTCTTTTCCAATTAGGGCAGTATATTGATTTTTTTTTCAAATTTCATGTGTAATTAGATCATGTTATCTATGGATTATTAGTAAAGTAAAGGCATTACAACTTTTAAATAAAATGGAAATCATTATAAAATACTTTACACTCCCTAGAGTATCTAAGGAAGGCTGTGGATGAACTGAAACTGATGAGAACCCTTATTTTGGGGTGTAAATTGGTTGAAACTACTGGAAAACTAGTTTCTTATAAAGTAAACCATACGTCTATTCCACGATCTGGTAATTTTATTACAAAGTATCTGTTCAAGAGACATAGCATGTACATCAAGAAATATTGAGATAGAATATTTCTAGCAGCTTTATTAATAATTGTCTTAATCTAGAAATGACCTAAACATCCATCAGCAAGAAAATGGAGAAATTGAGTTACACTTATACAGCAAGATGTTACTCAGCAATAAAAAGGAATGACCAATTTGGTCCACATTAAAACATGGATGAATCTCAGCTATCTTACATTTAGCAAAAGCTGATGAATGCTGTTTCTATCATGTTTTCAAGAGAAAATTAATTTTTCTTTATTAAGAAAATCAAAATAATGGTTGCCTCTAAGGTATGGGAGATTTCCTGGAAGAAGTACATGGGAACTTTCTGAATTGATGGAAACATATATTTTGCAAAATCCATCATTTGTTCATTTAACCATCACAAATGTTATAGTGTGTAAGTTATCCTTCAGTGTAAACAAAGAGCATAGCAGAAAAATGGAGGAAGAAGAAAAAAATAAAAGAGGTGTGAACATGATAGGGTTGAGCCCTGTTTCTCTAGGATATAGAGGAGTTCTATGATTTTCCTGCAAAGAATAAAGAGGTGCAGAGAGAACCGACTGACAGCAGGAGACCTGGGATATGCATGAAGGGCTCCTGAGGAGGAACATGAGGAACTAGGGACCTTAGGCAAAACATGGTCCATGGTCAGCAGCAGTAGTTGTCAATTCATGCCACAGACACCTTTGCTGGAGGCCCAGGTGCAACAGGGGACACCTTGTTGGAGAGCAGCAAGTTCCAGAAGGCAGAACATGGGCTAGAATAGAAGGGACTCTCTCTGCTAATATGCAGACAAGTAGGCTTCTTCTGTGTTGTTTGCTCATTTAGGAACATCTGTTGAAGGCAGAGAAACAGCCCTGACAGGGAAGTTTAAATCAAGTTAAGTAAACTAAATCAAGCTACTCTTTAATACTGGGGGATATATTTGATCTTTAATTTGTAGGCTTAATACATTTTTATGATAGTGGGAAGGAAGATTTGAGGATAAAATAATATTGACTATACAAAATAGAAAATAGTATGTCCCTCCTTTTTTTTTGCTCACACTGCTAAATCATAAAGTGTAACCTGTTTACTTGGTCATAGGAGAATTCAATGACACGAAGACTTGGCTTGAATTTGAATCAATGACAGGAGAATGATTTTAGGGAGCAAATCCTTTAACTAATGAGTAAGCATAGAGGATATTCTCTGAAATATTCTGGCAAATATGGAAACCATGTAAGTCTTGCAGTTACACTTCAGAAGTATGAAGTCTTAGCTCTATTGAAAACACAAGTGCTTATCTTGGAGCAAGTAAGACAAGCTTCTTTAAAGTATTCTTGAGATTTATGATTAAAAATAAGCAAAAATTCCTATGATTAAATATAAGCAAAAATGCCTACTCCCAAGCTTACCTGACATGGTTTTTGACATTTGAATGACTAAATTGTCTTGAAAATGCTGTGTTCATAAGTGCCAACTAGGGGTTAAGGAATCTATTGCTTTTCTATTCTCCAGAATTGTTTTGCAACTGTGGCCAGCTCCAGGGAGAAAGGGAGCAAAAATAGAGAACAAACAAAGCTCAGGAACTTATCCCTGGTTTTGGCCACTTCTTCCAGTTTTGTCTCACTCCAACCTTCTGTATCCTCAGCTTGTTGTGGGGGATTTGTATTTGCCCAGAGTTTATAGATGTTGGAAAGATAGGCTGAGGGATTTTATATTGGCATAACTGAACTAGAACTTGAGAGCTAGTTTTGATTCTTGGATTGTGTATAATTTTGGACTTTAGTTCCTCCAGACTGAATTGACCTCAGACAAAACCCTGACCTTCCAGTTAGGGTTCTCTCTCTTCCAGTATGAGTACAGAAAGAAAAGGCATTTATTGTTCCTTGCTGCATGACTTAGGTTCCCTTCCTAACTTTTCCTATGTTCCTGCTTTTTCCATTTAACAGTTGTACTGCATTTTAATCTCATTGCAGTCCCCAGTTAGGCAAAAGTTCAGAGGAAAGAGGTCCCTTATTTTCAATCTCTCAATCACCCCCATTGAAATGAGAGAAATAGGGAGTGACATCAGCCCCTTGGCAGCATGAGCCATTCCTTTTTCCCTCCCCTTATTAGTCCATAGGACTAATTGGGCATCCATAACCAAACAAAAATGCCTCTGCCCAGCACACCAGGAGTATGTCCATCCATGTGTGAATCTGAGAGTGGGGGGACTGGAAGTCGGGAGAGCCTGTGGAGCCAAAGGCATCGTGGTGACCACAGAAGCAAATGTGGTAAGTGAAAGTCCACCGGGCTGCTCAGGCTGCAGCTGGAGGGATCTGTAGCTTGTTAGCAGCAGCTGGATTTCTGAGCAGGGAATTGACTGGGAGATGGAAGAGAAGAGACCAGACAAAGAGAATTTCAGAACAGGTTTCCTGCCATTTGCCTGGGGATTTCAGCAAGAGATAAACCCACGACCCTCTGGGACTGCCCCACCAGCAGTTTCCCTGGTGCACAATGGGCTAATCTAAGCCCAGACCATATGCCAACACTTATACCTACTCTGCTACCAGCTTTTTTGTTACACCTTGTTTTTTAGGCTTACTCCCTACTGTAGGAACAAGTCACCTCCTGTGAAAGAAACTACAAACGTGTGCTATGCTGCCCCACTCTGGGACAAGAGAAGGCTTACTTATGACCAACCCACAGAACCATTAGAATCAGCTTAAACAGTCTTCCCTACTAAGAAAGCTGTTCACTACTTCAAATGAGACAGCAAATGCACATTTCATTAAATACTGTGAAATATCATGATGAGATATCACAAAAAGACAATATAAACTCCCCAGCAACAAAACTCAGTGACATCAGATACCATGATCTGTATTACAAATACCGATAAAGAATTCAAAATAGTTGTTAAAAGAAAACTCAGTGATCTCCAATAAAACCTAAAAGGCAATTCAATGAACAGGAATAAAATTCATGTAGAAAAGAAGTACTTTGCCAATGAGATTAAAGTTTTAAAAATGAACCAAACAGTACTTCTTTAGCTGAAGAACTCAATAAGTGGATGAAAAGTACTTTAGAAAGTATTGGAAAAAAAGCAAATCAGATAGAAGGGAGAATATGCAATTGGAGGCTAGGAATTCACAGAGGATTCAGGTGAAAGAGGAGAGACAACTAAGATTTTTTAAAAATGAAGACACTGAAAATTATCAGACTCTATTAGGAAAGGCAATATATGAATGATGTGTATACAAGAAAAAGAAGAGAGGGAGATGAATTTTTTCAAGAAGAAATAGCTGACAACTTCCCAAACCTGGGGAAAGAACAGGACATACAAGCCCAAGAAGCTGATAGATTCCTTATTTTCCCAATTAGTAAAGGCTTTCTCTAAGATGTATTATAATGAAATTGTCAAATATCAATGACAAAGAATTTTAAAGGTGGCAAAGAAGAAATAGAAAGTTACCTACAAGGATCTGCACATTTAGGCCATCAGGAGATTTTTCAGTAGAAACAGCATAGGCCATAAAATGGTATATACTCCACATGTTGAAATATAACAGTTATCAACCATGAACAGTCTGGGAAAATTACCTTTCTGGTAAGAAAATAATTAATATCATTAATATTAACATCATTAAATTCTCCATACTTACCAAGCCACAGACTCTATATATAATTCTCATTAAAATACCAAAGACGTTCTTCACATAAATGGAAGACATAATTCTAAAAACTGTGTCAGTATGACTGTGATATGCCTAGATGTAGATCTATTCACATTTATTCTGCTTGTTTGTTAAGCTTCATGGGTAAGTGCAATAGTGCTTTTCATCAGATTTCCAAAGCTCAGGGCTGTCATTTTTTGAAATTTTATCCACCCTGCTCTCTACTCTCCTCCCTACATCTGTGTTGCTACACTTGACACTTCTTCCTGAGGCCTCTGAAGGTCTGCTCATTTTTCTTCATTCTTTTGTCTTTCTGTTCTTCAGATCAGATAATCTCTATTGATCTGTCTTCATGCTCCCCTAGTCTTTCTTCTGTCAGATCAAACTTGCCCTTGGATTCCAGTGACTCAAAGGAACATATTTTTAATAGTTTTTTTTATAAGTCCGATATCTGGGCCCATTGAGAGAAAGTTTTTATGAAGAGCTCTTTTTCCTGCATACATGTCACACTTCCCTTTTGTTGCCACACAGCAGTTATTGTTGAAAACTGGGTATTTTAGGTAACACGTGATAGCTTTTCTAGATTCTGATCTCCCCCAGGAAGTGTTTGTTGTCACTGTTTTCTTTTTTGCTTTGTTTTCTTTTTAATTTTTTATTTTAGAGAATTACTAAATGTAATTCTATGGAGTCCATTTTGTCAGCACTATGCAGACTTTGATCTCTCCACGTAGAGTTTCTTTTAAATTTGTGTTTTACAAAAACAATCATAATAAATTTGTGTTTTATATATAAGCCTAGGCCAGAATAACCTAGTGATCCATCTGGAGTAGGTCAGATTTTGTGGTTAAAGCAGGTAAATTTCCTACCATGATTTGTATCTTTCTAAGCTTGGAAAAGTAAAATTTCAAAAATCTTAAGTCCTGGTTTACTTCCCTCAAATTACACATTTCAGTTAATGACTCACAATTAAACTTTGTCCTCATGAATTGGGTTATGTTTTTATTTAGAAATTACTGGGAGAAAATGGCAGTCTGAATAATTATGAAGTCAAATTTCTTTTTATCATATTTTTATTGGAATATAGTTATATACAATATCATATTGGGTTTGAATGATCAACTTACTTATTAATCAGTTATAGACAGTATTAAATGCTCACCATTATAAGTACAGTTATCAACTGTCCCCATACAAAGATATTACATTATTATGAGTTATATTTCCTATGCTACACTTCCATCCTAGGATGAAATTATTTTATAATTTTATGTTTATATCTATTTATCCCCTTCACTATTACATCCATCCCCATCACACCATGGTAATAAACCATCTGTTCTTTGTGTTTATGAGTCTATTTCTATTTTATTTCATTTTTCAGATTCCACATATATGTGAATCGATACGATACTCTCCTTCACCTACTGACTTACGTCACTTACATACCCTCTAGGTCTATCCATGTTGTCATAAATGGGGAAAGATTTCTTCCTTTCTTATGACTGAATAATATTCCATTGTATATATGTACCACATCTTCTCTATCATATAATTTTTTATAATACTCTCTTATAACCATTTCTATTCTGTGGTGTCAGTTGTTTCTTCTCTTTCACTGCTGATGGACACTTCAGTTGCTTCCATATCTTGCCTATTGTAAATATGCTGCAATAAGCAGAGAGTTGCATATATCTTTATGAGTTAGTGATTTTGTTTTCTTTGGGTAAATTCCCAGAAAAGGAATTGCTGGGTCATATGGTATTTCTCTTTTAAGTTTTTGGAGTACCTCCATTCTGCTTTCCACAGTGGCTGCACCAATGGACATTCCACCAGCAGTAAGAAGGGTACCTTTTTCTCCACATCCTTGTCAACACCTGTTATTTCTTACCTTGGTGATATTAACCAGTATGACTGGTGTGAGGTGATAACCCTTTGTAGCTTCAACTTGTATAGCTCTGATATTTAGTGATGCTGAGTATCTTTCTTTGTGTCTGTTGGCCGTATGTATGTCTTCTTTGGAAAAATGTCTATTCAGGTCCTCTGCCCATTTTTTATTGGACCATTTGTATTTTTATTTGTGTTGCATTATATGCATTCTTTATATATTTTGGATGTTAGCCCCTTTTCTTATATATAATTTGCAGATATAGTCTCCATACAGGAGATAGCCTTTTTCTTTTATTGATTGCTTTCCTGTGCATAAGCTTTTTAAGTTTGGTACAGACCCACATGTTTATTTTTGCTTTTCTTTTCCTTGTCTAAGGAGACCTATCCAGAAAAAAAGTTCTCATGTTGATGTTCAGGAGTTGACTACCTATGTTTTCTTTAAGGAGTTTTGTGGCTGCTGATCTTATATGTAGGTCTTTAATCCATGTGAGTTTATTTTGTGTATGCTACAAAGCAGTGATACAATGTCATCCTTTTGCATGTAGGTGTCTAGGTTTCCAACACCACTCGCTGAAGAGAATGCCTTTTCCCCACTGTATGTTCCTGCCACCTTTGTCATAGATTGATTGACCAAAATGACCTGGGTTTATATCTGGGCTCTCTATTCTTTTCCATTGTCCTATATGTCTGTTCTTGTGCCAATACCATACTGTTCTGATACTGCAACTTTGTAATACAGTTTGAAATCAGGGAGTGTGATACCCCCACCTTTTGTCTTCTTTCACTGGATTGCTTGGGCTCATCAGGCCTTTTTATGGTTCCATACAAATTTTAGGATTATTTCCTCTACTTCCATGAAAAATGCCTTTGGTGTTTTGATAGGGATTACATTGAGCCTGTAGATTGCTCTGGGTAGTGCAGCTATTTTAACAATAATTTTTCTTATTCATGAGCATGGAACAAATTTCCTTGTATTTGTGTCTTCAAATTCTTTCAATGTTTTATAGTTCTCAAAGTACACTACATTCACCTCCTTGGTTATATTTATTGTGAGTATTTTATTGTGTTTGAGGCAATTGAAAATGTGATTGTTTTCTTTCTCTTTCTGCTAGTTCATTATTTGTATATAGACATGCCACAGATTTCTGTACATTGGCTTTGTATACTGCCTCTTTACTAAATTTATTTATTAGCTCTAGTTAGTTTTGAGTGGATTCTTTGGGAATTCCTATATATACAGTATCATGTCATCTGCAAATAGTGACTATATTACTTCTTCCATAACAGTTTGTATGCCTGCTATTTATTTTTCTCATCTGATTGCTGTGGCTAGGACTTCTATGACTATATTGAATAAAAGTAGGAAGAGAATGGGCATCCTTGACTTGTTTCTGATCTTAGAAAAAAAGCTTTCAGCTTTTCACCATTGAGTATGATGTTAGCTGTGGGGTTGTCATTTATGGTGCTTACTCTGTTGAGATATGTGCCCTGTGTACCTACTTTGTTGAAAGTTTTTATCATGAATCGATGTTGAACATTGTCAAATGCTTTTTCATTATCTATTAAGCTGACCATGAGGTTTTTATCATTAGTTTTATTAATGCGGTGTGTCACATTGATTGATTTGTGGATTGTGAACCATCTTTGCATTACTGGAATAAATCCTGCTTGACTGCGGTGAATGACTTTTAATTTGCTTTTTAATTCAGCTTGTTAATATGTCCTTGAGGATTTTTACATCTGTGTTAATTAGGGATATTGCTTCATAATTTTCTTTTTTTATAGCATCCTTGTCTGGTTTGGTTACCAGGAGGATGCTGACTTCATGGAATGAATGTGGAAACTTTCATCACTCTTCAATTTTTTGGAGTATTTTGAGTAGGGAGGTATTCATTCACCTTTAATGTTTGGTAGAATTCACTTGTGAAGCCACTTCATTCTGGAATTTTGTTTTTTGAAAGTTTTTTGATGACTGATTCAATTTCATTAGCAGTAATTAATCTGTTCCAATTTTCTCTTTCTTCCTAGATCAGTATTGGAAGATTGTATGTTTCTAGGAATTCGTCCATTTCTTCTAGCTTATCCTATTTGTTGGCATATAATTTTTTATAATACTCTCTTATAACCATTTCTATTCTGTGGTGTCAGTTGTTTCTTCTCTTTCACTGCTGATTTCATTTATTTGAGTCCTCTCTTTTTATCATGATGAGTCTTGATAAAGGTTATCAGTTTTCTTTACCTTTTCAAGGAACCAGCTTGTAGCTTCATTGATCTGTTTTGATGTATTTTTCTCTATTTCATTTATTTCCACTCTGATCTTTGTTGTTCTCTTTATTTTAGTAACTTTTGGTTTGTTTGTTCTTATTAGTCCCTTTTGTTGTCAGGTTAGGTTGGTCATTTGAGATGTCTGTTGCTTCTTGAAGTAAGCCTGTATTGCTATAAAGTCCCATCTTGAGACTCCTTTATGTGCATGCCAATGGTTTTGAACCACTATTTCTTTTTTCATTGCTCTTCACATACATCTAGATTTCCCTTTTGATTTTCTTAGTGACACATTTGTTGCTTACTAACATGCTGTTCAGCCTGCATGTGTTTATGTTTTTTCCCTTTTATTCTTATAAATTGTTTCCAGTTTAATACAACTGTGGATGGAAAAGATGTTTGAAATGATTTCAATCTTCAATTTGTGGAGACTTGCTTTGTGGCATAACATGTGACCTTTTTTGGGAAAAGTTCCATCTATCCCTGAAAAGAATGTGTATTTAATTATTTTTGGATGTGATGTATATATATATATATATATATATATATATATATATATATATATATATATATATATATATATCTGTTAATCACATTTATTCTAAGGTGTCATTCAAAGCCACTGTTTCCTTGTTGATTTTCTGTCTGATGTATCCACTGAGATAAGTGGAATGATAAAGCACTTGTTATTATTATAGTACTGTCTATATTATATATAGTACTCTGTGAATATCTGCTCTCTGCATTTTGTTTCTTCTCTATTTGGTGTATAGATATTTATCACTGTTCTACCTGCTTGTTGCATTTTGCTGTCAGTCATTATGTCATGCCTTTGTCTCCTTTTACATCTTTGTTTCAATGTCTCTTTTGTCTGACATAACTATAACTACTCCAGCTTTTTTCATTCCTATTTACATATAATATCTCTTCCCATTCTTCCTATCCCTTCAGTTTCAGTCTGTGAGTAACTTTAGGTCAAAGTGAGTCTCCTGTAGGCAACAAATAGATGGGTCTTGTTTTTTCTCTATTCAGTCACCCTATGTGGTCTTAATTGGAGCATTTAGTCACATTTAGAGCAATTATTGATAGAGATATAATTATTGCTAATTTGTTAAATGTTTCCTGGTTGTTTTGTAGTTCTTCTATGATCTTTTCTTCCTCTCTTGCTCTTCCCTCATGTGCTATGACTTCCTTTAGTGATATGTTTGGTTTTACTTTTCCTTGTTTCTTGTGTATCTATTATAAGGTTCTGGCTTGTGATAACTACAGCATATTTGTACAATATCCTACATATGTAACAATCTGTAATAAGTTGATGGTCACTTGAGTTCAAACAATATTCTAACAACACTATATTTTTACTCCCAGTTCTCAACATTTTATGTATATGATATCTTCTTTTTACAACTTTTTATTCAGTGATTCTCTTAATTAATTTTTAGATGTGATTACTTATACTACTTTTTTCTTTTTGACATTCCTACTAGCTTTTAAGTGATTGGTCTATTACCTCTGGTATAAGTTTGCTTTTATCAGTGACATTTTCACTTTCTAATTTTTCTTGCTTCTAGTTAGGGTCTTTACTTTTCCTCTAAAAGAGCACCCTTTAACACTTCTTGTAAGGCCAATTAAGTGGTAGAGAACTCTCTTAAAATGTGTTTGTGAAGTTCTTTATTTCTCCTTCTCTGAATGATAACTTTTTTGGGTTGAATGTTCATGTTTGTTGGTTTTACTCTTTCAACAATCTGAGTATAACATACCACTCCCTTCTGGCCTGTAGAGTTCCTGCTGAAAAATCAGCTGATAGGCTTATGCAGATTCACTTGTAGATCACTCATTGCTTTTCTGTTGTTGCTTTTTAGATGCTCCCTTGGTGTTTGATCTTTGACACTGTGTCTTGATGTGGAACTTCTTGGGTTTATTTTGTTTGTGACTCTATCTTCTCTCTTGATCTGGATATCTGTTTCCTTCTCTAGGCTAGGTAAGTATTCAGCTATTATTTCTTCTAATAAATTTTCTGCTCCTTTCTCTCTCTCTTCTCCTCTGGAACTCCTCTAAAGTGAATGTTTGCATGGTTGATATTGTCCAGAACTACCATAAACAATCTCCTTTTCTGTTTATTCTTTTTTCTTTCTGCTATTCAGCATGAGTATTTTCCATTACTCTGTCTTCTGGGTCATGGATCCATTTTTCTGCATCCTATAATCTACTGTTGATTCCTTCTTGTGTATTTTATACTTCATGTACTGTTTTCCTATCTCTTACTGGTTATATTTTATATTGCTATCTCTTTGTGAAGGTTATCATTGAGTTTCCCCACTCTTCTCTCAAGTCTGGTGAGCATCTTTATAATCATTATATATGAACTCTTTATCTAATAGATTGCTTAACTCTGTTTCATTTACTTCTTTTGTCGTGTTCTTGTTTTCAAATACATTCCTCTGTCTTCTCACTTGGTTTGACATTACATGCTTGTCTATGAATTAGTAGGTATGTCTACCTTGCCCAGTCTTGAAGGAATGTCCTTGTGTTGGAAAGGTCACCTGGGAAGATTCTGTGTGCCTGGTAGTTTTTGGCTGGCTGGCTGGAGACCTAGCATGTATGCCCTGTGGGTGTCATTGTTTCAGGGCTCTTAAGGTGTGGTTGGAGGGGTGGGCAGTCAGCAGAGCCCAATCAGAGAAGTGCCTGAGTAGATACAGGAACTGGTATCTGTGGTGCAGCCCCTGA
The DNA here is from genome assembly GCF_040802235.1 of Manis javanica. Lineage (NCBI taxonomy): Eukaryota > Metazoa > Chordata > Mammalia > Pholidota > Manidae > Manis > Manis javanica. The sequence goes on from NC_133168.1 coordinate 36,825,693, forward strand.
TGCAGGCATAGCCTCCAGAAACCCCCTCCTCCACACTGGCTGGACACCCCCAGTGCAGCAGTAGTCCAGCATGCCCTGCAGAGATGGACAGTGACTGGCTGCACACCCACAGTGCAATCTCAGGGCAATGCATGGCCCCTCAGAAATACCTGCTCCTAAAAACACTACCTCCAAATCCAGGTCTGTGGGACAGCATCACCATGAGCTCACAGAACCACTGGTTCTGGAACTCCCATATCCACAGGGACTGAGTGGCCCCTATAGGGTAGCAGTGGACACAGCACACTCTCCATGGGTCTAAGGCAACTGCCCTTGTACCCTCAGAGCAGTAGCAGCCTGAACGCATTCTCAGGCTGTCAGGTGTGGGTTAGATGGGGCTGGGAATCCACCCTCACCAAGTCTGAAATTGGTAGTATGCCCCAGTGCTGCTCCCCATGTCACTCTCAATGTGCAGAAGGTGTACAAAAAATGGCACTTGATACACCTCTGATCCAGAGAGAGTCAGTTCCAGCTGTTACCCCACCAAACAGCAGATGCTTTAGTTTTAAGAATTCGATTTTTTCAGTTAGCCTACCTGCACTTTAGAGCATAGCTTTTTGTTCTATGCCCCAGGGCAGGGAATCTGTGCTAAAGTCCCTCAGTGATATCCTGCCAACTGTTGGACATTGCTCTCGAGATGGGTTTCCTAGGTTACTGTGACTTTATCTCCCCTGCTATTTTTTGTGTGATCTTTGAATCTATTGCCATGCAGAAGGTGTTCACTCAGTTCTCAGTTCTTCTGATGAATTACTTTGTGAGCAGGAGTAGATTCAGTAGGAAGTAGGAAGGAAGTGGGTTCAAGCTCTCTCTGCACCAACAACTGCCCAAAAATCTAAAAAAGAGACTTCTTTTTATAATTGAAAATGACAAGAAAATTGGATTCATGATCTGTATTTCTTACTGGGCTTTCTACTAGGTCCTGACCCCTCATTACAAAGTCAAGTAACAAAATGTTCTCCAGCAAATTGGATTGAAGCCTTCTTTTGGATCGAATATTTATTTAATCAGTAGTGATGATAGGAAAGCTATAACCAAAACTCCATCTTAGTGTAGTTTAACTAAGATACACAAGCTGCCTTTGCCTGGTGCAGTGCTTACTCATCAGGGGTGATACGAAATTTGTTAGGAAAAGTTGAGTCATGCTCCAGATCCGAGAGTGTGCACACTGTAAAGTCAGCAGATGCAAAAGAGTCATAAATTTTTATCTTAGCATAAGGGAAGAAATATCTGTCATTCAAGAAGCACTAACAATAGAAGAAGAAGCAGTTAAGGTCAACAACTCAACTGAATACACAGGGAGTATAAGTGGGCCTTACAATATTTATCCATTATGGCCATTCTGTTTAGAAGACAAACCAACTGGATAGAGAGCAGAAGCCATGAGAAAGATGACACAAACAGTATCTGAAGAAAGAATCACAGCACCTCTCTGAATCTGTGCTAGAGTTGCATTGTGATCTTACTAGCATATGCACAACTGAGTTGGATAATGGAGATAAATGGTGTCTTGTACCTAATGATTACATTTGTGTTAAGTATAGTGGAATCTGGCAAAATGCCTAATGTTTCAAAGTAAATCTATTTACTATTTGAATATATGACTTTCTTCCCTTACCTTCTCAGTTCTTCCCATTACATTAATTCCCAATTCTGTTTCATAAGTAACAATACAAGGATTTAAATGCCCTAATAGTAGTGACATTGAAGAGGAACCAGCTCCATCCGTTGTACTGGTGACCTATGGAAATGAGGGTCATGAGTGGACAGTAAGCTGAAACATCCTTATTTTTTGGAGTTATTCCAAAGAGACTTGGTACCCCACCCAGCAGCCCTCAGTAACTTTGACTCAGTTGAACAATATACCATCCATTATTTTAGTAAATGGAACAGGACTTTTCACCCATCTTTTAAAAAATGTATAAATCAGCATCAGTCTAATCTTTCCTTGAGTGAATTATTGATCTGGAGATCAACGATAATTGGTTAATCAGTCTCTTTGTGGAATATATAGTCACATCTGTGTATTTTTCCATTTGCAATAGCACTGTTATTCTTGTTGCATTCATATTAGAGGCTATCTCTGCAGTTAAAGCTAACAGTTTCATTCTCCTAGAGGGGTGGAAAAATTTTCCCCTCTTCCCTTCACATTCTTTGGCTGGTGAAGTAATTAAGTTTATAGAAATCAGATAAACAAGAGAAAAACAGATTTAATTGTCAACATACAGGAGCACGTCAAAGACATGAAGCCATAAAGACAGTCAGGCATTTGAGGCTTTTGTACTATCCTGAGCTAAGGAAAGGAGAGTAGACTCTGAGACTTCAAAGAGGAGGAAGATGATTCGCCTGATAGGAGAAGAGCAAATGTTTGGTAAGTGCATGTCTGTTTTGCCATGCAGGTAAGTCTTTCTGATATAAAATGTACCTTTGGTAATAGCTCTTTTCCTAGAACAAGATCGCCATCTAGATTCTTTTAAGAATTTGCAGAGCTAAAAAACAACTTTTCCTGTCTCTGCTGGGTCTTAATTGCCTTCTGTTCAAAATAATTCACATACCAATATGTCATATTCTAGGGCAATGTATTCTGTTCCTGCTCAGTCTCACCTTGAAATTTCCCAGTTTCTCAGTCCAAAATTTTGGTTGGTACATTGCTCTATCACAGTGAATCAATCTCATCATTCTGACACAAAGTCAGTTATGTTAAACTCACTAAGGGAAGCAGTGGTGCAGGTCAGCTTCCAAAATTAGGCCAATATTGTGTAGACAGTCAGGAATTTAATACAAGGCTTCTCTAAGGATGATAAAGAAAAATAATGCCTAACGGGTGGAGCACTCTATACTTTCAGTTTTGAAGTTCTGAATGCAGCAGGTTAAGAAAATTTCTGTCTGTTGGGCTTGAAGCATCCTCAGAAGGGGTGGGGGAAGGCAGTGGTAATCTGACAAATTTTGCTGGTTTATGGCTTGAGTCTTTCTGAGTTTGTTAATCTTTCTGAGTTGCTCTATGGCAACAGGCATGAAGATTGTATATTTGTAAGTAGTTATGGTTATATTATTCAAGTTTATATAAAAATATCCAAGTAGAATATGAATGTCGCCTGAAAAGGGCAGTTTTAGTATTCAATGATTACTGAGCTCTCAATGTTCTGTAAGATATGCTATATATAAAAAGTTATTTCCAGTAATAGCACTCTTCCTGTACAGACCCCAGTTTAAATTCTTTCAGGCAGTTATGAAAGAGTCAAAAAGCTGTTCCTGAGTGCAGGGTCATGATCGCCTTCCACTCAAAATGATCCACATGCCAAAGGTGCACATCATGAATAATGTGTTCAGTTGTCCCTCTCTTGCTTATGTGATTTTAGTTGTTTAGTGATTTTTTAAATACTAAGCTGAGTATATGTGTGATATCTGCTTTTATGTGTGAAGCAAAAGTATTCTGCTTTGATCTCCATAACTTAATCACGTTATGATTCTAAAGTATTTATTTAGAGATTTAGAAATATATTATACTAAAACAAAGATATCATTTACCATGCATAATATTTAGACTACGTTCCAATATAAGTAGATTATCAGACAATAGAATTTCTTTCATGTGTGATCATCGGATAAGACATTAAGTCTAGCTGTTTGTATTATTTTCCAGACCTCTTATGATCACACTAAACTTTTCCCTATCTTTCTAAGTATTTTATCACGCCAGGATTAAAAGCCCATTCATGAGATATCCTTTTTGATTTACTTTGCTTCTATAATTCCTGTAATACAATAGTTTCTATAACACAATAACATTAGAAGACAAATAATGTTTCCTTTTTCTACACAGTGCACACATTGCTTCACAATCCTCCAGCAGCCCAGATACTTCTTCATAATATCTCCCTTTTAACTGGACTCAAGTATTGCCCTTAGAATCTACACCTATCTTTGGCTTCTGTAAATATATTTGATCTATTACTTGGTCCCACTTTTGAAAGTATATTCACATTCTCTCTGCCACTTCCCCAAGTATTTTTCACTGCTATGCCTTGTCCTTTAGATATAAATGTTCTTGCTTCAAATGATGACCTTGAGCCACTGTCTACTGTCAGTCCTTATTTTGATCTTTGACCCTTTAGCACTATTCCCAATAGCCCTGCAATTATGTTCACTCTAGGAATAGATGAATATGTTATAAGCTAATATTTATTGTTTTCCTCCCAAGACATACAATCAGCTACTTATCAAGGAGCTCTGCTTCTTTATAATGGAAATTAATTTTCAACCCTTAATCAGGATCCCAAGCTATCAGTTAGGTTGTTCCTCTTGAACCCTGTTGGACATCCAAAAAGATACTTTTAAATTACTCTTATGACTGAATAAATCTTCTATTTTTCTTCCTCTTACTTCCCTTTTATGCCCTCCACTCTGCAGTCCTGGCTGCGAGTTCATGTGTTCATTTAAACAATTTATAAGTTTTATAAATAACATTTTATAAGAGAGGCTGTCAAACCTTGATTTTCCAGTTACAGCATAACTCTGAAAACATTTGAAAAATTACTTATGTCCCTTTTTCTTATAATGACCCATTGCCCAGGCTTCCTAGAATTACTTTCAACTTGTGTGATTCTCATACTCTTTTTTGTCAGCTGTCCCTGTAACTAACTATTTGGGGAAAAAGAAAAAAAACATTGAGATTCCTCTGAAAGAACCCCCAAGTTAATGAAAAGTCAGAGTTGTTAGTATATATTAGATGTTTCCATATGGCCAGTGACAGATAATAATGAAAGGCAAATAGCCATTTAAACGATGACTCACAAGCCTTGGTGTGCACTTTCTACATATGACCAAATTATTGGAATATTTTCCTTCAGAGTTTTACTTTGTACCTTGGTTTATTTTATTATTATGGACAATTTAATTGCTCACTTCCAGTTTCAGAGCTCCTTCAGATACACTCATACGTGTAAAATCATAGATTCCTATCCCAATATGGCTAAACAAAATGACAATTAAAGAAATTATATCAAATTTAAATGAGAGATTACCAAAAATATTATTAACAGATAACTCCCAACCACAAAGTTTATAAAGACAAACTTCTATAAACCTGGGAAACCCTAATCCACTGTAGTCTAGTTACAGGGTAAATAAAGTTACTGTAATGAACAAGTGTCAGACTAGACTAGCAGGCAAGTATTTCTCAAGTCTTTTTAAGTCACATGTGTATATTCATTTCTACAGTGTTAAGATGCATCAGAATTCTGGTCAAAAGCATTATTTTGAAAATTATTAGAATAATAACTTTTCAACTGCTTTCCATATAGCTATGTGAATGGAGCACACACACACATAGAATGAAAACTCAGCACATGAAACAACAGGCTCTTGGGGATTGGAGTAAAGCCTTCAAACCCATGATCCATGACAGTACATTTCAGACCCAACAGGTTATGAAACTTGGAGGAGAAAATGAGAAATCAATTTCTTTCCTCAATACATGGACAACAAGCAGGGAAATTGAATGGAAGAAAATATAAAACTCCACTTAAGTTCTTTCAATGAGTTTATCTGTCTTTTGCAGGCAACTGAATTATGGAAGAAACAGAAACATTTTTATTCCAATATAAAGAATGCTATTCTGTACATTCTAAAATTGATGTTGACTTCTTAGAAAAATTAGATGATTTTGAAATCAGAGATGATGATGTCTTCATAATCACATACCCCAAATCTGGTAAATTCTCTATTCTAATAGTTCATTTAATAAGTAAATGATTTTCCTAAAACAGGAGAACTTAGTCTTTTTAGTAGTATTATTTGAGGGCATATACTCTTAATCTATTGGGTATTATAAAGTTAACTGAATTAAAGATTCTATGAAATAAAATTTTTACACTGTAGCTGAAGTTATTAACAATACTGATAAGTGAAAGGACAACGTATTGAAGCATTTAGATGGAAGACCATGTATGAAACACAATTGCTGAAGTGGCTGGGAAAGGAAGCAGGATATTTTCCTTTAAGCAGAAAGTTGGGACAGATACTTGAATTTATACTGAATGACTAAGTGCATGAGAAGAAATTTAAGTTGTACTAATTACCATAATATGGGATACTTCCCAAATATTTTAAATTTGTCTCTGGGTCATGGAATGGTTTGTTGGCCATTAAACCAAACTTCTAACTAGTGATTTACATAAGGAATACCTTAAGAGGCTGCTTTCTTCCTCACAAATTGCTGCCTTAAGACCTGTTTCTTTCATTCCCCACCCAACCCTCCATAGCCTACCTTTCTTCTGCTGATAACCCAAAATGACTAATGCTCAATTTTTATTTCATTTATTATTCTGTGTGTTTTTTCTCAGGTAGCCCAGTTTAACTTCTTGTCCTGCATCCTGAGAACATGCTTTGCCTGCCCCACCTCTATTCATTAAGTCTTTTCACCACACTAAGTTCATTTCCAATTCCATGGGTTTCTGAGTGCCTCAGCTGGGGTGATCAAATGGGACTTTTTCAAACTTTTAAAACTATTTTACCCAAATGATAAAAACAATACACATTTTCAATATGAATGATATTTAAAATAATATTTAGTATAGATAAAACATAAATTCTTAATAAGAATCTCTTTGAATGATGTTTTACTTCTCAGAAAAGGAATAAGGCATAGTTATAAATTACAGGGGTTCACAGAAGGTGAAAAAAGGTCTGATAATTTTAAAAGTGTTTTTGGCATTTCAGCTGACTCTGATAACCCTGCAGTGTGCAGTACAGCTCAGAGGGCACCTTAAAGTCCTGTGTGCTCCTCCAACCCTTCCTAGATTAAATCCAAGTTAGCACTTTATGGGTCAGAGTATGACCATTCAATTCCATTTGAGGACACATGTGTCTTCCAAACAACTAAATGCTGAAAGAGTCCTGTTGTGGCTGGGCAGCAAGCCTGACACAGAGTATACATGTAGATTCAGGTTATTCACTTGTGAACCTGTGAGGACTGTGGGATGAACAGTTGGACAGTGGTGGCCCATAAGTTCCCCCTGAAATACCAGATAACCTTAATGTCCACCGAGATTCAGAGAGTGTTCTTGGAATGAGTCCTAATTACCATATTGTTTGTTTTTAAGGGGAAAGGAGGATAAGCTAGATGTGTTTGTGTGTGTGTGTGTGTGTGTGTATTTTTTAAGACTTTTTGTATCCCCTTCAAATTCACAAAGTCATCATTATGGGAAGTAAGAGTTTGGAAGATGATTAGGTCATGGGGTAGTGTAACTCTGGGGGGGAATATCTTACAAGCCTGTGGCAAATAATCTTTGTCATGGCATGCCAATATCCTTCTGATATGAGCAGAGGCCTAATATAGTCTATCTGCCAACCGACAAAGTGTATCAGCCTCTTACTATTGTCCCATGTTGCTGCAGGACTCAGTTTAAGTAGCTCTTAGAGCACACAAGGCACTCCTTCCAAGTTCTGCAGACTTCCTCAAAGATCAACGGCAAGCCCCACCAACAGGCTACAACCCAAATTGTCTTTTGCCCCTTGTGCAAAAAATGCTGATGTAACCATTGGGCTACATCAGAGGAAGGCTTTCCTTCTAGCCAGTGCACCTGGGCCAATGTGTCTGCTTCCTTGGGGATGTCAAAAGCAAATGTAGAGTCACATGATATATGGTAACTGTCTTAGTCTGACCAGAGGCCCATAGGACTTGCCATATTCTTGCCCCCAAAGGGGCTGGTGATAACCAGCCAGTTGGCATGGTACCATGTTGGTAGCCAGGTAGCCACAGGGTCAAGCCCTGATAGATGGTCCAGCTGTCAGTGAAGGCAACTATAGGGGAGAGCTCCTGGGTGATCATGAGCCATACCGACCAAAACTAAGCCCACTGAATGCTCTTCTCCTCTCTGTCCTCCATCCATATTGTCTCAGACTTCAGGTGAAAAGCCACAGCTCTCCACTTTGGGGCTGCCCACGACTGGAGCTGTCTGTATAACAAGCATCTTCAGGTATAGGGGATTTTCCCTCCTGATAAGGACTCTCAGCTACCAATGGCTCAAAAGCAATTTCCTCCTGCTTTCCACTGGTATATTGCACTGGCCCCAATAAGCATTGGAGTTCTCCATTTAAGGGGCTAGTAGAAAGGGCACTACACTCCTGTAAGTATGCACCACATTTGGCCAGTGTAGATGTCTGTACCATGACACTCCATAACCTTTAAGTCCAGTCTTGCACCCACCTTATGATGTCATAGGTAGTTATTACCTTGGTCAGAGCTCTTCCAGTGATGGGTTTCATAGCCAACAAATCATGGTACATATATCAGCAAGTTGCTTCTCTGTCAAGGTGTACTGGACCTCTGCCCTTTTCTATAATTGTGATCAGCATCCAATAGTTGGTGAGTTCATTCAAGCCACTGCCAAAGGCCACATCCACATCCATCTTGGGTTACATGAACATCTAGCTAACATGCTCTTCATGAGTCCATTACACTCAAGGCCTGTATAGCCTTGACTGCTCACTTAGCAGCAGTAGAAGCAGCTGCACATGATTTATCCCAGTCCCACTTGATGCCCTTTCATACCTACCAGTATAAGGACTTCAGAATTTGTGCCACGTGTGGGATAAACACTCTTTAGTAGCCCAATGGACCCCAAAACTCTTGTAATACTACCACAGTGTTGGGTGTAGGGAAATCCTCAACCTTGTCTATTACTGCTACAAGGATAACTTCAGTTTTACCCAACCAGACAACCCCCAAGAGTTTTACTGACAAACCAGTTCCCTGAACGTTGGTGCTGTTCACAGCCCATCCTTTCTCATGTAGATGTTGCAGCAGTCAAGGAACTGCTAAATCTAAGCTTTCCCCCAAAGGGGCCAGTGACTAAATGTCAAAGTGAATCAGATATGAGGTTAATATTATCAGTGTAGTGATATAGCCACACTGTTTGCCATTTCTTCCATGTGACCAAGTCCTGCGCTACAAGTCTGTGACAAATGGTGGAACCATGGAGGTAGCCCTGTAAAAGGACAGTGAATGTCCACTTATGGCCTCCCCAAATGAAGGGAAACTGTTCCTGACTTTCCTGTGTTTTGTCAATAGAGAGAAAGGATTAGCAAGTTCCTCACATAATGATACATCCCTAGTTCATGCCTGGGTGTGTTCATAGGGGCAGCTATAGAGGGGAAAGCAGCATGCAAAGGGGGTGTAACTTTATTCAGTTCCCTGTAATCCATGGTCATATACCAGGAGCCATCTGGCTTTTTCACTGGTCACACCAGGAAATTAAAAGGGCCATAAATGCTTAGTGTTTTTCATCTGCCAAGGCACTGGCAAAGCTATAGGTAGGTGCTTAGCATATTCCCTCAGAACTGCCTTTACCACACATACCCTCAGTCTGAACTCACCTGCAGGTCTGTAACCACAGGCCCTGCAGGATATTGACAACCAAAATATATTCAGGGGTGGGATAAATGAACACAGAATACTCCTTTGAGGATAAATGCCCTTTCCCCAATGGGATTTGGCCTTTCTTCACTAATTACCTTACCTCCATATCCATTTATCACAGCAGGGGTCCTGGGATTATACTCAGGGTTATTATAAATCAGAGAACATTCAGCTCCTGTGTTCACCAGCACCACAACACATTGTACATTCACAGGGGACCAATTAATTGCTATTTGTACATCTGGCCTCTGATTCCCATCATCCCCCCACCAAGGTGGGGGCCTTGACCCCTCAAGTCAAACCACAATGCCCAATCATCCTCCTGTGGGGTCAAGGGCTGAGGTGGAGTCATCAGGGAAGCCAGTATACCCACTTCAGAACCCAACTTAACAGTGTTTTCCACTTCCATATCCCAAAGACACAAGAGCCATGTTGATAGAGGTTCTGACAGCATCTGTTGAAACTGGATGCTAATGTCCACCAGCTCATCCTGGGTATAGGCAGAGCACAAAGTGTCCCCCAACCTGAGGAAGGAGCTGCACTGCCCTCTGAGTAGCCACAAGTTGTTGTGTGTTTATTTTCTCAATTACAATCATGTGAGCCTATAATATGGGAGGGGCTGCTGCCTCAGGTAGTAGCCTTGGAAAGAGTCCACCCTCAGCCTCACCCCCTCATGCTCAACATCTCCTTTACCATCTCCAGGGCTGAAGGCACCACTCCTTGCTCCCCCTCTCCCACAGCCTCCTGCAGTGTGGATCCTTCAGTTGCCTGCTCCGTCACTGCTAATGTATCTTCCAGAAGTGCGACCTGTCTTCCCAATAACTGTTTCTCTTTCTTAAGGGGATAGGTCACCACCCAGCTCCTCCAATTGACCCTGAAGTGTGTCTCTCTCCTTGACAACACCTTCCACTATCTCAGGAAACAAACATCCCACAATCCCGGTTGCCACACAACCACTCAGGGCCTCTAAGCAGTCTTCTATCTCATGAATGGCTAATTACACAGCTTCCAGTGTCCCCACCACTCCCCAATTCTGGGGAAAGGACCACCTGTCTAGGAGGTACTTTACCTTATACCAGTGCCCCACTAGGGGTTCCCCATATCAAAGCCCCACAAATATGGGGCACCTGAGTGAAGCCACACCACCCACCCCTGCCTGAGGGGAGGGTGAATCATCACCCTCCACTCAAGTAGCCACTGGGGCCTCCCCAAAATCCACTGCAGGGTTTCTGGGTATCTCGCCATAATCTCTAGAAGCATCCTACCCAAGCATCACACCCATGAAGGCAGATTTTAGGTTCAGAGTTCCTGCTGACTACTGCCAGGTGTAACTCTGGAGGGGAAATATGTTCTCTGCCTGGGGAAAATAACCTTTAAAGTCAAAATCAATCAGAGGCAGAAACAAAGTGGGGGAAACTCATTTATTCCTTAAAAGTAGTCATCTACTTCTGCTCACCTATATCTCTTGTAACCCAGCTGCAAAAAGTCCCCATCAAATCTCTCCGGTCTGGTCCATGCTCACTCCCCACCCGCTTTCTAATCACCTATTGATATGGAGATGGACTACTTCTCTCCACCCCTTGAAAACCCTTATTGATTTGGAGATGCCCTAAGGCCTGGCAAGAGATTCCAGAAATAGTCCAATTTTCCCCATAGGTGGACCCTTCATGATTTGGATTAATGTTGTCTACAAAGAAACTCCAAAGAGATCCCTCACTCCATCCCCCATGTGCAGTACATCAAGAAGTCCAGAGCTATAAGCCAGAAGGAAACCTCTCACCAGACACTGCATCCGAGGGAACCATGCTCTTGGATTTCTAGTGTCCAGAACTGGAGAAGTAGATCTATGTTTTTTACAAGCTCTCCAGTCTGTGGTATTTTTATCATTGCATATAGATGAGGCTAAAACATATATATGTGTTTATAAACATATATATAAATATATACATACATAATACATATAAATATATATCTAAATAGACACAAGCATGTCAATACAGATTATCTGCCCATTTTAAATGGATGATTTATGTTTTTTATGTTTAGTTGTATAAGTTATTCATATTTTTTGTTCCCTCTATGAAAGATTCACATTCTCTCCCAATATATAGGCTGACTTTCATATTGTTGATGGTTTCCTTTCTTGTACACAGTATTTTAGTTTGATGTAATCTCCAATTTTTATTTTTACTTTTGTTTAATTGCTCTTGGTGTCCTATCCAAAATATTGTTGCCAAGACCAATGTTAAGGAGTTTACTACTTATGTGTTCTTGTAAGTCCAGGCAAAGGAAATCCCAGGGCAAAATACCTCTAAAAACCAAAATCAGTCAAAGGGATAAATAAAGTTTAAAACCCATTTATTGCTTACAAAACTGCAGTCTGGCCCATCTCTCTCTCCTGTTCAAGCAGCTGCAACACCAGCCCTCCCCCTCACCTCTCAGGTACAGATAAGCCCTCTGTTGCCCAGGAAATCACCCATTGATATAGAGATGAACTTCTCCACCCCTGAGGAAAGATGCAAATGCACTAAAGCCTACTTGTTTACACCTCTGAACGTCTGTTGATATGCAGATGCACCAAAGCCAGGTGAGAAATTCTGGAAATGTTTCAATTTTACCCACATTCCACCCCTCCAGAAATCTCACCTTATAATTTCCTCGATTCCCCTCTTCCGACCAATCTAGTAACATGCAATAGCAACAGCAATAAAATCTTGATAATCTTCAAGCCAGAGGATTCAGCCTATGCAGATTAAGTAAATGTACTTTACAGCTGTCTCTCACTAAGCACAAAATACGTTTCTACGCTTGTTTACTCGTTCCTAACAATCATGCTAGATTGCTCACAAAACTTTTACCAAACATTAGACAAAGTCAAGCCTCTCTTTAAACATTATTTTCTTGACAACAGCAACACAATCATAATTCTCAAGTCAGAGGATATGGCTAGGTTCAAAGTCCCATGCAGATTAAGTCCAAAGCTTGTCCATTCCAGCCATGATGTGGCAGCTACAGCCAGGGGGGGGCACATCCAGGACACAAAGACCATAGATGAAAAATAACCGTGATTTTCGGGGGCCAATTTGCTGTTATTACAGGACTACACAGAAGGCCAGCTTCCAGGCCTTTTCCCCAAGGTGCCAGAAGAGCCAGCCATAGCCAATCCATATGTTGAAATGTCCAGGGCCACATCCATTTTACTACTAATTGCTCCACCCATTCTTGCAACACATGTCCAATAAAGTGGGTACCTCGATCGCTCTCAGTAACCAGCAACTGACCATAGGCTGCAGAGAGATGCTCTAGGCCCCTCTTGGTGGTTTGCTGATCTGCACAACATGCAGGGCACTCCTTCTGGGCTCAGCTGACTTCTCCAAAGGTGAAAGACAAGCCACATCAATGGGCCCACATTGTCTTTTGAGGTGTCTGTGCCACGCCACTCAATGGCCTTGGGCCCAGTCTCGCACCCACCCCGTGATGGGATAGGAGGTTATTGCCTTGGTCAGAGCTGTTCTGGTGATGGGTTCTGTAGCCAGCAAGGTGTGGTACACAGTAGCCAGTTGCTTCTCTATCAAGGTAACCTGGACCTCTGCTCCTTTCCATGGTTGTGGCCAGGCTCCCGCCGGCAGCAAGAGCAGCAGCAGTGGCAGAAGCAGTAGTCTTAGGCTCAGGCCACAGGCTGGGGTCAGCATGGCCAGCAATGGTGGTGGCGCCTCCACAACCACACGAGTGTAGACACATGTCTCTCAGTGCGAGTGCCACTTCTCCCTGTCATTTCTAGGGGTGGCCCTCCCAAAGGTTGCACCCATTATGACAGGTTTTGGGTTCACAGGAACCCTACTGACTACACCAGTTGTAAGTCCGGGGAAAAGAAATCCCAGGGCAAAATACCTCTAAAAGCCAAAATCAGTCAAAAGGAGAAATAAAGTTTAAAACCTGTTTATTGCTTACAAAACTGCAGTCCAGCCCATCTCTCTCTCCTGTTCAAGCAGCCATAACACCAGCCCTCCCCCTCACCTCTCAGGTACAGATAAGCCCTCTGTTGCCCGGCTAATCACCCATTGACATAGAGATGAACTTCTCCACCACTGAGGAAAGATGCAAATGCACTAAAGCCTACTTGTATACACCTCTGAACGTCTGTTGATATGCAGATGCACTAAAGCCAGGCGAGAAATTCTGGAAATGTTTCAATTTTACCGACAGTTCTCTTCTACGAGTTTCATGGTTTCAGGTCTCACATTCAAGCCTTAATGTATTTTGAGTGAATTTTGGGTAAGACAGTGGCCAGTTTCATTCTTCTGCATACAGATATCCAGTTTTCCCCGCACTATTTAGTGAGGAGATTATCCTTTTCCATTGCATATTCCTGGCTCTTTATCATAAATTAATTGAGCCTACATGCATGTGCTTATTTTTAGGCTCTCAACTATGTTCCATTGATCTTTGTATCTATTTTTATGCCGATATCATGCTGTTTTGATTACTATAACTATGCAATAGTAAGTTGAAATCACTGATTGTGATGCACCAAGCTTTGCTATTCTTTCTCATTTGCTTCGGATATTCCAGGACACACTATTGTGTATAGCCATATAGATGGTAGGATTGTATGATCTATTTCTGCAAAAAAAAAGTCAAGGAATTTTGAAAGGGGTTGTACTGAGATTGTAGATTTCTCTGGGTAGTATGGCCATTGTAATAATATTAATTCTTCTAATCCATAAGCATGGAAAAGATTTCTATTTATTTGTTTTGTCCTCAACTTTATCTGTGTCTTACTGTTTTCAATACAGGTCTTTAACCTCCTTGGTTAAATTTATTTCCAGGTATCTAATTCTTTTTGGTGCTATTATAAGTGGGATTATTTTCTTAATTTTTCTTTATGATATAGTTTGTTGTTAGTACACAGACAAGTCACTTATTTTTGTACTTGAATTTTGAATCTGGCAACTCCACTGTATTCATAGATTTCTGGTGGAGTTTTAGAGTTCTGTCTATAATATCACATCCTTTGTGAATACAATGTGACTTCTTTCCAATTCAGATGCCTTTTATTTCTTTTACTTGCTAAATGCTGTGGTTACAATTTCCTATAAAAGTGATGAGAGTGGGCATCTTGAATTGTTCCTGACCTGAGATGAAAAGTTTTCAGTTGTTTACTGTTAAGCTTGATATTAGCCATCGGCTTGTCTTATATGGTCTTGATTATGTTAAGGTACCTTTGCTCTATACCCACTTTGTTGAGTGTTTTTATAATGAATGGCTGTTTTACTTTGTTAGATGCCTTTTTCTGCATCTGTTGAGAAATAAGAAATAGGTAATGTCCACTAAGATGATAAATCTGTTGATAATGTTTCAGTCCTTCAGTATCTTAATATGGTGTATCACATGGATTGATCTGCAGATGCTGAACCATTCTTGCATCCCTCAAATAAATCACCCTTGATCATGGTGTACAGTCCCTGTAATGTATTATTAAATTCATTCTGCTAATAATTTTTTGTTTAGGATTTTTGCAGCTATTCTATGTTCATCAGGAATAAGGGCTGTAATTTTCTATTCCTGCTGTGCCCTTGTCTGGTTTTGGCATCAGGCAATGCTGGCCTTATAAAATGAATCTGGAAGTTTTCCCTTTAATATAAGTGTTACGTCTAATATGGTCTACTATAATTTTAGAGAGATTATGAAGGATTGATATCATGCCTTAAATGTTTTTAAAAATTATTTTTAATATTTTATGAGGATAGCCTTGGTTTTCTTGTTCTTATTGAAAAATAACAGGCATGTTCCTGCCTCGGGCTTTTTGTATGCACCAATGCTTCCTCCTTTACATTCTCACCCCAGTATTTGTGTGGATTTCTCTCTCCTTCTTTGCATCCTTATTTCAATATTACATTCTCAATGGAGCCATTCTGTATGGTCATATTTAAAAATCAAGCCTCACTAGAAAATACCCAAATCTTATTTGCTGCTTAATTATCCCTCCATAATATTATATTGATTACCTATAATGATTAACACATTTGCACATTTACTTATTCTTTGCAATATCACAATTAGGAAAAGTACTTAGTATTTGCACAAGAGCAAATAGGCCAGAAGGAAAAACAGACCCTAGGAATAAGTCCATTTGTAAACAAGACTCCATATAAAGTTAAGCATGGCTCAATTATTAATGGGGAAAGGATGGGTTCTTTAATGTAAGGAAAGTTGTTTCACTATATGGAGGAAATGTGTTTCCTTAATACCACATACAAGAATGGCCGCTAGCTGTATTTACTACATCAATATTAAAGGTAAAGTTTCCAAGACATTTCTATTAGGAAAATGTAGGAGCAAAATAATTGTGACCTAGGAGCGAGGAAGAGATGCTCAACCAAATATCCAAAGTAGAAATTGTACATAAAACACATGATAAATTCATTTACATCAAAATTAATGCTTGTTTTGTTTCACAAAGAATTCCATGGGCAAAGTTAATAGGAGACAGAATGAGAGAAAATACTTGCAGTATCTAAAATTTTCATGGATTAATATAGAGAATGTTTAAGGACAACATATCTACAAAAGAAGAGAGTAATCTGAGTATAAAAGTACCCAAAGAGATGAAATGAAAATTACAGAAGGAACACCCCCACAACCTAATAAAGAAATGCAAAATTAGTAAACGAGGAGATACTACTTTATTAGACTGACAGAATTAGGAAAATTAATAATGCTGAATGCTGGTAATGAATGGGTAGAGACATGCATGGATTAGCATATTACTAGTGGGAGAGCAAATTGAAGCAGTACTTCTATGGAGAGCAATCTGGTACTTTCTGGGCAAATAAGGTACATATATACCAAGCAATGTCTTTCCTGAATATTCATCTTCAGCAAATCATCTTCAAGTCCATATGGAACTTGACAAAGGTTGTTCATTACAGTGTTGTTTATGGTGGTTGGGGGTCCTATCAGTGAGGAAGTGGATAGGTTAGTACAGGAATGCATGCTTTGAAATATCAGGGCAAAAGTTATGAGCAATGGATCAGAGGTAGCGTAGAAAGGATCTAAAACCAGAGAGAACAGGAAAAATGTACGAACAATGCACATAGAATGAAATTACAAGTACATACTATACACAGTGCATAAAAGTACATTCAAACAAAAGGATGTACTATACCCCAAAAGAATAGCTGCCTATGGTAGGGGAAGGGGTAAGAATGCAGATAGGAATGATTATAATAAATATTCTTAGGAGGGAAGGAATGAATCAGTTATACTAATATGACATGAACTAAAGAGAATGTGATACCACTTTATACTAATGCCTGACATCCAAAAAGAGCCATTAAAAAAAAAAGCTAGAAAGAGAAAGACTACTTGTGGAAGATGAAGCAGAAAATGGAGGAAGAGGAGAGGGAGAAGAAATGCAGCCTACTTTGTGTGGGGGACATTTTCTGGCAGGTCTCTCATTCTTGAATCTCTGGACAACTGTGGCCCCATCAAGTCAGGACCTGTCTAAAGCTATGCTTTTTCCTGAAGAAGTATCTGTTATCTGGAAAGGAAGAAGGATGTAAGAAATCCTTTTTTGAGCTCCATAACTGAGTTTTCATTGTGTTTTACCTCCTGTTGTGATAACATGTAGGCATACATAGTCATAGTCTTGGGTGACATTGGAAGATGGCAACCACAGACAGGAGGGTACTTAGAGGCTGGGATAAGGTGCATACCACCTGCACCTGCCAGCAAGGGACATATGCCCACCAATTTTCTCTCTTATCAGGTGCAGATGCTTAACATGATAATTTGATGGTCTTTGGGAAGGAAGACTAGGATGGGAATCGCCGAGGGACAAGTAGTTTTTCCTCACTTCAGAACTCTCACTAGTATCTGCACTAGGACTAAGAGGAACTGTTTCATGGGGTAAGCCCATTTAAAAGCATTGGCTTGGAAATATCAGAAACAAGATGATTATAGATTAATACTTTTACATTTTAATGGCCTCATATATATAAAGCATTCAGAAGTGTAAGGAACTAACCCAGGCAATTACACCCATATATTTGGACACAAATATCCACTTTAATTGGAATTAACCCAAATAGTCATCATAAGAATTGTTCAAGCCCCACAAAAAAATCCAGATCTGAATTTCTGTAAATTTTTCTCTGTTCATCTATATCTGGATATCAGGTTGTCCTTTAGGTATTTGTAATAAACACAGTTTCCTGAAGTAGAGATCATGGGCAAATGAGAAAAGAGGAGGAAGGTAGAAAAGATTAAAATGTACTTCTTCAATGGAATTCTTTTTGTCTGTGCTTATGACAGGTGATATTCTAGGAGTGGTGCTGAGTTAAAAAATATAAAGGCAGATATATGAGGTAATGTAAAGATGCCATATATGAAGGAGAAGAAAGCACAGAGAAGGAGTACAAGAATGAATTTGTGTGACAAATACCCACGGAGTTTTAAATGGACCTCTCCTTAAAAGCAAAATGAAAGAAATATTTGTTGTCTTTTACCCCATACTGCACTTGATATATACAAAAGATTCCACCCAGAAAAAAAATATGATTATCTCTAGTATACTAACAAATTTACATGATTTAAAGATTGATGTCTTATATGTTCACATATTAAAAAACATTCTGCATTATTGAAAATGAAATTAGTTTTACAGGGACCATATGGCCTAAGCAGTTACTGAGTCTTATTTATTTTGAAGAACACCACAAAAAAACTGAAAATGTGGACACAGTGGATCGAGTCCCATTTCTTGAGTATAGCTCTAAACAATGGTACTTTGGAGAAAGACCATCTCCTCAGCTATTCTGTAGCCACATTCCACACTACTTGCCTCCTAGAGGGCTACAGAAACAAAAAGCCAAGGTAGGAAGTAGACTGTACCTACTGAAATGTTACTGCTGCTTTTTGTTATCTCATTTTTTTCTCATCACATTGATGCTACATTCACCTACCTGTTAGCTAATATGATTTTTTGCATACTTTTATTTCAGTAGCCATTCACCTTCATTACTAAAATCTGAATTTCCTTTTCCATCATTTTTTTCGGATTATAAAAGCAAACCAGCTAATGTAAAAATTAGGAATATATATATCTGTACATAATTTATATAAAATAGTATATTCTAACATATACATCATAAATATAATTTACAACTCTCAAATTTAAATGAACTGTATTGCTATGTAGATAACACACAGTGATTCCTCACCTCTTTCCCTCCTAGGGACCTCTATTTCCCTTGGATGCTTCCAACCTATACTGCCCCCGTTCTCCCTCAAAGCACCTACTTGCATGACATTCTTAGGAACTTCAGATCATATCAGTCCTCTCTACAGAGTGATTCTCCTTCCCTCTGTCCCACCTACCTTGGGCCAATCACCTCCATGCATTGATAATTTAAGCTCTTGGTTCCTTACCTTGCTCTCTGCCTCTGCTCTTGTTACTCAAACGATAATATCAAAGTTCATGTTAGTGACCTTCTGGCAGGGCAAGACCAGGAGAAGCCAAAAAGACACTAGGGCCCAAACTTGAAGGGGGCCCTCACTTTAAAGGTTGAGAAAATTCAGGATGGACCTCCTCCAAGTTTACCCTCCAGGCTCTGCTCTTGTCCTTCCTGCCTGCCAGCCCTGCCAGCCTCAGTGTGGACTCCCCAACACCAGTGATCTTTCCCCCACTGACCTCAACTATCCTAACCCACTTATAAACTACCTTTTATTTACAGTACTCAATGCCCTCTAATGTAATACATATAGTTGTTTATTATCTTTCTTTCTGACCTGAATGTAAAACTCATAAAAGCAGTAGAGGTTTGTTCAGGGCTGTGTTCACAGTGCTAAAAATAGTGCCCCAAAGGTTGTGGAGTTGAGTGAATGAACAAAAGACTCACCAGTGATCGCACTAATTATATCATGACTTCAAGCACCTTGTTCAGACTACTGCCTCCTGGTCTCCCTGCTTCTTTCTGGCATTTCCATCCCAGCATGTCAGCATCTGTTAGAATTCATCCCCTTCAGTCTCCTGAACAAGAGAGTCCTACTTCTCCACTCTCTCCTTACCCATACCTATCCTCCCCACAGACTCTATATTTTAGGACTATACTCCCTTCTGTCTAAATGTTATGCCATTTATCTCTGTTGGAATCAGCTGGCAAACCCTAATGCTGGGTAAACACAATTGGAATGCATACATACCCTGTTCAGGGATGTGCTGGTGACTGAAGAAAAAACCCAAATACTTCAACATTGTCTCTAGGCTTTAACTTTATGGTCACCATTCTTAAATTCTACTTGTTTAAATATATCACTTTCTCAATTTCCAAAGTGATTAGGTGGTACATTTACCCTCTTCATAAACTTCAACAACATTCTGCTCTACACATCCACTAGCCCCAGTTAATGACTTTCAAATAAGAAATCTACCTCTGCTCATGTCTCCTCAGTGCCTTTCATCCTTAAAGAAAAAGTGCAGTGTGTACATGGTCTCTGTTCCTATTGGAGATCGGCCCTTCCACTTATGGTCAAGATCCATTTTTGTCTAAAACAGTGTGTATCAGATGGGGGTGATCTTATCCCCACAGAATTCTTGGACCTCTCTGGGAGCATTTTGAGCTAGAGTGGTGGTGCTGCTGACATGAAGTGAGACAAATCTACTGGTGCTATACTAGTCTAAAATGAAAAGAACAGCCCCCATATCAGAATATTATCTGGTCCAGAATGTCAATAGCACTGCTATGGAGAAAAGTTTTTCTATCCATGAAGATTTGGCTTAAGAAACAACTTCTTTTTCCTTTCACCATCAGTTTCCTCTTGTCTCATTATTCTATTTGGTCCTAATTGTTGCATAGATTAAAATATACCAGAATTCTTCTTGTTCCTTACAGTTTTCAGCTACTGACTTTCTATTCTTCTTTGAGTTAAACTTATGAGTGTTTGACCTCTCTCCCATTTTTTTCATGGAATCCTCATTCAGTGTCAATTTATTATAATTTGCCAAATGGGGGGACCATTTCTCTATCATTTTACTTGGCCAACCAATGATATCTGACATATTCAATCATTTTCTCCCTCTTTAAACATCTTATTTTCCTTCCAGGATGACACATCCTTTCCAGGATGACACATTCCTGGTTTTGGGTCACCTCAGTGTACACTTAGAGTAAATGCTCTTGATTGTCTACCCAGTGAATATTCCCTGTCCTCCTCTTACATGTCATCAGAACTCTAATTTTGTTGGGAATTATGTCCTCTAGGTGTCAGGGAGACAGCTCTGATTCCCAGGTGAAAGAGCACACAGTGGTCTATGTCAACCATGCTGGGTCCAGTCTTCTTGCAATAATGGGACCTGGCCCAGATAGTGATATATGTCTGTGAAATGATGCAGGAAAAGAAGTCTATTATTCATTTTCTGGGAATAATTTCCTCACTCTTTTAAAGAGACTCTGGAGAAGAAAATGTGGTAGCCACATGGGATGAGTTAGCCTGTCAGAGCAGAAATGTGGAAAGCCTGCAAGTCCTTGAAATCATTGAGATGAAGAATTAACATAACTTGTATTCTAATCTTGGGTTTTCATGTTTCTTGAGAAAAATCAATACCTTTGTTATTAGGGAATGCTATCTGGGGTTTTCTCTAGCTGATACAATGGCATTCTGAGACAGTTCCTTTCTCCTTACTTACTTCTTTTTGTCAGTCTAACTTCCAAGTGCTGATAACTCCCACATATTTTACCTGGCCTTCTCTTCCTCTTGCTCTCCTTCACTTAGATAATATTATCTAATCACATAACTTGAAGTAGAATGTACACATAAGTGTTTTCCCCTAAATTCTACACTAATAAAACCTGTGTATTTCATATCCACTAGTCTATGTCTATGAGTGATCTCAACTATCTCTGTGGAACTCTATTTCCTAAACACAGAACCCAAGTACTCCCAAATGGAACTCTTACTTTGTCCCTCACACCTCTCTCCTCAGTTTTCCTGTATTAATAACTTGAATCATTGTCTACCAAATGGGGCAGGACCAGGACATGTGATCTTACTTACTCAGTGATGCCAAGGTCACTTTTACATAGCTCATGGACATGTGATGAGAAACCATTCTCAAATTAAAGCCTGAGGCATGAAGAATCACAGCAAGGGACTAAATGCACTCCTTACTCCACGTCCATGAGGGGCATTCATTTCTTTATGGATACATCAACTGCTTTTGATATTACATTTTTAGTATCCACCACTTTTTTATATCAACCAAGCTCCATGCCTGAATGATTCTCTTTCCAGGGCAGTGGGGGTCACTCAGGAATGAAGGCAGCCTCAATCACACCCAGCATCCATCAACTCACATCCCAGCATTAATGGATGTCTCCCAGCACTGTGCAGGGCAGTGTCAGGTGTAGTAAATTTTCCCTGAATCAAATTTGGATGTTTCCAAGGAGGAGTAACAACACATATAGATGTCAGTTCACAATAAAGATGAATGGGTTTGGATTTATCCATCAACCCTGAATGCTCTGTATACACAATGATTAAGCCACTTAAAAGTGGGCTGCAATACTTTTCTGTATTCCTATATGATGGATTACATAATTGTTGTTATGAAATTATTTCTTCTAATTGATCATAATAAACAAATGTTCAAATAAATGTTCCATTCCTTGGTTCAATAAAATACTGGAGAAGTAACCGCTATGTATCAATGACTTGTGTTTTACTCCACCAGGGTATAAAAATAAGGAGGATATAAAGTGTACACTGAAAAATGACAAAAACGCACTCTATATTTATGAATGTATTGAAAATATTGTAATAAGTTATTCTAATTCTCATATGACTTTTGGTTTAGAAAGACTTTTCTCCTGTATTAGGGTAGTTGATGTAGGGGTAAAGAATTATGTTGCTTTTTCTCTGCCTGGGATGTTAAGAAGAGTTAACTTCTGAGATGCGTCTTGAGGAGTAATTCATAGCCTATGCAAAGCAGGGTGAGATAGGCATTGAGGGAATGAGAAACTTGAATATAAAAGAGACAGCTGAGCATGTGCAAAACATGACAGGAAATTGTGAATACTTAAAATAATGGGACCAATCCAAATGAAATGGATTCAGGTGGAAATATGAAAGAATTAAAGCATCAGAAACAATGATGCTCTAGAAGGCAGAGGAATGCTTTCCCAGCTTTCTCGACCCTCTTTCAGTCCAACTGCAGATGTGTCTGTGGAAGCCAGCTCCAAACACTCCTTCCTCTTAGCTGGAGGGCCAGCCCCATGCCACACTCTCCATCCTGTACAACTGCCTGGCATTCTCCATCCACCCAGCATCACCAAACTGCCAGGCAGGCAAAGGATGCTCCATTCACAATGACCCAGCAGAAAGGCTGCTGCATGGATCTCAAAGGGCATCTGCTGGCAGAGAGCAGCCACTGCAGTCAGAAAGGCCAAAAGGCAGCCTGACCAATAACTGCAGCTCCACCACAAAAGAGAACCAGGCACTGGTGAGCAAGGGAATTGAGCTTCTGGGCACCATAGGATGCCTTCTTCATAAAACCAGGACTTTCTAGACCAGGAGACATAATGGATCTTTCTAATACAAAGGAAGAAACACAGACACTCAGAAAAAATGAAGAGGCAGAGGAATATATTCCAAACTAAAGAACAGGACAAGACATCAGAAAGAGGGCTAAGTGAAAAGGAGGTCACCAAACATCTTAATAAAGATTTCAAAATAACATTCATAAATATTGTCATTGATCTGTGGAGAAGTATTGACAATCTCAGGGAGGATTTTAACAAAGAGCAAGATTTGTAGAAGTGCTACTCAGAACTGAAACATACAGTAACTGAAGTGAAAAATACAATGGAGAGAAGAATAGCAGATTGCTGCAAGTAAAGAAGACAATCAATTAGATGGAAATTAAAGAACAGCAATAAAGCTGAGGAATAGAGAGACAAAAAAGAATCTCTGGAATTCAGAGGATGCTAAGAGATGTGTGATTACTCCAAATGAAACAATATTTACTGAATAAGAGTACCAAACGGAGAAGAGAAATACAAAGGAATAAAAATTCTCTTTGAAGAAAAAATTGTTGAAAATTTCTCTCATCTGGAAAAGGAAATAGGCAACCAGGCCCTGGACGTTCAGAGTCCTTAACAAAAGGAAATTCAGGAAGACAACACCAAAATGAAATAATTAAAATGACAAATATTAAGGATAAAGATAGGGACTGAAAGCACATAGAGAGAGGCAAAAAAATGCTTACAAGGTAACCCCATCAAACTATCAGTACACTTACCTGCATATACTTTACATGTCAGAAGGGAGTGGCATGAAATATTTAATATATTTAAAGAGAAGGATCTTCAGCTAAGAATCCTCTACCCAGCAAGGTCATCATTCAGATTTGAAGGAGATATCAAAAGTTTCCCAAATAAATGAAAGTTAAAAGAATTCACCAACACTAAACTGGCCTTACAGGATATATTAAAGAGACTTCTTTAGAAGGAAATGTTCTTAAGCCTAAATGTTTTTCATCAGTGAAAATAAACACATAGTAAAACTTGTGGACAATTACTTACTAAGCAATATAAAGTTTAAGAAAGAAAGTAATAAGTTCAAATATACACAAAATCAGTAAAGGATACACAAAATATGCATATTATGACATTTAATACATAAACTGTGAAGGAATAAGGAGAACAAAAAAGAAGTACTTTTAGATCTTGTCCAAATAGAGGAATCAAATATAAATTTATATATTTAAGAAACCATCCTATGAACCATATGGTAACCACAAGCCTAAAGCCTACAATAGACACACAAAAAAATATGAAAAAAAAAAAAGAAATCCAATCACAGCACTAAGAAAAACCATCATATAACAAGAGAAGAGTATAAAGGAGGGAAAAAGGATCAGAGGAGCAAGTACAAAAACAACCAGAAGACAATTAATACAATGGCAACAAATACATACCTATCAATCACTACCTAAAATATAAATGGGATGATGCACCAATCAAAAGACATAGAGTGACAGAATAAAGAAACAAGACTAGCTGAGGGGGTTAAAGATGGTGCTGTGAGAGGTGAGACAGGCTTCCTCCTAAAACCACATATAATATGAAAATATAATTAATACAACTAATCCTGAAAGAGCGACAGGAAAGAGGACTGAACCAGACTGCATACACCTGGAGAAAAGAGCACATCTCACAGAACAGGGTAATGTAACAAAGCTGTGGCCTGGTGGGACCCAAGCCCTTCCCCCACCCCAGCTCACTGGCGGAAGAGAAACAGAGTGGAGAGGTTGTAGAGGCCTGGGACTAATGAGTATCTAGCTCCAGAGATCTGCTCTAGGAGCACAAACTTACATTTCATAGTGCTTTCATGATACTCTTGTGATTATGGGATTGGAAAGCTAACACACGCAGAATTCCTAGAGAGACTGAGATTCCAGCCACTTGCAGAAAGCAAGGACCCATATCCAGCTACTCCGGGACAACAGTTTATACCTGTTTGCTCGGCCCACTGGTTCAGGCAGTGGAGACAGGCATAGCAGCTGGGAAGCAGGAAACAACTCTTTCTCCCCCCTGGCAACAATACCGCTCTTGTGTGACCCCCGACATTGCTTCAGAGGCTGAGCAGCTCCAGAGAGTAGAGCTTCTGGACACTACAGGGTGCCATATACAAATATGAAACACCAAATGAAACTTGTACAGAGTAAAATTAATATAACTCCTATGAAAGATTCAAATGACATGGACCTTATGACTCTTCCTGAAAGGGAGTTCAAAATAAAAATCATTAACATGCTAATGGAGGTACAAAAAGATATTCAAGAACTCAGGAATGAATTCTGGTAAGAGATCCAATTGTTGAAGCACAAAATGGAAGGTATTAAAAGAAGATTAGATATGGTAGAGGAGATAATAAATGAAACAGAAGCTAGAGAAGAGGGATACAAAGAAGCTGAGGCACAGAGGGAAAAAAGGATCTCTAAGAAAGAAAGAATATTGAGAGAACTATGTGACCAATCCAAGTGGAACAATATTCGCAGTATAGGGGTACCAGAAGAAGAAGAAGAGAGAGAAAGGGATAGATAGTGTCTCTGAGGAGATAATTGCTGAAAACTTCCCCAGTCTGGGGAATATCTCTACAGTGTATATAGGAGGGACTGCTATAGATGGAAGTGTTCCTAAGGTTTAATAGCTCTCACCAGAGGTAATAAAACCACAGTAAAGAAAGTAGAACACCTAACTACTAAGCATATTCAAAATTAAATTAACTATCCCCAGAGTCAATCAAGGGATAGACAAAGACTACAGAATATGATACCTAATGTATAAAGAATAGAGGATGATGAAAAAGGAGGAGGAAAAAAAAGAACTTTAGATTGTGTTTCTAATAGCATATTAAGTGAGTTAAGTTAGAGTCTTAGAAAGTAAGGAAGTTAACCTTCAACCTTTGGTAACCACAAATCTAAAGTCTGCAATGGCAATAAGTACATACCTATCAATAATCAACTAAATGTAAATGGACTGAATGCAGCAATCAAAAGACGTACACTCAATGAATGGATAAAAAATGTGACCCATCTATATGCTGACTACAAGAGACTCACTTCAAACCCAAAGACATATACCCAAAGACTAAAAGTGAAGCGATGTAAAAAGATATTTCATGCAACTAATAGAGAGAAAAAAGCAGGAGGTGCAATACTTGTATCAGACAAAATAGACTTCAAAACAAAGAAAGTCAAAAGACATGAAGAAGGACATTACATAATGATAAAGGGGTCAATCCAACAAGAAGATGTAACCATTATAAATATCTATGCTCCCAACACAGGAGCACCTATATATGTGAAACAAATACTAACAGAATTAAAAGGGGAAATAGAATGCAATGCATTCATTCTAGGAGACTTCAACACTCCACTCACTATGAAGGACAGATCAACCAGACAGAAAATAAGGACACAGAGGCACTGAACAACACATTAGAACAGATGGACCAAAGAGATATCTACAGAACTCTACTCTCAAAAGCAGCACAATACACACTCTTCTCAAGTGCACATGGAACATTTATAAGAATAGATCATATAGTAGGTCAAAAAAAGAGCCTCAGTAAATTGAAAAAGATTGAAATTGTACCAAACAGTTTCTCAGACCACAAAGTTATTAAACTAGAAGTAAATTACACAAAGAAAATGAAAAATCCCACAAACACATGGAGGCTTCACAACATGCTCCTAAATAACCAATGGAGCAATGACCAAGTAAAAACAGAGATCAAGCAATACATAGAGACAAATGACAATAATAATTCAACACCACAAAATCTGTAGGATGCAGCCAAGGCCATGCTAAAAGGAAAGTATATTGCAATACACACCTCCCTCAGGAAAGAAGAACAACCATATAAAGCAGTCTAAATTGACAATTAATGAAACTAGAAGAAGAAGAACAAATGAGGCCAAAAGTCAGTAGAAGGAGAGACATAAAAAAGATTAGAGCATAAATAAATAATATTGATAAGAATAAAACAGTAGAAAGAATCAATGAAAGCAAGAGCTGCTTCTTTGAGAAAATAGACAAAATAGGTAAACTTCCAGCCAGACTTATGAAGAAAAAAAGAGAGTCTACACACATAAACAGAATCAGAAATGAGAAAGGAAAAATCACTACAGACACCACAGAAATTCAAACAATTAGAGAATACTATGAAAAATTATATACTAACAAACTGGACAACCTAGAAGAAATGGACAACTTTCTAGAAAAATACAACCTGCCGAGGATGACCAGGAAAAACAGAAAATGTGAACAGACAAGCAAAGAAATTGAACTGGTAATCAAAAAACTACCTAAGAACAAATGTCCTGGACCAGATGGCTTCACCACTGAATTTTATCAAACATTTAGTGACGACCTAACACCCATTCTCTTTAAAGTTTTCCAAAGAGTAGAAGAAGAGGGAATACTTTGAAACTCATTCTATGAGGCCAGCATCACTCTAATACCAAAACCAGGCAAAGACACCACAAAACCAGAAAATTATATATCCCTGATGAACATAGATGCAAAAATACTCAACAAAATATTAGCAAACCAAATTGAAAAATACATCAAAAAGATCATTCATCATGATCAAGTAGAATTTATTCCAGGGATGCAAGGATGGTACAACATTCAAAAATTCGTCAACATCATCCACCACATCAACAAAAAGAAGGACAAAAACCACATGATCATCTCCATATAGATGCTGAAAAAGCATTTGACAAAATTCAACATCCATTTATGATAAAAACTCTCAGCAAAATGGGTATAGAGGGCAAGTACCTCAACATAATAAAGGCCATATATGACAAACCCACAGGCAACATTATACTTAATAGTGAGAAGCTGAAAGTTTTTCCTTTAAGACTGGGAAAAAGACAAGGATGCCCACTCTCCCTACTTCTATTCAACAGAGTACTGGAGGTCCAAGCCATGGCAATAAGACAACACAAAGAAATAAAAGGCATCCAGATTGGCAAAGAAGAAGTTAAACTGTCCCTGTTTGCAGATGACATGATCTTGTACATAAAAAGCCCTAAAGAATCAACTCCTGAAATACTAGATCTAATATGTGATTTCAGCAAAGTTGCAAGATACAAAATTAATACACAGAAATCTGTGGCATTCCTATACACTAACAATGAACTAACAGAAAGAGATTTCAGGAAAACAATTTCATTTGCAATTACATCAAAAAGAATAAAATACCTAGGAATAAACTTAACCCAGGAAGTGAAAGACCTATACCCTGAAAACTACAAGACACTCTTAAGAGAAGTTAAAGAATCTACCAATAAGTGGAAACCCATCCCATGCTCATGGATAGGAAAAATTAATATTGTCAAAGTGGCCATTCTGCCTAAAGCAATCTATAGATTCAATGAAATTTGTACTAAAATACCAACAGCACTCTTCAACAAACTACAGAAAATCTTTCTAAAGTTCATATGGAACCACAAAAGACCCTGAATAGGCAAAGCAATTCTGAGAAGGAAAAATAAAGCTGGGGGCATTATGCTACCCAACTTCAAGCTCTACTACAAAGCCACAGTAATCAAGACAATTTGGTACTGGCACAAGAACAGACCCATAGACCAATGGAACAGACTAGAGAGCCCTGATATAAACCCAACCATATATGGTCCATTAATATACAATAAAGGGGCCATGGATATACAATGGGGAAATGACAGCTTCTTCAACAGCTTCTGTTGGCAAAACTGGACAGCTACATGCAAGAGAATGAAACTGGATTATTGTTTAACCCCATAAACAAAAGTAAACTCGAAATGGATTAAAGACTTGAATGTGAGTCATAAAACCATAAAACTCTTAGAAGACAACATCGGCAAATATCTCCTGAATATAAGCATGAGCTACTTCTTCCTGAGTGCATCTCCTCGAGAAAGGGAAACAAAAGCATAAATGTACTCATGAGACTACATCAAACTAAAAACTTTCTGTATGGCAAAGGACACCATCAACAGAACAAAAAGGCATCCTATAGTATGGGAGAATATATTAGTAAATGGCATATCCGACAAGGGGTTAACATCCAAAATGTATAAAGAACTTACACACCTCAGCACCCAAAAAGCAAATAACCCGAATAACAAAATGGGCAGAGGATATGAAGAGACAGTTCTCCAAAGAAGAAATTCAAATGGCCAACAGACACATGAAAAGATGCTCCACATCACTAATCATCAGGGAAATGCAAATTAAAACCACAATGAGGTATCACCTCACACTAGTAAGGATGGCCCGCATTGAACAACAAATGCTGGCAATGATGAGAAGAAAGGGGACCCCTCCTACACTGCTGGTGGGAATGTAAGCTAGTTCAACCATTGTGGAAAACAATATGGTGGTTCCTCATAAAACTAAAACTAGGAATACCGTTTGACCCAGGTATCCCACTCCTTGAAATTTACCCAAAGAGTACAATTTCTCACATTCAAAAAGACATATGCACCCCTATGTTTATCACAGCACTTTTTCCAATAGCCGAGATATGAAAGCAACCTTAGTGTCTATCAGTAGATCAATGGATAAAAAAGAAGTGGTACATATACACAATGGAAAACTATTCGGCCATAAGAATGACACAAATCCTACCATTTGTAACAACATGTAAGAGCTGGAGGACATTTTGCTCAGTGAAATAAGCCAGGCAGAGAAAGACAAATGCCAAATGATTTCCCTCATTTGTGGAGTATAACAATGAAGCAAAACTGAAGAAACAAAATAGCAGCAGACTCAGAGACTCCAAGAATGAACTATTTGTTACCAAAGTGGAGAGCTGTAGGAGGGTGGGTGGGGAGGAAGAGAAAAGGGGATTGAGGGATATTATGTTTTAGTACACATGGTTGGGGGATCATGGGGAAAATAGTGTAGCACAGAGAAGGCACATAGTGGATCTGTGGCTTCTTTCTGCACTAATGGACAGTGACTGCATTGGGGTATGGGTAGGGACTTGATAATATGGGTAAATGTAGTAACCACATTGTTTTTTCATGTGAAACCTTCATAAGAGTGTATAGCAATTATACCTTAATAAAAAATTTTTTAAAAAAGAAATAAAAAGAAACAAGACCCATGTATATGTGGCCTACAACAGACCTATTTCAGACCTAAATACATACATAGACTGAGAGCGAAGGGATGGAAAAAGATATTTCATTCACATAATGGGAAGAAAAACAGGAGTGCCAGTACTTATATCAGGCAAAATAGATTTCAAAACAAGAAAATAACAAGAGACAAAGAAGGACATTACATAATGATAACGGGATCAGTCCAACAATAGGATATGATAATTATAAATATTTATGCACACAACATAAGATTACCTAAATATGTAAAACAAAAATTAAAAGAACTAAAGTGAGAAATAGACTGCAACTCAATCACTAGGAGACTTTAACACAATGATTACATCAATGGACAGGTCAACCAGACAGAAAATAAATAAGAGAACAGGACTGAGCAACACATTAAATCAGATGGACTTAACAGATGTCTCTAACATTCCACCCAGAAACAGCAGGATACGCATTTTATCTAGTATACATAGAACATTCTCCAGAATTGATCACAATTCTGGACACCAAAAGAGCCTCAATGAATTCAAATAGACAGAAATTGTATTAGGCATCTTTTCAGATCACAATGGTATGAAGCCAGAAATAAATCATGAAGAAAACAAAAAGTCTCACAACCACATGGAGTCTAAATGACATGTTTCTAAACAATCTCTAAATAATCAGTGGATCAATAACAAATAAAAGAAGAAACCAAGTATTATGTGGAGACAAATGAAAATAAAAATTTAACACTTCAAAATATATTTGACACAGCAAAAGCATTTAAAAGGGGAAGTACCTAGTAATACAGGACTACCTTAAGAAACTAGAACAATCCCAAATAAACAGTCTAAAGTCACAATTAAAGAAACTAGAAAAAGAAAAACAAATGAAACCCAAAGATAGTAGAAGCAGGGGCATAATAAAGATCAGGGAAGAAATAAATAATATAAAGAAGAAAATTACAATAGCAAAAATCAGTGAAACCAAGAGCTGGCTCTTCAAGAAGATAAACCAAATAGACAAGCTACAAGCCCGACTAATCAAGAAAAAAAGAGAGAGAACACAAATAAACAAAATCAGAAACAAAAAAGTAATCATTACAACTGACACCACAGAAATATAGAAAATTACTAGAGAACTCTATGAAAAATTATATGCCAATAAATAGGACAACCTAGAAGAAATGGATGAAATCCTAGAAAAGAATAACCTTCTAAGACTAATACGTAGGAAGAAACAAGAAATCTAAACAGATGAATGATCAGTAATGAAATTGAACTGGTAATCAAAAAACTCCCAACAAACAAATGTTGAGGGCCAGAAGACATCAGAAATGAATTTTACCAAAATTTTAAAGAAGAGCTAATACCCATTCTCCTTAAAGTATTTAAGAAAGAAGAAGAGGGAATATTTCTGAACTCATTCTATGAGGCTAGCATTACTCTACTTCCAAAATCAGACAAAGACATTACCAAAAAAAAAAAATTCTAGACTAATATCGCTGATGAACATGGATGCAATCCTCAACAAATATTAGCAAACTGTATTCAAAAATACCTCAAAAGGATCATCCATCACAAACAAATGCAATTTATCCCACGGATTCAAGGATGGTACAATAATTATAAATAAATCAATGTGATACACCACATTAACCAAAAAAAGAGTAAAAACCATATGATCATCTAAAAAGATGCTGAAAATCATTTGACTAAATTCAAAATCCATTTATAATAAAAACTCTCAACAAAATGGATTAAAGGGAACATACCTCAATGTAATGAAGTCCAAATATGACAAACCCATAGCTAACATCATACACAAGGGTGAAAAGCTGAAAGATTTTCCTCTAAGATCAAGAAGACAAGGATGACAACTCTCATTTCTTTTATTTAACATAGCACTGGAGGTCCTATCCATGGCAATCAGACAAGATAAGAGAGATAAAATGCATCCAAAGAGGTAAACAATAAGTAAAAAGGTCACTAATTGCAGATGACATGATCCTGTATATAGAAAACCCTAAAGACTCCACCAAAGAAACTATTAGAACCAATTACTGCATTAGAAAAGTTGAAGGATACAAAATTAATACACAGAAATATGTTGCATTTCTATATACTAACAACAAAGTAGCAGAAAAATAAATCAGGAAAACAATTCCATTTATAATTGCATCAAAAAGAATAAAATACCTGGGGATAAACCTAACCAAGGAGGTGAAAGACTTATACTCTAAAAACTATAAGACCCTCATGAGGGAAATTTAAGGACACAAATTAATGTACATCTATACCATGTTCATGGAGAAGAATTCATATTGTCAAAATGGCCATCCTACTCAAAACAATTTAGAGATTTAATGCATTTGCTATCATGTCCCAAGAGCATTATTTAATGAACTACAGCAAAGAATTCCAAAATTCATATGGACCCACAAAAGACCCTGAACAGCCAAATAAATCCTGAGAAAGAAGAACAAAGGTGTGGATTTTATGCTGCTGTACTTCAAGCTATACTACAAAGCTACAGTAATCAAAACAGTATGGTACTGGCCCAAAATAGACCCAAAGATCAATGGAACTGAATAGAGACTCCAGATAAAAATTTACATATATATGGTTAATTTATATATGATAAATGAGCCATGAGTATACAGTGGGGGAAAGACAATCTCTTCAATAACCAGTATTGGGAAAACTAGACAGCTCCATGCCAGAGAATGAACTGGAATACTGTGTAACTCTATGCACAAAAGTAAACTTGAAATGCATTAAAGACATAAATGTAAGACATGAAACCATAATACTCTTTGAAGAAAACTAGGCAAAAATCTCTTGAATATAAGCATGAGAAAGCTTTTCTAAACTCATCTCCCCAGGCAATGGAAAGAAAGTCAGAAATGAACAAGTGGGACTACATCAAACTAAAAAGCTTCTGTAAAGGACACCACCAGCAGAACAAAAAGGCAACCTAGAGCATGGAAGAATATATTCATAAACAATTTGTGTGAAAAGGGATTAACACCCAAAAAATAAATAACATCAAAAAATGAGCAGAGGACCTGAACAGACATTTTTCCAAAGAAGAAATAAAGATGGCTAATACAGGTACATTAAAAATGCTCCACATCACTAATCATCAGGGAAATGCAAATAAAAACCACTGAGATATCATGTCACAGCAGTTAGAATGGCCACAATCCAAAAGACAAGAAAAATCAAGTGTTAACGAAAATGTGGAGATGCAGGAACCCTGCTACACTGTTGGTTGGAATGTAAATTGGTGTGGCTACTGTGGAAATAAGTACAGAAGTTCCTCAAAAAGACTAAAAACAGAAATAGCATTCAACCCAGTAATTGCACATGTAGGAATTTATCCAAAGAAAACAAGATCCCTAATTTTAAAAGATACATGCACCCTATGTTTACTGCTGCATGATTTACAATAGTGAAGATATGGAAACATGCAAAATATTCATCAAAAGATGAATGGCTAAAGAAAAGGTGTTACATATACACAATGGAATATTATTCAGTCATCAAAAAGAAAGCAATCCTGCCCCTTGCAACAACATGGATGGACCTAGAACATATTATTCTAAATGCAAAAAACTAGTCAAAGAATGACAAATGAAAAAGATCACATGATTTCACTTATTTTTGGAATCTAAAAACAAAAAATAAAATAGACAAAATAATAATGGTAGACTTAAAGTCACTGAGAAGTGACTAGTGGTTGCCATGTGAGAAGGGTGGGGATTGGTGGGTCAGGAGAGGTAAGGGGATAATGGAGCACTAAATTCTCAACCATAATATAAGTTGGTCACATGGAGGGTAGTGCAACATGGGGAATATAGCCAGTGATTCTGTGATATTTTTCTGTTGACATATAGTAACTGCACTAGTTGGAGTGAGAATTTAATAATGTGGGTAACTGGTGAACCACTGTGTTGTATACTTGCAACAAATATAAGATTGTATATCAATTGTATTTTCATTTTAAAAAGCCATAAAAATAAAATTAAAGGCAAAAAGCAAACCACAAGGTCATCTATTGTTTGTTGACTGAAATATAGAGGCAATCTGTCCTGAGGCTGGGAATAACACCTCATGGTTTTTGTGAATATTCCAAGCATTTTCCACCTTCCTATTTTTTTAATCATATTTTCTGTGGCAATGATGCCTCTCCTCACAGTTGTGATGTTGTCAGGGATGCAAACTCATTTCTTCACATCATAGCAACAAACCAGAAAGAGACTGAACTGAGACAAAAGGGTTTTCCCTTGCTGTGCTCCCAGCTTTGTTCCAGGATGACAATCAACCTCAGAAGCTTCTATTTGACTTTTTATTTCTTTTTCAAGGCCAAAATTGCCCATCTGGCCCCCCTCCCCTTTAACAATCTCTTATGGTGGAA
Organism: Manis javanica; assembly: GCF_040802235.1. Taxonomy (NCBI): domain Eukaryota; kingdom Metazoa; phylum Chordata; class Mammalia; order Pholidota; family Manidae; genus Manis; species Manis javanica. Next base: position 36,860,222 of record NC_133168.1, read on the forward strand.
AACACCAGTAACATGAGAATCCTGGATCAAAGAAGATCATTCCTGGAATAGGGCTGAGCACAGTTGCCAGAGCACCAGGGATCCTTTCACAAGAAAGAAGAGAAAGGGTAGAAATGCAGCCAAAGACTATTGGTTGCCACCTGCTAAATATTTATAGCTTTGCTTAAAATCTAACCCTAGGTCATAATACAAAGCCTGGACACTCCTGTTGAGTCCATATCCCTAACTGAAGAAAGATTTAAATATCTGTCTGGTTTTGCAAATCCCTCAATAGGGCTTTCTCTAGTGCCTCCAGCCACATCTCCCCATCTTCTCATTCCAGACCTGTTTCAATCAAGCTCCAAGGAAACCCAAATTCTAATTATTCTGAGACCTGAGACCTCACACATTTCATATAAGCATAGTACGCACATACTGATTCTTCTGTATAGACTATAAATGTCCACTTTTGTTTACCTAGAATATTCCTGTTTCCCATTTAAGATACAGAAAAATTTCTCTTCCTTAGTAACTTTCTCTGAATTCTGTACATAATTATTCTTACCGTATATGTTCTAATACACAATTCTCAACACTGACTCTATCATATCTGTTTACTTAGGCCTGCATCCAGAGCCATGTCTGATATAAAGTAGCTCCTCCCACAACATTTGCTGAGTGAATACAGATCAAATGAAATATGAGTACTCCTAAAGTGAGCCCAAGTAAGGAGTAAAACAACAAACCCATGAAAGATTAGCTTACCAACAAGACACAAGAAACTCACCTTTCACTGTGTAACTCCAAATTTATAACCAGCCTAAGCAGCTACATTTTTTGTTCCAAGATGTTATTTAGTTGTGATATACGTAGAAATTTACTTTGTTATGATTTGCATAATGTATAAGTCTCTGATTTATTTTAGGATCTCAGAAGTTCTATATTAAATGTCTGCAAGTTTCTGGAGAAAGAACTGAGTGAGGAAGACATGGATACTGTTGTTAGGCTGGCCACACTTGAGAACATGAAGTCTGACCCACTAGCAAATTATGAAAATGCACTAAGCAAATGAATTAAGGGTAAAAGGAAAGATGGCTATTTCCTTCACAAAAGTAAAGTTCAGCAGAAAATGTTTTGGTCTGTTGTGCAAATGAACCAAAGTGTAGGCTCTGGACTTCTTGCCAGAGTTTCCCATAATGGAGCTCTCCTTTTCCCCTTCCTTCCTCAATACAGTTGATTCTCCATGATATATGCTCCAAGCTCTTCAAGAGACTGTTATTTGGTTCCTTAAGGTATCTGAGAAGTCACCTATGATCCAAAGTTCTTTTACATGCCCCTGAAAATCTACCAATGCCTAGCACTGTACCTGCCTCACAATGGATGTTAATTTAGTGTTAGACCCTTTCCCTTCATTAACATGGTCACAGTTCTGAAGATGAGGTAATGACAGCTCTGTAAGCCATCACTGGCTGCTCTTACATCTCCATGATTTATTCTGAAACTCCACTAGTGATGAACAGCACATTTGCTTTTCTTTTGCTATCATGAGGGACTGTTACATATCTTCTATTCAAATAGAATCTCAAATCATAAAAATTGATAGGAATATCTAATTTATCTGGTTTCTGGTGAATTTTTAGACTGAATGAATACTTCAAGCAAGTGATAAATTTGAACATTTTAACTTATTTTTATTTTATAAAATCATTTCTAAGTATATGTTATGATGTTCTAACTTAGTACATAGAAAATGTATAGTATAGAATTATGGACTTGTAAATTGTGCACTTAATTGGAGGGTTTTATGTCTCTATGTCAAGTAACAATAAATATTGGCTTGGATTTCTTAGGTATACCTTTACTCTTCTCTTGAAAAACATGAAGCACTGGTAAAAGGGCTCCATTCTGAAAAGGGGGCATGTCTTTCCTCTTAGGCCCAGCACAGTCTGTTGTTTTCTAGATGCTAAGGCCATTGTCAACTGCCATCATTGTACACTTGCATATTGTTTTCCTTTTTCACAAAAAGAAAACTTTCCATATTCCCATGTCTTTAAAAAATCTGAAAAGGAGAGCTGAAATAGTGAATAAGAAAAATAGATGGAAGCTAGCAAATTTTGTGTGGATGTGAAGCATACTTACTTATGTTTTTTTGCAGATATGCAAACATTTCTGTCTTTGAGGTTGCCTACGTGAATGTCATTTCCACTTTCTTAACATTCCTGCACTAAGTTGTCCATCCGCTTTCACTTTGTTCGGTGTTTCAGTTTTATCAATTGTTTGTTTTCAGTTCAGTGTGTTGGTTAAGTCACTGAGTCTCCTCTTGCCTCTCCTTCTATTAGCTGTGAGTATTCATCACAGCTCTCTGTGTCTGTTAGTTCAGTTTAAGGCTGTCTCATATCGACATTGGATGAGGACAGAGTAATTTCAGCTCTGTCAGTATAAAGTGTATGTCCTTGGGCTATTATCTGAGTACCATCAGTAAATATGACTTCAATTTTATGTCATCCTGTATAATTTTTTAAGACTTCTGTAAAATACAATAATGTTAGTCTGGAGCAAATTAATGATCAGTTATGTACTAATTTCTTTTCTTGGGTGGCTGACAACTGAGAAGTTTGGCTAATATATTAAATTATGGTATAATTGCAATAAAAAGTTTATTTACCAGCTTGTCATAAAGTGAGAGAGTGAAGTCACAGCTATGGGGAAGAGGAACTGGGAACATCAGAGGGAAAAATAAAAGTAGGAAAAATCAAATTTCCCCTAAAACTAAGGTCCCACACCCACACCACCTGACCAGAAACTTCACTGAAGCATTTTGTTTATACTTTCTCCCAGGTACCATTGGAAACTGGAAAAATCACATGACTGTTGAGCAGAATGAAAGGTTTGACAAGATTTTCCAAAGGGAGATGAGAGATTTTCCCTTGAAGTTCATCTGGGATATGAATGAAGAGTAGAATTCTAAGCTCAGCACAAATATTTTAAAAAAGCACATTCATAAGAAACCATATTTAACAATACACTGTAATCTTTGACGATTTTTACATCATGACTGAAAAAAACCTTAATAATTAATAAATACTAAAACAGTAATTTTACATCATTCACCATATGTGGCTTGATTTCCATTCCCAGGGATTCCTCAGTTTCTTATTACAAGAGGATTCCCTATAATCTTCTGGTATGGATTTATGAAATATTTTTTATTTTAATTTTTAGTAATTCTTAAGTCCTTGAGCACAAGGAGGCGGTTTAACTTGTCATCAATTTCCTGTCTTGAAATGAGAGACCTGTTTATTAAAAAATACTGCTTTGTTCCTTTCCCATATTAAAAAACTGAATTTTTACATGGTAAAATGAATAAATTTTTATTTTCAGGCTCTCAGGCTTGTGTTGAACTTAGGATGGCTTCACACTCAATATATTTACAGGTGTTCATACATCACATATTTATTTAGTTGATCTCAATAATACACTTATGTTGTCAGAAAACTATTTTTTCCAGTCAATAACCAATTGAGGTCAGAGGATTAAAGATGGCAGTGTGAGAGGAGAGATGGAGGCATTCTCCTAAAACTGCATATAATATGAAAATATAATTAATACAACTGATCCTGAAAGAGCAACAGAAAAGAGGACTGCACCAGACTGCATACACCTGGAGAAAATAGCAGACCTCATAGAACAGGGTAATGTACCAAAGCTGTGGCATGGTGGGACCCAAACCCTTCCCCCACCCCAGCTCACCCACTGGAGGAAGAGAAATGAAGTAGGGGAGGGGGTGGAGGCCTGGGACTGCTGAATACCTAACTCCAGAAATCTGCTGTGGGAGCACAAACCTACATTTCAAGATGCTTTCATAATACTCTTGTAATTAGGGGATTGAAAAGCTAAGACTGGCAGAATTCCTCGAGAGGCTGAGATTTCAGCCACTTGTGAAAAGCAGGAATCCATATCTGGCTGCTCTGGGACAAAAGAAAGGTGGGCACTGTGAGAGAATTCCTAACAAGGATGCGCTTATCAAGAGGGCTGCTAAAGGGGCAAGGATTGCCCACAGCTTACTGCTCAGGAGAAAGGACAGGTAGACAAAATTGTCTGGGTGCACTCTGCCCAACAGGCTGGGAGCTTCCATGATTTCCAGGTGTTCCAGATCCCTGGCTGGCTACACAGCTCCAAAGACCCCCTCCATATAACACAGCCTACTGTGCCTTTCTCTTGGCCAGCCCCACCTGGCTTGCAAACTGGCCAACCCTACCCTGGCATTAGGCCAGCCAGAGGGAAGATCTATCTACAGCAACTACAAACGCAAAGCATAGAGGCTTATGCCTGGGTGCTCGGCCCACTGGTTCAGGCCAAGGAGACAAGCAAAGCAGCTGGGAAGCAGGAAACAGCTCTTTCTTCCCCCCAGACACCAGTAGCACTCCCCTGTGACCCCAGACAGTGTTTCAGGGGCTGAGCAGCTCCTGAGAGTAGAGCTTCTGGACACTAGAGGGTGCCATATACAAACATGAAACACCAAAGGAACCTGATTCAGAGAAAAATTAATATAACCCCTGAGAAAGACAACATGGACCTCATGACTCTTCCTGAAAGAGAGATCAAAATTAAAATGATTAATATGCTAATGGTGGTATGGAAAGATATTCAAGAACTCAGGAATGAATTCCAGTTGGAGATCCAATTGTTGAAGAGCAAAATTAAAAGCAGATTGGATACAGTGGGGGAGATGACAAATGAAATAGAAACTAGAGAAGAGAAATACAAAGAAGCTGAGGCAGAGACAAAAAAAGATCTCTAAGAATGAAAGAATATTGAGAGAACTGTGTGACCAAGCCAAATGGAACAATATTCACAGTATAGGGATACCAGAAGAAGAAGAGAGAAAAAGGGATAGAAAGTGTCTTTGAGGAGATAATTGCTGAAAACTTCCCCAGTCTGGGGAAGGAGATAGTCTCTCAGGCCATGGAGATCCACAGACCTCCCAACACAAGGGACCCGAGGAAGACAACACCAAGACATATAGTAATTTAAATGGCAAAGACCAAGGATAAAGACAGATGATTAAAAGTAGCCAGAGAAACAAATAAGATCACAAAGGAAAGTCCATCAGACTAACATCAGTCTTCTCAGCAGAAACTGTACAGGCCAGAAGATAGTGGCATGATATATTTAATGCAATGAAGCAGAAGGGCCTGGAACCAAGATTACTTTATCTGGCAAGATTATCATTTAAATTAGAAGGAGGGATTAAACAATTTCCAGATAAGCAAAAGCTGAGAGAATTTACCTCCCACAAACTATCACTACAGTCTATTTTGGAGGGACTGCTATAGATGAAAGTGTTCCAAGGTTTAATAGCTGTCACCAGAGGTAATAAAACCACAGTAAAGAAAGTAGAACACCTAATTACAAAGCAAATGCAAAATTAAATTAACTATCCCCAAAGTCAATTTAGGGATAGACAAAGAGTACAGAATATGATACTTAATATATAAAGAAAGGAAGAGGAAGAAAAAGGAGGAGAAAAAAAAAAGAACCTTTAGATTGTGTTTGTCATAGCATATTAGGTGAGTTAAGTTAGTCTTAGAGAGTTAGGAAGTTAACCGTGAACCTTTGGTGACCACAAATCTAAAGCCTGCAATGGCAAAAAGTACATACCTATCGATAATGACCCTAAATGTAAATGTTCTGAATGCACCAATCAAAAGACATAGAGTCACTGAATGGATTAAAAAACAAGACAAATCCATATGCTGTCTACAAGAGACTCATTTCAAAGCCAGAGACATATACAGACTAAAAGTGAAGGGATGGAAAAAGATATTTCATGCAACTAGTAGAGAGAAAAAAGCAGGAGTTGCAGTACTTGTATCAGACAAAATAGACTTCAAAACAAAGAAAGTCAAAAGATACAGAGAAGGACATTGCATAACGATTAAGGGGTCAATCCAACAAGAAGATATAACCATTATAAATATCTATGCTCCCAGCACAGGAGCACCTACATATGTGAAACAAATACTAAAAGACATAAAAGGGGAAATAGAATGCAATGCAGATGGACCTAACAGACATCTACAGAACTCTACACCCAAAAGCAGCAGAATACCCAGTCTTCTCAAGTGCACGTGGAACATTTTCAAGAATAGATCATATACTAGGCCACAAAAAGAGTGTCAGTAAATTGAAAAAGATTGAAATTGTACCAACCAGTTTCTCAGACAACAAAGATATGAAACTGAAAATAAATTATGCAAGAAAATGAAAAATCCCACAAATATGTGGAGGCTTCACAACATGCTCCTAAATAACCAATGGATCAATGAACAAATAAAGAGAGATCAAACAATATATGGAAGCAAATGACAACAATAATTCAACACCGCAAAATCTGTGGGGCACAGCCATGGCCATAATTAGAGGAAAGTATATTGCAATACAGGCCTACCTCAGGAAAGAAGAACAATCTCACATAAGCAGTCTAAACTCACAATCAATGAAACTAGAAAAAGAATAACAAATGAGGCCCAAAATCAGTAGAACGAGAGACATAATAAGCATTAGAGCAGGAGTAAATAAAATTGAGAAGAATAAAACAATAGAAAGAATCAATGAAAGCAAGAGCTGGTTATTTAAGAAAATAAACAAATAGATAAACTCCTAGCCAGTCTTATGAAAAAAGAAAGAGAGTCTACACACATAAACAGAATCAGAAGTGAGAAAGGAAAAATCACTATGGAAATCACAGAAATAAAGCTGACCAAGGAAGAAACAGAAAATGTGAACAGACCAATTACAAGCAACAAAATTGAACTGGTAATAAAATAAACTACCTAAGAACAAAAGTCCTTCACCGCTGAATTTTGTCAAATACTTAGTGAAGACGTAATACACGTCCTCCTTAAGTTTTCCAAAAAATAGAACAGGAAGGAATACTTCAAAAAACATTCTATGAAGCCAGGATCACTCTAATGCCAAAACCAAGCAGACACAACAAAAACAGAAAATTACATATCCCTGATGAACATAGATGCAAAAATACTCAACACAATATTAGCAAACCAAATTCAAAAGTGCACCAAAGAGATCATCCATCATGATCAAGTAGTATTTATTCCAGGGATGCAAGGATGGTACATTTGAAAATCCATCAACATCATCCACCACATAAACAAAAGGAAGGACTGAAACCACATGATCATCTCTCCATAGATACTGAAAAAGCATTTGACTGAATTTAACATCCATTTATGATAAAAACTCTCAGCAAAATGGGTATAGAGGACAAGTACCTCAACATAATAAAGGCCATATATGACAAACCCACAGCCAATATTGTACTTAACAGCAAGAAGCTGAAAGCTTTTCCTTGAAGATTGGGAACAAGAAAAGGATGCCCACTCTCCCTACTTCTATTCAACATAGTACTGGAGGTCCTAGCCTTGGCAATCATACAGTGCAAAGAAATAAAAGGCATCCAGATTGGCAATGAAGAAGTTAAACTGTCCCTGTTTGCAGATGACATGATATTGTACATAAAAAAAAAAAAAGAATCCACTCCAAAACTACTAGGTCTAATATCTGAATTCAGCAAAGTTGCAGGATACAAAATTAATACACAGAAATCTGTGGCATTCCTATACACTAACAAAGAACTAGCAGAGTGAGAAATCAGGAAAACAATTCCATTCACAATTGCATCAAAAAGAATAAAATACCTAGGAATAAACTTAACCAAGGAAGTGAAAGACCTATACCCTGAAAACTACAAGACACTCTTAAGAGAAGTTAAAGAATCTACCAATAAGTGGAAACTCATCCCGTGCTCATGGATAGGAAAAATTAATATTGTCAAAGTGGCCATCCTGCCTAAAGCAATCTATAGATTCAATGCAATTTGTATTAAAATACCAACAGCATTCTTCAATGAACTAGAGAAAAATCGTTCTAAAATTCATATGGAACCACAAAAGACCCTGAATAGACAAAGCAATACTGAGAAGGAAGGATAAAGCTGGGGGTATTATGCTCCCCAACTTCAAGCTCTACTATAAAGCCACAGTAATCAAGACAATTTGGTACTGGCACAAGAACAGACCCATAGACCAATGAAACAGACTAGAGAGCTCTGATATAAACCCAACCACATATGGTTCATTTATATACGATAAAGGAGCCATGGATATACAATGGGGAAATGACAGCCTCTTCAACAGCTTGTGTTGGCAAAACTGGACAGCTACATGCAAGAGAATGAAACTGGATTATTGTTTAACCCCATACACAAAAGTAAACTTGAAATGGATTAAAGACTTGAATGTAAGTCATGAAACCATAAAACTCTTAGGAGACAACATAGGCAAATATCTCCTGAATATAATCATGAGCAACTTCTTCCTGAACACATCTCCTCGAGAAAGGGAAACAAAAGCAAAAATGAACTCATGGGACTACATCAAACTGAAAAGTTTTTGTACAGAAAAGGGCACCATCAATAGAACAAAAAGACATCCTACAGTATGGGAGAATATATTTGTAAATGACATACCTGACATGGGGTTAACATCCAAAATATATAAAGAACTTACATGCCTCAACACCCAAAAAGCAAATAACCCAATTATCAAATGGGCAGAGGATATGAAGGGACAGTTTTCCAAAGAAGAAATTCAAATGGCCAACAGACACATGAAAAGATGCATCACATCACTAATCATCAGGGAAATGCAAATTAAAACCACAATGAGATATCACCTCACACCAGTAAGGATGGCCAGCTTCGAAAAGACTAAGAACAATAAATGCTGGCAAGGATGTGGAGAAATTGGTACATATACACAATGGAATACTATTCAGCCATATGATAGAAACAAATCCTACCATTTGCAACGACATGGATGAAGCTAGAGGACATTATGTTCAGTGAAATAAGCCAGGCAGAGAAAGACAAGTATCAAATGATTTCACTCATTTGTGGAGTATAACAATGAAGCAAAACTGAAGAAACAAAATAACGGCAGACTCAGAGACTCCAAGAATGAACTAGTGGTTACCAAAGGAGAGGAGTATGGGAAGCTGGGTGGAGAGGGAGGGAGAAGGGGACTGAGGGGTATTATGTTTAGTACACATGGTGTGGGGGATCACGGGGAGAACAGGTTAGCTCAGAGAAGGCACATAGTGAATTTGTGGCATCTTGCTGTACTGATGGACAGTGACTGCATTGGGGTATGGGTGGGGACTTGATAATATGGGTAAATGTAGTAACCACATTGCTTTTTCATATGAAACCTTCATAAGAGTATATATCAATCATGCCTTAATAAAAAATTTAAAAAATAATAATAACCATTGTACAAAATTATTCATTGAGTAGTCCATCTTATTCCTACTGATTAAAATAGACATCATACTCTAAATAATTATATTTAAAAAACACTGCTTTGTGTATAATGACATATGTTTCTACTAATATACTTTTGTCTTTCAAAATCATGACATTTCATTCCTAAAATAAACGTTCAAAGTCTCATAAAGAATTGTGTTGTAATTTTTTAAGCACTGAAATCATTATGAATTGAGCATTCTCATCAGAATACCATATGGTCACTATTTCTTTTGTGTTCTGCCAGGTCATTTGGTAAGGATGCATTTTCCTCATAGTATCTGTGCTCATTTCTTGTTAAGTTTATTCCTAAACATGTGTAGATAGATGTAGCCATTGCAAATAATGTATTTTTTCAGTTAATGTTTTCTACCAATTTATTGCTTCTCATGCATTTTTGCCTGTTTATCCATAATCTGGGTTTCTGGCATTAAGTCTGGCTGAGTGGGAAGCAATGCAGTTGGTCTGAGGCTGACAGTAATGTGGAGGCTGCCACCACCACCTTCCAGATTCTGCAGACCCACGAGTAGATCTCTGCTGATTGATTCCTAATTAGGGTAGCTGGATGCCTCACTTGCTTTTATTTGCATTGCTCAAAGTTATGTTCATCTTTCCCAAGAAACACACGTAATATCTTTCATCACTGCTGCTTTAAACAAGGAGACAAAGGCCCCTGATTGTTGCACTGAGAGTGGATTCTCAATCCCCATAATTCCTCCTGGTACAGCACCTACTTCTTCCTGTATTCAAAACTTTTACAGAGATACATGGAAAAGGTGACATTTGTCTCAAGAGAAACATTTGCTTCCCCTGCCTCTCTTCATTTCTTCTGAAATAAGTTAGGACAAAATTGGAAAGGAAATCATGTGCTTTGAAGAGTGAATATTGATGCTTTCTGTGTACAAGTTATTGGCATTAGAATTTTATGTGAATTCTCTGCATCTTAGTAACAAAAACCTTATAAGGTCAGTGATATTTGCTAACTGAGAAAACAGGAGATTAGAGTGAGGTAAATGAACTCTGAAAGGATGATTCAGAGTGTTAGCACTGATTCAAACCCTTGTCTGTCTGATTCTAGAAATTAAAATCTTTAATGCTCTTCCTTTAACTTTGTGTTGCTAATTAGGGATTAACTAGGTTTGGAACTGAGTTGCCATTTTAATTTGATTAAAATCTACCCCTTGTTCATCGACATTCCACTGAGAGCCCACTATATTTTTCTTCTTGGCCCTTTAATTGGTAGTTCTCTGCACAGATGTTGATTTCAGTTCACTAGTCTTCTGCCCTAAAGGGTCAGAATCTTGTCTAAATTCAGAATTGGTGAAGGTATGCAGGAAAGAAAATCAAGGAGAGCTCACTTAAAAAATGGTTCTTTCTGTCTGGAATTTTAATTAATCTAGTACTCATTGTTTAAAGAGATCCAAGGTTTTTAAAAAGAAAATTTTTGTACTCTGTTTTTTATTGGTTTTTGCCATGGAAGTGGTGGTCTGTCATGACCTTCAACATCCTGACTACCCAAGACAGGAAATCTTAACCAGATTTTTCATGATCATCTATACTAAGGTTTATCACCATGAACTGCTGGTAACTGACCAGTTATATAATTGACCATTTATTCGGACTACCCTTTAATTCTGGAGAGTTAATGTTTTCTAAAATGTCATTGAGCAATAAAAAACCAGCTGACAATTGGTGATAAAAATTTCACCCATGGTACATTTAAACTTCAAATATGTTTGCAGGGCAACATAGGCCTTAAGTGAGAGTCACAGCCCTTAAATAAATTAAATAGTCCAAGGGCATGACCCTACTGATGGCACAAATATAGTAACCAATAATTCCCAAAGTTGTGACATATTTTGTCATATAAAATTATTTCTCTGAACATGATCCTGAGTGTGCTCCCTATGTCTTACTAATATAAAAACACTTTTCCAGGTTATGTCATTGAACTCTCAAGTATTCTAGAAAGGTAAATGGATGAATCTAAATTCTGTGAGGAAAAACAAATATTTCTAATATGTCATCTGGAAAAATATTGTATTACAGCTTGGTTGATTAAGGAGGAGATGCTCCTGTCTACAAGAAAGACATATTTTTCATGTTTTTAACATAAATCTGCACACAAATATTTCTTCCCCAAGTGGCCATTTTGAGGGAAAAGCTTTATTAAAAGAAATATACACATTTACTGTGACAGCGGTTTTCTCAACTTTTAATGTACAGACAGTTCCCGGCTTGTGTGTTAAATACAGATTTCAAGGCCCCACTTTAGAGATATTCTGATTTTGTAGACTGTGGGTAAGGTTCAGAAGTCTGGGATATGTGGATAGACTTTAACCACACTTTGAGTGATTTTTATCTGTGATTTCCTTGAAATGTTATTAGTCAGAGTCATTATTTAAAGTGTGTGTTTGTGTGTGTGTGTGTGTGTGCGTGTGTGTGTCTATGTCTCTATCATTCTATCAAACCATTTTACTCAGATTATTCTTAGAAATTTAATCAGTGATATGAGAATCTAGCCATCTTCTGTTAAGCCAGACATTTTACAAAAACATAAAACAATACTATTCCTCTTGCAGTTTTTTTCCAGAAGATATAGTTATGTTGTCCTAAAAGTAAACTGTTTATGTCAATATGTAATGAATTTATCATGGTTGTAGTTAGAACTAATAAATATATATATATTTTAAATTTAATTAGTTATCTATAAACAGATTCTAAAACTTACATAACTTTCCTGCTCTCTTTATCTGGAACACACTGAAATGTAGGTTTGATGGCTCCAGGAAATAGAATATTGTTATATAGTTTAATTTGTGGGTGGATGGTTTTATAGCATATTTGTTCCCTATATTGATATATTTTTTTAAATAATGAAGTTAGAATTCTGGCCAGATAAGCATTTGTGTTGAAATATGAAGTCTATCTTATTATGTGAAGAGTACCTAATTGTAAACAGTTTAAAAATAAAAATTGAGTCACTCAAAGTTAAGTAAATCAACATTGCAAACCCAGAATGAAATTATTTTTTACTTGAATGATCAAGGCAAGGGTGTTCCCTTTCTAGATTCATTGTGATGTAACATTATTGTTTATGAATTTTGATAATTTATTTGACTTTATAATTTAAGCATTTTTTTAAAAAGAGACAGATTATAGAACATGAGAAACACTGGTTTATCCACAAACATGAGTTTTAGCATGAAAACCCTGAGAATTCTCCTTCAATCTATATGGACAGGATGTCTGACACATTCCTGCAGGACTCCATACATGCTTCTAAGGACAAGATTCAAGTTCATTTCTCATGAGCCCTGTCATGAGTTCCTCAGTGAGACAAGATTTACCTAGAGGTAATCTGATAGAGAATCAAGATCACATGTCTTAAATAAGAACCAAAGAATTTTCCAATATCAGGATAATTGTTACAAGTCAGGAATCATCAATAAATAAAATAACTGATTCCCCTGTGGGGTAAATGGCAGAATTTCCCAAATCTCCCACCTAGCCTTAGTTCATTTACATAACAATAGGTGTTTACCAGTGCCTAGCCTAATGCCCAGCAGGGCAAGGAGTTGAGAGAAAATAGCCATTCTCTCTTCCCCTCCTTTCCTGATACCTAATTGGTCTGGTGTTTGCCAGTCACCAGGGGAGTAAGTAGAGAGTGTACTGTGTCTGCAAATAAACAAACCATGGAGCAGGCTTTGCTAGTGGGGACTGGGGAGAAATGACTTGGAAATGGGGAGCTGTAGTCAGAGGGGACTAATGGAGTTGCTGGTCAAAAGAGACAAACGGAGCTGTAGCCATAGGGGAGAGCATGCCATGGCTGGAGGAGATGGATGGAGTGGGCCCAGCTAACAAACTCGAGGGACTGTAAGCAATAAAAGCCTTTCTCCAAACCTATGTTTTCCCTTGACTTACTTCAGTTTCCTCAGATTCAAAGAGGATTCACCCTGGGACTGGAACACCATTCCCCTCAGAGCTACCCTCCCTTTCTAAAAATATCACATCAACTGAGGATATTGCAGCAATTATTCACATTGGCATTTCTATCAAAACACAAAAAAAAATTTGTGTTCTGCATAATTGTCCCCTGAATTTTACCATTCATTAATTGTTCATAGGTTGTTGCAGTGCACATCCTCCCTCTCAAGAACTCCCTCCTCTCTTCATTAAAAAATTAGTGTAACACTAATTCCTCTTTAGATTTACTTCCTTGGGAAAGAAGATGGCGGCATGAGCAGCAAGGCAGAAACCTCCTACCAAAACCACATATAACATGAAAATACAGCAAATACAACTAATCCTCAAAGAGAAATCTGAAGATGGCAGAACAGATTGCCTATATTTGGGAAAAGCGAAGACCTCACAGAAAAGGATAAAGTAGCAAACCTACAATCTGGTGGGAACCAAACCTTCCCCCCAACCCCAGCTCACAGGTGGGAGGAAGAGAAATGGAGCAGGGAGGGAATGGAACCTGAGAACTGCTAAACACCCAGTTTGGAGATCTGCTCCAGGAGCACAAACCCACATTACATGGTTCTTTGGGGATTAGTGGGGTTGGAAAAAAAGACAGGCAGAATACTCATAGAGACTGAGATTCCAGCTGCATGTGCAGAACAGGTACACACAACTGGCTGCTCTGGGATAAAAGAAAGGTGGGCACTTTGAAAGACTTCCCAAAAACAAGAGGGGAGCTAAAGGGTCAAATATTACACAGAGTTTGTTGCTCAGGAAAAAGGGCAGGTGGACAAAATTGTCCCTGCATACTCACCCCAGCAGGTTAGGAATTTACAGGAGCTTCAGCTGCTCCATCCCCCTGGGTAGTAATGCATACCCAAGACCTTCCACTGTAATACACAGCCTGCCACTCCTTCCTTCCAGCAGGCACTGGCTCACACATCTGCTGCCCCCACCATCACGCCAGGCAAGCCAGATGGTAGCACCACATATGGCAGCTACAGGAATGTAATGCAGAGGCTCCTCCCTGCATGCTTGCCCACTGGTCCTGACAGTGGTGGCAGGCACTACAGCCAGGATGCAGGAAAGATATCTTTCCTCTTGGCAGGTGCTGCTCACCAGTGACCCCCACCATTACTCCAGGTGCGTGGAAGCCCCAGAGAGTAACTTCTAGGCACTAAAGGGTGCTGCCTACACAAATGGATTATTCCATAGGAATCACTAGAAACATGGAATGCAGAAACATTTTGTACAAAGGAAAATTCAGCAGTTGCCAGAAAGAGAGCTAACCAAAACTGAAATCACCAATCTTCTTGATAAAGATTTCAAAATAAAAATCATAAACATTCTTGCGGAGCTACAGAAAAATATTCAAGACCTCAGGGAGGACTTCAAAAAAGATATAGAAACTTTGTAAAATACAGTATCAGAAATGAAACATACAATGGAAGGATTTAAAAGTAGATTAGATGAGGTAGAGGAGATGGTAAATGAAATAGAAATTAAAAAACAAAAAAACAAAGAATCAGAGGCACAGAGAGAAAAAAGGATCTCTAGGAATGAAAGAACAATAAGAGAACTGTGTGACCAATCCAAACAGAACAATATTCATATTATAAGGATACCAAAAGAAGAAGAGAGAGAAAAGGGGATAGAAAGTCCCTTTGAGGAAATAATTGCTGAAAATCTCCCTAATCTGTGGAAGGAAATAGTCTCTCAGGTCATGGAAGTGTAGACCTCTCCCAACACAAGGGACCCTAGGAAGACAACACCAAAATATAATAATAAAATTGAAAAGATCAAGGACAAGACAAGAGTATTAAAAGCAGTCAGAGAGAGAAAAAAATCATGTATAAAGGATAGCCCAACAGGCTATTGGTAGACTTCTCAGCGGAAACCTTACAGGCCAGAAGGGAGTGGCATGATATATTTAATGCAATGAAACAGAAGGGCCTCAAACCAAGTATACTCTACCTGGAAAAATTATCATTTAAATTTGAAGCAGGGATTAAATAATTTCCAGATAAGCAAAAGTTGAGAGAATTTGCCTCCCACAAACCATCTCTACAGTTATTTTAAAGGGACTGCTGTAGATGGAATATTTACTTCCTTAAACAGACCACTTGAGAACCTTTTCCCACTACATAGCATTTCAGGGCAGAACAATTTCTTTCCATATTACTTGCCTTGTTTCTGAACCTATAATATAATATCATCAATGTGGATTTCATTTTTATAGTAAGCTTTCCAATGAAGTGTGAAGTCTAAATTATTTGTAATGATTTTAACAATAGAATGTAACTCAACACTTTAGTTATGTCAATAAAAAACAGGTTTATTCATATATATTTTTCCAATGAAATTTAAAATTTTCATGTCAATCTATTAAATAAGAAAGCTCTAATTGTACTCATCTTTGTGCTTTAACAGAGAGAGTTTCTGATCTCTCTACTGATATTTTCTAATAGTTCAAAAGAGAAATATCCATTAACGTTGAGTATATAGCTAATTGCATTGTTTCTGAGTAAGACTTATCTTTATTCTCCATCATTTTATCCAATCAATGGTTTTTCATCCTTTTGAGGCCTATGAGAGGAGATATAATAAATGAGCTTCAATTAAGAAACAGAATGTTTGTGACAGACTCAGGCTATGATGGTAAAACCTCTGAGTTAGTGAAAATCCTGAGTTCAACTGCAAAAGTCCCTTCAATCATTGTATTCCTTCTAATTTGGTGTGGGAGGGAAATGGGAAAAAGTAATTTATCTGAAATCTAGAGTTTATAAAGGGACCATATTGGAAGTGAAAAATTGTTGCTATGTTCTGAGTTGCATATTACATGAATATTCCCTGGGTTCTTTTTAACATCTACATTTGGGGGGTTATATATATTATATAATTCATCCATTGTAAGTGTGAAACAATGATTTTTAATTATTTACACAGTTATGCAACCATCACCACAATTTATTTTTAGAATAATTCTGTCATCCTCCCAAAGTCCCTTGTGATCTGATATTTAAATCCCCTCTCCCATGCACCAGACCAAATATATTCTAACCTACTTCCAGCCTCTATTGATTTTTCTTTTCTAGAAAATTGAAGTTCACTGTAGCAGGTATTTGCTTTAACCACCCCAGTTCAAAGTTACCTAAATTGATGTAATCATTAAAATACAATAAATTATACTCTAAATTTATGTATCATTAATAGACTGATTCTTGTGAAGCATGGTGTGTTTTGAAAATATAATTCTAGAACATTTTCCACCTATGCTTTGGAGATAAAGAGCTTTTTTGAGAAGCACTCTTTGATATGAATTTGGATGTATGTTCTCTCATTTGAATTTTGTTTTTGAAGGACATGTGGTACAATTTCTGTTTATATAAAGGCCATTAAAACATCATGAACTGTTCCTAAATTTATGTGTTTTAAAAGGTAAATAATAATGCCAAGCCCTTGAAAATGATATTGAGAACAGTATTAGGCATATTCTCTGAGGCACACATTTTATGTCTTGTCCATTTTCTGGCTATTATCCACTTATTTTATGGAATTGAATTTGAGAAAGCAACTGTTTCTGTGCACATATAATTCTTACACATGGAGACTGGGATTCCTCTCTCTCAGACATTGGAGCTCACTGTATAATGAGCGGGCACACTTGGAGTAACACCAGGGAGCTTGCCCACAAGTGAGAAAAAGTGAAGATTTTAACACTTAATATTTCAGTTCACCACTAAACTTTAATATACTACATAGTGTGAACATCTCTGAGATGGCTCAGGTGAAAAGGGGTGAGAATTGGAATCATAGGTTCCTCTTAACTGAAAGAGCTTGGGAAACAGTCACTTACCCTCTGATCCTCAGTTTCTTCATCTGTATGATGGAGATTATTACACTTCCTCACATGAAAGATTTATATAAAAGGAAAACTTCTAAACTGATCCTTTACCAGGAAAGTTCTTACAGAGCTTTGTCTACAAATCCCTCCCAGCTCTCCCATTCCACATGATTCTGCCTGCCCCTACATGGTTAAATGATAGTGAAGAAGTATACAGCTATGGACTGGATGTTAGTGTTCTTCACCAAATTCATGCTGAAATCCTGATGACTTAGTGGATGATGTTTGGCTATTTCAGAGGTGATGAATGAGATCAGAACCCTTACAAAAGAGGGCCTTGGATGCTTCCTTTTCCCTTCTGCATTGTGAGGTCAAAGTAGGAGGACAGCATGAAAGCATGTTCTAGTCAGACATGAATCTGCCTTTGTCATGATCTTGAATTTCCCAGTCTCAGAACTATAAGAAATAAATATCTGGTGTTTGTAAGCCACCCAGTCTGTGGTATGTTTTTATAGTACACCTCAGGAGACTAAAGCAAATACTCTTCATCTTCTTTTGACATTATATCATCATTATTTCATCAAAATCCATAGAAAACAAACACTATTTAGTACTGAAAGTGGCATCTCCTTTAGCCACAGTTGCACAAGCATTGCCCTCTATTTGCATCGGTAGCAGCAAAACAGCCTGAAGTTAGAACAGTTCTCAATGGCCTCCCATGTGCTGAGCTCCCTGTTTGGTCAGCTGTAGCTTTGTTGGCACTGCACTGCAGACCAGCCTCTCCCTCTGTCCAGTCATCCTTCCTTCAGTCCCCCTGGGGCCAGGTTCCTGAGAGGAGCTCCCCTCTGCATGCCTGTCTGTCTGTTCTCTTGGAGGGCCCAACCTAAAACATCTTACATAATTATTTAAATTAAAGCAGCTTCGTGACTCATGGCTGGACAGCCACAGAGTAGAACTGGTGGAGGCTGTTTTTTATGGGATGGGTCTTGAACTCGTGCCTGGGGCTGACTCAGACCCCAAGTGGTGCTGAGGGAGTGGTTCTGGTGGGCTTTGAAAATGTGTGGGGATTTTGGGGGGTGTTACAATGTATCAGGGTGATCTGAAGCCAGTAATACTAGACATTTTCTCTTTTGAGGATGGTCCCACAATACAAAATATTGTCTGACTCCACCGATTGCTAATGTTCCTTGGCTATCCATATATCTCTTTGGTGTTTAATGAATGTTTAATTCCATTTTTCTTTAAAAGTCAAAGTTTTTTTTGCACAGCTTTAACAAACACTGAATGTTTATTGAGGAAGAATTGACCTGTGAAAGTTAGACAAAACCAGGTAGGTTCAATCCCAACCCCTCAAAATACATCTGTGCCAGAAAACAGAATAGATTCCCTTGGGTTAACTCAGGCATAAAATGAAAAGGAGCCAGCCCACCATGCACTAACAGAAGAATGCAGAAATATTCCACGGCTACCAAGAAACCAGTTTCTGTTGTGTGCCTGAAAACCAAGTGTCTTGCCTAAGGGTTTTGGCCCTGGGCAAGTTCACTATGGATTCAGTGAGACCAAGAATTGACAGTGGAACACTCTTGGGATAAAGTGGTTTATACCTGGCTTTATTCGACCAGTGATAGGTAGAGCACTACAAACACATCTTGTATCCAGCAGTGTACGGGTCTGTAATCCTTCACCATCTCTGCCTCCACCCAGACCCCTGGGAGGAGCTCTTGATATAGTGACTCAGTCTATAACAGCTTACTGCCTATGGAGGTGGAAACAGTAGCATAACAACACGCCAGTTACATCATCACATAGTTTAGGGCCAGATGAGGATCCTGGCAGTAGGAACTTTCACCTTATCCACACTCCACCCCTTCAGGATTCTGGCCTCTCAATCTATGTGCCCTCAGTCTTCTTCAATGGTCCCAAATACAACAACTTATGATCAAAAGGACCTTATAATACCCACCTTCTCCAGCCTCTCCAGCAGAAAGTCTTGCAGACACACAGGAAGTTCTTGTCACTTTGTCTCTGGCTTCTGCTGCTTCGTCTTCAGTGACCAGAATCACTGCTCTGGTTTCAATTGTTGCCACAGCTCCAGTAAGAGTCTATTTGAATTTCCATTCAATTTCTTTCTGTTTGCTCCTGCCTTTACAAATCAACCTTGTGGATAAAATGAGAGTTCCTGTGGCCAGGATTCTTACCTGGCCGTGGTTGACTAGCTCACTGCACACCTGTGGGCATACATGGCTGTTGACTCCATAAAAAGACCTCCACCTAGTGCTCTGGGCACAACACAGGGGCAGGGCTGCAAGGCTGCAGGAGAGCAGAGCAGAGGCTGGAGTGGTGGCAGCACCCAGGACAGAGGCCCAGAGGACAGCTGTGCAGGAACAACTGTTCAGAGAGGCCTGGAGGATGGCTGTGTGGGACAACTGTGCAGAAAGGCCCTGAGGATGGCTGTGCAGGATGACTTTGTTGACAGAGGGGCCCAGAGGATCGCTGTGCAGACAGAGAGGGGCCCAGAGGCAGAGACCAGCTTGCTGCATGCAGACTCACTTTGAGTGAACGGGATTTTAGTGACTGACCTGCCTCCTGGAAATAAAGTTGGGTATAACCCTTTCACCCCAAGAATGTTTTGCTGTTATTTTCTTTGGTCACACTGAATCCATAGTGAACTTGCCCAGGGCTGAAACCCATTGGCAAGACAAACCCGCATCTAGGTCCTCATGATCTTCATGGGGCACTTTAAATTCTTCCTTTGAGTAGCAGACTGTCTTGCCAAATGGGTTTCAGTCCCACGCAAGTTCTCTATGGATTCAGTGTGACCAAGGAAATGACAGTAGAATGTTTCTTTGGGGTGAAAGGGTTTATTACCCGGCTTGTTCTCCTAGCAATAGGTTGCGCACTAGCATCTCTGCCTCTGCCCAGAGCACTGGGCAGAGCTCCCTATATAGCGCAATAATAGCTTATTGCCTAAAGGTGTGGAAGTGGTAGCCTAGCAACAGGCCAGTTAAATCATCAAGGGGTTTAAGTTTAGTGAGGATCCTGGCCGTAGGAACCCCAACTTCCCCACCCAGACCATATTTCCTTTTGTGCTTTCATTGCTTGAGTCTGAGCATAAAAGCAGAGCAGAGAATACTCCACAACCTGGGTAGGTTGGCTGCACTTTCCTGGAGGAACCCGTGGCCACAAAATTGTTATTTTCTTTTGGGCTTTCCACCAACTTGCAACCAGGTAGGGTTTCAACCCAGGAGGGGCTGATGCCTGTGGCACTGGCAGGGCCTCCCCCATCCCAACCTGTTTGTCAGATCTCAGCTCCTCCTCCATTTCTGGGGCTGATGGCTCCACTACATCCTTAACCTGCCCCATGGCACCTGACAAACTGCACTCTCATGCCGTTTCTTTTCATGCCGCTTTTTCTTATGCCACTGCTTCTTCTTGTGCTGCTTTCTCTTGGGCTGCCACAACATCCTTTACCATTTCCACAGCAGCTCATAGTGATGCCATCTCAGTCACCAACAAATTTTTTACCTCCTCAATGGTACCTCACAGCTCATGTTCCTGTGCTGCCTCCTTTTGTGTTTCCTGCAGGAGGATGTCTTGGGAGAAGAAAACTCCCCACTGTTCCCACTGCCTCACAGGCACTCTGTTTCTTTAAGGAATTCCCTATTTTGCTGAGGGGCAACTTTACTGCCTCAGATGTTGCCTCTATCCCTTCTCAGTCTTGGAGTGGGGCCCATTATTCTAGAAGGCAAGCCACGTTGTACCATATGTACACTGGGAGACACTCAAAGGTCTCCCCATCCATAGGGCCAGCCCACTGAAACACTCCTCCCATGAGAGCAGCCTGTTATTTTCCTTGTTCAACAATGAATCCTGCTTATGTCACTAATTGCTTTGCCATTGGATTTCAGCCCCTGGCAAGTTCACTATGGATTCAATGAGACTGAAAAATGACAATATATGTTCTTGGGGTGAAAGGGTTTATACACAACTTTATTCCATGGTGGCAGGTCAATCACTAGAATCTCATCCACTCAGAGCAAGTTTACATGCAGTAAGCCAGTCTCTGCCTCTGGGCCTCTTTGCCCAGTCATCCATCTGTACGGAAGGCCCACCCCCTTCTCCTACTGTTCTTTGGGGACAGCTGCCTGCTGCTTCACCCTGATATGTCTGGCCTTGAGAAACCTGGTGTACCCATGGAAAAGGGGCTAGATAAGGGCCTTGAAGGTCAGATGCCTGGCCATGAAGGCCACAACCACGCGCACCTTAAAACACTTATGTAACCATGAATTAGCAGTATAGCAGTATAAGAAGTATAGCTTTGTGCAGAATAAAGTGGCCTGTTTGAACACTGTCCATGACGACTCCCACCACCTTCTTTGCTCTTTGCATTGCCCCAAAACCTCAAAGTCAACCCCCAGACCCTGACACTTGGCACTGTGGGCAGGATGAGGTAGGTGGTCGTGAGAGCAAGGGTCCTTCAGCTTCCCTAGACACAGAGGGGCAGATGGAGAAGATGTGGTCCCCAGCCTCTATTTGGTACCTGTGGCAGCATACTTGACTCCATGGGCAGCACCAGAGGATTGGAAGTCTGTACAGCTGACCCCAGAGGCTATACGATGGCATTGGAAATGCAAGAGTCCCTAGTCTCTCAGGCACACTGGGAGTCGGCTTTGCGAATGGCATGGATGTTCCTAACAGTCATCTGCCATGCCACTCATGAAACTGTGGACTTGAAGCACCAAGTGCAGAGTCTCCAAAGAAAGGAGGAGGATTTAGAACAATGGGCTAGATTCTCCGAAAACCCTCTCACAGGAATTGCAGCTAGTCCTGAGACCATTAACTTTCGTGGTTGAACCCACACCCACCTTACCGAGCGTGGAAGCGCCAATGGTAAGCCCCTATGAGGAGGGGACAGGGACACCACCAGCGGAGGCCTGGTATACAGATGGATCCGCAAGGGGCCACCTACCGACATGGGTGGCCGTCACCATTCAGCCCTTACAGAAAGAGTTCTGGTATGAGTCCAGAGTAGGGCAAGCCAGTCAATGGGCTGAATGTTGGATGGTGTGGCTTGTTTTGACTAGGGAATCAGGCCAGATAACTGTTTACACTGATTGTTGGGCTGTGTTTCAGAGCCTTACTGTCTGGTTGCCTCAGTGGGTAGGGCATGACTGGGAAATTGGCCACTGCCCACTGTGGGGACAAACAATGTGGAAAGACCTGTGGACCCATGGGTTAAAGGAAGGTGCCCTGATATATCATGTGTCAAGACACCGCCCAGCACTAAGCCCTGAGAATGATGTGGCTGACACCTTGGCCAGGGCTCGTATACTCCAGGAACTGCCCCCTATGGATATAGGGCCATGGTTACATAAAAAACTAGGGCATGTAGTCCCTAAAACCATGTATAAAGTTGCACAGAGGTGGCACATCCCACTGACATTTGCTGATGCAAAGCAAGCGGTGCAAGCATGCACTCAATGTGCTTCCTTTTACCTGCATCATCATTGGGTACCCATGCAAGAGGGACACCTCCCCCACCCACCAGAACCCTTACAGGTGTGGCAGGTAGATTACATATGGCCCTTGCCCAGTAATCAGTGATATAAATATGCATTCACAGCTGTGGACATGGCTACAGGATTAGGTTTTGCCAATCCCGTGGCCCAGGCTACCCAACACACTACTAAACGGGCCTTGGAGCACTTATGTGCCAGTTATGGGCATCCATTAATGGTCAACAGTGACTGAAGGAGCCACTTTACAGGACAGGAGATAGAAGAATGGCTTAACAACAGGACATTGTATGGCAATTACATGTGCCCTATCAACCCCAAGCTGCCGGAATGATAGAAAGGTATAATGGGCTATTAAAGGACAAGTTGAAACATTTAGAACGGACTCAGTGGGTGAAGTACTTGCCCATGGCAGTACGCTTGCTAAATAAGCAACCAAGTAAAATAGGGGAAAGTCCTATAGAGAGGTTGTTGGTAGCTCACCCGCATGTCCTGAAATATTTGAAACAAGGCTCCAAAGAGTTGCAGCCACAATTGCTGGAAGAAACATTGCTCCTTCCTGACCCACGTACCCTGTTTCCTGGCCATGCCAATGAGTAGACGTGGCCATGGACCTTGGTGCTTGAAGGAAATCCATAGGTCGCCTTATATGAGGTATGAAAGAAGGGGCTTACCCATGGGTTACAAGTTACCCCATGGGTAAGAAAGTGGCCTTTTAAACTGACTGCTTCCTTGCTGGAGGGCAACAGCCAAACTGGCAGGGACTTTAGTCGTGCAAGTGTGGCCAATATCACAATTTCTGTTAAAGGCTGAACCTGATGCTCTGCCAGTGTCTTCGGGCACTCTGGTCTGGTATCACAGGCCAGGAAAACTGCCCCTAGCAGTACCTGTTTTGTCACAAGATAACAAGGTCACTTGTATCCTCCCAGAGAATTGGCACTTGCTTTTGATGGTGATGGTGTCTTTGTCTTCCCAATCTTTCTGCCCAGGTTGACAGAGAACAATAGTATGGTGGCTTGGGCCCATACTTTTGCCTGGGTACATAATGTTTCCCACTGCTGCGTGTTTATGGAACTGCCTGCAGAAATTACAGCCAGACTGCTGTGGAAAATTGCTCCTGCCAACCTTTCTGCATGTGAATGCCCTCGAGCATGGAATCGCAGTGATACCAAAGGTGAAGCAAAACGGCATGCAACAGAGCAGTTAATCTGGCAATCAGCACACACTCTGCCTGGGGAGGGTACTATGTATAATGGGTGGGGATGGATGTCTAGTATACATGTAACCTTGCAAACTATAACTCCGCTGTGTATTGAACAGCAGATTTCCATACCAAGTTGCATGGTTGGCTGGTTACCCAGAGAACTGTGTGCCAATGTCAGTGTTAATTGCACCCCTAAATGCTGGTGGGACGTTCGTGCCCATGTGGGCACTGTGCTGACTGACCCCCTGACAGGAGAAAACATGTAAATATGTGGGGAATATGGCTGGTCCTATCTCCCTGCAAATTGGACAGGTCATTGTACATGGGGAAACCCGTACATATCAGGACAGTTTGCAAACCTTGCCCTGGCCCACACATAATTGAGATGTTGTATATTCCCATTGGCATTGCCCAAAAAGGATGGCATGGTGGCTTTACCCCCTGGCTATTTTCCTTCCAGGAGCCAGCACTATAGATGTAGAATTACAAATAGAAGCTCTGGCACAGCATGTTGCTAGTGCCTTGAGTGTAACAAGGTCCTCACTAGCCTTATTGCTAGATGAAGTCCATCCAGATGCAGGTGACTTTACAAAACAAAATGGCTCTGGATATACTCACAGCTGCACAAGGAGGCACCTGTACTTTACTGCATGTTGACTGCTGTGTTTGTATCCCAGAACACCACAAATACAAGCTGTGCTCCAGGAAGTGGATGATGAAGTGTCTCAGATACAAGTTTTATCCCCTGCCTACTTGGTAGTCACAGCTTGGTCCCACTTCGCAGTGGTTCCTAAACATAGTGGCCACTGGAGCATGCAGCCTCCTTGTCTGTTGCTGTTCCTAATATTGTTTCTGTGGGCTCTGGGCACAGGGCTCTGCTTTGTGTGCAAGAAAGAAGCAGGCAGCTGCTGTCCTATAGAAAGTGGTAGGATGAAGAGAAGGGCCCCCCTTCCTCTACTGTTCTATGAGGAGAGCTGCCTACTGCTTCACCCATGATATGTCGGTCTGGCCTTGAGAAACCTGTTGTGCCCATTGGAAAGGAGCTAGATAAGGGCCTTGAAGGCCAGATGCCTGGCCATGAAGGCCACACCATGTGCACCTTAAAACACTTATGTAACCATGAATTAACAGTATAGCAGTATAAGTAAAGCGTTGTGCAGAATAAAATGGCCTGTTTGAACACCATCCATGATGACTCCCGCTGCTTTCTTTGCTCTTTGCATTGCCCCAAAACCTCAAAGGCAACCCCTACATCCTGATACCATCTCAGTCTCTGTGCTAAGCACTACCAACACTCCATTCTCTGCTCTCCTGCAGACTTGCAGCCCTTCAGCTGTGCAGCCATGCCACTGGTCACCCAGAGAACTGGGAGGAGCTGTTTATGTAGAGTCAATAACAGCGTATTGCCCACATGTGTGTAGTGAACAAGCCAATCAGGGCCAGGTGAGATCCTGTCCATAAGAACCTTCACTATATCCACAGCTTCCACATATGAAAATCTGCCTGGGAATGGATGCTTCATTAAATAAGTGCAAAATGGGTTAACCTTACTAAAAATGACATGCGTTTGCATTTCCCTGACTGAAGCTATTTTGTATTTGACAAAATTAGTCCTTGCAATCTAAATGAGAAGCTTGTTTTAATTTAATGATGGACCATTTTGGGAAATGTTCCACCTACACAAATCATTTAAGAAGTACACTTGAAAGCAAGGACTCTCAAATTAAACACACAGAATGAGACACCTATTTTAATTGGCATGCAGAGGCCTCCAAGGGTTTCAAAATTCCGTAACAGTTTCATTGAAAGATTCATTGCAAAGGCTAATGAAGAATTAGAGAGAAAAAAGGTACATAAAACACAAATACAAGAGGAGGGAAGGGACTCCTACTGCTCTCCCTGTCTTCCTTTTACAACTAAATACTCACATTTTTTTTTTTTTTTTACTAGTTCTCTGAACTACCTATAGGACTGGAGGCACTGGAGGGAGGGGTAAGTACGTCGGATGAGCTCAGCCCTCACCAAATAAGGAAATGGGGCAGCAAAGCCCCCAACCCTGGCCTAATAAGGGAAAGAGACCAACAGATTCTGGCCTGATGATGCACCAAAATCCCCAGCTGCTGCCCCCTCCCAACCTGGAAAAGGAGTAGTAACTTTCTAGTCTTTTGTCTACTGTAAAGGCCAATGACACATGCCTTAGGCTAGCCAATCCTCGCACCACTGTAGACCTATGCTCTCCCTCCCCCTAACTTCTTTATGAACGCACTGCCTGCCCCACTGGGCATGACTTCTACAGCCTGTGACTAATCAGACAGGTGAACATAGCCTGGATTGCACCCTATTAAATTTTTGGCTCCTTTGTTGCCTCCTTCTGCTGCTGAAACCCAGGAAGGAGAGGTTGCGGGGCTCCAGCTGGCCACTGGTAGCTCCCACACATACTTCTCCGATCCAGGACCTCTGCCTACTCCCAGCACCTTGGATGGTGATTCGGTGAGTCCCTCCTTTCTCCCGGTCTGTTTTCCCAGTCCTGTCTCCACCTCGTTTGATTAACTTCAAAATCGTAGCTATGTCCAGGTTCTCCAGGCATTACACCTGTCCTGGTCCCAAGATAGAGGAGACGTCCTCATCCAGGTGCCCAGATCTCCGGGGAAGAGTACGATACTTCCCTGTGTCCTCCTAACCTGAGCGAGTTTGGGAAGCTGGGTTCGCCAGTTTATGGGCTCCGGGAAACAGGTAACAGACATGGGGAACCAGTCCTCTAAATCAAAGGTGCAGACCCCTCTGCGGTGTCTCATATCCAATCTGGTGACCCTAGATAGACTGGAGGAGATCGTAAATGGAAACTGGTCCAACTCTGTTCTCAGACTTGGCCCCAGTATCCCCTAGACAATCAATCTCACTGGCCCCCAGAGGGAACTTTTGATTTAGCCTCCTCACTGGCCTAACTAACTTCTGTCACTGAACTGGGAAGTGGTCTGAAGTCCCATATTTCCAGGCCTATTGGACATTGCGCTCCCACCCTGACCTTTATGTTAAGTGTTCAATGACCCAGGTTCTCCTGGCCCGATCTCCAGTTAAGAATTGTCAGCCTCTTACTCTGTCCAGTCCTCCCTCTTTTTCAAACCCACCAGAGGACCTCAGTTGTCCACCTCCCTCACCCCCCAATCCCCTCCCCTTCTCTCCGCTGCCATCGTTAGGTCCTTTGTCCTCACCCACATCACCACCATCTTTAGGTCCTTTGTCCTCACCCACGTCACCGCCATCTTTAGGTTCTTCATTCTCAGCCACACCATCTTCCTGCTACTCTCCTCTTCCAGTGCCTGCACCACCCCCTACCCCTCTCCTTCCACCTTAACCACCCTCTTTTGACATTGGAACAGTCTCCAGTTCCAGAAGCCATGGACAAGACTCCTCCCAGCACAAACCCACCACTTTCTCTCCTGACCCTACACCCCTCCCCACACCCGCCATTCCCCATTTGTATCCTCCTCTTCCAGAGTAACTGCCATCTTGTCCTTCACTTCCTGTTCCCACCCTGCCGCCATCTTATGGGCCTGCGCCACCTTAGCATCCAGTTGTTCTAGCCCTCCAGTCACCAGATCCAAGGCCCAGTGGATGCCCCAAACAAAGGCCCAACTAGTAGCCCCTCTCCGAGAGGTTGTGGAGACAGAAAAAGTTGTCTGGGTTCACGCCCCTTTTTCCCTAGGGGATTTATCCCAGATTGAGAAATGCCTAGGCTCTTTTTCCTCTAACCCCACAGTTTATACCAGAGTTTGACTACCTAACTCAGGCCTACAAACTTACCTGGCATGATATACATGTTATCCTGACCTCCACTCTTACCTCTGAGGAATATGACTGTGTTACCTCTGCCACCCAACATTGTGCAAACAAGGCACATACACAGATCAGGCTGAGCCAATTGGGATGGAGGTGGTTTCTCTCATGGACTCCCAAAGGGACTATAATACTCAAAATAGGAGAACTCAGTGGGACAGAATGCTCCAGTATTTACTGGCAGATATGAATAAGATGGTTCAAAAGGCCATTCATTATGATGAGCTGAGAGAGATTACTCAGAGACCTGATGACAACCCAGCCTGTTTTCTTAACTGGCTCACCAAGGCTCTCTGTATTCATACCTGCCTTGACCCCAACTCATCGTTGGGGTCCACAGTGTTGGCTACTCATTTTATTACCCATCAGCCCCAGACATAAGACGTAAGTTTAAAAAGGCAGAGGAGGGGCCCCAGACTCCTCTCTGTGACCTCGTAACCATGGTCTTTAAAGTCTTTAATACCCATGATGAAGAACATGATAGGAGGACAGCATCCCAGACCTGAGCCTTTGCGGCAGCCCTACAACCAACAGAACAGGGGTCTCATCACACCAAAGATCGGTCCAGAGCTTGTGAGCCTCTGGGATCTTGCTTCCAGTGCAGCCAGAAAGGCCACTGGGCAAAGAGATGCCCCAACTTGACCAATAAGCCGACTAAACCCTGCCCAGTTTGTGGTAAGAGAGGTCATTGGAAGGTAGAGTGCCCAGCTGAGGAAGGTTGCCCCCCATGACAGAATCTCATGGGAGGCAGAACCCCCTGAGGGACTCCCCTCCAGACCATGCTGGGCATACTCGAAGACAAGCTGTCTGGACTCAAAATCCCCTATCACCCTTGCCGAGCCCAGGGCCACACTGTGGGAAGCGGGTAGGTCTGTCTTCTTTTTAGTGGACACAGGGACTACCTACTATGTTTTACCTTCCTTTCACAGGTGTTTACATTCTTCCCAGGTCTCGGTCGTGGGTGTCATGGGAATCCCCTCTAAGCTTCTGGAAAGAGGTCTGGTAGCCTGCACGTTTGAGGGCCATCCTCTTACCCACCCATTTCTAGTCATACCATCCTGTCCCATCCCTTTGTTAGGGATGGATCTCCTATCCAAGCTTGGTGCCTCTATCTCCCTGCCACTTAGTCATCCCCAACCGAGTTCACTCATTGCCCTAGCCAGTATAAGTTGTGGCCCTGAGGCCTCCACGGACACTCCTGTACCATCGGCTGATGTTAACCTGATGGTCTGGGACACCTCTACTCCTGTAGTGGTGAGCCAGCATGCTTCGGTCCTCATCCACCTCAAGGACCTGTCCTCCTTTCCTTCTAGGCCCCAATTTCCTATTTCCCAAGCCCATCGCAAGGGCATCCAGCCTATCATTAACTGTCTTCTTTCCCAAGGGCTTCTGGTACTGACTAATTCTCCCTGTAATACTCCCATCCTTCCAGTCAAGAAGCCATCGCGGGCCTACCGGCTCGTTCGAGACCTACAGATAATCAATGAGGCTGTAGTCCCTCTTCACCTGATCATCCCTAACCCTTATACTCTTTTGTCTCAGGTTCCCCAGACACCTTCCACTTTACAGTTAAGGATGCATTCTTCACCATCCTTCTACACCCCGATTCCCAGTTACTGTTTGACTTTACCTGGGAGGACCCAGACACCTGCTGAAATAGACAACTGACTTGGATGGTCCTCCCTCAAGTCTTCAGGAACAGTCCTCACCTTTTTGGTCAGGCACTGGTGGAAGGTCTGTCCCATCATGACAAGGGAGTCAGCACTCTCCTCCAGTATGTCGATGATCTCTTCCTATGTAGCCCCACAAAAGAGGCCTCTGTTCAAGACATGGCTTCCTTCATAAACTTCCTGGCTCAGTGGGGATATAGAGTCTCTCCATCAAAAACTCAGTTATCCACCCCACAAGTTACATGCCTTGGAGTGGCCCTAACTCTTTCTTCCAGGGCACTCATGGTGAACTGAACAGCCTGCATTAGAGCTCATCTACCACCCACCTCAGGAGCTGAGATCTTGTCGTTTCTCAGACTGGTGGGGTTTTTCCAACACTGGTCCCTAACTTTGCCTTATTAGCTAAACTTCTGTATGCTGCTGCCGAAGAAATGTCCTCTGGGCCACTCACCTCTCCTACAGCAGTAGCACATGCTTTTGAAGAACTGCGAAATGCCCTACTTTCCTCACCCCCTCTTATGCTTCTTAAACCTAACAAACCTTTTCTCTTATATACTACAGAAAAGAGGGAATAGCAACTGGGGTGCTGGTCCAGCCAGTAGGACCCATACACTGACAAGTCACTTTCCTCTCAAAACAACTGGATCCCACCACTAGCGGTGGCAACATTGCCTTAGAGCCCTGGCAGTGGCAGCGTGCCTTACCAAGGAAGCTCTGAAACTAACCCACCTATAGGTGATAACCATATACTCTTCTCATCATTTACAGGATCTACTGGGCCACAAATCCTTGGCCTCTCTCAGTCCATCATGAACGCAGGAATTTCACCTCCTATTTATTGAACACACCCAGTTAACTTTAAAGGTGCCACCATCATTACACACAACCACTCTCCTTCCTCCCGCCGCTTCATCTGCCATGCCCAGTAACTGCTGCATGGAGCTGAGGGATACCCTTCGACTCCCACATGAGGGTCTCCAGGACATGCATCTCACTGACTAGGACTTAACTGTTCATAGATGGAAGCTCAGTCAGGGGTTCAAATGGGTGCTGGCGGGTGGCCTATGTGGTAGTTTCCTCCTCCTCAGAAATAGTGGAGGCCCCTGCCGATGGGGACCACATCCCAAAAGGCAGAACTAGTAGCCCTCACCCAAGCCTTACAGCTGGTGGTGGGTCTTAGGGTAACCATTTACACTGACTCAAAGTATGCTTTCCTAATTGCAGACAGCCATGTGGTGATCTGGAAGGAAAGGGGATTCCTCACTACCCAAGGGACACTGATTGTAAATGGTAAAACAATTCATCACCTACTTCAGGCCTTATAGAAACCCAAGGAGCTGGCTATTCATTGCCAAGTACTCCAGATAGGTACCAACCCAGTCACTAAATGGAATGCTCTAGCTGATTCTACTGCTCAACAACTAACCTCAGGTCCTGATTATTCCCTGGTATTATTTCTCTCCCCCTCTATAACTCTTAATTATTCCGAAGTGGAAAAATAACAACTTTTAGACCAGCATGGAATGGCCTAACAACAGGGATGGATACATCTTAAGGACAGGATAGCCCTTCCCCAGGCCCAGGCCAGGAAATTCATATCTGCAGTTCACCAATTCCTCCATATTGGTCCGGAAGCTACATACAGGTTTCTATCCCCTATCTTTGCCCCACCTGGGCTCGGAAAGACCATTAACCAGGTACATATTGCTTGCACCACCTGTCATCATGTTTCTTCTCAAGCCATGCGGCCCTCCACCAGCTGCAGGGAGTGCTACCTGGACAGGATTGGCAGATTGATTTTACCCACATGCCTAGACACAAAAAGCTCAGATATTTACTGGTCATGGTTGATACATTTTCAGATTGGACTGAGATCTTTCCTACCTGCCAAGAGACTGCATCAGTGGTGGCAAAGAAGTTAGTGGAACTCATCATCCCTCGTTTTGGTCTCCTGACATTGCTCCAGTGAGACATCAGACCAGCTTTCATCTCAAAGGTGACACAACTGGTGGCTGACTCTCTAAATATCTCCTGGAAACTACACACACCCTGTCATGCTCAATCCTCGGGTAAGGTGGAAAGGGCCAATGGCCTTCTCAAAGATCAACTTACCAAACTCTCCTTAGAGGTAAAGACCTCCTGGCCAGACCTACTCCCAATTGCTCTCACCTGATTGAGAGCAGTCCCTAGGGGCCCCACCAGGCAAAGTACCTTTGAGTTAATGTATGGAAGACCCTTCCTTCTAAACACAGGCCTGCCTACAACTCCACCCCCTCTAGCCTCCTACCTACCTTACTTCTCACTTCTAAGACATCTCCTCAGGGAACATGCAGACCAATTCCTGCCTTAACCCACCTCCCCCTCAGATCCGGGAATCATGGAGGTTCTACAGCCAGGACACAAAGTCCTTCTTAAGGAACTCCAACCTTGGTCACTTCAACCACGGTGTACGGGACAGTACACGGTGATCCTTACCACTAACATGGCTGCCAAGCTTTTGGGACATTCCCCATGGTATCACATCTCCAGGCTCAAATAAGCACCCAGCATGATAGGTGTAGGTCTAAAGAGACAGGTCCACTCCTTTTGTACCTTTCTCACACTGGTGCTGGTCACAATGACCCATCCCACTCTGGCAAACTGGGTCTGTAACCAGTGCATCATATCGGGTATGCTCCAACTACACCAATTGGTCCCCTGAACATTCTACTTTCAAAATATACCTTGTCAGCCTGGGAGATCAATTGTACTGGGCCACTATAATGTCAAGAGATTTCCAAACTGGCTGCCCAGGAGGAGTTGGCAAGACTATTTGCTGGGTACGAGACCCTCCACCAAATCCCCAAGGAAAGATACCCCCTTGTTCCACCCAATGCTCATCTTCCATTCCTTCATCCAGGCTGCCTGCTATGAATGAGCCTCTATCTGTCTCTCATCTTCTGGGCAACAGTACTGGATAGGGTGATGCCTGGGTAATCATGCTGGATATGTCTGTCCTGAAAGACTGTGGGGGCCCGGCCTATGGCCGAGGCTGAGCCCCACTCTAGCTGGACAACTCCCTAAAGATGGCCCCTGCTTCCTAGACACCACCCTTCCTGGCACTACAGCTCAGCGCATAAGGAAGTCTCCATGATTGGCTTGTCCCCATTTCTGTGCTTGTGCTCATAGCATGCTTTTCACATGTTTCCAATAAGACTGAACCTGGCACGTGATCAGTCAGCTGATTGGTTGGGATATGCTATATAAGCTGCTGCCCTGGAGGAAGGGGTGTGGTTGTTGTTTTTTGCTTTTGCCTTTTGCTAGATGGATGCTCGGACGCCCATAATAAAGATTCCTAATGAACCAGGCCTTCGGTGATCGTTCTCCTGCCATCGCCCTAGGTGGCGGGACGCGATAGCTGGTGCTGAAACCCGGGACAAAAACCTGGCGTCCGAGGACGGAGTGGAACTTCTCACCCTGTGGCGATCCGAGTGGACACCCTTTGGAAGAGTTACATGAGCAACTGACATTTTGGAAAGTGGTGAGTATGGTCAGGGACAAAGTGAAAGCAACATCAGGTCGTGCGAATGCAAACAATTGTGGTGTGTGTGTTTAGCTTTTGTGTTCCTTGTCTTGTTCTGTCTTAGTCTGTATATGTTTCTGCGTTTCCTCACGAAAGAATAAGAGCACTGTGGAAAGTTTGCAGGTAAAGCAACATAGACTAAAGTTCGCGGTAAGCGACGAAAACCAGCTAGTGAGGACTCTCAGGCGGTAAGGAGACTCAATTCAGGGGTACGAGCGCGGGTGCACGTAACCTCAACTTAGAATAGAGTCAACCTCCTTTCCTCTGCACTATGGGTTCAGAGGTGTCTAGGATGTCTAGGATGCCACTCCGGGCACTCCTAAGGGCTAATGGAGAGGGGGAGGAAGTCCTGGAAGATGTCCGGGAGGAAGATCCTCTGCTAGGACCTCAGAGAGGGGGTCTGAGCGAGGAGGATCTACAGATGAGGAAGGGGAGCTATCGGAGGAGGAATTAGAAAAGCATATAAGGAGACTTAGAATTGCCCAGAGGAAGGAACGCCCTATCCCCCACAGTTATCCCTCCCTAACGCAGTTGAGGCAACAGAAAGAGGAAGAGGAGTCGGAGGACACCCCCCTCTCAACAACCCTGAAACCGTCCTTGAAAATGGTGCCGTCAGCCCCCCCTCTTCCTCCGGCTTCATTTGCAGAACCGTCCCTGTATCACGTACAGCCCTGTCGTCGCACGTGTGATTGCAATCAAGGTCTAGAAAGAAGGGGGTGGAGGGAGTGGCTGAGAGAACAAGGAAGTGCCACTTTCCCTGTATTTGAAGACCCTAATACACAACAGAGGTATCATCAAGCCCTAGATTTCAAGGTCATTAAAAGTCTGAAGGAAGCATCCACAACGTATGGCCCCCAGGCAGCTTTCACTGTTTCTTTAGTGGAGTCAGTAGCTTCTCTTAATCTGACGCCGGATGATTGGGCCAATGTAGCAAGAGCAGCCCTCTCTGGAGGTCAGTACCTGACATTTAAGACAGCCTGGCAAGAATTTTCACAGGACACGGCTAGGCGTAATGCCGCAGCAGGTAATCATCAATGGAACTTAGACAAGTTGATGAGCACGGGTCCATATTTGGGTCAACAGAATAAGGTAGGATTCCCCCCAGCGGTATATATGAAAATAGCCGTGGCAGCAGTGAGGGCCTGGAAGATGCTGCAAGGCACAGGTGACCTACAGGGTCAGCTGTCAGAGGTGTTGCAAGGATCTAATGAGCCATATGCAGACTTTCTAGCCAGACTGATGCAAACAGCCGGTCGCATATTTGGTGATGTTGATACTGCTATGCCCCTTGTGAAGCAGCTGGCCTATGAGCAGGCCAACAAATGGTGTAGGGAGGCCATAAGACCCTGGAAGAACAAAGATCTGAGTACTTATATTAAGGTTTGTAGGGACATTAATGACAGCGTGGTGCAAGGACAGGTTATGGCCGCAGCCATAACTCAGGGATTGAGAGATGCTCGTGGCAGGTCAACCCCTCCTGGGGCCTGTTTCTACTCCAAACAAATGGGTCATTTGAAAAGAGATTGTCCCAAGTTGAAGGAAGCCACCGAACCTGCTAGCAGGCCCAAACCAAGATTATGCCCAAGATGTAGAAAAGGAAATCACTGGGCCAGTGAGTGTACGTCAGTGGTGGATGTGGAAGGCCGACCGCTGCCCCCTCAAGAGCCAAAAAATGGGAGGAGGGGCCCTCCACCTCAGGGCCCGCAAATGTATGGGGTGGTTCAACAGATACCCAGAACTCACCACCCTTTGACAAATCAGGGAGTTCACCCAGCACCAAGGGATCACGGAGAGCAACAGCAGGAAACGCAGGAGTGGACATCTGTGCCACCACCAGACTCCTATTGACCCCCGAGATGGGAGTTCAAGTTGTAGAGTCAGATTTTAAGGGACCTTTGGCAAAAGGAGTAGTGAGTCTCTTATTGGGCCGGAGCTCCACTACTAAAGCAGGATTAATAGTACACCCAGGAGTTATAGATCCAGACTATGAAGGAATAGTTAAAATTATGGTCTCCTCCCCACGAGGAATCATGGCTATTAGCCCAGGAGATCGCATTGCTCAAATTCTTATGCTTCCTAGCAAATATGATTTGTATGCTCATAAAAATGCTGTTCGAGGACAGCAAGGGTTTGGGTCTTCTGGGGCTCCACTGGCTTGTCTTACATTGAATTTGGGAACCAGGCCCATGCACACCTTAGAGATCAGAGGTAAGCATTTCTCAGGATTGCTGGACACAGGAGCAGACCGTAGTATCATAAAGGAAGATGAATGGCTGAAGGAATGGCCTTTAAATTGAGCTGCACAAACCTTAAGAAGACTTGGGATAGCCCAAGCGCCCCTATGTAGTGCTGCTTCACTGTCTTGGATGGACCAAGAAGGGCACGAGGGGATAATTCAACCCTTCGTGCTAAACATACCTGTGTCCCTCTGGGGAAGAGATGTACTAACCCAAATGAATCTCAAATTGACCATGGAAACTTTCTACAGCGAACAGTCTAATCGCATTATGAAAAGGCAGGGCTACCCCGGGACAGGTGAACTTGGGAAGAACTTGTCAGGTCAAGAAAAGCCCATTCCTTTGTCTAACATTATGCCCAGTCGATTTGGAGGGCCCGGGCTGGGTTTTTCCTCAGGGCCACTGAAGGAGAACAGCAAATAAAGATTCAGTGGTGATCTGAGAATCCTGTGTGGGTTCCTCAGTGGCCCCTTACTAAAGAGAAGAAGGAAGCAGCCCACACTTTAGTACAGGAGCAGCTTGCTGCCAAGCATATTCAGGCCTCTACCTCCCCCTGGAACACACCTATTTTTGTGATAAGAAAGAAAACAGGGAAGTGGAGGCTTTTACATCACCTTAGAGCTGTAAATAAGCAGATGGTGCTTATGGGCTCAATACAACTGGGTTTGCCACTGTCCATGGCCCTGCCTAAGGCATCTGTCATTATATGGATGACATTCTTTTGTGTCATGAGAGCAGCATGGAGCTAGAGACAACCCTCAGGGTCAGGGTATGGTGTCACACACCCACCTCACCCTCAAGAATGCCTTATATAAACAAAAATGGGGAATAGGAGAAGACTTTAGATCCCCCAGAGACAAATTAAACATCATATTATTCATTTTAAACTTTTTAACACTGGACAAAAATGGCCACAGTGCAGCAGAGTGGCACGGCCAACAATCCAATCCAAAACACATGCCTAAAGTTTTGTGGAAGGATGTGTTGGAAGGAACATGGAAAGGCCCGGACCCAGTGATAATCTGGACCCGAGGCTCGGTTTGTGTTTTTCCACAGGACCAGCAGAACCCCGTTTGGGTGCCTGAACGTCTGATATGCAGAGTGGAAATCCCCGGAGCGGAGGTACAAGATGATCGCACTGCTTCTGCTCCTGCCGTGGATCCTACAGCAGGCGATGGCAGAGCTGAGCTGCAGTTGCAGCCACCGCCGCGCTATCACCATTCCTACGGCAGAGACACTGAATGGTCTGTCCCAGGCCACTGCCTTGGCAATCAGCAATGGCCATTTTAAGAATGGGATGGCCTTGGTCAACCAATGCATGAACCTTCTTCAAGAACAATTGGACCTCTTGGGGGAGGTTTTGTCTGTGGGCTGCATCCATTCTTATACGGGGATGTATTACTGGTATTCCTTTTCATAATTATTCTAAAGCTGCCAACTTGTCCAGACAGTTAGGCAAGATGTTAACGTGAGCCTGACGAGCTCACCACTCAGCTACAGTTAGAAATTTTGAATGTTAGCTCCAAGAAGGTAGAGATGCTCTCCGTAGCTCAAATAGCTGAAGCTGTGTTAAATGCCACCAAAGCCTGGTCAGGTGTAGGTGTCATAGGAATATTGCTAATTGTGGGCCTCCTCGTGCTTGGGAGGAAAGTCTGTTCCATACAAAAACAGCAACGGGGAGAACGGAAGGTCCTGTTGCAGGACATGGCAGCGCTAGAGGAAGGCATCTCCCCTAGAGTATGGCTTAATATGCTGGATCAGTAGTCAAGGACGGGTAAAATCGGGAGCTGCGCATATCAACCTAAGACAGGGCGCAGACCTAAGTTGTCTGTTGCCTGAGGACGGGTAAGAATGCCGCAGACTCCGGATGACCTAAGACAGGCATGATCCCAACAGTCCTTTGGTTATAAAACAATAAAGAGGGAGATGTGGGGGCCTGGCCTACGGCCGAGGCTGAGTCCCACTCTAGCTGGACAATGCCCTAAAGATGGCTCCTGCTTCCTAGACATCACCCTTCCTGGCCCTACAGCTCAGCGCATAAGGAAGTCTCCATGATTGGCTTGTCCCCATTTCTGTGCTCGTGCTCATAGCATGCTTTTCACATGTTTCCAATAAGACTGAACCTGGCGCGTGATCAGTCAGCTGATTGGTTGGAATATGCTATATAAGCTGCTGCCCTGGAGGAAGGGGCGTGGTTGTTGTTTTTTGCTTTTGCCTTTCACTAGATGGATGCTCGGATGCCCATAATAAAGATTCCTAACGAACCAGGCCTTCGGTGATCGTTCTCCTGCCATCGCCCTAGATGGCAGGACGCGATAAAAGACAAGGACAACATATCTGCTGGAACCTCCTGCCACTGATAGGGAGGTCGGATGGTGGAAGTGCACAAGACTATGCTGGTACATCAGTACTCACCCCTTCCCTTCCAAGCCTCCTCCAGCCTCCCACCAGTCTTAACCCTGCCCACACCATCCCTCATCCGTAAGAAGTAGCCAGATTGAGTCAGCACCCATTATAACCAAAATGTTGGAATGTAAGGCTGGAGGCAATGGAGAGAGGGGTGAGAACATCGGACGAGCTCAGCCCTCACCAAATAAGGAAAGGGGGCAGCAAAGCCCCCAACCCCGGCCTATTAAGGGAAAGAAACCAACAGATTCTGGCCTGATGATGCACCAAAATCCCCTGCTGCTGCCCCCTTCCAACCTGGAAAAGGAGTAGTAACTTTCTAGTCCTTTGTCTACTGTAAAGGCCAATGACATGTGCCTTAGGCAAGCCAATCCTCACGCTACTGTAGACCTATGCTCTCCCTCCCCCTAACTTCTTTATAAACTCAGTCTGCCCTGCTGGGTGCGGTTTCTCTGATCTGTGACTAACCAGACTGCTGAACATCACCCAGGATTGTGCCCTATTAAACTTTTGACTCCTTTGTTGCCTCCTTGCCTGGTCATTTTGGTTCGATATTAACTTACAGGAAGAAGTTGAGTGTGATTGGATGAATAAAATAAAAAGACACTAGTTGTCAAATTATTTCTAAAAATAATTTTATATAGAATGGATATCTTATAATGTAGATACACAAGAAGATGAAAAGATATTGTAGCCAAGAACCAACAGAGATAAAGACAATAGAAATAGACTGATAGATGTTACAGATACTGCAATTATCCCAAAGAATTTTTAAATAACAATGCTCATGGTATTCAAGGTAATAAAAGACAAAAATAAAATTTGCCAAACCTGGACATTTATAAAAAGTAATTCAGCAGATTTAAAATTGATCCCAGTTCATGAGTAAAAAGGAAGACATTGGTTAGTAATTTTAATAGCAGACTTGTCTCAGACAATAGAGAAGCAGTGAACTGGGAGCTAGGAACAGAAGGAAACACTCAGAATAGTACAGCATGGGGAGATAAAACAGAGATCATCTTCCTCCCAGAAGCATTTCTTGCTTGTAACACAGCATGTAAAACTCTTTCTTATGTCTCCTCAATACTACTGCTTATCATTGGGGAATGGCTCATGTACTCCACACCATTCCACAGTGGGCTGTATTCCACACAATGGTAAACTACTTTTCATGTAAGACAATGAGCTTTCCTCTCTTTTACCACTGTATTACTTCACTCTCAAAGATTACTACACCCAGCCGTACCGGTATGTATGAGGTTTTTTACTGAAGGTTTCAGCCAATTACAACATATAAAGGAAAGATCATAAGAGGGGAAAGAGTCAGTCTCTCACTATGTCAGACTTTCCCTAGGACATGCCATTAAAAAGTTCCCTATTCTTTTAAAATTAATTAAAATCTTATGATTTCTTTTTACATTTTAAAATAAGACACACATGTAGAAAATGCATAAAACAAATGTATAACTTAATGAATTACTATGAAGTGAACACCTGTGATTCCAACATGTACATCGAAAAGCTGAGCAAAGCTAGTATTCCAAACCCCACCAAATACATCCCTTTCCTGATCATAAACCTTGTCCTTCCCTCCCAAAAATAACTACTATCCTTTATTTTTATAATAAGTATTTAATTTCTTTTATCTAGTGTTATCATGTAAAGGGAAAATGGAGTTCCTGTGTCCACAATGCTCTCCTGACCCTGAACTGCTTGCCCGCTGGGCGCATGCATGCTCTGCTGCCTCATGACTCCTCACAGTGTGTGTGCATTATGACCTCATGTCTGTCTATTGAGCATGTGCAGACCTGGGTAATTGTTGGCAGAAGGTCATTAGTGTCTATAATGCTATATAAAGAACTCTGCCCAGTGCTCTATGTGGATTATAGATTGCAGACTTCCTGCATGCAGATGCAGCAGATGTAAACTAAGCACTCTACCAGCCCCCTCAAGAATAAAGTGGGGTATGCGGTTCTGTCATTTTTCAGTTCTCACCAAATCCAGCATGAACCTGTTCCTACACTACATTATGTAAATGTGAATCCCCAAACAGTGTAGCGATTTCTGATTCCATTCCAACTAAATATTGCCAGATTCTTGGGACAGAGAAGTAGAAAGTGAGTTTTCATAGTCACTGTTGTCTTACGGATATCACTGTCAAGTTGGGAGGAGATGTGCAAAATCCTCTGAGATAAACTATCTGGGTTTTGGATACTTCTTATGCAATTACCATTGGAGAACCAGGCATCAATTGTTTAGGTAAAATTACCAAGAAAATTCCAAAGGAAGTAGCAGACAAAGGAAGACTTAAAAATCTGCACCAACATTGGTGAGTGTTTAATTGTTTGAGATAATTGGGATCTTTCTCTAGAAATAGTTTGAAGCAGAAAAGTTTCAGTTGACTAAGATCTTCCCTAATAAAAGTCACTGAAAAAATATTCTCTCCCTATTGTATGGTCAAAAAAAAAAATCTTTTTGGAAGGCTGTAGAAAAACCTTGAGCAAAAACACAAACAATGGGCTAACTGGTAGAAGGTAAAAAAAAAAAAAGTGATGCCTGGTGATAGCATATTGATGGCAGAACAGAGAAATATTCAAAAGATTTTTGCATAGTCTACTTTGTAGTGTCTGCTCACATTCTCAGTAAATTCTACTGTTGATGCTTTTTTTGTAGGCATATTCTGATTGAATAACTTAAATATGAAAACAGGGAAGGAATATGATTTATATTATATCTCTGGATAATGAAGGGAGAATGAATGGAGATGAGGTGAGGTTGGAGGTAGATAGACCAGTTAAGAAGGCTTCTGTTGAAACTCAGCAAAAGATGATGGTAATCTGGACTAGGAAAGTGGTAATACAGACTACCATAAATTTGTGTCTTCAACAAAAATTTCAGACAGAATTAAGATGACCCAGTGATTGATGAAATGAAGATGTAAGAGTGAAGGAAGTATTAAGTAAGAAGCTGGGTTCCTGATTTAGATTATTTAAATTACAGTGCAATTCATGGAAGAAGCTGCTTTTGCTGGAGGTGATTAATCTTATTTTGGACAGGATATGTTTGAAGTCCAGTTATTAGATATATTGCATGTTTCTATATACCTACATTTATATGTGTATCAGAACTGGTGATATATTTCTGATTTGCCAACTTATTGCCCAACATACTCCAATCTGGTTTACTGTACTTCACACTAGGCTTCATGTTGATGCCAGGGTTCTTGTTCTCAGAGCCAAAGAATGAAATTTTCAAAAAGTCAAGGTAGGAGAGCAAGGCAGAGGCTTTTATTTAGAGAGAAAGCAAGAGGACAGAGCTCCTGGCTCAGGCCAGGAGTGGATGAGAGCCCCATGGTGATGTGTTGCCTGGGTTTTATAGGCAGTTGAGAGACAAAAGGCAAGGGAAGTAACTTGCTAAGTGGTCCCGAATACCATTAATGAAACACTAAGTTTCTTATTAGTCTTCCTGGATATTTACAAGAATGTTACTGCTCTGATTTCCTCCCAGGATAGTAGCTTCCTGGTATGGGAGCATATCACTCAAGGCTGCCTGCTTTGCACCCAAGGTGGGCTGAGTTATTGTCTGTTTGTTAACAAATTTTTTTTAACTAATTGGATTTTAAGATGGAATACTTTCTGTTTTAACTATGTTGTTTTGGGCTTGCTTGCTACATTGCCTAGGTTGCACCAAATCATTTGTTTAGGGCTGGAGGAAGAAAAGCAGCACTTGGTTAAAATTAGAAAAATGAGCCTGGCACCCCCAGTAGGCCAAAGCAAGTCTCACAGTGGGTTATCTTGCCTTGCCTTTTCTAGAGGTCCTTACCCTACTCTAAGCCCATGGTCCCTCCACCAATTTTTCTAGAATTAAAGGACATTTTAATCACCATTTCTTACTGGACTCCTCAGCAGACTTAAAGATCTTAAAAAAAAATCCTAAAATGATTTTTACACACGTGCTTGATTTCTATGTCAGGACAAATTCCTTATTTCCCTTCTGCCTCTCAGATTATTCCTTCTGTTTTCTTGGTCTCATCCCTCTCTATCTTCATATCTTAAGGTCTTTTAGTCATCAATTCTAGCTCCCCTTTTCTTCTCCCTTTACCTCTCCTTCCCACACCATTTTATCCATGTTCATAGTTTTTGTTCTATTGTATACAGTGATGATGCCCAAATTAGTATCATTAATATTTTAGCCCAGACCTCTACTTTGAACTTTAGACTTGTGTTTTCCACTTATTTCCAAATATCTTTGATTACCTCTAAATTGCTTAAACGCTATGTCAAAATCCACCTCATAATCTTCTTCCTCTTGCCTCATCCTTCTAGAGTGTTTCCTACTCATATTCATGAGTGACACCATAATCTACCCTGATACGTGAGCCAGAAATATAAGAAACATCCTTGTCACCTCTCTTATTTTTCCTAAATATAATATCTTTCCTTTTTACCTCATAAATATGACTTAAAACTCTGCATTCTCTCTAATCCCAATTATGTGATTCTAATCTAAAACTCCATTTATT
This sequence comes from Manis javanica, assembly GCF_040802235.1. Taxonomy (NCBI): domain Eukaryota; kingdom Metazoa; phylum Chordata; class Mammalia; order Pholidota; family Manidae; genus Manis; species Manis javanica. The sequence continues at coordinate 36,902,347 of NC_133168.1, forward strand.
TTCAGTGGATTAGCACACTGGTCTCTACCTAGTTTGCCTATATTTGTTAGAATTCCCTTTCAACCCATTAACGGGAATGACATTCTAAAAATATTAATTCTATCACATTGCTATCCTTCATATAACTCTTAAGGGCTCCTTATTGCCTTTAAGATTAAAGAAATTACTATCATTAACATATATGAAGACCTTGCACAGTCTGTGTCCTACACACCTCTCTATTTTAATCTTTGCTACCTTGCTCCTTAACATTTTCCTTCATTTTTTAAATGATGTCATGCACTTTACTGCTTTAGGAAATTTACGCATTCTCTTTCTTGGTTCAGCATTTTCTCTTACCTCACGTCCCTTTGTTAACTCATCGCCTATCACCTTTGACTATGCCAGACCCCTAATTCCATGTACTGATTTCATACCCCCAGTTTTCCTTAATAACACTTAAGACAGTTTCTAATTATATACATCTGCTTGGTAAATGTGTCTCCCATGTGGAATTATAAGCTCTATAAATAAAAGATTCAGTCTTCTTGGAGTGAACCTCAAATGTGTTTTTCTTGGTCTACACAATGTTTTAAGACAGCTTTGATTTGATGTCAACATGTGATTTTTACATGAAAGCTAGCTGCATTTCAAGATTCTATTAATAAAACAGGAATAAATTACATCACAGGGCATACATTCATCTCTGGCCCACTCACTGTATGTTAGCGCTTCGCACCCCAGTGCTCCACAGTACCCTTCATCTTTTTTAAGCTATGGCTGCTCTGTATAGTCAAGTTTCCCTTTATAGTTGTATAGACATTTACATGAAAAGGAATCATGAAAGATGACTGTGTACAGTGAGAAGAGAGCACTACAGAAGACCAGGAGCTAAGGGATGGGCAGGAAATTAGAAACCCAAAAAGAAGCCTGAGAAAGGAATTAGGTACAAAGATAAATAGGAGAATGTGTTTCATTGAGACCAGATAAGAAAGCATTTCAAATAAATAATTGAAAAAGAAACCAACCTTCTCCTCTTACTTCTTCATCTCCTCATACATCATGAACAGAATATTGAAGTCATGTCTCTACTCAAAGAGAAAACTTCCCACCACTGAGGGAAAAATTAACAAGTGATAAAATAAGGATGTTGCATTTATTGTGAAGCAAACTGCAGTCTTTTCTTTTCTGGTATCCTCAGGAAGAAAAATGAAGCTCCTACCTCTGGACATCTATGCTATGTTTTTTAAATGGTGTTTTGGGAACAATGATATGCTTGCAATAGAAACCTGCCTTTCCTATGTATTTAGGAAAGCAGCAATGAAGAAGAAAGAAGTCCAGAACTGATTTTGAAGATTTCTTTAATGCAAACTCCTTCCTTTTCATCTCTCTTCCAACTGCATAAACATATCTTTATTTCTCCTCTTATTGTGCATTTTAAGATCTCTGGATAGCAACTTTAGCTATTTACAGTGAGGCAAAGTTTGAATATAATCTAAAAGAATGGGAAAGGTGATTCCAAATTCTATATGCCTGTTGCACCAATCTATGGTGCTTAGTAGAGGAATGAAAGTCCCACAGCACCCATATAAAGCCTACTACAGATCCACCCATGACAGAGCACAAAACCTATAACCACCCTGAGCATCAGCTATTCTGGAACACATGGATCTAGCTAGTTTGAATTGCTAGACCATTTGGGGTTCTCATATGATCTGGTCAAAATACTGCTTAAACAATATACCTTTGCAACCTTGACTACCCCCAAAGTGGTCCTGGTGAGGATAAAAATGTCTTTGAGAGGCAGATTAAGTTGGTAGACAATAGTAAGCACATGTATATTTCACCTTCTATGATTAGCCTTCTCTATCTCTCTAAAATATGTTCCCCAAATTTGAAAATTTGGCTAAATGGCAACATTGCCTCATAGACATGCTGCTTGACAAATGAATTGTTTCCTTTTCCATCTAGAAAGCTTTCCATGAACTGTTTTGTTATCTGAAGCTCCTAATGTAATCAACAAATTTGAAATAATGAAAATATGAGGTCAAAATATCCTTGGGGTTTATGTAGATATAAACAATCTGCAGGGGAAAATAATAAAAGTTTTAACAATTCTTGGCCCTTCTAACAGTTTTTTTATTAGCCCATACACAATATTTCATTACATGGTTGCATAAAAATTTATTTTTCTAGCTTACTACTCATAGAAGTTTAGGTGATTTCCAATTTGTGCTATACTAAGACAGTTGCAATAAAATACTTTATTCACATGACATTTCACATGTGCAAGCATATAGGACTAATTTCTACAAGTGTAATTACTTATTTATAAGATTGTTTTGTATTGCAAACTACCTTGCATAGAGCTGTTTCAGTTCACCCTCCATGAGTATTAAGTGATATGTGACATATAGCCAAGGTAGCATTGGATATTAGTGAAAAAACAAACTGCCTAACAGATGATGTTGGAACAAAAATATTCATACAGAAAAAAGAAAAGGAAATGGATTTCTACTTCACCCTATATACAAAAATCATTTACAAATGAATTAGGGTTGAAATATGAAAGAAAAACTTAACATCTAAAATATAAAGAATATATTTCTGGTCTTGGGAAGGATTTCCTAAACAGGGAAAATTTATTTTTAATAAGATTGAGCAATTGGACTACTTTAAGTTTAAGAATGCTATTAATCAAAATATACCATAAAGTTACAAAACAACAAAATATGAGAGAACCTACGCATATAACCAGTAATAGCTTTGTAGCCAGAATATATCTGAAACAAATCAGTAAGAAAAGACAAATAATGAAATTATAAATTTGGTAAAAGCCATAATCATTTCATAGAATAAGAAGTAATTATGGCCAAGAAATATAACATAAGTGCTTAATCTCATTACTGATTAGAGAAATGCAAATTAAAATGAGTTTGAGATATTTTATAATTACTATATTGATTAAATTTCAAAGTCTGATAGAAAATATTAGTAGGAAAATTTAGAACTCATCAGTAAAAAATTGCTGATTTCAGCATAACATGGTACAACTGCTTTGGTTAAAACAAATAGCAACATCTTATAAAGTTGAATATTTTTGTACTTGGTAGCTTTACAGTTCTTTTCTTGGGTGTATACCCTAAGGAAGCTTCTGCAGATTTACACCAGAGGACATGCTCATGAATGTTTACAGCAAAATGTGTTATAACAAAATATTAGGACAACCTAATTATTCAATGAAGGGAATACATAGATCTGATAGAATTACTTTCACTACTTTCATTACAACTTTAAGCTACTTTAAATACTGTCAACCACAATTAAGAAGAACTATAACCGAGGAAGTGAAAGACCTATACCCTGAACACAACAAGTCACTCTTAAGAGAATTTACAGAGGACACTAATAAATGGAAATTCATCACATACTCTTGCATACAAAGAATTAATATTGTCAAAATGGCCATTCTGCCTAAAGCAATCTACAGATTAAATGCAATCCCTATCAAAATACTGACAATGTCTTCAATGAACTGGAACAAATAGTTCTAAAATTCATATGGAACCACAAAAGACCCTGAATAGCCAAAGGAATCCTTAGAAGGAAGAATAAAGCTAGGGGGATTATGCTACCCAACTTCAAGCTCTACTACAAAGCCACAGTAATCCAAATAATTTGGTACTGGCACAAGAACAGACCCATAGACCAGTGGAACAGAATAGAGTCCAGACATAAACCCAAGAATATATAATCAATTAATACATGATAAAGAAGCCATGGATATAGAATGGGGAAATGAGAGCCTCTTCAACATCTGGTGTTCGCAAAACTGGACAGCTACATGTAAGAGAATGAAACTGGATTACTGTCTAACTACACACATAAAAGTAAACTCAAAATGGACCAAAGACCTAAATGTAGGTCATGAAACCACAAAACTCTTAGAAGCAAACATAGGCAAAACTCTCTTGAATATAAACATGAGCCACTTTTCATGACCATATCTCCCCAGGAAAGGGAAACAAAAGCAAATATGAACAACTGGGATTATATCTAACTAAAAAGCTTCTGTACAGCAAAGGACACCACTAGTAGAACAAAAAGGCATCCAATAGTATGAGAATATATTCATAAATGGCATATCTGCTAAAGTGTTGACATCCAAAATATATAAAGAGCTCATGCACCTCAACAAACAAAAAGCAAATAATCCAATTAATAAATGGGCAGAGGATCTGAACAGACGGTTATCCAAAGAAGAAATTCAGATGACCAACAAGCATGTGAAAAGATGCTCCACCTCACTAATTATCAGAGAAATGCAAATTAAAACCACAATGAGATATCACCTCACACTGGTTAGGATGCCAAGATCCAAAAGACAAATGTTGGAGGGGATTTGGAGAAAGAGGAAACCTCTGACACTGCTTGTGGGGATGTAAATTAGTTCAACCTCTGTGGAAAGCAGTATGGAGGTTTCTCAAAAAACTCAGAATAGAAATACCACTTGACCCAGGAATTCCACTCCTTGGAATTTACTTTAAGAATGCAGGAGCCCAGTTTGAAAAAGACATGTGCACCCCTCTGTTTATCACAGCACTATTTACAATAGCCAAGAAATGGAAGCAACCTAAGTGTCCATCAGTAGATGAATGGATAAAGAAGAGGTGGTACATATACACAATGGAATATTATTCAGCCATATGAAGAAAACAAATGCTACAGTTTGCAACAACATGAATGGAGCTAGAGGGTATTATGCTCAGTGAAATAAGCCAAGCAGAGAAAGACAAGTATCAAATGATTTCACTCATCAGTGGAGTATAACAACTGTTGGGGACAGCCTTTGTCTTCTCACATGTTTGTAGGCAGAATGAGAAAGCACCTTCCCCCATGTCTGAATGCAGCATGGGAAAGCACAAGCATGAGAACAACCGGTGCAGTCCTTGGAAGTTATCTGCCCACAAAAACATATCTTGTCCTCAAAGACAGGCCAGGACTCCTCACTCTGAAAATAGGGAGACCTTGAGGATGTGTGAAACACTGCCCCTGCTTACCAGGCAGCTTCTAAGAAAATCAACAAGGTGCTCTGGCCTGCCCCCTGAGAAGGGAAAGATGAGTATAGCACTTGGCTGAGGTCCGAGAAAGGCAGTATAAAAATAAAGGTGCTGCGCTACATTGGGGCTGCAGCCATTGTCTGTCTGTCTGTGTTCTCTGTGTTGTTTGTTCTCTCATTTCACCCAAAGAAGATGAGTGGCACACTACATCAGGCACCCAAACGTGGGGCATCCTCTCAGAGTGAGTTGTACATATATTCAGCTCCACACCTTCCCTTCAGACTGTTCGACTTCGACGGCAGGCACTGTCAAACAACAAAGCAAAAACTGAAGGAAAACAGCAGCAGACTCACCGAACCCAAGAATGGACTAACAGTTACCAAAGGGAAAGAGACTGGGTGGGATGAGTGGGAAGGAATGGATGAGGGGGAAAAAGAGGCATTACGAGTAGCATACATAATGTTGGGGGGGGCATATGGTAAAGGTGATATAACACAGAGAAGATAAGTAGTAGTTATATAGCATCTTACTACACTGATGAACAGTGACTATAATGGGCTATGTGGTGGGGAGAATATATACTGGGGGAAGTCTAGTATTCATAGTGTTGCTCATATAATTGTATATTAATGATACCAAAACAAAAGAGCCTAATGGGAAAAAAAACAAGAACCAGTTAGGAGACTTGAAATAATACAGGAAAGAAATGTAAGAATTAGGCTGGAATAATTAAAGAATCCATTATAGTAGTCCCCCCCTTATGTGTGGAGGATACATTCCAAGATCCCCAGTAGATGCCCAAAACCATGAATAGTAATAAACCTTATATATACTAAGTTCCTTATACATATGCACCTATGGTAAAGTTCACTTAATAAATTAGACATGATAAGAGATTGACATTACTAAAAATAAAATAGAAAAATTATAACAATATGCTGAGAATGTGGTCTCTCTCTCTCTCAAAATATCTTATTGTATGGTACTCACTATTCTTCTTGTGATGATGTGAGATGATAAAATGCCTACATGGTGAGACAAACTGATGGAATGATGGAGGCATTGGTGATGTAGCAATAGGCTTCTGTTAATTTTCTTACCATGCATCAAAAGAGGATGGTCCACTTCCAGATCATGGTTGGCCAGGGGTAGCTGGCTACAAAAAGTGAGGCTGCAGACGAGGGGGCAGGGTGGGGTGGTGGCTACTGTATGATCTCTTTTGATTCCTTTGGTGTTAATGATGGCTGAGACTGAACATGGCTAATTTGGATATGATAAATGATAGAACTGTATTAGTTTCTCTTGGCATCGTTTGGCTTCACCTAATCTCATTTATCATCTCCGGTGTCTCACTATCAGATCTATAATGATCTTGCCTGAATGGATGTGCCCTCTAGAGTTCTCCAGTCTACCCTGTCTGAACCAGAACCTATATTGCTCCAATCCCCCTTCCCTCATAGCACCACTGCCAGCAGCCATGTGGGACCTAGCATTGTTCATCCCTCTAAAGTGTGGGGCTCTGGGACTTCTTGCTGAGTCTGAGAGCCTTCCCTCCTCATGATTGAGTAAGTGTTCACCGATCTTCATGGTTTCCTCCTTCTGATGATGGATTCTCTGGGCCTGAATGCTAGTCGGTTATGGTCTTAACACCCTTCTCCTATAACTGGCATCTTCCTTGACCTCTTCTGGCAAATTTCCTTCTGGCTGTTAGTGCTGAATATTCAAAGGTTTCTCAACACTAGCGTTATACTACCACCCCACCTTCAGATCTGATTTGCTGTCCTAAATACCAATTGGTGTTCCTGCCTGGACCTCAGAGGACTGGGAGCTTCATGTTTTTCCTAGTGCTTGCACTGTAGCATCTTGCTATTTCTCACACCATCTCCTCAAGCCATCTAGGACTTTTCTTCACAAGTATTTCTTTTTTTTTTTTAAGGTATCATTCATGTACAATCTTGCACTCAGTTTTCATATGAGCAACATTGTGGTTATTACATTGCACCTATGATTAAGTCCCCTGGACATACCCCGTTACAGTCGCTGTCCATCAGCATAGTAAGATGCTATAGAGTCACTACTTGCCTTCTCTGTGCTATTCTTCCTTCCCCCTGTCTCCCCTATATTATGTGTGCTTATCATAATACCCCTTAATCTCCTTATCTCTCCTTTCCCACCCACCTTCCTCAGTCCCTTTCCCTTTGGTAACTGTTAATCTATTCCTGGTTTCTGTGAGTCTGCTGCTGTTTTGTTCCTTCAGTTTTTGCTTTGTTCTTATACTCCATAGATGAGTAAAATCATTTGATACTTGTCTTTCTCCACCTGGCTTATTTCACAAAGTATAATATCCTCTAGCTCCATCCATGTTGTTGCAAATGGTAGGATTTGTTTTCTCCTTATGACTGAATACTATTCCATTGTGTATATGTACCACCTACTCTTTATCCATTCATCTACTGATGGACACTTAGGTTGCTTCCATTTCTTGGCTATTGTAAATAGTGTTGTAATAAACAGAGGGGTGCATATGTCTTTTCCAAACTGGACTCCTGCATTCTTAAAGTAAATCCCTAGGAGTGCAATTCCTGGGTCAAGTGGTATTTCTATTTTTAGATTTTTGAGGAACCTCCATACTGCTTTCCACAATGGTTGAACTAATTTTCATTCCCCCCAGCTGTGTAGGACAGTTCCCATTTCTCTACATCCTCGCCAGCATCTTTTGAAATTTGTCATATGGATGTTGGCATCCTAACTGGTGTGAAGTAATATCTCATTGTGGTTTTAATTTGCATTTGTCTTATGATTCACAATGTGGAACATCTTTTCATGTGCCTGTTGGCTGTCTGAATTTTTCTTTGGATAAGTGTCTGTTCAGATCCATACTGTAGGATGACTTTTTGTTCTACTCGAGGTGTCTTTGTTGTACAGAAGCAGCTTTTTAGTTTGATATAGTCCCACTTGTTCATTTATGCTTTTGTTTCCCTTGACTGAGGAGATATGTACATGAAAAAGATGTTTATGTTTATACCTAAGAGAGTTTTGGCTATGTTTGCTTCTACAAGTTTTATGGTTTCATGACTTACATTCAAGCCTTTGATCCATTTTGAGTTTACTTTTGTGTGTGTAGTTAGACAGTAATCCAGTTTCATTCTCTTACATATAGCTGTCCAGTTTTGCCAACACCAGCTGTTGAAGAGGCTGTCATTTCCCCTTTGTATGTCCATGGCTCCTTTATCATATATTAATTGGCCATACATGTATGGGTTTATATCTGGGCTCTCTATTCTGTTCCATTTATCTATGGGGTCTGTTCTTATGCCAGTACCAAATTATTTGGATTACTGTGGCTTTGTAGTAGATCTTGAAGTTGGGGCACATAATACCTGCTGCTTTATTCTTCTTTCTCAGGATTGCTTTGTCTGTTTGGGGTCTTTTTTGGTTCCATATGTATTTTACAACTATTTGTTCTACTTTATTGAAGAATGCTATCTGTATTTTGATAAGGATTGCATTGAATCTATAGATTGCATTAGGCAGGATGGCCATTTTGACAATATTAAATCTTTCTACCCAAGAGGATGGGATGTAGTTCCCTTTATTACTGTCCTCTTTAATTTTTCTCAAGTGTCTTGTAATTTTGAGGATTTAGGTCTTTTACTTTCTTTGTTAAGTTTATTCCTAGGTATTTTATTCTTTTAGATGCAATTATAAATGCAATTTTCTTCCTAATTTCCTTTCTGGTAGTTCATCATTAGTGAATAGGAATGCAACAGATTTCTGCATATTAATTTTGTATCCTTCAAATTTGCTGAATTCAGACATTAGTTCTAGTAGTTTTGAAATAGATTCTACATAATGTTTTATGTACAACATCATGTCATCTGCAAACAGTAACTATTTAACTTCTTCCTTTCCAATCTGGATGCCTTTTATTTTTTTTGTGTTGTCTGATTGCCATGGCTAGGACCTCCAGTACAGTGTTGAATAAAAGTGGTGATAGTGGTCATCCTTGTCTTGTTCTCGATCTTAGAGGATAAAGCTTTCAGCTTTTCATGCCTAAGTATGATGTTGGCTGTGTATTAGTCATATATGGCCTTTTTTTATGTTGATGTACTTGCCCTCTATACCATTTTGTTGAGAGTTTTTATCATGAATGCCTCTTGAATTTTGTCGAATGTTTTTTCAGCATCTATGGAGATTATCATGTGATTTTTGTCCTTTTTATTGATGTAGTGGATGATGTTGATGGATTTTTGAATGTTGTAACATCCTTGCATCCCTGGGTTGAGTTCCACTTGATCATGATGTATGATTCTCTTGATGTATTTTTGAATTTGGTTTGCTAATATTTTGTTTAGTATTTTTGCATATATGTTAATCAGGAATACTGGCCTGTAATTTTCTTGGTTTTTGTATTAGAGTGATGCTGGCTTCATAGAATGAGTTTAAGTATTTCCTCCTCTTCTACTTTTTGGAAAACTTTAAGGAGAATGGGTATGATGTCTTCTCTATATGTCTGATCAAATTCAGCACTGAAACCATCTCATCCAGGGGTTTTGTTCTTGGGTAGTTTTTTGATTACCAATTCAGTTTCATTGCTGGTAATTGGTCTGTTCAGATTTTCAGTTTCTTTCAGAGTCAGTCTTGGTAGATTGCATTTTTCTAGAAAGTTCTCCACTTCTTCTAGGTTATCCAGTTTGTTAGCATATAACTTTTCATACTGCTCTCTAATAATTCTTTGTATTTCAGTGGTGTCTATAGCAATTTTTCCTTTCTCGTTTCTGATTCTGTTTATGTAAGTCTGATAAATCTGGCTAGGTGTTTATCTTTTTGTCTATTTACCCAAAGAACCAGCTTTTGGTTTCATTAATTCTTTCTATTGTTTTATTCTTCTCAATTTATTTATTTCTTCTCTGATCTTTAATATGTCCCTCCTTCTACTGATTTTGGGCCTCATTTATTATTCTTTATCCAGTTTCAATAATTGTGAACTTAGACTATTCATTTGTGATTGTTCTTCCTTCATTAGATATGTCTGAATTGCTATATACTTCCCTCTTAGAACTGCCTTTGCTGCATTCCACAGAAGTTGGGGAATTGATCTGTTGTTTTCATTTGTCTCCATATATTACTTGATCTCTGTTTGAATTTGGTCATTGATCCATTAATAATTTAGGAACATGTTGTGGTTAATCCTTCATGTGTTTGTGAGCTTTTTTGTTTTTTTTTGTGGGATTTATTTCTCGTTTTATACCTTTGTGGTCTTAGAAGTTGGTTGGTACAATTTCAATTGTTTTGAATTTGCTCAGTCTCTTTTTGTGGCCTACTATGTGATCTATTCTGGAAAATATTCCTTTTTCACTTGAGAAGAATGTGTATCCTGCTACTTTTGAGTGGAGTGTTCTATAGATGTATGTTAGGTCCATCTGTTCTAGTGTGTTGTTCAGTGCCTCTGTGTCCTTACTTATTTTCTGTCTGGTTGATCTACCTTTGGAGTGAGTGGTGCGTTGAAGTCTCCTAAAATGAATGCATTGCATTCTATATCCCCCTTTAATTTTGTTAGTATTTGTTCACATATTTGGGTACTCCTATGTTGGGTGCATAGATATTTGTAATGGTTATATTTTCTTGTTGATCTGACCTATTTATCATTACATAATGTCCTTCTTTGTCTTGTTACTTTCTTTATTTTCAAGTCTAGTTTATCTGATACAAGTGTTTCAACTCCTGCTTTTTTCTCCATATAGTTTGCATGAAATATTTTTGCATCCATTCACTTTTAGCCTGTATATGTCTTTGGGTTGGAAGTGAGTCTTTTTTTGGCAGCATATAGATCATCTTGCTTTTTCATCCATTCTGTAGCTCTATGTCTTTTTATTGGTGCATTCAGTCCATTAATATTTAGGGTGATTATCGATAGATACATACTTATTGCTATTGCAGGCTTTGGATTCATGGTTACCAAAGGTTGAAGGGCAGTTTCTTTACTATTTAACAGTCTAACAACTCACTTATTATGCTATTATAAACACAATCTAAAGATTGTTTCTCTTCACCCCCTTCTTTTTCTTCCTGCTCCACTCCTTATATGTTAAGTGTCATATTCTGTACTCTTTTTGTATCCCTGGACTGACTTTGTAGGTAGCTGATTTAATTTTGCATTTGGTTAGTATTTAATTGGTGTACTTCCATTGCTGTGGTTTTGTTTTCTCTGGTGATAGATTTTTAGCCTTAGGCTCACTTCCATCTAGAGCAATCCCTTTAAAATACACTGTAGAGATGGTTTGTGTTAAGTAAATTTACTCAACTTTTGCTTATCTGAAAATTATTAAATCCCTCCTTCAAATTTAAATGATAATCTTGCTGGGTAGAGTATTCTTGGTTTGAGGTCCTTCACTTTCATTTCATTGAATATATCATGGTACTCCCTTTGGCCTGCAAGGTTTCTGTTGAGAAATCTGGTGATAGCCTGATAGATTTTCCTTTGTAAGTCATTTTTTCTCTCTCTCTCTGGCTATTTTTTTTATTTTGTTATCATTAATCTACACTTACATGAAGAAAATTATGTCTACTAGGATCTCCACTGCCCCAAGTCCCCCCCCAACGAACCCCATTACAGTCACTGTCCATCAGCATAGTAAGATTTGTAGAATCACTACTTGTCTTCTCTGTGTTGCACAGGCCTCCCCTTTCCCCAACACCCCACATTACACATGCTAATTGTAATGCCCCCTTTCTTCTTCCCCACTCTTATCCCTCCCTACCCTCCCATTCTCCCAGGTCTCTTTCCCTTTGGTAACTGTTAGTCCATTCTTGGGTTCTGTGATTTTGCTGCTGTTTTGTTCCTTCAGTATTTCCTTTGTTCTTATACTCCACAGATGAGTGAAATCATTTGGTATTTGTCTTTCTCCACTTGGCTTATTTCACTGAGCATAATACCCTCTAGCTCCATCCATGTTGTTGCAAATTGTAGGATTTGTTTTCTTCTATGGCTGAAAAATATTCCATTGTGTATATGTACTGCATCTTCTTTATCCATTCATCTACTGATGGACACTTAGGTTGCTTCCATTTCTTGGCTATTGTAAATAGTGCTGCGGTAAACATAGGAGGTGCATCTGTCTTTTTCAAAATGGAGTGATATATTCTTAGGGTAAATTCCTAGAAGTGGAATTCCTGGGTCAAATGGTAAGTCTATTTTGAGCATTTTGAGGAACCTCCATACTGCTTTCCACAGTGGTTGAACTAATTTACATTCCCACCAGCAGTGTAGGAGCATTCCCCTTTCTCCACAACCTCACCAACATTTGCTGTTGTTTGTCTTTTGGGTGTTGGCATTCCTTTCTGGTGTGAGGTGATATGTCAATGTGGTTTTAATTTGCATTTCTCTGGAAACTAGCGATGTGGAGCATGTTTTCATGAGTCTGTTGGTCATCTGAATTTCTTCTTTGGAGAACTGTCTGTTCAGCCCCTCTGCCCATTTTTTATTTGGATTATTTGCTTTTTGTTTGTTGAGGTGCGTGAGCTCTTTATATATTTTGGATGTCAAGCCTTTATCAGATGTGTCATCTATGAATATATTCTCCCATCCTGTAGGGTACCTTTTTGTTCTATTGATGGTATCCTTTGCTGTACAGAAGCTTTTTAGCTTGATATAGTCCCACTTGTTCATTTTTGCTTTTGTTTTCCTTGCCCAGGGAGATATGTTCATGAAGAAGTCGCTAATGTTTATCTCCAAGAGATTTTTGCCTGTTTTTTTCTAAGAGTTTTATGGTTTCATGACTTACATTCAGGTCTTGGATGCACTTTGAATTTACTTTTGTGTATGGGGTTAGACAGTGATCCAGTCTCATTCTCTTGCATGTAGCTGTTCAGTTTTGCCAACACCATCTGTTGAAGAGACTATCATTTCCCCATTGTATGTCCATGGCTCCTTTATCAAATATTAATTGACCATATATATTTGAGTTAATGTCTGGAGTCTCTAATCTGTTCCACTGCTCTGTCGCTCTGCTCTTGTACAAGTACCAAATTGTCTTTATTATTATGGCTTTGTAGAAGAGCTTGAAGTTGGGTAGTGAGATCCCCCCACCCCACTTTATTCTTTCTTCTCAGGATTGCTTTAGCTATTTGGGGTCTTTGGTGTTTCCACATGAATTTTTGAACTATTTGTTCCAGTTTGCTGAAGAATGTTGGTGGTAATTTGACAAGGATTGCATCAAATCTGTATATTGCTTTGGGCAGGATGGCCTTTTTGATGATACTAATGCTTCCTAGCCAAGAGCATGGGATGAGTTTCCATTTGATAGTGTCCTCTTTAATTTCTCTTAAGAGTGTCTTGTAGTTTTCAGGGTATAGGTCTTTCACTTCTTTGGTTAGGTTTATTCCTAGGTATTTTATTCTTTCTGATGCAATTGCGAATGGAATCGTTTTCCTAATTTCTCTTTCTATTGGCTCATGGTTAGTGTATAGGAAAGCCACAGATTTCTGTGTGTTAATTTTGTACCCTGCATCTTTGCTATATTCCGATATCAGTTCCAGTAGTTTTGGAGTGGAGTCTTTAGGGGTTTCTATGTACAATATCATGTCATCTACAAATAGTGACAGTTTAACTTCTTTACCAATCTAGATTCCTTGTATTTCTTTGTTTTGTCTAATTGCCATGGCTAGGACCTCCAGTGCTATGATAAATAACAGTGGGGAGAGTGGGCATCCCTGTCTTGTCCCCAATTGCAGAGGAAAAGCTTTCAGCTTCTTGCTTTTCAGTATGATGCTGGCTGTGGGTTTATCATATATGGCCTTTATTATGTTGTGGTACTTGCCCTATATACCCATTTTGCTGAGACTTTTTATCATGAATGGATGTTAAATTTTGTCAAATGCTTTTTCAGCTTCTATGGAGATGATCATGTGGTTTTTGTCTTCTTTTTGTTTATGTTGTGGATGGTGTTGATGAATTTTCAAATGTTGTACCATCCTTGCATCCCTGGGATGAATCCCACTTGGTAATCGTGTATGGTACTTCTGTTATGTTTTTGAATTCAGTTTGCTAATATTTTTTTGAGTATTGTTGCATCTACATTCATCAGGGATATTGGTCTGTAATTTTCTTTTTTGGTGGGGTCTTTGCCTGGTTTTGGTATTAGGGTGATCTTGGCTTCATAGAATGAGATTGGGAGTATTCCCTCCTCTTCTATTTTGTGGAAAACTTTAAGGAGCATGGGTATTATATCTTCTCTGTATGTCTGATAAAATTCCAAGGTAAATCCATCTGGCCTGGGGTTTTTTTTCTTGGGTAGTTTTTTTATTACCTCTTGAATTTCTTTGCTGGTAATTGCTTTCTTTATATTTTGTGTTTCTTCCTTTGTCAGTCTTGGATGGTTTTATTTTTCTAGGCAGTTGTCCATTTCCTCTAGGTTTTCCAGCTTGTTAGCGTATAGGTTTTCATAGTATTCTCTAATAAGTGTTTGTATTTCTCTTGGTTCCATCGTGATGTTTCCTTTCTCGTTTCTGAATTCTGTTGATGTATGTTTATTCTCTTTTTCTCTTAGTGTGGCTAGAGGCTAATCTATTTTGTTTATTTTCTCAAAGAACCAACTATTGGTTTCATTGATTTTTTTCTATTGTTTTATTCTTCTCAATTTTGCTTATTTCTTCTCTGAACTTTGTTGTGTCCCTCCTGCTGACTTTAGGCCTCATTTGTTCTTCTTTTTCCAATTTCAATAATTGTGACGTTAGACTATTCATTTGGGTTTGTTCTTCCTTCTTCAAATATGCCTGCATTGCTATATACTTTCCTCTTAAGACTGCTTTCACTGTGTCCCACAGAAGTTGGGGCTTTGTGTTGTTGTTGTCATTTATTTCCATATATTGCTGGATCTCCATTTTAATTTGGTCATTGATCCATTGACTATTTAGAAGCGTGTTGTTAAGCATCCATGTGTTTGTGAGCCTTTTGCATTCTTGGTACAATTTATTTCTAGTTTTTTACCTTTGTGGTCTGAAAAGTTGGTTGGTAGAATTTTACTGAGGCTCTTTTTGTGGCCTAGTGTGTGGTCTACTCTGGAGAATGTTCCATGTGCACTTGAGAAGAATGTGTATCCTGTTGCTTTTGGGTATAGAGTTCTATATATATCTGTTAGGTCCATCTGTTTTAGTGTGTTGTTCAGTGACTCTGTGTCCTTACTTGTTTTCTGTCTGGTGGATCTGTCCTTTGGAGTGAATGGTGTGTTGAAGTCTCCTAAAATGAATGCATTGCATTCTATTTCCTCCTTTAGTTCTGTCAGTATTTGTTTCACATATGCTGATGCTCCTGTGTTGGGTGTGTATATATTTATAATGGTTATATCCTCTTGTTGGACTGAGCCCCTTATCATTATGTATGTCTTTCTTTATCTCTTGTTACTTTCTTTGTTTTGAAGTCTATTTTGTCTGATTCTAGTACTGCAACACCTGCTTTCTTCTCCCTGTTGTTTGCATGACATATCTTTTTCATCCCTTGACTTTTAGTCCGTGCATGTCTTTGGGTTTGAGGTGAGTCTATTGTAAGCAGCATGTAGATGGGTCCTGTTTTTTTATCCATTCAGTGACTCTATGTCTTTTGATTGGTGCATTCAGTCCATTTACATTTAGGGTGATTACCGATAGGTATGTACTTACTGCCATTTCAGGCTTTAGATTGGTGGTTACCAAAGGTTCCAGGTTACTTTCCTTACTATCTAAGAGTCTAACTTAACTCACTTAGTATGCTGTTACAAACACAATCTGGAGGTTCTTTTCTACTTCTCCTCCTTTTTCTTCCTCCTTCATTCTTTATATATTAGGTATCAAATTCTGTACTTTTTGTCTATCCCTTGATTAACTTTGGGGATAGTCAATTTAATTTTGCATTTGCCTTGCAATCAGCTGCTCCACCCTCCCTACTGTGATTTTACTACCTCTGGTGACAGCTATCCAACCCTAGGAACACTTCCATGTATAGAAGTCACTCCAAAATAGACTGCAGAGATGGTTTGTGGGAAGTAAACTATCTCAGCTTTTGCTTATCTGAAAATTGTTTAATCCCTCCTTCAAATGTAAATGATAATCTTGCTGGATAAAGTAATCTTGGTTCCAGGCTCTTCCGCTTCATGGCATTTAATACATCAGCCACTCCCTTCTGGCCTCTAAGGTTTCTGCTGAGAAGTCTGATGTTAGTCTGATGGGCTTTCCTTTGTATGTGATCTTATTTCTGCCTCTGGCTCCTTTTAACAGTCTGTCCTTATCCTTGATCTTTCCCATTTTAATTACTATGTGTCTTGCTGTTGTCTTCCTTGGGTCCCTTGTGTTGGGGGATCTGTGGATCTCTATGGCCTGACAGACTATGTCCTTCCCCAGATTGTGGAAGTTTTCAGCATCTACCTCCTCAAAGACACTTTCTATCCCTTTCTCTCTCTCTTCTGGTATCACTATAATGCGAATATTGTTCTGCTTGGATTGGTCACACTCTTCTCTCAATATTCTTTCATTTTCAGAGATCCTTTTTCTCTCTGTGCCTCAGCTTCTTTGTATTCCTCTTCTCTAGTTTTTATTTCATTTATTGTCTCCTCCACCATATCCAACCTGCTTATAATACCCTCCATCATGCTCTTCAATGATTGGATCTCTGACCTGAAATCATTCCTGAGTTCTTGGATGTCTTTCCATATCTCCATTAGAATGTTGATGATTTTTATTTGGAACTCCCTTTCAGGAAGAGTCACGAGGTCCATATCATTTAAATCTTTCTTGGGAGTTGTATTAATAATTTTACTCTGGACAAGATTCCTTTGGTGTTTAATTTTTGTATATGGCGCCCTCTAGTGTCCAGAAGTTCTATTCTGGATCTTCTCGGCCCCTTAAGCAATGTAGCATTACTGGTGCCTGGGGAGAGGAAAGAGCTGTTCCCTGCCTCCTGGCTGCTGTTCCTATATCCACTGCCTTAACCAGTGGGCTGGTCACACAGGTATAAGTTTTTGTCCCAGAGCAGCCAGATATGGATCCCTGCTTTCCACAAGCAGCCATAATCCCAGTCTCCACAGGAGCCCCACCTGTATTAACTTTCCAATGCAGTAGTCTTGCGAGTCTCATTAAAGCACCATGAAATATAGGTTTGTGCTCCCAGAGCAGGTTTCCAGAGCTAGGTATTCAGCAGTCCCAAGCCTCCCACTCCCTCCTTGCTCCATTTCTCTTCCTCTTGCCAGGGCACTGGGGTGGAGGAAGGGCTCAGGTCCCAAGGAACCACAGCTCTGTCATGTTACCCTATTTGGTGATGTCTGCTCTTTTCTCCAGGTGTGTGCAGTCTGACTCCATCTTCTTTCCTGTTGCTCTCTCAGGATTAGTTGCACCAATTAAATTTTCTAATTGTAGCCAGTTTTAGGAGGAAGCCTCTGTCTCTCCTCTCATGCCGCTATCTTTAATCCCCTCCTGGCTATTTTTAATACTCTGTCCTTGTCTTTGATCTTTGTCATTTTAATTATTATATGTCTTGGAGTTGTCTTCCTTAGGTCCCTTGTACTAGGAGATCTGTGGGCTTCCACAGCGTGCAAGACTATTTCCTTCCCCAGATCAGGGGGATTTTCAGCAATTATTTCTTCAGAGACACTTTCTATCCCTTTCTCTCTCTCTTCTTCTTCAAGTACCCCTATAATATGAATATTGTTCCGTTTGGATTGGTCACACAGTTCTCTTAATAATCTTTCATTCCTAGAGATTTTGGGGATGTATATGGTACTCTCTCCTTGGGAAGTAGTGTTTCATTTCCACTTCTAGCTATATTCCTGAAGAAAATGAAAACACCAGCAACATTTGCTTTGGTCAAGGAGGAAAATTTAAACTCCTCTCAAATGGTGAATAAATAAAAGGTTGTATATCCACACAATGGCATATTATTCAAAATAAGAATGAACACAGTATTAATACAAGGATAAGATTCAATGGCCAGAAAAGACAAATCAATAGAGGACTGACACATTTTAGAATATGCTTGGTCTGGGGTATGGGAGTGGGGATTAACTCTCAGAGCACAGGGGACTTTGGGAGTTTGATGGAATTATTCTCAAAGAGTGATTTTTAAATAACTGTGTAAATTACTAACAGCCACTGTGTCATATACTTACAATGGATGAATTCTATGGCACTAAATAATCTCCTAATAAGGATGGTATAAAATAGCTCAGAGAAAATTCAGCTGATATGCAATTCAGAACATAGCAACTATTTTTCACCTACCCTATGGTCCCATATATGAGGTGCATGAGCTCTTTCTGTATTTTGGATGTCAACCCTTCATAGGATATGTCATTTATGAATGTATTCTCCCATACTGTAGGATGCCTTCTTGTTCTATTGATGGTGTCCTTTGCTGTACAGAAGCTTTTCAGCTTGATATAGTCCCAGTTGTTCATTTTTTTATTTTGTTTCCCTTACCCAGGTAAATGTGTTCATGAAGAAGTCGCTCATGTTTATGTCCAAGAGATTTTTGCCTGTTTTTTTTCTAAGAGTTTTATGGTTTCATGACTTACATTCACATCTTTGATCCATTTTAAATTTACTTTTGTGTATGTGGTTAGACAATGATCCAGTCTCATTTCTCTTACATGTAGCTGCCTAGTTTTGCAAGCACCAACTGTTGAAGAGGCTGTCATTTCCCCATTGTATATCCATGGCTCCTTTATTATATATTAATTGACCATATATATTTGGGTTAATATCTGCACTCTCTATTCTGTTCCGCTGGTCTGTGGATCTGTTCTTATGCCAGTACCAAATTGTCTTGATTATTATGGCTTTGTAATAGAGCTAGAAGTTGGGAAGAAAGTTTCCCCCTGCTTTATTCTACCTTCTCAGGATTGCTCTAGCTATTCAGAGTCTTTTGTGGTTCCATATGAATTTTAGAAGTATTTGTTCCAGTTTGTTGAAGAGTGCTGTTGGTATTTTGATAGGAATTGCATTGGATCTGTAGATTACTTTAGGCAGGATGTCCATTTTGAGAATATTAATTCTTCCAACCCAGGAGCATGGGATGAGTTGCCATTTGTTAATGTATTCTGTAATATCTCTTAAGAGTGTCTTGTAGTTTTCAGGGTATAGGCCTTTCACTTCCTTGGATAGGTTTATTCCTAGGTATTTTATTCTTTTTGAGGCAATTTTGAATGAAATTGTTTTCCTGATTTCTCCTTCTGCTAGTTCATCCTTAGTGTATGGGAAAGCAACAGATTTCTGTGTACTCAGATATTAGTTCTAGTAGTTTTGAAGTGGAGTCTTTGGGATTTTTTATGTACAATATCATGTCATCTGCAAATAATGACAGTTTGACTTCTTCTTTACCAATGTGGATGCTTTATATTTTTTGTTTTGTCTTATTGCCTTGGCTAGGACCTCCAGTACTATGTTGAAAAGTGTGGTGAGTGGGTATTCCTGCCTTGTTCCTGATCTTAGGTGAAAAGCTTTCAGCTTCTTGTTGTTAAGTATGATGTTGGATGTGGGTTTGTCATATATGGCCTTTATTATGTTGAGGTACTTGCCCCATTTTGTTGAGACTCATTTTGTTGAGTTTTTATCAAGAGTGGATGTTGAAGTTTGCCAAATGCTTTTTCTGCATCTATGGAGATGATCATGTGGTTTTTGTCCTTCTCTTTGTTGATGTGGTGTGGATGATGTTGATGGATTTTCGAATGTTGTACCATCCTTGCATCCCTGAAATTAATCCCACTTGATCATGGTCTATGATTCTCTTGATGTCCTTTTGAATTTGGTTTGCTAGGATTTTGTTCAGTATTTTTGCATCTATATTCATCACGGTTATTGGTCTGTAATTTTCTTTTTTTGTGGGGTCTTTGCCTGGTTTTGGTATTAGAATAATGCTGGCTTCATAGAATGAGTTTGGAAGTATTCCCTCCTCTTCTGTTTTTTGGAAAACTTTAAGCAGAATGGGTATTATGTCTTCTCCATATATTTTGTAAAATTCAGCAGTGAATCTTTCTGGTCCAGAGTTTTGTTCCTGGGTATTTTTTTTATTACTGATTCAATTTTGTTGCTAGTAATTGGTCTGTTTAGATTTTCTGTTTCTTCCTTTGTCAGTCTTGGAAGGTTGTATTTTTCTAGAAAGTTGTCCATTTCTTCTAGGTTATCCACCTCGTTAGCATACAGATTTTCATAGTATTCTTTAATAATTCTTTGTATTTCTGTGGTGTCTGTTGCGATTTTTCCTTTCTTATTTTTACATCTGTTTATGTGTGCAGATTCTCTTTTTCTCTTAATAACTGTGGCTAGGGTTTTATCTAGTTTGTTCATTTTTTCTTCTCAAAGAACCAAATCCTGGTTTCATTGATTTTTTCCATTGTTTTATTCTTCAAATTTTATTCATTTCTTCTCTGATCTTTATTATGTCCCTCCTTCTACTGAATTTGGGCCTTATTTGTTTTTCTTTTTCCAGTTTCAATAATTGTGACTTTAGACTATTCATTTGGGATTTTATTTCTTTCTTTAGATAGTCCTGGATTACTATATACTTTCCTCTTAAAATTTGCTGCTTCCCCCAGAAGTTAAGGCATTTTGTTGTTATTGTCATTTATCTCCACATATTACTTTATCTCTGTTTTAATATTGTCATTGATACATTGATTAGGAACATGTTGTTAAGCCTCCATGTGGTTGTAACCCTTTTGTTTTCTTTGTACAATTTATTTCTCATTTTATGCCTTTGTGATCTGAGAAATTGGTTGGTTGAATTTCAGTCTTCTTGAATTTACTGGTTCTTTTTGTGGCCTAGAATGTGGTCTAGTCTGAAAAATTTTCCATGTGCACTTAAGAAGAATGTGTACCCTGCTGCTTTTGGGTATAGAGTTCTATAGATGTCTGTTAGGTCCATCTGTTCTAGTGTGTTGTTCAGTCCCCTTACTTATTTGTGTCTGGTTGAACTGTCCTTTGGAGTGAGTGATGTGTTAAAGTTTCCTAAAATGAATGCATTGCATTCTATTTCCTCCTTTAATTCTTTTAGTATTTGTTTCACATATGTCCATGCTCCTGTGTTGTGTGCATATATATTTATAATGGTTATATCCTCTTGTTGGACCACTTTATCATTATGTAATGTCCTTCTTTATCTCCTGTTACTTTATTTGTTTTGAAGTCTGTTTTGTCTGATACAAGTACTGCAACACTGCTTTTTTCTCCCTGTTGTTTGCGTGAAATATCTTCTTCTATCCCTTCACTTTTAGTCTGTGTATGTCTCTGGGTTTGAGGTGAGTCTCTTTTAAGCAGCATATAGATGGGTCTTGCTTTTTTTATCCATTCTATTACTCTGTGTCTTTTGGTTGGTGCATTCAGTCCATTTACATTTACGGTGATTATCGATAGTTATATGTACTATGGCCATTGCAGGCTTTGGATTCATGGTTTCCAAAGATTTAAGGGTAGCTTCTTTACTATCTAACCATGTAACTTTTACTCACTTTTTACACTTTTATAAACACAGTAATGATTTTTTTATTTCTCTCCCTTCTTATTCTTCCTCCTCCACTCTTTATATGTTAGGTGTTTTATTCTGTACTCTTTTGTGTTTCCTTTGACTGCTTTTGTGGACAGTTGATTTCATTTTTTGCCTTTAGTTAGTATTTGGTTGGTCTTCTTTCTTTGCTGTGATTTCATTTTCTCTGGTGACATCTATTTAGCTTTAGGAGTACTTCCATCTAGAACATTCCCTTTAAAATACCCTGTAGAGATGTTTTGTGGGAGGCAAATTCCATCAACTTTTGCTTATCTGGAAATTGTTTGAACCCTCCTTCAAATTTAAATGATAATCTTGCTGGATACAGTATTCTTGGTTTGAGGCCCTTCTGTTTCAGTGCATTAAATATATCATGCCAGTCCCTTCTGTCCTGTATGGTTTGTGTTGGGAAGTCTGTTTATAGCCTGATGGGTTTTCCTTTGTAGGCAATCTTTTTTCTCTCTCTGGCTGCCTTTAAACCCTGTCCTTGTCTTTGATCTTTGCCATTTTAATTATTATATGTCTTGGTGTTTTTCTCCTTGGGTCCCTTTTGTTGGGAGATCTGTGGGTTTCCATGTCCTGAGGGATTATTTCCTTCCCCAGACTGGGGATGTTTTCAGCAATTATTTCTTCAAAGACACTTTCTATCCCTTTTCTCTCTCTTGTTCTTCTGGTACCCCTGTAATGTGAATATTGTTCCATTTGGATTGGTCACACAGTTCTCTTAACATTCTTTCATTCCAAGAGATCCTTTTATCTCTCTCTGCCTCAGCTTCTCTGTATTCCTATTTTCTGAATTCTATTCTATTAACAGTCTCTTGCACATTATCTGGTTTGGTATTAAGTCCTTCTATTGCTTGTTTCATTTCTGTTATCTCTGGATTTCATCCCTTAGCTCTTGCATATTTCTCTGCAGGTCCATCAGCCTGGTTATGACTTTTATTTTGAATTCATTTTCAGGAATATAGGTTATATCTATCTTACCAGGCCTTGTCTCAGGGTTGTTTGACTGATTTTTGACTGGACCAGATTCTTCTGCCTTTTCATGGCAATAGAAGTGACCGCCGGCAGGTGGAGCATGTGTCAGCTGGAAAACAAAGTCCATTCCTGCTTGCTGGTCACCTTGCCCTTCTCTGCTGCCTGTGCCTGTTACCCACCCCTGAGAGCAGTCTCTGTGTTAATTTCCTGAGCTACTGTGGGTGGGGCAGCCCTCAGAATAGCCTAGGACACTGCAGGGGGGTGCAGATGCACTGGCTGTGTTTTCCTTCGAAAACAGCGCCCCTTCGTGCCTTCTGTACCTTGCTCCAACTTCCTCTGCCTGTGCCTGGCAGCTGCATGGAGGGCACATCCTCTGGGTCTGGCCCTGTTATCTGCACACTGGGAGGAGACTCTGGGTGGTTGCTGTGGGTGGTGTTGCTCCCTGGCTGCCCCACTGCTGTGGTGGTTCAGCTGGTTTGCTTGCAGTGCTGGCTGTGGGGAATGAATGGCAGGCTGCTTATTGCTGTGAGGGGCTTCAGAGCTGCCTTGCCACCTAGGGCTTAGGGGACCTGAAATTCCTTAACATTTCCAGCCTGCTGGGCTGAGTGTGCTGGGACTTTTTTGTCCATCTGTATATCCTTGTCCCTTTAAGACTTTTAAAGCCCCAGCTTTTCTTTTGTCCCAGGAGAGCTGGCTTTGGGGACTAGCTCACAGTTTCTGTCTTGGATTTTATTTTTCCATTTCTCTAATATGCAGTACACTATATGATGTGTGTCTGTGCTCCTTCTGCAGATTACTAGAGCTGGTTATTTAGTATCCCTGTGCTTCCACTACCTCTCCACGCTGATTCTTTTCCTCCCACCAGTGAGATGGGGTGGGGGGAGTGTTTGGGTCCTGCCCAGTCATGGTTTTGTATCTTACTCTTTTCATGAGATGCTGAGTTCTCACAGATGTAGATGTAGCCTGGCTGTTGTACTATATCTTCTGGTCTGTCTTTTAGGAATAGTTGTATTTGCTGTATTTTCAAAAATATACATGGTTTTGGGAGGAGATTTCTTCTGCCCTACTCACTCCACCATCTTGAGCTCCTCCTCATCTGGTACTTTTCTTTATACACCTGGCTTATTTCACTGAGCATAATACCCTCTAGCTCCATCCATTTTGTTGCAAATGGTAGGATTTGTTTTCTTCTTATGGCTGAATAATATTCCATTGTGTATTTGTACCATATCTTCTTTATCCCTTCATCTACTGATGGACACTTAGGTTGCTTCCATATCTTGGCTATTATAAATGGTACTACAATAAACATAGGGGTGCATATATCTTTTTGAGTCTAGAGTATTGTTTTCTTTGGGTAAATTCCTAGGAGTGAAATTCCTGGGTCAAATGGTATTTCTATTTTTAGTTTTTTGACGAACCTCCATATTGTTTTCCACAATGCTTGAACTAATTAATATTCCCACCAGCAGTGTAGGAGGGTTCCCCTTTCTCCACATTCTCACAAGCATTTGCTCTTCCTTATCTTTTGGATGTTGGCCATCTAACTGGCGTTAGGTGATATCTTATTGTCATTTTAATTTGCATTTCCCTGATAATTAGTGATGTGGAGCATCTTTTCATGTGTCTTTGGCCATCTGAATTTCATTTTTGAAGAAGGGTCTATTCATACCATCTGCCCATTTTTTAATTCAGGTTATTTATTTTTGGGTGCTGTGGTGTGTGAGTTCTTTATACATTTTGAATGTTAACCTCTTTTTGGATATGTCATTTTCAAATATATTCTCCCATACTACAGGATGCCTTTTGTTCTACTGATGCTGTCCTTTGTTTTGCAGAAGCTTTTTTACTTTGATGTAGTCCCATTTTTCGCTTTTGCATTTGTTTCCCTGGCCCAAGAGGATGTGTTCAGGAAAAGTTGCTCATGTTCATATTCAAGAGATTTTTGCCTATGTTTTCTTCTAAAAGTTTTATGGTTTCATGAGTTACATTCTGGTCTTTCATCCATTTTGTGTTTTCTTTTGTGTATGGAGTTAGACAATCATCCAGTTTCATTCTCTTCCATGTATCTGTCCAGTTTTGCCAACACTAGTTGTTAAAGAGGCTGTCATTTCCCTATTGAATATCCACAGCTCAT
This sequence comes from Manis javanica, assembly GCF_040802235.1. Taxonomy (NCBI): domain Eukaryota; kingdom Metazoa; phylum Chordata; class Mammalia; order Pholidota; family Manidae; genus Manis; species Manis javanica. The sequence continues at coordinate 36,927,005 of NC_133168.1, forward strand.
TTATCATATATTAATTGACCATATACACTTGGGTTTATATCTGGGATCTCTATTCTGTTCCATTGATCTATGGTTCTGTTCTTGTGCCAGTGTGAAATTGTCTTGATTACTGTGGCTTTGTAGTAGAGCTTAAAGTCAGAGAGCCTAATCCCCAAGGTTTATTCTTCCTTCTCAGCATTGCTTTGGCTATTCAGGGTCTATTGTGGTTCCATATGAATTTTAGAACTATTTGCTCTAGTTAAAGAATGCTGTTGATATTTTGACAGGGATTGCATTGAATCTGTAAATTTCTTTAGGCAGGATGGCCATTTTGACAATAATAATTCTTCCTATCTATGAGCACAGGATGTATTACTTCCAATTTAAGAACTTAGGAGAAAAATCTGTCAGGCTCTCAGTGGAATGGGGATTAACGAGAAGTAGACTTTAATCAAATTAACATGGCAACTCAGTCCCAAACCAAGGTAATAAATAATTGGGAATAAAAAGTTAAGGGGAGTGTTAAAGGTTTTTAGTTCTAGAGTGAGACAGTCAAGGGTTTGAATCATAGTGCTAAGTTACTGCCTATTTGTTCATGGGAGTTTAGTTTATCTCATCCTGTCCCCTGTTTTCTCAGTTGTTAAACAGCACTGCCTTTGTAAACTTTTTGTAAATAATCATGCAGAGAATTCACATAAAAGTCTAATACCAATAAATTGTATACAATATTCACTCATCTAAGCACAAGATTTCCTTCCCACTCCTAACCCCAACTTGTTAAAAAGAAATAAGGAGAAAAGAGGAAAGAATGAATGTTTCTCTCAGATAAATGTCATGTCGTCTGTGCACACCTGGGAAGTTATGAGTTCAGAAAATAGGAGGAATCCTGGGGATTGAGAAATCTTCTCCCAGTGCAAGAATCAGGGCCCTTTGTCTCCTTATCTAAAGCAGCAGTGATGAAATAATTTGTATGTGTTTCTTAGGAAAGGTGAGCAGAGCTTTGAACATATGGAAATAAAAGTAAGTGAGACATCCAGCCTCCCTAAATGGGCACCACTCGGCAGAGATTTATGCGGAGGTCTGCAGAAGCTGGAGAGTGGTGATGGCAATGTCCACACTACTGCTGGCCTCAGACCAACTGCACTGCTTCCCATTCAGCCAAACTGGGAACCAGAAACCGCGATGATGAATGAGCAGGCAAAACTCCATGAGCAGCAATAACAACCAGGTAAAAAGTGTAACTGATAAAATTTCCTACTTACCATTAACTGCAAATGTTATATATGTTCTAAGGAATAAAGTGAAGAAATGAGCCAGGCTTTTATTAGGTTCATGTATCTTTACCTAATATCCTGGGGAAAAAAAAAAAAAAAACCACAATGAAAGGTAAAAATTCCTGAATGGTAATACTCAATTTATTATGGCTTCAATTTTTAAATCACTTTTAAGTGTAGAGCAATGCCTAGCATAAAACCAGTCGTTATTTTGAAAGAGTTTATGACTTTATTTGAACAATTTAGATATCATGATTTTGAGAGAGAAAAGCATATTAGGAGAAAAAAAAATTTACAAAACTCAACTTACATGTTTACAGTTATGTAGAACATGATAATGTCTATTTTAATCAGTAAGAAAATGATGGACTACTCAATAATAATTTAGATCAATTAGTTGTCTATTAGAAAAATAGTTTTCTTACAATGTAAGTATATTATCTAGATCAACTATAGATATGACATATGAACATAAAAATATTTGGTGTGGCAAACTTCCTAAGTTACACACAAATCTAAAAGCTTTTAAACAAAAGATTCACTCATTTGGTTATGTAAATATTAAGCTCTTCTTACATGAAAAAATACAGTGAGTCAATGTTTCCATTTCAAGACAGCAAACTGATCACATGTTGTGATTTCCTCTTTTGTTCAAGAATCTCTGAACTACTAAAAAAAATAATAAATATTCCATAACTATTTGCCAACAAATAAGGAGGATCCTCTTTTGATTAGAAACTGAGGCGTCCCTGGAAATGGAAAACAGGCCACATATAGCAAATGATGTAAAATTACTAATTCTTATTTATTAATCACTAAGGTTTTTCAATTGTGATACAACAAAAGTCAAAGATTACAGTGTATTGTTAAATATGTTTCTTTCTGAAAGTGTTTTTTTTTAATGTTTTCACTGAGTTCAGTACTCTATTCTTCATTTATATCCCAGATGAACTTCAAGGGAAAATCTTTCATCTCCCTTTGGAAAATCTTGTCAAACCTTTCATTCTGTTGAACAGTCATGTGATTTTTCCAGTCTCCAATTGTACCTGGGAGGAGATATAAACAAATTGCTTCAGTGAAGTTTCTGTGCTGGGGGTGCAGGTGTGAGACTTTAGCTTTGGGATAAACATGATTTTTTCCACTTTTATTTTCTCTCCTCTCCAAGTTCCCAGTTCCTCCTTCCCATAGTCATGATTTCACTCTCTCATTTTGGGCAAGCTGGTAAACTTATCACTGCAATTATACTGTAATTTGATGTAATTAGTCCACCTTCTAAGCTGTCAGACACTTGGTAAAAAATAAAATCACTGCAATTTAATCACTGTTGTTCCATACTAACACTGGTTATGGTGTTTTTGTAAAAGTCTTATAAAAATCCATTAACAAATATCACTGAGCTAATAATTATTGATGAAGACATGGATGCTCTGAAATATTTAAAGTATAGAAAAGATCATAGAATTGATAAAGGTAGGGCTGAAATTATTTCATCTTTACCCAATTTAGGTATGACACAGCCTCAAACTAAACTTACAGACATACAGAATTTTTATGGCAAACAACAGCAGAGGAAAGAAGAGGTAAAAGAGGAAACACTAATTTTAAAAATACACTGGTTGGAATGAAAATAAAAATCTGAAAAATACTGAAAACTCAAAGAAATCTTAGGGCAGGAGTGGTCATGCAATGCAAATAACATTTAAGAAGGTAACCTTAATGAGAGAAGTGCTTTTGAAACTGCATAATAAACATATGGGAATATATTTCACTACTACAAATAAATTTTGCTCACTCTGATCTCTATATTCACTATTTCAGCCTCTCTTGTTCAGGTTCATTAAAGACATAGGTACACAGAAAATTTTCTTTTTTCAAAGAAAATCCAAATGCAAGTACAGCAATAGTGATAGATTACAATGGTCATAGCATCTAGAAAACAAAGGTCTGTGCTGGGGCTAAAGGGAAAGAACACACCCCCTCTTCAGGTTGGCTCCCTGTTACCACTGCTTTAATTTTTAAAGACAAGGGGGAAGATAAACCTAAGAGATGAAGGAATACAAAAAAATTTTCAAGAAATCAAAGCCAGTATTTATTGCTATTTTATATAGAGGCATAGAACCTTACAATTAAGTGAGAAATCTATGTCTATAATTCTGATTACACATTTTCCACATTCTTAATTAGAAGATCATAAAATATAATTTGCAATGCTTGTTTAAAATAAAAATAATTTAATGTATTCAAGTGTATCAGTTGTATAATGATTTCATTCATTCTAAAATCTCACTCATTTTTAGGGCACATAAATGAGATATTCCTGTGAGTTGTTACAATGTGAGATTCTGGTTTGATGTAAGACACGTAATAGTCACTCCTGATGACAAAAGAATAACAAATGTGTGCTGTTAATTCACCCTTGATAGATGCTCAGAAAAAGTCGTGGAGATGTAAAAGCAGCCAGCAATGGCCAACAGATCCATCATTAACTCATCATTAGAATGTGGCCATGTTAATGAAGCGATAGTGTCTAACACTGGATAAACATTCATTTGTGGCAGGCACTGTGCTAGGCATTGGTAGATTTTTCAGGGGCCATGTAGAAGGACTTGTGGTTGTAGATTACTCCTCAGATACCTTCAGGGACCAAATATTATAGTCTCATGAAGAGCACAGAGTACAAATCATGGAAAATCAACTGCCTGGAGGATGGAAGGGGATAAGGAGAGCTCCATTTTGGAAAACTCTGGCAGGAAGTCTAGAGTCTACACTTTGGTTCATTTGCACCACAGACCAAAACAAAAACTGACTCCCGAACTTCACCTTTGCGAAGGAAAAATTCATAATTCTTTAAATGTTCAGCTGAAGTTTTTAATATAGTTGTATAATTTGCAAGTGGGTCAGACTTCATGTTCTCAAACGTGGCCTGCCTCATAACAGCATCCACTTCCTCTTCATTCAGTTTCTTCCCCAGAAATTTACAGACTGTCAAGATAGAACTTCTGAGATCCTGAAGTAAATCAGAGATTCATACATTATGCAAATCATAACAAAGAAGACTTACATAAATGTCACAACTAAATAACATCACGGAAGGAAAAGTGTAGCTGCTTAGGCTGGTTATAAATTTGGAATTACATGGTGAGAAGGGACTTCATTACTCTTTCTTGGTAAATTAATCTTTCCTTTGTCTGGAGTTTTACTCCTTATTTGGGGTTATTTCTGGATTGCTCACATTTCATTTCATCTGTGTTCACTAGACTGCCTTGTGAGAGTAGCATGGCCCTGGATAACAGTGCAAATGATTAGATGGACAATTACAGAATCAGAGCTGGCAATTGAGTATACCAACATATGCAGAGACAGCAAATATGAAACAGATTTCAAAGCCAGTTTCAAACAGTAAGAGAAATTTGTTGTAGGTCTTAAACAGAAATGTTTTTCTATGAAGACAAAGCTGGAGACATACAGACTAGACTAAAAGAACAGTATATGCATTATTGCAGTTGCAGGAAATGTGTGAGATGTCAGGTGACAGCAAAGTTAGAAGCTGGGTTTCCTTGGAGCTTGATGGAAACAGGCCTGGGATGAGAAGGTGGGGGGATATGGCTGGAGGCACTGGAAGAAGCCTTATTTTGAAGAGTGTAGCAAAGCCAGCCAGATACTTGTATCTGGTCTTAGTAGCTGATATAAACTAAACAGGAGAGTCTAGGCTTCTATCATCACCTAGGGGCCGACTTTAACCAAAGCTAGTGATGAATGCTCAGCTGGTGGCAGCCATTAGTTGTTGCCTGCATTTCTGCTTTTCCTCTTCTTTCTTGTTAAGAGATCCCTGGTGATATTCTGGCATCAGTGTCCAGCCCCATTCAAGGAATGGTCCTGTTTGAGATGAGATCCTCCTGGTACTCCCATTCTCCTTTATGAGATTTTTGTCTAGAGTGGTGACTGATAGACTTTTGGCATTGAAACAGAAAGACAAAGTCACACAGAAGGTTCTGAGATTGATGTTCCTCCTGGGGTAAAACCAGGAACATAGCAAAGGAAAAAGTCCTTTATGGCTCTGTTTCTTTTATTTCTACTTTAGAAGTTATCTATCCTATCCTCAAAGGACATGAGATTGGCACCGTAACAGCCATCTTATATGAAGGGAAGCATCAGTGCCACACAAAACATGGCAAAAAAAGCAAATACAGAATTCCTGGGACATTCATGACATCCTTGAGCTGCCATACCCAGACTCAGGGTAACTTGCCTCTGGATTTCAGTCAATAAACAACAGATGCCCTTTTAACAGATGCTTTAAGCCACTTATGGTTGAGTATTATTGGGAGCTGCATTCTTCCTAATGGAACACAAAAATTTTCACTTACTTACCATGTCATGCTTACTCAACATAAGGCTCACAAGAATGAATTTCTCAAGAAATACATCCCAGTGTAATAAACTAAATCCAGAATGTTAAAAGGGTTAATAATGCAGAAAATAGAATGAATAAAGCATGACTGAAAGAGTAATACCCTGGTTCAAAATAATCAGACATATACATGCCTGCTAATACACAGAAATCCCTCATACACATATTATTTATTAAAATGAATTATAAATTAAAAACTGGTAAACAAAATAAAGAGATGATATGGAAACACTCTTCTATGACACTGAATCTTGTATCTCTAATTTCGTTTGTCCTTTGGGGACTCTAGACATGAACCATCAGTTTGTTAGGTCAGACTGGGTTACCATTTGGGAAACCAGAAATATAATCTCTACTCACAGAAATATATATACATAATCTGGTATACAGACAAACCATCTGCACTCACCTTCTTCATATCCTCATACATTATGAATTGAATGTTGAAGTGGCTTTTGTGCTCATACCATCCTTTAATGTGGTCAAACCAAAGGCTTCCTACCACTGTGGGAAGATAGAAAAGGAATTAGGGAAACATATTGAACAGGTTGAGAAATAAGCTATTGCATTCTTAAGGGGTGCAGGAATGTTTAGTAACAAAGGAAAGACAAGGAACTCTGTTGCTAGATTCCACTTTGTTCTCTGTCACATGACTAATTGGAGACTCACCCTGCTGCCACCAGGGAGCTATACATTCATTAATGGAGAAATCGTTTTCTTATAAATATATTTTACATAAAGATAAAAGCATACTAAGGTGGGATTAGGAGGGACCAAAACCAGACAACAGTCATGGGAACATATCCTCTCCATCCCACTCCTCCCACTGTCCCCAAAGACACATAGAGTTGCTCCCCTCAATGGACTATGTGGGCTCCCTGAGGAGTCCCTTCAGCTCTGCACAGTGGTTTAGATTTTAAGCTTATTTCTCCTGTATAAGACCATCATCTCTATGTCAGCAGGCCTTGCTCTTGCTCAGCTACCGAAGTTGACTCCTCAGAACAGAATGGGGGAACAGAACTTTGTCACATAGAAGCCTCTGGAAGTTGCCACATGCAGTATGCACTGCCAAAGCCCCAAACCTACTATGATCTACACTGAGCTCCCTTCTCAGCTGAGCTAGAACAGAAACTTCTGAGTTCCTGAAACACTAATCTGTTCACACTTCTTTAATAGCTAAGAGTAAATATTCCCTTTTAATATGATGTTGTAATCTTAATGATCTCCTGAGTTTGGGTGAATGTGAATAGAATTTGCAAGTATGGCAGGACGTAGTCATCCAGACAACCCCAACAATGGTTTGATAAATTGTCTACTGAATCCATTCTACTCTATTTCATGATTGTCTTTCCCTCTGTCAAATTCACTAAGTTTAAGAGCTCACCTCAGTTCTGAAAACTGATAGCTCAGTTTATAAGTTCAGTTACCTTTTCCTTCTAGAAAGAGTTCCATGAATTCCTCAATACTGACTGCAGATTTGAAACTTCTCAACATATTTGAAAAATGAAAATATGAGCACAAAACATCTTTAGGGTTCCTGTATACGTAAATAAGCTGCAAAAAAAGGAGGAAACCATTGTTTCTGTTGCTTTCATTTTATATTTACCTCCTATAGACATTTCAGTTGGATGAGACCCATTATTTTAAGCTCTCACAATCTCCTAATCATGTCATAAACACACTCAGCCCTCTCCTCTGTATTCTGGGTTTCTCTTTCTCTATAAGTCCTCTCTCTCACTCCATGCCTGGCCAAGACTATCAATAACTCTTCTAGACACATCTCAGAAGTTACCGTTTCTTAAATCACAAAGGCAAAGAGAACTACACCATTCTTTTCCCTTATACCAACTAGCTAAAACACATGAGAATGCTTCATAAACTACAAAATAATATGAGAACTTGAATACTAAACTAAAGTGTTTTCAATGTACAAGTGCAGTTTACACCTTTCTTACTCTTATACCTTGATAGGGGAAAACACAAGTCTTTGGAACATAGAGGTTACTTCTTAGGAATTTTTTACACTGAAGGAATAGAGAATTCATTTAAAAAAAGGTTTATGATAATCAACTGGAAGAAATAGTTTCTTAACAACAATATTACATGAATACAAAATACATTAATATCTGCCCAGCCCACATTTAAGGGACTTATTCTGTGTGTGTACAGAACATTCAGGGTCACTCGGTAAACCCCAGGCCTTGCATCTCTATTGAGAATTGACATGTATATCTGTTGTTTCTCCTCTTGGAGAATATCCAGTTTAAGTAAAGAGAAGGTTTCAGCCACCTGCCCCCTCCCTGTCAGTGCCTGGAGACAATCCTTCATGCGAGGAGATGAGTTGATGGACTCTTGGTATGTGTGTGCAGTTCTCATTCCTCAGTGACCCACACTGCCCTGGAATGAGTCCTACAGCCACAGCACTTGTTTGGTACCAACAAAGTGGTTATAATATCAAACAAATAACAATGACGATTGATATTTCTGTAAAGAAATTAATAGTACTCCTCCAAAGGGTGAACTATAAGAAAAAAAAGTCACTTTCAGTCCTTGCTATGATTCTTTGTGTCTCTAAATATGGATTGGGAATTGCTTCTTGTCATACATCTGTTGGCTTATGTCAAAGTGACAGTGTTATCACAGAGTAAAAGGTCCTGCCTCTTTGGGTAGACAATCATGCAAGTTATCAGTAGAGGAAAACTAGGAGTTCATATCATGTAGAATTAAAGGGAGAAGTTACCATATACATTTTATTTAAATTTGTGGTATTAGATAATGCGACCTAGGTAATAAGTGCAGAGCAAGCAGAGGAGAAGGCCAGGTCAGATACCTCCAAATTCAACACTAGATGGTTAGACAGACAAGAATAAGCCAGAGGGAGGAATGAACAGTATCTCAGACGCCCACTGTACTATTAGAGAAAACCCTAAATAATGCAGGGACTGATTTTTCGGTAAAACACAAAGGCTTAATATTAGAACCAACAGGTTAGAATTAATTCATTATCCCAATGTTTTCAAACAGTTAAAGGGTTCCCACATTTCTACTCTGACATGCTAAGGTAGGAAAAGAAACATGTAAAGAAGGAGAAAATGATCAACTATGTCAGATGCATGGATAGGTTCAAAAAAGATGATAGATGATTCCTTGGTTTATAAAATATAAGAATTATGTGTTATTGACTTTGAGGTGTCAATGAAAGCTGGGGGCAGAAGCCAAATTGAGTAAGTTTAGATCAAAAGAACAGAGAAGCAGCAGCTAAAAATCAATATGGAAAAAGAGGAGTTCTGTCTTACTTCAAAATGGGTAACATGACATCTTGATTATGGGCCAAAGAGAATCATCAGGAAACAAGAAATTGATGATGAATTGAAAAAAGGAAATTACTGTTCATGCCAAATCTTCAAGGAGAGAGCAAGGTTCCCAAAGCAGCCTGACTGACATTTTGAACCAATTAGTTGTCTGTGGCACGGGCTACCCTGGGCACTGGAGCGTATCTAACAGCATCCCGGCCTCGGGGCTCTTTTCCCTCCGCACCAGCAGCACCACCACAGGCCCAGCCAAAAATGCTCCAGACAGTTCTGGGTATCCTGAGACAAAATCACCACCATCTGAGGTACACTGGGCAGACAAAAACAGCCCCTGACCGTGAGTGGAGGGGCTGGTCTCTAATAGGAGAAGACAGTCTACTGATTACACTTTTTCTTTTAAGGAGGGAAGGCACTGAGGGGACACCAGTGCAAGTAACTTTCTGAATTGCAGGTCATTAACTGGGGTCAGTGGAGGCACAGAGCAGAATGTTGTTAAGGTTTCCAAAGAGAGAAAAAGTATCAATTAATCCTTTTGGAAACTGAGAAAGCAAAACATATTAAAAGCAGAATTTGAGAACTGTGGTAATAAGTATAAAGACCAGGCACAGTGTTGAAGTGTTTAGGTTTTTTGCAGCCACTCAGATCCCTGAAAAAGGCAGGAATGCATTCCAATTGTGTTGAACCAGATTTTGGATTTGCCAGCTTATTATAACATAGATAAATGGAGCAAAGGGATTTAGACAGAAGAGATTATAGTGCTAAGATACAGTGAAGAATTGGGACTCTTTTCTGCAAGAGAGTAGAGGGGATGGTTCTGAATCCCAGTGCTGACACACACTGGGCTGGGAACACCAGAAAGGGGCAGGCCCATGAGGAGGCAGCAGTCTGAATAAGGTGAAGAAGTCACAATTTAAGTTAGTGTAATCACTGGTGATGCCTTTCTTCATTCATTCAACTCCAGTATCTGAAGGCCACTATTCTCAGCACTGTGAACACAGCCCTGAAAAAACCTCTACCTCTCTCATGGGTTTTACGTTTGGATCAGAAAGATAGATATTAGACAAATGTATATATTACAGTAGAGGGCAATGAGTGTCATAAATAGAGGGTGGTTTATAAGCAGGTTAGAAGGGTAGCTGAGGTCAGTGGAGGAAAGACCATTGGAGTTGGGAAGTCCTCACTGAGGCAGGAAAGGGCAGAGCCGGGGGGCTAAAGTTGAAGGAGACCCATCCTGCATTTGCTCATCCCTGAGAGTGAGCACCTCCTTAACGTTTGGGCCCTGGTGCCTTGCTTGCCTCTCCTTTTCTGGCCCTGCCAGAAGACCATTCACATGAGCTTTCAAATTATCATGTGAGTGATGGGAGCAGAGATAGAGAGGTAAGTATGGAGCCAAGAGCCTATATTATCAATGGATGGAGGTCACTGATCCAGGGAGAGATGGAGAGAGGGAGAGAATCACTCTGTAGAGAACACCGACTTGGTTTGAAGTTCCTTTGAATTTCATGGAAGTAGCTGCCTTGAGGGAGAATGCGGCAAAATATTTAGAAGTATCCAAGGGAAGCAGGGAAGACCCTAAAAGGAAGGAGGTGAGAAATTGCTAGTATTTTATGTATATACATAGTGATAAAGCTAATTTAAAATTAGGGAGTTATATATTACATCTATTTTATATATGCTATCATAATGTATTTTAATATAAACTATATGAATGTCTGTATATGCTTTACTTATTAAATGACCTACATTATTGTATAATCAGAAAAATGACAAGATGAAAGTAAAATTAAATATTATAAATGAGAACGCCAATGGTATTGAAAATTAAAGTTTGCAAATACTGTATTAACTAGCAACTGGATGAATGTAGTATCAGCATAATGAGCAAATTAAATAATGGAAAGAGTAATCATTCAGCAAGCATAGCCTTTTCCTACTTTGGCTTTTTTCTTCTTCAGCCCTCTGGGAGCCAAGTAGTATGGAATGTGGCTACAGAATAGACGAGGAGATGGTCTTTTGTTAAAGTGAATTTGTGGTCGAAACTTGTATTCAAGAAAGGGGACATAATCAATTGTGTCCACATTTGCAGTTCTTTTGCGATGCTCTTCAAAATAAATCAAGCTTAGTAACTGCTGAGTCCAGATGGTTCCTGTAAAAGAAATAATTTCTTTTTCAAGTTCAGGAAGTTCTCAAAATGTTCAAAACTAAGGCATCAGTTTTTAAGTTTTGTATGTTATGTTATTCAACCAAGGGTAATGATAAAGATGTCTGCATGGATTATTTTACACATGTAAAGTGCAGTAAAGGTAAGAGACAACAAACATTGTTTTTATTTTGCTTTAAAGAAAATGGGGCCATTTGTCACACAAATTCATTCTTTGACTCTTTATCTGTGCTTTCTTCTTCTTCATATGTTACCATTACATTAACTTCTATGCCTGCCACTATATTTTCTTCCTCATTCCTGGATCATTAGCTAATATAAGCACAGATCTAAACAAACCCTTCAAAGAAGTAACTTTTAATTTTTCCATCCTTCCCTCTGTTTTCTCACTTTGCCCATAATCTCTACTTAAGGAAATACTGTTTATTACAAATACCCAAGGGAGAACTTGTGACACCCACATAGACAGAAAGGAAAGATGCTACCTGAAGTTGGACCCTGGCTTCCAGTGCGATTTGAGAAATTCTAAGATAACTCTTATGTCTGTGGCCAATATGCACATGTAATTGCTGGTGTTTGTTTCCTTACAGTTCTTTGCATGCTTCATATATGGGACTATTGAGATTTAAGACAAACCCACTATGAGGTTGTGCTTCTAGTATTTCCAAGACAATGCTTTCAAAGAGTCTATCCCACCAGAAGTTACAAGTCCCAGTTAGAATAGTAATCTGAGTTCTGAAGTGAATAAATGTACTGGCCCCTCATCAATTCCCATATAGCCTTCCCAAAGACTTCCAGTGTCACCCAGGAAAGATTATGCCATGTTAGCACTGCTGGAGCTAAAACTCAATGAAAACTCAGAATGTAGCTCTAAAAGGATATCTGTGAAGAATATCTTTTCTCCTTCACAGACAAGAGTTGCTTTTCCTTCAGGAAATAGCACAGCTTCAGGATGGTGGACCAGTTAAAAATCATGACCTGCCGGGGCCGCAGATCTCCAGAGACTCAGGAATATGAGGACTGCAACACTGTGCCCCAGGCAAAACAGGCTGCACTTTCCCCTCTCCTCCTCCTCCTCTTCTGCGGCTCCTCACCCTCTCCCTTTCCCATCCTGTCCTTCCCTTTCTTTTTTCTTTTCTGCCCTTTCAGCATTACATGTAACAACACCACACAAGGACACTACAAAAAAAGAAAATTACAGACCATTATTCCTGATGAACATAGATGCAAAGATCCTTCAAAAAATTATTAGCAAACTGAATTCAATAATACATAGAAAGTATCATACATCATGATCAACTGGAATTTATTTGAGCTTTGCAGAAAGGCTTGACATTCACAAATCAATCAACATGGTATACCACATTAACAAAAGGAAGGATTAAAGCTGTATTAGCAGCTCAATATATGCAGAGAAAGTATTTGACAGAATTCAACATCCATTCATGATAGAAACACTAAACATAGTGGGCATTGTGGAAATTTCACTCAACAAATTAAAGGCCAGAGATGAGCCCACAGCTGACATCATTCTGGATGGTAAACTGGGAGTTTGTCCTCTAACATCAGGATCAGCACAAGTGTGCCTATTCTTATCAGTCTTTTGGGGAATCCTAGCCAGAGCAATTATCAAAAAAGGAAATAAAAGTCATCCAAAGTGGGGAGGAAAAAGTTAAACTGTCTCTATTTGTAGATGACATGCTATTATGTATAGGAAGCAAAGCTCTTAAAACTCCCTGAAAAACTGTTAGAACTATTCCAAGTACTCAGTGAAGTTGCAGGATTTATAATAAATATGCAAAATAAATTTTAAAATATACCAAAATAGACATTTCTGTGCACTAAAAACAAAGTATCAGAAAGAGAAATTAAAGATACAATTCCACTCATGGCAGCATCAAAAAGAATAAAATGGAGAGGAATAAATTTAACTAAGTTTATGAAAAACCAGTACTGAAAGTGATATGACACTAATAAAAAATAATTGAAGGATACACAAATAAATTGGAATATACTCCATGTCATGGATTATAAGAATCAATATTTTTAAGATGTCCACACTCCCCAAAGCAATATACAAATTCAGTGCATTTCCTATGAAAATTCCAGTGGTATTTTTCACAGAAATAGAAAACACCATCCAAAAATTTGTAAGGGACCACAAAAGTCTTGGAATAACCAAAGCAAGGAAGAATATAGCTGGGGGTATCACACGTCTTGGTTTCAACTTATGTTGCAAAGTTTAATTTAATATAATATAATTAATATAATATAATATGATATGACATGACATGACATGACATAACATAACATAACATAATATAATATAATATAATAAGTATAATATAATATAATATAAATATATCATGAATTTATACTATTCAACACAGTGTGGTATTGGCATAAAAAACAGACACACAGATCAATGAAACAGAATGGAGAGTTCAGAAAGAAACCCATGCATATATATGGTTAATTAATTTAATGACAAATGAGCCAAGAACATACAAAGGAGAAAGGATAGTCTATTTAATGAGTGATTAAATGAAACATCCATTAACAAAACTGAGGAAAAACTGAACATCCATTAACAAAAGAATGAACTGGACCACTACTTACAGCCTACACAGAAATTCAATCAAAGTGGATTAAAGATGTGAATGTAAGACCTGAAACCTCAGAACTCTTAGGAGAAAACATAGGCAGTAAGTTCCTTGATGATTTGATTCACAAGGATTTTTTGGTTATGACACCAAAGCTAATGAAAAAAAATAAAAACAAAAAAGTGTATCCATTTAACTAAATGGTTTCTGTGCAGCAATGGTAACCATCAACAAAGTGAAAGGGCAACCTACAGTTTGGGAGAAAATATTGGCAAATCATGTATCTGATGAGGGGTTAATATTGAAAATAAACAAAAATAAACCCCTCAGTACCAACAAAACACAACCATCCAGTAAAAAAATGGGCAGAGGATCTGTACTGACTTCAGTGTGCATATACAGTTGTATTTATATGTGTATATTTATATGTTTATATGCATAGATGCATATATACACACACATAAATATTTTTGTCTGATCACAGGGCAATGACAGAAGAAACTCCACAGTGCAATCATAGTGCACAGACCAGGTAGCTTATAAATAACAGAAATCTATTTGTCACAGCTCTGGAGACTAGAAGTCCACGAGCATGGTGCCAGCAGATTCAGGGCTCTCTTCCCAATTCAGCTTTGGTCTCGTTGTACTCATATGGTGGACTGAGATAAGAATCTCCTCGAGCTTCTGTTGTTAAAGTATTAAACCAAATCATTGACGTTCTTTTTCTCATGACCTAATTAATGATTTCCCAAAGGCCCTATTTCCCAATACCATCACCTTTAGGGGTTAGGATTTCAATACATAAATTTTGGGTGGACACACATATTCAGACCATAGAATAAAAAAGAAAGAATGGATGTACATTTAACTTATCCCTCCTTTCCCCTAATAAATAAATAATATGGTAGCAGGAACTCCATCCCAAGGTCTCTCTCTGAATCCCTTGATAGACATTAAGGTAACCTGATGTTTCAAGTAGAACTTCTGGGCCACCAGAGTCCAACTGTTCATTCCACAGCCCTCAGAGATCCATAAGAGACTAACCTGAATCTATGCTCGTACTCTGTGTCAGGCTGGCTGCCAGTCACAACAGGACTCTCTCAACATTGCATTGATTGGGCACATGTGCCTTCAAATGGAATTGAAAGGTGTTCATAAAATTGAAAGTCCCTGCTGCTGACCCACAAAGTGCTGACTTGGCTTTAACTTAGGGGAACATCCAGGGAGAGTGCATGGGACTCTTAGGGCTCCCCTAGAGCTGCACTGCACACTGCAGGGTTTCACAGAGTCAGCTGAAGCATCAGAAATATTTCTAAAGATTCAGACCCTTTTTACTTCTCCTATAAACTCTTCC
The DNA here is from genome assembly GCF_040802235.1 of Manis javanica. Taxonomy (NCBI): domain Eukaryota; kingdom Metazoa; phylum Chordata; class Mammalia; order Pholidota; family Manidae; genus Manis; species Manis javanica. The sequence goes on from NC_133168.1 coordinate 36,942,098, forward strand.
AATTTACTACTATGACCTGTTGGAAGCTAAAAATGACTTTTGAAGATCAGGATACTTTCTTATTAATTAATGTTTGTTTTATCTTATATTCAAGCATTATTTAAAATATGTATGATCTTCCAAATGATGATTGTTTTCTATCATTTAGATACAATATTTTTGATAAGCTAAGAGTCAAAAACCCATGACATTGGAAATGGGCATAGTGGGGTGAACTATTGCATGGACTGAATGGATGAGGATGGGAAGGGGCAGAAATAACGTGTCCTCAGAAAACAGTTCAAGATATAAAGCTGGGTTATCTGAGAGGAAATACACAGTATAGAAAGTGATATAAAAATCAGACATTTGTCGTATTGGGTCATCAGCAGGAAAAAGGTAGGATGAAGGAACCAGGGCCTGAGGTTCAACCATAGCAGTGAGGTGGGAGAACAGCCCCTAAGATCTTCCTATGCAAATCACTACTTAGGATTTTGCTTTAAGCCACTCTATGACTCAGAGACAAGTTTAAAATATTGGGATATATTCAATACAATTATTATTAGTATAAGTTAAATGTCCTTCTTCTCATGTCATTAAATACAGTTTCAAGCATCTGACCCAACTCCTTGCCTGAGGGTAAATATTCCTGCCTCCTTTCCCAGCCGCTTCACCACTAAGTTTTTGATATATTGTCTTCAATTGAATTGCTTCACCATTTTGTCCCTGTCACTTGCCAAAATCCACAATAACTTCAACTACATTGTAAAAACCTTATTTCATGAGATATTAAATTCTCTTAGACTTATAATACCCAATAGGTTTAGAATATATGATCATACATAATACTACTGGAAAAACTAAGTTCCCATATTACAGAAAAGTTATTTGTTTACTAGGTTAGCTGTTAGGGTAGAGAACTTACCGGATTTGGGATATGTGATTATGAAGACATCATCATCTCTGATTTCAAAATCATCTAAATTTTCTACAAAGTTCACATCAATTAGTTCAGATTTAAAATTATATCCTTTAAACTTGAACAAGGTTGTTTCTGCTTCTTCCATAATTCAGGTGCCTGCCAAAGACAGATAAAATTCTTTGCAAGAAATTTAGTAGAATGTTTTTCTCCCTTTGCATTTTTTGCTTTATGTTTGTATACTGAGAAAAGAAATTGATTTCTTGTTTTCTCCACAGACTCTGATAAGTTGCTAGCTCTGGAATCTACTATCCCAGTTTCTGAATGTGTGGCTTTGCCTCAATGCCCACGAGCCTGCTGTTCGTAGGCTGGGTCTTGATTTTACATGTGTGTACTCCATTCATGTAGCTACAATGGAAACAGTTAAAAGTAATAATTGTGATAATTTCAAAAGTGATGCTTAAGTGAGAATTCTGATGTAACTTAAACAGTAAAAATGAATACAAAAATATTATGTAAGCCAGATGCAGACGCACTTGTCCATTCCTCTAGCCTAACAGTCTGTGAGCTGGGCCTTTTTACTCCTGTAAAGGAACTACAATGCTTTAGGGTCGAACAGGATTTCAGAACAATTTCAACATAAATTTTCTGGGTAAGGTTTACCTATTTATGATATTTCTGATATCTTTAATTTTAATTTAATTTTATTTCTTAATTTTTAACTTATTTAGGGAAATTCTGAAAGTACAACTATGAAGTAACAGACATGAATATACAAAAGGAAGCCTGAGAAATTACAAGTGAGCTATTGTATTGTCCATAATGACAATTTCAATTACAACACAGAAAAAGTGTGAAGGAAAACATTCAAATAATGGGTCATATGTAGAATGTGCATCAAGCCTTGTCATCCTTTATGTGTATATTTGCTTTTCATTATATTCTGTTACTAGCTTTCTAGTAAAATCTCTTATGTATTAAGAACTCTGTGGTTAGTTGATTTTGAGTCTCATCAAGAGGAGTGTCAAGTTCTTTTTTTAAATTTCTTTTTCCCAAATAGGTAATCCCAGAAATAGCTGATGAAGAAGAGCACCAGAATTACACAATTTGAAAACAATTCAAGGTAGCCTGGGCCAAGGGCCATTATAAGAAAAAGGAAAATAAAAAATCTGTAAAATATTTTAACAGTCACACTGTAATTGCAAAACCTACTTTTGATAGCCTCTCTTCAAAAATGAGATATATGAAATGTATACATTGGTTGGAACAATAACAGCCAGGAATTCTGGAATTCCTGGTTGTAATTCATAGCCAGGACTAGAGTAGGGGACCATGAAAGGGAAGGTGGAGTAACAGAGAGAAGGTTTATTCTGTCAGTACGTTTATTTAAAGAGTCTTTTCTGGGCTCTCCTCCAGGGTTCAAGAGGAATAACCTGACTGAGACAATGAGGCCCTGATTTGGGCTCGAATACGGATTCTATTATAAGGAAGCAGTACTTCCTGAGGAGCAGCTGATTCCATGTCTTGTGATGAAAAAAGAAAGATGAGCCTGCAACATCTTCTCTTATTCTTTTAGAGCTATTGGGGAGAGTGCTAAAGGGTCAAAGGACTGCTAGTCACGCAGGGGTGACATTTGAAGAATCAGTGGGCATACAATAATTGCAATAAATTAGAACAATGAAATGTCATATGAAGTAGCATGAATTCATGATGATGCTTTTAAGAGGAATGCGCACAAACTTGATGTGATGTGAAACAAATTTTTAAACTTCCTAACAGAAATTATGTGACTTCCAATATAAATCTGATTTTTAAAAATGTAAATCAATTACCATTTTTAATAATGGTAAGTAGGACATGGTTAGAATGCATTTTAAAATAAATATGCATAGTTTATTAGTTTAAATGAAGGAATAATGAGAACTACAAATAAGAATATGTATGGTCAGGGGATTAAAGATGGCAGCATGAGAAGTGAGATAGAAACCTCCTCCCAATACCACATATAATATGAACATGTAGCAAATACAACTAATCCTGAAAGAGCAGCAGGAAAGAAGACTATGACAGACTGCCTACATCTGGGAAAAGATAAAATCTCACAGAAAAGTGTAAAGTAGCAAAGCTGAAATCCAGAGGGACCCAAGCCCTTCCCTGACCACAGCTCACAGGTGGGAGGAAGAGAGATGGAGCAGGGAGGGGGTGGAGGCCTACGACTGCTGAACAACCAGCCCTGGAGATCTGCTCTTGGAGCACAAGCCTACATTGCATGGTGCTCTGGAGATTAGTGGAGTTGTAAAGCTAAGACAGGTGGAATATTGAGAGACTGAGATTCCAGTTACTTGTGGAGAACAGGTACCAACAACTGGCTGCTTTGGGACAAAAGAAAGGCAGGTACTCTGAGAGACTTCCTAACAGTGAGAGGGCTGCTGAAAGGGCAAGAACTTCACAGAGTTTGCTACTCAGGAGAAAGAACAGGTGGACAAAATTGTCCCAGTGTACTCAGCGCACAGATTGGGAACATTCCGGAGCTTCAGGCACTCCATTCCATTAGCTAGCAACAGAACTCTGAAGCCACGCACCATGATACACAGTGTGCTGCTCCTTTCTTCCTGCAAGCACTGGCTTGCAAATATGCTGCCCCCACCATTGCACCAGCCCAGCCAGAGGGCAGCCCCACCTATGGCAGCTACAAGGGCATAGCATAGAGGCTCCTCCCTGTGCATTTGGGCCACTGGCCTTGGCAGTGGAGGCAGGCAATGCACCCAGTAAGCAGGAAAGAGCACTTTTCTCCAGGCAGGCACCAGCACTGCTCACCTGTGACCCCACCATTGCTCCAGGGACTGAGCAGCTGCATAGTGTAAAGCATCTGGACACTAGAGGATGCCTCCCACAAATACAGAATGTCAAAGGAAACTGTTTCAAACCAAAATCTCAAAAACACCAGACAAAGAGCCAAGTGAAACTGAACTCAGCTAACTTCCTGAGAGAGATTTCAAACTAAAAATTATAAACATGCTCACAGAGCTACAGAAAAATATTCAAGACCTCAAGAAGGAATTCAAGAAAGAGATAGAAACTTTGAAAAATACAGTATCTGAATGAAAAATACAATGGAGGGATTTAAAAGAAGATTAGATGAGGTAGAGGAGATGGTAAATGAAATAGAAATTAGAGAACAGGAATACAAAGAAGCTGAGATACAGAAAAAAATCTCTAGAAATGAAAGAATATTAAAGTACTGCATGAATAATACCAATGGCACAATATTCACATTAAAGGAGTATTAGAAGAAGAGAGATAAAAAAGGGACAGAAAGGGTCTTTGAGGAGGTAATTGTTCTCCAGTCTGGGGAAGGAGATCATCTCTCAGGCCATGGTGGTGCACAGATCTCACAACACAAGGGACCCAAGGAAGACAACACCAAGACATATAATAATTAAAATGGCAAACATCAAGGATAAGGAGAGAGTATTAAAAGCAGCCAGAGAGAGAAAAAAGATCATGTAAAAGATAAATCCATCAGGATATCATCAGCAGAAACCTTTGAGGCCATAAGGGTGTGGCATGATATATTTAATGCAATGAAGCAGAAGGGCCTTTAACCAAGAATACTCTACCTGGCATGATTATCATTTAAATTTGAAGGAGGGATTAAGCAATTCCCAGATAAGCAAAAGTTGAGGGAATTTACCTCCCACAAACCATCTCTGCAGTGTATTTTGTATTGACTGATCTGGATAGAGGTGCTCCTAAGGCTGAATAACTGTCACCAGAGAAAATAAAACCACAGTAAAGGAAGTAGACCAACTAATTACTAAGCAAATGAAAATTATATCAACTACCCCAAAAGTCAGTCAAGGGATCCTCAAAGAGTACACAATATAGCACCTAATGTATAAAGATTGGAGGAGGAAGAAAAACAAGGGAGGGGAAAAACTTTTAGACCATATTTGAAATCTTTGGTAACAATGAATCTAAAGCCTGCAATGGGAAAAAGCACATATCTATCAATAATCACCCTAAATGTAAATGGACTGAATGAGCCTATCAAAAAACATAGAGTTGGTGAATGGATAAAAAAACAAGACCCATATCAAATTTACCAAGTATCATAATTCCTCCAAGTGGTAAAGATACCTCAAGACAAATGCTGGGCATAGCAGCCACAGGGCATAAATCTGCAAAGAAGTAAAAAGCTAAGCTTTTCAAACAATATGGCTTCTCTCTCACTTACCAACTTTACATCTCCCTGTATGGCCCCAGAAGATGACTGGTTAGCCAGAGACGGGTAAGATTCCTCAAGGGAGGAACAACCTAAGACAGGCACAGTCGCAGGGGGGCCATCAGGTGAGAAATTGGGGATCAACAGTGGTGAGGCTTAGAACCTCACCCCTCCCCTGTTTTGAGAGAAATCTGCATCCGTGGATGTTTTAATGCCCTTGTCTAGCTTGGATTAACACATAGTCTACAGGCACACACCTGATCATCTACATTTGCCCTCTTACAGCACTAAATTATGTTTTCTACCTTTATCTTGCATCTACCTACCACTTCAGCATTTTATTAAAAAATAATAATAACAATAATAATAAGGGAGAAATGTGGGATCCACATATAAATCAAGTATAAAAATCAAATGAATATTCATATTTGACCTGATTGTTTATAGTTCATAATCTGTGATGAAAACCGAAAGTTTCTGTGATGACTGCCCTTGTACTGTTCACCATGTAAGAACTTATTCACTATGTAAGAATTTGTTCACCATGTAAGAACTTGTTCGTTATGCTTCAGAAGATTGGAGACTGAAGAGAATTAGGCTTGAGATGGATTAATGATTGTGCATTGAGCATTGACTTCCCTATACAGAATTTTATTGTTGTTAACAACCATTTGATCAATAAATATGAGAGATGCCCTCTCAAAAAAAAAAAAAAAAAGACCCATCTGTATGCTGCCTACAAAAGACTCACTTCAAACCCAAAGATATACACAGACTAAAACTGAAGGGATGGAAAAACATATTTTGTGCAACTAATAGGGAGAAAAAAGCAGGAGTTGCAGTACTTGTATCAGACAAAATAGACTTCAAACAAAAAAAGTCACAAGAGACAAAAAAGAACATTGCATAATGATAAGGGGGTCAGTCCAAGAAGAGGATATAACCATTATAAATATCTATGCACCCAACACAGGAGCACCTACATATGTGAAACAAGTAGTAACAGAATGAAAGGGGGAAACAGAATGCAATGTATTCATTTTAGGAGACTTTAACACACCACTCCTTCCAAAGGACAGATCAACCAGACAGAAAATAAGTAAGGAGACAGAGGTACTTAACAACACATTAGAACAGATACACCTAACAGACATGTACAGAACACTCCACCTAAAAGCAGTAGGATACACATTCTTAAGTGCACACGGAACATTTTCAAGAACAGATCATATGCTGGACCACAAAAAAAGGCCTCAGTAAATTCAGAAGGATTGAAATTGTACCAACCATCTTCTCAGACCACAAAGTTATGAAAACTATAAATAAGTTATACAAAGAAAACAAAAAAGCCCACAAACACATGGAGGCTTAACAACATGCTCCTAAATAATCAATGGATCAATGACCAAATTAGAATGGATATCAAGCAATATCTGGAGACAAATGAAAACAATAACTCAACACCATAAAATCTGTGGGACACAGAAAAGGCCCTGCTAAGAGGGAAGTATATTATAATACAGGCTTACCTCAGGAATGAAGAACAATACCATAAGAGCAGCCTAAACTCACAATTATTGAATTAGAAAAGGAAGAACAAGTGAAGTCCAAAGTCAGTAGAAGAAGGGACATAATAAAAATCAGAGCATAAATAAGTAAAATTGAGAAGAATAAAACAATAGAAAGAATCAATGAAACCAGAAGCTGGTTCTTTGAGACAATAAGCAAAATAGATGAACCCCTAGCCAGACTTACCAAGAAAAAAAGAGTACACACATAAAGAGAATCAGGAATGAAAAAGAAAAATCACTATGGTCACCACAGAAATACAAAGTATTAGAGAAGTCTATGAAAAATCATATGTTAACAAACTGGATAACCTAGAAACAATGGAGAACTTTTGAGAAAAATACAACCTTCCAAGACTGATCCAGGAAGAAACAGAAAATCTGAATAAACCAATTACCAGCAATGAAATTGAATTGATAATCAAAAAATTACCTAAGAACAAAATTTCTGGACCAGGTGTCTTCGCTTTTGAATTTTATCAATCATTTAATGAAGACCTAGTACCCATCTTCCTTAAAATTTTTGAAAAAGTAGAAGAGGAGGGAATGCTTTCAAACTCACTCTATATGACCAGCATGAATCTAATACCAAAATCAGGCAAAGACACTTCAAAAAAAGAAAATTACAGGCCAATATCCATGATGAACATAGAAGCAAAAATACTCAACAAAATATTAGCAAACTAAATTAAAAAATACATCAAAAAGATCATCCAAGCCTACTCCTCTCTCTGAGGCTGCCTGTATTTTCTAAGTATGTAACTAACTTTTCCCAACATTTCAGGGTTCTCCTCTCTCTCTGAGGTTGCCTGCACTTTCTCTCTAAGTAACTTTAAATAAAACTTTTACTCTGCTTCACTACTGTGTCTCTCTGCCCTCCAATTCTTTGTTGTGGCTGGGACAAGAATCAAGGAAAATTCACAATGCCCTACCCCCGACATATTTGGCTCCACGACTCAGATGGATTTCCATCCCTGGTAAGCCAAACTGACCTCTCCCACCTATACATTGTGCTGTGTGTCTTGGATGGATTACCACCCCCGGTAAGCCACATGTGCCTTGCTCCCTGCCTTGAGGCACTCACTCACTACCTCTTCTCTGAGATTTCTTCCCTTCATTCTCTGTCTCTTGTGGATCAAAAGCAGTCACACTCTGGGCACTGGTCGAGCAGTAAAGGCCCCAGAGCATTTGCCAGAAGACTCTCATGACAGGAAAAGTTGGTCATGGACCAGGAAAGATTGCATTAGGCCTCCTGCTGACTACAAGACAATGTCCATGCAATGGAGGCATACTGTAAAAGCACCCACTTCCAATCCCATGGCAAATCCCACACAGGGTTTAATATGTCCACCCAGAGGCTTCCTTTTCTGTGTTCTTGGATTTTTCCTACTTACTACATTTCTTCTCTCCACTCCTCCAAGCTTTTTGTGTTATCTGCTGTTAAGCTAATTGGGGAAAACCCCAGGGACCCCCATCTCCTGATCTCCTTGGCCGTGAGATGTACACCAGACTTAGCTGGAGGCAATATCCACTTGTACTCACCTTGTGGGGAACCCCTCCCTAGGAGGCAGGTCACATTGGGATCCTAGGGAATGTCACCCAGAGAAACCAGGAGATTTCTCCCTTTACTTTTCTTTTCGCCAACAGCTCCCTGCAGAAGCTAAGAGCCTTTTCACTCACCTTGATTCTATGGCCCTTTGTCTCTTCTGCACTAGGTTCTTTCTATCATCATTTTTGCTCTATTTGCCCTATTTTCCATTTAGAGGGAAACAGAGATTTTTACTCTGATGGGATCTGCAGGTCTGAATGAACTCTGACCTCCCATTTAGGACTCACTTCTCTGGCCTAGCCTGCCACCTGCAGGAGCACATAACCTAGGGCCAAAACCTCTTTCTCAGTACAGCACTTTTGTTTTCCTCACAGCTACCTCCTTCAGCCCAGGCAACTGGGAGATGATCTTTCCTAACTAGTTTAGTAGCTTCCCCAGGGACCTTGACCTCCTATTGTCCCCTGAGGAAGCTCTCAGATCTCCGGGAGTCTTGCCTGGCCAGAAAACTTCTTTATGCCTTTTGCTGACTCTAAAAGCTCAGTTAAGAGCTACCACTCTGCTTCTTCCACCCTTATCCGGGCACCTGTAATTACTACTAAAACCTTAACCAGTTAAGACTCGGCAAGTATAAAGACCAAAGTTTCCTTAGAATCCTAGAATCCTATTCTCCCATTTTCTCTGCACTTGCACCTCCTTCACTGTTCTCCTCTCATAAGCCTTTCTCCTCACCTGCTTATTACAAGTCAGCTTTCTAGCTATTTGCCTAGCTTGGTTGAGTCTCCTTCAGGGTCCCATAAGACCTCACTGTCAGCCTTTGTCAACACCTGCTATGTCTCATAGGACCACTTGTGGTAAGCCCCCTTTAACCCTTCGCTAGTAAGCCATGAGACTCTAGTAATCCATATCCCACTCGGAAACATCTAAGGTGGGACGCATTAGGTCTTGGGAAGCCAGCTGTGCCAGGACCCCTGGGATAGACCCTGGGATTCTGGGCTCTCTAACCCATTCTTCAGGACTACAGTCTTCTGTCCTCCTCTCCGAGATGTCCAGGACAGGAAGAATTAAATTTCCTTTCTTCCTAGATGAGCCACACTGTTGGGCTGCATTCTCTCCCACTGATCCCAATTCCACCCTAAGACTCTCAAACTCTAAGTGGGTGGAAAATTGAGCAGAGGTCCCTTATATTCAGGCTTGCTTCCATCTCAGAAGCCAGAAAGAACTCTGCCAAGCTAGCAAACGATACAGTCCTCTCCTTGCTCCTCTCCCTACTTTACTTCTGCCCCAATGTCAGCTTAAAACTGACCTTAGCTGAGCAAAAGGGTTATTAAAAAGGCTTGTAAGTCTGCTAGCAGCCGTCACTTGTCTGATACTAAGTTTCCCATTAGAAAGACTGCTGTTCCCTCAGTAGATCCTAACTGAAGTTTTAATGACAAAGATGCTCTGTGGAAAAAAATTGTTCTGTGCATAGAGACAGGCCTAAAGAATGCTAGTGTAACAGTTTACAACAGCTTACTCTTGGGCTTAATGTCTCAGTAATATGTTTGCTTACTCAAAAAGACAAAAGTCTTAATATTAAAAGAGCTAAGTTTTGCCAACTATGTAATTTTCTGTATCTTCCTTTAAATTTTTTTATTGTTGTAAAGGAGGGCAGAGGGCATCAAGAGTCAGGAAAAAGGACTAATAACATTTAACCTAACTGCCTAAAGCATGGGCCACCCAGTTTTGAATAAACAACCCGAGGCTAAACTTAGAAATGCACCTGCTTTAAGTTAGATTACTAGAAGTGGGCAACAGCCTGGGGACGTGATCCGTGATAAGTCACGTAGACATGCTTGGGTAAGCAAGAGATAACAATTGAAGCGGTCAGGCAACTGGAGTGTTCCTATATAAGCAATACCTAAAGTTGCCTGGGGGTCGGCAGCTCCGACTCGGCCTGCATGTCAGGGGAGGTGCTGTGGACCCCAGCTTGCTGGCTGAATAAAGACTTTGCCTGTATTTACATCTCCATGCCTGTGTGCTTTGTTCTCTCGGGAAAACCCTGAGTTCCTGGACCCTAACATTGTCACTTTGGTTAAATAAATAAATGTTGTTTCTTAATGACTTACAATATTATTTTAAGCAAGTGGCTTAAAAACTTTCTTCCCAAAATCAAATTCAAAAGGTACTTACACCTCTAGTTAACTCCAAGATTTTCCAGAGGTCAGAAAATTTCTTCCTCATACAGGAAAATGTTTTAGCTAATTCACTTTATACATTTAATATGTAATTACTTGGGAACCACTGTGAAATGAATGATGCTAAACTTTATATTACTAAACTACAGAAATAACCAAATTTCCTTGTCAACTGTAACCTTAGCCATTTCTAAGTCTTTTATCATTTATAATTGCTGCTGTTTTATTCCAAAACTAGTAAAAAACCTAGATTCAAGCAAAGCAAGAATTACCTAAGACTTAGTAAACTAAAGATGATAATTTTAATTTTCATGACATTTTGTTTCAAATGTTGATAACCTCTTAAACAGAAAAAGTGTTATTGTAAACTTTTAATCTGTCTTACAAAAGTTTAGTAAATTATACCTTTAAAGCAGAATTGAAACATGTATCTTTCTTTCTCTATCTTACCTGATCCCTACAGAATTTAATATGAATATTTTCATGTTATGGACATATTTTTATTTGCATAAATTCAATAAGAATATGCTCTCCTTGAAACATGACACAATGGAAAACACTGGTTATTACCAAGGCTTTGACTGGAAGGTCATATTTGAGACACATGCATAGACTCAGATATGACCAGACAGCTTTAAGGAACTAAGGTTGACTTTATGGAGCCAACAAAGTCCCTTGGAAGGACTGGCCTAATACCTTGCTTACAGGGTTCCCAGCAGCCTTACCAGGTCAGTAAGGAGGGTCACTTCCTGGCAGGTGCAGGAACCTCAGAATATCTTGGGACCTCAGGAAGAGAAGAATTCACCCAAATCTACAGGTATTGCAGGCAAAACCTGATGGCAGGTCTGGCTCAGCCTTCCTGTCCTTGAGAGGCCTTTAAAAGCTCAATCTGAAATTCCTTATAAAAAAGTTCCAGCAGAACACATTTAAAAGATCCTATACGATCAATCGCTTTTCTTGCTGCACTTATGTAAATAATCAAGCCAAGTGTTCTAAAGCTAAATTTATTTTCTTAATATGGTTACCTGTAATAAAAATGAGGATGACTTTAGAGAGAAAAGTATTGTTTCAATAATGCAGCTTTATCTATATTAGATTCTAATGATGCCACGGTTCTTGTGTGCGGAGTCAAAGAATGAGCTTAGCAAACGCACAAGGTAGGAGAGCCAGGGAGAGGCTTTTATTTAGAGATAAAGTGAGAGGACAGAAATCCTGGCTCATACCAGTAGGAGACAAGAGAGCCAGGGGTTATGCATTGTCTAGGGGATTTATAGGCAGTTGAGGATTTTTGGTAATTGATAAAGGGTTTAGGGGGTAGACTTGTTAAAAGTGGTCTTAGAATGTTTGTCCTTGATGAGACATTAAGTCCCTTTTATCATGCTAAAGTGAATCTTACACATGATTACAAATGATTAGCATAATAAAAACATGGGCTATTTCCCTTTTTCTGGGGATTATTAACTGATCTCACTGAAGAATGACTCTAGAGCTTAATGTTTAACACAGAGTTTTGGTAGGGGGTTTCCTTGCATGTAGTTACATTGCTCTGACTGTAAATATCCTGCTTTGCTTTTTCTGGAGGCCCTCACCCTACTCTGACTACACCACGGTCCCTGTCTCACTAATACCAGTCATTGTGAAATAAACTAAATCCTAAATTCTAGTTTCCTCTAATAGCTACCTATGACTCTCAAAATATTCCCAGCTTTTTCCCATCTCAATTAGAAATCTTACTATTCCTAATCCTCATATTTGGCCATGCATTCTCAATCTCACTGTCAAGTTTGTTCTTCCAGAATGGAAAGTCCAACTTGAGATGTTGCTCAGACAAGGATTTCAACCTCTGTCTCTGACAAGCAGTGAAGAATCTACTAGCTGATCAAGTTTCTCAGACTCATCAGAGGCTCTCAGAATCATGAGTTCAGTTCCACTTTTAGAACTGGGCATCCTGGCTACTACCCTTTGCTAAACTCCTAATGCTTCTACTAGCCCCACTGTGTGATCCATGCTTACTAAACCTCTTAACTAAATTTATTTCTTCCAGATTATAGTCCCTTGAAATTAAAGTCCTGTTGTCCTGAAAGTTCAAGCCCTTACCAACTGATAAATCAGTCAACTTCCTGAAGCCAGTGCCTTATCAGAATATGCAACATATATACATCAGTCCCAATAGGCTTTAAGAGAATTTGGACTCGCTCAGGTCATAGCCTGACCCATCAGAGGACAAGCCTCTCTACAGCCCTGGGACCCAAGTTCTCATCAAAGTATGGAAAGATAGGTCACCCCAATTTCAATTGCAACCTATTTGGAAAGGACCCTACCCTGTCCTTATGTCTACCCCCTCAGCTGTCACGGTCCCTGGAGTTTACAGCTGGATTCATCATTCTTGCGTAAAGAGGTGGAAAGATCCAGCAGTGCAGAATCATGAGACCCAAGAATCCAGCTACACCTGTGAGCCCGTAAAAGATCTAAAATATTTCTTCAAGTGACAGCCACCTAAGATAAGTGCTCCATAACTTCAGTTCCCTAACTCTTTTTAGGCATCCTTGTGAGAGTGGAACTTATTATACATTTCCTATGCTATTGTGAAACTCCTTTGCTTTAGTCAGCAAAATTTCTGCCCTTATTATGTTTAGACCTTAAAAAGAAAAAGGCCTTAAACATCCCATCAGTACTATTATTATCCCTCACCTATTAGTTCCTCTCCTGGCTAAACCAAATAGTCAAATCCTTCACAGGGTGGGTGTGACTCTGGCTAGCACATTTCATCCCCCTCCTTGTAGTAATAGTATGAGCTCTCAAATTCAGACACTGCTAACTTAACCTTCTAATACAATTTGTGTCTTCTTGCCTAGAAGCAATCAAACTGCAGATGGTCATAAGACAAGGATTCCAACCTGTACCCTCCAATGACAATAACACCTCCATCTTCGTGGGACCACTTGACAGACACTCCTACAGCCAGACTGAGTCCTCCTTGCCTCAACAAATAACAAGCAGCTAAAACCCCTACCTGGGTTCTCTTCCTGTCCTAATCTCCACCATCCCAATAGTCAGCAAGCAGAGGGATCCAAGTAACTACACCATCCATCACAAGCAGCCAGAGTGGTCATTGCCCCTCACTCCAATGATTTGTTAGTCCCAACTACTTGAGGGGGGAATGTTAGGTAGGAAAATAGATATGAGCAGAGTGGAAAGAACAAGGTCAGTAAAGCCCCCTAGAAAGGATTTGTGAGGGCTAAAAATTAACTTGCATTTCTGCTTCTGTATTAGTGCTTGTCTCAGTAGAAGTGGCAGACAGCAATATCTTGTTATTGCAAAACTGTTTTATTGAAAGAACTGTTATTTCAAACTGGTGTGTATTAGTCAACCTAGGAAGAGGCAATTGACCTAGAAACTAGTCTCAGGCAACTAAGCAAAACTAGGACAGTTAGTCAAAAGGAAGTTCAGAGAGTATAAAAACGTTGACCAAACTCTTGAGGTTTGCTGTTAGCTAATCTAAGGCTGGCAGCCCCTGTGCAGGTGGTCTTACTGCTAATAAATAACTTCTTTTTCTCCCGTAATCTGGTTGTGGTCTGGTGTGTCTGTGCTCTCCCAGTACAAGCAGTTGGTTCTGGAAATTCAGGACTAGCAGGATTCAGTTAATCAGTTAAAACTAGACAGCCAGAAATACTCAGAATTAAAGTTAATCAGTTAAAGCTCAAAAGGTCAAGAGCAACTTGGCCTTGAATGTTTGAATATTCCCCAGATAAAGAGAAGTATCTGAGCACAGCCCATGTCTTCATTGTGTCAACTAGATCATTGTAAGATTTACTTTAGCCTGCTAAAAGGCCCACCTATAAACAGCATAATAAAGACAGGGAGATCGCAACTTAAAGCCAAAATTGTATGCAGGAAGTTAAGAAAGATTGTTAACATACTATTTAGTAAAAAACAAATAACTCTGGCTCAGAACCTCACCCCCCCTGCTTTGAGAGAAATCTTCTGCATCCGTGGATGTCTTGCTGCCCTTGTCTAGCCTGGATTAATTCTTAGTCCATAGGCACACACCTGATCATCTGATCATCTATATTTGCCTTCTTACAGCACTAAACTATGTTTTCTACCTTTATCTTGCATCTACCTACCACTTCAGCATTTTATTAAAAATAAAAATAATAATAATAATAGGAGAAATGTGGGATCAACATATAAATCAAGTACAAAAATCAAATGAATATTCATATTTGACCTGATGGTTTATAGGTCATATTGCATGATCAAAACCGAAAGTTTCTGTGATGACTGCCCTTGTACTGTTCACCATGTAAGAATTTATTCACTCTGTAAGAATTCGTTCACCATGTAAGAACTTGTTCGTTATGCTTCAGAAGATTGGAGACTGACGAGAATTAGGCTTGAGATGGATTAATGATTGTACATTGAGCATTGACCCCCCTATACTGAATTTTATTGTTGTCAACAACCATTTGATCAATAAATATGAGAGATGCCCTCTCAAAAAAAAACAAAAAAAAACAAAAAAAAACAAATAACTCTGCCCATCCTGGAGGAAGGACAGACAGTCTTGACTGATATGTTACCAAACCAGGAAGCTGCTATCCTGGGAAGGGACCAGAGCAGTAAATTTCTTGTGTTAAGTTAATTTTGCAGAATTACCTAGAGGACTGATAAGAAACTTAGTGTCTCATCAAAGATACTTGAGACCACATAACAAGTACACACCCGTAGCCCTTTGTCACATTCCTGAAAATCCTTAAAAGGAAGAACCTGAACCTTTCAGGTGCTCCTCTCTCTGAGGTCACCTGTACTTTTTAAGTGCATAACTAATTTTTTCCAGCCTTTCAGGGCACTCCTCTCTCTCTCAGGTTGCCTGCACTTTCTCTCTAAGAAACTTTAAATAAAAATTTTACTCTGCTTCCAAAGAAAAAAAAAAAGATCATCTATCATGATCAAGTAGGATTTATTCCAAGGATGCAAGGATGGTACAGTATTCAAAAATCCATCAACATCATCCACCACATCAACAAAATAAAGGACAAAAATCACACAATCATATCCATAAATGCTGAAAAAGCATTTGACAAAATTCAACATCCATTTGTGATAAAAACTCTCAACAAAATGCATATAGAGGGCAAGTACCTCAACATAATAAAGGCCACATACAACAAACATACAGCCAACATCACTTAACAGTGAAAAGCTGAAAGGTTTTCCTCTATGATCAGGAACAAGACAAGTATGCCTACTTTCCCCACTTTTAGTCAACATAGTACTGCATGTCCTAGCCACAGCAATCAGACAACACAAAGAAATAAAAGGCATCCAGATTAGAAAAGAAGAAGATAAACTGTCACTGTTTGCAGGTGACATGATATTGTACATTTTAAAAACCCTAAAGAATCCACTCCAAAACTACTAGATCTAATATCTGAGTTCAGCAAAGTTGTAGAATACAAAATTAATACACAGAAACCTGTTGCCTTCCTATACACTAATGTGTACCAGAAAGAGAAATCAGGAAAACAATTCCATTCACAATTGCATCTAATAGAATAAAATACCTAGGAATAAACCTAACAAAGGAGGAGAAAGTCCTATACTCAAAAAACTATAAGACATTCATGATAGAAATTAAAAAAGACAGCAATAAATGAAAATATATCCCATACTCATTGGTAGGAAGAATTATTATTGTCAAAATGGCCATCCTGCCTAAAGCAATCTACAGATTCAGTTCAATCCTTATCAAAATACCAATAGCATTATTCAATGAACTAAAACAAATAGTTCTAAAATTCATATGGAACCACAAAAGATGCCAAATAGCCAAAGCAATCCTGAGAAGGAAGAATAAAGCTAGGGGAATTATGTTCCCTTACTTCAAGCTCTACTACAAAGCCACAGTAATCAAGACAATTTGGTTTTGGCACAAGGACAGATCCATAGATCAATGGAACAGAATAGAGAGCCCTGATATAAACCTAAGCATATATGGTCAATTAATATATGATAAAGGAGCCATGTATATACAATGGGGAAATGAGAGCCTCTTCAACAACTGGTGTTGGCAGAACTGGACAGTTACATGCAAGTGAATGAAACTAGATTACTATCTGAACTCCATACACAAAAGTAAACTTGAAATGAAGACCTGAATGTAACTCATGAAACCATAACACTATTAGAAGAAAACAGGCATAACATAAACATGGGCAACTTTTTCCTGAACCATCTCCCTGAGCAAGGGAAACAAAACAATAAATGCACAAATTGGAATACATTAAACTAAAAACTTCTGTACATCTATAGACTCCATCAGTAGAACAAAAGGCTTCCTACATTATGGGACAATATATTCACAAATGATATACCCGACAAGCAGCTAACATCCAAAATATATGAAGAATTCACATACTTTAACACCTAAAAAGCAAATAACCTGATTAAGGAATGGGCAGAGGATCTGAACAGATGCTTCTCCAAAATAGAAATTCAGAGGGTATTATGCTCAGTGAAATAAGTCAGGCAGAGAAAGAGAACTACCAAATGATTTCACTCATTTGTGGACTATAACAACAAAGCAAAACTGAAGGAACAAAACAGCAGCAGACTCACAGAATCCAAGAAGGGACTAATGGTTACCAAAGGAGAAGGGTGAGGAAGGGTGGGTGGGGAGGGAGGGAGAAGGAGATAAAATGGCATTATGATTGGTACACATGGTGTGGGGGGGTCACAGGGAAGATAGTATAGCACTGAGAAGACAAGTAGTGCGTCTGTGGCATCTCACTATGCTGATGGACAGTGACTGCAATGGGGTGTGAGGGGTACTTGAAAATATGGGTGAATATCATAACCACAGTGTTGATATTGTGAAACATTCATAACAGTGTATATAGATGATACCCCAATAAAAAAAAAAGAATATGTATCATCAAGGTGGCTAAAATAGAACTTTCATTATAAGGCTTTTAAAGATAAGCTTTAAATAGAACTAAAAAAGAAGTGTTACTATTAAGGGTTTTAAAGGTAAGTTTTAATATGCTGTGCCCATGTTAAACTGAAAGTTAATTTTCTTTCATTACCTACGTGGACAAAGTTTCCCTAGTCTATAAGACTATGAAACATTTTTCTTTACCTTTTACCAATCTACCTATAAAGGAAAGATTTTATGTCTTATCTAAGTAATTTCCCATGCTTCATGTTGTTTTTACCACGTCTTTGATTACCTTAGAAAACTGAGGCTCAAAATTAAAAGAGCAAATTTTGCTCACAACTTTGGAGCCTATTTATTGGCTTTTAAAATATGTTGTCACTTTTATTAAGTGGGTAACTAAGTATTATATATAAGTGGCCTATGATCCTAATTAATCATGTGTTTTAAAACTTTTTGATATTTTTGACAAAATCATGTGTTTTAAAACTTTTTGATATTTTTCACAAAAACTAAATTCTAAATGAAGTCTTGTTGACCTCCTAATAATTTCAGGACTTTGCAGAGAATCCCTGAAACATCTCAAAAGATTTGTTCTCTCTCCTTATAATAAGAGAGAATAGAAACTAATTAGGCTTATTTGCTATGTTAACTTATTGGAAAATATTATTAAATAAGAAGTGATGCTAAACCTCTTCAGATTGTATTAGTACAGAAATATCAAACTTCCTTGTCATGTGCTTTATAATAACATAGCATCAGATCTTAAACATGGCCAATTTTAAGTGTTTCACCTATTTTTTTTTATTAACATAATAGATCAGTTTATGGACAACATTAGGGGACAGAGTGGGAAGGTGCCAGGGCCCATAGCAATGAGCTTCCCAGGAATAGACCAACAGACAGACAAGACAACAGAGGAGCAGACAGGTACTGTTTTACTCTAATGCTTTGAAAAAGTGTTTGTCTTCAATAAGATTTATGATGAGGATTCTAACAACCATATGTTTCTGATAACATTCAGATCATACCACCAAACTGGATAATAATTTAAAGAACTCTAAAGGAGAAACTGATGGCTTCATAAAACTGCTAACAAAAGATCAAAATCAATGAGATTTTAATTGCATGGAACTGAATAAAGTGAGGGTGAATATAATTTCTATGACTTTTGGCTTGAAACATCGCTCTTTCTTCAATGTTTGTTTCTCCATATCTAAGGAAACCTTTTCTCTTTTCTATTAAACAATCAGCAATTTGGTAATGGGTACCTTTTGGAACAGGATGAAACAATTATTCTATCACCCTACCTCATCCCTCTAGAATTTAGAAACTCTTAGTGACTATTCTAATTTTTTGGTAATGTATTCATTTGTATAAGATTCTCTTCCTCTTCTAACAGGGCACAATTGAAAACACAGGTGATATTATCAAGTCTTTGACTGGAAAGCCATATTTGAGGGAGATAAACAGACTCACATGATGAGACAGCTTGAGGCAACTAAGGCTGACTTTATGGACCCAATACGGCCCCTTGGAGAAATCACTCTGGTACCTTGTTTGTAGTGTTTCCAGCAGCCTTACCTGGTGAGCAAGGAAGGTCAATTCCTGGTAGGCTTAGGGACCTCAGGATATGTGGGGACCTCAAGAAAAGATGAATTAATGCAAATTTATGTGTTTTGCAGGCTAAATTTGATGGCAATTCCTTGGCTTGGCTTCCTAGTCTCAAGATATTGTTAAGAGTTTAAATTCAGACAACTTTTGGCATGTTCCAACAAAGTCAGCTGTCAAAGAGTCTATATGGTTAATCTATTTCTACTGCACGTATGTCAATATTCATGCTAAGATTAATGAGACTAGATGTAAGTTGCAAACAAATTGGTCTGATTTTGATTACCTCTGTTAGAAATGGGGATAACTGTAGAGAGAAAAATTATGTTTCAGCAAAGTCTATACCACAGCTTTGTGGATGCCAGATTCAAGTCTTATACATTGTCTTTGAGGTGTTTTTTTTTTGACCTATAAACTGGACTGGGACCAAAATTCTTGTAGTTTCCTTCAGTATTTGGCTATAACCCTCCAAACAAATACTTCCAATTTTCTTCCAACCTTCTGACTTGGAGTCACCGAGAACTAGAACTGCCCTTTTCCAGAAGACATGCATGTTAAGTTGGAAATCTTGGTTTAAACTTCAGTGAAATTACCACAGCAGCTCATCTATGGACCATGCCCGCTGCTATATAGCCACTGAGAAAGATCACCAGGGACATTAAGGATGCATACCAGGAAAATTTGTCAGATTACCACTGCCTGGCCTCACCCTATCTGAAGATGTTTTAAGCCTGATGTGTAAAAATCTTTCAACCTGCTGACTTCAACTCAGAAACTGGAATTGTAATCTGCTCCAATCATATTATTTTTCTTTGATTACATAGAAATTCTATTGTTAAATATGCAATGGCTTGCACAATATAGGCATAATTTTGGGAGCTGACATGCATCATTGCCTCCTTTAGTGAGTTTAACTGAACTTATCTAATGTCAGGGCTAAGGGACTGGTTCCATGGGGTAGATCAGTGTACAAACCCAACTTCAAGCCTGGGATACTTCTTGGACTTGAGCGGGAGCAGAATACATCACCCCAGAATGTGCTACGTTGGCAGGTGAATTCTTTAGCTGGAGGAAGAAAGACCCACCAGAAAAAGTAACAGCTTTTCACATCTTCCTCTATTGTATAAATAAGTTAAATAGGTAACCTGTACCAGGAAAAAAGCAATTAATAAATATACTCTTTTATATCAGAAAGACTTATGTGCATGGCAGAACAGGAATATGTTTACCAAACAATTGCTCTTCTTATCTGGAGTGAATCATTTTCTTCCCATTTGAAGCTCCAAATCCCCACTTCCCTCCCCTTATCTTAGGCAGTATATAAGCCTCTGTACATGCCTGAATGTTTTTAGACCTTTGTGTCTTTGAGGTGCTCCTATATATCGGTATTTAAGATTATTTTTCTCTTGTTTGTCTTTTGTAAACATACTTACAGAACTAGCCAAAGAATGCAGAAGAGAAGAATAGAAAAGTTTTATGCCTTTATACAAGAATAAACCTACTCACCTTAGGAATTAGCTTAAATGATGAGTTAACTTC
The DNA here is from genome assembly GCF_040802235.1 of Manis javanica. Lineage (NCBI taxonomy): Eukaryota > Metazoa > Chordata > Mammalia > Pholidota > Manidae > Manis > Manis javanica. The sequence goes on from NC_133168.1 coordinate 36,962,599, forward strand.
TGATGTAAATGCACGAGTAGAACAATTATGTTGCCACAGGTAAAGAAATAGAGATGAAGACTAAATATTCCACAAAGATGTAATGATTGACTAATTGGAAATGTTCCCAGAATTAATAATTCTCTCAAGAGGGTGATTTGGCACATGTCAACATGCATTTTCCAATACATGGGTTAATATCTGTTCTATTTACCACAAATAATGGATGGTAATGATTCAACCAAATCAAAGCTATTCAGGCCTCCTGGGGAGGGTTCAAAGTATCTGTTTAGGAATAGCTCCAGAAAGGAATGATGTTCTACCTGGTGTCCCATCCAACCCTCTGGTGTCCAAAGGTCACCAGTACAATGGATCAAGCTGCTCCTACTTCAAGGTCACTATTTCTGTGATATTTAAATCTTTCTAAGAGGAGAAAGCCATATATGAGGTAGTAAATAGATTTCCTTTGAAGGACTAGACATTTTCCTAATTTCTGCAATATGTTTCACACAAATCTAATGCTCACCTAACTACTGGTATCCATTTATCTGCCATCATCCCATAAGTATGCATATGTTAGTAAGATTTTCATAGCACTCCATCACAGAGGTAGAGTTAGGTACTGGGGTTGGTCCTTCAAATAGTTTGTGTCATCTTACTCATAGTTTCATACTCTATCCACTCAGTTTGTCTTCTAACTAGAATGGCCAGAAAGTTATATATACTAAGACCTACTCAAATTCCATCTATATTCACCAGGGTTATTGACCTTATCTGCAGCTTCTCTTCTAATGCTTCTTTAATGGCAGATACTTCTTCCTGTACACTAAGATAATTCATGACTCTTTTGCATCTGTTGACTTTGCACTGCACATGCAATCTGATTTGGAAAATAACACACGCTCTTCTTAACATAGCTCCCATTACTTCTATTTAGTAGCACTATACCAGGCAAAGCCAGCTTGTATTTCTTCCTTGAAACATTTCTTAATATCTTTGGAATTCATGAGTACATCTCTCCTATCAACACATTTCATTAAATAAACAATTGATTCACAGGAAGGCTTCATTCCCTTTTATTGGAGAAATTTTAACTGTTAACAAAATGAGACTATTGTAACACAAGTTGGATTTTGTAATTATTCAAACTGCCTATTTCTCTCAGTAATTTATAAATTAAAAAATAACCCACTACAAGAAGACAAAGGTTGTTACTGTGTTGAAAAAATTAAATATGACTCATTTATTAAAAAGAATAACTTGAAGAAAGTATAAGTGAACATGTGGTTATTGAAATTTTAAATTATTTGCCAAGTGTAAAGTATTGCAAAGGCTGAAATCCTACCCACTGAAGGTTTTGAGCAAAAACCCTGACCAATTATTAATGGCTAATAAATTGTGGCCCAGACATAATAATAGAAAACAATATTAAAAATATTTTTAGGAGGGCAGAGCCAAGATGGCAGCATGGGTAGGAAAGTGGGAATCTCCTCCCCAAAACATTTACATTTTTGAAAATACAACAAATACAACTTTCCCTAAAAGAGAAACCAGAAGACACAGGACAACAGCCAGACTACAACCACACCTGCGAGAAAGCAGTGCTTGGTGAAAGGGGTAAGATACAAGCTGCAGCCCAGCAGAATCTGAGGTCCCTCACCCCAGCTCCCAGTGGGAGGAAAGGAGTCAGAGCAGGGAGGGAGAGGGAGCCCAGGACTGCTGAACACACAGCCCTAACCACCCACAACAGAGCGCAGACACACAGTGCATGCATGAGGTGCTGGAAACTAGGGAAGCAGGACAGTAAGACCTGTGAGCAGGTCCCGCAGCCGGTGCCCCTGGTACAAAGAAAAGCAAGTGTTTTTTGAAAGTCTTAAAGGGACAGGGACCCCACAACTGGATGGAAGCATCCTGGGTCACAGTCCAGCAGCTGGAAATTCCAGGGAAATCTGGGCACACTAAGCCCCTGGGCAGCAGCTCTGAGACCCCGCACGGAGGTAAACAGTAAAACAGCCCCCCATCTATTACCCCTCTGGGGCCTCGCAATAGCAGAGTAGCAGCCTGAGGCTGGCCACACCCACAGCAAGGAAGCTTCCTCCATACCCACTGGGCAAGATACAGAGAACCAATCTACACGCAGTTGCCCAACACAAGCCGCTAGGGGTCGCAGTTGTCCCAGTAAAGAAAGGCCAGGAGCAAGTGGAAAGTCTTGACACTCCCAGCTGACAGACAAGTCAATAGCCCACCACTGCACCTATCAACATGAAAAGGCAAAAAAATTTGATCCAGACAAGACTAACCAGGAGAGCTCCAACATCTTCTACATCTTCCCCTTAGAAGGAACCTGGGGAGATAGATTTAACCAATCTTCCTGAAAAAGATTTCAAAACAAAAGACATAACCATGCTGATGGACTTGCAGAGAAATATGCAAGAACTAAGGAGGGAGAATACAGAAATAAAACAATCTCTGGATAGACTTCAAAACAGAATGGACAAGATGCAAGAGACCATTAATGGACTAGAAAACAGAGAACAGGAATGCAGAGAAGCTGATGCAGAGAGAGATAAAAGGATCTCCAGGAATGAAAGAATTTTAAGAGAACTGTATGACCAATTGAAACGGAACAATATCTGCATTATAGGGGTACCAGATGACGAAGAGAGAGAAAAAGGGATAGAAAATGTCTTTGAAGAAATAATTGCTGAAAACTTCCCCAAACTAGGGGAGGAAATGGCCTCTCAGACCACAGAGGTACACAGAACTCCCACGACAAGGGATCCAAAGAGGGCAACACCAAGACACATAATAATTAAAATGGCAAAGATCAAAGACAAGGACAGATTATTAAAGGCAGCCAGAGAGAAAAAAAAAAGGTCACCTACAAAGGAAAACCCATCAGGCTATCATCAGACTTCTCGACAGAAACTCTACAGGCCAGAAGAGAATGGCATGATATATTTAATGCAATGAAACAGAAGGACCTTGAACCAAGAATACTGTATCCAGCATGATTATCATTTACATATGAAGGTGGGATTAAACAATTCCCAGACAAGCAAAAGTTGAGGGAATTTGCCTCCAACAAACCACCTCTACAGGGCATCTTACAGGGACTGCTCTAGATGGGAGCACTCCTAAAAAGAGCACAGAACAAAACACCCAACATATGAAGAAGGGAGGAGAAGAAATAAGAAGGGAGAGAAACAAAGAATCATCAGACCGTTTTTATAATAGCTCAACAAGCGAGTTAAGTTAGACAGTAAGATAGTAAAGAAGCTAACCTTGAACCATTGGTAACCACAAACTTAAACCTGCAATGGCAATAAGTTCATACCTTTCAATAATCACCCTAAATGTAAATGGACTGAATGCACCAATCAAAAGACACAGAGTAATAGAATGGATGAAAAAGCAAGACCATCCATATGCTGCTTACAAGAGACTCACCTCAAACCCAAAGACATGCACAGACTTAAAGTCAAGAGAAGGAGAAAGATATTTCATGCAAACAACAGAGAGAAAAAAGCAGGTGTTGCAATACTAGTATCAGACAAAATAGACTTCAAAATAAAGAAAGTAAAAAAGATAAAGAAGGACTTTACATAATGATAAAAGGACTCAGTCCAACAAGAGGTTATAACCATTATAAATATATATGCACCCAATACTGGAGCACCAATATATCTGAAACAAATACTAACAGAATTAAAGGAGGAAATAGAATGCAATGCATACATTTTAGGAGATTTCAACACACCACTCACTACAAAGGACAGAACCACAAGAAAGAAAATAGGTAAGGACACAGAGGCACTGAACAACACACAAGAACAGATGGACCTAATAGACATCTAAACAACTCTACATCCAAAAGCAATAGGATACACATTCTTCTCAAGTGCACATGGAACATTCTCCAGAATAGACCACACACTAGACCACAAAAAGAGCCTCAGTAAATTCCAAAAGATTGAAATCCTACCAACCAACTTTTCAGACCACAAAGGCATAAAACTAGAAATAAATTGTACAAAGAAAGCAAAAAAGCTCACAAACACATGGAGGCTTAACAACACGCTCGTAAATAATCAATGGATCAATGACCAAATTAAAATGGCGATCCAGCAATATATGGAAACAAATGACAACAACAACACAAAGCCCCAACTACTGTGGGATACAGCAAAATCAGTCTTAAGAGGAATGTATATAGCAATCCAGCCATACTGAAAGAAGGAAGAACAATCCCAAATGAATGGTCTAATGTCACAATTATCAAAATTGGAAAAAGAAGAACAAATGAGGCCTAGGGTCAGCAGAAGGAGGGACATAATAAAGATCAGAGAAGAAATAAATAAACTTGAGAGGAATAAAACAATAGCAAAAATCAATGAAACCAAGAGCTGGTTCTTTGATAAAATAAACAAAATAGATAAGCCTCTAGAAAGACTTATTAAGAGGAAAAGAGAATCAATACACATCAACAGAATCAGAAAGGAGGAAGGAAAAATCATGACGGACCCCACAGTAATACAAAAAATAACTAGAGGGTACTATGAAAACCTATATGCTAACAAGCTGGGAAACTTAGGAGAAATGGACAGTTTCCTAGAAAAATACAACCTTCCAAGACTGACCAAGAAAGAAACAGAAAATCTAAACAGACCAATTACCAGCAATGAAATTGAAGCAGTAATCAAAAAACTACCAAAGAACAAAACCCCCGGGCCAGATGGATTTACCTCGGAATCTTATCAGACATATAGAGAAGACATAGTACCCATTCTCCTTAAAGTTTTCCAAAAAATAGAAGAAGAAGGAGTACTCCCAAACTCATTCTATGAAGCCAAGATCACCCTACTACCAAAACCAGGCAAAGACCACACCGAAAAAGAAAACTACAGACCAATATCCCTGAGGAACGTAGATGCAAAAATACTCAACAAAATATAACAAACTGAATTCAAAAATACATCAAAAGGATCATACAGCATGACCAAGTGGGATTCATTTCAGGGATGCAAGGATGGTACAACATTCGAAAATCCATCAACATTCACCACATCAACAAAAACAAAGACAAAAACGACATGATCATCTCCATTGATGCTGAAAGAGCATTCGACAAAATTCAACATCCATTCATGATAAAAACTCTCAGCAAAATGGGTATAGAGGGAAAGCACCTCAACATAATAAAGGCCATATATGATAAACCCATAGCCAACATCATACTGAACAGCGAGAAGTTGAAAGCTTTCCCCCTGCATTAGGAACAAGACAGGGATGCCCACTCTCCCCACTGTTATTTATCATAGCACTGGAGGTTCTAGCCACGGCAATCAGACAAAACAAAAAAATACAAGGAATCCAGACTGGTAAAGAAGAAGTTAAACTGTCACTATTTGCAGATGACATCATATTGTACATAAAAAACCCTAAAGACTCCACTCTGAAACTACTAGAGCTAATATCAGAATTCAGCAAAGTTGCAGGATACAAAATAAACACACAGAAATCTGTGGCTTTCCTATACACTAACAATGAACTAATAGAAAGAGAAAAGAGGAAAACAATTCCATTCACAATAGCATCAAAAAGAATAAAATACCTAGGAATAAACCTAACCAAGGAAGTGAAAGACCTTATACCCTGAAAATCACAAGACACTCTTAAGAGAAATTAAAGAGGTCACTAACAAGTGGAAACTCATCCCATGCTCCTGGCTAGGAAGAATTAATATCATCAAAATGGCCATCCTGCCCAAAGCAATATACAGATTCGATGCAATCCCTATCAAACTACCAGCAGCATTCTTCAATGAACTGGAACAAATACTTCAAAAATTCATATGGAAACACCAAAGACCCCGAATAGCTAAAGCAATCCTGACAAGGAAGAATAAAGTGGAGGAGATCTCACTCCCCAACTTCAAGCTCTACTACAAAGCCACAGTAATCAAGACAATTTGGTACTGGCACAAGAACAGAGCCACAGACCAATGGAACAGAATAGAGACTCCAAACATTAACCCAAACCTATATGGTCAACTAATATTCAATAAAGGGGCCATAGACATACAATGGGGAAATGACAGTTGGTGCTGGCAAAACTGGACAGCCACATCTAAGAGAATGAAACTGGATCACTGTCTAACCCCATACACAAAAGTAAATTCGAAATGGATCAAAGACCTAAATGTAAATCATGAAACCATAAAACTCTTAGAAAAAAACATAGGCAAAAATCTCTTAGACATAAACATGAGTGACCTCTTCTTGAACATATCTCCCTGGGCAAGGGAAACAAAAGCAAAAATGAACAAGTGGGACTATATCAAGCTGAAAAGCTTCTGTAGAGCAAAGGACACCATCAATAGAACAAAAAGGTGTACCACAGTATGGGAGTATATATTCGTAAATGGCAGATCCGATAAAGGGTTGACATCCAAAATATATAAAGAGCTCACACACCTCAACAAACAAAAAGCAAATAATCCAATTAAAAAATGGGCAGAGGAGCTGAATAGACAGTTCTCTAAAGAAGAAATTCAGATGGCCAACAGACACATGAAAAGATGCTCCACATCGCTTGTCATCAGAGAAATACAAATGAAAACCACAATGAGATATCATCTCACACCAGTAAGGATGGCTACCATCCAAAAGACAAACAACAACAAATGTTGGCGAGGTTGTGGAGAAAGGGGAACCCTCCTACATTGCTGCCAATTTACACTAATTTAAATTAGTTCAACCATTGTGGAATGCAGCATGGAGGTTCCTCAAAATGCTCAAAATAGAAATACCATTTGACCCATGAATTCCACTTCTAGGAATTTACCCCAAGAATGCAGCACTCCAGTTTGAAAAAGACAGATGCACCCCTATGTTTATCACTGCACTATTTACAATAGCCAAGATATGGAAGCAACCTAAGTGTCCATCAGTAGATGAATGGATAAAGAAGATGTGGTACATATACACAATGGAATATTACTCAGCTGTAAGAAAAAAACAGATCCTACCATTCGCAACAACATGGATGGAGCTAGAGGGTATTATGCTCAGTGAAATAAGCCAGGCAGAGAAAGACAAGTACAATATGATTTCACTCACATGTGGAGTATAAGAACAAAAGAAAACTGAAGGAACAAAACAGCAGTAGAAGTACAGAACCCAAGAATGGACTAACAGTTACCAAAGGGAAAGGGACTGGGAAGGACGGGTGGTAAGGGAGGGATAAGGGCGGGAAAAAAAGAAAGGGGGCATTACGATTAACATATATAGTGGGGGGGGGCACAAAGAGGGCTGTGCAACACAGAGAAGACAAGTAGTGATTTTGCAGCATCTTACTATGTTGATGGACAGTGACTGTGAACGGGGATGTGGGGGGGACTTGGTGAAGGGGGGAGCCTAGTAAACATAATGTCCTTCATGTTATTATAGATTAATTGTCCCTGCCCACAGGACGAACGTGGAGTGTAGCTGGAGACACCTGCAGAAATGACAAGAAAGGGACACAAAGAATGACCAGCAAGACAGGGTGTCTGATCAAGCTGGCACAGTTTATTGTTTGCAGGCTCAATTTATACAGGTTAGCAAGTAAGGGGTGGGTCAGGAGATAATTGGACCTTAGGTGGCACCGGTGGGAAGGTGTAAAGGGGTGATTGGGCCTTGGTTGGCACCGGCGGGAGCAGAGGACCCGGAAGAGAAGCGGGAGTACGCCATTTTGTGAGTGAGAGCCCTTTGGTCTCCGGCATCTCCTCCCTTTCTGTTTCTTAAGAGGGGATGGAACACTACTTAGGGTACTTTGAGCCACTTATCTTCTGGGTAGACGGTGCCTGTCTTAGGTTTAGAGGTCTTATACCTGGCCTCTGTTTCTGCGAGCTTGCCTCCTTTCGGAGTCGGCCTGGTATATTCAGGGGAGCTTGCCCTAGTACTGGATCGGCCTGTACATGTAGGAGCTTGCCCCAGTATTAGATGGGCCCCTTTTAACCAGAGGTTTTATACCTCTCCTGTATTCTCACAGGTATATCCTCTTAATTACCCATCATTGACTACCTGTGTAGTTGCCCAGGAACATTGTCAAGGAACAGGACGAGAAAACCTTGACGTGGCTCTTTTTTATTCCCAAGTTACTGCTGGGTCTCTCCTGGTGCAAGGCTCTATGTAAGGATCTACACCTTGATCAGCTAATGCAAGGCAATGATAATGAACTTGGATAGGCTTTGCTATAAGAGAGTCGATTTGCTGTTTCATTAGCATTGTGAGTCTTTTAAAGGCCCAGGGGCCAAAGGAAAGTATTAGTATTAATCCTAGGAGCAGGCCTAATATCGGAAGAAGGTAGGGGAGGAGTCCATTTAGTCCTGTCCAGAGAGGGTTGTCATGGAGCTCTTTCCTCCTTCTTTGAAGATCGTCTTGAAGAGTCTTTATTTTGTTCCAGACTACGCCTGAGTTGTTAGCGTAGAAACAGCACTTTTCCTGTAAAGCTAAACAGATACCTCCCTGTTCTGCTGTGAGGAGGTCTAAGCCTCTACGGTTTTGCAAAACTACTTCTGCTAGAGAGTCTATTTGGTCTTGGAGATCATTAATTGTTCCTGAGAGGGCTTGGACGTCATTGATTAGTTGATGGGACAACTTATGGTAGGAATGTACAGCTATTCCTGCTCCTGCTGTTCCTGTGGCTACTGCGGTAGTAATCCCGAGGCCTACTAGGAGTGAGATAAGCTGGATGGCTCTTTTAGAGCATGGATGCCCTGCTATATACTCAAAGCTGGGTCTGGGGATAGGTTCTTCTCCTGGGATAATATCAATATCTGGGAGAAGACTGGCTTGCACACATAACCCAGTCCAATTTGTGGGTAGGACGGTGAAGGCCAGGTTTCCTCCACAGACAAAGACTTGCCCAATAGCGGGGCAAAGAGATGAAGTATAATTAAAAACTTGGGAGCAATCTGTGAAAGACACAAATCCTATGTTTACATCATCACTATTATTCTGGGGCTGCTTTTGTATGCATAGAGATGTGTTAAATCCTACAGGCTGCACTCTAAAGGGTGAGTTAAGAGTACAATTCTGTTCTGGCAGTGTATTGGTGGCGTTAGTGGGAATTGCAAGGGGCATAGGCGTACCAAGGGTCATGCATAGCCAGCAATTTTCAGCAAGGCTGGAATTAGTAGCGTTTAGTGCACTATGGGTGGCTTTTAGAATATCAACAGTCTAGGTGTCAAGATCTATGCCACGAGACTTGGGCAAGGCTAGAGGGTGATACTCTAGGGGAGGGTATTTTTCTTTGATAATTTGTTCAATTTTCTTTAGAACTTGGGTTTCTCTCACTTTGTCTGTTGGTCCACTGCCATCAGATATATGGATCGGGGCTTGCGGTGGCCAGCAAATCGCTTTGCCAAGTTGGCCATGGCAAGAGGCCTGTGCATATTTAGAATGTCCTCGGGGGTTGCTATAATCATTCTCACCTCCAAAGGAACCGGTATAACCATTTTGTAAGATAGCTGTTAGATATTTTTTGCCATCGATACCAGTGCACTGTTGGACAGTGCGGTAACAGGTAGAGTGTAATTCAGTGGCCTTTTGGCAGGGGTTGGGACAAGGCCCTGGTTTGCCATTAATTGTAGGTATAATTTTGGGCTTTCTTACACATTTCCAAGAAAGGGGCTTCCAACCTACTCTGGATGAAAATCCGCCTGCAGAGATATCTGCTGTGAGGTATGCTGTTTTGTCTTGGCAGTCTATGGGTCCTCCGGTAGTAAATTGAGATCCAGCTACCGGTTTTTCCCCTTGAGATGTTATTTGTTTATGTCCTCCCAGACTGGGTTCTAAGTCTATTATTCCTCCCTTACAAACACAAGGGCTTCCATATAACTTGGTGAGGACTTCTTCCTTATTTACAGGGGGTCCCATTCCTCCTAGGACAACAGTGACTATTACAGTAGCGATAAGGGAATGGATAGTAGACATGATGACTTTTTAGGGTTCAATGAAAATAGGTGAGATCACTGGTAGTAGGTCTACAACTATGCTAACAAAGGTTAGGTGGGCTTACCTTGTCCAATGATGATGAATATTTATCTTCTTCCTGAAAGGCAAGAAAAACTGTTCTCAGGGAGGATTTTCCTCTCTGGAATGTATTGGGTTATTATTAATATGTTTTAAAGGGGTATTAATGGGTTTGACAAGGCACTCAGGTAACCATCAAGGTCCATTTCCCTGTGTATCATATACACAGGCGTGGCCTCTGCCCCAGATAAGAACTGGGTCGGTACCATGCCATTTAAAGGTTAGAGGATCTTTCCATAAGACTTCTGCAAATTGGTGTTTCATTTCTTGGTGCCACAACCTGTCGGTGGCAGACTTGTTGTGGTTGTCTAATTGTAAAAAGTTGAGCGTGAATAGTGCATGATTAAGGAGGTTTTTTGGAGAGCCTTTTATAGGGTAAATAGTGTTGTTTTTAAGCTTATTAATTGTATTCTTTAGTGTCTGATGGGTTCATTCGATTATTCCTTGTCCTTGGGGGTTGTAAGGAATACCCGTGATATGCTTGATTTGGAATTGATGGCAGAAATTTTGAAATGCTTGTGAAGTGTATCCAGGCCCATTATCTGTTTTAACAGTTTGAGGTTTACCAATGACAGTAATGCATTGAAGAACATGGGCTAAGACATTTTTGGTGGCTTCGCCACTGTGGAAGGTGGCAATTATAAAACCACTGTAGGTATCAATAGTCACGTGAGTATATTTAAGAGCTCCAAACTCAGGGATATGGGTAACATCCATTTGCCAGATTTCATTAGGGAGTAGGCCTCTCGGATTAACTCCTAAATGAGGGAGGGGCAGTAAGGTTACACACCCCGGACAATCTTTGACAATTTGCCTAGCTTGTTCTCTGGTGAGTTTAAATAAAAGTCGAAGAGTGTGAACATTCACATGGTGAAGAGCATGGTATTGACTAGCTTTGGTGACTGCATCAGTTGTAATAGAATATGTGAATCGGGTATTTTGTCTGCGAGGGCATTGCCTTGGGAGAGGGAACTAGGAAGGTCGGTGTGGGCTCGCATATGTCCAATATAGAAAGGGGCTTGTCTGAGTAATATAAAGGTTTGGAGTTGTTGGAAGAGGGAAACAGCATTGGTAGAAGGTTTAATATAAGGGACTGTTTCTAGAATAGGAACTGAATATGCTATGTAGGCGCTGTCGGTATACAGATTAAACGGGATTTGGCTCAACATTTTAAAAACTTGTAAGATAGCAAATAATTCTACAAGTTGGGCTGATTTAAAGGGTGATTGAATACTGTAACTCTGTGAGTTTACAACATAGGCAGCAATACCAGAGGAGGAGCCGTCAGAAAAAACTAGAGAGGCATTCTCTAAAGGAGTGGATGAGGTTATTTTTGGGAAAATAAAGGGATGTAGTCATGAGAATTGAAGGAGTTTACGTGAGGGATAGTGATTATCGGTTTTACCTTGGAAAGAAGCAAGGGATATAATCCAATCATCTACATTCTGGGAAAGCCAATCTGTTTGTTCTTTTGTATAAGGAATGATGAGCTGATCAGGGTCTCTGCCAAAATGCTGGTGGCTTTTTTCTCTGCCTATCTTTATGATCTTTGCAACTAGTGAGGTGTACGTGCTAAGAACTTTAGGTGGGGAGGAGGGCAGATGGATCCATAACAAAGGATTATTTTGCCATAAAACTCCAGTAGGGGTATGTGGCGTATTACAGATGATGAGAGCGAAGGGTCTGTCATAGGATAGGAATGTAATTTGTTGTTGTTGTATAGCCATTTCAACAATGTTTAAAGTTTCTTTTGCCTCGGTGGACAGTTTCCGAGGGGATGAGAGATTGGGGTCTCCTTGTAGTATATCAAAAAGAGGTTTTAACTCTCCAGTGGTTAATTTAAGATAGGGTCTGAGCGAATTAATGTCTCCTAAGAACTTTTGGAAATCATTCAGTGTTTGTAAGTGTGATGTTTTTAATTGGATCTTCTGGGTAGTGATTTTGCTTGAAGTTAATTCAAAGCCAAGGTAGTAATAGGGATCTGTTAATTGAATTTTGTTTGGAGCAATTTGGAGACCGAAAAGGGTGAGACGGGTGGTCAATTCTTGGCTACATTTTAAGACCTCAGAGTGGGATGCCCCAGCCAGGAGGATATCATCCATATAATGAATGATATAGATGGAAGGCCACTGGGGTCTGAGGGGATCTACAGCTTAGGCTACAAATTTTTGACACAGTGTGAGGCTGTTTGCCATACCTTGAGGGAGTACTTTCCACTGGTAGTGATGCATTGGCCCTTTAAAATTGGTGACAGGAATACTAAACGCAAAGCGTTCTCTATCTTGGGGATGGAGTGGAATGGTAAAGAAACAATCTTTAAGATCAATGATGATCTTGAAATAATTAGCTGGGATGGCTATCGGAGAGGGGAGACCGGGTTGAAGGGCTCCCATCGAGAACATGGTTTTATTGATTTCTCTGAGGTCTTGGAGGAGTCTCCATGCTCTTGATTTTTTCTTAATTATGAATATAGGAGTGTTCCAAGGAGAGGTGGTGGGTTCTAAGTGTCCAGCAGCTAATTATTCCTGTACTAACTTGGCAACCGCTGTAAGTTTTTCTTGATTTAAAGGCCATTGATCTACCCAGACAGGAGAGTCTGATTTCCATTTTATTTTGTCTGCATGGGGTACAGGAAAGTCAATGGCCATCATGGAAAATTTTTATTCCCTACTCCTAAACGGTCATTCTTGGGTATGACAGTAAGAGGTTCTTTTATACCTTGGCTGCTTTTTCCTAGGCCCTGGCCGGGCAGATAGCCTTGGTTAAGCATTTGTCAGGTAATTATATCATTTGGGCTAGCCATGACAAGTTTCAATTGAGATAAAATGTCACGTCCCCATAAGTTAATGGGTAAACCAGCTACTATGTAAGGTTGGACTTGTCCTGAATTTCCCTCTTTATCTTTCCAGATTAAAATTTTAGAACTTTGTTTGGGGTTAGTGGATTGACCAATGCCTTTGAGATGGGTTAAAGACGTACCACAGGGCCAACTAGGAGGCCACTGTTGGGCTGATATCACTGTAGCATCTGCTCCTGTATCAACTAATCCTTCAAAGGATTTGCCATCTAATTGTAGGGTTAACAACGGCCTTTCGGTGGTGATTTGTTGTACCCAATAGGCATCAGAGGAGCCAAAGGCAGCATTTGATCTGGAATTTGTATTACAACTTTTATATGTTGACTCTAACGGGAGTAGCAGGTGTTGGGTTATTCGCTCCCCTTTAGATATGGATATCGGGCCCATTGGAGCAGAGGTTAGGAGGGTGATTTCTCCTGTATAATCATTATCAACAACTCCTGGTATAATACGGAGGCCAACTAATGCAGGGCTTCTTCTTCCTAGAGTTAGACCAAAGGTACTGGAGGGTAAGGGCCCATAGGTTTCTGTAGGGAGCAGCTGGATACCTTGGTCGGGTATTAATATTGTGTTGGTGGCGGAACAGAGGTCCAATCTTGTGCTTCCTGGGGTGGCATGGGAGGGAGAACTGATGTCTGCACAGGGAGGATTCGCTGCTGTTGAGCTTGGGGAACGAACCTGATAGCCCCTTGGTTAGTGCTCAGTGATGGGGCCAGGGGCTGGCCCCTCTGGAAGTTTCCCTGGAGTGGTGGGAGGGGTGTGCCTTCAATAGTTGTCTTAGAACGGCATTCCTTAGCCCAATGTAAACCGCGCCGGCATAGAGGGCAAACAGTTTTGGGGGAGCGCAAGGCAGGTGAGGCTGGGTCTCTGTCGGACACTGGCGGGCGAAGTGTTCTGGTTGCTTGCAATTAAAGCAAGTTTTTTGTTTATTGTTATCTATTTTAATGTCTTTGAGTGCCATTCCTATGGCTAATCCAATTGCATGAGAGGTTCCTATGCCTGAGCAAAGTTTAATATAATCAGAGAGACTGCCAGAACGGTGAGGTCTTATGGTTTCTTGACAGGCTGGGTTAGCATTTTCATAAGCTAGGTGTTTAACAAAGGCACTTTCTGTTTCTCCTCCCCCGACTAGTCGCTCAGCAGCATCTGTTAGGCGACTAATGAAGTCGCTGTAAGGCTCGTCAGGACTTTGGCGGATTTTTGCTAGGGAGGTAGTAGCGGAGCCTTTAGGGGGAAGGCGCCGCCAGGCCTTAAGGGCCGCGTTTTGGACTTGAGCTAAAAGGCCTGGGGGGAAGGCTGCTTGGGCCTCATTTGTTTCATAGGGGCTTTGTCGGAGCAGTTTATCTCTTGTCCATGAGCACGAAGTTTTACTTTCGCTATTGCGCTGCGCAGTCTCACGGCAATTTTCTACAAAGTCAGTACACCATAAAACATACTCTCCTCCTGACAAGGCGGCTCGAGCTAGGGAAAGCCAGTCATTAGGAGTTAGCCATCGATTGCTCAGGCTTTCAATTAAGGCTAATGTGAAAGGAGCTGTGGGGCCATAATTGGTAACAGCTGTTTTTAAGTCTTTTAGGTGTTTAAGGTTAAGGCGGTGATATTTTTGGTCTTTGGCTGGGTTCTCTATATGACTACTAGACTCTTCATTGTCTGAGGGCTCTCCCTCGGAATTCTGTTCTTGGTCTGGAGCATCTGGGTCTTGGGAGTCTGGGATGTTCTCATCCTCGCTCTTTTCTATGACCTCTGGGGGGCATTTCTGGGCGGTGACCGCGGGTGAGTGGGCGGCTGCGGGTGCCTGGAAAGGCTAAGATTGGGCTTTTGGGTTTGATTTTCTTCTGGGGTTTTTTGGGGAATGAGGGAGTCTGCATGGGGTTTAATGGTGTTAGTTCGGCTTCAAGGGCTTTGATCTCTTTAATAAGCTGAACATGTTCATGTTTTTGTTGCAAAATTTCTTTAAGTGAAGAGACTTCTTTGGTTAATGAAATTTTGGCTTGCCGGATGGGGTCAGATAAAAGGGGGAAGTTGTGAGGTGACTCTAGATTAGGGATTTGAAATATAGGAACACATCGGGGGGAAATAGGTTTATATGGAGGGGGTCTGAAGCTTCTATTAGTGGCACTATGAAGGGATGGCGCCGTAAGGCGCCAGGGGGCTTCATCTTCATGGTAATGGGCGGCTTGCTCTTCTAAGGGCTCTTCATCTTTTGGGTTTAAATGATCTGTTTGGTGTCTTAAAGACGTGAGTGTAGGATAGATATTCAGGATTTTAGGGGGTTCAGGTTTATCGTGGGTGTCTGGAGATTTTATACTAGGTTGAGGTTTAGGAGATTCTTTAATAGGAACGGTGGGGTCTTCAGGGATATCTACAGCTACTGAAGGACAGGCAGAGGGCGGTCGGGAGCTTTCCCTAAGGGCTATTTCTCCTGTTTTAATTATATCTTCAATGTCAGGATCTTGAGAATGGACCTCAAGGATGTCGTGAATAAGGTTCCAGTAAGAAAATGCTGAAACAGGAACCTTTTCAGGGCCAAAGGTCTGATAAAAGTCTTGGAGGGCATCACCAACTCTCTTCCAGCATTTATGATCAACAGTGCCTTCGAGGGGAAACCAGGGACAAGTCTCATGGATAAAGGAAAAAAATTGTCTAAGATCTTTTCTTTTAACCCTTACACCTCATGTCCTGAGGGACTCCTTGAGTCCGCTAAGAAATACCTCGTGGGAGTTCAGTGAGTTGCCCATTAGGATGACTGGGATTTCTGCTCTATGTAAGTTGGAATTTTGCTAATGCAGCCGTGACTACACCAAGGTATTGAACTACTGGAGCTACTCTCATCAGCTCAGACGAGCCCTTGCTTACGTAGGATGGCCAGCAAGTATAATCCACCTGCTCAGACCCTCTAGGGCAGGGACTCTGTAGTCAGAGTCCCTTGTGCAGGCCCTAGAGGTGAACGACTGTTAGCCCAAAGTAAGCACAAGGTTTTCAGAGAGGAACAACCAAAGGACAAAACAAGGAATAAATTGTGGCAGCAAACTAGAGGGAGGGGATCAGTGAGAACTCACAAGAGGTATTTAAGATGCTTGCTTGGGTGATGCGTCTACTCACCTCTCCGGGATCTGTATTACGGACGGGTGAGCCACAGTGATCCTCAATGCAGAGTCGACATCAGGTGAATACCCGTGCGATGACTCAAAAGAATGCCTGGCCAGGGCTTACGAGCAGACATTTCAGCAGGAGTCCCGGTGTCCCACGTTGGGCGCCAGTTGTCCCAGCCCGCGGGATGAACATGGAGTGTAGCCGGAGACGCCTGCAGAAATGACAAGCAAGGGATACAAAGAATGACCAGCAAGACATGGTGTCTGATCAAGCTGGCACAGTTCATTGTTTGCAGGCTCAATTTATACAGGTTAGCAAGTAAGGGGTGGGTCAGGAGATAATTGGACCTTAGGTGACGCCAGTGGGAAGGTGTAAAGGGGTGATTGGGCCTTGGTCGGCGCCAGCGGGAGCAGAGGACCTGAAAGAGAAGCGGGGAGTACGCCATTTTGTGAGTGAGAGCCCTTTGGTCTCTGGCAATTAATGATACCAAAATGAAATTGAAAAAAATATATATTTTTAGTGGAGTCTTGAAAGTCTGCATACTGCTGTGAAACACACTCCATAGGTGTGGGTAAAATTGCAATATTCCAGAACTTCTCTCCTGGCTTTAGTGCATCTCCACACAACAGGTGTTTCCAAGGGGTGAACAGAAGTAGTCCATCTCTGTAACAATAGGTAATTACAAGGGCAAGCTAGGGCATATCTGTACCAGAGAGGTTGGGTGGTATCTCTTCTTCTGAAGCCAGGTTATGAGAGACACAGGAGAGTAGAAGTAGACTGCTTCTAAGAAATAAATGTGTTTCTCCCACTTTATTTCTCCCTTTCACTGATTTCAGTTCAAAGTTATTTTCCCCCAGGATTTTTCCCCTGGAGTTACATCTAGGGTAGTTGGCAGGATCTCTAAACCAGAAATCTGTCTACATAGGTGCAACCCTTGGGCAGGCTGCCTGTAGAGGTGGTGGAGATACCCAGAATGCCCCTGTGGATGGTGGGGAGGCCCCAGTGGCTGCAGCTGTAGAGGGTGCGGCTTCACATATGAGCCCTCTATCTGTGGGGCTTCCAATTGGGGAGCCCCTAGTGGGGAATTGGTCTAGGGTAAAGCACCTCCTAGATGGCTGGGGACTTCCCCAGAATTGGGGAAGGGTGGTGACACTGGAATCTGCAGAATTAGCCCTCTGCCAAATAGAAGACTACTTAGAGGCTGTGATTGGCCATAGAGCACTTGGGATTGTAGGTTCTCTTTTCCTTGAGATAGTGAAAAGTGTTATCAAGGAGAGAGACAATTATCAAGGAGAAAGAGAGACTTCATTAGGAAAGAGACACACTTCAGCATCGGTTGGAGGAGCTGGGTGATAACATATGGGATGCCCTTAAGGAAGAGAGAGTTTTGGAACCTCTGCCTACATGGCTTTTGCATCTCTGGGATACGGGGATGGAAAATATTGTTATGCTGGGTTCTGAAATTAGTAGGCTGGCTTCCCTGATGCACTCACACTTCCCTCTGGCAGTTACAAAGCGCCTGTTACACCTGAGGGAATCAAGCACTTCTAGATTGGCTGACAGCAGCCATCAGGGCAGTTTGGACTAATCAGGGTGATTTACCATACATACCCACTAGCTGGAAAACGTATGCAGAACTCCAGGAGATGTTACAGGAGCTGGGCATGAAAAGTATTATCTATAATAAGGATCTCAGGTCTCTGATGAGGAGTGGTCCTTTAATTCCCCAGTGTGGCCAGTGAAAAAGCCAGATGACTCCTGGCATATGACCGTGGACTACAGGAAATTGAATAAAGTCACACCTCCTTTGCATGCTGCTGTCCCATCTATAGTAGCCATTCTGGACACCCTCAGCCATGAGCTGGAAACATATCATTACATAATAGACCTTGATAATGCTTTCTTCTCTGTTGACATAGCACAGGAAAGTCAGGAACAGTTTGCCTTCATGTGGGAAGGCAGGCAGTGGACATTCACTGTCCCTCCACAGGGATACCTCCACAGTCCCACCATTTGTCACAGACTTGTAGCCCAGGACTTGGCCACATGGAAGAAACTGCAAACAGTGTAGCTGTATCACTACATTGATGATATGCTCACATCCGATTCTCTTGAAGATTTAAAAGGGGCAGTTCCTAGACTGCTGCAACATCTACAGGAGAAAGGATGGGCTGTGACTAGCACCAATATTCAGGTACCTGGTTTGTCTACAAAATTTTTGGGGTTTTCTGGTTGGCTAAACTAAAGTTATTCCTGAATCAGTCATACACAAGGTCCAGGCTTTCCCTACCCCTACCATTATGGCAGTATTATAAGAATTTTTTAGTCTTTTGGGCTACTGGAGAGTGTTTATCCCACACTTGGCACAAATTCTGGAGCCCTTATACTGGTAATATGAAAGGGCATCAGGTGGGACTGGGATGAGACATGTGAAGCTGCTTTTACTTCTTCTAAGTGAGCAGTCAAGGCCATACAGTCTTTGAGTGTAATGGGCTCATGAAGGCCCTGTGAGCTGGATGTTTATATAACCAAAGATGGTTATGTGTTGGGCCTTTCGCAGCAGCTTGAATAGACATGCCAACCTATTGGATTCTGTCACAAATACTGAAAGGAGCAGAGGTCCAGTACACCTTGAGAGAGAAGGAACTGGCTGCTGTGTACAATGGTTTGATGGCTGCAGAGCCCATCACCAGAACAGCTCCAACCAAGGTAATAAGTACCTATGCTATCACAAGGTGGGTGCAAGACTGGACCCAAAGGCCACAGAGTGGTGTGGCACAGATGCCTACACTGGCCAAAGGGGGTGCATGCTTACAGCAGCATAGTGCCCTCTCTACTAGACCCTTAAGTGGAGAACTCCAATGCTTATTGGGGCCTGTGATGTATACCAGTGGAAAGCTGGAAGAACTTGTTTTTGAGCCATTGGTATCAAGAGTTCTCTTCAGGAAGGAAAAGTTCATATATCTGAAGATTCTTGATATACAGACGGTTCCAATCATGGTCAGCACCAAAAGTGGAGGGCTGTGGCTTTCCAACCTACAACTGAGACAATATGGATGGAGAATGGAGAGGGAAAGAGCAGCAATGGGCTTAGTTGCAGGTTCATGATCCCCAAGGAGGCATCCCTTATAGTTGTCTACACTGAAAGTGAGGCTGCCTACTAGGGCTTAACTCTGTGGCTACAGACATGGTACCATGCCAACTGGATGGTTGGTCACCAGCCTGGTTGAGTACAACAGCTGTGGCAAGACCTACTGGCCTCTGGTCAGACTAAGACTGTTACTGTATATCATGTGACTGTCCATTTGCCTTTGGCATCCATAGAGAATAAAGAAGCAGACACACTGGCACAGGTGTGTCAGCTAGAAGGAAAACTTGCCTCTGATGTAGCCCAATCATTACATCAAAGTTTGTTGCACATGGGGCAAAAGACAATGTGGGCTGTAGTCTGTTGGTGGGGCTTGCTGTTGGCCTTTGAAGAAGTCAGTAGATCCCTGAAGGAGTGCCTTGTGTGCTCTAAGAGGGACTTACACTGAGTACTGCAGCAACATGGGCCAGTAGTAAAGGGGCCAATACCCCTTGTCAGGTGGCAGATAGACTCTTTTGGGCCTCTGCCCATATCAGAAGGATATCAGTATACCATGTCTTGTGTAGACACAGCTATTGGAGTATTGGTTGCTTTTCTTGCAAGTCATGCAGATCAGCAAAACAGCAAAAGGGACCTACAGCATCTCTTTGCAGCCTATGGACACTATAGGTGATTCAGAGTGATCAAGGCACACACATTACTGGACATGTTTTACAAGGATGGGTGCAGCAATTGGGAATAAAGTGGAAGTTTCATGTACCATATAACCCTACCAAGGCACACATGATAGAGAGGCATAATGGTTTGCTGAAATATGGCCTGAATTTGGACACCAATTGTCTATGGGGCTGGTCAGTTCATTTATAGGCAGTGCTATGTTGTTGAAATGAGAAGCTCTGAAAAGGAGCCTTGAGCCCTGTGGATATGCTAACATACATTGCTGCCTCTCCTGTACAATTATATGTGCAAACCAAAGAGGAGTTATTGAAGCCAGGATATGGCCAGCAGACCAACCTCCTGCTGCCATCCCCAACTGTGTTAAACTCTGGAGATTCTGTTGAGTAGATGTGGCCCTGGACATTTCAACATATGGACCAGTGATGGCTGGTCTTCCGGCACCTTGGGGAAAAGGCCTGGAAACTGGCCTCATGTGTATTCCTGGAGTAACAGCAGAGTAGCCCCCAAAGGTCATGGTAGTGTACCCAAAACATCCGGGAGGTAAGAGCATCTTACAGGGACGTTTTGTTTTATCTTTATGACCAATGCATGTACCTCCCATAGCTTTATGTACTAAGCGATCCATAACTCCCACAGGGAGGGGATTGAAAGTCTGGTGTACTAGACCAGGACAAGATCCTATTCCTGCCACTGTTCTATCACAGGACCACTCTCTTGCATGCATCTTACCTTATAGACAAGATTTGCCTATGCTGGTGTCATTAACACATGTATCTTATTGCCCTTAAGGTTATTTTCTTCTACAGTCCCTGTGTCCTGTATGCACACACTGGCTGCAACTGTTGTGTGATGATTGCTCTAAACTCCCTACCTGTTCATCTACTGACTGCTTGTGGAATGGGTGAGCTATGAACTTAATCTGCATAGGACTTTGAACCTAGCTGAATCCTCAGACTTGAGGATTATCACAATTTTATGTTATTAGTCTGGTTACAATGCTCCAGTTTTCTTGAACATGGGCCATTGTGGAAGATGGGAAACATGCAGATTGTGAGGCAAGATTTCTGGAGGGGTGGGCTATAGGTAAAATTGCAATATTTCCAGACTCTCTTGCCTGGCTTTACTACATCTCCATATCAATAGGTGTTTCCAAGGGTGGAGATAAGTAGGCCATCTCCATATTAATAGGTAATTATATGGGGAGTGAGGTCTTTTCTACAACTGAGAGGTTGGGTGTAGCTCTCTCTTTTGGGGCAGTCTGATGAAGAGAGATGTGGGATGACTGCTTGTAGAAATAAACAGGTTTCTCCCACTTTATGTCTCCCTTTGACTGATTTCAGTTTCAAAGCTATTTTACTCTGGGATATCCCCCCAGAGTTACAGTAATTATCTCAGTTTTAGAATTCAAATTCTTATAAACTCTTGTCTTCAAACCAAATAAATGGAGCTTTTATAAATTAATTTTAGCAGTACCATCCAGAGGTAGCAAAAATAAACCTTCACATTTACATGTATGTAGACATATGAACACACAAATTCCGAGAATTTATAGCTTAAAATCACTGCCATTAACTCAGAAATAATACAATTCACTAGTCATGATTGCTGGTCTAGATGACTAAAGCTATTATGGAGAAGACAGTTGAGATTTGTATTTGTCCTGGGGAAGTTAAGTTCCAAATAACCTTTCTCTTTTTTTGTAATTCAATGTACAACAGTTCCATTTTTAATACACAGAAAGAAGTGCAAGTTCCTCATAGAAGGACTTGTGTTCCTTTTAAGCCAGAATTTTTGCAAGTATTTGAGATAAAAGGGAGATTTAGGAATTGATAAAAGAATGGGTAGGCTTTGAAATTTTATTGGAGTCCCACTTGGGGGTATGTAAAGAGTAGATTTGCAAAAAAAGAGCAGTTCTTTTTAATTCCTCAAAGAATTGGGTTGCCACCAAAATGATAAAAAAGGACTGGTACACCTACCCACCAATGTAAGACATGTTTTTCTCTCCTGCTGGGTGCATTTAGGTTTGGGGAGGATGCCTACCATACTCCTATCAGGTTGTAAATATCAGCTTCCAATTTGGCCAAATATTTTATCACGTTATTAAATTCTTTCAAACATCTTGTTTCACTCAGGACAGACCATAATTATATACTGGCAGCATTGAATAACACACCTTGGGCATATGGGAGTTTGCCAAAGAGGTTACAAGGGATATTACATTCCCAACATCCAGACTGACTACCAAAGATAGATAAGGGAAAGAACCAACAATTTTGTGTGTCCCAGGCAGGCAGAAGGCCAAGCCAGCTATGAGGATGTAAAATGCAACAAAAGAAGATAGCTATCAAAGGGAAGAAAAAGATCGATAATGGGTTGGTCTGGATTAGGAAAGGAAAGAATAACATAAAATTTATTTCCTTCTCTTGGCTTATTTCAGGGGGGTAATCTATTTACAAAAACATTTGAGAATCCTCACAGGGTTTGAGAAACTCTTTAAATATGGCCCTTAGTTTGGCTCTTGAGAAGAGTGAAAAATACCTGAAAAGGACTGCCTGTAACCCCAGGTGGTCTTTAACTTAAATGGTAACTATTTAATGGTCTCCTCAGACTGGAATGTAAAAGACCTAAACCCTCAAAATTATAATACACTCACAAAAAATTAAAGAGGACACTAACATATGGAAATGCATCCCATCCTCTTGGGTAGGAAGATTTAATATTGTCAAAATGGCCATCATGCCTAATGCAATCTATATAGATTCAATGCGAAACTTATCAAAATACAGACAGCATTCTTCAACAAAGTAGAACTAACAGTTGTAAAATTCATATGGAACCACAAAAGACCCCTAATAGACAAATCAATCCTGAAAAGGAAGAATAAAGCAGTGGGTATTATGTGCCCCAACTCCAAGCTTTACTAAAAACCACAGTAGTCCACATAATTTAGTACTTGCACAAGAACAGACCCATAGATCAATGGAACAGAACAGAGATCCTAGACATAAAACCACATACATATGGCCAAGTAACATATGATAAGGAGCCATGGACATACAATGGGGAAATGACAGCCTCTTCAACAGCTGGTGTTGGCAAAACTGGACGGCTACATGTAAGAGAATGAAACTGGATTACTGTCTACACACACAAAACTAAACTCAAAATGGATCAAAGACTTGAATGTAAGTCATTAAATCATAAAACCTTTAGAAGCAAACATAGGCAAAACTCTCTTGAATATAAACATAAACAGCTTTTTCATGAACATATCTCCTCAGTCAAGGGAAACAAAAGCATAAATGAACAAGTGGGACTATATCAAACTAAAAAGCTTCTGTACAGCAAAGACACCACCAGCAGAACAAAAAGTCATCCTACAATATGAGAGAATATATTCATAAGTGACAGATCCAATAAAGGGTTGACATCCAAAATATATAATGAGCTCCTGTGCCTCAACAACCAAAAAGCAAATAATCCAATTAAAAAATGGGCAGAGGATCTGAACAGACACTTATCCAAAGAAAAAATTCAGATGACCAACAAGCACATGAAAAAATGCTCCACATTGTGAATCATCAGAGAAATGTAAATTAAAAACACAATGAGATATCACCTTGCACCACTTAGGATGCCAAAATCCACATGACAGATTTCAACAAACGATGGCGAGGATGCGGAAAAAGGGGAACTGTCCTACACAGCTGGGAGGAATGAAAATTAGTTCAACCATTGTGGAAAGCAGTATGGAGGTTCCCCCAAAATCTAAAAATAGAAATACAATTTGACCCAGGAATTCCACTCCTAGGGATTTACGTTAAGAATGCAGGAGTCCAGTTTGGAAAAGACATATGCACCCCTCTGTTTATTACAGCACTACTTACAATAGCCAAGAAATGGAAGCCACCTAAATGTCCATCAGTAGATGAATGGATAAAGAAAACGTGGTACATATACACAATGGAATAGTATTCAGTCATAAGGAGAAAACAAATCCTACCATTTGCAACAACATGGATGGAGCTAGAGGGTATTATGCTTTGTGAAATAAGCCAGGTGGAGAAAGACAAGTATCAAATGATTTTACTCATCTCTGGAGTATAAGAACAAAGCAAAAACTGAAGGAACAAAACAGCAGCAGACTCACAGAAACCAGGAATAGATTAACAGTTACCAAAGGGAAAGGGACTGAGGAGGGTGGGTGGGAAAGGAGTGAAAAGGAGATTAAGGGGCATTATGATTAGCACACATAAAATAGGGGAGGCATGGGGAAGGAAGTATAGCACAGAGAAGGCAAGTAGTGACTCTATAGCATCTCACTATGCTGATGGACAGTGACTGTAATGGGGTATGTCCAGGGGACTTAATCATAGGGGCAATGTAGTAACCACAATGTTGCTCATATGAAAACTGAGTGCAAGATTGTGTATTAATGACACCTTAATAAAAAAATAAGAAATACTTTGTGAAGAAAATTCCTAGATGGCTTGAGGAGATGGTGTGAGAAATAGCAAGATGCTACAGTGCAAGCACTAGGAAAAACATGAAGCTCCCAGTCCTCTGAGGTCCAGGCAGGAACACCAATTAGTATTTAGGACAGAAAATCAGATCTGAAGGTGGGGTGGTAGTATGACGCTAGTGTTGAGAAACCTTTGAATATTCAGCACTAACAGCCAGAAGGAAACTTGCCAGAAGAGGTCAAGGAAGATGAAAGTTATAGGAGAAGGGTGTTAGGACCATAACTGACTAACATTCAGGCCCAGAGAATCCATCATCAGAAGGAGGAAACCATGAAGATCGGTGAATGCCTCATCAAGGTTTTCATGAGGAGGGTAGGCTCTCAGTCAGATTCAGCAAGGAGTCCCAGAGCCCCACACTTTAGAGGAATGAACAATGCTAGGTCCCACATGGCTGCTGGCAGTGGTGCTATGAGGGAAGGGGGATTGGAGCAATATAGGTTCTGGCTCAGACAGGGTAGACTGGAGAATTCTAGAGGGCACATCCATTTAGACAAGATCATTATAAATCTGATAGTGAGACAACAGAGAGGATAAATTAGATTAAGTGAAGCCAAACAATGCCAAGAGAAACTAATAAAGTTCTATCATTTATCATATCCAAATTAGCCATGTTCAGTCTCAGCCATCATTAACACCAAAGGAATCAAAAGAGATCATACAATAGCCACCACCCCACCCTGCCCCCTCATCTTCAGTCTCACTTTTTGTAGCCAGCTACCTCTGGCCAACCATGATCTGGAAGTGGACCATCCTCTTTTAATGCATGGTAAGAAAATTAACAGAAGCCTATTGCTACATCACAAATGCCTACATCATTCCCTCAGTTTGTCTCACCATGTAGGCATTTTATCATCTCACATCATCACAAGAAGAATAGTGAGTACCATACAATAAGATATTTTGAGAGAGAGAGAGACCACATTCACAGCATACTGTTATGATTTTTCCATTTTATTTTTAGTAATGTTGTTAATCTCTTATCATGTCTAATTTATTAAGTGAACTTTACCGTACGTGTCTATGTATAAGGAACTTAGTATATATAAGGTTTATTACTATTCATGGTTTCAGGCATCTACTGGGGGTCTTGGACTGTATCCCCCACAGATAAGGGGGGACTACTATAATGGATTCTTTAATTATTCCAGCCTGATTCTTACATTTCTTTCCTGGATTATTGCAAGTCTCCTAACTGCTTCTTCTTTTTTTTCCCCCTGTTATGCTCTTTTGTTTTGGTATCATTAATATACAATTACATGAGCAACACTATGGATACTAGATTCCCCCAGTATATATTCTCCCCACCACATAGCCCATTATAGTCACTGTTCTTCAGCGTAGTAAGATGCTTTACAATCACTACTTATCTTCTCTGTGTTATATCACCTTCCCCATGCGCCCCCCCAACATTATCTATGCTAATCATAATGTGTCTTTTTCCCCATTATCCCTCCCTTCCCACTCATCCTCCTCAGTCCCTTTCCCTTTGGTAACTGTTAGTCCATTCTTGGGTTCTGTGATTCTGCTGCCATTTTCCTTCAGTTTTTGCTTTGTTGTTATACTCCACTGATGAGTGAAATCATTTGATACTTGTCTTTCTCTGCTTGGCTTATTTCACTGAGCATAATACCCTCTAGCTTCATCCATTTAGCTGCAAATGGTAGGATTTGTTTTCTTCTTTTGGCTGAATAATATTCCATTGTGTATATGTACCACCCCTTTATCCATTCATCTACTGGTGGACACATAGGTTGCTTCCATTTCTTGGCTATTGTAAATACTGCTGTGAAAAACAGAGGGGTGCATATGTCTTTTTCAAACTGAGCTCCTGCATTCTTAAAGTAAATTCCAAGGAGTGGAATTCCTGGGTAAAATGTTATTTCTATTTTTAGATTTTTGAGGAACTTCCATACTGCTTTCCACAATGGGTGAACTAATTTACATTCCCACAAGCAATGTCGAAGGTTTCCCCTTTCTCCACATCCTCACCAATATTTATTGTTGTTTGTCTTTTGAATGTTGGTATCCTAACTGGTGTGAAGTGATATCTTATTGTGGTTTTAATTTCCATTTCTCTGATGATTTGCGATGTGGACCATCTTTTCATGTGCTTGTTGGTCATCTGAATTTCTTCTTTGGATAAGTGTCAGTTCTGATCCTCTGCCCAATTTTTAATTGGATTATTTGCTTTTTGTTTGTTGAGGTGAATGAGCTCTCTATATATTTTGGATGTCAACCCCTTATCAGATATGCCATTTATGAGTATATTCTCCCATACTGTTGGATGCCTTTTTGTTCTACTAATGGTGTCCTTTGCTGTACAGAAGCTTTTTAGTTTTATATAGTCCCACTTGTTCATCTATGCTTTTGTTTCCCTTGACTGAGGAGATATGTTTGTGAAAAAGTGGCTCATGTTTATATTCAACAGAGTTTTGCCTATGTTTGCTTCTAAGAGTTTTATGGTTTCATGACTTACATTCAGGTCTTTGGTCTATTTTAAGTTTACTTTTGTGTGTGTAGTTAGACAATAATCCAGTTTCATTCTCTTACATGTAGCCATCCAGTTTTGCAACACCAGCTGTTGAAGAGGTCTCATTTCCCAATTCTATATCCCAGATCCTTTATCATATATTAATTGATCATATATGCTTGAGTGAATATCTGGACACTCTATTCTATTCCATTCTATTCCACTGGTCTATAGGTCTGTTCTTTTGCCAGTACCAAATTATTTAGACTACTGTGGCTTTGTAGTAGAGCTTGAAGTTGGGAGCATAATCCCCCTAGCTCTATTCTCCTTTCTCAGGATTCCTTTGGCTATTCAGGGTGTTTTGTGGTTCCATATGAATTTTAGAACTATTTGTTCCAGTTCATTGAAGAAGGTTGTCAGTATTTTGAAAGGGATTGCATTGAATCTGTAGA
Organism: Manis javanica; assembly: GCF_040802235.1. Lineage (NCBI taxonomy): Eukaryota > Metazoa > Chordata > Mammalia > Pholidota > Manidae > Manis > Manis javanica. The sequence goes on from NC_133168.1 coordinate 36,989,818, forward strand.
TTGCTTTGGGCAGGAATGGCCATTTTGACAATATTAATTCTTCCTACCCAAGAGTATGCGATGAATTTCCATTTATTAGTGTCCTCTTTAATTTCTCTTAGGAGTGACTTGTTGTGCTCAGGGTATAAGTCTTTCACTTCCTTGGTTATAGTTCTTCTTAATTGTGGTTGACAGTATTTAAGGTAGCTTAAAGCAATGTAATAAAAGTAGTGAAAGTAATTCTATCAGATCTATGCATTCCAATCATTGAATAATTAGGTTAGTCTAATATTTTGTTATTATAACACATTTTGCTATAAACATTCCTGAGCATGTCCTCTGGTACAAATCTGCAGAAGCTTCCCTAGGGTATACACCCAAGAATAGAACTGTAAAGCTACCAAGTACAAAAATATTCAACTTTATAAGATGTTGCTATTTGTTTTAACCAAAGCAATTGTAACATGTTAGGCTGAAATCAGCAATTTTTTACTGATGAGTTCTAAATTTTCCTACTAATATTTTCTATAAGACTTTTAAATTTTATCAATATAGTAATTGTAAAATATCTCAAACTCATTTTAATTTGCATTTCTCTAATCAGTAATTAGATTAACCACTTTTGTTATATTTCTTGGCTATAATTAATTCGTATTCTATGAAATGATTGTGGCTTTTGCCCAATTTGAAATTTCATTGTTTGTCTATTCTTACTGATTTGTTTCAGATATATTCTGGCTACAAAGCTATTACTGGTTATATGCGTAGGTTCTCTCATATTTTGTTGTTTTGTAACTTTATGGTATATTTTGATTAACAGTATCCTTAAATTTAAAGTAGTCCAGTTGCTCAATCTTTTTAAAATAAATTTTTCCCTGTTTAGGAAATCCTTCCCAGGACCAGAAATATATTCTTTATTGTTTTAGATGTTAAAGTTTTGCTTTCATATTTCAATCCTAATTCATTTGTAAATGACTTTTTATATAGTGTGAAAAAGAAATCCATTCCTTTTTCTCTTTTCTGCATGGATATTATTGTTCCAACATCATCTGTTAATCAGTTTGTTTTTTCACTAATCCCCAATGCTCCCTTGGCTATATATCACATATCACTTAATGTTCATGGAGGATAAACTGAAACAGCAAGGTAGTTTGCAATATTAATCAATCTTATAAATAAGTAATGACACTTGTAGAAATTAGTCCTATATGCTTGCACATGTGAAATGTCATGTGAATAAAGTATTTTATTGCAACTGTCTTAGTATAGCACAAATTGGAAATCGCCTAAATTTCCATGAGTAGTAAGCTAGAAAAATAAATTTTTATGCAACCATGTAATGAAATACTGTGTATGGGCTAATGAAAAAACTGTTAGAAGAGTCAAGAATTGTTAAAACTTTTATTATTTCCCCCTGAAGATTGTTTATATATACATAAACCCCAAGGATATTTTGACCTCATATTTTCATTATTTCAAATTTGTTGATTACATTAGGAGCTTCAGATAACAAAACAGTTCACGGAAAGCTTTCTAGAGGGAAAAGGAAACAATTCATTTGTCAAGCAGCATGTCTATGAGGCAATGTTGCCATTTAGCCAAATTTTCAAATTTGGGGAACATATTTTAGAGAGATAGAGAAGGCTAATCATAGAAGGTGAAATATACATGTGCTTGCTATTGTCTACCAACTTAATCTGCCTCTCAAAGACATTTTTATCCTCACCAGGACCACTTCGGGGGTAGTCAAGGTTGCAAAGGTATATTGTTTAAGCAGTATTTTGACCAGATCATATGAGAACCCCAAATGGTCTAGCAATTCAAACTAGCTAGATCCATGTGTTCCAGAATAGCTGATGCTCAGGGTGGATATAGGTTTTGTGCTCTGTCATGGGTGGATCTCTAGTAGGCTTTATATGGGTGCTGTGGGACTTTCATTCCTCTACTAAGCACCATAGATTGGTGCAACAGGCTTATAGAATTTGGAATCACATTTCCCATTCTTTTAGATTATATTCAAACTCTGCCTCATTATAAATAGCTAAAGTTGCTATCCAGAGATCTTAAAATGCACAATAGGAGGAGAAATAAAGATATTTTTGCAGGTGGAAGAGAGATGAAAAGGAAGGAGTTTGCATTAAAGAAATAATCAAAATTAGTCCTGGACTTCTTTCTTCTTCATTGCTGCTTTCCTAAATACATAGGAAAGGCAGGTTTCTATTGCAAGCATATCATTGTTCCCAAAACACCATTTAAAAAACATAGCATAGATGTCCAGAGGTAGGAGCTTCATTTTTCTTCCTGAGGATACCAGAAAAGAAAAGAATGAAGTTTGTTTCACAATAAATGCAACATCCTTATTTTATCACTTGTTAATTTTTCCCTCAGTGGTGGGAAGTTTTCTCTTTGAGTAGAGACATGACTTCAATATTCTGTTCATGATGTATGAGGAGATGAAGAAGTAAGAGGAGAAGGTTGGTTTCTTTTTCAATTATTTATTTGAAATGCTTTCTTATCTGGTCTCAATGAAACACATTCTCCTATTTATCTTTGTACCTAATTCCTTTCTCAGGCTTCTTTTTGGGTTTCTAATTTCCTGCCCATCCCTTAGCTCCTGGTCTTCTGTAGTGCTCTCTTCTCACTGTACACAGTCATCTTTCATGATTCCTTTTCATGTAAATGTCTATACAACTATAAAGGCAAACTTGACTATACAGAGTGGCCATAGCTTAAAAAAGATGAAGGGTACTGTGGAGCACTGGGGTGCGAAGCGCTAACATACAGTGAGTGGGCCAGAGATGAATGTATGCCCTGTGATGTAATTTCTTCCTGTTTTATTAATAGAATCTTGAAATGCAGCTAGCTTTCATGTAAAATCACATGTTGGCATCAAATCAAAGCTGTCTTAAAACATTGTGTAGACCAAGAAAAACACATTTGAGGTTCACTCCAAGAAGACTGAATCTTTTATTTATAGAGCTTATAATTCCACATGGGAGACACATTTACCAAGCAGATGTATATAATTAGAAACTGTCCTGAGTGTTATTAAGGAAAACTGGGGGTATGAAATCAGTACATGGAATTAGGGGTCTGGCATAGTCAAAGGTGATAGGCGATGAGTTAACAAAGGGACGTGAGGTAAGAGAAAATGCTGAACCAAGAAAGAGAATGTGTAAATTTCCTAAAGCAGTAAAGTGTATGACATCATTTAAAAAATGAAGGAAAATGTTAAGGAGCAAGGTAGCAAAGATTAAAATAGAGAGGTGTGTAGGACACAGACTGTGCAAGGTCTTCATATATGTTAATGATAGTAATTTCTTTAATCTTAAAGGCAATAAGGAGCCCTTAAGAGTTATATGAAGGATAGCAATGTGATAGAATTAATATTTTTAGAATGTCATTCCCGTTAATGGGTTGAAAGGGAATTCTAACAAATATAGGCAAACTAGGTAGAGACCAGTGTGCTAATCCACTGAAAATAAATGGAGTTTTAGATTAGAATCACATAATTGGGATTAGAGAGAATGCAGAGTTTTAAGTCATATTTATGAGGTAAAAAGGAAAGATATTATATTTAGGAAAAATAAGAGAGGTGACAAGGATGTTTCTTATATTTCTGGCTCACGTATCAGGGTAGATTATGGTGTCACTCATGAATATGAGTAGGAAACACTCTAGAAGGATGAGGCAAGAGGAAGAAGATTATGAGGTGGATTTTGACATAGCGTTTAAGCAATTTAGAGGTAATCGAAGATATTTGGAAATAAGTGGAAAACACAAGTCTAAAGTTCGAAGAAGAGGTCTGGGCTAAAATATTAATGATACTAATTTGGGCATCATCACTGTATACAATAGAACAAAAACTATGAACATGGATAAAATGGTGTGGGAAGGAGAGGTAAAGGGAGAAGAAAAGGGGAGCTAGAATTGATGACTAAAAGACCTTAAGATATGAAGATAGAGAGGGATGAGACCAAGAAAACAGAAGGAATAATCTGAGAGGCAGAAGGGAAATAAGGAATTTGTCCTGACATAGAAATCAAGCACGTGTGTAAAAATCATTTTAGGATTTTTTTTTAAGATCTTTAAGTTGGCTGAGGAGTCCAGTAAGAAACAGATATTAAAATGTCCTTTAAGTCTAGTAACATTGACACAGGGACCATGGGCTTAGAGTAGGGTGAGGACCTCTATAAAAGGCAAGGCAAGATAATCCATTGTGAGACTTGCTTTGGCCTACTGGGGGTGCCTGGCTCATTTTTCTAGTTTTAACCAAGTGCTGCTTTTCTTCCTCCAGCCCTAAACAAATGATTTGGTGCAACCTAGGCAATGTAGCAAGCAAGCCCAAAACAACATAGTTAAAACAGAAAGTATTCCATCTTAAAATCCAATTAGTTAAAAAAAATTTGTTAACAAACAGACAATAACTCAGCCCACCTTAGGAGCAAAGCAGGCAGCCTTGAGGCATATGCTCCCATACAAGGAAGCTGCTATCCTGGGAGAAAATCAGAGCAGTAAAATTCTTGTAAATATCCAGGAAGACTAATAAGAATCTTAGTGTTTCATCAAAAGTATTTGGGACCACTTAGCAAGTGTACATCCCTTGCCTTTTGCCTCTCAACTGCCTATAAAACCCAGGCAACACATCACCCTGGGGCTCTCATCCCCTCCTGGCCTGAGCCAGGAGCTCTGTCCTCCTGCTTTCTCTCTAAATAAAAGCCTCTGCCTTGCTCTCCTACCTTGACTGTTTGAAAAGTTCATTCTTTGTCTCCATGAACAAGAACCCTGGCATCAACATGAAGCCTAGTGTGAAGTACCATAAACCGGATGGGAATGTGTTGGGCAATAAGTTGGCAAATCCAAAATATATCACCAGTTCTGACACACACATAAAAGTAGGTATATACACACATTCAATATATCTAATAACTGGACTTCAAACAAATCCTGCCCAAAATAAAATTAATCACATCCCAGAAAAAGCAGCTTCTTCCATAAATTGCACTCTAATTCAAATAATCTAAGTCAGAAACCCAGTTTCATACTTAGTGTTAGGCTGGAGGAAGGAAAAACAAGGACATGCAAACAGAACAGAGAGATGCCATAGGGGGAGAACAGACCAGACCCCAAGGTCCGTGCCTTATATGGAAATGGGACAGCTCTTCTTGAATTCCATCCTTCTCATGTGCCAACTAAGACCTGGATGTCAGCCTCCTCCCTCTTGGAAGGAAAAAAGTTTCTCGTTGTCTATTATGTCACCTATAGCCAATCATACCTCTCCACGCCCCCTAGGATAGCTTGCCCACTCCTCCCCTCCTAACCCCTTATAAGTCCCCACCTCCCTGACCAGGTGGGTCTTCCCCAGCCTGTGATAGCCAGACAATGGAACATCACCCAGGAGTTTGCGTTCAAATAAACTACCTGGCCCTTTTCTGCCTCTCTTCACCTGCTTATTTCAGCTAAAATTTATCTTACATTTGGTGCCAAAACCCGGGAAGGAGCATGAGTGTGGGGCCCAGACTGGCCACCGGTGGCCCTGCACCCTCTTTCCCTGACCCAGGACCTCAGCCTTCTCTCTGCTGTGTGGACTATTTTCTGGTTTGTCCCTCAGTTTCTCCCGGTCTGCTTCCCTTCCTAATTCCATTTCACCTGGTCTGTTAGAAATCATAGGTACATCCAGGTGGGGGCATCCAGCCCACCTTCTGTGGGCATCCAGCCCACCCCTGGCCCTGTGGTGTGGGAGATATCCCTCACCCAGGCTCCCAGGATGTCTCCCCTGACTTGGTGCACTTGGGACGCTGGGCACTCCTCTCAGTGGGATTAGTTGGGAAGTGGCGCAGACATGGGGAACCAGCCCTCGAAAGCAGAGGCTCAGACCCCATTGCAGTGTCTCATTTCTAATTTGACTACTCTATATTTGTCCCAGGAATTTTGCAAATAGAAGCTAGTCTTTCTTTGCTCTGAGGCCAGGCCTCAGTATCCCTTGGACAATCAATTTTGCTGGCCCCCTGAGGGAACTTTCAATTTTAGCCTCCTCACCAACTTGATTAATTATTGCCACCGGAGCGGAGAGTAAAGTGAAATCCCATATGTACAGGCTTTTTGGACTTTGCACTCCCTCCCAGACTTTTACATTAAGTGTTCAATCACTCAGGTTCTCCTGGCCCAATCTCCAGTTAAAGATTGTCAGTCTCTTACTCTGCCCAGTCCTTCTTCCTTTTCAGATCCGCTGGAAGACCTCGGTCTCCCACCTCTCTCATCTTGCAATCCCCTCCCCCTCTCTCTGCCACCATCTTTAAGTCCTTCAACTTCACATGTGTCACCACCATCTTAAAGTCCTATATTCTCAACCATGCCGTTGTCCTGCTCTCCTCTTCTGGTGGCTCCACCACCTCCTCCCCCTCTCCTTCCACCTTCATCGCCCTCTTACCCCAACAGAACACGCTCCTCCTGCCTTCTGGTTCCAGAAGCCACAGACAGGAAACTGAGGAGAGGGAAGGCAACTGGATATCAGTGACTCAAGTCTTTATATCGGTTTGGCTGTCTGTGTATATGTTTTTGTGTGGGGAGTGTTGCTGACTGTAGTCATTGTGTCTCAGTTTGTATGTTTGTGTGTCTAGGTGTGTAAATGAAAAATATTTCCTACCTCTGGATGGTATTAATAAAAATTGATTTAAAAACAAGCGCTTGTGAAAATTGGGCATTCTGAAACTTCAAGAAAATCAGATAAAAAATGTTAAGCTTTAATGCTGATTTGGATTTGGCTGAGGCAGGCATGTGCTTGTGGTTATCAGCTGCATAAGTTTACCTAAGGTCATTTAAGTTCATGTTATCTGCTAAACCTTTTAAGAATAAAATGCTTAAAGGCTTGGCTTTGTCTAATATTCACTAAAGGTCTTGTAAGTAATCTAGCATAGTTGTTACGAATGAGTGAACTAAATAATAAGTGTAGCAATGGAACACCTTTTTAATTGTGTGTTACAGTGTGTATACCTATCTACAGCCTAGAAATCTTTGTAGTAACCTAAAAACTTAAAATTTTGCTAAGTTAAAAAGATATACTTTGTGCTTAGTGAGAGATTGTTATAAAGCTCATTGTTAACAGAAATTATAAAATGTTCATAAATTTGTCAATCCAAACAATGCTAGTGTAACAGTTTACAATAGCCTGCCTCTCAGTGTTCACTAAAAATTAAGGTACCTAATTGAAAGGAAAGGAGCGACACATAGCAGCAATTCACCGGAGAATTCCGCTTTATTAGGGAAAGGTGCTGGGTTATATAGGAAGGGGCATGAGCTGATTGAGGTGTCACTTCTACGGGGCTGGTGGCTATTGGCTAGGTGCTGGGATTAGGGGGGCGAGGGGTGATTGGGCTTCAGTTGGTGCTGGCAGGAACTGAGGACCCAGAAGACAAGCAGGAAGTTCACCATCTTATGGGTGGGGGCCCTTCATTCCCCCCTTTCTCCTCTATGGGGTTGTGGATGTTGCTTTCTCTCTGACTGATTCCTGCTGAACAGGGGTGGAGAAGGGAGTGAGGGCTTGAGGACTGGGAGGAAAGGGTTGATAGGACTCTCCACACTAAGGACGAGTAGATGTGGACTTCTTCAGGTTGGAAATCAATGAAGGTTCCCTGTAACCGTACGTTGAGGACTTGTTGATTCTAAAGGTGCCAAGAGAATACGGGTGCCAGGAGCCAGGCGTCTGCGGCCATTGTTCCCAGGAACAGTTTCTAATGGAGAGAGGGGTCTATCTCAGCGTGTGGTGAGGAAGTTACGTGAGGGTGAGGGATCTTCTGTGGCTAAAAGCTGGTACTTCCTGAGTAAAAGCTGGTTGAAAGTTTGATTAGAGAGTTTACTAACTTGGGATTTGATAAACTTTACAAGGCAAGAAGAGACAGGTGAGGAGAATGATTATTCTGGGGCCTGCAATGGGCCAAAGCCAAGTAAGGAAGGGGTTTGTTAGCATTGAAGAGAATGGGTTGGAGGAGTAATACTGTGGGTACCGGGAGTTACCCATGTAGTGAATGACACAAGACCAGTAGGGATATCTCCCGTAGGTGTCTGGCCATCACCTGCAACAGGCTTATTTTTGCTCATAGAGTAAGCAGAGGTAGGGAGAATAAAGGTAGCTGCTAGTGAACACTTCGGTGGAGGGAAGAAAGTGGAGGTATAAAGGCTCAGAGCAGCCTTTCAGAGGGCAGTCTGATATGGAAATGAGGGCAGTAATTTTTGTTTGATGCTGTGTGTAAGTCTGTCTGACTTTGAATCACCATACAAAGGCTGGGGTGGCGGAGAAGACAATATGAATGAGGGGGAAAAAAGCGAGAGAGAGGGAGGGAGCAGTAAAGGAGGAAAAAGTCATGATTCGGGTATGGATGGCAAGGGGGTGAACGGGATTTTGGAGGAAAGAGGACAGTAAGGTCAGGAGTCTGGAGGGAAGGAGAGTCTGTAAACTTTTGTAGGTTACGAGATCCTTTAGGTGATGTGGGGACAGAATGGTAAGGGGCGCCCCGAATGTCATTTTACGAGCTTGCTTCTACAAGAGCTGTCCAGTGGCTAATGCCCGTAGGCAGGGGACCCATCCCCAAACTGTGAGTCTAATTGCTTGGAGAGATAAGCTACTGGGGCAAAGGATGGGCCATAATATTGGCCTAGGACTCCTAGAGCTTGACTGGACCTCTCATGAATGTATAATGAGAAGGGCTTCGACAAATCAGGAAGATGGAGAGCTGGGGTTGATGGAGGGCTTGAAGGAGCTTAATGAAGGAGTGTCGGGGTGAGGATGATAATGGTTCTCCAGGGGTGCCCTTGCTGAGGTCGTATAGGGGTCTTGCCAACAGGGAGAAGTTAGGGATCCACGCTCTAAAATACCCAGCCAGGCCTAGAAAGGAAAGGATTTCTGTCTTGGTTTTGGGAATGGGCAGGTCAGAGAGGAGTCATTTTCTGTCTAAGGTAATGGACTTTCTTTGTTGAGACAGAAAGAATCCAAGGTAAGTGACAGAAGGGGAAGAGATTTGAGCTTTGACGGGGGATACCCAGTAACCTCTGGAAGCTAGAAGGTTAAGTAGGGAGGCAGCTTCAAGTTGAGACTGTTCCCACGAGGGACTGCAGAGTAGAAGATCGCCTACGTATTGTAATAAGGTGGACTCAGAGTGATCATGATGAAACTGTTTGAGGTCCTGAGCTAGGACCTGTCCAAAAATATGGGGACTACCTCGGAAGCCTTGTGGCAAAACTGTCCAAGTGACTTGTTCAGAATGTCTGTGTATGGGTCCGTCCAGGTGAAGGCGAAAAAATCTTGGGAGGAGGGGTCCAGAGGGATAGAAAAAATGTGTCCTTGAGATCTAGGACTGAGAAGTGGGATGCTGAGGCAGGGATCTGTGATAAAAGGGGTATGGATTTGGAACTAAGGGATGTATAGGGACAACAGCCATGTTGATGAGGCGAAGGTCTTGGACAAGGCGGAAAGATCCGTTGGTTTTTTTAACAGCTAATATAGGGGTATTAAATGGGGAATGAGTGGGTCTGAGGTAATTTTTGTTTAAAAGATCTTGAATGATGGGTTGAAGGCCTATGAGGGCTGAAGTGATTAGGGGGTATTGGGCCTGACAGATATACTGAGAGGGGGCACATAATTTGATAGAGGCAGGAGGACATAGAGCCACGGAGGGGCTTGTAATGTCCCAAACTTTGGGATTTACAGGGTGTATGAAGGCAGAACTGGAGCTTTCATTGGGTAGAGGGGGGTCGTCGGCTATGAGGGCCATCAGAAATGGAGTACTGGGGGCTGTGGGAGTGGAAATAGTTATAGAAACATAGAGGATAGCAAGGATGTCCCATCCTAGTAAAGGGATGGGACACTGGGGCATAACCAGGAAGGAGTGGGAGAAAGGTATGGGATTATCTTGGATTGTGCATAAAAAGGGGGGGGTTTAATGGGAAAATCTGTTTACCTCCTACCCCGACTATAGGAGTAATGGCAGGCGTGGTAGGGCCCCGGTATTCTTGCAAGACTGAGAAGGTGGCTCCTGTATCTAGGAGGAAGGAGATGGGGCAAACATCTACTATTAAAGTAACCCTGGGCTCCTGTTTGGTGATGGAAATGGTCAGGCAAGAAGCCCCCGAGCCCCATCAATCTTCTTCTGCCAGCCCCACTACGGCGGGCTTAGGATGGGGGTTGTTCGTCCAGCCTCCCCTTCGGGTGGTTGGGCAATCAGACCCCCAGTGGCCCTTTTTGTGGCATCTGGGGCATGGGGTGGTAAGAGATCTGGGGGAGGGGCACGCCCTTGATCAATGTCCCTCTTGTCTGCACTTGAAACAAGCTCCTGGGGGTGGGGAGGCTTGTTTGTAGAGGGGCACCCAGGTTGTGGTTTTATCAGCTGGGCCAACATCTGGAAATTGGCCTGATCAGCCTTTTGTTTACGGCGTTCTTTCTCCTCCTCCTGGTTATGGAAGACTTTAAAGGCCACTGTTAGGATCTCAGTCTGTGGGGTAGCGGGGCCCTGTTCTAATTTTTGAGTTTGGCTTTAATGTCAGGGTAGCTTTGAGCTAGGAAGTATGTCATAAGGACATGTCTTCCGTCAGGCGTTTCTGGGTCCAGGCTGGTATACTGTAATAGGGCTTGAGTGAGTCTGTCTAAGAACTCGGAGAGAGTTTCCTCCCTCCTTTGAATTATGTCTTGGAGCTTTTGAAAATTGACTACTTTACGAGCTGCCTTTTTCAGACCTGCTATTAAGCAGCAGGCGAAGATATCTCGAGAGCGGAGACCTACGGCGGTGTTATAATCCCAGTGTGGGTCTTGTTCGGGGACAGCAGTGGAGCCAGGGGGGATAGGTGGGGTCAGTCCTGTGGGTTTCGGTAGCATGCATTTGGGCGAAGTCCCAAATTCATCTACACTTTTCAGGAAGGAGGGTATTGGCCAGGAGCATGAAAATGTCATAATGTGTGAGGCTGTATGACTGGAGTGTCCATTGAAACTCCCTGATATATGTCATGGGATCAGTGGAAAAGGAACCTAGGTGTTTTTCAAGTTGGGCTAAATCTCCTAAGGAGAAAGGGACGTGAACACACACGATGCCTTCGGATCCTGCTACTTCCCGGATGGGGGCGATAACTTTGGGAGGCCCTCGGGACCGAGTCTGAAGGGGACTGAAGGGTTCTGGGTCAGTCTGTGGGGGAGATACAGGTGGTGGGGGCAAAGATGGATGAGGCTCCTGGGACTTAGTTAGAGGGGGACTGAAAGGCTCAGGCTTGATCTGCAGGGGGGGTGAGGAGGGGGAGGAGATGGTGGTGGAGGAAGGGAGAGGGGCTGTTGTAGGAGATGAGGGGGAAGGGAGTGGGAGGGAGGCTTCTGTGGGAGAGACAGCTTGCAGGCTAGGAGAACTTGGGGGGAGGTGGGGGGGAGGAGGCGGCGGCAGTAAGGGGGGCGGGAGGAGGAGGCGGAAAGCTTCGATATAGGGAATCTCCTTCCATTTTTTCAGGCGCTGGCAGTAAAGAGATCGCAAGTAATGTTAGGATCAAGAGTTCCCCCTGCAGGCAAGTGGTTGTTATTGTCTAGGGGGTATGTTGGCCAATCTTGGGAGCAGTATTTACGGAGAAGTTTTGGTTTTATATCAGGTGTCAGGGAGAGGGTGGCTAGATACTTGAGCAGGTATTCAAGAGGTGAACTTTCAGGGAGGGATGAGGAGGCTCCCATGGCTAAAGGACAGAGAAGGAGACAAACAGGGGAAGACGAATGGAGATCCTCGAACTTGGAGCAGACCTCAAGGAGACAAAGGGCATCCCCGATGATCCTTGGTGGTCTGCAGAAACTCGTATACGAGTCAGAATTTCTTAGGAAGTGTGGGTCGTCACCCAGACTTCTCTAAGAAGGCAGAGTGCTGGAGTCACAAGGAACCTAGTACTAGGAATTTTTGGCAGAAGGAATTTTCGGCGGAAGGAATGGAAGGAGGAGGGGGCGAAAAAGGGAGCGTTCTCATCCTCAAAGGAGTCACCTCGTTTATGGCTGTTGGAGGAGGGGCCTGAGGGTCCGCTGCAGTTGTGAAGGCCTAAGGCAGGGAGAGTTCTCTCCTCATCCTCAAGCATCAGGGCCTTGCCAGATGATCACAGTCAATGGCGCTGCAATAGCTCGGGGAAGAGCGGCCTGCTCCAGGGGAAAACTTACCCAAAGGCCAAAGAGGAGTGGTGAGTGTGAGGAGCCAGCGCCAGAAAAAGAGGATGAGGGCAAGCTGCTGCTGGTGTCAGGGGAAGATGGGGCCCAGTTGGGGTGTCCCATCTCCCGGGTTTCGGCACCAATGAAAGGAAAGGAGTGACACACAGCAGCAATTCACTGGAGAATTCTGCTTTATTAGGGAAAGGTGCTGGGTTATATAGGAAGGGGCATGAGCTGATTGAGGTGTCACTTCTACAGGGCTGGAGGCTATTGGCTAGGTGCTGGGATTAGGGGGGCGAGAGGTGATTGGGCTTCAGGTGGTGCCAGCGGGAACTGAGGACCCGGAAGAGAAGCAGGAAGTTTGCTATCTTATGGGTGGGGGCCCTTCACTAATAGTTTTAAGTTCTAATTATAACTACTTAAAGTAATAAGGAAAACATTTCTGCGTACTAAAGAATGCGTCTTGATAAAAGAAAGTAACTTTGTTCTAAAGTACAGCTGTTTATTTAGAGAGAGAACTCTATAAAAAGAAAGTTATAGAAAGTTTGTAGAACAATTTAATATGATCATGCTATATATAATTAAAGCAAATGAGTCTTGGTATAAAGTACACAGCAAAATTAGAATTTTGTTTTCAGTTAAAAAGACAGTTTCCTTAACTGTTAGTCTGCTCTTAATATTGAAAAATTGCAAAAAGTTCTCTAATTGTTTTATCAAAGCAGTTTCTCATGCTTAAAGTCTCGAGTTGTTGGGCTATTTAAGAAAATGAGATCTTAATATTAAAAGAACTAAAAGCTAAAGTTTTCTAACAACTGTGTAACCTTCTTTATTTGCCTTTGAGGTATTTTGTTGTCATTCTAGTTAAATAGATAAGTATTGCTTCATAGCAACCTATAGTTCTATTTAAGCAAGTGCCTTAAAACTTTTAACAGCTTCCCAAAATCAAATTCAAAAAGGTACTTTTACCTCTAGTTAACTCTGATATTTTCCAGAGGACCCCTGGAACATGTCAGAGGAACTTTTTCTCATTGGAGAAAGTATTTGGCTAATTTAGCTTATTTATCTGACATATAATTACCTGCTTAACTACCTAGAAAGTACTGTCAAAAAGAATAATGCTAAACTTTGTTACTGAATGTTTTGTGTTATAGAAATACCAGAATTTCCTTATGTCAACTGTCTTATAGTAAGCTCTCATCAGATCTTTAACTATTGTCATTTGTAAGTCTTTTATTATTTATAGTCACTGTTTTATTACTCTTAATCTAGAAAAGAACTAGATTTCAGCAGAACAAGTATTTGTTACATAAGATTAAGTAAACTAAAGAAGATAATTTTGTGGCTTTTTGTTTCAAACATTGCTAATAGTGTTTTAAGCTTTTTCTCTTAAGCTGACAACAGTTTAGTAAATGACTGCCTTTATAAGCAGAATTGAAACTTTAACTTTCTCTCTACCTGATCCCTCCAAAATTTAAAAACTCTCAGTCACTATTTTTATGTTTCATGTCAGTATGTTTATTTGCTTGAGTTCAATAAGAATTTGCTTTCCTTGTAAGAAGACCAATTAAAAACACAAGTTATACTACCAAGGCTTTGACTAGAACATCATACCTGAGAGACATGTGTGTAAACTCAGATATGAACAGACAGCTTTAAGGAACTTAAGATTGACTTTATAAAGCCAACAAAGCCCCTTAGAAGAACTGGCCTGGTACCTTGCTTACAGAGTTACCAGGTAAGGAAGGCCACTTCCTGGCAGGTGCAGGAACGTCAGGAATGTCTTGGAAACCTCAAGAAGAGAGGAATTCACCCAAATCTACAGGTACTGCAGGCACAACCTGATGGCAAGTCTGGCTTGGCTATCTGGCCTCGACAGGCCTTTAAAAGTTCAATCTGAAATTCCTTACAAAAAGTTCCAGCAGAGCATATTTAAAAGAGCCTATGTAATCAACTGCTCTTCTTGCTGCACTTATGCAAATAATCAAGCCAAGTGTTACTTATTTTCTTAACCTAGTTACTTCTAATAAAAATGAGGGTGATTTTAGAGAAAAGTATTGTTTCAATAATGCAGTCTTATGTGTACTAAATTCTAATACTAGTCATTGAGATGTAAACTCGATCCAGAATTCTAGTTTCCCCATGTTACCTAGCTGTGATTCTCAATTAAACTCTTCATATTTCTAGTTCTCATATTCAGCCATGCATTCTTAATCTCGTCAAGTTTATCCTTCCAGAATGGAAAATCCAACTCCATATGTTGCTACATAACATAATAACAATTTGTTCTATCTTGCCTAGAAGCCACAAAACTGCAAATAGTAATAGAAATGAAACCCAGAAATGGAACCAACCTTCTGAGGCCCTCTCAACTGACCAGTGATGGAGACCTAGCTGCGCCCTCTCTCAGCATGAAGCAGCCAGAGTGGTCACCGCCCCTTTTCCCTAGCAGCAGCTAGAGTCTATTTGTAGAGGGGAGAATGAGACAGAGACCATAGGCTTAGAAAGAATGAAGTGAGAGCCTCTGGAGAAAGCAAGGCAAAATATTTGCAGTCAGAGCAATGTAACTACATGCTACAACACCCGCCCCCCACAACATCCCTTGTTAGCCAAAAGTAGCCAGATCGAGTCATCACCCATTATGACCAAAAGGCTGGAATGTTAGGCTGGAGGAAGGAAAAACAAGAACATGCAAACAGAGCAGAGAGATGCCATAGTGGGAGAACAGACCAGAACCCAAGGTCCGTGCCTTATATGGAAAGGGAACAGCTCTTCCTGAATTCCATCCTTCTGATGTGCCAACTAAGACCCAGATGTCAGCCTCCTCCCTCTTGGAAGGAAAAAAAGTTTCTAGTTGTCTATTATGTCACCTTTAGCCAATCATACCTCTCCATGCCCCCTAGGATAGCTTGCCCACTCCTCCCCCTCCTAACCCCTTTTAAGCTCCCATGTCCCTGACCAGGTGTGACTTCTCCGGCCTGTGATAGCCAGACCACGGAATATCACCTGGGAGTTTGTGTTCAAATAAACTACCTGGCCCTTTGTTGCCTCTCTTTGCCTGCTCATTTTGACTAGAATTTATCTTACACTTAATACCTCCTTCACTCTTCATTTCATCAGGCAATCACTGGGTCATGTTAATTCCATCTGAAATTTTTGTTTAAGACACAAATTTATGGCAATCTGTATTACCACTTCCCTAGTCCAGATTACCATCATCTTTTGCTGGGTTTCAACAGTAGCCTTCTTAACTGGTATACCTACCTCCAACCTCACCTCATCTCCATTCATTCTCCAATCTTCAACCAGAGTTATAGTATAAATCATATTCCCTCCCTATTTTCATATTTAAGTTACTCAATCAGGATATGCCTACAAAAAAAGCATCAACAGTAGAATTTACTGAGAATGTGAACAGATACTACAAAGTAGACTATGCAAAAATCTTCTGAATATTTCTCTATTCTGCCATCAATATGCTATCACCAGGCATCACTTTTTTTTTTTACCTTCTACCAGGTAGCCTCATTGTTTATGTGTTTTTGCTCTAGGTTTTTCTACAGCCTTTCAAAAAAATTTTTTTTGACCATATGATACGGAGAGAATCTTTTTTCAATATCTTTTATTAGGGAAGATCTTAGTCAACTGAAAATTTTCTGCTTCAAACTCTTTCTAGAGAAAGATCCCAATTATCTCAATTAAACATTCACCAATGTTGGTGCAGATTTTTAAGTCTTCCTTTGTCTGCTACTTCCTTTGGAATTTTCTTGGTAATTTTACCTAAAACTATTTATGCCTGGTGCTCCAATGGTGATTGCATAAGAATATCCAAAACCCAGATAGCTTACCTCAGAGGATTTAGCACATCTCCCCCCAACTTGACAGTGATATCCCTAGGACAACAGTGACTGTGTAAAATCACTTTCTACTTCTTTATCCCAAGTATCTGGCAATATTTAGTTGGAATGGAATCAGAAATAGATACACTGTTTGGGGATTCATATTCACATAATGTAGTGTAGGAACAGGTTCATACTGGATTTGGTAAGAACTAAAAAATAACAGAACTATAGGTTTCATACCCCGCTTTATTCTTGAGTGGGCTGGTAGAGTACTTAGTTCACATCTGCTGCATCTGCATGCAGCAAGTCTGCAATCTATAATCCACATAGAGCACTGGGCAGAGTTCTTTATATAGCATCATAGATGCTAGTGACCTTCTGCCAATAATTACCCAAGTCTGCACATGCTCAATAGACAGACATGAGGTCATAATGCACACACACTGTGAGGAGTCATGAGGCAGCAGAGCATGCATGCGCCCAGCGGGCAAGCAGTTCAGGGTCAGGAGAGCATTGTGGCCACAGGAACTCCATTTTCCCTTTACATGATAACACTGTAGATAAAAGCAATTAAATACTTATTATAAAAAATAAAGGATAGTAGTTATTTTTGGGAGGGAAGGACAAGGTTTATGATCAGGAAAGGGATGTATTTGGTGGGGTTTGGAATACTAGCTTTGTTCAGCTTTTCGATGTACATGTTGGAATCACAGGTGTTCACTTCATAGTAATTCATTAAGTTGCACATTTGTTTTATGCCTTTTCTACATGTGTATCTTATTTTAAAATGTAAAAAGAAATCATAAGATTTTAATTAATTTTAAAAGAATAGGGAACTTTTTAGTGGCATGTCCTAGGGAGAGTCTGACATAGTGAGAGACTGACTCTTTCTCCTCTTATGATCTTTCCCTTATATGTTGTAATTGGCCTAAACCTTCAGTAAAAAAACTCATACATAACTGTATGGCTGGGTGTAGTAATCTTTGAGAGTCAAGTAATACAGTGGTAAAGGAGAGGAATGCTCATTGTCTTACATGAAAAGTAGTTTACCATTTTGTGGAATACACGCCACTGGGAAATGATGTGGAGTACATGAGCCATTCCTCAATGATAAGTACTAGTATTGAGGAGACATAAGAAAGAGTTTTACATGCTGTGTTACAAGCAAGGAATGCTTTTGGGAGGAAGCTGATGTTTGTTTTATCTCCCCATGCTGTACTCTCTGAATGTTTCCTTCTGTTCCTAGCTCCCAGTTCACTGCTTCTCTATTGTCTGAGACAAGTCTGCTATTAAAATTACTAACCAATGTCTTCATTTTTACTCATGAACTGGGATCAATTTTAAATCTGCTGAATTACTTTATATAAATGTCCAGGTTTGGGAAATTTTATTTTTGTCTTTTATTACCTTGAATACCATGAGCATTGTTATTTAAAAATTCTTTGAGATAATTGCAGTATCTGTAACATCTATCAGTCTATTTCTATTGTCTTTATTTCTGTTGGTTCTTGGCTACAATGTCTTTACATCTTCTTGTGTATCTAGATTATAAAATATCCATTCTATATAACATTATTTTTAGAAATAATTTGACAACTAGTGTCTTTTTGTTTTATTCATCCAATCACACTAACTTCTTCCTGTAAGTTAAAATCGAGCCGAAGTGACCAAGCGAGGAGGCAACAAAGGAGCCAAAAATTTAATAGGGTGCAATCCTGGGTAATGTTCACCAGTCTGGTTAGTCACAGGCCAGAGAAGTCACGCCCAGCAGGGCAGGCAGTGAGTTTATAAAGAAGTTAGGGGGAGGGAGAGCATAGGTCTACAGTGGCGGGAGGATTGGCTAGCCTAAGGCATGTGTCACTGGCCTTTACAGTAGACAAAGGACTAGAAAGTTACTACTCCTTTTCCAGGTTGGGAGGGGGCAGCAGCCGGGGATTTTGGCACATGATCAGGCTGGAATCTGTTGGTCTCTTTCCCTTACTAGGCCAGGGTTGGGGCTTTGCTGCCCCCTTTCCTTATTTGGTGAGGGCTGAGCTTGTCTGACTTGCTCACCCCTCTCTCCGGTGCCCCCAGCCTTACATTCCACCCTTTTGGTTATAATGGGTGCCGACTTGATCTGGCTACTTCAAGCTGAGGAAGGGTGGCATGGGCAGGGTTGAGGCTGGTGGGAGGCCAGAGGTGGCATGGAGGGAAGGGGCAAGTGCTGATATACCAGCATTTGGTTTACCATGATGTGAGATAGTTCAGCTAGGCATTGTTGTAGGACGTGCTCACCCCTCTCTCTGGTGCCTCCAGCCTTACACTTCTACTAACTATTCATATATAAAAGATGAATACTAAGATACTCAGAAAACTTAGAAAGGTTCTTCATCCTGTCTCCAACTGGCCTCTGTAGCTACATTATTTGTGAGTCTATCCAGCATCATACACAATGACATTCAATTTTCATTGAATATGGGAGAATTTTCAAATCTGTAATTTGGGACTTAATTTTATATTCAGAAAGGAGTCTCATACTTTTCTAGAGACATTTCTTGCCTTTCCTTTTTGAATTGGAGGAACTGTCTTTTCTTTACAGTTGCTCTATCTTTACCAAGGTAAAAAAGTAATCTCTTTTTCTTAGGAGTTATCATTGCTTACTGTGTTTCTGTTCCAAATTTTATTTTCCTCCCATTTTATTTTTTATTGTGCTTAAATATCTAAAAAACATTAGCACTTAAAGTGTACAATTCTGTGGCATTAAATACATTCATATTGTTGTGCAGGTATCATCACTATCCATCCCCAAAGCTTTCTTCATCTTGCAAAACTGAACTCTTTTATCTTCAAACAGTAACTCCCTGTTTTCTCTTCTTCTTAGTCCTTGGCAATAGCAATTCTATATTTTGTCCCTATGAATTTGACTACTGTAATCATCTCATATGAGTAGAATCAGAAGTATTTGTCCTTTTTTGACTGCCATATTTCAGTTATCTTAATAGTATCATTAAGATTGTGGGTAAAATTGTATTATTCCAGAATACCTTGCTTGGCTTTAGTGCATCTCCATATGAACAGGCATTCCTAATGGGTGGAGAGAAGTAGTTCATCTCCATATCAATGAGTAATTACCTGGGCAACTGAGGGCTTATCTGAACCTGAGAGGTTCAGGGGATCTGCCTGAGCAGGAAAGAGATGGGCCCAGGACCACAGCCTGTAAGCAATAAACAGATTTTAAACTTTATTTCTCCTTTTGACTGATTTTGGTTTTAGAGGTATTTTGCCCCAGGATTTCCTTTCCCCAGAGTTATAAAGATTCATCCATATTGTAGCATATGTCAGAATTTCCTTCCTTTTTAATGCCGAACACTATTTTACTATATGTATGCCATGTTTTATCTCAATCCATTGAAGGGCACATGAATTGCTTCTACTTTTGGGCAACTGTGAGTAATGCTGCTATGATAGGAGCATACACCCAAAAAATGGAGCCATTGGATTATATGGTAATCCTATTTTTTAGTTTTTTGAGGAACCATCATACTATTCATATGATTTTCCGTAGCAACTGCACCATTCTACATTCCCAATGGTAGTGCACGAGAATCCCAATGTCTCCATATCCTTGTCACCACTTGTTATTTTCTGTTGTTTTGTTCTAAATAATAACCATATAGTTTTAAAGTGATATTTCATTGTGTCTCTTGGTTTGTATCTCCCTAAGGATTCACGATCTTGAGTATCCTTACATGTGCTTATTGACCTTTGTATATTTTCTTAAGTACTTTAACCATTTTTTAATTGGGTTTTGGATTTTTTCTTTTTTTGTTTTTGAATTGTAGGAGTCTTTATGTACTCAGGGTATTAATTCTTATCAGATATGTGATTTTCCAGTATTTTCTCACATTCCATGGATTGCCTTTTCACTCTGTTATTTGTGTCCCTTGATGACAGAAGATTTGATATTGATGTAGTCTATTTTATCTATATTTGCCTTTTGTTGTATGTACTTTTGGTGTCATATCCAAGAAATCATTGCCAAATCCAATGTCATGAGGGTTTCTCCCATGTTTTATTCAAAGAGTTTTATAATTTTAGCTTTTATGTTCAGATCTAATCCATTCTGAGTTTTTCTACACATAATTCTAAAATGGAATTGTTCACTTCACTTCTTTTTCAGATTGTTCATTGTTAGTGTAAAAAAATGCAACTGGGGGCGGAGCCAGGATGGCGGCGTGAGTAGAGCAGTGAAAATCTCCTCCCAAAAACACATACAGCTATGAAAGTTTAACAAAGAAAACTCTTCCTAAAATAGAGACCAGAGGACACACGACAACATCCAGACCACATCCACACCTGCAAGAATCCAGCACCTTGTGAAGGGAGAGAGGCAGGCCACAAACCAACAAGAAGGGAAGCTCTTCCAGCAGTCACTCATACAAGCTCTGCAAACTATCTCTATCACCATGAAAAGGCAAAACTACAGGCAGACAAAGATCACAGAGACAACAACAGAGAAGGAGACAGACCTAACCAGTCCTCCTGAAAAAAGAATTCAAAATAAAAATCATGAACATGCTGACAGAGATGCAGAGAAAAATGCAAGAGCAATGGGATGACGTCTGGAGGGAGATCACAGATGTCAGGAAGGAGATCACAGAAGTGAAGCAATCCCTGGAAGGATTTATAAGCAGCATGGATAAGATGCAAGAGGCCATTGAAGGAATAGAAGCCAGAGAACAGGAACGTATAGAAGCTGACATAGAGAGAGTTAAAAGGATCTCCAGGAATGAAACAACACTAAGAGAACTATGTGACCAATCCAAAAGGAATAATATTCGTATTCTAGGGGTACCAGAAGAAGAAGAAAGAGGAAAAGGGAAAGAAAGTCTCTTTGAAGAAATAATTGCTGAAAACTTCCCCAAACGGGGGGAGGAAATAATTGAAAAGACCATGGAATTACACAGAACCCCCAACAGAAAGGATTCAAGGAGGACAACACCAAGACACATAGTAATTAAAGTGGCAAGGATCAAGGACAAGGAAACAGTTTTAAAGGCAGCTAGAGAGAAAAAGGTCACCTATAAAGGAAAACTCATCAGGCTAACATCAGACTTCTCAACAGAAACCCTACAGGTCAGAAGAGAATGGAATGATTTACTTAATGCAATGAAACAGAAGGGCCTTGAACCAAGGATACTGTATCCAGCACGACTATCATTTAAATATGATGGTGGGATCAAACAATTCCCAGACAAGCAAAAGCTGAGGGAATTTGCTTCCCACAAACCACCTCTACAGGGCATCCTACAGGGACTGCTCTAGATGGGAGCACTCCTAAAAAGACCACAGAAAAAAACACACAACATATGAAGAAAGGAGAAGGAGAAATAAGAAGGGAGAGAAGAAAAGAATCTCCAGGCAGTGTATATAACAGCTCAATAAGTGAGCTAAGTTAGGCAGTAAGATACTAAAGCTAACCTTGAATCTTTGGTAACCACGAATCTAAAGCCTGCAATGGCAATAAGTACATATCTCTCAATAGTCACCCTAAATGTAAATGTACTGAATGCACCAATCAAAAGACACAGAGTAATAGAATGGATAAAAAAAGCAAGACCCATCTATATGCTGCTTACAAGAAACTCACCTTAAACCCAACGACAAGCATAGACTAAAAGTCAAGGGATGGAAAAACATATTTCAGGCAAACAACAGTGAGAAGAGAGCAGAGGTAGCAGTACTAATATCAGACAAAATAGACTTCAAAACAAAAAAAGTAACAAGAGATAAAGAAGGATACTACATAATGATAAAGGGCTCAGTCCAACAAGAGGATATAACCATTCTAAATATATATGCACCCAATACAGGAGCACCAGCATATGTGAAGCAAATACTAACAGAACTAAAGAGGAAAATAGACTGCAATGCATTCATTTTAGGAGACTTCAACACACCACTCACCCCAAAGGATAGATCCACCGGGCAGAAAATAAATAAGGACACAGAGGCATTGAACAACACACTAGAACAGATGGACCTAATACACATCTACAGAACTCTACATCCAAAAGCAACAGGATATACATTCTTCTCAAGTGCACATGGAACATTCTCCAGAATAGACCACATACTAGCTCACAAAAAGAGCCTCAGTAAATTCCAAAAGATTGAAATTCTACCAACCAATTTTTCAGACCACAAAGGTATAAAAGTAGAAATAAATTCTACAAAGAAAACAAAAAGGCTCACAAACACATGGAGGCTTAACAACATGCTACTAAATAATCAATGGATCAATGAACAAATCAAAATAGAGATTAAGGAATATATAGAAACAAATGACAACAACAACACTAAGCCCCAACTTCTGTGGGACGCAGCAAAAGCAGTCTTAAGAGGAAAGTATATAGCAATCCAGGCACACTTGAAGAAGGAAGAACAATCCCAAATGAATAGTCTAACGTCACAATTATCGAAACTGGAAAAAGAAGAACAAATGAGGCCTAAAGTCAGAAGAAGGAGGGACATAATAAAGATCAGAGAAGAAATAAACAAAATTGAGAAGAACAAAACAATATAAAAAATCAACGAAACCAAGAGCTGGTTCATTGAGAAAATAAACAAAATAGATAAGCCTCTAGCCAAACTTATTAAGAGAAAAAGAGAATCAACACAAATCAACATAATCAGAAATGAGAATGGAAAAACCACGACAGACTCCACAGAAATACAAAGAATTATTAAAGACTACTATGAAAACCTATATGCCAACAAGCTGGAAAACCTAGAAGAAATGGACAACTTCCTAGAAAAATACAACCTCCCAAGACTGACCAAGGAACAAACACAAAAGTTAAATAAACCAATTACAACCAAAAGAATTGAAATGGTAATCAAAAAACTACCCAAGAAGAAAACCCCATGGCCGGACGGATTTACCTTGGAATTTTATCAGACACACAGAGAAGACATAATACCCATACTCCTTAAAGTCTTCCAAAAAATAGAAGAAGAGGGAATACTCCCAAACTCATTCTATGAAGCCAACATCACCCTAATAACAAAACCAGGCAAAGACCCCACCAAAAAAGAAAATTACAGACCAATATCCCTGATGAATATAGATGCAAAAATACTCAATAAAATATTAGCAAACAGAATTCAAAAGTATATCAAAAGGATCATACACCATGACCAAGTGGGGTTCATCCCAGGGATGCAAGGATGGTACAACATTCGAAAATCCATCAACATCATCCACCACATCAACAAAAAGAAAGACAAAAACCACATGATCATCTCCATAGATGCTGAAAAAGCATTTGACAAATTCAACATCCATTCATGATAAAAACTCTCAGCAAAATGGGAATAGAGGGCAAGTACCTCAACATAATAAAGGCCATATATGATAAACCCACAGCCAGCATTATACTGAACAGCGAGAAGCTGAAAGCATTTCCTCTGAGATCGGGAAGCAGACAGGGATGCCCACTCTCCCCACTGTTATTTAACATAGTACTGGAGGTCCTAGCCACGGCAATCAGACAAAACAAAGAAATACAAGGAATCCAGATTGGTAAAGAAGAAGTTAAACTGTCACTATTTGCAGATGATATGATACTGTACATAAAAAACCCTAAAGACTCCACTCCAAAACTACTAGAACTGATATCGGAATACAGAAAAGTTGCAGGATACAAAATTAACACACAGAAATCTGTAGCTTTCCTATACACTAACAATGAACCAATAGAAAGAGAAATCAGGAAAACAATTCCATTCACCATTGCATCAAAAAGAATAAAATACCTAGGAATAAACCTAACCAAAGAAGTGAAAGACTTATACTCTGAAAACTACAAGTCACTCTTAAGAGAAATTAAAGGGGACACTAATAAATGGAAACTCATCCCATGCTCATGGCTAGGAAGAATTAATATTGTCAAAATGGCCATCCTGCCCAAAGCAATATACAGATTTGATGCAATCCCTCTCAAATTACCAGCAACATTCTTCAATGAATTGGAACAAATAATTCAAAAATTCATATGGAAACACCAAAGACCCCGAATAGCCAAAGCAATCCTGAAAAAGATGAATAAAGTAGGGGGGATCTCACTCCCCAACTTCAAGCTCTACTACAAAGCCGTAGTAATCAAGACAATTTGGTACTGGCACAAGAACAGAGCCACAGACCAGTGGAACACATTAGAGACTCCAGAAATTAACCCAAACATATATGGTCAATTAATATTTGATAAAGGAGCCATGGACATACAATGGCAAAATGACAGTCTCTTCAACAGATGGTGCTGGCAAAACTGGACAGCTACATGTAGGAGAATGAAACTGGATCATTGTCTAACCCCATATACAAAGGTAAACTCAAAATGGATCAAAGACTTGAATGTAAGTCATGAAACCATTAAGCTCTTGGAAAAAAACATAGGCAAAAACCTCTTAGACATAAACATGAGTGACCTCTTCTTGAACATATCACCCCGGGCAAGGAAAACAACAGCAAAAATGAGCAAGTGGGACTACATTAAGCTGAAAAGCTTCTGTACAGCGAAAGACACCATCAATAGAACAAAAAGGAACCCTACAGTATGGGAGAATATATTTGAAAATGACAGATCCGATAAAGGCTTGACGTCCAGAATATATAAAGAGCTCACACGCCTCAACAAACAAAAAACGAATAACCCAATTAAAAAATGGGCAGAGGAACTGAACAGACAGTTCTCTAGAAAAGAAATACAGATGGCCAAGAGACACATGAAAAGATGCTCCACATCACTAATTATCAGAGAAATGCAAATTAAAACTACAATGAGGTATCACCTCACACCAGTAAGGATAGCTGCCATCCAAAAGACAAACAACAACAAATGTTGGTGAGGCTGTGGAGAAAGGGGAACCCTCCTACACTGCTGGTGGGAATGTAAATTAGTTCAACCATTGTGGAAAGCAGTATGGAGGTTCATCAAAATGCTCAAAACAGACCTACCATTTGACCCAGGAATTCCACTCCTAGGAATTTACCCTAAGAACGCAGCAATCAAGTTTGAGATAGACAGATGCACCCCTATGTTTATCGCAGCGCTATTTACAATAGCCAAGAATTGGAAGCGACCTAAATGTCCATCGGTAGATGAATGGATAAAGAAGATGTGGTACATATACACAATGGAACACTACTCAGCCATAAGAAGTGGAAAAATCCAACCATTTGCAGCAACATGGATGGAGCTGGAGAGTATTATGCTCAGTGAAATAAGCCAAGTGGAGAAAGAGAAATACCAAATGATTTCACTCATCTGAGGAGTATAGGAACAAAGGAAAAACTGAAGGAACAAAACAGCAGCGGAATTACAGAACCCAAAAATGGACTAACAGGTACCAAAGGGAAAGGAACTGGGGAGGATGGGTGGGCAGGGAGGGATAAGGGGGGGGAAGAAGAAGGGGGGTATTAAGATTAGCATGCATGGGGGGTAAAAAGGGGAGGGTGGGCTGCACAACACAGAGAGGACAAGTAGTGATTCTACAACATTTTGCTATGCTGATGGAGAGTAACTGTAATGTGGTTGTTAAGGGGGACCTGATATAGGGGAGAGCATAGTAAACATAGTATTCTTCATGTAAGTATAAATTAAAGATTTTAAAAAAAAGAAAGAAAGAAAAGGGGGATTACTCCTTTATAGGATATAACTATTGGTAAATCAAAGATCAACGCATGCTTTAAATATCCTTAATGTTGATCACTTAAAGGGAGTCAGATGATCAGCTATGGAGGTACTCTTTTCTGATAATATTCTTTTCTCTTAATAAAAAAAAAAAAAGCAGTTCCTGTGTGCTGACCTCCAATGAGTTCTGCACAGTGGTACAGAGGGCATGCCAAAGTGTGGGCAAAGGGTCTGTTTGTTTCTATGCAGAAGATCAAGGCCTAGCTTGGATACCCAGAAAATGAACTAAGATACGATATGAGGAGGAGCTTCCAGCATCAGCACTCTCTGGAGGACTTGTGCCAGGGGGATGATCAACAAAAAGCCTCCACAGGATGTGGGCGATGCTGCGGTTGTGGCTGCATCCACCGCACCATTTCCTGGACTTGCCATTGGAAGGAGGAGGGTGATGTCTAGGCTGGCATGTACATACAGTGAGACAACGAATTTGACCGGATCTGTACTGTTGGAACTCAACCAGGTGTTGGGAGGGGTGCAAGTTGTAGCACTCCAAAATCTTATGACTATAGACTATCTACGATTAAAAGAACATATGGGATGTGAACAGATCCCAGAAATGGGCTGCCTTAATTTGTCTGATTGTTCAAGTACAGTTGGACAATATCCATCATATCATAGATAAATTTTCACAAATGCCTAGGGTGCCTAAATGGTTTTCTTGGCTTCACTGGAGATGGATGGTAATTATAGATTTGCTTTGTTTATGTCACCGTATTCCTATTATGTTAATATGTGTGTGCAAATTAGTTAGTAGTTTAAAACCTATACATACTTAAGGTACTCTACAAGAAGATATGTCAAAGAAATAATCAATCCTCCCATGTTTCCTTCCATATGCTACATCTATAGCTTTTCTTCTTCCTTCCTAATTACAACCCTTAAATAGAATTCGTGCCTCATATCGAATTTACCGAGTATCATAATTCCTCCAGGTGGTAAAGATACCTCGAGGCAAGTGCTGGGCATAGAAGCCACAGGTCATAAATCTGCAAAGAAGTAAAAAGCTAACCTTTTCAAACAATATGGCTTCTCTCTCACTTACCAACTTTACATTTCCCTGTATGGCCCCGGAAGATGACTGGTTAGCCAGAGACGGGTAAGATTCCTCAAGGGAGGAACAACCTAAGACAGGCATAGTCGCAGGGGGGCCATCAGGTGAGAAATTGGGGATCAACAGATTTGAGGCTCAGAACCTCACACACCCCCCCCTGCTTTGAGAGAAATCTTCTGCATCCGTGGATGTTTTGCTGTCCTTGTCTAGCTTGGATTAATACTTAGTCCATAGGCACACACCTGATCATCTGATCATCTACATTTGCCCTCTTACAGCACTAAACTATGTTTTCTACCTTTATCTTGCATCTACCTACCACTTCAGCATTTTATTAAAAATAAAAATAATAATAATAATAGAGGGAGAAATGTGGGATCAACATATAAATCAAGTACAAAAATCAAACGAATATTCATATTTCACCTGATTGTTGATACTTCACAATGCGTGATCAAAACAGAAAGTTTCTGTGATGAATGCCCTTGTACTGTTCACCATGTAGGAATTTATTCACTATGTAATAATTCGTTCACCATGTAAGAACTTGTTCGTTATGTTTCAGAAGATTGCAGACTGACGAGAATTAGGCTTGAGATGGATTAATGATTGTGCATTGAGCATTGACGCCCCTGTACAGAATTTTATTGTTGTTAACAACCATTTGATCAATAAATGAGAGATGCCTTCTTAAAAAAAATAAAATAAAATAAAATAAATTTAACAGTAAAAAAAAATGCAACTTATTTGGGGATGTT
Source organism: Manis javanica (assembly GCF_040802235.1). Classification (NCBI taxonomy): domain Eukaryota; kingdom Metazoa; phylum Chordata; class Mammalia; order Pholidota; family Manidae; genus Manis; species Manis javanica. The sequence continues at coordinate 37,017,330 of NC_133168.1, forward strand.
GGTTTTATACTGTGCAACTTTGCTGAATTTCTTTATTATCTCAAACAGGTTTATTTTGTGTGTGGATTATTTAGGGTTTTCCATTTACGAAATCATGTTATCTGTGAACAGAGATGGTCTTACTTACTTCTTTCAAACTTGGATGCGTTTTACTTATTTTTCTTTCCTAATTGTTCTGGCTAGGACTTCCAGTGTTGAGTAGAAGTAGCAGGATGGATGGTAAGCAGGAAGGCATCCTTGCCTTCTTCCTAATTTTAGTGGAAAAAATCTTTCAGTCTTTCACCATTAAGGATGTTGCTAACAGTAGGTATTTCATATATGGATTGTTTATGTTGAGGTAGTTTTGATCTTTTCAAACTATTTTTTTTTAAATTTCACACACCAAAGACAACAATTTTATTAACAAATAAGTTTCCCCTCACACTTCTATGAATAGGATCTCTTTTTTTTTTTTTTGAGAGGGCGTCTCTCAAATTTATTGATCAAATGGTTGTTAACAACAATAAAATTCAGTATAGGGGGGTCAATGCTCAATGTACAACCATTAATCCATCTCAAGCCTAATTGTCATCAGTCTCCAATCTTCTGAAGCATAACGAACAAGTTCTTACATGGTGAATGAATTCTTACATAGTGAATAAATTCTTACATGGTGAACAGTACAATGGCATTCATCACAGAAACTTTCTGTTTTGATCACGCATTATGACCTATAAACAATCAGGTCAAATATGAATATTCGTTTGATTTTTGTACTTGATTTATATGTTGATCCCACATTTCTCCCTCTATTATTATTATTATTTTTATTTTTAATAAAATGCTGAAGTGGTAGGTAGATGCAAGATAAAGGTAGAAAACATAGTTTAGTGCTGTAAGAGGGCAAATGCAGATGATCAGATGATCAGGTGTGTGCCTATGGACTAAGTATTAATCCAGGCTAGACAAGGACAGCAAAACATCCACGGATGCAGAAGATTTCTCTCAAAGCAGGGGGGGGTGAGGTTCTGAGCCTCACCTCTGTTGATCCCCAAATTCTCACCTGATGGCCCCCCTGCGACTGTGCCTGTCTTAGGTTGTTCCTCCCTTGAGGAATCTTACCCGTCTCTGGCTAACCAGTCATCTTCCAGGGCCATACAGGGAAATGTAAAGTTGGTAAGTGAGAGAGAAGCCATATTGTTTGAAAAGGTTAGCTTTTTACTTCTTTGCAGACTTATGACCTGTGGCTTCTATGCCCAGCACTTGTCTCGAGGTATCTTTACCACCTGGAAGAATTATGATACTCGGTAAATTCGATATGAGGCACGAATTCTATTTAAGGGTTGTAATTAGGAAGGAAGAAGAAAAGCTATAGATGTAGCATATGGAAAGAAACATGGGAGGATTGATTATTTCTTTGACATATCTTCTTGTAGAGTACCTTAAGTATGTATAGGTTTTAAACTACTAACTAATTTGCACACACATATTAACATAATAGGAATACGGTGACATAAAGCAAATCTATAATTACCATCCATCTCCAGTGAAGCCAAGAAAACCATTTAGGCACCCTAGGCATTTGTGAAAATTTATCTATGATATGATGGATATTGTCCAACTGTACTTGAACAATCAGACAAATTAAGGCAGCCCATTTCTGGGATCTGTTCACATCCCATATGTTCTTTTAATCGTAGATAGTCTATAGTCATAAGATTTTGGAGTGCTACAACTTGCACCCCTCCCAACTCCTGGTTGAGTTCCAACAGTACAGATCCGGTCAAATTCGTTGTCTCACTGTATGTACATGCCAGCCTAGACATCTCCCTCCTCATTACTATGGCAAGACCAGGAGACGGTGGGCTGGATGCAGCCACATCCACAGCATCGTCCGGATCCCTGTGGAGGCTTTTTGATGATCATGCCCCGGCACAAGTCCTCCAGAGAGTGCTGATGCTGGAAGCTCCTCCTCATATCGTATCTTAGTTCATTTTCTGGGTATCCAAGCTAGGCCTTGATCTTCTGCATAGAAACAAACGACCCTTTGCCCACACTTTGGCATGCCCTCTGTACCACTGTGCAGAACTCATTGGAGGTCAGCACATAGTAACTGCTTTTTTTCTTCTTTTTTATTAAGAGAAAGGAATATTATCAGAAAAGAGTACCTCCATAGCTGATCATCTGACTCCCTTTAAGTGATCAACATTAAGGATATTTAAAGCATGCGTTGATCTTTGATTTACCAATAGTTATATCCTATAAAGGAGTAATCCCCCTTTTCTTTCTTTCTTTTTTTTAAAATCTTTAATTTATACTTACATGAAGAATACTATGTTTACTATGCTCTCCCCTATATCAGGTCCCCCTTAACAACCACATTACAGTTACTCTCCATCAGCATAGCAAAATGTTGTAGAATCACTACTTGTCCTCTCTGTGTTGTGCAGCCCACCCTCCCCTTTTTACCCCCCCATGCATGCTAATCTTAATACCCCCCTTCTTCTTCCCCCCCCTTATCCCTCCCTGCCCACCCATCCTCCCCAGTTCCTTTCCCTTTGGTACCTGTTAGCCCATTTTTGGGTTCTGTAATTCCGCTGCTGTTTTGTTCCTTCAGTTTTTCCTTTGTTCCTATACTCCTCAGATGAGTGAAATCATTTGGTATTTCTCTTTCTCCACTTGGCTTATTTCACTGAGCATAATACTCTCCAGCTCCATCCATGTTGCTGCAAATGGTTGGATTTTTCCACTTCTTATGGCTGAGTAGTATTCCATTGTGTATATGTACCACATCTTCTTTATCCATTCATCTACCGATGGACATTTAGGTCGCTTCCAATTCTTGGCTATTGTAAATAGCGCTGCGATAAACATAGGGGTGCATCTGTCTATCTCAAACTTGATTGCTGCGTTCTTAGGGTAAATTCCTAGGAGTGGAATTCCTGGGTCAAATGGTAGGTCTGTTTTGAGCATTTTGATGAACCTCCATACTGCTTTCCACAATGGTTGAACTAATTTACATTCCCACCAGCAGTGTAGGAGGGTTCCCCTTTCTCCACAGCCTCACCAACATTTGTTGTTGTTTGTCTTTTGGATGGCAGCTATCCTTACTGGTGTGAGGTGATACCTCATTGTAGTTTTAATTTGCATTTCTCTGATAATTAGTGATGTGGAGCATCTTTTCATGTGTCTCTTGGCCATCTGTATTTCTTTTCTAGAGAACTGTCTGTTCAGTTCCTCTGCCCATTTTTTAATTGGGTTATTTGTTTTTTGTTTGTTGAGGCATGTGAGCTCTTTATATATTCTGGACGTCAAGCCTTTATCGGATCTGTCATTTTCAAATATATTCTCCCATACTGTAGGGTTCCTTTTTGTTCTATTGATGGTGTCTTTCGCTGTACAGAAGCTTTTCAGCTTAATGTAGTCCCACTTGCTCATTTTTGCTGTTGTTTTCCTTGCCCGGGGTGATATGTTCAAGAAGAGGTCACTCATGTTTATGTCTAAGAGGTTTTTGCCTATGTTTTTTTCCAAGAGCTTAATGGTTTCATGACTTACATTCAGGTCTTTGATCCATTTTGAGTTTACCTTTGTATATGGGGTTAGACAATGATCCAGTTTCATTCTCCTACATGTAGCTGTCCAGTTTTGCCAGCACCATCTGTTGAAGAGACTGTCATTTTGCCATTGTATGTCCATGGCTCCTTTATCAAATATTAATTGACCATATATGTTTGGGTTAATTTCTGGAGTCTCTAATGTGTTCCACTGGTCTGTGGCTCTGTTCTTGTGCCAGTACCAAATTGTCTTGATTACTATGGCTTTGTAGTAGAGCTTGAAGTTGGGGAGTGAGATCCCCCCTACTTTATTCATCTTTTTCAGGATTGCTTTGGCTATTCGGGGTCTTTGGTGTTTCCATATGAATTTTTGAATTATTTGTTCCAATTCATTGAAGAATGTTGCTGGTAATTTGAGAGGGATTGCATCAAATCTGTATATTGCTTTGGGCAGGATGGCCATTTTGACAATATTAATTCTTCCTAGCCATGAGCATGGGATGAGTTTCCATTTATTAGTGTCCCCTTTAATTTCTCTTAAGAGTGACTTGTAGTTTTCAGAGTATAAGTCTTTCACTTCTTTGGTTAGGTTTATTCCTAGGTATTTTATTCTTTTTGATGCAATGGTGAATGGAATTGTTTTCCTGATTTCTCTTTCTATTGGTTCATTGTTAGTGTATAGGAAAGCTACAGATTTCTGTGTGTTAATTTTGTATCCTGCAACTTTGCTGTATTCCGATATCAGTTCTAGTAGTTTTGGAGTGGAGTCTTTAGGGTTTTTTATGTACAGTATCATATCATCTGCAAATAGTGACAGTTTAACTTCTTCTTTACCAATCTGGATTCCTTGTATTTCTTTGTTTTGTCTGATTGCCGTGGCTAGGACCTCCAGTACTATGTTAAATAACAGTGGGGAGAGTGGGCATCCCTGTCTGCTTCCCGATCTCAGAGGAAATGCTTTCAGCTTCTCGCTGTTCAGTATAATGCTGGCTGTGGGTTTATCATATATGGCCTTTATTATGTTGAGGTACTTGCCCTCTATTCCCATTTTGCTGAGAGTTTTTATCATGAATGGATGTTGAATTTGTCAAATGCTTTTTCAGCATCTATGGAGATGATCATGTGGTTTTTGTCTTTCTTTTTGTTGATGTGGTGGATGATGTTGATGGATTTTCGAATGTTGTACCATCCTTGCATCCCTGGAATGAACCCCACTTGGTCATGGTGTATGATCCTTTTGATATACTATTGAATTCTGTTTTTTCAAACTATTTTTAACTTTTTAAATATTCTTAGTTGTTGAATATTTTTCTCTTGAAAATGTGTTAGATATTGTCAAATGCTTCTGCATCAATTGAGATGATCACACAGCTTATTTCCCTTCATTCTATAAATACAGTGCATTATATTGGTTAATTTTCATATGTTGAACTATTTTTGCATTTCAGGAGTAAATCCCACTTGATCATAGTGTATAATTTTTCTATGTGAACTCTTAACAAGCACAGATAGCATATTATTTTTCTCTTAAACTTTCCAGCACTTAGCACAGTTCTGAAACACAAAAGATAATCTAAAATTGTTTGTTCCATGAATGAATAAAGACAAGCTCTTCTAATAAAATCAAACCTTAACATTCACAGTTGTATCAAAAAGAATAAAATACCTAGGAATAAACCTAGCCAAGAAAGTGAAAGACCTATACCCTGAAAACTGCAAGCCACTCTTAAGAGAAATTAAAAAGAACACTAACAAATAGAAATTCAACCCATGATCTTGGGTAGGGAGAATTAATATTGTCAAAATGGCCATCCTGCTTAAAGCAATCTATAGATTCAATCCCTATCAAAATACTGACAGCATTCTTCAATGAAATGAATCAAATCGTCCTAAAATTCATATGGAACCACAAAAGACCCCAAATAGCCAAAGCAATCCTGAGAAGGAAGAATAAAGCAGGGGGATCTCGCTTCCCAACTTCAAGCTCTACCACAAAGCCGCAGTAATCAAGACAATTTGGTACTGGCACAAGAACAGAGCCACAGACCAGTGGAACAGAATAGAGAGTACAGATATTAACCCAAACATATATGGTCAATTAATATACTACAAAGGAGCCATGTATATACAATGGGGAAATGACAGCCTCCTCCACAGCTGGTGTTGGCAAAACTGGACAGCTACATGTAAGAGAATGAAACTGGATTATTATCTAACCCCGTACACAAAAGTAAACTCAAAATGGATTAACGACCTGAATATAAGTAATGAAACCTTAAAACTCTTAGAAAAAAAATATAGGCAAAAATCTCTTGGACATAAACATGAGTAACTTCTTCATGAGCATATCTCCCTAGGGTAAGGAAACAAAAGCAAAAATGAACAAGCGGGAGTACATCAAGCTGAAAAGCTTCTGTACGGCAAAGGACACCATCAATAGAACAAAAAGGCATCCTACAGTATGGGAGAATACATATAAATGACATATCCAATAAAGGGTTGACATCCAAAATATATAGTTACAAAAAGCAAGTAATGCAATTAAGAAATGGGCAGAGGATCTGAACAGACATTTCTCCAAAGAAGAAATTCAGATGGCCAACAGGCACATGAAGATGGTCCACATTGCTCATCATCAGAGAGATGCAAATTAAAACCACAATGAGATATCACCTCACACCAGTTAGGATGGCCACCATTCAAAAGACAAACAACCACAAATGTTGATGAGGATGTGAAGAAAAGGGAACTCTCCTACACTGCTTGTGAGAATGTAAATTAGTTCAACCATTGTGGAAAGCTGTATGGATGTTCCTCAAAAAATTCAAAATAGAAATACCATTTGACCCAGGAATTCCACTCCTAGGAATTTACTCTAAGAATGCAGGAACCTAGTTTGAAAAAAAACATATTCACCCCTTTGTTTATCACAGCACTATTTACAATAGCCAAGAAATGGAAACAACCTAAGTGGCCATCAGTAGATGAATGGATAAAGAAGAGGTGGTACATATACACAATGTAATATTATTCAGCCATAAGAAAAAAACAAATCCTACCATTTGCAACAACATGGATGAAGTTAGAGGGTATTATGCTCAGTGAAATAAGCCAGGCAGAGAATGACAAGTATCAAATGATTTCACTCATTTGTGAAGTATAAGAACAAAGCAAAAACTGAAGGAACAAAACAGCAGCAGGCACACAGAACCCAAGAATGGACTAACGGTTACCAAAGGGAAAGGGACTGGATAATATGGGTGGGAAGGGAGAGATAAGGGGGAAAAAGGGGCATTATGATTAACACACATAGTGTTGAGGGGTGGTACGGAGAAGGCAGTACAACACAAAGAAAACAAGCAATGATTCTAAAGCATCTTACTGCACTGATGGACAGTGACTATAATGGGGTATGTGGTGGGGACTTGATAATTGGGGGAGTCTAGTAACCACAATGTTGCTCATGTAATTGTACATTAATGATACCAAAATAAAAATAAATACATAATTATTTAAAAAATCAAACAGTAAAGAAACTCTAATAAACTGACAAAGCACTCATTTTCATAGAAAGAATAAGAAAGTAGTATATTCTTGTCAAATTTTATTCTTAGAATAAACTTAAGCACCTTCAGTTTTTCCACAATGTGGTAATGATATTGGGCTGTAATTCATGTATTCCTTATAAGATGAAAAGGTTCTTATAATCACAATTCTTTCAGAATCTCAGATGCTCTGTGTTTAAACCCATCATTTTCTTGAGCACAAACTGAGTTAAAAGGATGTGGATGCTGCTGTGAAACAAGCTACATTTCAGAACATGGAGTCTGATCCACAAGCAAATTGTAATAGTATTGTAAAATATCAGCTTCAAGCAAGACTATATGGACATTTCCTGAGCAAAGGTAATAACAGTAGTTAATAGAAGAAATTTCCCTTGAGCTTAGGGGAGAGTTTCAACATGTCTCTCCTAGTAGTCATTTGAGCCCTAAATAGAATCAAAGATCCTAACTGAAAAGGCCCAGAAAACCTAACATTTTTAGTACAGAGTTTGATACTTGAACCTGACTAATAAATATTAGGCTTTTTCATTCTATTTGACCCTACTCTTTAAAATTTGTTATCAAGTCTTACCTGAAGGCAATAGATATAGGTGACCAAGAGAGCTTCAATTCTTGTTTTCCTTTACTTCTCCTAGAACATTCCAGAAGTAAACTTAATACAAATCTTGTCATGTGTGGAGGTTTAGAATACTGTTATTAGCTCATATATCAGATTTCTTCACTGCAAAAAGAGATTGATACCTCATTAACAACATCTGCTATGAATTTAATAGGGCAACAATATGCAATAATTTTTATTGTATTCCTGAAACATTCCAGGAGTTGTTAAGAATAAATTTTCCTCCTGATACATCATAATTTAAAATTTTTAAATGTAATCTCTTTAATGTACATCATTCTAACATGAGATTTATACTTCTCTGTTTCATTCATCTTTAATTCTCTAATTTATCCATGAATAAGCATTATAATAATACACATTAATTCTTAATTACATAAAGATCTTACTGAAATTCCTCTAGATATTCCTGTTTTTTAGAAATTTTGTTTCTTTTGTCTCATTTATTACCAACTTTCACTTCTCAACGTTAATCACTACTAACATTCCCTTCTCATTCAACTTTCACATCTCAACTAGGTTAGATTATAGCAATTCTCATATCTGTGACAGCTTGCTAACTGTTCCAAATGCCAATAAAAATATTTCCACAAGAAAATCTGAAAGCTGAAGATTCTAAATTACTAATCTTCAGTAAAAGCTTGGCTTTGTGATGGTTTCAAACTTCCATCAGGTAAGACTCCAGCAACAGATGCTCTGGATACCCTCTGTGATCTTAACTTCATCACTTGAATAACATTGGGTCTCATTTTTGTTCATTTTTACAAATGAAGAAATACTTACTGTAAGTGTTAAGGAAGTTAAGAAGTGTATACATAATAGATGTAGTTTGCCAATGGTACCCAGAATTTAATAAAATATAAAAATTTTAATCTCTTTATATATTTTAGTCTTATTTTTCTTCTAAACAAAGAATATAATGCAATGGGAGTGGTTGGTAGAAGCCTAACAGGTAAGGGGTTGGACTATAACTATTCTCTGTGTTATTGCATTCCCAAATGTGTTTCTTAGCTCATTCCTGCATGAAGAAAAGTGAATATCAAACCCCACAGAGAACTAACAGATATTTAGCTTGACTTGAGGCAGATATTAAAGTGGGTTGGCAGAAGCTTTTACCCTGATAATGCACTTCCTCACCTAGATGCTGTTCATATACTTATACCACTAGGTAAGTATACGGAAGATAGGAAACATTCTTGGCTGTGGTGCAAAATGAAAGATTTGACAAAATATTCCAAAGGAAGAACTTCCCTTAAAGTTCATCTGGGGTATAAATAAGGAATAAATCAGTGCAAAAGAATAAAAAATCTACTAACTGGAGAGCACATTTTAATACACATATTAATTTGTGCTTCTCATGTATATGTTAATTATAAAACTTTATTCATAAAAATACGAATACACTGTGCTTAGATTAATTGCCATGAGTCTGATGAACACTTTGAAATCTCAGAAATTTAAATATTTGGGAGATAGTCTGCTTTGGTAACCTGTGTGATAAAAAGAAAAACAGAAAACATGCAACATGAATTATAAATGTCTTGGAAGAGCTTTCTACAATGTGTATATTTTCTTTATCTACAATTAAACAGGATCAAACATTAAAAATCCTCTATTTCTTGAAATTAAACTTTAATTCTTCAGTTTAAAATCAATGTGATTGATGAAATAAACAAAAAACTCACGTGCAAACACATGCATCTGTTTAATAATTTACCAGATCACAAAGTTTGTACTAAAGATCAAAGGATCAAAGATGGATTAATCATCTCATGGCTCAATTATTTAACTATTTGGGTGAAAAACATAGTTGCATCCATAGTATATTTTTCACTCATTATCTATTTGTAATTCCCAAATGGAGAAAAATTTTTAACCATAAATGCAGTGGAATAAAATTAAAAGAAAAATTTAGTGAACTTACAATTGTAAACATCTCAAGCTACTACCATGTATAGTAATCATCGGGAAATGGAAAAAACCCAATGTCCATGTATAGTAAAATACATAATAAATTGTAACATTTCATATAAGAAAACTATACCTCAGTAAGGATGCATGAATTACAAATACATAGAAAACTAACTGAATCTAAGAAACATAATATTCGGTGGAAAAATGTCATATACTTACTGTATGACTCATTGTATGAGATTTAAAAACAGGTAAAATTAACCTATAGTCTAAGTTAGAGAGTGATTACTGTTGGGGGAAGATGTAGTAACTAGAGTTAAGTGAGAGAATTTGTGGTGTGTTGATAATCTGTCTCTTAATCTTAGTGCTGGTTCCATAGATACGGTCACTTTGTGAATATTCTCAGAATGTGCATGCACAATTTGTGGATTTTCTGGATTTTTGTCATATTTAAATAAAATGTGAGATAATTCAGAAGTATAAAAACTTTCTATTAGATCGGGTAAACAAAAACTTCTTGCTTCATAGATGAAATACAATCTTAATTCATAAGTTTAAAAACTGGGAAATGCTCAGTGCTAGAGAGATTAGGGTGAAACAAATATTCTCATATATTTCCAGAAATGGAAATCAGTTCAGATCTTCTTTATAATGATTTTGAAACAGAATAAAAAATCTTAAAAATATTCACAGCCTAATAATCCATAAAATAAAGATATGATAAATTAAACATGATCAAAAACAATTTTGCACTACAAAACACCTTGTTAGGACATGAAAAGAAAAGTCACAAAACTGGGGAAAAAATTTTGCAAATCGTGAGTCTGATAAAAGACTTAAATCCAGAGTATAATGAACTTTCTAAACTCAACAGTAAGAAAAGAAATGGTCAAATTAGAAAATGAACAAGAGACTTGAAAAACACTTTATAACTCTCAGGTGAAACTGCTGGGCAAATACCTTTGAAACTGAAATCAGTCAAAGGGAGAAATAAAGTTTATTTCTTACAAACAGTTGTTCACTTCTTTTCCCCCATGTCTCTCATGACCAGGCTGCAGAAGAAGAACCCCCACCCAACCTACCCAATCCAGAGAAGCTTCCCTCACCCTTTTAATTACCCATTCATATGGAGATGGACTACTCCTCTCCACCCCCTGGAAACACCTATTGTATGTAGATGCACTAAAGCCAGGTGAGAGATTCTGGAAATATTGCAAATTTACCCAGAGCCCACTCCTCCAGGAAACTCACCTTACAATCTACCCATTCCCCATCTTCCACAATGCCCCTTGTATGAGAAAACTGGAGCACTGTAACCAGACTAATAATGTAAAATCAATCCTCAAACCTGAGGATTCAGCTAAATTGAAAGTCCTGTGCAGATTAAGTCCATAACTCACCCATTCCACGGGCAGTCTAAGTAGCTGAATAGGTAGGCAGTTCAGAGCAATTATCATGTGGCAGATGCAGTTAGGGGGTGGTTCCAGGCTACAGGGACTGTAGAAGAAAATAACCTTAAGGGCAATAAGATACAAGTGTTAATGACACCAGAATAGGCAAATCTTGTCCATCAAGTAGGATACATGCAAGAGATTAGTCCTATGATAGGACAGTGGCAGGAATGGGATCACCCCTCTCCCTGTGTGAATTACAGATGGGTCAATATATAGGGCTATGTGAGGTACATGCACTGGCCATAAAGATAAAATGAAAGTTCCCCTAAGATGCTTTAACGTCCCAGACATTTTGGGTACACTACCATGAACTTTGGGGGCCACTCTACTGTTACTACAGGGATACACATGAGGCCAGCTTCCAGGCCTTTTCCCCAAGGTGCCAGAAGGGCCAACCATCACTGGTCCATGTGTTGAAATGTCCAGGGTCACGTAACGCCATAGCACTGTCCATAAGTGAACAACCAGCCCTGTAGACTATTAGTATACAACTTCAGGCCACATTTCTACAAACTATCATACTACTTTATCATGACTGCCCCAGTAGGATTATATGGTACATGAAATTTCCACTTTATTCCTAATTGCTGCACCCATTCTTGTAATGCATGTCCAGGAAAGTGAGTGCCTTGATTGCTCTCAATCACCTGCAGACAGTCATAGGGTGCAGACAGATGCTCTAGGCCCCTTTTGGTGGTTTGCTGATCTGCATGACATGCAGGAAAAGCAACCAACAGTCCAGTAGCAGTGTCCACACAAATCATGGCGTACCAATATCCTTCTGATATGGGTAGAGGCCCAATATAGTCTATCTGCCACCTGACAAGGGGTATCAGCCCCTTTACTATAGTCCCATGTCACTGCGGGACTCTGTGTAAGTCCCTCTTAGAAAACACAAGACACTCACTCCTTCTGAGTGCAGCTGGCTTCTTCAAAGGTCAACAGCAAGCCCCACTGATGAGCTACAGCCCACATTGTCTTTTGCCCCATGTGCAAAAAATGCTGATCTAACCATTGGGCTACATCAGAGGCAAGCTATCCTTCTAGCCAATGCACTTGAGCCAGTGTGTCTGCTTCATCATTCTCTGGGGATGCCAAAGGCAAATGGCCAGTCACATAATATGCGGTAACTGTCTTAGTCTGACCAGAGGCCCATAGGTATTGCCACAACTCTTGCCCTCAAAGGGGTTGGTGATGAACCATCCAGTTGGCATGACATCATGTCAGTAGCCACTGGCTCAAGCCCTGATAGACAGCCCAGCTGTCAGTGCAGACAACCATGGCAGAAGGCTCCTGGGTGATCACGAGCCATATGACCTGTCTTCTCATTCCTACAGTGAACACTCTCCAGTAGCCCAAAGACCAAAAAATTTATAATACTGTCACAGTGGTAGGGGTAGGGAAAGCCTGGACCTTGTCTATGACTGTTTCAGGAATAACTCAGCCCATTGGCTTTTCGTCCCCTCTCCATCCTCCATCCATATTGTCTCAGTCTTAGGATGGAAACCCACAGCCCTCCACTTCAGGGGCTGCTCATGACTGGAGCCATCTGTATACCAAGCATCTTCAGGTATAAGGGCTTTTTCCTCCTGATAAGGACTCTCAGCTACCAATGACTCAAAATCAAATTCTTCCTGCTTTCCACTGGTATACATCACTGGCCCCAATAAGCATTGGAGTTCTTCACTTAAGGGCTAGTAGAGAGGGTGCTGCACTGCTGTAAATATGTACCCTATTTGAAAAGTGTAGGCATCTGTGCCATGCCACACTGTGGCCTTTGGGTCCAGTCTTGCACGCACCCCACAGTGGGATAGGTGATTATTAATCTTGGTCAGAGCTGTTCCAGTGATGGGCTCTGTAGCCAGCAAGGTGTGGTACACAGCTGCCAGTTGTTTCTCTAACAAGGTGTACCAGACCTCTGCTCCTATCAATATTTGTAACCAGAATCCAGTAGTTTGGCATGTCCATTCAAGCCACTGCCAAAGGCCCCATCCATAACCATCTTTGGTTACATGAACATGTAGTTCACAGGGCCTTGATGAGTCCATTACACTCAAGGCCTGCATGGCCTTCACTGCTCACTTAGCAGCAGTAAAAGCAGTTGCACATGTCTCATCTCAGTCTCACCTGATGCCCTTTCATACCAACTGGTATAAGGGCTTCAGAATTTGTGTCAAATATGGGATAAACACTGTCCAATAGCCCAAAGGCCAATAAAATTTATAATACACTGGTAGGGGTAGGGAAAGCCTGGACCTTGTCTATGACTGTTTCAGGAATAACTTTAGTTTTACCCATCCAGACAACCCCCAAGAACTTTACAGACAAACCAGGTCCCTGAACCTTGGTGCTGTTCACAGCCTGTCATTTCTCCCGTAGGTGTTGCAGCATTCTAGGAACTGCCCCTTCTAAATCTGCAAGAGAATCAGATGTGAGCATATATCATCAATGTAGTGATACAGTGGCAGCATTTGCGGATTTTTCCATGTGGCCAAGTCTTGGGCTACAAGTCTGTGACAAATGGTGGGACTGTGGAAGGACAGTGAATGTCCACTGCCAGCCTTGCCACATGAAGGGAAACTGTTCCTGACTTTCCTGTGCTATGTCAATAGAGAAGAAAGCATTAGCAAGGTCCACAGCATAATGATACATCCCTAGTTCATGACTGAGGGTGTCCATAAGGGTTAATATAGTGGGGGAGCAGCATGCAAAGGGGGTGTGACATTATTCAATTCCCTGTAATCCATGGACATATGCCAAGAGCTGTCCAGCTTTTTCACTGGCCACACTGGGGAATTAAAAGGCCTATTATTGGGCTTTATGATGCCCATCTTCTCCAACTCCTGTAGAGTTTCTCCAATTTCCTTGTGCCCCCCAGGCAATTTATGCTGCTTAGTATTTGTCACTCACCTAGGTACAAACAGAGCTACAGGTGGGTGCTTAGCATGTCCCCTCAGAACTGCCTGTACCACTCACACCCTCAGTCTAAACTCACCTGCAGTGGTCTGTAACCACAGGTCCTGCAGGATATATACTGACAAAATATATTCAGGGATGGGAGAAATGTGCACAATATACTCCTTTGGGGGGAAATGTCCTATCCCCAATGGGATTTGGGCTTTCTTCACTCTGATTGCCTTACCCCCATAGCCATCTATCACAGCAGGGGTCCCAGGAAAACACTCAGGGTTGCCATAAATCAGAGAACACTCAGTTCCTGTGTCCACCAGCACCAGGACACATTGTACATTCACAGGGGACCAATGTACTCCTAATTCTACATGTGGCCTCTGGTCCCCACACGTTCCCCCAAGGTGGGGACCTTGAGATTCCCCAGTCAAACTGTGATGCCCAATTATCATACTGTGGGGGTGAGGGCCCAGGTAGAGCCTGAGTACTGTCCCCGAGGAGGTCTTGCAAGGACACAGGCCTGACATGGGGCTTTGCCTCCAACTTCCATGTCCTGGACCTCAGCAGCTAGAACTGCTGCTCTGGCTTTAATTGGTGCCACAGTTCTGAGATCCTATTCAGCTGCCCATCAAGTTTTTCTTTCACTGCCCCAGCCTTTATCAAATCAATCCACATCTGGGTCCTCGAGATTTTCACAGGGCCTTTTGCACTTCTCCTTTCAGTTGTAGCCCGTACTTCCTTCTGTGCTCTTATTGTTTCAACCTCCCCCAGATCTGCCCAAGTACAAGTAGCCTCACTTATGGGTTGCCCTATGTGGGGGGCAACAATAGTCACTAGGGACCCAAAGAGAGATGGAGGAGCTGTAAGGAGCACCAGATTTCTCATTTCTACAGTGAACACCTCCTCATCTGGGCCCTGAGGGTCCAGATTACAGATGATACTTTCCATACCCAATTCCCATAATACCTGCTGGAGTTCTGCATACATTTTCCAAGTAGTGGGTATGTATGGTAAATCACCATGATTAGGCCAAAGTGCCCTGATGGCAACTGTCAGCCAATCAATAAGCACCCAATTCCAGAGGTATAATGGGCTCTTTACAATTGCTAATGGAGGGAAGGGTGAGTCATCAGGAAAGCCAGTCTATTCATTTCAGAACCCAACATAATACATCCATATCCCATATCCCAGAGACACAAAAGCCATGTAGGCAGAGGTTCCTGTGGTTTCTGCCAATACCCAACACTCATGTCCACCAGCTCATCCTGGGTATAGGGGCAGAGTCTAGAGTGTTATACAACCTGGGGAGGGGGTGACTCCTCCCTCTGAGGAGCCTGGCGTTGTTGCATTTTTATTTTTTTAATTACAAGTGGGCGGGCCTTAAATACAGGAGGGCCTGGTGCCTTAGGCAGTGGCCTTGGCAACAGATGACCCTCAGCCCCACCCCTCATCCTCTCCTGACACCTCCTTTACAATCTCCAGTGTTGAAGACACTGCTCTTTCCACTCCCTCCCCTACAGCCTCCTATAACATGGATTCTCTGTTTGCCTCCTTCCCAGCTGCTGCTGTAAGAATAGAAATAGGTTAGCATAAGCATAGCCATCTTAAAGGCCTAGAAGCCATTTTCTGAGTATGTGACTTAGAAAGAAAAACTGGAACTGGGTAAGGCCTTGAAAAACAAGTTAATCATGAGCACCGGGTGGTGGGCAGCTGTGACCCTTGGTCAGCTAACCTTGGTCAGTAAATCTTACATACCAAGCTTATCGTGCAGAACCTCCCTAACCATTGAGGAGTAGTCTTATCCTGCCCTTGCTTAACCCCAGGATATATGTCTTGCAAGAATAATGTATAGTTATAGAAAATTGCTATGAGTTAAGTGCTTTGAAATTGCTATATAAACCCTTGGCTCTGAGTGCTCGAGGTCCTTGTTGAGACCCACTGCATCGGGCTGACTTGGACCCCAACTAGTTGGCTGAATAAAGACTTTGCTTGAATTTACATCTCTATGCCTGTGTATTTTGTTCTCTGGGGAAGCCTCGGAAGCCTGCACCCTAACATTTGGGGGCTCGTCCGGGATACGAGCAGCTTCCCTGAGAACAAAGGACAGCTGGAGGCAAGGTCTAATTGTCCGGACGGGGCAGTGTAATTCGAGGGTCGCCCCCTCGTGTCTGCATAAATCCATTATAAAGCGGGAGTCGCCATCCCGTGTATGGTCTCGGGTTAGTGGTCCCGAGTGAGGAAGTCCGGGCTGGTAGTCCCGGCCCCCAGGTTAGCGACCCTGGGTGAAGCCCAGGTAACCAATCCTGGCCCTAGGGTCCGAGTGACTCGGCCTTAGGAAGGCAAATCCGATCGGCAGAAAACTGGCGCCCGAGGAGGAAAAGATCGAGCTCGTCACCCTGCGGCAGTCCGAGTGGACGCCCTTCAGGAGAATTACGAGAGTTTTTGAAGACCCTGAAAGTGGTGAGTGTGGTGCGCACCAGAGTGAGAGAAGGACCGGTCCGAATGAGTGCGATCAGATGTGGTGTGTGTGTGCTTGGTGTTATCATTGACTGTTTTACTGTGTTTTGGTTTCAGTTTATATTTTTTTGCGCTTCTCATTTTAAGTTTCCTTGTTCTAAGGTTCTCCTGCTCTCTCCGTTCCTCCTTTCTGCCACTACATCATTCCCCGCGGGCACGGGTCGGGCAATTAAGAGCCATTAGGGCGCCCGCCGCTAGAAGACTCCCGTGACAGGATAAGGGGGTCACAGCCGCGAATCCCAGATAAATTCGCGTCCCCCGTGGAAGGAAAACTGTGCAACGACAGGCACTCGTTCACAAGCACATACAACAGTCATTTTGTTTGAAGTGGCATCTTCATCCTTCGCCTTTGTCTCCCTCATATTCTTTTTCCTTCTTTCTCACCATGAGACAGACTCAGACGACCCCCTAAGTGTGTAAATGAATATATCTTTCTACCTCCGGATGGTATTAATGAAATTGATTTAAAGACAAGCGCTTGTGAAAATTGGGTATTCTAAAACTTCCAGAAAACCTGATAAAAAGTGTTAAGCATTAATGCTAATTTGAGTTTGCCTGAGGCGGGCATGTCCTTGTAGTTATCAGCTGCCTAAATTTACCTGAGGTCATTTAAGTCATGTTATCTGCTAAATCTTTTAAAAATAAAATGCTTAAAGGCTTGGCTTTGTCTAATATTCAGTAAAGGTCTTGTAAGTAATCTAGAATAGTTGTTACGAATGAGTGAACTAAATGACTGAAGCAAGTGAACCTCTTTTTAGTTGTGTGTTACAGTGTGTATACCTACCTACTGCCTGAGAATCTTTGTAGAAACCTAAAACCTTAAAGTTTTGCTAAGTTAAGAAGATATACTCTATGAGGGATTGTGCTGTAAAGCTCATGGTTACAGAAATTATAAAATGTGTTCATAAATTTGTCAATCTAAAGAACGTTAGTTTAACAGTTTACAATGGCCTGCTTCTCGGTGTTCACTGGAAATTAAAGTTTCTAATGGTTTTAAGTTTTAATTAAAACTATTTAAAGTAATAAAACATTTCTCTATGCTAAAAAATGTATGTTTTAATAAGAAAAAGTATAAAGAATGAAAAGTCTTCTGCATGCTAAAGAATGTGTTTTGTGATAAAGAAAGTAACTTTGTTCTAAAGTACAGCTATTTGTTTAAAGAGAGAAAACAGCATGGTGCCTTTTGTTGTAGAAGACCCACTCAGCCTGTTGCTTTGGGGGGGAGGGTCAGGATGTTTAGAAATTAAGTGAGATAAACCCAGTCAAGCCGCAGGCAAGCCCAGGCTAATTCTCACCGGCTTATGTGCTTGGGACCATAGGGCAAATGAAGAATAAATTACTATATTTTTACAGATATAGTCGTGCCTAGTGAAATTAAAGCAAGTGAGTCTTGATATCAAGTGCACAGCAAAATTAGAATCTTGTTTC
Organism: Manis javanica; assembly: GCF_040802235.1. NCBI lineage: Eukaryota > Metazoa > Chordata > Mammalia > Pholidota > Manidae > Manis > Manis javanica. The sequence continues at coordinate 37,035,268 of NC_133168.1, forward strand.
TAGTTAAACAGTTTTCTTTAACTGTTAGTCTGCTCTTAATGTTGAAAGATCAAAGCAGTTTCTCATGCTTAAAGTCTCAGTGAGTTGCCAGAATATTAAAAAAAAAAAAAAATTAAAAAGACGAAAAGCTAAAGTTTGTTAACAACTGTATAAGCTTTATTTGCCTTTGAAATATTTTGTTATTGAAAACGATTGCATGGCCTGAGAAATTGAATTATTTATTCCATATATTTTTATAAGTGGAAAAATCTCTAACCAACAAATGATTAAAGTTGTTACTGATTATTTGTTTTCTTAATTTATCCACCTAAGCAGAATGGTAACAAAGCTTTTTTCAGCTGATTAAATGCACTTAGTTAACAAACCAAAATTTATTCTTAAAAATTAAACTAGAATCTAGACAAGATTATGTTTCTCCCAGAAAAACAAGTTTCACTGTAAAAGTTTAAATGGACAAACGTGTGACCACTTTTGAGAAAGGTTGTAACAGATTTTTTTGACAACCACCAGGTCTTGTTTAATTTATATGCTGTATGTTTAAAAAAAAAAAAAAACATGGGGGATGAAAGGAAAGGAGCGACACATAGCAGCAATTAACCGGAGAGTTCCGCTTTATTAGGGAAAAGTGCTAGGTTATATAGGAAGGGGCATGAATTGATTGAGGTGTCACTTCTACGGAGCTGGTGGCTGTTGGCTAGGTGCTGGGATTGGGAGGGGAGCGAGAGGTGATTGGGCTTCAGGTGGCGCCGGCGGAAACCAAGGACCCCCGAAGAGAAGCCGGAAGTTTGCCATCTTACTAGTAGTAGTCCTTCAGAGGACTCTTCATATTTTTTTAATGCAAATGATCTTAGAGCTTTTAATAGAATTTGCATAGCAGCTTATATCTACTATTAAAGAGTAAAACATTCTTGAAGCTTTCAGAGAAGACCTGTAGACTTAAGCACTTTCTCTGCTTTTTTTGTATCTGGTCTTGGACACTTATGCTAAGTTCAAAAAAAAGTGCTTTTACCTCTAGTTAACTCTGATATTTTCCAGAGGGCCCCTGGAACATGTCAGAAGAATTTTTTTCTCATTAGAGAAAGTATTTGACTAATTTGGCTTATTTATCTGATATATATTTATTTATTTACCAGGAAAGCACTGTCAAAGAGAATGATGCTAAACTTTGTTACTAAATGTTTTGTATTACAGAAATAACAGAATTTCCTTATGTCAACTGTCTTACAGTAAGCTCTCATCAGATCTTTAACCATTGTCATTTGTAAGTCTTTTGTCATTTATAGTATTATCCCTAAACTGGTAAAGAACTAGATTTCAGCAGAACAGGTATTAGTTACATAAGATTACATAAAGAAAATGATTTTGTGTCTTTTTGTTTCAAATGTTGCTGATAAAGTGTTTTAACCTTGTTCTCTTAAACTGACAACAGTTTAGTAAATGACTATCTTTATGAGCAGAATTGAAACTTCCTTCTCTCTACCTGATCCCTCCAGAGTTTAAAAACTTTCAGTGACTGTTTTTGTATTCCATGGCAGTATGTTTATTTGCATGAGTTCAATAAGAATCTGCTTTCCTTGTGAGAAGACTACTTAAGAACACTAGTTATACTGCCAGGGTTTTGACTGGAATGTCATACCTGAGAGACATGTGCATGGACTCAGATGTGAACAACTTTAAGGAACTAAGATTGACTTTATAAAGCCAACAAAGCCCCTTGGAAGAACTGGCCTGGTACCTTGCTTACAGAGTTCCCAGCAGCCTTACCAGGTGAGTAAAGAAGGTCACTTCCTGGCAGGTTCAGAGACCTCGAGAAGAGAAGAATTCATCCAAATCTACAGGTACTGCAGGCAAAGCCTGATGGCGAGTCTAGCTTGGCTGTCTGGCCTCAAGAGGCCTTTAAAAGTTCAATCTGAAATTCCTTATAAAAAGTTCCAGCAAAGCATATTTAAAAGAGCCTGTGTAATCAATTGCTCTTCTTGCTGCACTTGTGCAAATGATCAAGCCAGCTGTTAATTATTTTCTTAACCTGGTTACTTCTAATAAAAATGAGGGTGATTTTAGAGAAAAGTATTGTTTCAATAACTGCAGCCTCCAGAATAGAAAATCCAACTCCAGATGTTGCTACATAACCTAATAACACAATTTGTTTTATCTTGCCTAGAAGCCACAAAACTGCAAATAGTAATAGAAGCGCCAGCCTTCTGAAGCCCTCTCAACTGACCAGTAATAGAGACCTAGCTGCACCCTTTACTGCACCCCCTTCTCAGCACGAAGCAGCCAGAGCGGTCATCGCCCCTTTTCCCTAGCAGCAGCTAGAGTCCCTATCTGTAGAAGACAAAGACCGAGACTCACTTTATCCTCTGCAAGTAGGCAAAGAACCTGCATTGAAAGAGTTCCTAAAACTTACACCTCCCTCTACAACAAGACAGAAGTAATCAGCACCACCCCAGCTTATTCTAACAAGTAGTAGGCCCGCCAAACCGGAGTCACTCCATGTGTTACCTTTATCAAAGAACGCATTAGCACCGTGCAAATCATAGTGTTGAGACAGAACTATCAGAGTGTTAACCAAACAGATGACCCCTAATTTCATGATTGAAATAGATACAAGAAGAAGAGGGGAATGTAAGAATAGAAATAGGTTAGCATAAGCATAGCCATCTTAAAGGCCTAGAAGCCATTTTCTGAGTATGTGACTTAGAAAGAAAAACTGGAACTGGGTAAGGCCTTGAAAAACAAGTTAATCATGAGCACCGGGTGGTGGGCAGCTGTGACCCTTGGTCAGCTAACCTTGGTCAGTAAATCTTACATACCAAGCTTATCGTGCAGAACCTCCCTAACCATTGAGGAGTAGTCTTATCCTGCCCTTGCTTAACCCCAGGATATATGTCTTGCAAGAATAATGTATAGTTATAGAAAATTGCTATGAGTTAAGTGCTTTGAAATTGCTATATAAACCCTTGGCTCTGAGTGCTCGAGGTCCTTGTTGAGACCCACTGCATCGGGCTGACTTGGACCCCAACTAGTTGGCTGAATAAAGACTTTGCTTGAATTTACATCTCTATGCCTGTGTATTTTGTTCTCTGGGGAAGCCTCGGAAGCCTGCACCCTAACACTGCTAAGGAGTCTTCCAGGAGGGCCACCTATCTTGTCAATAACTGTCTCTCTCTTCCTTAAGGGCATCCCATAGGTCATCACCCAGCTCCTGTAAACGACACTCAAGTGTCTCTCTCCTGCCAAAGTCTCTCTCTCTCCTGGATAACATTTTCCACTGTCTCAAGGAAAAGAGATCCTACAATCCCAGCTGCTACACAACCACTCAGGGCCTCTAAGCAGTCTTTTATCTCACAGAGACCTAATTCTGCAGCTTCCAGTGTCTCCACCCTTCCCCAATTCTGTGGAATGCCTCACCCCTTAGGAGGTGCTTTACCATAGACCAATTCCCCACTAGGAGCTCCCCAACTGGAAGTCCCACAGATAGGGGGCTCACAGTGAAGTTGCATCCTCTACTGCTGCAGCCACTGGGGACTCCCCACTATCCATAGGGCATCTCCCCACTATCTTTAGCAGCAGCCCTCCCAAAGGTCTCACCCATGTAGACAGATTTTGGGTTAAGAGATCCTGCTGACTATGCCAGTTGTAATTCTGGGGGGAAAGTCCCAGGCAAATACCTTAGAAACCAAAATCAGTCAAAGGGAGAAATAAAGTTTATTTTTTAAAAGCAGTCGTCGACTTCTGCTCCCCCATGACTCTCATGACCTGGCTGCAGAAGAAGAGCCCCCCACCCAACCTGTCTGGTCCAGATAAGCCCTCACTCACCCTTGTAATTATCTATTGATATGGAGATGGACTACTTCTCTCCACCCCTTGAAAACACCTCTTGTATGACGATGTACTAAAACCAGGTGAGAGATTCTGGAAATATTGCAATTTTTACCCACATACTTTATCAAAGAGGATAAAGGAATGGCAAATAAGCACTAGAGAAGATGTTTAATACCATTAGCCATTAAGGAAATAGGAATTAAAGCTACTATGATATACCACTACACACTTACTGGGTATATTTTTTAAATATTGTCAATAACATGCATTGGCAAAGATGTGCAGCAAATGGATCTCTCTTACATTGCTGGTGAATATACAAAATGGTACAGCCACTTTGGAAGACAGGCAACTTCTTATAAAGTTAGACATATATTTAAAATAAGACTCAACAATCTGACTGCTGGATATTTATACTAGAGAATAAAAGCATACTTATATACAAACTTCTATATAAATGTCCATAGCATCTGTTTATCATAACCCAAAATTGGATGTATCTTAACTGTCCTTCAATAGGTGAATGGAGTTTTTAAAAAAAACTATAGTATATCCATACCATGGAATTCCACTCATCAATAAAAAGGCATGAACAAAGCATAGTAATTTGGATGGAGTTCAAGGGAATCAAACTAAGTAAAGAAATCTAACTTCAAAAGACTACATAATTTACAGTTCTATTTTTATGACTTTCTCAAAGTGATGAAATTATAGTGCTAGAGAATAGATCAGTGACATCCTGGTGTTAAAGTTGGTGGTGATGATGGGACAGTTTTGTACTCTGATTTTGCTGTTGGTTACATGAACCTACACACAATAAAGTTTCCCAGAACTATAATCACATCATACCCAACAAAACAAGTGTATGTAAAAACTGTGCAAATTCAAGTAATGCCTGTACTTGAGCTAAAAGTGTCTTGTTCCAATGTCAATTCCCTGCTTTTGGTAATGTACTGTGGTTATGTAAGATATCACTGGGAAAGCTTGGTGGAGGATTCTTTGTATTATTTTTGCACCTTCTTATAAGTTTGATACTATTTCCAAATAAAAATTATAAAATAGGATAGCCATTAAGTGTAGAAGAGGAAGAAGAATAAAAAAGTAGTACTTGCAGAATGTGTTCATAAATTGAGCAACGATCAAGTTAATATAGGCTGTTATATATTTAGGAAAGTATATCTGAACCTTGCGGTAACCACAAGCCTAAAGTTCTGTAATAGATATACAAAAAATTTAAAAAAGGAATCCATCAAATCACAAGGGTAAAAGAGAAGAAGAAGGGAACACAGAGGAACTCAAAAACAGCCAGAAAAGCAACTCATAAAATGGTAATGACATTATTCCTGGGAAAAATAAGAAGTATAAAAGCCTGCAAGATGAGGAAAACATGCGGCTTTTGTGAATTGCCAAAGAGTTTGATGTGGCCAGAGGTCAGTGTGCACAAAGTAAAATATAGATAATGAACAGAAAAGGTAGATTTGAGGATAGGTTCCAGGAAAATTGCAGTAAGATTATAGGATGAAAGGAAAGTGGTTACAGAAGTGAATAAACAAATGAGCTTGTCAGGTGATGGAAGTACTTCCTTTAAAGAGAAGGAAATACTAATATTTCCACCATCAGTTTAAAAATTAGGAATTGATTTCCAAGTAAACAGCAGATTATGAAGAGTGAGTGTATGTGTGTATGAAGGAAGAGTAGGGTTAAAGTATTTCAAATCCAAACAATTCCAGCAAAATTATTGATGTACAGAATTATATATGGTCTTCATAACAATTATTTCTAAGTGGTGCACATCTCACTAAATTTCTGCAAAATCTTGGACAAAGGAAATGACTTTATCTGACTTTATTCTCTGCAGAACTATTTGTGTCCTAGCCTGTAGCTGGTTCTAGCTTGTGTGTTTCTGGCCTGTAGTAGATTCACTAATGTATGTGTAGAAGGGAAGGGTATGGGCAGCAGTGGGGAATGGGATGTGAGATGTTGGAGTTATCTGCAATAGCTGCAGATAGCTATTGCAAACATCCTAATTCAATTGAATCAGCTGTACTTGAATAAATAACCAGATCAAGTCCAATACAGATGCTTTAGCAATAGAGTCATTTAATTCAAGATTTTCCACAAGGAAGAAATAACCAGAGAAACTATTGTATAATGAGCTTAATGTGGAGTTATTGCAATAAAAAGGAAGTGAAAAAAAACTATAAAGAAATACAGTCCCTGGTATTCAAGGCCTTTGGATGATGGTAAACATAATTGGCTGATGGATCCTGGTGTTACTTTGTTCTGACAATTCTTCCTTCCTCATAAAAAGAAGAGAACTAAAGTGAAGCATTCTATGAGAGACAGATTGGACTGTATTTAAAAAAGGAATCCAAGCATAACAATAAAGAAAGCCATCAAATCACAAGCAGTTACAATCACAAAAGGGGGCTATGGAAACAGTCTTCCACCAGTCCCATATTTATATGATTTTCTCTTAGGAAACAGAGGCAGGAGAGTTAAAAAATAAACAAAATAGACTGTGAGTGAAGAAGTAGGACATAGGTCTTCTTTAAATAGCCAAGGCCAAAATGTTTACCATCAAGTCAAATGAAAAATATGTACCTAAGATTTAATTCAAAGTTTAAAGAAGCAAACACAAAGGAAAACATTTATTAAAAATTTTTTTAAAGCATCTGCATTGTTTTACACATTTGTTGTAATTCTGATGCACAAATGTTGTAGGTGATTTTCTACTGCCTTGAATTAAAATTTCATTAATGTTCCAGATACATTTAATGGAAAGACTTTTCATCTTTCCTGAAAATAAAATCTGTCAAATCTCTCATTCTGTGACAAAACTATATGAATTTTTAAAAATCTCCAATTGTGTCTAGAAAGAGCTTAGACAAGCACATTTATCAATGTATTACATGGACTAGAGTGAACAAAGACACACACACACATTACTGACAGCAAGTCGGACACAGTTCTTTTAGTATATTTTAATTACTTCTAATGTGTTTGTTATACATGCTAAAGGGAGAGGCACTACGGTAAAACATGATTTTGTTGATTTCAGTTGTCAGTAATTGTATGTAATAATAGGTACAAATGGGAGACAACAGAAAAGGTCAGTTACAAGTGAGTTTGTTTCAAATGAGATTTATTTTATTGAGAGCCTTCAGATCTCTGGATAATTTTACTGCATCTCTGACACTGAATTCAGGGAAGTGTGAGGTAGTTCCTGGGTTGGACCTACACAGCTCAGCATTTCCCTAATGATCCCAAGCAACAACTGGCCAAAGATCACATAACCTTAGTGAAAGCATGAACCCTAAACTATTTTAAATGACTACTGAGATCATTTCTATTTATTTTTTTAAATGAAAGATTGTTTACTTACATGTAAATAAAATGAACTGCCTGCATTAGTTAAGTAAACAATATCACAGTATAAACTACTAATTATTAACATGGTATAGACTATTCCAGTTCATAAAAGTAATATAATGAAACAATATATTAGTGTTAAGCTATTTGAAATACTTTTCTGGAATAAATTATCAAACTCCTCTGTACTCTAGCATGCCAATATTGTTTTACAGTTTATACCCTGTTATTTATGGCTTTTTCTCTTGTTTCCCAGCAGCACAACTCTTCAGACACAGGTCTTTGCAGCAGTAGGATCTCACTGACAGTCTCTCTGAGATGAGCCCATTCAGAATAAGAAGGCAGTTCTCTGCCTCCATTCTACTCTCTTTTCTCAAACATATCTTTCCTCACTGCTCTTCTTTTTCATGATGCAAAGGTTCAGGCTCAGCAACCCATAACTGACAGGTCTGAAACACTATTTTCAACGTCTGGTTCATACCACAGGTGATCATATGTATATAACAGACTAAGTTGGAATGAAGTCAAAGTTCAACTTTGTTACAAATGACTTGCCTGTTGGTGTTTGGGAGAATGTCTGCATACAACTCATTCCTAGCTTTAATATCAAAATTTAATATCAAAGTGTGACTTTGGGCTCAAATATACAAACCCAACTTTATACTTCTGAGATATGTCAGGAAGAAGAGACTGTACATTATGAAGTGCTATGTAAATAAAAGAACAAAATTTAAATTTTAAAAGTTATAGGGAGAATTATATTAAGTACTCATATGTTTGCATTTTGTAGTAAATTTAACCAACAAACACTGGATTTACAAAGGCAAAGCGCTCACTGCTAGGCTATCTGTAGTTAGGAGAATTTTGAAGAAATACCATTTCTTCCATACAGATATTTATATTCTAGATTGGATAATAACATAATTCCAAACATAAAAGGATGCATTAAAAATATATATAACTGGTAAAACTTCACACTTTGAGGCCTCACTATCATCAGTCTCTCTGGTCCTGATCAATCAGCTATGACCAGGAGGGCAGATAAGAAAAACAGATGTGGCCACTGAGCAAAATCCTTTTAATATAGGCAACCATCACAAATCCTAATACAATGTCCTTTGTAATTGCAGCAGAACCTGAGTACAAAGTTTTATATAAATATGGTGTTCCTCACTTACTCATTAAACTACAGACAAAAATGTATGAGGCTAAAGAGAAACTTTAATGGAAAGCAGGTATTTCTGCAAAATGAGGCTTTGACAGAGGAAAACTAAAGGGGAAATGATGGTAACATTTCTCTGGTAGTTCTTTTCAGACTTAAAGACTTATTTTGCTTCCAAAAGTATTACGACTAGAATTATGTGTTCTACATGAGTCATTTAGGTTGAGATCGATGATGAAATCCACAAACCAGAGACAGGAAACATCATTAAAGAGAAATGGATTCAGGAAAAGAGGGTGGAAGTAGAAGAAAATGCTTCCATTCTAGAGCAGATCCAGATCACATGGTAAGATCTTTCAGGTCAATAATCAATGATTGGGAATTCTTGGGCTCCCAAAAGCTTCTATGTATACTAATGTTTTTGTTCGTATATTGGCCATTATCAGTTACAAAATACATTCAAAACATACCTTAAAAAAATACATAATTCTGATGAAAGAAATCAAAGAACTAAATAAGTGGAAACAGCTATATACCATATAATTCCAACTATATGGCATTCTGGAAAAGGCAAGACCATGGAAACAGTATAAAGATTATTGGTTGCTAGGGGGTTAGAGGAGATGGAGGGTTAAATAACAGGAGTGCAGAAGGATTGTAGGGCAGGAAACCACTCTCCATGACACTGTAATAGTGAATACATCACTATAAATTTGTCCACACCAACAGAACGTATATCAAGAGTGAACCCTAAAGTAACCTGTGAACTCTGGGTGATAATGATGTGTGTCAGTGTAGGTTCCTCAACTGTAACAAACATACTATTCTGGAGGGATATTGATAATGGGAGAGGTTATGCACTGTGAAGGGAGGGGGTGTATGGGCTATCTCTACCTGCTGCTCAATTGTGCTGTGAGTCTAAAATTGATCTGAAAAGTTAAGTCTACTATAGAAAAAACAATTTTTGTTAACTTAAGACATTCTGACACAAAACCATTCTATATAAATTTTATGAAGAATTTATTTTCTAGTTGAATTCTGTCTAACTTTGCCCCCTGGGTGGTATTTGGTCCCATTTCAACCATTTGGCCACCTTTCTAACAGCATTCCCTCTCCCAACCTGCTCCTCTCCTTACAGAAATTTTGTGATAACTAAATACGAAGCACACAGCCTACTTCTGGTGAAGCAGTTCCCAAAATAGTACACAGAAGTTTTAATGTTTATTCACATGCCAATATCTGTATTGTAACAAAATTTGGTTGTGGAAATATATTTTCATGAAATGAACATAAATGAGGATCAATTAAGTGATTGATAGGTGAAGAGAGGCAGAAATCCTTAAAACACATATATAAGTGATTGATAGTTCTTCATATATTCTAACACTGCCCCATCCTATGCCCTCAACCATCCAGATTCTCTGCTCCTTTAGGCTTATTATTTCTTTGTTGTTCCAAAAGCAGTTATTGAGCAAGCTACTAAATCATTACAATTGCACATGATTCCCCTGATGTAAAACTCCAATTTTGCATCCATTTTTATGAAGTGCTACAACTCAGTAACAGATTGTGTTAGAAAGGAGAAAAAAACATTCTCAGGCCTAAAATGTGAATCATGTTTTCAGTAAATTTGCAAGGAAACATAGTTATCACATTTCTGTTTGCTAAAATAATTTTGACTGATAGCTTTTCCCATATATTTGGTTATTTGTCCTTAGGATATACTGCTATGTTTGCCTTGCAGTTTCTTATTAATTTTTCACCATTATTCTCAACTATACTGCAATTCTTTTGACACATACAAACTCTATGATGTTCCTCTTCTCAATTGCTCATTTATTGAATTTGAATTAAAAGTCAGACACAGTGTTAAATGTTTTTGCATATGTGTCATTTTTTATTTTCAGTTTCCTAATTGTATTTATATGTTCTACTTGGTCTACTAAAACAAGTTTTCTCTCAGCTGTGATCAAATTCCCTCACATTGCAAATGGCAAACTAATCATCTGCCTAAAACAATCTGCCTTTTTTTCATCTTTATTCTCAAACACTAAAAGGAACTTTGAAGGCAAAAGTGATGAAACAAAACTTGTTAAATAATCAACTTCCACCAAGTATGCATACAGACACACACACACACACACACAGAAGATAGTGAATTAATGCTCATTACTGGGATTGACAAAATTCTTGTAGATTATCGTAAACCTTGGCAACTTTCATCTTTTAATATATTTTATTATTTCCCTGAAAATCAAAACCATATGTGAATTTTGAGAATTAACTCAAGCTCTTCAAGATATATCCTTTTAAATAATTCTGCTGAATATCACTTGCCAATATTTTATTTATGATTTTGTATTTCTCTATTTGTAAGCATACTCTATAATTATTTTATGATTTGTCAGGCTTTAAGTGACAATTATACTATATTTGTTAAAGAATTGAGGGACTTTGAATCATTTACTATTCTCTGGAGAGTTTAAATAAGAGATCATCTGATCCTCAAAAATTTGGACAACACTCTCTATCTAGATCTAGGGTATTTTGTGGATACTTTCCTGACGTGCTGGGTTGAATAGTATTCCCCAAGAGTTGATGTCCTTCCTGAACCTCAGAACACAACCTTACTTGGAAACAGGGTTATTGCAGATATAATTAGTTAACATGAGTTCATATTAGAGGGCAGGCTTTTAATTGAATATGAACTAGTGTCCTTATAAGAAGAAAAGAGATAGACACACACATACACACACACACACACACACACACACACACACACACACACACACACACACACACACACGAGAAGAGGAGGAGTCTCCCTCCAAGGCATCAGTGAGAGCATGGTGTGACCTACCAATATCTTGATTTCAGACTTCTAGCCTCCAGAGATGTAGAGAATAATTTTTGGTCATTTTAAGCCAACCATTTTGTGGTAATTTGTTATGGCAGCCTTAGGAAACTAATACACTTAGCAACATATATGTAATATCTTCTGTGGTTTTTGAGTACTTCCTGATCGTTTTTGTTTTATTCTATTTTTATTGGAATAAAGTGGATTCCTGATTCTTTTCTTTCATTAATTCATGTTTGGTCCTTTGTATTTTCTCAGAAAAAGTGTTAATGCTACCAATATTTTCCAGTTTATTAGCCAGGAATTGTAAAGAGCGGTCTTGTTTAATCAACTCTTCAACGGTGATAGTATAATGTACTCTTTCTTGTTTGTGTTTCCCCTTTTAATTAGTCTGCCAGATTTTGCCATTCTTCTCTGCAGGAAAACAGAAAGATGAACATTTGTATTTATTTATTGATCCCACTGTCAGTCTATTTTTGAAATATTAGTTTCAGTTTTTATCTTTCTTAATGCTTTTTTTCCCATTTTCTAGCTTCTTCAGCAAAATTAGTTTGTTGCTTTCATGCCTGTGTTATAATAAAAACACCTACAGTTATGAATTTTCATTGAGACTACTCAGCAGCTGACTTCCCTTCAAATTAGGGACAGAATAATCAGATAAAGCCAGTCTTCTGCCTTCCAAAGGAGTTGTCTGCCTGGGTTTCTTGGAGACTTCTTATTAAGTAGGGTCTCAGGTTTGCAGGTTTCTGGCAGTAATCCTTTGTCATTACTTAGGAGTCCGTTGATGTAGTGGTAAGGTGTGGAGAAAGGGGAAGCATTCCAGAGCCCTAGGATTAGCTCTCGGCCTTTTGTAAGTCTGTGTTCCTAGACTGGGACCTTTGCAAGTATTTCTCAGCTTCTTCTCCCTGCTCAATCTTAGGTAATACAGGAAGGCTAGAGGGGGGCTAGTTTTTGATATCTCCCCTTTAGTAAAAAGTCTAAGTCAACCCTAGTAAAATTTGGTTAGGCTCTGGTTACTTCAAGGTAACCCCTTGAAGGCAGGCCTAGTTAAGAACAGAAAGGTCTGGACACATTTCAAAATGGTTACTTTTCCCCTTCCCCTGCCAAAAACAGGAGAGACTTTTACTCTCATCTTCACAGTGTGAGTTCAGTCACAGTGAGAGTCTTAGTTTTATCTGGAGGTAAAATTCACTAGTAATTAATTACAATGACAAATTACTAAGAATGAAAATTACAGGGTACTATGAAACATATAATAAGGGAAACTGAGATAATCTGTGGGATCAGGGAAAGTTTTCCTAAGGAAAAAACTGAAGTGAAAGAACAGAGGAAAATATTTCAAGCAGAAGCAAGTGTAATCTTTGCTGGGCAGCTGCGTCTGGGGGAGCCTCTCCCGGCGCACTAGGTGAAGCACTGGGAGAAACCTCAGCCTGGGCGGACGAGGGGCTCTTGACTCTGAGTGAGAAATAATTCTCAAACAGGTCAGATGAGTGTAGGTAAGGAAGGAATTCATTAAAGCAAGAGCAGCAGGTAATGGCGGCTGCCTTGCAGGTAGCAGAGAACAGGAATGTGCAGAGGGAAAGTTCTTGGCCTAAGGCAGATTCCCTTGCCAACTCATGAAGCCAAGGTCACCTGGCATCCTGTGTCTGCTTGGATGGACACAGCACGGGGACTAGCTCCTACCACTCCAGGATTTAAGGGGAGCCATGGAGCACAGGATGGAGTGAGATTATGTTCTGAGAACTTCCCAAAAGCAAAGAAAGGAGATTTTCAGATAGGCTACTAAGAGCAGATTGCACAGCAGGAGTTCCGTCCAGATCACCCAGGCGATGGAAACATGCAGGCCCAAATCTGTGCTCTTAGTAGCCCCTTCCTACTTATTAGGAGTAAACAGAGACAGAGTGAAGACCTGGAAATAAAATGAAATAGCAAAGAGACAAACTGCAATAATTTGAGAAATGAGAAAGCTTTATTTGAAAGTATGCTTTTAAAGAAAGGAAAGTATGGGCATCCTCAGAAAGGAGGTACACTGAAAGCTTGGGGATTCTGTCTTTTAAGACTTTCAAGAATGGGGCAAAGGGCAGGGGGTGGGTTGTTGGGTGTAAGCTTGACATGGTCTCAAGATGCTCATCTCTGGCAAGACACCATGTCTCCTCTCCTCTATTATCAGTCCTCCAGCTGATTCTGCTAAATAAACCCAAACACCAGGGATTTATTTATACTGTTCTTCTCCAAGATAGTGGTTACCCTCAAGCAGTGGGGACACATCAGTTAGACTGCCTACCCTGCCTTAGGATAGGCTGTTGGGTTATTATCTGATTACCAGAGAATATGTTAGGAATCTTACTTCTCAACTCTGTTTTTGAAATGGAATCTTAGCCTTAAGACGGGGTCCCTCCTATTCATACTGTACTGTTTATATCTCAGCATTTTTCATCATAGGCAGGAAAAGTTAATCACGATGCTTGTCCCGTGTCCCTGCCCTACCTCACAATTGTTCTGAACTAGGAAGGCACATGGAACATATGAGTAAATGAAAGAAAAATCAGGGTGACTAGATTACAGAAAGAGAGAGGAGAGGGGCTTAAGATGAAGCTGTGAAGGTAAGTAGGCTGAAAGCTTTGATAATTATTCCAAAAACAATGAGAAGCAACTTTAGGATTAGTAGAGTCAAAGTCTAGATAGACTTTTGGGCTGAAAATGAAGAAGGAATAATAGATATTTTCTTACATTGCTCCTTTTAGTTGCTCTTCTCTCCTGAAGTGGAGAGATAAGCAAATGCTGAGTTTGTTCCTTCACCCTTCACTTTTCTTGGCTCTGCTACCCTGCTCTGCCTCTATCATATCTTGCCAGCTGCAAGGGAGGAGAGAAAAGGACCATGAAGGGGGCAATTTACTAATCTCTGCAACACTTGTATCAATCACAAAAAGTCCCCAATCGGTAATTCTAGTTAATCTTTCATTTTGGTTTTGAATCTATTCCAAGGTTTCCAATCTGGGAAATCTGACTTCAAGGAGTCCTTGAACCAGTAGAAATTATGTGCAACGTTTTGTGTGTGCATACCCCTGTATATTTGGGGAAAGGTAAAGGCCCACAGCTTTATCAAGTTACTGAAGGGTTCTCAAAATTCCAAATTGGGGATGGGGGAGAGGTATTAAGTTTTTCCATGAAGTGAGAATTTGTGACCAATGTCTTGATAATGGAAAATCTTAACAATGAAAAAAGGTAAAAGTTAAGTATCAATTAATGAAAAAGGGAGAGACACAAGATAATTTAACATAAAAGACTTTGTTTAATACTCCGTTTATAGTCAAGGCCAGATATGGTCCCATCCTCTATACCTTCTTCATGCTAGAAGATTGAATAAAATGAATAGTTATAGTCATGATCTTAAATATTGCAAAATTATTAAATTACATTTGTATTATTGCAAAAATATTATACTATGCCAGTACAGTTTTAGGTTACTTTAAATTTCAATTTTTAGAAAACAGCCCATGAACTATTTAAATAGAGTAAACTTCTGGATTGCCTTTTCCCTGAAGGTAATACTTTGCCTACTCACCTGGCAGATTCAGTAAGGGGGGGTGGGTACAAAAAATCAGGAATACCTTGTTTATTTTCCAAAAGCCCCCTGATTCTGGCTGGTCATTTCCTTCTAAATATGAGTCCTCATCTCTCCTGGTCTGTGCACTGGAGTCTCATTGTCATCTGCACCTCAAGAATCCCAAGGTCTCTCTCTCAATCCCTTCCGCCTTCCGTTCCTCTGCACAACCCCCTCGGCACGCACACACAC
Source organism: Manis javanica (assembly GCF_040802235.1). Lineage (NCBI taxonomy): Eukaryota > Metazoa > Chordata > Mammalia > Pholidota > Manidae > Manis > Manis javanica. The sequence continues at coordinate 37,050,280 of NC_133168.1, forward strand.
ACACACACACATGCAAGCACACATGCACGCACAACCTCTGTAAATGCATTGTGTCCCCACTAATGCAGGACTGTCAGACCCTGAAAATCCCGCGGCAGGGTAGCAGCTCCTCTTCCTTTGTGCTCTCAGCGCTGCCCGTTCTCGGGTTTCCAAGCAAGACTGCAGGTCGGATTGGCTGCGCTACGAAGAGGAGCAGAGGCTACACCAAATCACGAATCTAGGATTTTCATTTTTTTTGGTCTCCTCCCTTAGAATCCTGGCAACAGGTTTGTGTAGTTGCTCTGAGGAACCCTTGCCTGGGGTTGCCACGGAGATAGGACGCAACTAACATACAGAAATGGCTTAGCAGACCTTAACAAAGCAACTGCCCTGTGTTGCTTCCTTCTGTATTTGCATGTCCCCTTCAGCCAGAACTTTGTTTTTTCTTGACTCCTTCCATGGAAGAGTTGACCTCTTTGAATCAAGAAAAAGAAACCCAAGAACCAGGGGAAGCAGGGCAGCCACGGGAAGAAATGACAGCAGCTTCTTCCCAAGATCCTGAGCCTGGGTTATCTGAGCCCCCAGAATCCCAGACGGGTCCAGAGACTGAATCCCAGCCCAATAGCAGCCCTCCTCGGAGTCCCCAGACTAAAGCCAGCATGCCACTGGGCGACCTCACAAGACCAGGTGCATCATCTCCGGCTTTCCCTCCCCAGGAGGCCTCTTCTACTCCTTCTTCCCTGGCTCTTGCCAGACAGGACCTTGCAGCATCATGGCAGTCAGGCAAGACCACTAGTGTGATTTCTGAAGCTGGGACACCTTACGCTGACCACCTGGAACAATCACCTGATAAAGGAGAATCACCTCTTCATCAGACATGCCAATCAGAGGGAAATGCCTTTCAACAGTCTCAGAAAGCCAAACATCACGTTTTTGGAGCAAAGGATGTGAGCTATACCAACGCAAAACCAAAAGAGCTGGAATTTGATATTTTTCAGGAGGAAGATACAAACAGTAACTATGATCTGGATCAGACTGGGCCTAGGGCCTCTGAAATGGCCCCTGGCATGCTTGAGATTGCCATTCAGAATGCTAAGACTTACCTACTGAAGACCAGTAGCAAGTCCGGCTTAAATCTGTAAGTCTTGGAGGGAAAGAGAGAGAGAGAAAAGTTTGACAAGGAAAAGGGGTGTGAGTATCTCTGTGTGAGAGTGTGTTTCTGTGGATAAATGGAAATATATTTGAAAAGTATTAATAAGAAAGAGTTAGTGATTTAATAAATCTTTGTATCCAGGACTCAAAATAGGCCCTTCGTGGGGATTTTTCTAGCTTCTGTAAAGACTTCGGCACACAGAAATAAAACCTAGGAATTACATAATCTTGGGTTTGAAAGAGCCCATAGAGATAGTGAAATCTAAGCATCTCTCCAAGGTGCTTAGAAAAAGTAACTGTCTACCAGTGGTAGGGAACTCATGGCTCTACTCTCAGCATGCCTCTAACCTAGTGATTGTATGGTTGGTTTTGAGTTTCCCACTCAGCCCAGTACAGGGATGACCAACTATCTCAGTTATCTTGGTACTGTCCTGATTTGAGCACTGGAAGTTCTACATTCTGAGCAACCCCTCAGTCCTGGGCAAACCAGAAGAACTGGTCACTGTAATCTTAAGGTCTGATGAATCTTAAAAAATAGTATTTAATGTGAAAAATCCTTCACAAAAGCTGAAATTGACAATTTAAATACTAATTCTAAATTACAACTTTAAACTACCAGTTGATTAAGCTTCAAGGATGTGATTTGCTACTCAGTGGTAGACTCTACTTAAATTCTGGTATGAACTTTTGCCATAACACCCTAGGTAAAATAACAAGCATGAATGTATAAACTCTGTTAAAATTCCAAAAGAACTCATTATGAATTCTTGAGAGTTCACTAACAATTTAAAATTCAATTCAAAACATAAAAATGTGGAAATTTCCTTTAGTGAATTATTTTCCACTGGACCTTACTTAAATATCTAAATTTTATTTCCAAATGCTAAGTCTCTAAAGATAATAAGTGAGTATCTTCTATAACATTCACTATCATCTTCTAAGTACTTTAGATATACTGCAGTTAAACTGCTTAGCAAGTGATAATAACTTCAACTCCATCTCTTACATGCAGATCTTATTTGATGGCCATGAAAAGTATTTCTTTTGCTGTAATTAAAACAATTTTTGTTAAAATATAGGATCTGATATTGGTTTTTAATCGTTGAATAAAAAGCCCACAGAAAAGAATTACTTCCTCTTTTTCTGCCATTCTATTAAGATAAATTAGTCCTCCCAAACTGAAAAAGCTGTAATTATGAATTAAAATCTAATAAACATATCTCATAATTTGACACAAAGGTATTTTCAGGAGTGCACTTCTTAAAAAACATTGATAAAATATCTTGCCTGAAGAACTTTGAAAAAAGCACATGGTATTAAAACCTGAAAAATAAAATGAAAATTTGTACTTAAAGTCCTTGATTTGATGGCATACATGGCCCCTGTTGGAGCAAACCAAAGACTCCAGTTAAAACCCCAGGTACTGACTAGCAAGCAACAAACAATATCTTTAGTCTGGAGACTTCTCCATGACTTTCAGTACTGAGCTAATATTAAGGAAGCTCGACGAAGCTCTAACAAACTCCTAGTCATAACATTTCTGTTCATTTACAAGAACATCAGTATTTGGTAAAAGAATGATATATTCTTCATATATAATATTTTTAAATTGCCCTTCACATAAAATGTACATATTTTTCTTTGATGTTCCTAAGATCCATTTGATAAATGCAGATATTAAAGAAAAAATAATAGTAGCTATGATTAACAAAGGCAATTATGAGCATCTATTTGGTTTCACTATAACAAGGGAGGAGATGTTAAAACAACAACAAACAAAAACAAAAACCTAATCTGGGTCATGTGAAAACCTAATCAGTTGCTGAATGGGAAATATATAATGTACATGATCACACAGCTGCATATCAGTGATTGCAGAAAGGCCTACTCTAAACTGAAGAATGGTTAAAAAAATGACGAGTGGGTAAGGAAGACGATGAAGTAGGTTTTAAGTTATTTTTGAGATAAATGACATACATAGGACACACAAGCAAAGGATCTCAGGTAGAACTTAGCAAAGCAACCACATGAAAGTCATTTTTAGTAGATTTACCTCACTGGGGCAGAAGTTCCTATTGAACTAATGATCAAGAATGAAACTGTAGATACAGTGCTTATCTGACAGAGAACAATGTTCTACGAGCTTCCACATTGGACAGAAGTGTTTCTATTTCATCTAAGAGCACCTTGACAGGCATTTTTGGCTCTTAAAATACCATAAATTCACACTGTAAGTCTGGTATTTGAAAAAGCACACCCTAACAGTTATGTATAAAATGTAATGAATTAATGAAAGGTTAGAGACAATTTCCTTAATTCGGTTATGAAATAAAAAGCTAGTGTAACAGAGGAAAACTGGATTAAATCCCTGGGTTTAAAATTTAACACTAACATTAACTTGAATATGAATTAGGTACCCCCAAAACCTTGTAATAATTAACAGGTAACAGTTTCTTTTTGTTCTATTTTCTGAGTCTCAGGGTCAGAAATAATGCAGAAAGCTGACTTTGTAGAACCTAAGACATCCTGTTCCAGGATACTGAGGAGGAACCGATAAGAAAAAAAAGCAACTGAATCAGCACAAAAGTGTCTGCTCAGATCCTTGCAAATTCTACTTGTATGTCTGTGGTCAGGAACACAACAGCGTCTCTCCCATAATTTCCCCTTTAAAAGCCCTGCTTGTACTTCAAGGGGATGGTTCTTTAAGGCATGAGCCTGCCACTTCTTCATCTGCTAGCAGATTAATAAACCATTCCTTTCCTTATGTCAAAACTTTGTCATTAAGTTTTGTAATTTGATTTCGGTTAGGGCAGTGTTTTTAAGAGTAGAACAAAAATATTAGGGTGCATTCTCATTTTAATAAAGGTGAATGATATTTGATGATACTTTTCTTTCAGTTATGTTGGGCAGGGGCTGCTATAAGAAATGGTTTCTCATAGGTCTGAAAAACACTGAAGTAAATCACTGGCCTAGGAAATTGAAGAGCCAAAGGATTTAGCAATCAAGTTGGATTTGGTGAAGATAGGGGAAAGAGGATAGAAAAGTGTTAGGGTAAAAATATGAAAAGGTTAATCACTTAAATATATAACTAAGAGATTTCAGTCTCAAATAAAATATGAATGTGTACTTGATATAGAATATGTCTCTTAGTGTAATGTTTTTCTTAAATAACTCAAATGTTCATATCATACTGGAGGCATTTCCTAATGAAAATTTTAGGGCAGGTGCTTCCTGGTAGTGGTAGAAGTTACTTTATCACTTAAAATTTCTGAAGGCTGCAAGTTGCTGTAGTTTCATAAAAAAATCAACTAAGTCTACATGAAATGCTCCTTCAAATGCTTTCTACAATAGCATTACCTGGAATTTTCTCTTTTTGGGTAGATATGATCATCTTTCTAATATGCTGACCAAGATCTTAGATGAGCATCCTGAAAATGCTGTGGACATCATTGAAAATATTAGCCAAGATGTGAAGATGACACATTTTAGTAAAAAATTAGATACACTTCAAAATGAGAACGAGATGCTTCCAACATATGAAATAGCAGAGAAGCAAAAGGCTCTTTTTCTCCAGGGAAACTTGGAAGGAACTGACCAAGAACTGGAAGATGAAATAGTAAGTCACTGTTGTGGCTTGAGTAACTGGATCTTAGGGTTTCTTTGAGATGAATAGGGTATGGTTTTAAATTCTATCAACTGTCTTTTATAGCTTCCTAAATAGTATTTGCAACCTCATTCCACTCATCTCCTTATTCAGTTTTATTTTTTCACATTGTGTATTAGTATTTCAGTCTTGTGGAGTCGAGCTCCTTTTTCAATAGTACCCCTGTTTCCTATATGCCTGCATGCTTATAATTTATACTATTGAGTAATTCATACATCTACTGAGCTTCCATGTTCTGTTACCACTAGACTATTTAAAAATTTGCCTATGTATTTTCAAATCTGATGTTTGGAGTAAGATATTTTCAGAGAAGGGGCAGAGAATTCAATAAGGGAAAAGACAGGTACAGTAGGGATCTAGATAATAGGTATGGCTTGCCTCTGGAGCTTGGCAACCTTGGTGGGGATAGCCACCTGACACAGTGGGAACAGTGGGACTCAGAAGGATGTTAAGGAACTGACATCAGCTGTATTTTTTTTCTGAAAATATTTTATTCCAAACATTTGATTATATACCCACATACAATGAAGATGGGTCTGGGGGTAATCAGCATGTGGGAATCAAGCAGATAGGCAGACATTCTCATGGAAGAGTATCAAAGGTCAGAAGTCACCAAAGAAAGGTTAGACTCCAGGATAAAAATAGGACATTGGGCCATGTGTAAGCATATCATTACAAGGTAGGCATCTGTGTCCTAAAATTAGGGTGTGGGGTGAGAACACAAATAAGGTGTTTTAATCTTGCAACCTGAGGCCCTTGACTAAATTCCATAAATTCTTCCTAAGAGTAGGAATGGTTTTTAAAGCCAGGAAGAGCTGAATCATTAGATAAAGGTTAAAAGCTCTACCTCAAAGAATAGAAAGATGGAAGAACAGGAAGACAGGTAGGTCTTGAAGCAGTGAAATATGAAGTTTGGGACACATGTTTAGAGTAGTCATGTTTCTGTTCCTGTCTTGATCACAACAGAATTCCTGTTCTTAGTTTTCTGCATTCATTTATTCATTCACTCATTAATTCATAAACATTGTGACTATTTACTCCATACCAGATACTGAGATAGACTCATGTCAATGACTTCAAATTATGCACAGTGTAGTGAAAGAGGCAAAAAAAGACTATAAAGCTCTCTGTTAACTACAATAAGAGATAGCCTCATATGGTGGAAAACACAGGAACTTTGTAGTTAAATTGAAAAAAAAACAATCCTAGCTCAATTACTTACTTTGTGACTATGAGTGCCTAAACCTTTCCCAAGCCTCAGGGATCATCACATGGCAACAACTTACAGGGTAGAGGTACCGTATATAAAGGGTCTGGCACATGCCGAGAACCTAATGAATAGCAGCAATTATTATTATATTGTTTTGGCAAGTTATGAAACAGAACGGAGCAACTAGGCTATTGGGAATTGGGCAAGGCTTTGTAATGGAGATGGTATTCCATTTGGGGCATGAAGGATAAGTAAAAATTCACCAGATGAAGACTATAAGGAATAAAATCCTCAGCAAAAAGGAACAAGAAAAAGTTGGGAGGTGTTATTTAATATTTAGGGAAGTGAAGCACGGGCTGGAGGGAGGGAGTGATGGAAAGGAAATAAACAAGGTGCTTAGTGCCACACTGCTCTTTGCACATGAATAAGAAATTTCTTTCTTGCATACAATGGGAGGTCAACAGAAGCTTTTAATATAGAAGAGCATGGTCTGGCTTTTGATTTAGAAAGATAACTCTGGTAGTAATGTGGAGGAGAAAGAAGAAAGGTTAGAATAGAGGCAAGGAGGAGACCATTAGAATCATGTGATAGGAGGTGAAGTCATGGTAGAGACAAGTATGGTAGGAATGAGTTAAAGGGGAGGCGATAATACCAACACCTTTTCAGTTGGTGGAATCAATAGGACTCTAAGTAAGAAAGTCAAAAGAGTCAGAGCAAGCAAGGATGACTGACTTTTCTAGTTCAGGAAACTGAATGAATGATGTCATTGAGAAAGATAGGGTATACAGAAAAAAGAGAAGACTGACAGAAAAATGAATTCATTAACTTTAAGTATTTTAAACTTTTCACATATACAATTTCTGATAGCTGGTTAGAAATGCAAGTGTGAACATGGGAGAAAAGTCAGAGTAAAAGGGGTGGATTTTAAACAACCACATATCACTTGATGAGTGTGGGACAAGTCTTCCAAAACATAAAGTCCTGAGTGATTAGGTAACTGAAATTTTGAGGACAGCAATATTTATGAATCAGTTAAGAAAAAGGAACCAATTAGAGGCAAAGAAGAAATAGTTACAGAGGGCAGAGTGGAATCAAGAGTCAGTGGCATTTCCAATAGATGCCAAGGAGTCTCACAATCTGCCATCAAAACGATGAGGACTGAAAAAAAATCATTATTCTTATTTTGACATAAAGATTACACTGTAAATAAGAGATTATTTGTAACAGTAGCAATGTGCTCTCAATTCTCCAACTTAAAAGGTCTAAAATTGGTCTACTGCAAGTCATCCCTACCTCAGTTAATTTTCTACTTTCTAGAATCACCTTGAGACTTGCTTTTTCCTTTTTCTGTATTTCTCTTATAGAATTACTTCTGATTTCCTTATTTTAAATCCAAAATGATTTATTATAAGTAGGGACAAACATCTGACTAAATTGTTTTTAAATGTACTATGTACTTATTATCCTTTCATTTATACTGTATCTTACATACATATTACTCTCAAGTCTCATATTGGTATTTACCAAATATATTACAATATATAGATAATATTTAGAAAAAAATGTAATAATATAGATGAACATACATACAGGTTTTTTTCCCCTAAATATACATGTGCAGGTAGGCTATACTGTATTTTATTATTTCAGGATAGTAAAGGTGTCACTTAAGTATTTTTTATAAAAACAGGGTGTTGAATTTTTATTATTCATAGTGATTACTACATTATCTTTGCCTAAGGTACACACATATAACAAGATAACTATTATATTGATGAGTATATGATATAATACTAGAGCTACAGTTATAAGCCATAAAAGAAGAATTGAAATTCAGGAATTATCAGTTTGTCTTGAAAGAAATATCAAAAAAGTGATAAAGTAGAATATTAAGATGTTTAAAAAGGAAAAGGGAAGCAGGCAGTTCTCTTACACAGAAAATATTAACCATATTTCTATTCCCAGGCAGAAAATTCTCTTTCAAATGTAATGGAGTCAGCTTTTTATTTTGAACAAGCTGGAGTTGGTCTGGGTACAGATGAGACTTACCGCATATTTCTTGCCCTCAAACAGCTTACTGACACCCACCCAATCCAAAAATGCCATTTCTGGGGCAAAATCTTGGGTCTGGAAATGAATTATATTGTGGCTGAAGTAGAATTTCGTGAGGGAGATGAAGAGGACATGGAAGAGGAAGATATAACTGAAGAGAGGGACAATGGAGATAGTGAAGCTGATGAAGATGAAGATGAATTACCAAGGGCCTTTTACAAGGCCCCGCAGGCTATACCAAAAGAAGAAAGTAGAACTGGTACCAATAAATATGTCTATTTTGTTTGCAATGAACCAGGAAGACCATGGGTGAAGTTACCATCGGTTACACCTGCACAAATTGTTACTGCAAGAAAAATCAAGAAGTTTTTCACTGGGCGATTGGATACTCCCATCATAAGCTACCCACCTTTCCCAGGAAATGAGAGCAATTACTTACGAGCACAAATTGCCAGAATTTCAGCAGGGACCCAAGTCAGCCCTCTAGGATTCTATCAGTTTAATGAAGAGGAAGGAGAGGAGGAAGAAGAAGTAGAAGGCAGGCGAGATAACTTTGAAGAAAACCCGGATTTCGAAGGCATTCGAGTGATTGATCTAGTGGAATCCCTATCCAACTGGGTTCATCATGTACAACATATTCTCCCTCAGGTATGTGCTCTCCAATTCTCAATCTATCAGCCAGCTAGCAAGTGTTTATTAAATTCTCTCTACGATGTAAATATATAAACAAAGGCCTTCAGATTTTAGAGAAAGAGACTGTTACAAAAACCAAGTGAAAATACAGAGTGTTATATAACTGCCAAGTAGTATAGACCTGGAATCTTTATATTTTTATTTCCAAATGGATATAGAATAAATATTTCTATTGAGTATTTGAAAAATCATATAAGGATTTAGATTTATACATGTAATGAAATTATTTTTTATATATTAAATACAGATGACTAGATTTTGAGAATAGTTATTTTATTCTATTTCTATAATGGGGATTTTTGCCAAGAAAAAAATAAAAGGTTTTAACAAAAAACAAAACAAGCAGTGCTATATAGCAGTTATAGTACACCTATTCTGCCAGGTGCTCTGAATAGCATTTTATATGTATCATCTCATTTTAATTCTCACAACTGTATGAAAGACTAGTATTACACTTGTTTTAAAGATGAGGGAATTGTGGCAGAAAGTTTAGACAATGTGACAAAGGGAATATAGCTAATAAGCAACAGGGTCAGATGTTAACAGGCTGAATGGATCCAGAGTCCATCTTCTATTATGCTGCCTCATTTGCAGGTAGAAAATCTTCATTAGACTTTGATCCACATAAGAGAGTCATATACCTCTAGATAAGTTAATTAAATGAGAAATTACAACCCCAAACTTCCGTATCTATTATCACATTTAAATTTTTGTCAATAATAGTACTCTACCACTGTCATATATTTATTACAAATTAGTAAAATGCAGTATTACCTTTTTCACTAAGGTGCTGCCAATTTTAAAACATAAACTTTCTGTAACTTAAAGAAGTTGGCAAATTTCTAAAATAAATAGTACTATCTTTTGCTTGAAATAACTTAGATCAAAATAGTACTTGGTATGGTGAACAAATATTTATTGATTAAATTCCCACACAGTAGATCTTCATGCAGCTAAATGCTTCAATCCAAAAGAATATTCTAATATTTTAAGGTCCTCACTAGACTACTAAATCTTGCAATATCCAATCCTAGGGTCGCTGTAATTGGTTCAATCCCATACAAAAAAGTGAGGAGGAGGAGGAGGAAGATGAAGAAAAAGAAGAAAAAGAAGAACCTGACTACACAGAACAGGAAGTGGGGCCTCCTCTTTTGACACCAATTTCTGAAGATTTAGGTAATTCTACATACTATATACTATGTATATTATACATATGTACATATACTATGTATATAAATAACATATATCTAAATATACTATATACTACAGTATATTTTTATATATGCTATATGGTATATATATGGGAGCTGGAAACCTCTAAAAAATGGATAGGAATTAAGGTTTCATCCCCTTTCCCCTTTATGTGTTTTGGGATAGCAGGAGGTAAAGAATATAGCTGGCCACAACACCATCTTTTTTTGACGGGTTGGAGTGAGGCAGGGGTGCAACATAAGTCGACTGTAGCTCTTACTGGAAATGCTGACAGTTATCTTGTGCTCATTCTTGTCTTGAGTTCTGTAGACCATAAACACATCTCTATTACATAAATGGATACACACACACAAATATTAAAATTTCATTGTTCCACAATGTTCACAAAGTACCCACCTGACTTTGTTAGACTGTGTCTTTGTCAAATCTATGTTAACATTGATAAAAATAGCTTCTCTGTTACACAGTGGACTATTTGGGGTTTTTTTATTTCTCTTTGGTTTATTACAGAGTTCCAAAATACACCACCGTGGACAACACGGCTCTCCTCAAATCTCACTCCTCAATATGCTATTGCAGTCCTTAGATCCAACCTTTGGCCTGGAGCATACGCCTTTTCCAATGGCAAGTAAGTATCTGACAACTTACAAAGCCATTATTGTGATTATTTAAGTTCTGGAAATAGTAAGGTATCATTGGAATGTTAAGTTACATTACAGGGGTTTTTTTTCTTTTTTTTATTCTCCAAGGTGTAATACAAACCTGCATTCCTAAATCAGAGAAACCTGTAATCTGTTAGCTCTTCAAGGCAGCCAATCACAGTGACTTCGGGGGAAGAGTCCCCAGGCCAGGATGGGGTAGGGCAAAGGGTGTGGGGCACTCCACCCAAAGTGGAGGGTGACACCCTGGAGGTCTAGGCTATGAGCTAGATGCCAGGCTCGGCACTTCTATCTTCCCTGTGAGCTTTAACCGTAGCTCTGGGAAGGGAGATGCTCCATGTCAGAAATTAGGAAATTGGGTCTGGATGAAGTGAGAGCAGGAGACTGGCAGCAGATGATGAAGCCCTGACTCTATAGTGGGTAGGTAAAGTGCCACTTCTCAGGAGGAACTTTATCCTGTTGCCATGACACCATTTCCCAGAGTGAACCACTGCAATCTGTTGAGCTACTTTCTCACTGGCTTGTGTTTCTGGGGCTAAGCCTGGTGCCAGCAATGCTCAACAGGGAGGAGGGAGTTTACCACTGTTTTAACTTACTTGGCATGTCCAGTGTGTATACTGTTAAGACTTTTTCAAATAACATCTGTATTTCACCATAAAGCCTGAAATTTAGTATAATTCAAACTCTGCCCTTTTATTAGATTATCCAATTAATAAAAGTAAAATGTTTTTTTATGCTTGAGTATTTGATTTATTCATTTTCCAAATAGATTAATAGAGGTAATTCTAGGCCATATTTGGTTTAAACCTCACATGATTCTTATTGGACATACTGATAAAAAATGATTAAAAATATGTATTATTCAGGCTATCACTGTCAAAAGAATTAGGACCAAGAAGATACTGTCCTCTTATCCCTCACCCAGAACATACACTTCAGTTTGTCTTATCCTTCCATTTCTTACCTACTAACCCAATGTCAGAAACTCAGCTGAGGTGGAGAGAGCTGAGCTGCCAAATGTCAGAGTTGCTATTAAAGAAACAAGCCAATAATGAGAGCACTAAGCCTTTGATCACTCACTGTGAGGGTATAAGGAGAAAGCTGACTCCCCTGTCCCACTTTACCCCATGGAATGGCACACTAATGGAGGTTAGGTGGACAGTGCAGCTTTTGGGGTTTACCTCATGAGGAAGTCCCTGTGCATCAGACCCCTGTAGTTTTATGGACCTGGGGGCCACAGGGAATGAGAGGAGGGCTAGAAGTGGAGAAGTACGAAGTACTGAGTCAGAGTGGGGAGAACTATCACTAAGGTCCCTCTCTCCCCCATTAATCCCATAAGGAGGTCTCGGCAGAGGCACCTGAAGATCTCTGCTGAAGATAAGATTTAGGTAGATTAGGAATGAAATATATGAAGAGCATAACATGCCAGAGGAGCCAGAGTCCTTGTCCTCACCTCCCCTTAGAAACTGTACTTCACTGGCTCTAGGCCTAGTCTGGCATGGACAGGGCAGTTCTCCCGTGACGCCTTTGTGACAGCCTATGATCTGGCCTGAAATAACCCCAAATCCGAATCCTTTCCCAACCAAACATTTGCTGGGCTGGCAAATTTTTAATTCTAACTCTAAAGATCAACTTTTCTTGTTGAAAAATTATGTAATAGTCACCTACATCATTTTAACTTTATAGCAAGTTTGAAAATTTCTACATAGGCTGGGGTCATAAATATAGCCCAGAGAGCTATACACCCCCAGTTCTACCACCAGTTTACCAAGAATACCCCAGTGGAGCAGATGTTACAGAAATGGATGATCCTACTGTGGAAGAAGAACAGGCTTTCAAAGCTGCACAAGCAGCAGCTCTACTTCCAGCTGAGGAAAATGAAGTAATCGAGGAAGAGGAAGATGAGGATGATTATGACTGAGAATAAAATTAAGACTGATGTGAGACTAATACATAACTAAGGTGGGACCAATTTTACATGTTATATGTAATTTACATAATTATATGATCATGTGCAAACTATTCCTTGAAAATATCAAATTTGGAATTTCATATGTGTAGCTGATATGTGCTTATACAAAGATGCTTAATGGACTTTCCAGAGGCCAAATGACATGTTCTTACACCACAGTTCTGATGGCTACAATTCATGGAATATTTTGGTATTGTCAATTGGTACCACGACCAAAAATATTGCTAACCACCAAATTAAAGCATGTGCTCTTAACCAGTGTGTGATACTGTGTGCAAATACTATGCATATTTGTATGTTATTTTCACTTTTTGTTCTAGTTGCTGGGGGAGAGTTTATGACTCTACCACCTGCTCAGACTGTGGGAACACTTAAATTTTTAACTTACTACATCTTAAATAACTTTCCCAAAAACTTGTCATTCATCCTATAGAAATTGGTTTGACCTGATTGGATGAAAATTTGTAGACTGCTAGCTGGGATATCCAAAGACTTCAGACTGTTATTTTCTACCAGTGCTTCTCTAAAATTAGTTATTATTTTCTTTCAATAAATACGTATTTTTAAGTCCTCTATGTGCCAGGCACCCTGAGACTACCATTATAAACTAGACATTGTTTCTGAAATCTTAGAATTTACATTCAAAGTGGGGAATATTAAAAGGGTAATAGAAAACTAAAATAGATTGCAACTTAGCAGGTACTGTGATACAAACATTCCAAGGTACCATAGAACAGTGCTTCTCACTATGGAAAAGGACCAATTAAAAACAAATTCTAGTCTACCGCTATTATTTTTATAATATAAAGTAAAAATGTCACAGCAATTATAATTTCTGTATCTCATCACAGATAGGCAGTTTGCAGATCACTAATTTACACTTTGAGAAGCACTGCTATCAAACTCTTAGAAGGTGCATTTAACCCAGACTTGAGCAGTGCCAGAAGCACTTTTAGAAGGTGGAAAACTAAGTGGAGAAGGGTGCTAAGCACCACCTTCCATTCTGGCAAAGGACTTCAGGCTCAAAGTTGTGAAACTTTTGAGTGGTGAGAAATGAACCTGGTAGGGCTCAAATTGTGTGGAATGTCTAGAATTTATCCATGAGCAATGAAGAGGGCTAAACTAGGAAATCACAACTACTTTAGAATATTTTGGCTTCAGTGTGGAAGATGAACTGACAGAGGATCTAGGTTAAGGAGACTAGTTTGTAGGTTATCACATTACCTAGGTAAGAGAGAATGATGACATGAAAAGAGGAAAATTGCATGGCAGATATAAGTAAAACCTGGTTATGGTATGAATTACAGAATAACAGCAAGGATGGGATTTTATAATTGGCATTATTATTCATTCTCAGAGTACAACTTTAAGTATTTGATGTAGTAGCTAATGTTTATAAAACTTCAAATACGTTCTTTACATTTTTTCATGGACTAGATACTTGTTGCTTTTTGTTGTTGTCATTTAATATCCATTTTCTCACCTACTCTGATTTCCTTTTGCGAAACTGCCTCCATCCAATGGCATACAGTCTCATGATAATCAGATACACCCTTTATAGAATCTGAATTTTGAGCAGGGACATTCTACCTCGGCTCCTAACCTGACTGTCATGCTATAAATTAGACCATATTCCAGCCTCTTGAGTTGCCTTGGTTCCAGCATAGTTCTCTAGTTACCTGTAGATTCTGTGAATTTCTGATATTTCAGTGAGTTCCCTTCTGCTCAAATTGGCCAAAGGATTCTTGCTTGCAACCTTACATGACACATCTAACATGAATCTGACAGTTTCTTCCCTAAAGGACACATTAAACACAAGACTCTGAACTACGTAAATTATGTAAGAGAAAGTAAATGTTTAACAAAAGCAAATCCATCGCTAGTTATGCCTGTTAAATATTAAGGTTAGTCTATGAAGTAAGAAAGTAATTTCATTATACAGCTGACTCATGAACAATACTAGTGTACCAACCCCCTGCACAATCAAAACTCCACATATAACTTTTGACTACCCAAAAACATAATTACTAGTAGCCTTCTGTTGACTGGAAGTCACAAAGATAACATAAACAACACGTATTTTGTGTATTAAATACTGCAGTCATATAATAAATAAAGCTAGAGAAAAGAAAATGTTTTTTCAAATTGTCACAAATCTCCAAAAAATTTTCCAATATTTGTTGGAAAAAAAACTTTTTTTGTATAAATGGACTTGTGCAGTTTAAACCCATGTCATTAAAGGGTCAACTCTATGTTTTACAACAGAAAAAAACAGAATACTATAATGGTCAGAGCCTGGAAGTAAAACAGCCTAGGTTCATACACTGGATTATGATAATTTTCTTGGGCAAATTACTAATCTCCCAGAGCTTCAGCTTCCTGACAGAGCTAATAATAGTACTGTCTCATAGAACTATTCTGAAGATTAATTAATACATGAAAAATACTAATACCTAACAGAAGAACCCAGTAATACTACATATGACTATAATACAAAACCAGTTTCTGAAACATGAGTAAGACAGGAATTAACAAAACTCATTATGCAAATAAGGAATTTTATTGAAATAATTACTAAAAAATGAAGTACTAAAGATACAATTTAGAGATTTTAGGAATTAAATAATAAATTC
The DNA here is from genome assembly GCF_040802235.1 of Manis javanica. Taxonomy (NCBI): domain Eukaryota; kingdom Metazoa; phylum Chordata; class Mammalia; order Pholidota; family Manidae; genus Manis; species Manis javanica. Next base: position 37,065,506 of record NC_133168.1, read on the forward strand.
AGTATTTAGAGAATTCACAAATTCATAAATTGTATTATGGAGTTTAATACCTGAATTTGGAAAATAAAGTAAGATTCCACAATAACTGAAATGCTTAATTCTTCAAGGAATCTTCTCGGCTGTAAAGACTTGAGATGCTTGTCTCCTGGCCTTGAAAAAGAATTTTTTAGAATTGTTAATTTTAAGCAACAAGTCAAATAATAAGAATATATATATTATATTCTAATATAAAAAAATAAAACCTGGCAATTTTTCCAAGACAATAAAAATTCCTTAAGGAAACATCAAACTTAGATAATTAAGACTAAACATTTTCAAAGCCAGGCCATAAAAAAATTAAAGTTTTCTTTACCAGATAAAGACAAAAAAGAAAGAAGTAAAAAGAAAACAGCACTTTGTTATGGAATGAGTTAAAAGTAAAAAAGGCTGGCTTAAAGTCAGAGAGAACAAGGAAAAACAGAGGAGAGAGAGAAAGAGACAGGGCTATGAACAGATAACCTGTAAGAAAATTATCTGCTCTATTACCACCTTATAAATGTCACTTTAAAAAACATTTAAACATCTGTGCTATTTTCTCAATTTGAGTTACAAACCAAGGCATATTATATCAAGCTAAGATAAAACAAAGTTAAATCAAGAGTACAAAAATTACACAGTGTAAAACAAAGAATGCAGTAATTTAACCACAGCATACCAAAATGTGAAAAGGATTGAAGGGAACATGGCTATTAACTAGATATGTATTTATTATTTAACTGAATTTCATTAGAAAGTGTTTTCTAAAATAAATCATTTCACTTAAGTGCTCCTACATCTAGAATAGTTTGGAAGTAGTAGAAATTCAAAACATACTTAGAGCAGAAATGTCTTATGATAATTATAAGACAGTTGCTAGGATGAAAAAAATTTCTTTGAAAACTAATCTCCTTTAAAAACAGCTGTATGATTAAAATGCAGTTAATTTAAGTGTAAATATGAAGAACAAAACATAAAATTCAGTTATAAATATATACATTTTGGAATACTTTCAAATACCAAATTTATTCTGAAATTCCTACAATTAAAACTGTTTTCACTAAGAAGGGAAAAGACATTTAAAAAAATGAATTATAATAAGAAACATGAAATAAAGCTGAACTTATTATTTTGCTCTTATTTAAACCTGCAGATTTCTGTCTGATGATACACAGATCAAGCAGTACATCAGTATTTGCTGAATTGCTATAATATACAATGCACCATAATTACTGTAAGAAGATATATTTTTTTAAAAGTCTTAAAAGTAACATGCAAAACCAATGTTATGTTAATATTGGTAAGATTTTTCATTTTTCAAAATATAACATCCTATCTTTTCAATAATAAATGTGAAACTGTTCATGCAAAAGCTTAGCAAACATGAAACTATGAAATTTTGTATCCTCACAGAAGCAACATAGGTCAGAGCTTTTAATGCAAATTGCCTGTTGGAATCTGGACTGTTACTTAGTAGTTGCGTGACTTGAGGAATAATACAACTTCTTTGAGCTTAGACATACTAATCTCTAAAATGGACTTATAATAGTGCCTACCTTTACAGAATGGATGTGTAGGTTAAATTAGTTAATATATACAAAATGCTTAGGATAGTACCTAAGACAAAGTAAGCATTATACAAGGTTTACTTTTATTAATATTACAATTGTAGTCATATATATTATACTCAGTATTATTCCTTCTTTATATGGCACTGTTTTACAGTCAGCCAAGTTCCAAGACACAGCTATTCTCCATGACTCCAAACAGAAAAAGGTCTTAGTTTCTAAAACCAGAAACAGCTAATTCATAGAGATTCCATGATAATATTTAACATCCTCCATATGCTCTCAAAAGTTATCTGTATATTGATAAACAAGCATCTTTGTATTTTATAATATTAAAATTAACCTCTAACTTTATCCAGCCAAATTGATGTTAGGGTGAAACAAACTAATGCCATTTTGGTATTTAAGTCATTGCAAAGAAACCTTTAATGTATTGCAATTAAATTGAAAAATCTCTCTTAAGCAGTTCTTGCCTTTATATACCAAGTTGTGAAGCTATAAAGATGACTCTACTTCTCTCATTGCAAACAATTTTTGTCCTTTCCCCCATGATCCTGTGATTCTCCATAAATGCTCTTCTTTGGTCCTTTCTCTAACTTTAGAAGGAAACAAATCAATGAGAAGTACTCTACTAGGGAATTTTTTTTCTTTCAGATTCTGGGCACTATGCCACCATACAGCTTCAGTTTATAACATGTGAAGGTTTTCAATTCCTAGAATTTTTTCTATAATATACCACTCATCACTCAACTGCAAGAGATGAAAAGCCAACTGTAACTGAAGTTATATTCTAAAACTGTACATAACTAGGACCCAGGTACATAAATGAGGACCTCAAGAATCATATTCAATAATAAGACAAATATGAGTTAAGTATCCTGGATTAAGTTACAGGTTTTCTTACCATATATGTTACCATTTTTCACCACTCACCTGACATTAAAAATTAAATTATATATTATAAGATTAAGTATTTTTATGAAGCTCTGAATAAAGTATTTGAAAGTCATTAGACACCATTTGAAATTTAAAGATGTCCAGTCCAGAAATTTAAATGCCATAAAAACAAAATATCTTTGTGATATAGAATGGCTGTAAAGAAATGCAAAAGGATATCACTGAATTTTTAACTAAAAAATTTTAACTCTGAAATTCACTTTGGTCAAGCTTCATATAATACATACTTACAACTTTCTCCTCTGAAGAAAGAACACCCTCTACTGCCACTATCTGGTATTGCTTATGTTTTAAATTTCCCACGAACTTTCGAAGTTGCTTGATACTGCTAGCCTCCATGTCTTGCTTTAATAGTTTCTGCATTTCTCGAGAAGGACATCCAGGATCAAATATTAGTAAACATAATGTTCGGTTTTTTCTCTCTTCAATTCCAACAACTGTTCGACTATGACCTAACAAAAATAAAATAACAGCTATAATGTGTGTGTGTGTGTGTGTGTGTGTGTGTGTGTGTGTGTCATATCTATAGCTATACAAATGTTATTACATATATATACCCACAATAAACCAATAAACTTTCTGTATATAGTGTTTGTGCACTGTGTTTAGAATATAAATAGTCATTCCCTCTGACATGTAAGTATCTGAATTCTCACTCACAAAACGCAATAGTTTTAGTTCTACTTCTTAACCCTTAGTTTTCTTTTTCAATTTTAGTTTCTAAAAGCTTCACATAAAAATTCTACATCTACTATGCCATATATTTTACTAATTTTTCTTTCCCTAATGCCTTGATCCTTCTTATTTAAATTATTTCAAATGAAAGGATTTGAAATTTATGTACCACAAAATAAAAATTCTTATGGTTCCAAAAGATAAACAAAAGTAAATTTTTATATAATAGAATTTCAGTGGAAGGCTTAACATTTATAGCTGGTATTCCTAAACAATGAAATTCATAACATTTACTTCTCCTTATTCCTGTCAATCCAAATCATCCATTCAATATAAGCATTCATTTGCCAAGCACTCTTCCAAGCAGTTAGTGATACAAACAAAACAAGCAAACAAAACAAACATTCCTGCCTTGATGGAGCTTATATTATAATAGGAAGAAGTACTCGATAAACAAGGTAAGTAAATGAAGTATATATTATGTTAGATAAAGAAAAATAAAGCAGGGACAAGAGACTGACAATGCCAGGGGTGGGGGATTAGGATAACAAGATGAAATTTTAAATAAGGTGGTCAGGGAAGACCTCACTGAAGTGACATATAGGTAAAGACCTGAAAAAAGTAGGGATGAACAATAAACAAAGTAAGAACCAGGCAGACATGAAGATGCCAGGGCTATCATACTTCATTACCCAGGAATATATTTTAATGACAATGTAGCTCTGAAAATCAGACAGACTAATGTCACAATTCTCCCCTCCTCCCCATTATCAGAATCTTAACCTATTCTAAAGCAAAAGTCAATTAGTTGCCTTATAAAGGTATTGTCTTATAAATTAATTACACTTACTATCTTTGACTTATACCAACCTTGGTGTTGAAGATAGATAGGAGGTTTAGAGGTACACACTACTTTTGGACTCCCTTCCATCTCTGAAGAGTAATAGTTCAATATCCATTCAAATAAGCGGGGGTGTGTACCCAAAGGACCAGTTGACTTATGAAAATCAACAATATGGCACCTATAAAAAGTTGACAAAATGGATTTAGAGATATTTTTAAAACTATTTTCACCAATGGAGTTATCAGATACAAAAATTTCTAAGTTTAGAATTTTATATCATTACTTTCCTAAAAAGAATATTAATACAAATTTTGTTATTTATCTCAAAAACTGTCATTTTATGAGGAAATAACTGTTTAAATAGGTCAGGGGGAATTATTGGTGAGATTGTGGGTATCTTGATATGGGTAGGTTATGATTACATGACTATATACACATGTCAAAATTCATTGAACTATATACTACAATTTGTGTATCTTACTGTATGTACCTCAATGAAAATCATTTTTTAAGATAAAAATACCTTCATAATAAGGTTGACTACTGATCTAAAGGTCATGAACATTTTCTGGCATATTAAAATCTCCATGAATAGTAAATCAGAAGTATACTTTATTTTTAAAAGTCATCTACATTTTAAAAGCTGAGATACAGATTTAGAAAAGTCTGTAACACAGTGATCAATTAGAAGCCAACTTCTAACTTTAATTTCTTAACAGCATTTGCATGTATCAAAAACATCCTGAATGTTCTTCCTGTCAGCTCTCACAAATTCCAACAACAGACAAGAAAAGAATACCTGTAAAGATCATAGAAAAACCCATATATACCCCCATGTTACATCTCTCTCCTATTTGACCATATGATTATAGTTATGGAGCAGATCTACAAGACAAATAATCCAGACTGGAGTAAAGAGGACAAGCGGCTTCAAGGAAGTGTCCAAGAATGAGTGCCTCAGATTATGTTATAGACGTAGTGTTTAGGAAAACTTGAGACCATTATGCAAATAGTTACAGGTAAAAGGAAAGGGATTTCATAACTCAAGGAAAATGTTAAAAAGCTTTCCAGAAAGGAAATAAAATCAGTGATGAATGGTATTTTCATAGTCATGATGTAAACTCTGACTTTAACTTAAAAACTGAGAGCTAACCATATTAAAAGGATTAAAAGTGAGAAAGTTAAGAGATAGAAGGAAATATATCCCCTTATATATTGCAACAATGTCTAAAACAATAAACCAAGAAAAAGACATGAAAACATATTATTCAGAAACAATGGAAGTGACAGCTCCCTCTGAGAAACAGAACCTGAGACCAGAGAGGAGCATGAGATAAGGAATGAGCTGCTAATTTTCATTACAAGCCTTTCAGTGCTATTTAAATTTTATTTTTTAACTAACTCTTTCATAAAAACACCACCAACAACAACAAAAGCCTCCCAGATGTGACAATAACAATAACTTGGATTTTCAGGTACATACTTTACCCTTAGGGAGGTCAGAAGTGTGTATACTTCACATGCTCCAATCCAGGCCTTTGTTCCCTGTAACCTGTTATTAAGTTGAGAGGCACCCTGAGGATCAAAGCCTTCCTTCCATGCATCTTCAATCATAGATTGAATTTTTGGAATGCAAGGTACTGACATACCTAAAATTATACAAGCAAATACGTTACATGAGAGTAACTAAATATCACTGAACAGTGTATCATATTTTCTACAGGAATATACAACAGTTTTTTTAGAGTTATTCCTGGCATCTATTGTATCCTCTTTCTCTCTCCAACAGGAATACAGGTTTTTAATGTAAATATCCACTAAAATACTTCCACATTAAAGCTATTAATTGTACCTACTATATATTAATTAACTGCATATCATATGTATTTATCAGATGACAAGTTCAAAGTATTGTATTTCACATACCTTTCAAGCAATCAACATAAGCATCATTTTGTAGTAACGACGAAAGCAGCATTTGGAAATTTCTGTAACCACAACCCCAACCTTTGTCACCATAAGATGAATGAAAGTGATCCACCACTGTAGAAAGCCACACATGCCTCACATCTGTGGTAGCATTCTGGTAATACCTATGAAGTGCTTCAATAATTCCTAAAGTTGAAAAGAGGGTTATGGGATTTAGAAGGATTAGTTATTATCTTTCTATAGCTGTCTCAAAACATTTTTAATACCTATCTCTCTCTCAAGTGCCATATCCAATTTCTACCAATTTCATCTTCTTTTTCTTTTTACTGATATACCCTCAGCTCTTGTGCTCCTTGTTATTACTATGCAAGTTTCCTACCACTAGCATACTGTCATTACACTGAATTAACACTGTTTCTATATTTCATCTGCAGGGCCATAAAAGTACACGGTTGAATGACTGTTCTTCTTGACTCTCTGCTTTATTATACACACTGCTGGACATCACCATCTCTGAAGCTCAATCCTAACAAATTTGCTCCTAATTTTAAAACTTCAGTAGTTTCCTATCACTTATAAAATAGTTTTAATGCAAGACATATGAAGCCCAAAGAAGCTAGCCTCTAACTTACCTTTATTTCAAACCACTCTTCTTACTATAATTTGCCTGTGGCCTAACTGAACATATTAAACATGATTTTCCCCAGGGAGTTTTCATTCCATTACCATATTTGCTAAGCATTTTTATATATCTAGTACTATGCTAATCACTGAGGATACAAAAGACCAGTATGACAATATTCCTTGAAATCTCACAGGCCTGGACTATATAGTAAGTGCTATAACATAGATAAACAAGGTGTTAGCACAGGGTACATCCGACTCTGTCCTTTTCCTCCTTGTAGTATACTCCTCTTGTTTTGAAATCCTACAGATACTCCAAGGATCAAATGCTCCTGTCTTTATAATCCTTTTCCTGATTCTAAAGCCATAAACAAAAGGCCTTTCTTTAAACACTCACTACATTTACTTGTTGTGCCTCCTAGATCCTAGCCATACCCTGTCAAGGAAGATGACTACAGTTGGGGGCACTTTACTTATTTTACAGACTCTGCAAAGCTTATGGGCAGGAATGTCTTATCTGGATAGCCTATAATTTCTCATATAGCAAATGGCACCAAAAAGACAATCACTAAATGCTTTTCACTTGAATGAAGCGTATCTATAGGAAAATGGGGTTTTGTCTTTAAGAAGTTAGTAAGAGTCAATAAATCAAAATGATTAAATGAATCAAGAGCTGCAGCTGTGCCTAGCACCACGAAGGATAGAAATACAGATCATTACAACTATTTCGAAGGAACTTAGAAAGATAAGACTTACAATCAAGAAAAAGAAAAATTAAAATGCTATATAACTGAGTACTAAATGTTGTAACATGGGATGGATAATCTAGAAATTCAGATAAAATAAATGTGGAATTCAGTATCATAAACTTTGATGAAGAAATCAAGACTTGAGAGAGACCTTTAAAAATGAGATGGGAAACACCCAAGAAAAACAGAGAAGAAAGTAATGTACATTCTAATATACTTTGGCATAGTTAGTAATGAGATTATAGTGCCTCACTGTCTAGGTGACAGTGTCCTAGCACCCACATCATGTAACTGCTTTAAGGAAAAATTTCCTCAAAAGAAAGCTTTTTATTCCTTAGTACCTAAATCTCTTTATATTTTCCAAGATGCATCTATCTTGTTAAATTATATTCTATTGTTAACATTATAACAAAAAGAGTCTTTAAGTCACACACTGCTTCAATTAACATTTGCAGAATTAATAAAAAATAAAAGTCTTTGCCACGAATCATTCACTTATAAATTTCAAAGCAGTATTTATTAAAAGGACATCGTGTATTATAGGGCAGTGTTCTTTAATCTTTTAGAGATAAATTTATTTTAAATTATATATACATACTGTATTCTGTAGTAACTCTGAAACATATGCACAAATAGAAATTGAAGGATGACATAAATTAACAACAAAAAGAGTTCTAATTATTTTCTTCCTGTATACCTTAATGAGTCACATTACACATCTGTTGGGATATACTATGCCACATAGAAAACTTTTTACATACAGACTCTTGAAAAAGTATAAACACAGATTTCATAAAGAAACCTATGGATATATGAAAATATATGACATATGGATACACATATATAGGGAAAGTACAGAGTCACTAAATGGTACCAAGATAAATAAGCAATAAGAACTTATAAGTATTGTTATTGTTACAAATAAGGGGAAAAATTAGATTCATAGTTTTCTCTTTCTCCCCCCCACCTCTCTCACACTCACACACACACACACACACACACACACACACACACACACACACATTTCAAGTGGACTAAAAGTCAAAATATAAGAAGCAAAAGCAAAATATAAATATTAAAAGAAAATATAAAGGAATATAAATATGTTCATGACCTCAAAAATAGGGGAGCTTCTTAAAGACACTTAGGATACAAATAAAGGAAAAGACTGAGAAATTTGATTATTATATTCAAATTTAAAACTGTCTAATCAAAGACACAGAAAATTTAAAGGCAAATTATAGACCTGAAGAAGATATTTGCATCTTGAATAATCAACAAAGAATTAGAGTTCTGAATACCTAAAGAACTCCCACAAACCAAGAAAAGAGAGAGAACCCAGTAGAATATGGACAAGGGAAAGCAACAGATTGTTTACTGAAGAAACTAACTCAGGAGTAACCAGGGAAATGCAAATTAAGGCCTGCATCATCTTATGCCCTATTTAATGGGAAAGATTAGAAAGTGGCACCGTACAAAGTGTGATTGAGAATACTGATGCAGTAGATTATGACCATTTTGGAAAACAATTCCGCAATAACCTTAACAAAGTTAAAGATGTATATGCCCTTTAACCTAGCATTTCCAGTTCTGGATGCAATACTAGAGAAACTCTTAAAGGAGACCTGTTTATAATCTGTAGGAGTAAAAAATAGAAACAACTAAATGTCTGTTAACATGCAAATAGGTAAATAAGTTGTTTATAATTCATATAAGGAAATACTGTAAGAATCAAAATATTCAAGCAAACCAAACTAGAGCATATGTATTGTATACCAATTTGAATACACAGGTGAACTTTCAACAACATGGGTTTGAACTGTGCAGATCCACTTATATGCAAACTTTTCAATTAATACTGTACAGTACTGTTAATGTACTTTCTCTTCCTTATGAACTTTCTCAGCAACATTTTCTTTAACAAAGTATACTGTAAGAATACAGTATATACTACATGTAACATACAAATTATGTGTTAATCGATTGTTTATGTTATTGGCAAGGCCTCTGGTCAGCAGTAGGCTATTAGTAGTTCAGTTTTTGGAGAGCCAAAAGTCATATGTGAATTTTCACCTGTGTTGGGGGATCAGCACCCCTAATGTCCACATTGTTCAAGGGTCAACTGTAGTTTAAATACATAAAATACTATGTACTGTTTATGGAAACCTACATATATGACAAAAGTAGTAAAACATATATAAGGTTGATAAATACCAAATTCAGGATAATGATTCCTACTGTGGAGGAGGAGCAATTAGAATCAGAAAGGTATATAAAAGGGGTTTAAAATACATATGAAAGGTTCTAAAGCTTTAAGATTCAAAAAAGTTGGGTTGTAGGAACAAAGCTATTTCCGTATAAATTTTTTTTACTATGCTGATGGATTAAAACATAATTTCAATAATATTAGGGAAAAAGCACAGTCTTTGCAGCATGGCAGACCTGACTGTGAATAACTGGCTATGCAGCTTTACCTTGGGAAAGTAATTTAACCTAAGTCACAACTGCCTCATCCAGAAAAATGGAACTACCTAAGAGAATGTTTGTTTAACAATAGTTAAATGATTCAATACATATAAAGGCCTTAGCGTCTAAAACTGTACTGAACAATATGGTAGCAACCATCTTCATGTAGCTATTGGGTACCTGAAATACAGCTGGTCCAAACTGAGATGCTCTGTGAAGTATAAAATACACATTAGATTTTGAAGAATGTACCAAGATTGCAAAGTAAGTCATTAATAGTTTTTAATATTGATTATACCTTGAAATATTATTATGAACATACTGGGCTTAATATATTAAGGTTAATTTCACCTGAATTAATCAAAATTAATTTCCTTCTTTTTCTAACGTGACTGCTAGGAATTTAAATTATGCATTTGGCTCACTTACATTGTTATTAGACAGCACTCATCTAGAACACAGGAAGAACTCAATTAAAACTTTCCTAAAGGTTCATTTTCAAGTACCAAGTAAATTAAAATAACATAAAAGTGAATTATTTACTGTAAAAATAGAAGTTCAGAAGTTTCAAAACAACCCATTTAAAAAAATTATTTGAAAACAGTGTCACCTAAAACTATGTAAACTATGAATTATGAAAAGTCATCAAAATCCAAGTAGTTCTAATTATAGCTTCAGTGATGTATGAAATATCAAAACCATGATTTTGATATTTAAATACTCACCAGAAGTTTTTGTCTTTCCATCATCAATACCAATAGCTAGTGATTCCATCATATCAGCCTTTCTTCTGTGAAATTCAGATGGATGCATTCTTCCTCTATTTACTTCTATCTCCATATTTTGTAGCTGCTGTTGTTTATACCCTCCAGAATTATCTAAACCATATTGTCTCTATTGAACATAAACATGAATGACTTAATTTTATATTCCTTAACTCAGTGAGGATGTAAACTTAACACAACTTTACTTGGAAACTTACTTTGAAATATTCTGGCTTATAGACTTCAATACAAATCAACTTTTAAGATTTTTTAAGAAAAATCACACAAAAATACCTTTGTTAATAATACCCTTTTTCTCTATAAAAACCACTGTGGCAAGAGACCTGCTTTCCTTGGAGTAGGGAATGTAGAGATTCCTACCTTCCCACTAAAAATACTGTGAATGGCAGATGAGTTCTGGACATCCTATTGATTTTTTCAAGAAAACTTGTTGGTACTTGTTATTTAGTTTCCAAGCTAGCCTACAAAGGCCTACTTAGTAAATGAACTATGTTTTTGCACACTGGACAGAATATCTCAACTCATATGTATAAGACAGCCTCTAGGGAAAAGGTTTCTGAGATCTAAACAATGAAATTGCAAAGTTACATAACAAAATCTCTTAAATGCTGGAAACTTTTTGTATGGATAATGTTCAAGATTACATAAAGCAAAGAAGACTTAGGAAAAAACTAACTTTTTCTCTTCTGAATCCTGGTGGGAAATATTTTGCAAATACGTAAATCACCAATGAGAAAGCCTAAATTAGATCATCCAAAGGGAGAATTAAATATTCTCATACATGGCTACCTAGAAAAAAAGTCTGAGAAAAAAGTCAGAAGCCAAATAAGTCAGAAAATCATGATATATACAATGCATATTAATATATTAAAGGCTTTGATGAGTCCTGAAGTATACAAACCTGTTAAATGGAACACTTTCAAACCTATTTGATCATAAACCCTTTCTATCATATATTATTACATTAGCACATAGAAGAAGGACATTTAAAAACTCTGAGCATTATTAGTATGGATGACAATATGGGCCACAATAAATTCGTATTGAAAAAGTAGAAAAACTTATTAAAAATTTAAATGCAGTAAAATATAACAGATGCTCCCAGTTTAGTTCAACAAATACCCACTTAAGATAGGTAAGTCTCAAATATCATCAAACAGTATTTTCCATTACAAATGGTTCTTTCTGAATTCCAGAATTGCAATCACTGAAATAACTTAAGACTCAGACAGAAGACATTAATTTTAAGTTTCGCTATTAAGTATCTATATAAGCACTCAAATTCTGAGTCTTGGTTTCCTAATTTGCCCAAACAATTTAACACAGATTTGAATCCAGGCTTTACCACATAATATTGCCAGATACTGAGCAAGTTAAGCTAATTACACACTCTTTGTCTCCATTTCTTCATCTGTTAAAAAATAAAAGTCTAAAATAACTTCTCATGGACTAGTAGTAAAGATTTTGAGATGTTATTTATCAAGTACTTGCCCCAGTACATGATCAGAATAAGTACTTATAAATGTTGACTACTTTGAACTATAAAATATATATGTAAAACAACATTTTGCATAATAACAAGAACAAAAATAATAGGCTAAAAGTCTTGACAGCATATTTGAGAAATAACCCTACCAAACTATTATAATTATTTTTAATCTTTGTACCTGAAGCTTCTGAAATTCTTCCACTTCTTGTCTTGATTCTTCAGATCTCCTCTTTCTGTCTTCTTCTTGTTGAAGCTGGTGAGCCAATTCTAGATCTCTAGAACACTGGACTCTATCCATGCCTATTAGATATTTTTAATGTGTAGAATAAAATAATTACTGAAATCATAGTTTACTTATATGTTAATTAAATGAGCATAGATATTGAGAAGTGACTATGGTTATCATGGGGGAGGGAGTGGGTGAAATAGGTGAAGGGGATAAAGAGGCACAAAATCTCAACAATAATATAAGTTAGTCACAGGAATGAAAGCAAAGCATAGAGAATATAGTCAATAGTTCTGTAACATCATTCTATATTGATATATAGCAACTACACTACTTGGGGTGAGTAGTCAATAATATATATCATTGTCAAATCACTATGTTGTATACTTGAAACCAATGCAATATTGTATATCAACTATACTACATTAAAAAATGGAATAAATGCTATGATTTTGCTATTTATTAATGACTCCTATGTCGTGGAAACACTTAAGTGCAAACCTAGCAGAACATTAAGGGCTTCTTTAAGAGTACAACCCCCATTTAAATCATTGATATTCACTGAACATTTATGTTTAGGCTGTGACAAGTATTTTTCATTAATTATCTAATTTGATCTTCCTAACAATCTTGGGAAATTAGGTATTATTATCTACTAAAGAAATCAGAACTTAAGAGAAATTAAATAACAACCTTTCATTGGTATTCCTTATTATCACAAATAAGGCAGACTGGTTTTTAAAAGAAATTTGTGTGAAGGGTGGGCCAATAACATTAAAATATATATTTGCAAAGTATTAGATCATAACTTAATTACAGGCTGACCCAAAACAAACAGCACAACTCTGCAACATCTTGCCCTATTTCCTCTCTATGCAGTGTCCAGCAGATCCATTAATGAGTGGCTCTGGCCAGCATCTTGTCTTCTTAACTTCCCAATTTGATGGTTTAACTATGTATTTGAAGATTATTGCTTTCCTTGCAAATCTCTCAGCCTCACATAGTCCTATTTGGTCCCCACTTCTGCTGTTGGAAATATGCAATAATTCACAATTGATTTTTACTTCTGAGGCCACCTACAGTGATTCACTCAGAACATATCTTTCTTTCATATCCATAGTAGGTTTACAGAATACTCTATGTAACCATACAAAGCCTATCATAAACAAAGAATTCTCAGACATTCAGCTCCAGAGGATTTTTCTTCCATAGCATTTACTATAGAACCACCAGACAGTGAGTGACCATTCCATGTTTGTTCCAGTAATTCTCATTGTGGGCTTAGGCTTAATGAGCAAGTACTTTGGTTCCTAGAAATCCCTGACTGGTATTAGGATTATTGATACTGGACACTAAAGACCCCTGCATTAACAGGAGGTATCAATGTACCTGAAGAAACTTAAATCCAGTAGAACGCAATTGGTTTCTCTTAGTGTCTATTTTGTATCTTGTTTCAGTGGGATGGTGAAACTCACATAGGCAATAATGATTACTTAATGCCATTATTAAAGAGATAGGGGACAGAGGAAAGGTTTTATAGAGTCACCTATAAAATTTGTAAGTGGTAATAAAAGAAGCTGGGCAAGCAGCTGGAAATGTACTTGAAAAATTTTTAAGTCACCCAGCTCACAGTCTTTTTTAAAATTGTATGTGCCATACGGCAGCCTCTTAGCACATCAATTTTTGCTGACCAGATATTAAATTCAGTTATTTGTAGCTGCTGAAAGAATGGCCTTAACTTACAAATCAAACAGATTTTTTAACTGCATAGTATTTCATAGTCTTCTATAAAATTATGCTTTGGTGCAAAACCCTGGATGCACACCCCTATTTTATCTGTTCATCAGAACAGTTTTACAACTTTTCTGTGCAACAACTTCTAAATAAAGATGAAGCTAGATTAGAATTCTTTAAAGGGTTTTAAGAGAGATTTATTTTTAACCAGTATGCTTTTCTCTATATTACTATTCTAACAATTAAATATGTGTCTAGAAAGCAGAAATTAAATCTAACATTCTTATTTTTAAACATACAAACAGATTGAGGGGAAGATGGCAGCGTGAGTAGTTCAGAGGAAATCTCCTCCCTAAAACATATATATTTATGAAAATACAATAAATACAACTATTCCTAAAAGAGACACCAGTGGATGCAGTACAACAGCCAGGATACATCTACATCTGTGAGAACTCAACATCACACGAAGGGGGTAAGATACAAGCCGTGGCCAGGCGGGACCCAAATGCCCCCCCACCCCAGAACCCAGCAGGAAGAAAGGAGTCAGAACAGGGAGGGAGTGAAAGCCCAGGACTGCTAAACAACCAGCTCTAGAAATCCGCACCCAGAGCGCAGACACAAGGTGCACAGGGTGCTGGATATTAGAGAAACAGAAAAGCAAAACCAGTGGGCAGGTCCCCGCAACCGGCGCTCCCAAGACAAAAGAAAAGCAAGTGCTTTCTGCAAGTCTTAAAGAGACAAGGACCCCATAGCTGGACAAAGTCATCCCGGCACACTCAGCCAGCAGCTGGAAATCCTGGGGACCCTTAGGCACCCTAAACCCCGGGGAGGCAGCGCAGCTCTGAAGCCCCTCACGGCACTAAACAGCCTGCCAGTCGTTCCTCCAAATGGTGCGGATCCCGACACACCAGCCCAGTAGAGGGAGAGTGGCAGTGCGTGCCGGGGGGCAGTGGCGCCGGAAGGGACTGGGAGCAGATCACGTGCACCAACGGCACCAGGGGGGACCAGGAGAGGCTGTGCGAGCCCACAGCGGCGGCGACCGAACATCCCAGGTGCAGCTTGCGTGCACCGGCGGCAGTGGAGCCAGAGGAGCCTGGTAGAGGCCTGCGTGGGAGAGCCCCGCACGCACCTGCAGCAAAGCCAGAGGGAGCAGGCGCGCTCCCAGCGGCCGACCGGAATCCCAACCCAATGCACAGCTGCCCGGGCCAGACCCAAAGGCCGCTGCTGGGACACAGCTGCCCAGCAGGTGCACCGCTATCACGGAGGAGCACACCTGGCATGCCTGCCACTCCCCGCAGGGCTCTGCGCTGCTCTGACAGAGACCCCGCCCACAGCAGCTTAGGGGACTAACCCGGTGGCTGTTCCAGGAGTGCGGGTAACTGATACAGGCAGCGGAGAAGGGCAAGGCATCCAGCAAGCAGGAAAGGACTTTCTTCTCCCAGCTGACATACCCGCAACCTGCCTACAGCCACCGCTATCACCATGAAAAGGCAAAAAAATTTAGCCCAGTCCCAGATAGTTCAGACAACACCTGAGAGAGGATCTGCAGAGACAGAACTAACCAGTCTCCCTGAAAAAGAATTCAAAATAAAAATCATAAACATGCTGACAGAGCTGCAGAGAAATATGCAAGAGCTAAGGGATGACGACCGGAGGGAGATTACAGACGTCCAGAGGGAGATTACAGAAGTGAAACAAACTCCAGAAGGATTTATAAACAGAATGGATAAGATGCAAGAGGCCACTGATAGACTAGAAACCAGAAAATAGAAACGCATAGAAGGTGACACAGAGAGAGATAAAAGGATCTCCAGGAATGAAACAATACTAAGAGAACTGGGTGATCAATCCAAAAGGACAATATCCGCATTATAGGGGTACCAGAAGAAGAAGAAAGAGAAAAAGGGATAGAAAGTGTCTTTGAAGAAATAATTGCTGAGAACTTCCCCAAACTGAGGGAGGGAATAGTTGCTCAGACTATGGAGGCACACAGAACTCCCAAGAGACAGGACCCAAAGAGGACCACACCAAGACACATAATAATAAAAATGGCAAAGATGAAGGACAAGGACAGAGTATTAAAGGCAGCCAGAGAGAGGAAAAAAGTCACCTACAAAGGAAAACCCATCAGGCTATCATCAGACTTCTCAACAGAAACCTTACAGGCTAGAAGAGAATGGCATGATATATTTAATGCAATGAAACAGAAGGGCTTGAACCAAGGATACTGTACCCAGCACGATTATCATTAAAATATGAAGGAGGGATTAAACAATTCCCAGACAAGCAAAAGTTGAGGGAATTTGGCTCCCACAAACGACTTCTACAGGGTGTTTTAGAGGGACTGCTCTAGATGGGAGCACTCCTAAAAGGAGCACAGAACAAAACACCCAACATATGAAGAATAGAGGAGGAGGAATAAGAAGGGAAAGAAATAATCATCAGACTGTGTTTATAATAGCCCAATAAGAGACTTAAGTTAGACAGTAAGGTAGTAAAGAAGCTACCCTTGAACCTTTGGTAACCACGAATCTAAAGCCTGCAATGGCAATAAGTACATATCTTTCAATAATCACCCTAAATGTAAATGGACTGAATGCACCAATCAAAACACACAGAGTAACAGAATGGATAAAAAAAGCAAGAATATGCTGCTTACAAGAGACTCACCTCAAACCCAAACACATGCAGAGATTAAAAGTCAAGGGATGGAGAAAGATATTTCATGCAAACAACAGAGAGAAAAAAGTAGGTGTTGCAATACTAGCTAGCATCAGACAAAACAGACTTCAAAACAAAGAAAGTAACAAGAGATAAAGATGGACATTACATAATGATAAAGGGCTCAGTCCAACAAGAGGATATAACCATTATAAGCATATATGCACCCAATACAGGACGACCAATATATGTGAAACAAAAACTAACAAAATTAAAGGAGGAAATAGAATGCAATGCATTCATTTTGGGAGACTTTAACACACCACTCACTCCAAAGGACAGATCCACCAGACAGAAAATAAGTAAGGACACACAGGCACTGAACAACAGAGTAGAACAGATGGACCTAATAGAAATCTATAGAACTCTACATCCAAAAGCAACAGGATACACATTCTTCTCAAGTGCACATGGAACATTCTCCAGAATAGAACACACACTAGGCCACAAAAAGAGCCTCAGTAAATTCCAGAAGATTGAAATCCTACCAACCAACTTTTCAGACCACAAAGGTATAAAACTAGAAATAAATTGTACAAAGAAAGCAAAAAGGCTCACAAACACATGAAGGCTTAACAACATGCTCCTAAATAATCAATGGATCAATGACCAAATTAAAATGGAGATCCAGCAATATATGGAAACATGACAACAACAACACAAAGCCCCAACTTCTGTGGGATGCAGCAAAAGCAGTCTTAAGAGGAAAGTATATAGCAATCCAGGCATATTTAATGAAGGAAGAACAATCCCAAATGAATAGTCTAATGTCACAATTATCAAAATAGGAAAAAGAAGAACAAATTAGGCCTAAGGTCAGCAGACGGAGGGACATAATAAAGATCAGAGAAGAAATAAATAAAATTGAGAAGAATAAAACAGAAAAAATCAATGAAACCAAGAGCTGGTTCTTCGAGAAAATAAACAAAATAGATAAGTCTCTAGCCAGACTTATTAAGAGAAAAAGAGAGTCAACACACATCAACAGAATCAGAAACGAGAAAGGAAAAATCACAGCGGACCCCATAGAAATACAAAGATTATTAGAGAATACTATGAAAACCTATATGCCAACAAGCTGGAAAACCTAGGAGAAATGGACAACTTCCTAGAAAAATACAACCTTCTAAGACTGACCCAGAAAGAAACAGAAAATCTACACAGACCAATTACCAGCAATGAAATTGAATCAGTAATCAAAAAACTACCCAAAAACAAAACCCCTGGGCCAGATGGATTTACCTCGGAATTCTATCAGACATACAGAGAAGACATAATACCCATTCCCCTTAAAGTTTTCCAAAAAATAGAAGAGGAGGGAATACTCCCACACTCATTCTATGAAGCCAACATCACCCTAATACAAAAACCAAACAAAAACCCCACCAAAAAAGAATACTACAGACCAATATCCCTGATGAACGTAGATGCAAAAATACTCAACAAAATATTAGCAAAACGAATTCAAAAATACATCAAGAGGATCATACACCATGACCAAGTGGGATTCATCCCAGGGTTGCAAGGATGGTACAATATTCGAAAATCCATCAACATCATCCACCACATCAACAAAAAGGACAAAAACCACATGATGATCTCCATAGATGCTGAAAAAGCATTCGACAAAATTCAACATCCATTCATGATAAAAACTCTCAACAAATGGGTATAGAGGGCAAGTACCTCAAGATAATAAAGGCCATATATTATAAACCCACAGCCAACATCATACTGAACAGCGAGAAGCTGAAAGCTTTACCTCTGCGATCAGGAACAAGACAGGGAAGCCCACTCTCCCCACTGTTATTCAACATAGTACTGGAGGTCCTAGCTACGGCAATTAGATAAAACAAAGAAATACAAGGAATCCAGATCAGTAAAGAAGTTAAACTGTTACTATTTCCAGATGACATGATATTGTACATAAAAAACCCTAAAGAATCCACTCTGAAACTACTAGAGCTAATATCGGAATTCAGCAAAGTTGCAGGATACAAAATTAACACACAGAAATCTGTGGCTTTCCTATACACTAACAATGAACTAATAGAAAGAGAAATCAGGAAAACGATTCCATTCACAATAGCATCAAAAAGAATAAAATACCTAGGAATAAACCTAACCAAGGAAGTGAAAGACCTATACCCTGAAAACTACAAGACACTCTTAAGAGAAATTAAAGAGGTCACTAACAAATGGAAACTCATCCCATGCTCCTGGATAGGAAGATTTAATATCATCAAAATGGCCATCCTGCCCAAAGCAATATACAGATTCGATGCAATCCTATCAAACTACCAACAGCATTCTTCAATGAACTGGAACAAATAGTTCAAAAATTCATATGGAAACATCAAAGACCCCGAATAGCTAAAGCAATCCTGACAAGGAAGAATAAAGTGGGGGAGGATCTCACTCCCCAACTTCAAGCTCTACTACAAAGCCACAGTAATCAAGACAATTTGGTACTGGCACAAGAACAGAGCCACAGACCCGTGGAACAGAACAGAGACTCCAAACATTAACCCAAACATATATGGTCAACTAGTATTCAATAAAGGGGCCATGGACATACTATGGGGAAATGACAGTCTCTTCAACAGATGGTGCTGGCAAAACTGGACAGCTACATGTAAGAGAATGAAACTCGATCATTGTCTAACCCCATAAACAAAAGTAAATTCGAAATGGATCAAAGACCTGAATGTAAGTCATGAAACCATAAAACTCTTAGAAAAAAACATAGGCAAAAATCTCATGGACATAAACATGAGTGACTTCTTCATGAACATATCTCCCCGGGCAAGGGAAACAAAGGCAAAAATGAACAAGTGGGACTAAAAAGCTTCTGTACAGCAAAGGATACCATCAATAGAACAAAAAGGTATCCTATAGTATGGGAGAATATATTCATAAATGACAGGTGTGATAAAGGATTGACATCCAAAATATATAAATAGCTCACACACCTCAACAAACAAAAAGCAAATAATCCAATTAAAAAATGGGCAGAGGAGCTGAATAGACAATTCTCTAAAGAAGAAATCCAGATGGCCAACAGGCACATGAAAAGATGCTCCACATCACTAATCATCAGAGAAATGCAAATTAAAACCACAATGAGATATCACCTCACACCAGTAAGGACTGCCATCATCGAAAAGACAAACAACAACAAATGTTGGCGAGGTTGTGGAGAAAGGGGAACCCTCCTACACTGCTGGTGGGAATGTAAATTAGTTCAACCATTGTGGAAAGCAGTATGGAGGTGCATCAAAATGCTCAAAATAGAAATGCCATTTTACCCAGGAATTCCACTTCTAGGAATTTACTCTAAGAATGCAGCACTCCAGTTTGAAAATGACAGATGCACCCCTATGTTTATCGCTGCACTATTTACAATAGCCAAGAAATGGAAGCAACCTAAATGTCCATAAGTAGATGAATGGATAAAGAAGATGTGGTACATATACACAAAGGAATATTACTCAGCCATAAGAAAAAAACAGATCCTACCATTCACAACAACATGGATGGAGCTAGAGGGTGTTATGCTCAGTGAAATAAGCCAGGCAGAGAAAGACAAGTACCAAATGATTTCACTCATATGTGGAGTATAAGAAAAAGGAAAACTGAAGGAACAAAACAGCAGCAGAATCACAGAACCCAAGAATGGACTAACAGTTACCAAAGGGAAAGGGACTGGGGAGGATGGGTGGGAAGGAAGGGATAAGGGCGGGGAAAAAGAAAGAGGGTATTACAATTGGCATGTATAGTGCATGGGGGGCACGTGGAGGGCTGTGCAACACAGAGAAGACAAGTAGTGATTTTACAGCATCTTACTACACAGATGGACAGTGACTGTGAAGGGGTATGTGGTGGGGACTTGGTGAAGGGGGGAGCCTAGTAAACATAATGTTCTTCATGTAATTGTGGATTAATGATATCAAAATAAAATAAAATAAAGAATAAACCACACAATGACTAAAAAAAAAAAAAAAAACACATACAAACATACCTTGTCCAAAGCTGCTTTCTTCCAAATGCAAGTCAACATGTTCCTGGAGAATATGGTAATTTGTACAGATGAGCCCACACATAGGGCAGTCATATAGTGGTTGATCACAGTCTATGTTAGAAATATAATTCCATTAGTTTTACTTTCAAAACTTAGATTTTTCACCCCAAGACAAAGATTGTCTACTAACCACTAACCTTATTAAATAAATTAAAGTTCTTGGTAGTTAGATTTAAAGCTATTTTTTTACTTATGGGGTCAGGATGAAAGACTGAGCAATAAGTACAAACCTCTTGCCACTTCAATAAAAGAAAATGTTAATAATACGCATTCAAATCTGTAGTCAAAACAAGGAAGATAAAAATGGTAAGTAGGGGCCAGTTTAGATATGGACTTCAGGAGTTAAAGATCAGCACCTTCCAAACTAAGTGGTGAGGTGCAGATTTCAAACATTTAGCAAAAAGTTGAGAATTACAATCATACTGTTCAGTTGGGTGCAGGAGGTAGAAAATCTGCATCCATCAACTAGCCCTGCAGGCACATCAGTGCAGCCTGCCTAGGGCAGAAGTGGTACCTCTGCAAGACCAAGTCCTGGCCAACACTGGTTACAAAGAAGGACCCAGATGTGCAGAATGAAAGCACTGAGCAATCTACACATACGTAAGGCCTGGTTTAGAGGCAGAGTAACTATGTTCAGAAAGTAGCCAAGACTGCTGTGCAGCTGCTTATTTTCCCAACAAACTGAATGTAACTGATCTCATTTTAGCTAAGTCAACCAACTTTCAAACTGTGAGCAAATCTGGTATGTTTGATCAGAGGTTGTAATCAAATTATTTAAATTAGTTGATATATCCAGTGGTGAAGAAAATGGAAACCAAGCTAATGGGTTATCTACTGCTGTCCTCTCTAAGGTGAAATTCACTTAAAAGAAATATTTCAACAAGATTTTCATGAAATCAGCCAGGACACAGACAAGTACTATCTTGGAGGTGAAGACACACTAAAGGCTCTAGGAATGAAAGCTGTAGAGGATTATTAATAGTTCGTGAAAATCTGGATATAATGAAATATGTTCTTCATTATCAAGCAAGAAAAGAAGAAAATTTTCTAACTTCAGGACAAAAGAAAAATCAAATTTCACAGACAGGACAGGAATATCAGCTAATTGAGAACATACCCTGGCTGGAATGGTTTGTTAACAACTATAAAAAATATAGTGCTACACTGAAAATTGGCACAGATAAATCATAAGAAGGATCCCAGTTTGTGAAAGGATTTGGCGGAATTAGAGGTATCTTTCAATACTAAGCACACTTCCAGGGAACGGAATACCAATAAGGAGACAATGAAGTCTTGGACCTTGAAGACTACTAGGTAATTGACATAGGTCCTGCAAAATGTGCCTCACCCTCCAACACCCAACCCAAGGAGTAAACGCATGGTAGAATCCAAAGAGAACCTGCCGTACATTGGACCATTTCCAGAATTTAATTCGTGAACATCAGGTAGTGAAAAGAAAACCCAAACAAAACCAGTTCCAACCCTACATTTTGGTTTGTCATGGTGTCAGCATCCCAGCCTACAACTAAGTCCCTAAATGCCACTTCGGAGTAATGTTAGAAAGTAACCTAGTTTTTACTTTTATTTGATGATAATGAAATTGATTGCTCTTATATTTTTATGGAATACAAATACAAGCGTTCTACAAAGCAAAAATACTCTGCTAAAGTAATATAAGTGACATCATAAAATAAAAAAAGAAAAATGCTAGGCATAAAAAAAGCCACTTGGGCTCATTAGCAGGTTAGACGTGGCTAAGGAAAGAATCTCTGGGCTTGAGCTGAAGGATGACAAGAGGAAATGTAAAGAGGAAAAAGACTAAAAAAAAATAGAAGAAGAAGAAAATATACAAAAACTGTGGGAAAGTTGTGACATACATGTAATGGGAATACTAGGAGAAAGAAGAAAGGAACAAAAGTAGTATTTGAAGCTATAATGACTGCAAATTTCCCCAAATTAATGTTTAGGAAGCTGAGAAAACACCAAATAGCATAAATGACAAAAAACTACAAAGAATGTCATATTCAAACTGTAGAAAATCAAAGATAAAAAATCTTGAAGGAAGAGGAAAAAAACACTTCATGTACAGGGGAGCAAAGATAAGAATTACATCCAACTTCTTGGGAACCATGTAAGCAGTAAGAGAAGGGAGTGAATATTTAAAGTTTCCAGAGGGCAAAAGCCCCCACCAACCTAGAATTCTGAATTCTGTAGTCTTCAAAAGTGAAGGTGAAAATAAAAAAAAATTTCAAACAAAAAAATGAGATTTGTTGCCAGTACACCTGCCTTGCAAGAAATATTTAAGGAAGTTCTTTGGAGAGAAGGAAAATGATATCGGTCAGAAACAAGAATTTAAAAATATACATGCAGATAGTCCCTCCTCCAGGTGGTGGAGCTTAATTCTCCTTCCTTAATAGGCCTAGTAACTTGCTTCTAACAAATATGAAAAGTGAAAGTTAGCAACTCTAGAGTGGAGAAAACTGGAAGGCACCATTTTAACCAAGTTATCAACCAGGTTATACAACCAGGTTATGGAAAGCAATTTATTCATAGTAAATATACAGAAAGACATAGGGAAGACATAAAGCAAGATCAACTTCAGTATCAGTGGGCCACGGCCAGTGGTTCCCTCCTAGCAGCTGATGCACACATCTCTCTTATTCCTTAATAAAGGATTTCATCCCCTTCCTGCAAGAGAGACAGACCAGTAAGGTTATGTAGGTGACTTAAGACACATTCGCTAAGGCAGAACAAAGGAGTACAAATTACTGTCTGAAACAGAAAGAAATTTCCACATGAGGGGAGCGTTCCAGGCCTATTCTTACACAGCCAAGTGAGAGTCAAAAGACTGCATGCATGAACTGTCTTTTCCAAGAGGGAGAAAATTAAATAATATAAAATACTCAATTAAAGCCATCAAAAGAAGAAAAAGAGACAACAACAAAAAGGAATGAAGAATAAGGGCAATAAATAGAAATAGTGACAGATATGATAGATACTAATCCAACTATAAGAATAATCACTTTAAACATGAGTAATCTAAATGCATCCATTAAAGATTTCAGAGTAGGTCAAAAAACAAGACCTGCCAATGAGCTATCTATAAGAAACCCACCTTAAATATAAGTACACATACAGATTAAAAGTACAAGTATGGAAAAAGATGTATGTACACACTAAGTTTTTAAAAAGCATGAGTAGCTAGCTATATTATTTCAGAAGGAGCAGAATTCAGAACAAGAAATGTTATCAGGGATAAAATGTAACATTATGTAATGTTAAAAAGTTCAATACTACAAGAAGACATAACAATCTTTAATGTGTTATGTGCCTAACCACAGGGTGTCAAAATACATGATACAAAAACTGACTGAATTACAAGGAGAAACAGTTAAGTCTGCTATTATACAGTTAGAAAATTTTTAACACTTCTTAGAAATGGAAAGATCCAGCAGGCAGAAAAAAGTGAGGATTTAGTTGAACTAACAGTGTCATCAATCAGCTGGATATAATCAACACCCTTACAGAACTACATCCAACAATAATGCACATTCTGCTCAAGTTTACATAAAACATTCACCAAAACAGACTAATTATATTTGAGGCCATTGAACCTTAAGAAATTAAAGGAATATAAATTAAACATCTGCTCTCAGACCACACAGAAATTAAACTAGAAATCAAACAGGAAGATGGCTGGAAAATCCCAAAACACTTAAGAGATCCACCACTAAATGACTAAATTAAATGCCTCGATTGAACATTAAAATGCCTAAATAACAATGCATCAAAGAAATCTCTGGGGAAATTAAAAAACATTTTGAACTAAATGAAAATTATAATACAACTTAAAATTTGTGAATTGCAGTGAAAGCACTGTTTAGAAATCTATAACACTGAATGCACGTATTAGGAGAAAAGAAAGATCAATCTGCTAAGCTTCCACTTCATGAAACTAGTAAAAGAACAAATTAAATTCAAGGTAAACAAAAGAATAGAAATAATAAAAATCAGAGCATAAATCAATGAAATTGAAAACAGAACATTAACAGAGAAAAACCAATGAAACCAAAACTGCTTCTATGAAAAGAACAATAAAATCAGTAAACCTTTAGCCAAGCTAAGAAAAAAAAGAGAACACAGATTGCTAATTATCAGAAATAAAAGAGGGGACATCCCTACACAGTCTATAGACATTAAAAGGAAATAAACAAACATTATGAACAATTATGCCCCAAAATTTGATAACCTAAATGAAATGGACCAATTCCTCAAAGACATAATCAGGCAAATTAAGACCAAAAAATGAAACACATAAGAATAAATCTACTTAAGAATAAATCTGACTATATACATGAGAAAAAATATAAAATTCTGATGAAAAAAATCAAAGAACTATAGAAATGGCTATTTCTTGTTCACTTACAAAGATATTGATAATGTGTCCCTTCTTTCCAACTTGATCTACAGATTTAAAGCACCCCCAGTAAAAATCTCCATCAAGTTTTCTGTATAGTAACAAACTGATTCTAAGGTTTATATGGAGAGGCAAAAAATTCAGAAGAGCCAATGCAATACTGAAGAAGAACTAAGTCTGAGGACTGATGCTATCTGACTTACAGACTTTTATTATAAAGCTACAGTATCAAAGACAACATGATACTGGAAAAAGAACAGATAAATAGATCAATGGAACAATAGAGAACCCAGAAATTGACCAACACAAATACAGTCAACCAATCTTGAACAAAGAAGGAAAGGCAGAACAATGGAGCAAAGATAGTCTTTTCAACAAATACTGCTAGAACATTTGGACATCAACATGCAAAGAAAATGAATCTAGACACAGATCTTACAACATTGACAAAAATTAACTGAGAAGTGAATTATAGACCTAAATGTAAAATACAAAACTATAAAATTCCTAGACAATAACATCAGAGAAAATTTAGATGACCTTGGGTATGGTGATGACATTTAAGACACAATACTAAAGGCATAATCAATGTATGAAAAAACTGACAAAGTAGACTTCATTAAAATAAAAACTGCTCTGCAAAAGACAATGTCAACAGAACAAGAAGACAACACAGAATGCGAGAAAATATTTGCAGAAGACATTTGATAAAAATGTGTTATCCAAAATACACAAAGAACTCTTAAAAATCAATAAGAAAACCACACTAGATTAAAAGTGGACCAATGACCTTCATAGACACTTCAACAAAGAAGACATACATACGGCGTAGGCATATGAGAAGATTTCATCTTACATCATTAGGGAGTTGCAAATTTTAAAAAAAAGATAACACTAGAAACATATTAGGGTGGCCAAAATCTGGAACACACACACTAAATGCTGCCAAGGATATGTAACAACAGGAACTCTCATTCATTGCTGGTGGGAATGCAAAATGGCACAGGTGCTTTGTAAGACTTCAGCAGTTCTTATAAAACTAAACACACTTTCCCATACAATCCAGTAACCACATTCCTTGGTATTTGCCCAAATGAACTGAAAACCTGTCCAAATAAAAACCTGCACATGGATGTTTATAACAGCCTTATTCATAACTGCCAAAACTTACAAACAACTAAGATGTCCTTCAGTAGATGAATGGATAAACTGTAGTGTATCCAGAAAATGGACTATTTTTGTGACTAAAAAGAAAAGAGCTATCAAGTTATGAAAAGACAAGGAAGAACCTTAAACACATATTACTGAGTAAAAGACAACAATTTGAAAAGTCAAATTTACTATATGATTCCAAGTATACGACATTCTGGAAAAGGCAAAACTATGAAGACAGTAAAAGGACCAGTGGCTGTCAGGGGTTGGGAACTGAGGGGCGAACAGGTGGAGCACAGAAGACTTTTAGGGCAGTGAAACTATTCTGTATTAACAACTACAGATTCTGCATTTGTCAAACCTACAAAATATACACCACCAAGAGTGAATCCCAATGTAAACTATGGACATTGAGTGATATGTCAATGTAGGTTCATCACCTGAAATGAATTTTCTACTTGGTATAGATGCTGATAGTGGAGGAGGTAGTAAATACAGCTGACAGTTGAACAACACCCAGGGAGTTAGGGGCACAGTCAAAAATCCATATATAACTTTTCATTCCCCAAAAACTTAACTACTTACAGCCTCCTATATATAAAATGGGTCAATTAACTTCAGATGCAACAGCCAGTAGAAGAGTAGAAAAGAAATTGTAAAGTTGTAGAGTCCAACAGAGAAAAAAAAGCAAACAGAGGAATTAGCTCTCTACCAGTCCCTGCCAGGATGGGCTGGGCCTGCAGATGGATCAGGCCCAGGATGGGACGGTGCACTTCAAAGGGGCAAAGGTTTCCCAGTTCCTTTCTCTGAGTTGCCCAACCCAGGCCTTGGCTCCACTGCTCCTCTCAGATCCTTTTTCCTCTGGTCCAGGTAACAGCCTGACTTTGAACTCCCCCTGGTTTCAACATCCCTTGTCATGGATTTGGGGAATCTTAGCTCTTTGTGATGGGGAGAGGTGAGAGGTTCTAGAGAGGGGCAGTCCCCACAGTCCTTTAACCCTGCAAAACCCAACCCCACACTCAGATGCCAAGTATCCTATAAGCAGCATTGAAGCTCCAGATCCATGACTTCTCCAGCACAGAGCCAGAGGCCCAAAACATGCAGCTACAGATTCAGGGTCACAGTGACCCTGGCCACACCATCCCGAGGCCAGGTGACAAGAAAGTGCAAATTTCCAGGTCCCAAGGCCTCCAGGGAAAGCTGACCTGCCTGAAATGGTCTCCAGAAGCAGAGAATCTGCACCCTGAACACAGACGCCAAATCCAAGCCCTGCACTGTGGTGGCTCTGTGATCGGCTCATTGCCATGCCAGACTTGGAGCAGCTTTGTGTTTGCGGGGCCTTCTCAGAGTACTTGGAAGGAAGCCCTAGTGGGGACATTTATCTGAATTTTCTCTGGTCATTTTGAGGACAGTTTCCCCAGGAAAAAGCATGGTGCATCTATGCCATCAGCTGGGAATTCTCTTTTCCCTTTCTTTACAGAAGAACGAACATTTCTTAATCTTCTATAAAGAAAAACACCAGTTGACTTCAGTTGAATATAAAATACAGACTTTAAAATACATTAGTAAAGACCTTTCCCCAATGCAGCTGATTTAGCTTAGTTGATTAGAGAGTGGTTGCTAACAACACCAAGGTTGTAGGTTTGATCCGGGTATGGCTAATGCATACAACATTTTCCTTTTCCATTTTAGCACACACAACACCCTTAGAATCTGCTGCCTTAAATCCAATTGTAGATATTATGTATTTATTGGGAAAAAAAATCCACATAAAAATGGACCTGCACAGTTCAAACTTAGTTGTTCAAGAGTCAACTGTATATGGGCACAGTGGGTACATAGGACTCTCTGTACTTCTGCTCAATTTTGCTGTGAACCTGAAACCGCTCTAAAAAGTGTTAATTTAAAAAAAATGAATCTAGACAGTCTTCTTACATCTTTTATAAAAATTAACTCATATGAATTATAGATTGAAATAAAATTCAAAACCTATAAAACTTCTAGAAAGTAACATATGAAAGCTGACCTTGGGTCTGAGATGAGTTTTTAGAGATAACACCAAAGGCACAATACACAAAAGAAGAAATCAAATAAGATGCAATTCATTAAAAGTAAAAACTTCTGCTCTGTGAATGGCAAGTCTGGAAAATGAAAAGATGAGCCCCAGATGGAGAAAATATATGCAAAACACATACCTGATAAAGAACTTATACCTAAGTTATTTATTCAAATTATTCTCCAAACTCAACAGTAACAAAAAGATGCCTAAATTCTACATGTACAACAAAAGAACTTCAAAACACATGAAACAAAACCTGATAGAGATGAAAGAAAAAATAATTTATAATTTGGAACCTCACCAATCCCCTTCCATAACTGGTAGAACTGCTAGACAGAAATTGCAAGGTTATAGAAGATCTGAATGAAACAAAACAATCTAACAGACAAATATGGAACACTCGACCATAGCAGAATACACGTTTTTTCCAAGCATCCATTGAACATGTACCATGCTAGACCATACACCATATCTTGGGCCATAAAACAAGTTTCAACAAATTAAAAAAAAACTGAAATCATACAGTGTGTTCTCTGATCATAACAGAATCAAACTAGAACTCAATAACAGGAAATTATAGAGTCCAGATGCCATTGGGTTGGTGGTAAGTAAAATATGCCCTCTGGAAACTGGACTCTTTCTCCTTAAAAAAGGTTCTAAACCTACTCTTAATGTAACTGAAACATTTAATATTAGCATCAAAATTCTTTTCCATTATTACATTTTTATACTGCAAAAATGGAAAATGAACAATGTTATACATATAAACTGAATTTAAAAACACATTTGTTATATCTTCCTATATTGACAGATAGTATCTGCACTAGTTGGAGTGAGAATTTAATAATATGGGTAACTGTTGAACCACTGTGTTCAATATCTAAAACCAATGTAAGATTGTATATTTATACCTCAATATCAAAAAAAAAACTTAGAAAAACCCACATTTGTTGTAATCTGATTTACAAACCAAAACCAACTTTTACAACACAACATATTAAACTGAGACTACTGTTATTTATATAAAATGAACTCTTTACCTTCTGATGGAGTGTCTAAAATATTGGCATGCTTAGTTTTCACATGAGTTTCCATTTCTTGACTACAGTCTTCTATTTTTCCACAGAATGGACATTCAGGAGGACTATACATTGTTTCATAAACTGATGCTTTTATTTTGGATAGGTCGCACTGTTTTTTCTCACATTTCAGGAATTTTGTAGATACAGTTAAGTTCTCTGAATAAAGGGCTTTATGTTTTAAAATACTATCCTTAGGCGGACTTTGGGCTGAAATTTTTGGATGATTAGTCGCACCAGCTGAATGAATACTGGAATTAACTTCCATTCTACACTGTGGGGTGTTGTCCTTCCTGTTATTTGACATTGCATACTGTATTGAGTTGATCTTCTCAAAGTTTCTTTCTAGTTTATTTTGCTCAAAGTGAGCAGTTTCAATATGGTAACACATTTCATCATAGTTCACACTTGACAACTTGCAAAATGGACATATAACTTCATTTTCCATGTGAACAATTAGGTGAGCCTTCATGTCTGGTTCTGAGGTTACTGTTTCACCACAAATATCACAGGAAAGCATGATACATTCGGGTAGCTAGAAAAGAACATAACACAGTTTATGTTTGAAAGTGAGAGGAACATGGTGTGGGGGGATCATGGGGAAGACAGTGTAGCACAGAAAAGGCAAACAGTGACTCTGTGGCATCTTACTATACTGATGGGCAGTGACTGCAATGGGGTATGGGGGGGCATGAAAATATGGGTGAATGCAGTAACCACATTTTTTTTTCATGTGAAACCTTCATGAGTGTATATCAATGATACTTTAATAAAAAAAAAGAAAGTGAGAGAAGAAAAAGGAAGTATATTTTATAAAATGACTTGAACAAATATATTTGTTATTTTAAACCAGATTTAGATGAAGAACCTTTCAATGTACTTACTGCACTGAGTGGGTGGGCAGAAAAGGGTTAGTCAAGATGTGAACCCATTCACGCTCTGGAGGCTGTACTCTCAATCCAAAGAATAAGAGCAGAGTGAAAACAGTACAAAAGAGCAGATTCCAGGGTCAAGAGAGCTGGATAGCGTCAATTTTCATATTTTAGGTAAGACATCTCACCTCTTTGAGGTTCAGTCTATAATGAGTTGTGCTAAATCAGCAGTCACTTTTGGTTTCATACTTTAGTAGTGGCTACCAACAAAAAGGTAATTTTGCTAATAAATTATTTTTAAAGAGCAATCACAGCCACAATCTTCCTACTACAGACCGTCGTTCAGCTAAGAACTATTTTTTTTAAAAAAAGGAAAAGGGAAATAAGTAAACTGTTCCTAGCATTTAAATAAATTTAGCTGTATAAGAACTCTATACGTTGTCCTTATTTCTCTCACTTCCCTTTAGAGAAGTGAAAATATTCTCTGATTTTAGAAGGAAAACCTCCAACCCCAAGTGGACAAAGGGTCACACGCAGACAGCTTTTTCTTTCCCCGATGCTGGGACACGGTTAAACACACAAGGTTACGCTCAGACTCCCGGACACTTTGACAGGAACAGATGGGTAGGAAATGTGAGGCCAGTACCAGAGGTGCCAGGGTGCGTACGCCCGTGAAGGGCCGGAGTGCTGCATGGCCGTCGGCCCACATGTCGCGCCAGCGCACCGAACAAGTGGGGACACCAACGGGGTCAAGGCTTTGGGTCTGGGGAATGAAGACTAGGACCCTCAGTTTCTAACCTCTCGGAGAGCCGCGGCGGCAACAAGCCTCTAACCTTGGCTTCCTCTTCGGGTCCCGCCGTTGACGCTAGCTGATTTGCCGACAGAGGAGCGCGCGTGCGGCGTTGATTACCTTTCCCAGCCTGAAGAAGTGAGGCAGGCCCTGTGTATGTCGAGACTCACGGTTAACCACGAAAAGCACCAGCGATTCCACAGAGCTCCAGCCTCCAGCCTCACATTCAAAAAAGACCTTTCCCTCCGTCCCCACGGAAGGGAAGGACTCCCAGCATGCCCTGCTCCAGATGCGTTTGGGTCGTAGCGCATTCTGGGAGTCGTAGTCTTTCAGATATCCTTTCCTCGGGGTTCCTACCTCTAGTTTACTAGGAGACACTCTAGGCTCTACGGACTTTTTGAATTCTCTGGACTAAGGCATTACATAAGTCCACAATAACCCCTTTTAACAAGGGGTTTTTATGCTGTTTGGGTGATACATATAATGATGCTAACTATGTTCCACAGATGGATGGAAGATAACTAAGGTTTGTGCCTCAAGGCTACAAGATCACACCATACCTTGTTTTTATGATTCAGACCTTATTTCATTCAACAAATATTTAATGAGTGTCTATTAGAAAGGCATGGCGCTTGGAACTGGGGCTGCAGCAGTAATCAAAACACAAAAAAATCCAGGCCACATTTAAATCTTACGTTCTTGTGAGTCTGAGAGAAAATGAGCAAGTAAATAAACTGTTAGCCTTAAAAATAAAATTGTTAGTTATTTTATCAGCAAAAACAAGTTTATTTAGGAATAGCAGGGAATTGCAATTCAGGACATGCCAGTTATGGTAGCAAAC
This sequence comes from Manis javanica, assembly GCF_040802235.1. Taxonomy (NCBI): domain Eukaryota; kingdom Metazoa; phylum Chordata; class Mammalia; order Pholidota; family Manidae; genus Manis; species Manis javanica. The sequence goes on from NC_133168.1 coordinate 37,097,582, forward strand.
ATCTTCCAGTGCAACAAACAAAGGGAGAGGTACAGCTTTTTTATGGAGAAGATGGAAGTTGGAAAGAAGTTGGGAGTTTTGAACCTGAAAGCCCCCTGGGAAAAAGCAAGTCTTCAGGGGTTTTCATTGGCTGTGTTGCAGAGGTAGTCAACTTCTTGTAGAAGATGTAATGTATATCTTTCCCTCCTGGGCCTGTTAGTAATGATTCCATCTTACTGAGAATTCTTCTGTTGGGGTCTGTAATTGATAATTCTTACTGTGATTGACATGAAAATCAGTAGGGCTCTCCCTTCTAGTCTCCCAGTCCACTTTAATGAGGTTTCCCTTTATTATTTTTCACAAAACTGATATGATAAGTGCTATAAAGGAAAAAAAACTGAGTTGTTTATAGAGAGGACTATTGTAGTTAGAAAAAGTCTCTCTGAGGAGGTTAATGTGCTGTTGAACAAACCTTGCACCAACAAAGAAAAGTACTCCAAGTAGAGAAAATAATAAAAAAACGTCTCTAAGGCTGGAGCAAAAAGAACATAATGTTGTAGAAGGAAGAATGGTTATATTATGAGGTCAAAGATGTAGACAGGAGCCAAATCGTATAGAACCTTGTAGAAAACTATAGAAATAATTAAATAGAAGAGTGGCATGATCTGAAGATGCACAGTATATTGGGAGTTGAGTGGTTAAACATGGCAGATTGAATACATACCTTTATACTCCCTGCCTCTCAAAATCTACTAAAATAACAATAAAAATAATAAACACTAATAAGATTTTAACAAAATCTGAAAGCTAGAAAAGGATGGATAAGTAGTAACTAAGAAGAGAAGTCAATAAAAAAACAAGTCAGTTCATACATCAGAACTCTGGAAATGTTCAGAAATTTAAGACCAGGTACATTTGAAAAAGATTTTAAATTTGGGCATGAAAAGAGGAACATTTTGCTGAAAGTCTGAATGAGGAATAGTTAGAGCCCTACCTCCAGATTTCCCCCACAGCCAGGTCACGCAGTGACTCAGCTTTCCCTCCAAGAAAGAAGGCTACAGATTTATTGAAGAAAATGAACCAGAAAGGCTATGAAGTGAGAAATATACAGCTAAGGGTCGGAGCCAAGGTGTTGGACGGAAAATGGGGAATATGTGAAAGCTAAACATTGAATTAAGAAGTCCCCTAAGCAATTTTCTCCCATCACATTCTGATGTCTGATTTGTGCCTCCAAGTCAGGAGGTGGAAAAATTCCCCAGGGAAAACCATTGGTTCAAGATAAAAGATCTACAGATAATGATTTTTAGAAAGTTCTCCAATAAAACAGTCAAGATCCCATTTCACCATTCTGTAAGGAAGCCAAAAATTATCTGTAAAGAAGACACACTGATACCCAAGCTTCTAATTGGTTTCTTTAGTGTCTCTTAAATATGAATAGAAACTCAAGGATCACCAGGCATTGGAGTAGAGCCTATGGCAGGAAAGATGAAAACCAAAATGATAAAAAAGGAAAAAAAATAAACTATGAAGAAACAGAGACAACCAATGAAGTAGAAAAAAAAATACTTCAAGGACATTACTTGGACTGAAAATGGGGAATAAGTGAAAGCTAAAACAAAGTTAATACCTTCAGAAAGACAAAACATATTTAATGCCTGAAATCAAAAATAGGTAATAGCTCTTGGGATTAAAAAATATAATTAAAATATGCATATTTATCAATAGAGAGCTTGAAGATAACCCAAGAAATTTCTCAGAAAAGAGAACAAAGTGTGCGAGATGAAAAACAGCTGCTCTTCAATGCAGAAATCATGTGTTATCTTGTATATTTTGTGCCTAGCATTTCATCTGGCAAACAGTCTGTTTTCAATAGTTTGTTGAATTCCAGAGTGGATTACAAGGCTATTACTTGTGTTATAATAATTCAGAGTATTTTATCTGGGGTTACTCTTTTCACATATGGGTGACTGCCTTTTTGTCCAAAATCCATAGATGTTACAGAATCCAACTTTTAAATAAATGGCAAATTGAAAAGCTTGAAACAAGTGAGCAGAGCATATAAAACGTGAATGAAGCTGAAGAGGAAAGGGCCTCAGTAAAAGTTCCATGAGCTTGAAATTTTTATGGGTTGTGCTCCAATATCTATAAAACAGTGCCTGGCACAAATTAGGCCCTCCATCACTACGCTGTAGAATGAATAAATGAATAATAAACAAACGGACAAACGAACGAATGAATGAAAGCTCACACAGAGGGCTAGGGCTGCTGGACGCATGCGTGTCACAGCGGACCGCCCCACTAAAATCTCAGAATAGGTGCAGGCGCCGGCTCCTCTTTCGGTGGGTGGAGCTGGGGCGTATGTTTCTCTCTGCCCGCCTGCTGGTTGGTGAGGCGCTGCCGCCACCGCTTGCAAGGGCTTCTGGGAGCTGAGCTTCGGAGTCTCGGGGAAGGGGTGCCGGTGGCCGCCATCTTGAGCTGCGAACCTCATCGCTGTGTTCTTAACGCTAGGGGTGGAGTGGTGACCCCAGCTGTTACCCGCAGCCGGGGACTAGAAAGTCAGGGTATGAGATGGTGCCACATTAATAGGTAGTGAGAGTGACACAGGTCAGGTTGGGCGAGCTTCGGGTTTGATCCCCGTGGGAGCTACCAATTCCTGGGACTGCTGTTTTTATTTACCCCTTTCCTTGCGAGACGTTCAGGTCCTGACCACGCCAGGGCTTTTCTCGGGTTCCCCTGAGGGAGACAGCGGGGACCGGGGCGTGGCAGCCGGACCTCCCTGACAGACGCGAAAGCGCGGAGTCCAGCCCCTCTGATCGGCAGTCGGGTCCTGCGAAGAAGCTTCTGGCAGCCCAGATCATACTCCCGCCGTTTCTCAGTAGTTCCTCGTACGGTACATGGTCTTGTCAAACGCTGTCACGCACTCTTGAGACTAAGCGTGTGTGCGCGTGTCGGGCAGCGTATTAGCGGTTCCACAGTGTCCAGAATGAGGCAGGTTTGATCCTGGGGGCCTGCATGATTGAACCTCTACCGCCGCCAGCTATCCTCTTCCACCTGGAGGCAGGTGCCTCGAAGGGCTCATCAGTCCTGACGCGCGGGTAAGCGTGGGTTAGAGTAAGCGTGGGTTAGAGTAAGCGTGGGTTAGAGGCTTCTCTAATAATCTATCAGTTCCATCCCAAAATGAAAATCTAGTAGCATTTGCTCGGTAATGCATAAGCGGTGAAACTGGATAGCCTCAAAAGAATATGACATTGGTATTTACTCTTGGGTTTTTAAAAGACATTAAAAAAAATGCTGAGATGATGTCTCTTAATTGTAACAGTCTATACATATTTTGTAGGAAAATGACTGTTGATAAACAAGAAACAGCTCTGTTCATTAGATCTTTTAAGTACAGCTTTTTTGGTTGTAAGGGCTCTAGTTGGCACACTTTACTTTTGTACCAATCTTGTAATTTTACTAATAGGCACGCTAACCCATAGTGTGGCAAAGGATGAGAGGAGACATAATAGGAGTTTCTTGGTGGTGTTGGAGCTGTTCTGTATCTTGCTTTTAATGGTTATATGCCTGTGCACATGTCAAATTCATTGAACTGTATACCAAATGAGAGATTTCTTTTTTACTGTATGTAAATTAAAAACTAATCAATTCCTTTTTTTTCATCTCAAAAAAAGCAGGCAAGCAAACAAACCACCATATTGGTTCTACATCTGTATTCTCTGTTTTGGTTTATTTTGACATCATACTGAAATAGTTTAAGCTAAAAACCATGAAGTCAACCTCAACTCCCGTTTCTTGCTTAGTACGTACTTTTTATATTCATTTGGTCTCTAGTTCTTATGAGTCAGTTTCCAAAATGTTTCTGTAGTCAACCTAATCTTATATATTTCTAGTGCAGCTACTAATTTAATTCAGGTCTTCATGTCTTCAAGTTTTGAAACAGCGGTCTCTTAAATTTCTTTAATCCTTTTCCTCAGGTAAGTACAAATTCCCAGCCAGACTGCAGGAACCCTGTGTGTTCTTACCCACCTTTCAAGCTTTATATTCTGCCCCTTTTCCCATGTTCCCTTGTTCAAGCACACTCAGTGTCTTACTGCTCCATGTTTATGCCACGCTTCTTGAAGAACTCCGCCTTTGCATATATTCCCTCTGCTTGAAATGCTTGTTCCTTCTCTTTTTTCCTTTTCATCTATTTCCCTGGCAAATTCCTGCTCAGCCTTTAAGACGGGATAACTAAAGACTTTCAGAGTTCCCTAAGGCACAGTTAATTGCTATGTCTTCTGTGCTCTTGCATGTGTTTTAGCAGACTTCATTATTTACAATATAATACCAGTTCATTAGTCTGTCTCTTCTATGTAGGGATGGCAACCTCTCATTTTGTATTTACTTCATAAATGCTTGTTGATTATAACATTGTCTCCGGTTGAGTGTGTCCTCAGAATTTATCAGAATAACATTCTAGATAACCGCTAATTATCTCTCATAGTAAGCTCAAGTTGAAACCCTGCTTTGGACTTCTTTTTTTTTTTAATATGTAAATCCAGGATCAGTTGTAATATCAGTAATTTAGTATTCGTTTCAGATAATATCAAAATATTAATATACAATATCAATGTAATGCTATGAAATTGTTTATAATTCTTTTTCTAAAAGTAATACCTGGATATATTTCATACAAAATTTCATATTTGTAAATATACAATATTTGAAATATATGGTAAAATGTTTATTAGATGTTAATGTTTTCAAATATATTTGTAATAAAACTATTTAAAAATATAGTATGCAAATATTTCAATATTTAAAAATAACTAATTATACCATGGTACTGAAAATTGGTATTCAAGTCATGACTCTAGCTGTTACCCATATGTCCTTAGTCCTTAAAGCAGTGCCTTAAGTAAATGAAAGAAGCTAAATCCCAATAAATATTTGAGGTATGCTTATTGAAGCCTAATACCATAGTCAACTGAAAATAAAACACTTCATTATTGGCTATTTCTTGGTCTTGCCAAATTCTGCAATTTAATAGTTTTTTTGCCCATCTATTTCATGATTGTTTCCTGGCTGACAGTGATTTTTAAGTTGCATCCCACTCCAGAAAGGTTAAAAATACCAGGAATGGGAGTGCATCTTAGAATCAGTGAAATTAGGGTAATTACTTTGTCTGTGTTTAGACCAAAATCTGTTATTTGTTACATAGTTTAGTCTTGAAATATTGGTTATTTTGCTCCAATTTTGATATGAGAGTGAGGGAATACATTTTTGTACATTTTTTTCAGAATGGGTTTTGTTGGCCTATTTAATCAGTGAGCCTGAATTTAGTTTCCCTAGAGTAAACATCTCATGTTTTCAGAATTGTCATTATCTGTTTTCTTCTTTCCTAACCTAAAGATGCCATGGTTAGTCCAGGGAAAGATAACTATAGAATGAAAATGAAAAGTTGTAAGAATAAAGCCCTAAATCTCCAAGGGATGCATAGACAAAAAGAAGAAATACAGCTTCAAAAACAGAAAAGGGAAGAACAGGTAGGTATTTTAAATATTTAATTGTTTTACATGAAAACATCATTTATACATATTTCAGAAGTATTATTATTGCTAACTTTTAGATCATTTTAAATGAAAAATGTTTTAAGAAATTAAATATAGAGTTATTATAATATTAACAAATTCAGGAATCAAAATCCTTTGCTATTTTTAACCAGTAACAGGAATGACTTTTCTGTTTTATTGACAAGCTTTATATGTTAATCATATTTCTGTCTCCTTGCTAAGAATTTTTTACTCTTGAGCCTATTTAGATCACTTCTATTTGTCATTGTAAAATTTGCTCCCCAAAATACACTAATTATAATCATTTGTTATTTGTGGTTTTCATAGCTCTTGCCCCTAAGTTAATTGTAGTCATTTTCCTATATTACTCATACTGTAACTCTGTAAAGTCTCATCACCCAGATCTCTTAATCCTCTGTTTGAACTGTCTATACATGACATAAGGAGCAAAAAAATCATTTCAGAGAGTGCATTTCGACATTTTTCATACCAATATATACTTAAACTTAGAAGTATTTATAAATGATTAGAGGGTGTGGTCCTCACATAAATTAAAACTGATATGTGAGAAGGACTAGCAATGAAGAAAGTTGAGAAAGGCCTATATGATTATGATTTGTCATCTCTGTATAGTACCTAGTGCAATCCCTACTATTTTAGGTACTCAAAAAAAGTATGTTGAATGATTAATTAGAAAGGGAACTGTGTACAGATTGAAGAAGAATAGTATTTATTTAGCTATCGAAGATATACCATATTGTTTTTCTGAATTTTGATTTAGGAGGTACACTTATAAATCTCCCTCAGTGACCTCACCATGTCTCTTACCTCCTCATTTTCTCATTATTTTTATCCACTCTGGAATTTATAAGCATAGAGCCATCTTTCCTGACAGTTCTCTATTCCTTTAATCTGATGTATTAAGTCTTAATACACCACATTATCACTCTCATGTAACAAATTTCTTAAGATTTCTTTGGAAAATTTCTTAGATATCTCATAATCTACTATGAGCATATTTCTTTTTCAGACGCTCTAACATGTAAATGTGTATTGTACTTAAGGAATGGGCTATTGATAAAAGACTTAAAATTAAGAATGACCCAAATCAGTCTGCAGGATAAGAACTAACCTAGTCCAGAAAGTTTAACTTCTCATAGATAATTTAGGTCTTAATGGTGTAATGATTGGGAGATACTAAAATTTTTACAACTTTAAACAATAAAGTTATTTGTTTTGTTAACTTAAATGAAAAACATAATTTTATGGGAACTCAGTGTTTTGTGGATAGTTCAGTGTATGAATTGATCTCTCTTTATTACAGTTGTTAAAATGCAGAAATGTCCAGAGGTGATTAATCTATGCTGGAAAGTCCTACCTAGGATCCAGATATCAGTTCCACTGTACCATTCCAGAGGTAGGCATTACAAAAATGTTTTGAATTATACTTATTTCAGAGATAGGCTACAGCAAATATTATTTGTGCAAAATATATAAATGATAAATTAATTTTCTGTGTTTTAGGAAGAAGTTATTACCACAGATATGGTTCAGATAATTTTTTAATAATGCTAATCTACAACTAGGTTAACAGCAGCACAAAAATTTAGAAAGCTACTTTCTAAAGATGAGTTATTTTTAGTATGCTTGTTTAATATTACGAGAATCTGTAGTAGTTTTATTAGATACCTTTTAAGGAACTTTTCTTTGCCAGTTGGTCTTAATTTTTCTTTAAGATATATTTTTTAATGACATCTATTTTTTAAACATTGTATTATAAAAGTGATACATGTTAGTTTTAGAATATTTACAAATACAAAAGAATTTAAAGAAGTAAATATAAACTGCCAAGAAACAGATGCAAATTTTTTTATTCTTATAGAAATACTTTTCAGACATGATTTTTTTAAATGGCAGCCTACCATCCAGTATAAATGTAAAATAGTGAATCAGATGTTTAGTTCTTTTCCCAGTTTTTGGTGGGAATTCAAAAACAAGCTATATAAATACTGTATAACCTAAAATTTCCTTAGTATAAATTCATAAAAGTGAAATCATAGGTTAAAGGGAATAAAGAGTATAAATAAATTTATACTCCCATCTTCAGTTTATACAAGTATTCATTTCATTATATTCTTACCAATGTAATTACCTTTAAATAGAAAAAAATGTTATATAATAGTCCATTGTTTGACATTTTTTGAATACATCAGTTAAATAATTTTATTATTCATCTTTGTAATTCATAATTTGCCTATCATAATTCATATTGCATTTATAAAAACTGCTTATAAATAAAAATTTAATCCTTAGTCTGTCTTGTGTTTCATATATAGAATTTATAGAATTTATAGGGTAGTATATTATACTGAGTGATATATTTGAACTAAAAAGTTTTTTGAAAATGCCGTTGTCTAGCTGCCTTATCTTAGAATTTAGTAACATTAGGAAAAGAAATCTTGTGTTCAGGTCATTTTGGATTGTAAGTCTTTTACATTTGCTTTCTTATTGTAGTTCTTGTTCATAAATACATTAAACTTTGGTTTTCCATTCCTTATCTTCAAAGAGAAAGGGTTAGCAATATTAGAAATAGGAATCCTTGCACCATCAAGAATGACTTCCTCTTCCTTCCCGTGTTCCACAGTTTCTGTTTTTGTAATTGGGATTATTTTTTAAATCAGATTAATATCTTAAAATTCTTTTTACATTATCATATTCTCTTTCAAGATTTCTTTTTGACATAAGCATTATATTGTAACCAATTAATAAAGTTCATATAGCTTTAGTTCTGTTTAAGAATGTTAGTTTTCTGCTAGTGTTTTTATACCACAACTTCCCTGTTACTGAATTATTTTCATAAGATTTTATCCTCATTTGCCCTAATTTCTCAAAGTATTCTGTTTCTTTTAAACTAGTATTTTTTTTTTACAGTGTGAGTGATTTTCTGTTTCTTTGTAGTGAGATTATGCTTGCCCAGGGTGGGCATATAACAGGTTAAAGATGTTTTCTCTTACTGATTGATGTGTGTTCCTGCCAAAACTGTCAGGTTTAGAAAAATATTAGATTTACTGTAATTTTACTTGATACATAACTGTAGGAAACATGGGAAAACAGCTTGAACTAGAAATCGAACTATAACTAGAACTTCTCTGATTTAAGTCATGGTAGTGATCTTCTGCTAGAATCTCTTCCTTCCTTCCCTCTCATGTCCACTCTTGCAGATGTAAATCACAAGTTGTGCTTTTCTTTAATCCCAGTTTTGAAATATATCCAAAGTTTTTTTGTTGTAGGTGACTTATGCTTGCTTTTCAGTGCTAAAGCAGATATTTCTCCATTTTACTTACGTTTACATTGTCATATTGACTAAAAGTCTCCTCTTTAATAATTCATCATCTTTATAAGATAATACAGGCTATTATTCTACCAATTAATATAATAGCAATGTAAAGTTAATAGTCATGATACCTGTTAGATTAGCTGATGATCCAAGTACACTTGTATTGCTTTCTTTTAAAGTAATTCCTCAGGAAGAGATCATATTTGGATTCTTAAATTATGTATATATCATATCTATATATTTATCTACATGTCTGGATGTAGCTGACACTCTATACCCACTTCTCACCATCCTCTAACCATAAAACTCTGCTTACTGTTTTAAAATAATAATTCTATAAAAACAAAGATACCTGGTGAGCGGGTGCCTGGGACCGGCGCCTGAGGACAAAGAATATCCCACGTTTTTCCCTGCGGGACCGGTGGGCGGGTGCCTGAGACCGGCACCTGAGAACGGAGGAAATCGCGCGTTTTCCCCCTTTTTTTTTCTCTTTTTGGCGAGCGCTTTTTGGAAGCCTTAAAGGGACAGGGACCCCGGTGCTAGGGAGGCAGGGCGGCGGGACTGGTGAGCAGGTGCCTGGGACCGGCGCCTGAGGACAAAGAATATCCCGCGTTTTTCCCTGCGGGACCGGTGGGCGGGTGCCTGACACCGGCACCTGAGGATGGAGGAAATCGCGCGTTTTCCCCCTTTTTTTCTCTTTTTGGCGAGCACTTTTTGGAAGCCTTAAAGGGACAGGGACCCTGGTGCTAGGGAGGCAGGGCGGCGGGACTGGTGAGCAGGTGCCTGGGACCGGCGCCTGAGGACAAAGAATATCCCGCGTTTTTCCCTGAGGGACCATTGGGCGGGTGCCTGAGACCGACACCTAAGGACGGAGGAAATCACGCGTTTTTCCCCTTTTTTTTTTTTCTCTTTTTGGCAAGCGCTTTTTGGAAGCCTTAAAGGGACAGGGACCCCGATGCTAGGGAGGCAGGGCAGCGGGACTGGTGAGCGGGTGCCTGGGACCGGTGCCTGAGGACAAAGAATATCGCGCGTTTTTCCCTGCGGGACCGGTGGGCAGGTGCTTTTTGGTAGCCTTGAAGGGACAGGGACCCCGGTGCTAGGGAGACAGGGCAGCAGGACCAGTGAGTGGGTGCCCGCACCGGCGCCTGAGAACAAAAAAAAAAATAAATCGCATGTTTTTTCCTTTTTTTTTTTTTTTTTTCTGTTCCCTCTCTCATTGTTGCTGTTGCTGTTTGGTTTGGAGAGTGCTTTTTAGAAGTCTTAAAGGGGCAGGACAGTTCACTTAGACCAGAGGCAGGGAATCTGGGGATCTCTGGGCACTCTAACCCCCTGGACAGCAGGGAGCACAGAGGCCCCTTACGGAGATAAATAGCCTCCCGGCCACTCCCCCTCCAACGGGGCTCCACCATTTTGGAGGACCAGCCCCAGCCAGGCCACGCACACAGCAACAGCGGAGATAAACCCCATAGCAACCGGGGAGGAATCAGAAGCCCAACCTGCACACAGCTGTCCAGCACAAGCCACTAGAGGTCGCTATTCTCCCAGGAGAGGAAGGCCACAAAACAACAAGAAGGGAAGCTCTTCCAGCGGTCACTTGTACCAGCTCTGAAAACTATCTCTATCACCATGAAAAGGCAAAACTACAGGCAGACAAAGATCACAAATACAAAACCTGAGAAGGAGACAGATCTAACCAGTCCTCCTGAAAAAGAATTCAAATAAAAATCATGAACATGCTGACAGAGATGCAGAGAAAAATGCAAGACCAATGGGATGAGATACACAGAAAAATGCAAGAGCAACGGGATGAAGTCCAGAGGGAGATCACAGATGTCAGGAAGGAGATCACAGAAGTGAAACAATCCCTGGAAGGATTTATAAGCAGAATGAATAAGATGCAAGAGGCCATTGAAGGAATAGAAGCCACAGAACAGGAACGTATAGAAGCTGACATAGAGAGAGATAAAAGGATCTCCAGGAATGAAACAACACTAAGAGAACTATGTGACCAGGCCAAAAGGAATAATATTCGTATTATAGGGATACCAGAAGAAGAAGAAAGAGGAAAAGGGATAGAAAGTCTCTTTGAAGAAATAATTGCTGAAAACTTCCCCAAACTGGGGGAGGAAATAATCGAACCGACCATGGAATTACACAGAACCCCCAACAGAAAGGATCCAAGGAGGACAACACCAAGACACATAGTAATTAAAATGACAAGGATCAAGGACAAGGAAAGAGTTTTAAAGGCAGCTAGTGAGAAAAAGGTCACCTATAAAGGAAAACCCATCCGGCTAACATCAGACTTCTTGACAGAAACCCTACAGGCCAGAAGAGAATGCCATGATATACTTAATGCAATGAAACAGAAGGGCCTTGAACCAAGGATACTGTATCCAGCACGACTATCATTTAAATATGATGGCGGGATTAAACAATTCTCAGACAAGCAAAAGCTGAGGGAATTTCCTTCCCACAAACCACCTCTACAGGGCATCCTACAGGGACTGCTCTAGAAGGGAGCACTCCTAAAAAGAGCACAGAACAAAACACACAACATATGAAGAATGGAGGAGGAGGAATAAAAAGGGAGAGAACAAAAGAATCTCCATACAGTATATATAACAGCTCCATAGCGAGCTAAGTTAGGCAGTAAGATACTAAAAAAGCTAACCTTGAACCTTTGGTAACCATGAACCTAAAGCCTGCAATGGCAATAAGTAGATATCTCTCAATAGTCACACTAAATGTAAACGGACTGAATGCACCAATCAAAAGACACAGAGTAATAGAATGGATAAAAAAGCAAGACCCATCTATATGCTGCTTACAAGAAACTCACCTTAAACCCAAAGACAAGCACAGACTAAAAGTCAAGGGATGGAAAAACATTTCAGGCAAACAACAGTGAGAAGAAAGCAGGGGTTGCAGTACTAATATCAGACAAAATAGACTTCAAAACAAAGAAAGTAACAAGAGATAAAGAAGGACACTACATAATGATAAAGGACTCAGTCCAACAAGAGGATATAACCATTCTAAATATATACTCACCCAATATAGGAGCACCAGCATATGTGAAACAAATACTAACAGAACTAAAAAGGGAAATAGACTGCAATGCATTCATTTTACGAGACTTCAACACACCACTCACCCCAAAGGATAGATCCACCAGGCAGAAAATAAGTAAGGACACACAGGCACTGAACAACACACTAGAACAGGTGGACCTAATAGACATCTATAGAACTCTACATCCAAAAACAACAGGATATACATTCTTCTCAAGTGCACATGGAACATTCTCCAGAATAGACCACAAAAAGGGCCTCAATAAATTCCAAAAGATTGAAATTCTACCAACCAATTTTTCAGACCACAAAGGTATAAAAGTAGAAATAAATTCTACAAAGAAAACAAAAAGGCTCACAAACACATGGAGGCATAACAACATGCTACTAAATAATCAATGGATCAATGAACAAATCAAAATAGAGATCAAGGAATATATAGAAACAAATGACAACAACAACACTAAGCCCCAACTTCTCTGGGACGCAGTGAAAGCAGTCTTAAGAGGAAAGTATATAGCAATCCAGGCACACTTGAAGAAGGAAGAACAATCCCAAATGAATAGTCTAACATCACAATTATCAAAACTGGAAAAAGAAGAAATGAGGCCTAAAGTCAGCAGAAGGAGGGATATAATAAAGATCAGAGAAGAAATAAACAAAATTGAGAAGAACAAAACAATAGCAAAAATCAATGAAACCAAGAGCTGGTTCTTTGAGAAAATAAACAAAATAGATAAGCCTCTAGCCAAACTTATTAAGAGAAAAAGAGAATCAACAGAAATCAACATAATCAGAAATGAGAATGAAAAAATCACAACAGACTCCACAGAAATACAAAGAATTATTAAAGACTACTATGAAAACCTATATGCCAACAAGCTGGAAAACCTAGAAGAAATGGACAACTTCCTGGAAAAATACATCCTCCCAAGACTGACCAAGTAAGAAACACAAAAGTTAAACAAACCAATTATGAGCAATGAAATTGAAACAGTAATCAAAAAACTACCCAAGAACAAAACCCCAGGGCCGGACGGATTTACCTCGGAATTTTATCAGACACACAGAGAAGACATAATATCCATTCTCCTTAAAGTGTTCCACAAAATAGAAGAAGAGGGAATACTCCCAAACTCATTCTATGAAGCCAACATCACCCTAATACCAAAACCAGTCAAAGACCCCACCAAAAAAGAAAATTACAGACCAATATCCCTGATGAATGTAGATGCAAAAATACTCAATAAAATATTAACAAACAGAATTCAACAGTATATCAAAAGGATCATACACCATGACCAAGTGGGGTTCATCCCAGGGATGCAAGGATGGTACAACATTCGAAAATCCATCAACATCATCCACCACATCAACAAAAAGAAAGACAAAAACCACATGATCATCTCCATAGATGCTGAAAAAGCATTTGACAAAATTCAACATCCATTCATGATAAAAACTCTCAGCAAAATGGGAATAGAGGGCACGTACCTCAACATAATAAAGGCCATATATGATAAACCCACAGCCAGCATTATACTGAACAGCGAGAAGCTGAAAGCATTTCCTCTGAGATCGGGAAAAAAACAGGGATGCCCACTCTCCCCACTGTTATTTAACATAGTACTGGAGGTCCTAGCCACGGCAATCAGACAAAACAAAGAAATACAAGGAATCCAGATTGGGAAAGAAGAAGTTAAACTGTCACTATTTGCAGATGATATGATACTGTACATAAAGAACCCTAAAGACTCCACTCCAAAACTACTAGAACTGATATCGGAATACAGCAAATTTGCAGGATACAAAATTAACACACAGAAATCTGTAGCTTTCCTATACACTAACAATGAATCAATAGAAAGAGAAATCAGGAAAACAATTCCATTCACCATTGCATCAAAAAGAATAAAATACCTAGGAATAAACCTAACCAAAGAAGTGAAAGACTTATACTCTGAAAACTACAAGTCACTCTTAAGAGAAATTAAAGGGGACACTAATAAATGGAATCTCATCCCATGCTCATGGCTAGGAAGAATTAATATCGTCAAAATGGCCATCCTGCCCAAAGCAATGTACAGATTTGATGCAATCCCTCTCAAATTACCAGCAACATTCTTCAATGAATTGGAACAAATAATTCAAATATTCATATGGAAACACCAATGACCCCGAATAGCCAAAGCAATCCTGAAAAAGAATAAAGTAGGGGGAATCTCACTCCCCAACTTCAAGCTCTACTACAAAGCCATAGTAATCAAGACAATTTGGTACTGGCACAAGAACAGAGCCACAGACCAGTGGAACACATTAGAGACTCCAGAAATTAACCCAAACATATATGGTCAATTAATATTTGATAAAGTAGCCATGGACATACAATGGCAAAATGACAGTCTCTTCAACAGATGGTGCTGGCAAAACTGGACAGCTACATGTAGGAGAATGAAACTGGACCATTGTCTAACCCCATATACAAAGGTAAACTCAAAATGGATCAAAGACCTGAATGTAAGGCATGAAACCATTAAACTCGTGGAAAAAAACATAGGCAAAAATGTCTTAGACATAAACATGAGTGACCTCTTCTTGAACATATCTCCCCGGGCAAGGAAAACAACAGCAAAAATGAGCAAGTGGGATTATATTAAGCTGAAAAGCTTCTGTACAGCAAAAGACACCATCAGTAGAACAAAAAGGAACCCTACAGTATGGGAGAATATATTTGATAATGACAGATCCGATAAAGGCTTGACATCCAGAATATATAAAGAGCTCACACGCCTCAACAAACAAAAAACAAATAACCCAATGAAAAAATGGGCAGAGGAACTGAACAGACAGTTCGCTCAAAAAGAAATACAGATGGCCAACAGACACATGAAAAGATGCTCCACATCGCTAATTATCAGAGAAATGCAAATTAAAACTACAATGAGGTATCACCTCACACCAGTAAGGATAGCTGCCATCCAAAAGACAAACAACAACAAATGTTGGCGAGGCTGTGGAGAAAGGGGAACCCTCCTGCACTGCTGGTGGGAATGTAAATTCAACCATTGTGGAAATCAGTATTGAGGTTCATCAAAATGCTCAAAACAGACCTACCATTTGACCCAGGAATTCCACTCCTAGGAATTTACCCTAAGAAGGCAGCAATCAAGTTTGAGAAAGACAGATGCACCCCTATGTTTATCGCAGCACTATTTACAATAGCCAAGAATTGGAAGCAACCTAAATGTCCATCAGTAGATGAATGGATAAAGAAGATGTGGTACATATACACAATGGAATACTACTCAGCCATAAGAAGTGGAAAAATCCAACCATTTGCAGCAACATGGATGGAGCTGGAGAGTATTATGCTCAGTGAAATAAGCCAAGTGGAGAAAGAGAAATACCAAATGATTTCACTCATCTGAGGAGTATAGGAACAAAGGAAAAACTGAAGGAACAAAACAGCAGCGGAATTACAGAACCCAAAATTGGACTGACAGGTACCAAAGGGAAAGGAACCTGGGAGGATGGGTGGGCAGGGAGGGATAAGGGGGGGATGAAGAATGGGGGTATTAAGATTAGCATGCATGGGGGGGAGGGAGAAAGGGGAGGGTGGGCTGCACAACACAGGGAGGACAAGTAGGGACTCTACAACATTTTGCTAAGCTGATGGACAGTAACCGTAATGTGGTTGTTAGGGGGGACCTGATATAGGGGAGAGCATAGTAAACATAGTATTCTTCATGTAAGTGTAGATTATAAATTTAAAAAAAAATGAAAGAAAAGAGGGATTACTCCTTGATAGGATAAATCTATTGGTAAATCAAAGATCAACGCATGTTTTAAATATCCTTAATGTTGATCACTTAAAGGGTGTCAGATGATCAGCTATGGAGGTACTCTTTTCTGATAATATTCCTTTCTCTTAAAAAAAAAAAAAATGCAGTTACTGTGTGCTGACCTCCAATGAGTTCTGCACAGTGGTATAGAGGGCATGTCAAAGTGTGGGCAAAGGGTCTGTTTGCTTCTATGCAGAAGATCAATGCCTAGCTTGGATACCCAGAAAATGAACTAAGATACGATATGAGGAGGATCTTCCGGCATCAGCACTCTCTGGAGGACTTGTGCCGGCGGATGATCATCAAAAAGCCTCCACAGGGTTCCGGATGATCCTGCGGTTGTGGCTGCATCCAGCCCACCGTCTCCTGGACTTGCCATTGGAATGAGGAGGGAGATGTCTAGGCTGGCATGTGCCTACAGTGAGACAACGAATTTGACCGGATCTGTACTGTTGGAACTCAACCAGGAGTTGGGACGGGTGCAAGTTGTAGCACTCCAAAATCTCATGACTATAGACTATCTACGGTTAAAAGAACATATGGGATGTGAACAGATCCCAGAAATGGGTTGCTTTAATTTGTCTGATTTCTCTCACACTGTTCAAGTACAGTTGGACAATATCCATCACATCATAGACAAATTTTCACAAATGCCTAGGGTGCTTAAATGGTTTTCTTGGCTTCACTGGAGATGGATGGTAATTATAGATTTGTTTTGTTTATGTCACCGTATTCCTATTAATATGTGTGTGCAAATTAGTGTTTAAAACCTATACATACTTAAGGTACTCTACAAGAAGATATGTCAAAGAAATAATCAATCCTCCCATGTTTCCTTCCATATGCTACATCTATAGCTTTTCTTCTTCCTTCCTAATTACAACCCTTAAATAGAATTCGTCCCTCATATCGAATTTACCGAGTATCATAATTTCTCCAGGTGGTAAAGATACCTCGAGACAAGTGCTCGGCATAGAAGCCACAGGGCATAAATCCGCAAAGAAGTAAAAAGCTAACCTTTTCAAACAATATGGCTTCTCTCTCACTTACCAACTTTACATTTCCCTGTATGGCCCCGGAAGATGACTGGTTAGCCAGAGACGGGTAAGATTCCTCAAGGGAGGAACAACCTAAGACAGGCACAGTCGCAGGGGGGCCATCAGGTGAGAATTTGGGGATCAACAGAGGTGAGGCTCAGAACCTCACCCCCCCTGCTTTGAGAGAAATCTTCTGCGTCCGTGGATGTCTTGCTGTCCTTGTCTAGCTGGATTAATACTTAGTCCATAGGCACACACCTGATCATCTACATTTGCCCTCTTACAGCACTAAACTATGTTTTCTACCTTTATCTTGCATCTACCTACCACTTCAGCATTTTATTAAAAATAAAAATAATAATAATAATAAAGGGAGAAATGTGGGATCAACATATAAATCAAGTACAAAAATCAAACGAATATTCATATTTGACCTGATTGTTTATAGTTCATAATGCGTGATCAAAACCGAAAGTTTCTGTGATGAATGCCCTTGTACTGTTCACCATGTAAGAATTTATTCACTATGTAAGAATTTGTTCACCATGTAAGAACTTGTTCGTTATGCTTCAGAAGATTGGAGACTGATGACAATTAGGCTTGAGATGGATTAATGATTGTACATTGAGCATTGACCCCCCCTATACTGAATTTTATTGTTGTTAACAACCAATTGATCAATAAATATGAGAGATGCCCTCTCAAAAAAAAAAAAAAACAAAGATACATAATAGTTCTTAATATGATAAAATTTAAATGTTGCTAAAGCAGGAAATCTTTAATACATAAATATATAGTATGTTTAGTATGTCAGATTTTTATATTTGACTTTGAAATGTTCAAAGATCAAGTTATAAGAAATTTTTCTTTAAAAATTAGAATTTACCTGAAATGACTTAACTATTGGTTTCTTTTTCAAATACTTCAGGTTTTTTTTTTTTAAGAAATTACCCTAGTAATGGGGTATATGGTGGGGACTTGATAATGGGGGGAATCTAGTAACCACAGTGTTGCTCATGTAATTGTATATTAATGATACCAAAATAAAAAAAGAAATTACCCTATAATGTAAGGTTCTTTACAGAAATGACATAAAATTATTTGAAAGATAGGTCTCTTTATCCATCTTGGTTATCATTCCTTAAGAGGACTTTTATTTAGGCTAAATGCCAGTGGCAAGTAGTAAAAAGGAAAACCTAATTGAGAAGATGGTTGAAAAGAAAATTTATTATCATTTCTGTGCCATTCTCTCCAAGCTGAGGAATTGAATAGGAAGAATCAATTTTTAAACACTAGTTTGCAAAAGATGTTTTATTCTTTTAGAGAGAGTAGTTTTCTGTGGATAGAAGTGATCTCTCAGCATAGTCATTCAACTAACATTTAGTACCTAGTATGTTCAGGCCACTGAACCACTCGCTATAATCTCATTTACTTTGGCATTATCCAAAGCTAATGTTTCATAGTATTTGAGAACTTAGCTGAGCTATAAAAGAAAATATGATTTGAATACCAGAGTTATTTTTGAAGTTCATGTTGTTAAAAGCATCTCCTAAATTTTCAATTTGAGATTTTTTGGGGGCTGATTATATGGTTTGTAGACTGAGCACTTTGTTTCTTTTTACCTTTGTTCTTTGTCTCTAGGTCGTTTTTATTATTTGTTAATATCTCAAATGAAATAGTAAGCGTTCGTTTAATTCCTTTATATGTCCTATGGAGCTTTTAATCATTACTAAAACTAAATTAAAAAATTAAACTTTAATGAAGAACAAACAGTACCCAGCTATGTAATGCTAGTTATAAACGTAATTTCAGAAAAGGAGTAGGCTTAGAAAGTTTGAAAATTTGAAAGTTTCATTTAAAATTTGAGAAAGCTAGTTAAAAGGAAGTTATGTCAAGTAAGCTACCTGATACTCTCACTTTAGTTGGACAAAAGGAAAAAAGTTACTAGCTTATAAAAAATTATGAATTGTCAGTTCATGTTGAAAGTCACATTTAGTTAATGCTTAAGTGTAAAATTCCTCTTAATGTATGTTTTTATCAATTCTGTTTGAATAAGTTTTGTTTTATTCTAACTCATTTATCAATAAATGTTAAACTTTTACTATTATAGAGTTTATATACTAACACAGCTTTGTTTTAATTTAATTTATAATATAGCAAATTTGGACAGGAAGAGATTTATACTTTCTCATAATAAACCACATTAATACAGATAAAAAAGAACAGCATACAGTGCCCCTTGGCCAACTATGGTCCTCAGGTCAAATTTGGCCTGATTTATGTTTTAGTGAATTAAGTTGTTTTGGAACAGTCACACCCATTTGTTTGCTTAATGTCTGGTTGCTTTCATGCCACATCAGCAGAGTTAAGTATCTGTGACAGAGAAAAGCCTGCAAAGCCTAAAATATTTACTGAAAAAGTTTGTCAACTCCTGCTATAGAAAATCAGTGTACTATTTTATTTCTAAATGAGCTATGGTTTTAGATTCTTTATAGAAAAACTTATAGATTTTTTTGTGTGTGGTAAAATAGGGATAAAATAAAATTTACCATTTTAATCATTTTAAAATATACAATTCAGTAGCATTAAGTATAGTTGCTGTGTTTTGCAACCATCACGACTAGTTCCAGAACTTATCACCCCAAACAGAAACCCCAATACCCATTAGGCCATTACATCTCATTTCCCTATTGCCCAGCCCTTGGAAACCAGTAATTTGCTTTCTGTCCCTATGGATTTCTCTTTTCTGGGACATTTCATTTAAATGGAATCATATAATATGTAACCTTCTCTGTCTAGCTTCTTTCACTTAGCATATTATTCAAGGTTCAGCCATATTGTAGCATGCATCTCCACTTCTGTCTTTTCATTGCTGAATAATGCTCCATGGTTAGTTCATTAATTCATTATTTGATGGTCATTTGGGTTTTTTCCACCTTTTAAGTACTGTAAATACTATTCCTATGAACACTCTTGTTCAAGTTTTTGTTTTGAATAAGTTTTCAATTCTTTTTAGGTATATACCTATGAGTGGAATTGCTGGGTCACATGGTGACTCTATCTTTATCTTTTTAGGAACCATCAAACTGTTTTCTGTAGCAGCTGCACCATTTTACATTCCCACCAGCAATCTAGGAGGGTTTCAGTTTCTCTACATTCTAACCAATACTTGTTAATATCTGTTATTTTGATTTCAGACATCCTAGTGAGTGTTAGGTGGTATCTCCTTTTACTTTGATTTGCATTTCCTAATGACATTAGACATCTTTTTATATTTGTTGGCCATTTATATATCTTTGGAGAAATGTCTATTAAGTCTCTTGCATATTTTTAAATTCAGTTGTTTGTCTTTTTGTTGTTGAGATGTAAGTTCTTAGTATATTTTGGACAGATTCTTATAAAATATGTGATTTACATACTTTTGCATTCTCTATGTGTCTTCACTCTCTTGATAGTGTCTGCTGATTTGCCAAAAATTGTTAATTTAATGAAATACAATTTATATTTTTCTTTTGTTCCTTGTGCTTTTGGTGTCATATGTAAGAAATCATTGCCAAATCTGAGGTCATGAATATTCACCCTTATGTTTTCTTCCTAGTTTTAAGAGTTTTAAAGTTAGAGTTCTTATAGTCTTATCACTTTAGCTCTCATGTTAGCATTTTTTATCCATTTTGAGTTAATTTTCTTATGTGAGGTACATATGGACATCTACTTATACCAGCATGATTTTTTGAAATGACTGTTCTTTCCCAATTGAATCATCTTGACACTTCTATTGGAAGTAGTTGACCATACATGTGTGGTTTATTTCTAGATTCTCAGTTCTGTTCCATTGATCTAAACATAGATCCTTATACTAGTACTATAGTGTTTTGATTACATAGCTTTGTAATAAGTTTTGAAATCAAGAGGTATGAGTTCTTTAATTTCCTTTTCTTTCTTTCTTCAAGGTTTTAGCTATTCAGGGCTCCTTGCAATTCCATATGAATTTTAGGATTAACTTACCCATTTCTGCAAAAAGACGGTTGGCATTTTGATAGAGGTTGCATTGAAACTGTAGATCACTTTGGGGAGTATTGCTGTCTTAGTATTAAGCCTTCCATCCATGAACATGACATATCTTTTAATATAGGTCTTCATTAATTTTTTCAACAATATTTTTTAGTTTGCAGTATACCTCGTTGTACCTCCTTGGCTAAATGTGTCCTATTTTAGATAAAATTGTTCCTGGATTTCTTTTTTGACTTTTTCATTGGTAGTGTATAGAAATAAAATTGATTTTCATGTGTTGATCTTGTATCCTGCACCTTTTTTGAATTCACTTATTAGTACTAATTTTTTTTGTGGATATTTTTGCATTTTAATATATAAGGTCATGTCATCTGTGAATAATGATAGTTTCACTTTTTGCTTTCTAATTTGGATGCCTTTTATTTCTTCTACCTAATTGATCTAGCTAGAGTTTCTGGTACAATGCTGCATAAAAGTAGCAGAAACAGGTGTCTTGTTTCTGTTTATGGGGTAAAACCTTCCACTTCACTTCACCATTGACATGTTAGCTGTGGGTCTTACATAAATGCTCCTTACTATGTTCAAGTATTTCCTTATATTCCTAGTTTGATAAGTGTTTTTATCATGAAAGTGTGTTGCATTCTGTTAAATGCTTTTTATACATCACGACATAATCACATGTTTTTTCCCATTCATCCTATTAGTGTGATATCTTATTTGTATACTGAACCATTTTTGCATCCTGGGATAAATCCTATTAGTTCATGGTAAATAATCCTTTTATATGCTACTGGATTCAGTTTCCTGGAATTTTTCTGAAGATATTTGCATGTGCATTCATTAGTAATATTTATCTGTATTTGTGATGTCTGTGGCTTAGGATATCAGGGTAATGCTGGCTCATAAAAAAAGGTAGGAAATGTTCTCTTCTATTTCCTAGAAGATTTTGAAAAGGATTTAATTCTTCTTTAATGTTTGGTAGACTTGACCAATGAAGCCATCTCATGCGGAGCTTTTTTTGTTGGATTGTTTTTGATTACTGATTCAATAGCTTTACTTGTTAGAGGTCTATTTAGATTTTGTATTTCTTCTTGAATCAGGTAGTTTATGTGTCTCTAAAAAATTCTTCATTTCTTCTGGGTCATCCAGTTTGTTGACTTACAACTGTTCATATAGTATTCTCTTGTAATTACTTTTATTTCTAAAAGATCAGTTGTCATATCCCCACTTTTACTTCTAATTTGACTCATCCTTTATCAGTCTAGGTAAAGGTGTGTTAATTTGTTAATTTTTTTCAAAGAATCAACTTGTGATTTAGTTCATTTTCTGTAGTGTTTTTCTATTCTCTGTTTCATTTATCTTTGCTCTTTATTATTTCCTTTTAGTTTTGAATTTAGTTTGCTCTAATTTTTATGGTTTCTTAAGATAGAGGTTTAAGTTACTGATTTGTGATCTTTCTTATGTAGCTGTTTAGAACTATAAGTTTTCCTCTGAGCATTGCTTCCACTGCATCCCACAAGTTTTAGTACGTTATGTTTCATTATTTCAAAGTAATTTCCTTATATTTTTTCAACACCTTGGTTGTTTGAGTATGTTAATTAACTTCCACACACTTGTGAATTCTCCAGTTTTCTATTAGTGATTTTTAGTTTAATTCCACTGAAGTCAGAGAAGATATTTTGTGTGATTTCAGTCTTTTAGAATATATCAGATTTGCTTTGTGCTCTAACATAGTATGTATTGTGGAAAATGTTCCATGTGCACTTGGGAAGAATATCCTGCTGTTATCAAGTGAGTGTTGTATAGTGTCTTTTCTATTTAGCTGATTTATAGTGTTGCTGAAAACCTCTTTTTTACTGTTCTTCTGTTTAGGTGTTCTATCTATTATTTAAAACAGTGTATTGATTTATGTACAACTGTCTGTCTACAACTCTATATAATGTCTACTTCTCCCTTCAATTGTGTCAGTTTTTGCTTGTATATTTTGCTGTACTTTTACAAGTTTATAAGTGTTGTGTCTTCATGATGGATTGACTTTTCAATCAATATATAATGGTCTTTGTCTCTTAAAACAATTTTTAACTTAAAACCTGTTTGTCTGATATTAGTACAGCTATTCTTCTGGGCTGTTACTTGCATGGAATAGTTTTTTATAATCCTTTTACTTTCAACCTATTATGCCTTTCAATCTAAAGCCTTTCATTATGGATGCTTGTGGATTATTGTTCATTTTTAATGCATTGGGCCAGTAACTGTCTTGTAGCTTGAGAGTTTAATCCATTTACACTAATATAAATACTAAAGAAGGACTTCTGCCATTTTGTTGTTTTCTATGTCTTCATTTTTTGTTACTCAATTCCTTCCTCTTGTCTTCTTTTGTGGTTAATTGACTTATTTTTGTAATATGCCATATGGGTTTTCTTCTCATTTACTTTTCTGTATGTGTTTTAGTTTTCTTAATAGTTAACCTAGGAAGTACAAGTAACATCTTAAACTTACAAAAAAATTTGTTAGATTAATACTAATTTAGCCTCACATATACAAAAATTCTGCTTCTGTGCATCTCTGCCCTACCCCATTTTCAGTTTTTTTATAATTGTCACAAATGTCATTATACTTCGTAGATTTATAATTATCGCTTTATGTGTTTGCCTTATAAATCACGTAGAAAAAAAGAAATTGCAAACCAAAAGTACAATAATACTGGTTTTTTTATATTCACCTATGTAGTTATTCTTAACAGTATTGTTTATTTCTTGATATGGTTTTGAGTTATTGTTTATTGTCCTTTCATTTCAGCCTGAAGGGCTCCTTTAGTTCAGTCTTGTAAAGCAGGTCTTCTGGTGGTGAATTTCCTCAGCTTTTGTTGTTCTGGAAATCTTTTACTTTCTCCTTCATTTTTTTGAAGGATTGTTTTGCTGGAATTTTTTTCCTACAGCACCTAAGCTATATCCTCTTTGCTTTCTGTCCTCTGGTTTTTGATAAGAAACCAGCTGATGATCCCAATGAGAGAATTCCCAGTTAGGCAAAACAAAGGGAAGCCCCTTGAATCAGTCTTTCAGGGAGCACTCAGGTCAAAACAGACAAAGAATTCCTTGGAAGCAAAGTTTCCTTAACTCTTCTGTAACCAGGAACTCATAATGTGAACTCTAGCTTTTGTCTTCAAGGCTGCTGCCAGATTAGGGAGGGAGTTGGGTCAGGGGTAAGTTATACTTCCAGGGATAAGCTCTCCTATCACATTTCAGTGCTTTCCCAGTTAAAAGTTTTCTTGGTTACTGTAAACTTTGGACTATCTTTGATAGTTCTGATAAGTTGATTCTGAAGAGTTTGCAAGTATTTTTGTTTTCCAGGGGAGGGAAAGGCCCCAGACTTCCCTTCTCCACCATTTTTGCTGATGTCATACCCAAATATGGACTTTTTAAACCTAGATTCTTTATATTTCTAACAGGCTGTAGATTCAGAATACTAAGACAGTCTATTAGAAACAGCATCTCTGTTCAACAACTGATGTTCATTCAGTTTATAAGTCCGGGGAAAGGAAATCCCAGGGCAAAATACCTCTAAAAACCAAAATCAGTCAAAGGGATAAAGTTTAAAAACCTATATATTGCTCAGAAACTGCAGTCCCAGGCCGTCTTTCTTCTCTGCTCCAGCAGCCACCACACCAGCCCTCCCCCTCACCTCTGAGGTACAGATAAGCCCTCTGTTGCCCAGGTAATCACCCACTGATATAGAGATGAATTTCTCCACCCCCGAGGAAAGATGCAAATGCACTAAAGCCATATTTCTTTCTACCTCTGAACGCCTATTGATATGCAGATATACTAAAGCCAGCCGAGATATTCTGGAAATGTCTCAATTTTACCCACAATCCACCCGTCCAGAAATCTCGCCTTACAATTTACTCGAGCCCCTTCTTCAGACCAATCTGGTAACATGCAATAGCAACAGCAATAAAATCTTGATAATCCTCAAGCCACAGGATTCAGCCTATGCAGATTAAGTAAATGTACTTTACAGCACAGTCTCTCACTAAGCACAAAACACATTTCTACACTTGTTTACTCATTCCTATCATGCTAGATTGCTCACAAACTTTTACCAAACATTAGACAAAGTCAAGCCTCTCTTTAAACATTATTTTCTTAACAACAGCAACACAATCATAATTCTCAAGCCAGAGGATTCAGCTAGGTTCCTTCACAGCAAAATCTCTCACTAAGCACAAAAATACGTTTCTACACTTGTTTACTCATTCCTAACAATCATGCTAGATTGCTCACAAAACTTTTACCAAATATTAGACAAAGTCAAGCCTCTCTTTAAACATTATTTTCTTAACAACAGCAACACAATTATAATTCTCAAGCCAGAGGATTTGGCTAGGTTCAAAGTCCCATGCAGATTAAGTCCAAAGCTCGTCCATTCCAGCCATCACGCGGCAACTGCAGCCAGGGGGCGCATCCAGGACACAAAGACCGTAGAAGCAAATAACCGTGATTGTTGGAGGCCAATTTGCTGTTATAACAGGAATACACAGAAGGCCAGCTTCTAGGCCTTTTCCCCAAGGTGCCGGTAGAGCCAGCCATCACCGATCCATGTGTTGAAATGTCCAGGGCCACGTCCATTTTACTCTCCTAATTGCTGCACCCATCCTTGCAACACATGTCCAATAAAGTGGGTACCTCGATCTCTCTCAGTAAGTGGCAACCGACCATAGGCTGCAGAGAGACCATCTAGGCCCCTTTTGGTGGTTTGCTGATCTGCACAACATGCAGGGCACTCGTTCCGGGCTTGGCTGACTTCTTCAAAGGTGAAAGACAAGCCACACTGATGGGCCCACATTGTCTTTTGAGGTGTCTGTGTCATGCCATTCCATGGCCTTTGGGTCCAGTCTTATACCTACCCCGCAATGGAATAGGAGGTTATTAACTTGGTCGGAGCTGTTCCAGTGATGGGCTCTGTAGCCAGCAAGGCGTGGAACACAGCAGCCAGTTGCTTCAAGGTGACCTGGACCTCAGCTCCTTTCAATGGTTATGGCCAGGCTCCAGCCAGCAGCAAGAGCAACAGCAGTGGCAGAAGCAGTAGCTTTAGGCTCGGGCCACGGGCCGGGGTCAATGTGGCCAGCAGCGGTGGTGGCACCTCCATGACGACATGAGTGTAGACACATGTCCCTCAGCACAAGCGCCACTTCTCCCCATCATTTCTAGGGGCGGCCCTCCCAAAGGTTGCACCCATTATGACAGGTTCCGCATTCACAGGAACCCTGCTGATTTACGCCAACTGTAAGGCTGGGGAAAGGAAGTCCTGGGGCAAAATACCTCTAAAAACCAAAACCAGGTAAGAGCTGTTGCTCTTGCTGCCGGCTGGAGCCTGGCCACAACCATTGAAAGGAGCTGAGGTCCGGGTCACCTTGAAGCAACTGGCTTCTGTGTACCATGCCTTGCTGGCTACAGAGTCCATCACCGGAACAAACCCATTTATTGCTCACAAACTGCAGTCCCAGGCCATCTTCTCTGCCCCAGCAGCCACCACACCAGCCCTCCCCTTCACCTCTCAGGTACAGATAAGCCCTCTGCCCAGGTAATCACCTATTGATATGGAGATGAACTTCTCCACCCCTGAGGAAAGATGCAAATGCACTAAAGCCATACTTCTTTCCACCTCTGAACGCCTATTGATATGCAGATATACTAAAACCAGGTGAGATATTCTGGAAATGTTTCAATTTTACCCACAAGTTTGACCCTAAATTCCTTGCCTCCCAAATTTGTATAATGTATTCTTTTCATGGTTAAAAATATTAATACTCTTTTTAAAGTATATAGAAATAAGTTTCCCATGGTACCCTTTATTATGAACATGTTTTATATCTTGTAAGAATCCTGTTGAAAATATTTATGTTATGATAGAGACTAGCTAAAGAGGAAAATAAATATAAAGTGACAGTTCCTTTTTTCTTTTTCTTGGCAGGTTATTAACAAATTCAAATGGACTTACTGTAAGATAAATTCCAACCAAAATAAGTAGGTGAAGAGAGGCACCAAAGGGCCAGGCAGTTTATTTGAGCGCAATTCCCAGGTGAGGTTTCCCGGTCTGGCTATCACAGGCCAGGGAAGTCACGCCCAGGAGGGGAGGCAGGGAGTTTTTAAGAGAACAGGGAAGGGAGGGGTAAGTGGGCCATGCTAGGGGTATGTGGGGAATTTTTTATTGGCTCAGGGTTAGGTGATGGACAGCCAGAGGTCTCCTCCTTCTGGATGGAGGGGGTCTGCATCCGGGGTTTGTCAGCACATCATGGGACTGGAATACACGAAGAGCTGTTTGTTCCTTTCTCATACGGCACAGAGCTGCTTGGTGCTGTCTCTGCTCTGCCTGCATTGTCCTTGCCCTTCTCCCTCTAGTGCCTCCAGCCTTACATTCCAGCCTTTTGGTCATAATGGGCGATGACTCAATCTGGCTAGTTCTGGCTGACAAGAGGTGTTGTGGTGGGGGGTACAGTTTAAGGCTGGTTGACGGCTGGAAGAGGCTCAGTCAGGAGGGGCGAGTACTAGTGCAGCAACAGTTGATTGACCTTTATGTGTGATATTTCTGCCATGCGCTGTTGAAGGAACTTGAAAACACATGAGGCAATTAAGAGTAAACCACAAACTATTATGAAGGGGCCCAGCAGAGGCATTAGCCAGGCCATCAAGGGGGACTGAAGCCACCCATAAGAGCTGCCTTCAGGTACTCATGTTTTGTGGAGGTCTTTTTGTAGTTCTTGTAGTTTTTTTGTTCTACAACCCCAGACTCATTGATATAGTAGCAGCATTCTTCCTGCAAGAAAATACAGTTCCACCCTTTTCTGCAGTAAGCATATCTAGAGCCTGCCTATTTTGAAGGGTGACTTGGGCAAGGGAAGTAAGATGCCGCTGGAGGGAAATAAGAGAGGTTGAGGTTTCTCCCAGGGTCAGGCTCACTCTCTCATCTAATGCTGCCAGTTGACTTGCGAGACTTTGAGAACTGACTAGGCTGTGGCCTAACACTCCTGCCCCTGTGGCAGCCACGGCTACTGCAGTGACCCAACTTACTCCTACTAGTACGGGTAGGAAGACAGCCCTCTTTTGCCTAGCTTCTGGATACATAGACCATCCATCTATCGCCTGCTTTACCTCAGGTTTGTTGTATAATGTCAATTGGGGAACTAGCATCACTGAAAAGCAGGGCTCTACTGTGGTGCTGCTGATACACTGGGTAAGGGTATTGTTGCACCAGAAAAACCCACCCTCTTGAAGGGAGATTGGAGTGTCTACAGTTACCCGTTGTCAGCATTGGCTTCCCATTGACAATTCTGAGATGGTGGAACACTGGGTCAGGTAGCAGGTGAGTGGGGACGATAGTTCCTCGTGCCGTTTTCTGGTGGCCCTGGTCTTATGTCGAGCGTCGGGCTTAAGGATTATTTTCCACATCATTACCTCACATAAAGGGAGGCCGCAGTCTTTTTAGAGTTTACTGGTTGAGCCTGGACAAAACTAACGGGAACTGCCGCCACCAGGGGGCATTGGAGGGAGGCACAGAGGAAACAAACACATTGCTGAGGATATGTGAAGCATTAAGAAATAGCACTGTTTCTCCAATGACTCCGACTCAGGAAACAGGTGCTCCTGCTGGTCGTAAGGAGTTGGGGTAGGGGTCCAACTGAATATTCTGTTTTAGTGCCTGTTCTGTTTGTAGAATATTACTTGATATCTGTGCCTGGGTGTTTAGAACCTCTGTGAGAGTGGGATTTACAGTGGTCCATTCTCTCTTAATATATACTGTGCCCTGTGGGGAGGCTTGGTAACTATCGTATAGCTTGCCTTGTACTCCTTTTTCCCAGCATGGATCCCATGGGTCACTAATGGTAATGTATAGCTTATCTTGTATTCTGAAGAACATGTTGTCAGAGACTCCTCTTGCTGTTTTTTCTACCGCATGAACTCTACATGTATCTAATTCAGTATGATATCCCCCATACATGTAGGACTAGGAAATACATGTATGAGAGATCTGGTCATACGGAATGCACAGCGTAGGGTTTGAGAAAGTGTTTAAGATGTCTGTGTGTACCGGTATCTGAATCAGTGCCTGACAACCTACACGTGGGCAACTTTGGGTGCCTACTTCTCGATTGATTCCCCAAAGAGTTAGTTGGAGCTTAAACTTCCATGCAGAATAACTCTGCCTTGGAACTACTGTGCTATTTATCTGGCTGGTTGTACTTGACACGACTAACCCACAGCATAAGAGGACCCACCTCCCAAGACACCCAATCATCGTGTCTGGGTGCCCGTTTGAGCCTAGAAAAGTGATATCAAGAGGAATGCCCGTGTAGTTTAACTGCTGAGGGCATAGTGAGGATTACTGTATAAGGCCCTATCCAGTGGGGTTGGAGAGATTGTGGCTGGAGTTCTCTTAGGAGTACCTCGTCTCCTGGCTGAATGATCACTACTTCTCTTGGGTTGTTGGATGACATAGGTTGGGGTAGGAGCTGGTCTGCGTGTTCCCTAAGAAGGTTTCTCAACAGTGTAAGGAAGGTAGGAGGCCAAAAGAGGAGAGGTAGTGGGCAGGCCTGCATTTAGTAAGAAGGGCCTGCCATACATCAGCTCAAATGCGCTTAGTCCAGCTGGTCCCCAGGGGGCAGCACACAGCCAAGCAAGAGCGATGGGAGAAGATCGGGCCACGAGAGCTTTACCTCTAGAAACAGCTTAGTTAGTTGATCTTTTAGGAGACTGTTAGCCCTTTCGACCTTACCCGACGATTGGGGGTGATAGGGTATATGGAGGTTCCAGGTGATGTTGAGAACCTCGGCTGTTAGCTGCGTGACCCGAGAGACGAAAGCAGGCCTGTTGTCCGACTGTAGCGAGGCAGGCAGTACAAAGCAGGGGATGATATGCACTACCAATGTTTGTGCCACTACTGGAGCTGTTTCCTGGCTGGTAGGGAAAGCTTCAATCCACTCTGAAAAGGTGTCAACCAGAACTAGTAAATACTGGAGCTTTTTATGCTTAGGCATGTGGGTGAAATCGACCTGCCAGTCCTGTTCGGGGATTGTTCCTCTCATCTGGTGGAGGGCTATCCGAGTCTTCAGAGCACCTTGAGACGAGACGCGATGACAAGTAGTGCAGGTCTGGTGCACCTGATCTATTGCCTTGCGGAGATCATAAGGAGCAAATATGGGGGAGAGAAACCGGTGCATGACCTCCGGCCCAATGTGTAGAAACTGATGAATTTTGGATATCTCTGCCTTGGGCTTGGGGGAAGGCAATTTATCCCCGAGGTATATCCATCCCTGGTCTCCCAACATCCCCCCCTTGATGTAGAAGCAGTCACCATTCATCATCGGGGTATTGGGGTAGTAGAGAGGAGGAAAGAAACAGCACAGAGGGTTGGCTAGACCCTGATGTTAACTGTCAGGCCATGGTGTCTGCCAATGCATTACCTCTGATTACTGGATCGTTTCCAGTCTGATGTCCCTTACAGTGCACGATGGCCACCTCTTTGGGGTCCTGTAGGGCCTGTAGCAGGCAGCTGATAGCCCTGCCATTGGTGATTGGGGTTCCCTTGGTGGTAAGGAAGCCTCTTTGCTTCCAAATCGCAGCATGAGTGTGTGTAATTAGGAAGGTATATTTAGAGTCAGTATAAATTGTGGCCCTCTTCCCAGCTGTCAGCTGTAATGCCCGGGTAAGAGCCACTAATTTGGCTTTCTGGGAGGTGGTCCCAGATGAGAGTAGATTTGCTTCGGTCACTTGTGACAGTCACCACTGCATAGGCCGCCCTTCACACCCCATCACTCCCCTTCACCGAGCTTCCATCTATGAAAAAGGTCAAGTTACAGTTTTCGAGGGACACAAGAGCTACCTACTCTGTCTCTAAATTCTTGTAGGCCCTCTCTAGGTTTTCTAAGAGCTTCTACAATCTCTACACAGGAATGAGTGGGCTGATCCACCTGATCGCTGACAGGAAGCAAGGAGGCTAGGTTAAGGGGTGGAGAGACTTGTAGGGTTACCTGTGGATGTTCAATAAACAAGGTGGAATTCCTGTACCCTTGAAGGACTCAAGGAGGCCAGGGATTTATGACTCAAAAGATCTTGTAACCGGTGTGGGGAATACACAGTAATGGGCTGTTGGAGAGTTAATTTCAGGGCTTATCGGTCCAGATTTCCCGCAGTTGCCAGGGCTCGGAGGCAAGGCTGCCACCCTATGATGGTGGTATGCAACTGTTTGGAGAGAAAGGCAATGGGACAGCACCCCGGCCCCACTAGCTGTACCAGCACTCCGTTGGCCACCCCTGCCCTCTCTGCTGTATATAGGGTAAAGGGCTTAGTTAAGTTGGGGAGCATTAATGGGGGGGGATGAGAGCAACTTATCCCACAACTGATTGAAAGCAGAAGCTACCTCAGTGGGTGAAGTTAGCAGCCCAGTAGGAGTCTCTGTGGCAGCCGCCTAGAGCAGTCTGGCCAGAATGGCAAAGTTAGGCACCCAGTGTCTGAAAAACCCCACCAATCCTAGAAAGGATAGTATCTCGGCTCCTGAAGTAGGTGGCAGAAGAGCTTTAACCGCAGCCACTCAGTCTGCCATTAGGGCTTTAGTGGTGGGTGTTAGAGTTAGCCCGATATATGTAACCTGGGGTAGAGACAGCTGTGCTTTAGCAGGGGATACCCTATGTCCCATGTATGCCAGGAAATTAAGAAGGATGTGGTGTCCAGAACTGAGGCTTCTTTTGAGGGGCTGCAAAGTAAAAGATCATCCACATATTGGAGGAGAGTACTCTTGCCCGTTGAATGTTTCGACAGTTCCTCCACCAGGGCCTGTCCAAAAAGATGGGGACTATCTCTAAAACCTTGAGGTAGAACTGTCCAGGTCAATAGTCTAGATTGACAGGTGTCAGGATCTTCCCATGTAAAGGCAAATAGCGGCTGCGAGTCTGAGTGGAGAGGTATAGTGAAAAAGGCATCTTTAAGGTCCAGTACAGTAAAATGAGAGGTACCGGAAGGGACTCGAGACAGAAGAATATATGAATTAGGCACCACTGGGTGTAAGGGAATAACAGTCTCGTTAATTATTCAGAGGTCCTGAACAAGGCAATACACTCCAGAAGGCTTTTTTACCGACAAGATGGGAGTATTGCATGGAGAGTTAGCTGGCACTAAAAGCCCCTGTGAGAGCAGACAATTAACAATAGGCTGTAGTCCCCTTCGGTGAGCCTGTGAAATAAGAAATTGAGGCCAAGAAGGGAAGTGGGATGGGTCCTTAAGGTGTATTAAAACCGGGGTGTGGTGGGTTGCCACCACAGGGGTGGAGATGTTCCACATGACCGGATTGACAGCAGTCCAAGGAGTTGGGAGACTCAGGTCACTGTCGTCCAATCCTCCTTCACTGACTAAAGCAATGAGGGAACCTAAGCATTCAAAAGGTGGGAGGGAAATAGAGGCTCCTAATTTATAGAGCAAATCTTGTCCTAACAGAGGGGTAGGACAGGAAGGCATGACCAGAAAGGAATGGGTAAACGGGATGCCTTGGAAAGTGCAGGCCACCGGGCCCGTCTCTAAAGGCTTGGAGAGGGTTCCCATGACCCCAACTATGGAGACCTTGGCAGGGTTTAAAGGCCCTTTAAAGGAGGGGAGAACAGAGTAGGTAGCCCCTGTGTCCACCAAGAAGGAGATGGGCTTATCTGCTAGCCACAGCTTGGCCCTGGGCTCGGCGAGAGTGATTGGGGTGTCCGAGTCCAGGCATCTTCAATCTTTGAGGATGCCCAGCAGGTCTGAAGGGTAGTCCTTCAAGGGTGTCTGCCCCCTGTGGGGCTCTGCTGCTGGAGGAGAGCAACCCCCTAGTGGATAGTCTACTTTCCATTGACCTCACTTACCGCAGCTGGGGCATGGTCTGGTCGGTCTGCATGGTTGGTTGGGGCACTTCTGTGCCCAGTGCCCTTCTTTGCCACCAAAACCAAGGGCCCAGAGGTTCGAGTTGATCTTCATGGACACCCCCAACTATCTCCACGAGCTGGCCGCAGAGCAGCTGTTATGGCACGAGTCTGTTCTGCCATTTGGGCAGCTGACCTCCTCTCGCTCTCATCCTCTTGGGCATGAAAAACTTTAAATGCCATATCTACCAGGTCTCCTAGAGGGGTCTGGGGACCATCCTCAGCCTTTTTAAGCTTGCGCCTGATATCGGGAGCTGACTGAATTGTAAAATGCATGGCCAGGAGAGAGGAACCTAATGCTGAGTGAGGCCAGGTCAATCCTAGTAAAATCCCCTAGGGTTTCCTTGAGGTGCTTGAAGAATTCTGATGGGTTTTCATCAAGTTTCTGGGTAATTTCTCTAAGCTTATCATAATTGATAGCCTTTTGGGCAGTTGAATTCATACCTGCCAATAAGTAGTGAACCATGCGATCCCAGCATGCTTCACCCTTGGGAGAATTATAATCCCACAGGGGTTCTTGTAGAGGAATAGCTTCTCTGCCCATAGGTTCCCATTCATCTGTGGCATGGGCCTCATTGGCACAGTGCTGTGCTGCCGCTGTGACACAGTCATATTCCTCTGGGGTTAGAGTGGATTGGAGGACTACATGTACATTGTGCCAAGTGAGCTTGTAAGCTCAAGTGAGATATTTTAACTGTTTAGCGAACATTAAGGGGTTGGAGGAAAAGGACCCCAATCACTGTTCTACTTGGGACAAGTCTGCCAGGGAAAAGGGAACATGAACCTGCACTACCCCTTCAGCTCCAGCCACCTCCCTCAGAGGAGCCATCACATGAGCTTACAACTGCTGTGACTTAGAGCAGGTTACAGGAGGGCTAGACCATTTGGGCACCAGCCATGGTGAGTTAGACAGTGGCAGGTTTGAAGGAGGGGATGGAGGAGGCGACCTTGGTAGTGGGGGATACAACCTGGGAATCGATGCAGAACTTGAAGGCAGAGGACTAGGATGTGGGGGAGTTTTATCTGTTTTATCCAAAGTGGAGTCAGCACCTGTGGAGCAAGATGGCGATGTGACTGGAAGAGAAGGGGAACAAGGTGGAGGAGAAACCAGAAGAGAAGGGGAACAAGATGGAGGAGAGACCGGAAGAGAAGGGGAACAAGATGGAGGAGAGACCGGAAGAGAAGGGGAATAAGATGGAGGAGAGACCAGAAGAGAACTGGAACAAGGTGGAGAATATGAACATTGAGGAAGGGAGCTGGCCCCCACGGTGGGCCTAGAGGACCGAGAAGGTGGTAGCCGAGACCTTCTGCCGAGTCCGTCAGAGAAGAGCCTCCCAGTAATAGGAGGGGTAGAGATCGGCAGTCCTTGGCGGAGGCCTGGGCTAACAAAACTTGGGAAGGAGAACACTTAACACACAAATCTGGGTGGGTGCACAGAGTCCAAAAAGCCTGCACATGTGGGATTTCACCCCACTTTCTGCTCTGGTGGCAATAATTAGTTAAGTCGGTGAAGAGACCAAAATCGAAAGTTCCCTCAGGGGGCCAGTGAGATTGGTTGTCCAAGGGATACTGAGGCCCAGCCTGAAAGCAAAGGAAGACTAGCTTCCATTTGCGACCTTCCCGGGACAAATATAGAATAGCCAGATTAGAAATGAGACACCGCAATGGGGTCTGAGCCTCCTCTTTTGAGGGCTGGTTCCCCATGTCTGCATGACTCCCCAACTAATCCTGCTGAGAGGAGAGCCCAGTGTCCCAAGCGCGCCAAGTCAGGAGAGACATCCTGGGAGCGCGGGTGAGGGACATCTCCCACACCGCAGGGCCAGGGGCAGGTATCCTGGATGCCCAGGTATCCTGGATACCCCAACTTGGGCGTAGCTACGATTTTGGATGGACCAGGTGAAATGGAGTTAGGAAGGGAAACAGACCGGGGGAAACTGAGGGACTCATCGGAAAATAGTCCACGCAGCGGAGAGCAGACTGAGGTCCTAGGTCGGGGAAGGAGGGGGCAGGGCCGCCAGTGGCTGGTCGGGGCCCCATGCTCACGGTCCTTCCTGGGTTTTGGCACCAAATGTAAGATAAATTCCAACTGAAATAAGCAGGCGAAGAGAGGCAACTAAGGGCCAGGCAGTTTATTTGAGCACAATTCCCAGGCGAAGTTTCCCGGTCTGGCTATCACAGGCCGGAGAAGTCGCGCCCAGGAGGGGAGGCGGGGAGTTTTTAAGAGAACAGGGAAGGGAGGGGTAAGTGGGCCATGCTAGGGGTATGTGGGGAATTTTTTATTGGCTCAGGGTCGGGTGATGGACAGCCAGAGGTCTCCTCCTTCTGGATGGAGGGGGTCTGCATCTGGGGTTTATCGGCACATCATGGGACTGGAATCCAGGAAGAGCTGTTCGTTCCTTCCCCATATGGCACAGAGCTACTTGGTGCTGTCTCTGCTCTGCCTGCATTGTCCTCGCCCTTCTCCCTCTAGTGCCTCCAGCCTTACACTTACAACAACCAAAAATGCTGTTTGGGCCTTCTCAAATTTATGTAGAGGAAAAAACCCTCCTCCAGACTCTATTTTAAGTCTCCTTATCATATATTTTTAAAGATTGAGGGGAATATATTCTTTCCTTAGTAAGAGAATTGTTTTCTTTATTGACTAGAGAATATCTGCACATATACAAAATCAAGAGATACGCAGTGAGAAGTTTCCCTTCTATTGGTAACTCCACTGCATGAATGACTCTCCTTGGAGGCAACCACTGTCATTGGATGTTTATGTATCTTAGTGTTTTAGTTATCTTCTTTTCTTCTTTTCATTTATTGAAACTTTCAAAAGATTAATGTTTTTCATCCAGATCTACTATTAGTTGTAGAATTGCAGAAGTAACTCATTCAGAGTGACTTGTGCTTTCCCATTGTACTTTTTATGTTAGAACATCTTATTCCCCATCTACTAATATTCTGCTGCCAAAAGAATAGATTATTAATAAATTCTCAATCTAATTCTATTGTCTTACCAGTAAGATGTTAGAAAGAAAAAAGGTGGGTAAATTTCGGGGATATCCTTCTACTGCTTTTGAACAGTATCTTTGTGAATCCAAGGGTAAGAATGACTACAATACTAAGAGAAACTCAAAATCTGGTAAAGATATAATGGTAAAGTTTCTGGGGGCAAAAAAATAAATGGCGAATTCAAAAACATATGTATGAGTTGGTATGCCTTCTGATTAATACTTACCATTCCAGTTTTCAGAGTTTATGATTTAGCCACATTTCATCTGAAATGCAATCATGACTTTAAAACC
The DNA here is from genome assembly GCF_040802235.1 of Manis javanica. NCBI lineage: Eukaryota > Metazoa > Chordata > Mammalia > Pholidota > Manidae > Manis > Manis javanica. The sequence goes on from NC_133168.1 coordinate 37,133,645, forward strand.
TGTACCATAATTTGTTGATCTTTTACCAGACCCGGAGCATGTTATGGGTTCAAACTTAGTTCATAAAATTCTTTCACAACCTTACATGGCTATTCTGTTCTATGTTTATTGATAAGTACATGAGATGACTACAAAACTGGCTTTAAAGCATTGAAAAGTATGCTAAAAATAAGAGGGAAAACAATTATTTCAACTAGAAATTTTTATTAATAGATATGTATCTTAAAGAAAAGACTTTGAGTAAGCTATACTTCACAGCTCTTCAAGGAAACAAGTTATGAAATAATATTTAGCAGATTATTTTTTAAAGGATTTTGTATTTTTCAGTTTAATATTAGAAGGAGAAGGAATGAGTATTTGGACTAGGTATAATACAAAGGAAAGAATATTTATGAGGTGAACTAGTATCCTTCAAATGGTCTTTTCTAAAAAAAGTGTTATTTATGAAAACTGATAATTTGGCGACAATTGTTACATAACTGGAAGGTAAGAAAATGTTCATATTTTGTCTGAGGAGATAATAAGGTCAATGCCTCTGATGATGGTGAGTCCTTTACCTGTTATTTATATATTTAGATTTGCATATGTAGAATTGGCTTGCTAATTGTAGTCATGATTTTAACAGTCAGTCATGTTAATTTTTCTATTTTGCCTCCTAAAATGGTACACAATACCTGTGTATTTGAGTTTTTACTAAGTGGACTTTGGTTTATACATTGCTTTCCAAATTTCTTACTTACAATACATTCCTTTTGAGAGTTTGATTTCTTTGTTTTAAAATTGAAGGCAAGGCATGCATCCATATGTATGTATATTGAAGTGATAATAGTTATAGAGATAAAATTAAGAGGCATGTTTGATTTTTTCCTGCTTACTAAGTATTGGACTCTTTTTTTACATTTTGAAATCTTTCTGTCCTAATTATCTACTACAAGTGTTTAAGAGTTCTTTAGCCATAAGTAAGCAGTAAAGTGTTTTTTTTATTTTATAACAAATACTTTATAGAAATAAATAATTTTTAAAAGATTTTCTTATAGGTGATACTACCTTTGAAATTTATGTAGTATGTTTTCTATGAAGACTCTGCATGTTTGAAAAGATACTGATATTTATAAGAACTATAATTTATAAAACCGATCATCTAAACCACCTTTTTCCGAGCTTTTTTAAAAGTTATTATGTTTATGAAACATTTCGTGAAACATTAAGGACTTTTAAGAAGTTACATGGATCTTGAGAAGTCATGTAGTTATCTGAATTTCAGACCAATCCACATTTTTAGTATTGGCTGGTAGACATTGTGTAACAGCTGGCAGGAAAAGAGTTTATCAGTTAGGAGATTCTCCTTCTACCTCTACTTCCTTCCTTCCCTTCCGTCCAGACTCTTAGCTTGTGACCTGCTTTTTATTTCACTGAGAAAATTGAAGCACTCAGAAGAGAACATCCATAGATCACCATCACATTTGCCATCCTATCACCATCTTACTTTTTATACTGTGCTTGTCATTGTTTGTTATTTTTCCCTTGCTCCATTGTAACATTAATTCATCTGCTTATATACTAATAGCTTTCTGTCTTCCCTATTCATGGTCATCATTCTGCAATTCTCTTCTCTCCAATATTCCTTTTTTTCTCTCCTCATCATTCTCTTTACTATAAAAATAGGCTGTTATTTCTCCCATGTTAAATCTTTACTTGGTCTCAGGGGGACCTTAGTTTTCCTGTTAAGTACTACCCCATTTCTTTGCTCCCTGTTACAGCAGACTTCCTCATTTATCTATTCTTATTTTATCTACTTTTCTCTCCTTGCATTTGTTCTTGGATCCAATCTAGTCACTATGTCCCCTCAGTCACTGCATTAAACTGCTTTCATCAAAGGCACAAATGTCTCCACATTGTGAATCCAGGGGTCAGTGTTTAGACTTCATCTTACATGACTTGCTAAGAACAGAGGTTATTTCTCAGTCTTCATGTTACCCAATCTATTGTCTGCATATGACAAAATTGACAGTTCCTCCTCCTCCTATATACAGCCATTCTCTGTGGAGAGAAACTCAGGGATAATCTAGGTTGCTCATTTAAAAAAAAAAAAAAAGTAAGGCCCAACTGTTAATGCAGACAGCTGTTGTGGAGGGCTCCTAGCTGATCACAAGCCACACTGGTCACAACTCTGGAAAGGAGCAGAGGTACAGTATACCTTAATAGGGAAAGAGTTGGCTGCCATGTACCATACCTTGCTGGCTACAAAGCCCATCACCGGAATGGCCCCAATAAAGGTAATAACCACCTATCCCATTGTGGGATGGGTACAAGACTGGACTGGAAAGCTGCGGAGTGGCATGGCACAGGCACCTACACTGGTCAGGTGGGGTGCATATCTACAGCATAGCACCCTCTCTACTAGCCCTTTGAGTGAAGAACTCCAACGCTTGTTGGGGCCAATGACATATACCAGTGAAGGGCAGGAAGAATTTGCTTTAGAGCCATTAGTAGCACAGAGCCCTTATCAGGAGGGAAGAGCCCCTATACCTGAAGATGCATGGTACACAGATGGCTCCAGCCACGGACAGCTCCTGAAAGTGGAGGGCTATAGTTTTCCATCCTAAGACTGAGACAATATGGATGGAAGATGGTGAGGGGAAGAGCAGTCAATGGACAGAGTAGCAGGCAATGTGGCTTGTGATCAGCCAGGAGCTGGTTGTGCACACTGACAGTTGGGCTGTCCAATGAGGCTTGACTCTGTGGCTACAAACATGGTACCATGCCAGCTGGTTGGTTGGTCACCAACCCTTTGGGGTTCAGGAATTGTGGCAAGACTTACGGGCCTCTGGTCAGGCTAAAACAGTTATAGCATATCATGTCACAGGTCATTTGCCACTGGCATCCCCAGGAAATGATGAATCAGATGAATTGGGCCAGGTATGTCGGCCAGAAGGAAAGCCTGCCTCTGATGTGGCCAAAGGTTGTATCATTTGTTGCATGCCGGGTAGAAGACAATGTGAGCTATAGCACATTGGTGAGGCCTGCCTTTGACCTTTGAAGAAGTCGGCAGAGCCCATCAAGAGTGCACCATATACTCTTAAAGGGATTTACACCAAGTCCCACAGCAACATGGGACAATAGCTAAAAGGCCAATACCCCTCATCTGGTGGCAGACTATATTGGGTCCTTGCCCATGTCGGAAGGGTACCAATATGTCATGACTTGTGTGGGCACAGCTACTGGACTTCTGGTTGCTTTTCCTGTGCATTGTGCAGACCAGCGGACAACCAAAAGAGGCTTGGAGCATCTCTTTACAGCCTACAGCTGAGCACAGTAATTTGAGAGTGATCAAGGCACCCACTTCACTGGACATGCACTATAAGAATGGGTGCAATGATTCTGGATAAAATGGAAGTTCCTATGGCCAGGATCCTCACCTGACCCTAAATTACTTGATGATGTAATTGGCCTGCTGCTAGGCTAATGCTTCCACACCCATTGGCAATGAGCTGTTGTTAAATGACTCACTATATAAAGAGCTCTGCACTGTGCTCTGGGCAGAGGCAGAGATGGAGGTGGATTTTGAACTTGCAGACTGCTGGATGCAGACGTGATCCTAGTGCTTGACCTACTACCATGAGAATAAAGCCAGGCTGAAACCCGAAGGCAAGACAGTTGGTGTAGTTTGCATGATCACAGCAATACTGATCATGGCAATAAAAAGAGCCAACATTTAAGTATTTACTATATATGCCAGGCACTGTTCTAAGATGACACGTGCATTCTTACTAATTTAATAGTACCACATTATTATTGTTTTGTAAGTGAAGAGATTGGGCTTTAAAATGTTAAGTACTCTGACAATGATCACATATCTAGTAAGTAGCATTTGAATCTAGGTCTGTCTGAGACAGGAAGGATCATAAAGCTTACCTAATTCAGCCTCTGGTTCACGTATTTGGAAACTGAGTCTCAAAAAGAAGTATCAGCCTCTGGTTCACGTATTTGGAAACTGAGTCTCAAGAAGTAAAGTGACTTGCTAAACTCACAACTAATTAGTTGTACTATTAATGCTAAAGGGATTAAAAATCTCTATTTTCATATGTTTGTGTGTTTTTTTTTATTTTAAGATTTAGGATTTCAAAACATTAAAATTTATTAGTCCATTTAAAAATCCCTCAGATTTCTTTTTATTTTCTACACCTTTGCTTCTCAGATGATTATTAGATTTATTTCCAATAATGTACATGTAATAAGTGAGGTTCATTTAAGTTGGATCATTCTATTATCATTATATTAACCTCTTAACTGAAACATTTTTATTTCAGTTTTGATATGCCTTTTTTGGGTGTGTGTTTGTCTATGGTCTAGCCATAGACAGGATCCCAAATACATACTTCCTTACTTAAAAGAACTTCAAGTTACCACATATCTTATTCAGTATAAGAGTAATAGGAATCATGTTCAGTTTCATGTTTACATATTTGATCATAATTGTAAAACAATAAATCATTTTCTCTGGTATTTTTACAGCATTATATCTTTGTTTTAAAATGAGTTTCTGTATTTTCCTAAAGAGACTTGGTTTTACATAGAGAAAAGTTTTAAATACTGACTCCTTCCCTTCGGGTTTTACCTTGCTTTAATGTCCTGTCATGATTCTTGTTTAGCAGTGACCCAGCTGTATTATATGTGTGTGGTTGCTTTCTCTCTCTCTGGTGGACCCAATGATAAAAATCAGATAGGCATGACCCAGGAATTCCACTCCTAGGAATTTACTGTAAGAATGCAGAAGCCCAGTTTCAAAAAGATATATGTACCCCTATGTTTATCACAGCACTATTTACAATAGCCAAGAAATGGAAGCAACCTAAGTGTCCATCAGTAAATGAATGGATGAAGAAGATGTGGTACATATACACAATGGAGTATTATTCAGCCATAAGAAGAAGAAAAATCCTACCATTTGCAACAACATGGATGGAACTAGAGGGGATTATGCTCAGTGAAATAAGCCAGGCAGAGAAAGACAAGTACCAAATGATTTCACTCATCTGTGGAGCATAACAACAAAGCAAAAACAAGCAACACAACAGCAGCAGACTCACAGAATCAAGAATGAACTAACAGTTACCAAAGGGAAAGGGACTGGGGACGGTGGGTAGGAAGGGAGGGAGGGATAAGGGTAATAAGGGGCATTATGATTAGCACACTTAATGAAGGGGGGGGTGCACAGGAAAGCAGTATACCTAAGAGAAGACAAGTAGTGACTCTATAGCATCTTACTATGCTGATGAACAGTGACTATAATGCGGTATGTGGTGGGGACTTGATAATGGGGGGAATCTAGTAACCACAATGTTGCTCATGTAATTGTATATTAATGATACAAAATAAAAGGGACACCCTCCAAAAAAAAAAAACCAAATAGGCATTGATTTTGGAGTCAGTCAAAGACTGGTAGAACTTTTGATGTAACTATAATACATGCTTAATAACTATGATTATGTGTTAAATTTAGCGATTAGAATAATGGCCTCATACATCTCAAGAGTCACTATATTCATGAAGTATTGAAAAGCTGCCAAACCCACTTTGCAGAATAGTTCTAATATTGAAAAGTTGACCCTTAAATTTATCTTATATCCTCTACTTGGGACTAATTTTGTTAATAAATTTCATTAGTTGTAATCTCTGAATGAAAGGGAGTTAATTCAACAAGTATTTATAGAATGCCTGTTACCTTCTAGAGTATTATACAAAATAATGATGTATAGAATAGTTTCTGCTCTCTCAGAACCAGTAACCTAGTTAATTGTTCATTATAATAACGTCCATGTAGTTAAAATCATTAAGTATTTCATTGTATTAAGAATAATATATTTCTTTTGCTGGGCAATTAATATTATCTTCTTTTAAAAGACAGATTTTCTTTTCAAAGAAGTTAAAAACTTATAAGAAAACTTGCTTTAAAAAGATACTGTAATTTTTTCATCCTTTTCTTTAAAAATTGTATTATCTTCCTTCTTTTGTCCAAAACTGGTAGGTAGGCCCAAACAAGTTAAGTGGCATAAAGAAGAGAGGTCCAATAAGGGATTTGGCCCCAACATGAGGGACATTCGTGCAAGGAGGGTAGGCAGGCAGGTCTAATGGGGGATTCATGGCCCATGCTTGAGAATGACACCCACTCAAGATGGGTGGAATGGGGCTTGGAGCCAACACACTATGAAATAGCAGCTTAACTGGATCAAAAAATTGCTCATGTGTAGGGAGATTATGATAGTTGAAGCCAGTTTCTTATTCTCAGAGAATGGAGATAAAATATGGAAATCAGGAAAGCCAGAAAAATCTTGGGGTATTAGGTTAGAATTGGAGGTACTGAAGTGAGCTCATAAAGAGAAGTAGAAATAACTGTATATGTAAATGTTTGTGTGTGTGTGTGTGTGTGTGTGTGTCCTCTTTAAGGTCCTGGGAGCAGTTGACACATTGTACTAAGAAGCTGAGCACAGTGAATGCCCAAATCTTGGTTTTTTAAACATTACTCTCCACTAACAAGAACCAGGGTTCTTAGAGAAATGGCTAATTGCAGGGCTTGGACTGAGAAAAAATAAGATGAACTCAGAAAATAATGCTACAAGAATAGAGGAATGTCAGAAGGATACAAAAGCCCAGTTAAAGGGACTCCTACTAGTCAAACCTGGGATGATTTGAGCTTTGAAATAAATGATAGCAATATATAGTAATTCATTGAATAAAATTGGAATCCATGAGTCCACACTAAAATAAATAGATGATAGAAAAGGTATATAGTTGGAATAATAGTATTAAAAAATCATCATTAGCACCAGTACTGATTATTAATAGTTCAGACAATAAGCACTGAGAATAAAAACTAGTAGTGAAAGTGAGTTTAGAAATGGGATTTTATATAGTATGCACAAAATATTAAATACAAAGGAGAAAACAGTAATGTTGAAGTAGAGAAATCTGGCAGACACCCCCATCTTAAGTGGCCAGAGTTCGGCATCAGAACAAAACAAATACTGTATGTTGTCCAATACTATGTAATAAAAAGACTGTAGCATTTGTGATATCCCAGCCAGAAGTATATAACTTGGGTATTAATCATGAGGGAACATTGGACAAAACCAAATAATTGGCTTGTAGTCATCAAAAATGTCAAGATCAAGAAAATCAAGGAAAAAGCAACTGTTCTGAATTGAAAGATACTGGAGAGTCATGACAACTGGATGCAATATGTGATCTGGTTTAGATTCTTTGTTACAGAGATTTTACTGGGATGATTAGTGAAACTTGAGCAGGATCTCTGGGTAAAGAGTATTATGGGAATATTGTTACTATTTTTGCAAAACTTCTGTAAATGTTAAATTCCTATAGTAAGTTCATGTTTTTTTACTTTTAGGCACTGTCATTATAAAGTTGTATCATCTGCATTAAGAGCAGTTGTAATATTATGACTGATGGTGATATCCAAACACAGGTGAGTTCAGACTTCATTATGATAAATTGCTAACATAATGGACTTTAAGAAGTTTATCATGTTTCATACCACTTGATTACATAATTAATCAAGACTTTATTACTCTAATTACACAGGCATCTGTAATGTGACTGTAAGCATATTCTTGATAATGTCATCAGCCTCAAATATTTATCTGTGAAAGCACTATCCTAGACCTATATTGATGTAAACAAGTATAAGATAGGAGTTTGGCTCTTGAGGGATTTACAGGTCAGTTTAGGAGAAAATATAAAAACAAAGCAAATTTACCCAAGTAAATGCTTGCTGAGAGCTGATTGGTCAGTAAATGCTATAAAAGCTTAAGAAAGAGGTCAGTGTGCTGAAAATCTTTGTGGGTTCCATAAAGGAGTTGGAACCTAAAGCTAGATCCTAAAAATGGAGAACTTAAGCAAACTAGAAGAGATTGATGTGACAATAGATACAGACATGTGAGGTATGTTGAAGAGGCATTAAACTTGACTAGAAAATGTTAGTGTGATTGTGATTGATTATAAATAGGTTAGAAATCGTGTTGAAAATGGGAGGACTTTTTATAGTAGATTGAAGAGTGGAAGGAAAGATAGCAAGGGAACATCCCCTGGATTACCACCTGTGTGTTTGCACATGCACACATTATCTGTCTGTCTTTCTCTGTCTCTTGGAGGATGGTAAGATACCAAAAAAGGTGTGATGTCAAAATTGACTTCAGATGAGGTAGTCTTTCTTGAAGATAAGAACTCAAATTCTGTAACATAATAGATTCTTATTTGCCACCAGAAGGTAAATTTTTTATTCTAATCTATATATTTTATTTCAGTTTTAATCTTTTAAAATCCCATTTAGATATTTAGTTATTAAACAGTTGATCCTAGTTGATAGTTACTAATTTAAAATAGCTCTTTAAATAAAAATGCTCTTCTAAACACACTGCTACCAGCTGAACTGCTTCATAAATTATTCAAGTAACTTAATGTAAATCATTGTATTTTGAAAATAACATAATTAATTTTGCCATGGAACAAAGAATGGAAAGGGACAAGGCAGAATATACTCCTTTACAAAAGAATAGTGGAACAGTAAAAATTTTAAACAAATAGACATTGTCTACATTGAAGTTCCTTAACAATTACAGAACTGTATATACTGATTTTTTTTTTCATCCATTCATTTGGCAATGGATCCAACTAGAGGTTGGATCCTGACCAGTCACTAAATCTCTCTTCAAATAGTTACATCATTTGAAGTCTTGAGTGTATTTGTAAACTTGAAAGACATATCTCTGAGTTTCCTGCTTTGTTGCATTTTAGTGGGTTGAATACAGAGCACTTTACACCAACATTAGCAAGTTTTGGCAAAGTGGGAGTGAGGGAAAACAGCAAGTACCTGTTTTACTTTGAGAGGTATTTCTTTTTTCTTAATTTGTTTTCAGAATGGTTTTAGTATTTCTGAATAATTCATTAGCATATTTTTATATAGTTTTTTTTGCTATAAAGTTTTGTTTCCATTTCTAACTTTTGTTTTAGGTAAGTTTGAATTGCTCTGCATTACCCCTGTCTCTTACACTTCTCAGTAGCCCAAACGAATCAGTCAGAAGAGAACCCTGCTGGACTGTTTCTAACATTACCGCTGGAAATAGAGCTCAGAGTCAAGTAAATACCCTTCAGAAATGAGAAAACAGAAAGATCTCAGAAGTCAGTGTGGACATAAATCAGCATTTTATCAGTGATTTTTTTTTTAGTGAGTTACTAAAGAAAATTCTTAAAAGACTCTTGAGAAGAATTTTAAAGAATATGGCCTTTGAATATTTACTTACAGTACTCTAGTGAGGAATAGCAATTACATATATATAATTGCCCAGTACAGTGCCTGAAAAATATGATTATTAGTCTTTAAAAGAGATCAATTTCATTAGTTTTAAAGTAGGCAATAATCCTCCTCTGAAAGCTTTTAAATAATGATTTATTAGGGTCCTGTCCAACTCCTTGAATAAATGATTGATTATCCATTTTGATCAACCATCTGCCTTGTGCTCTCTTATTTTTAAAATGTATATTCCTTTAATATATTCTCCAGTCTTAAAAGGAAAGTATGTGAAAATTTGTTGAAAGACTAGAAATAAAATATTTCCAAAGGTATTTCCAAAAAGGCTGATATTTTAAAGCCATTGGATTTCAAGATTTCTCTATTTACTAATAGTTTTTAAATAATATTTCCACTGATTATGCTATATCATTTTTCTTCCTCAGGCTGCTACAGATGCAAATATTTTTCCTCTTTTGACTGAGATTCTGCAGAAAGCAGAGTTTCACACAATAAAAAAATCAGCTTTGGCTGTAACTTACGTGGTATACAGAGACACTCCAGAACACATAAGGTGTGATACATATTTTTTAATTGCTTTTTAAATATAAATGAAACAAAATTTGAAATAATACATACTTTTTATTAGCTGATGAAACTAGAATATTATTTTTAAGTCAGTTTAATAAGCATATCTAATGTGAAATGATAGTGTTTATTGTATCACTTATTCATTCATAGTGGTTTATTTTTTTCATTTAAAGTATGATTAGCATCATTGTCCTTGGCAGACTATTTATGAAAATCAGGATTTTTAAAAATCTGAAAAAGAATGATTGACATTAATTTGCAAAATATGCTACCATGCCATGGGCACTAAATACTCTTTAGACCATTAAAACCACATTCATGGAATTTTATTATATAGATGGCTCATCAATTTGAATATCCACTCATTTAAAATAAAATTTGAGTAGACTTGCATGTGTATAGTAATGTTCTTCAAAATGGTTGTTAGGCCTTACCTGTGGATGGTATCTTTTATTCTTCTATACTAGTTTTTCTGTTTTTTTCTTTATGATAGCTTTTTGACTCCAGGCCTTTTATTGTTTATTTACTTATTTATTTCACTAACAACATAAATAATAGGTACATGGGCTTTGAAGTTAGCCTGCTTTCAGATTGCACTCCCTCAGTGAAAATTGTGTTACCTTGACAAAATTATTCAACCTCTCCAATCCTTAGTTTCTTCATTTTCTAAATGGACTCAATAATGGATAATACCTGTTGGTAGTGTCTTGACAATTGCAATTCATACATTTAAAGTGCTTAGTGGTTTCTAAACATTACATACTCTACTAAGATTGTCTGCTATTATCATTATTTGTAATCATTATTTTTTTACCATTACTGATTCCTAAGTCTCTTTTCCCCCATGGCAAAGCCACTTTGCACTTATATAAAAACCTGGCTCCCTCTAAAATCTTACTGTTGTGCAGATTCCTCCATGAAACTCAGAACTTTTTTGGTTTCTTGAAGTGACTGGGAAGTATTTTCAAATGAGTGTTTGATACACTTCTCAATTTATAAAATAAGTTAGACTATGATGCTATTGTACCAGCCACTTAGAAGATACCTTTCAGTTTTACTATTATCTTGGTCTGTCAGATTCATATCTCTATATATTGATAATATCTGTCTCTGCGTTTTATTTTCCACTATGTCTCCTTGCTTTAGTCAATATTTCCATTTTATTTTTGTCATGAATACAAGCAGTAATAAGATCTTTCCTTTATTTTAACTAATTTTTTAAAATGCTGATGTTATTTTTATTTGCTTTGGGTCCCAAAGCTTATTTGTTCACCTGCAAATAGTTGTGTTTTTTCAAATTATTTTCTTCATGTGTTTACTCCATATATTATTGCTTAAATTTATTAGTATGAGTCAAATATCCAAACTGAGATCATTATATTTCTGACCATTTTCACTATTTCATTAATTCTGCATATATGGGAAGATGTCTTGATCTCAGACTAGTGTCAGCATGCACACCAGTAATATTTGTTGAATATCTAATGTCTACCAGTTCTTGACAGCCTGCTAAGACATTTCAGTTATTGAGCAAGAGCAGTGTATCAGCTACTTTCATGCTTTTTCTCTCCTTTACCTTCATAACTGTTTGAGATAGTTATTCATGTAATAAGTTGGTCAATTATAGTACAGTAGTACATGGCAAGTAAGTGCTCCAGGGAAAGTGTATACTTTAAAAAAAAAAGGTATGGAAACTTTTATTGAATGACTACTGTGTTCTCACAGCAGCCCTCTGAGCTTGGTGCTATTATTGTCCCCATTTTAGAATGGGAAAGCTGAGGCACAGAGCACTTACCCAGTCATACAACTAATAAGGAATGGAATTGGGACATTGAGCCATGCATGCATTCTGGCTTCAGAACATGTGTTTTATTTCAATGGGTAATACAGACTTTTTGCCAAGTGAACAAAGCAGTTACTTTATATTATAGAGAATGGAAAAAGAACTAACAACAACTAGAAAAGGACAAAGCATTAAGAAATAAGTGGAGAAAATTTTGTGAACATTATTTATTAAAACTATTCACAACGTGGCCTGTTTTTCTCCTAGAAGCCTTCTATGCTTCTGAAACACAAGATATTTCAAAATACTATCTATGTGTTTGTGGGAATTTTCCTGAAGTTTGATTTAGGTGTCCTTTCTTCCTCTCCAGCTCTACCTAACTCCATACAATCCCCATGTGTGTGCACAGTCTCACCTTTAAAAAGAAAAAGAAAAACATTTTTGTAATATTTGCAATACCATTTATTGCTAATTATGCTAAATTATAAGAGTAAAGATAATTTTCAGGTTCCTACTATGTAAGTGAAAATTTAAATGTTTTTAATGTTTGAGTTTGTATAGGAATAATTGTTTATATAACATTTCACTGAAGAATCTTTTCATGTCATCAATATAAATAATATGTAAGTCTTTTCTGTGGCATCTTACTGCACTGATGGACAGTGACTGCAATGGGGTATGGGGGGAACTCGATAATATGGGTGAATGTAGTAACCACATTGTTTTTCATGTGAAACCTTCATAAGAATGTATATCAATAATATATTAATTAAAAATTGTAAAAACAAATACAATATAAGTCTTTTTTAAAAATTTTTAACCACTTTTCTCATTTTAATTATTCTGAAGGTATTTGGTAGCCTTAGGTTGCATTGAACTACTTTGTAACCTGTTGACTGCTATGAATTCAAAAATAGTCCCAAGTTGCTTTAAATGGACTAGAAAATATTTTACATCTTGGAGAACAAAAATTTAAGCAGAATGGAAAAAGCATTAATCCATACTGTGCTGTCATTGAAGAAGTATGGTAAGCGGTTAAAAATTTATGATTACAGTTAATTATTTTTTTAAATTGATAGAATTGACATGTAACATTAGATTGGTTTCAGGTGTACACCATGATTTAATATTTGTATATACTGCAAAATGATCACAGTAAGTCTAGTTAACCTCCGTCACCATACATAGTTACAAAAATGCTTTTCTTGTGATGAGATTTTTTAAGGTTTCTCTTAGCAAATATACAAATAAACTTTCAAATGTACAATGCATTATTAACTAGAGTCCCCCATGCTGTACATTACATCCCTGTCATATTTATTTAAAACTAAAAGTTCATACCTTTTGACCTGCTTTTCTCATTTCACCTACCTCTGGCAACCATCAGTCTATACTCATGTTTGTTTTTTGGGTTTTTGTTTTTTTTTAATTTTTTTATTTTTATACTTGATTTATTTGTGGATCCCACATTTCTCCCTTTATTATTATTATTATTTTTATTTTTAATAAAATACTGAAGTGGTAGGTAGATGCAAGATAAAGGTAGAAAACATAGTTTAGTGCTGTAAGAGGGCAAATGCAGATGATCAGGTGTGTGCCTATGGACTAAGTATTAATCCAAGCTAGACAAGGGCAGCAAAACATCCACGGATGCAGAAGATTTCTCTCAAAATGGAGGGTGAGGTTCTGAGCCTCACCTCTGTTGATCCCCAAATTCTCACCTGATGGCCCCCCTGTGACTCTGCCTGTCTTAGGTTGTTCCTCCCTTGAGGAATCTTACCTGTCTCTGGCTAACCAGTCATCTTCCGGGGCCATACAGGGAAATGTAAAGTTGGTAAGTGAGAGAGAAGCCATATTGTTTGAAAAGGTTAACTTTTTACTTCTTTGCAGATTTATGCCCTGTGGTTTCTATGCCCAGCACTTGTCTCGAGGTATCTTTACCACCTGGAGGAATTATGATACTCGGTAAATTCGATATGAGGCACGAATTCTATTTAAGGGTTGTAATTAGGAAGGAAGAAGAAAAGCTATAGAGGTAGCATATGGAAGAAAACATGGGAGGATTGATTATTTCTTTGAAATATCCTCTTGTAGAGTACCTTAAGCATGTATAGGTTTTAAACTACTAACTAACTTGCGCTCACATATTAACATAATAGGAATACGGTGACATAAACAAAGCAAATCTATAATTACCATCCATCGCCAGTGAAGCCAAGAAAACCATTTAGGCACCCTAGGCATTTGTGAAAATTTGTCTATGATATGATGGATATTGTCCAACTGTACTTGAACAGTGTGAGAGAAATCAGACAAATTCAAGCAACCCATTTCTGGGATCTGTTCACATCCCATATGTTCTTTTAACCGTAGATAGTCTATAGTCATAAGATTTTGAAGTGCTACAACTTGCACCTCTCCCAACTCCTGGTTGAGTTCCAACACTACAGATCCGGTCAAATTCGTTGTCTCACTGTATGCACATGCCAGCCTAGATATCTCCCTCCTCATTCCAATGGCAAGTCCAGGAAACGGTGGGGTGGATGCAGCCACAACTGCAGCATTGCCCGGATCCCTGTGGAGGCTTTTTGATGATCATCCCCCGGCACAAGTCCTCCAGAGAATGCTGATGCCGGAAGCTTCTCCTCATATCGTATCTTAGTTCATTTTCTGGGTAGCCAAGCTAGGCCTTGATCTTCTCTTAGTCCATTTTTGGGTTCTGTAATTCCACTGCTGTTTTGTTCCTTCAGTTTTTCCTTTGTTCTTATACTCCTCAAATGAGTGAAATCATTTGGTATTTCTCTTTCTCCACTTGGCTTATTTCACTGAGCATAATACTCTCCAGCTCCATCCATGTTGCTGCAAATGGTTGGATTTTTCCACTTCTTATGGCTGAGTAGTATTCCATTGTGTATATGTACCACATCTTCTTTATCCATTCATCTACCCATGGACATTTAGGTTGCTTCCAATTCTTGGCTATTGTAAATAGTGCTACGATAAACATAGGGGTGCATCTGTCTTTCTCAAACTTGATTGCTGCGTTCTTAGGGTAAATTCCTAGGAGTGGAATTCCTGGGTCAAATGGTAGGTCTGTTTTGAGCATTTTGATGAACCTTAATACTGCTTTCCACAATGGTTGAACTAATTTACATTCCCACCAGCAGTGTAGGAGGGTTCCACTTTCTCCACAGCCTTGCCAACATTTGTTGTTGTTTGTCTTTTGGATGGCAGCTATCCTTACTGGTGTGAGGTGATACCTCATTGTAGTTTTAATTTGCATTTCTCTGATAATCAGCGATGTGGAGCATCTTTTCATGTATCTGTTGGCCATCTGTATTTCTTTTTTAGAGAACTGTCTGTTCAGTTCCTCTGCCCATTTTTTCATTGGGTTATTTGTTTTTTGTTTGTTGAGGCGTGTGAGCTCTTTATATATTCTGTACGTCAAGCCTTTATCGGATCTGTCATTTTCAAATATATTCTCCCATACTGTAGGGTTCCTTTTTGTTCTATTGATGGTGTCTTTCGCTGTACAGAAGCTTTTCAGCTTAATGTAGTCCCACTTGCTCATTTTTGCTGTTGTTTTCCTTGCCCGGGGAGATATGTTCAAGAAGAGGTCACTCATGTTTATGTCTAAGAGGTTTTTGCCTATGTTTTTTTCCAAGAGTTTAATGGTTTCATGACTTACATTCAGGTCTTTGATCCATTTTGAGTTTACCTTTTTATATGGGGTTAGACAATGATCCAGTTTCATTCTCCTACATGTAGCTGTCCAGTTTTGCCAGCACCATCTGTTGAAGAGACTGTCATTTTGCCATTGTATGTCCATGGCTACTTTATCAAATATTAATTGACCATATATGTTTGGGTTAATTTCTGGAGTCTCTAATCTGTTCCACTGGTCTGTGGCTCTGTTCTTGTGCCAGTACCAAATTGTCTTGATTACTATGGCTTTGTAGTAGAGCTTGAAGTTGGGGAGTGAGATCCCCCCTACTTTATTCTTCTTTTTCAGGATTACTTTGGCTATTCGGTGTCTTTGGGGTTTCCATATGAATTTTTGAATTATTTGTTCCAATTCATTGAAGAATGCTGCTGGTAGTTTGATAGGGATTGCATCGAATCTGTATATTGCTTTGGGCACGTTGGCCATTTTGATGATATTAATTCTTCCTAGCCATGAGCATGGGATGAGTTTCCATTTATTAGTGTCCCCTTTAATTTCTCTTAAGAGTGACTTGTAGTTTTCATAGTATAAGTCTTTCACTTCTTTGGTTAGGTTTATTCCTAGGTATTTTATTCTTTTTGATGCAATGGTGAATGGAATTGTTTTCCTGATTTCTCTTTCTATTGATTCATTGTTAGTGTATAGGAAAGCTACAAATTTCTGTGTGTTAATTTTGTATCCTGCAACTTTGCTGTATTCCGATATCAGTTCTAGTAGTTTTGGAGTGGAGTCTTTAGGGTTTTTTATGTACAGTATCATATCATCTGCAAATAGTGACAGTTTAACTTCTTCTTTACTAATCTGGATTCCTTGTATTTCTTTGTTTTGTCTGATTGCCGTGGCTAGGACCTCCAGTACTATGTTAAATAACAGTAGGGAGAGTGGGCATCCCTGTTTTTTTCCCGATCTCAGAGGAAATGCTTTCAGTTTCTCACTGTTCAGTATAATGCTGGCTGTGGGTTTATCATATATGGCCTTTATTATAGTGAGGTACTTGCCCTCTATTCCCATTTTGCTGAGAGTTTTTATCATGAATGGATGTTGAATTTTGTCAAATGGTTTTTCAGCATCTATGGAGATGATCATGTGGTTTTTGTCTTTCTTTTCGTTGATGTGGTGGATGATGTTGATGGATTTTCGAATGTTTTACCATCCTTGCATCCCTGGGATGAATCCCACTTGGTCATGGTGTATGATCCTTTCGATATACTGTTGAATTCTGTTTGCTAGTATTTTATTGAGTATTTTTGCATCTACATTCATCAGGGATATTGGTCTGTAATTTTCTTTTTTGGTGGGGTCTTTGCCTGGTTTTGGTATTAGGGTGATGTTGGCTTCATAAGATGAGTTTGGGAGTATTCCCTCTTCTTCTATTTTGTGGAACACTTTAAGGAGAATGGTTATTATGTCTTCTCTGTGTGTCTGATAAATTTCCGAGGTAAATCTGTCCGGCCCTGGGGTTTTGTTCTTGGGTAGTTTTTTGATTACCGTTTCAATTTCTTTGCTCGTAATTGGTTTGTTTAACTTTTCTGTTTCTTTCTTGGTCAGTCTTGGGAGGTTGTATTTTTCTAGGAAGTTGTCCATTTCTTCTAGGTTTTCCAGCTTGTTGGCATATAGGTTTTCATAGTAGTCTTTAATAATTCTTTGTATTTCTGTGGAGTCTGTCGTGATTTTTTCATTCTCATTTCTGATTATGTTGATTTCTGTTGATTCTCTTTTTCTCTTAATAAGTTTGGCTAGAGGCTTATCTATTTTGTTTATTTTCTCAAAGAACCAGCTCTTCGTTTCATTGATTTTTGCTATTGTTTTATTCTTCTCAATTTTGTTTATTTCTTCTCTGATCTTTATTATGTCCCTCCTTCTGCTGACTTTAGGCCTCATATGTTTTTCTTTTTCCAGTTTCGATAATTGTGATGTTAGACTATTCATTTCGGATTGTTCTTCCTTCTACAAGTGTGCCTGGATTGCTATATACTTTCCTCTTAAGACTGCTTTTGCTGCGTCCCACAGAAGTTGGGGCTTTGTGTTGTTGTTGTCATTTGTTTCTATATATTCCTTGATCTCTATTTTGATTTGTTCATTGATCCATTGATTATTTAGTAGCATGTTGTTATGCCTCCATGTGTTTGTGAGCCTTTTTGTTTTCTTTGTAGAATTTATTTCTACTTTTATACCTTTGTGGTCTGAAAAATTGGTTGGTAGAATTTCAATCTTTTGGAATTTACTGAGGCCCTTTTTGTGGTCTATTCTGGAGAATGTTCCATGTGCACTTGAGAAGAATGTATATCCTGTTGCTTTTGGATGTAGAGTTCTATAGATGTCTATTAGGTCCATCTGTTCTAGTGTGTTGTTCAGTGCCTGTGTGTCCTTACTTATTTTCTGCCTGGTGGATCTATCCTTTGGGGTGAGTGGTGTGTTGAAGTCTCGTAAAATGAATGCATTGCAGTCTATTTCCCTTTTTAGTTCTGTTAGTATTTGTTTCACATATGCTGGTGCTCCTATATTGGGTGAGTATATATTTAGAATGGTTATATCCTCTTGTTGGACTGAGCCCTTTATCATTATGTAGTGTCCTTCTTTATCTCTTGTTACTTTCTTTGTTTTGAAGTCTATTTTGTCTGATATTAGTACTGCAACCCCTGCTTTCTTCTCACTGTTGTTTGCCTGAAATATGTTTTTCCATCCCTTGACTTTTAGTCTGTGCTTGTCTTTGGGTTTAAGGTGAGTTTCTTGTAAGCAGCATATAGATGGGTCTTGCTTTTTTATCCATTCTATTACTCTGTGTCTTTTGATTGGTGCACTCAGTCCATTTACATTTAGGGTGACTATTGAGAGATACCTACTTATTGCCATTGCAGGCTTTAGGTTCATGGTTACCAAAGGTTCAAGGTTAGCTTCTTTAGTATCTTACTGCCTAACTTAGCTCGCTATTGAGCTGTTATATACACTGTATGGAGATTCTTTTGTTCTCTCCCTTCTTATTCCTCCTCCTCCATTCTTCATATGTTGTGTGTTTTGTTCTGTGCTCTTTTTAGGAGTGCTCCCATCTAGAGCAGTCCCTGTAGGATGCCCTGCAGAGGTGGTTTGTGGGAAGCAAATTCCCTCAGCTTTTGCTTGTCTGGGAATTGTTTAATCCCACCATCATATTTAAATGATAGTCATGCTGGATACAGTATCCTTGGTTCAAGGCCCTTCTGTTTCATTGCATTAAATATATAATGCCATTCTCTTCTGGCCTGTAGGGTTTCTGTTGAGAAGTCTGATGTTAGCCTGATTGGTTTTCCTTTATAGGTGACCTTTTTCCCTCTAGCTGCCTTTAAAACTCTTTCCTTGTCCTTGATCCTTGCCATTTCAATTATTATGTGTCTTGGTGTTGTCCTCCTTGGATCCTTTCTGTTGGGGGTTCTGTGTAATTCCGTAGTCTGTTCGATTATTTCCTCCCCCAGTTTGGGGAAGTTTTCAGCAATTATTTCTTTAAAGAGACTTTCTATCCCTTTTCCTCTTTCTTCTTCTTCTGGTACTCCTATAATACAAATATTACTCCTTTTGGATTGGTCACATGGTTCTCTTAGTGTTGTTTCATTCCTGGAGATCCTTTTAACTCTATGTCAGCTTCTATACGTTCCTGTTCTGTGGCTTCTATTCCTTCAATGGCCTCTTGCATCTTATCCATTCTACTTATAAATCCTTCCAGGGATTGTTTCACTTCTGTGATCTCCTTCCTGACATCTGTGATCTCCCTCCAGACTTCATCCCATTGCTCTTGCATTTTTCTCTGCATCTCATCCCATTGCTATTGCATTTTTCTCTGCATCTCTGTCAGCATGTTCATGATTTTTATTTTGATTTCTTTTTCAGGAGAACTGGTTAGGTCTGTCTCCTTCTCAGGTGTTGTCTCTGTGATCTTTGTCTGCCTGTAGTTTTGCCTTTTCATGGAGATAGAGATAGTACGAGTTGGTACGAGTGACCACTGGAAGAGCTTCCCTTCTTGTTGGTTTGTGGCCTTCCTCTCCCCCTTCGCAAAGCGCTGGGTTCTTGCATGTGTGGATGTGATCTGGATGTTGTCCTGTGTCCTCTGGTCTCTATTTTAGGAAGAGTTTTCTTTGTTATATTTTCATAGATCTATGTGTTTTTGGGAGGAGATTTCCACTGCTCTACTCACGCCGCCATCTTGGCTCCGCCTCTGCCTTTTTTGGGTTTTTTAAAATGGGTTCTATGTGAAGTGAGATGGTATAGTATTTGTCTTTGACTTTACTTCTTTTAGCATAATACCTTTGAGGGCCATCCAATATGTCACAAATGGCAAGATACATCCCTTTTTATGACTGAATAATATTCCATTCTCTATGTATATACATAAATATATATATATAGCACATTTTTCTTCTGCTGACATATTGTTGATTTACAGTCTTACATTGGTTTCAAATATACAACACAATGGTACAACTTACCCATATTTCTAAATCCTCACCCCCACTAGTGTGGTTACTGTCTTTCAACATAGAAAAATGTTACAGAAGCATTGATTGTATTTTCCATGTTATCCTACCATCCCCCTGACCAACTTATACTATGATTGAGAATTTTTTCACCACTTTATCTCCCTTACCCACCCCACCTACCTACCCCAAGCTCTCTCCCATGGTAACCAGTAGTCAGTTCTCAGATTTATATGAGTCTACTGCTGTTTTGTTCATTCTGTTTTGTTTTATATTCCACACATAAGTGAAATCATATGGTATTTGTCCTTCACCTGGATTATTTCACTGAGCATAATAATACCCTCTAGATCCATCCATGTTGTTTCAAAAAGCAGGATTTCTTTTTTATGGCTAAATAATATTCCATTGTGTATATGTACCACTTCTTTATCAATTCATCTGTTTATGGACACTTAGGTTGTTTTCATAAATAATGCAGCAAATAAGCATAGCAGTGCATATCTATTCAAATCAGTGATTTCATTTTCTTTGGGTAAATTCTTAGGAGTGGAATTACTGGGTCAAATGGTATTTTATTTTTAGTTTATTTGAGGAACCTCCTTATTGCTTCCCACAGCAGTTGTACCAATTTACATTTCCACCAATAGTGTAGGAAGGTTCCTATTTCTCTACATCCTCACCAACACTTGTTATTTCTTTTGTATAGTGGCCATTCTAACTAGTGTGAGATCATATCTCATTGTGGTTTTGATTTGCATTTCTCTGATGATTAGCAATGTGGAGCATGTTTTCATATGTCTGGCTATCTGTATCTCTTCTTTGAAAAAATGTCTGTTCAGGTCCTCCACACAGTTTTTAATTTTAATTGGATTATTTGTTTTTTAGGTGTTGAGTAAGTTCTTCATATGTTCTTCAAATATTTTGGATGTTAACCTCTTATCAGATAAGTTGTTTATGAATATTTTCTGCCTTTGCTTTTTTGTCCATTGCCTTTTTGTTCTACTGATGGTGCCCTTTACTATACAGAGCTTTTTAGTTTGACGTAGGCCCACTTGTACATTTTTTTGTTTCCCTTGCCTGAGAAGTTGTGTCCAGGATAAAATTGCTCATGTTCATTTATGTTCACGAGATTTTTGCCTGTTTTCTTCTAAGAGTTTTACAGTTTCATGACTTATATTCAGGTCTTTGATCCATTTCAAGTTTACTTTTGTGTATGGAGTCAGACAGTGATCTAGTTTCATTCTCTTGCATGGAGCTGTCCAGTTTTCCCAACACCAGTTATTGAAGAGGCTGTCTTTTCCTCATTGTGTATTCATGGCTCCTTTATCAGATATTCATTGACTATATATGCATGGGTTTATATCTGGGCTCTCTCTTTTCCATTGATCTGTGGGTCTGTTCTTGTGCCAGTAGCATAGTGTTTTGATTATCGTAGCTTTGTAGTATAGCTTGAAGTCAGGAAGTGTAATTCCCCCAGACTTTGTTCTTCCTTCTCAGGATTGCTTTGGCTCTTTGGGGTCTTCTGTGGTTCTATGTGAATTTTAGAACTATTTGTTCTAGTTCATTGGAAAATGCTGGTATATCACATTTTCTTTTCCCATTTACCCATTGATGGGCATTTAGGTTGCTTCCATGTCTTGGCTATTGTAAATAATGCTGCAGTGAACATGGGGGTGCATATATCTTTTTGAGTTACTGTTTTTTATTTTCTTCAGATAAATACCCAGAGGCAGAAAAGCTGAGTCATATGGTAATTCTGTTTTTAATATTTTGAGGAATCTCTATAGTGTTTTCCATAGTGGCTGAATCAGTTTATATTCCTACCAATAATGAACAAAGTTTCCCTTTTCCCCACACCGTCACCAACACTTGTTATCTCTTACGTTTTTAATAATAGCCATTCCAACAGGTGTGAAGTTATATCTCTTTATGGTTTTGATTTGTATTTCCCTGATGATTAGTGATATTAAACACCATTTCAAGTATCTGTTGGACATCTGTATGTCTCCTTTGGAAAATGTCTATTGAGATCCTCTGCCCACTTTTTTTTTTTTTTTTTGAGAGAGCATCTCTCATATTTATTGATCATATGGTTGTTAACAACAATAAAATTCTGTATAGGGGACTCAATGCACAATCATTAATCAACCCCAAGCCTAATTCTCGACAGTCTCCAATCTTCTGAAGCATAATGAACAAGTTCTTACATGGTGAACAAGTTCTTAGATAGTGAATAACTTCTTACATGGTAAACAGTGCAAGGGCAGTCATCACAGAAACTTTCGGTTTTGATCACACATCATGAACTATAAACAATCAGGTAAAATATGATTATTCGTTTGATTTTTATACTTGATTTATATGTGAATCCCACATTTCTCCCTTATTATTATTATTATTATTATTATTATTTTTAATAAAATGCTGAAGTCCTCTGCCCACTTTTTAATCTGATTGTTTGATTTTTTTGCTATTGAGTTATATGAGTCCTTTATACATTTTGGATATCAACCCCTCATCAGAGAAATTATTTGCAAATATTTTCTCCCATTCTGCAGATTGCATTTTCATTTTGTTGTTGGTTTCTTTGCTGTGCAGAAACTGTGTAGTTTGATACAGTACCACTTATTTATTTTTTGCCTTTGTTGCCTTTGCTTTTGGTGTTAAATCTAAAAAATCATCCCCACGACCAATGTCAAGGAGCTTACTGCCTATGTTTTCTAGGTGTTCTATAGTTTCAGCTGGTACATTCATACTATTGATTGGTTATTTTGACTTAAATATCTTTTGAAACTTGAGTAACAATTTTGTTTATGTATATATGCTTTGTGTAATAGGTCTGGATAAAATTAAATTTCTGCAAAGCCATGAAAGTCAGGAAATTTACCAAAAGGCTTTTGATCTGATTGAACATTGCTTTGGTGTAAAAGAAGACCCCAGCATTGTCCCTCAGGTGAATGAAACCAAACAACAGTTGATATGTCAGCAATAGGAAGCACCAGTGGAAGTTTCAACTTTAACTTGGCTGGGGGGAAAATTAATGGCTAAAAAGTTTAGCATCTCTTCTTTGTTGCAGGGTATGTAGGAATGTTTTGTATGTTTTTATGTAGAACAGAAAAGAAACAAGTTGATGCACTTTTAAAAAGCAAAACAAAAGTTTTCATTCAGATGTAACCTTTCATTGTAGTTTTCTTTATATTTTGGTGTGCCTGTATTTGTCTTTATTGTATTATCTATTTTTTGTACCTATTTGTGAATAATACATTATTAAATTATTCAATAATTTAAGCTTTAAAAGGAGGACTTCGGTAAAATGTTACACAAGAGTTCTGGACTTTTTCTAGCATTCTTAAAAACTGCACATTAGCAGTACAGCTATTGATAATTGCATTTTGGCAGTATGCATGGCAGAGGCTGACATGCCCAGTCTCTACTTAATCTACCTCTATTTTGAAGCAAAAACAAAACCAAAAACTGTCAGAAGCATGAAATAATGTAAAAGCTAAATTAGAATATGAAAATATCTATTATCTTAAATTATAAGTGTGCTGTAGGTTATGCGTTGTAAAACAAAACAAAAATTTACAACAGAAATCCTGTAAACTTTATCTATAAAACAAAAGAAATATTGTACAGATCATTAAAATGCAGCAGTTGTGAAAAGAGTAGCTGTTCATGTTGTATACATTAAAATAATCACACATTTGAATATTAGTGTTTTTAACATAAAAATGCTATTATATCAGTATATTTTGTATTTTGACCAAGTATGCTACTATTTCTTAAATAATGTTTTATCATTTTTTCACTCTTCATCTTAAAAGCATCATGATGAGGATGCCATCATGAGGCTGGTGCCTGACAGCAAAAATAACACTGTAATTCTTTCTCTGATTTTTGAGGGCAATAATTGAAAAGTTTCTCTTTCTTATAATGAATTTAGGTACTTGAATGGCAAAATTATCCTGAAGAAATCACCTTGTTATATGTTAAATTTTATTAAATGCACTTAATGTTTGGACACCAATGGCTGATACTAATGAAAATTTCCAAGGATTCTTTAATATGGTTGAAATCTGTAATGGGATTTTTTTTTTTTTTTATAATACTCAGAGGGTCATACTGCTGCTTGTTATGAATCAGTTTGTATTTGTATCAGTTTGATCAATATAATGTATGTATTTTATGTAATAACAGAAACCTCTTCCAACTTTTTATATAAGTTTCAAACCTATATATATTTATTTATAGGTTACATATACATGTGTTGTCTGTGTGTTACTCTCACAGTACTAGGTAGAGTTTTCTAAGCAGATATGGTACTGTTGAACTCAGTATTGCCATTTTATGCAGCCTATTTACATTTCCAATTATATATGTAATGTTCTTGTTTAAAAATTGGTTCACAAGTTTTTTAAGATGGGAACTAAAGCATTTTTTTTATATGATTAATAGTCTATTCTGTAAAGTAAAGGTTCATTTATGATAGCATGATGTTTCTGCAGGAAATCAGAGCATTGTTACAAGAAGATAATGTATGTAGAACTTTTAAATAGTATGATACTTTGTAAATTATATTCATGAAACTAAGCTTTTGGCAAGACTCTTAAAACCTACAGCTATAAAATACAGGTTTAAATGGTCCATAGTGCTGGCTACATCTGCTAAACCCCTTTTATATTGTTAAGTTGAGGATTGTTATCTATACCCTTTTTATTGTAGTGTTGTCAAAAAGTTTAGTATAAAAAGTTTTCTTTTGCATTGTGTATATTCAAAAGAACAGAGTAGTTATATTAAAGATTAACAATATGGTGAATTTATCAGATAAACATTTTTTGGTGCAGATGACTCTTAACTATCAGGTGACAGGGTATTCCACTCTTTCCATTCTACTGGACTTGATAATGCAGCATAATTCATAAATAACCAGCTGTGCCTTTTATTTTGAGGACTCTAAAGTCACATTAATAAATTTCTTAGCCAAGCCTTTCAAACAAAATAGTTTTCAGGGAAGGAAAAATAATGTGTATGTGTGTGCATATTTACATTTATTTAATTAAATTTGGTGGGTTTTTTCGGTCTGAATTTGTATTTTTACCAGTTAATCTATACAATTATGTTTGTTTTATATTTATAAGTCCTTGTGGTCTGGTTTTTGTTTTTGTTTTTTTACTGTACGTTTTATTTTGAAAGGTGTTTCTAGAACTTAATTTTTAGTGTTAATTTGTTCATCAGAACAAAAAAGAAAGAAAAAAGCAAAAAATCTTCTGGCACAGAAATTACATGTCATTTGGTAACTGTAAAACCTGTTGGAAACTAAAGGTTGATTCGTTGGATAAGGTACTAAAAGAAGCATTATCTCTGCCTTCATATTTTCTTAAGGAGCATTATGGAAAAAGTATAATACAAAGTCTTGGTAGATTTTTGTTTTAAATTCAGTCTACTGGCTGCTTTACGAAACTGTGAAATCAAAGTAATTGTTGCTAACCTTTATTCATTTTTGTCATAGCGTTACTGTTTTTTGAAATGTGACATATTAGTAGCCAGTATGATAGGGCTCTAAAAGGATAATGTGTCTTTAAATTCTGACGGGAGTGGGATGAGGGGATGATATTCTTGCCCAAGTAAAGAAACCAATATTCAAGCAGTGCGCAATATTATGAAATGTTGCTGCACTATATTAAAAATAATAAAATACTATTTTACCAATGCATTTATATAAATGTGTGTTTCATTTGTTCGTTCTTAGAGTTGTGTATCCCACAGAGCAAAACAGATGCCGTCATTGATTAAAAGTCTGTCCACTCTCTAAAACTAGTAAGATTTGTCATTGTAGCATATCCGATAAAGAGGTGTGTTGCTTTTATTTTAGAATTTACATATTCCACTGTAATGTCTAATTTATATTTGTATCTCAAGCCTTGGCAATTAGTGGACATGCATGTGTTTTAATTAAGATTATTTTCTTTCCTTTTCTGTTATTTTAATGTAATATGACACATTTATTTAAGGAGTAGAGTTTTAAAACTAATAAATAGGAATCAGAGGGAATGTCTGACTTTCTTAAATGTATTGGGATATCAGGTCACACAATAGCCAAGTGTAGGCACCCCCTGGCCTAGTGTTTCTGTTTTTGTCATTTTCTTCTACTGCCATGTTTTTTTGGCTTTGGCTGGTTTCGTTTCCTTCAGTATTTGAAACTATGATTACAGACTAGTAAAAGTAATTTTAGCATAGCTTGCTCCCAGTAAGGCAGCCTGCAGTTTTATTGGCAAATACTATTTGAAAAAGTCTGAAAATACAATTTATACATCAAACAATGTAAATATGCAGCAGAGTTGCCTTCCAAGGAATCCCTTAGTATACCCTTTAATGATGTTTGCTAAATTTTATATACATTCTTTAATTTTCTTTCCTTTAATACCTGAACAGTTGACTAACTAAGTTCAATGAGCACATGATTCTCCACTTCTGTCACATCAAATGACTTTTTATGTATGTTTCAGTAGTTGAAGTTTTAGGAGACATATACATTCATAGTGCTTTCACATTTAAATTTTTCATTCTGTTAGGAATTTAAAATTTCAAATAATTGTGCTGGCAAGCTCTGCTGTACAGCCCTATCAGAACTAAAATGTTGATTGGGGCAACCCACCGATAGGTAATTTGGAATGCTCAGTAGTTAATGCACAAACATTTTAATTTGGAAACAGTAGGCAGTTTAGGAAATTCAATGTCTAATGCTCAGAAGTGCCTGTTGTTTAAAAATAGAATGTTTTAAATCTGTTGAAAACTTTTCGAGGGATCCCTCTTGTTGCCTTTCAGTTATGGTTAACATGTTTTTTAAAGCCATTATCTAAACATGGCAAAATTTAATACACTTTTTAGAGTTTCAACATGACTCAATATTTTCTGAGCATGCCATATTTTAAATTGTTTTATTTAAAGTTTTCCAAATTGTTGCTATGGTATAGAAATGTAATTGATTTTATATATTAATCACATCTAACAACTTTGTAGATTAATTCCAATTTGTAGATGATGTGGGGTTTTCTTAGAATAGAACACTATTAACTGAATAATGGCATTCACTTCAAATCTTTATTTCTTTTTCTTGTCTTACTACATTATATAGGATCTCCTACAACATTGATTAGAAATACTAATAGCTTTAAGCTCCAAATGCACCCTTCATCAACCTACTTTGTGATATTGGTACTGTGGACCCTGTAAACACTTCTCTTTTACCAGGTGGCATGGTAAGCTTTGTCAGTAGAAGGCCTTAGAGGGACACTGATGAAAGAAGAAGAGATTCTCATTCTATTCTAGTGTGCTTTTCTTCCTTTTTGCTCCTGTGATGCTCAGTCACCGAAGAAGACTTACTGGGGCTCACCGCCGGTGTAGTTTCAGTGGTTCCCCTGCAGGGAACTTCATGGTAAGTTTCCGAGGCATCTCCAATCAGTTCCCAGCAAGTTCACTGGCACTTCCATGGGCATACTCCGTCATTACATTTTTTTTCATTGGTTGCTTTAAGAGTTAAAATAGCGTTTTGAAGTTCATCTACTTTGAAGCATATCACATATAAACTGCACTTTCTTTTTCAGCACTTGAAATGTGGCTAGTGCCATGGAGAAACAGCTTTTAATTTTAGTTTATTTTAAGTTAAAGTTAAAAATTCGTAACTTATTCAGTTATCAGAAAACCAAAGTATATTTGGAACAACTTGGATATAGGGATCTTTATTTTACCATACATTTTATGAAGCCTAAAATAGATCAAGTATTTCCTATCAAAAGTTAGCCTTTGAGTCAAGATATAAAATCCACATTTGGTTTCAAAGATTTCAAAAGCTTTACTTTTTAATATGGCTGTTAGAAAACTGTAAATTACATATGTGGCATTATTTTTCTATTTGGCAACTCTGGTATAAGAAACAATATGGTGTACTTCCATTTTCTCCCTCTCTGCCTTCGTGCTGCTGTTATCATATATTTTACTTCTAAGTTTGTTATAAACTCAATATATATTTTTAAATTTTGCCTTAAATAGTCAATTACTTTTAAAAGGTTTAAAAATTTTTAATTTTAGGTATTTACCTACATTGTTATCTTTTCTAGTGCTCTTCGATTCTTTGTATAGATCTAGATTTCTCTGGTATCATTTTCCTTCTGCATGAAGAACTTCAATACTTTTTTATTATAAGTTTGCTGATAATAAATTCTGTCAGCTTTTGTATGCCTGAATAAGTCTTTATTTCACCTTAATATTTTGAAAGTAATTATATGGGTGTAGATTTAATACACTTTGTTTTTATAAGGTACTGCTACACTGTCTTGTGGCTTGCGTTGTTTCTGACAAGAATTGTGCTATCATTCTTACCTTTGTGCCTTTGGATGAAATGTTAATTTTTTTCTTCATTGATTTTAAGCAGTTTGATTATGATGTACCTTGGTGTGCCTTTTCTCACGTTTCTTGTGTAGTTTGCTGCACTTTTTGGACTTGTGAGTTTATAGTTTCATCAAATTTGGAAACCTTTCAACCATAATTTTTCGAATATTTTTTCAATCTGATTCAATTTATATCAGGGCCACTCAAAATATAGCTTACTGACACTGTTCATTTTTTTTTCTCTGTTTCATTTTGGATAGTTTTCCTTGCTTTGCCTCAAGTTTACTAATATCTTCCACTGTGTAGTCTGCTCTTATTCCATTAGTGGATTTTTCTTAGTAGATCTTGGATATTTTACCTCTAGTACTATTTGGGTCTGCTCTACATCTTCCATATTCATGTCTTGCTCAAGCTTTTCACTACTGTTTTGAACACAATAAGTATAATTACAGATATTTTATTGCCTTTGTTTAATTCTAATTCTTATCTAATTCTAAATCTTGGTTTGTTTCTTTTTATTGAGTTTTCTCATTATGACTTGTATTTTCTATTTGCATGCTTTTAAGTGTCTGATAATTTTTTATTGGATAACAGGCATTATGAATTTTACTTTTTTAGCTACTAAAATAGAATATCCTATATGTATTTCTGGGCTTTGTTACAGGATACAAGTTACGTGGACAAAATCTGACCCTTTATAGGCTTACTTTTAAACTTTTTAAGGCAGGCACAGAACAGCCTATATTATTACTACTAAGGCAATACCATTATGAGTACTCTGCTACTCTCAAAAACAAGGGTTTCCACTTTAGCTGGTGGACTCAAACTATTCTTGGCCATGTATGAGCTCCAAGAATTGTTTCTCTTTGTTCTTTCAGATGGTTCTTTCCATGGCCTTGGGTAGTGGTCACATGTGGTCACTGATATTCAGCTGCAGATCTGAAGCTTTCTGTGCCTCTGTCACCTTGGTGCTCTACCCTGTCAAATCTGGTTGTCTTACCTTTCCTGGCTTTACATCTCTTCTTTCCTCAGCTCAGAAAGACTTCTAGGCTTCACCTCGGTTCCCCCTTTATGCCCTATAGCCTTTAAATTCTCTAGGCAGTAAAGTAAGCAATCATAGGGCCCAACTAATTTATTGCTTCTGTTTCACAAATTACTGTCCTTCATTCTCTGATGTCCAATATCTAGAAACTGTCATTTCATATTTTTGTCTGATTTTTTAGTTGTTTTGGTAGGAGAGTAAATCTTGTCCCTATTCCTCCATTTTGGCCTGAATGAAAGATGGCATACTAATTCATAATGTTCTTTTTAAAATCCCTCTTGTATATTATTTTCTTCCCTTTTATCATTTCTAGTGTTGTTTTCTTGTACCTTTATTCTTTTATATTGATGAATCTTCACAAATTCAGTTTTATTGATTCTGTTTTCTATGTTTGTGTTTCATTAGTTTCTGCTCTTATTTATGTAATTGCTGATCTTTTATTTCCTTTGGATTTATTCTATATTTCTTATCCTAATTTCTTAGGGCTGCTTAACACATTTATCATAAAACTTTTTTCTAAGAAAAGCATTTTTGAGGCTAACAATTTAATTAGAATTACTTCAGCTGTATTCCGTAAGTTTTGATATGTAGTTTTTTCTTATCATTCAGCTCTAAACACTTTTAAACTTCTGTTATGACCTATGAATCATTTAGAAGTATGTTTTTAAATCTTCAAACTTTTAACATCCTATGCCATTAATTTCTAAATTATGATGTGATTATATGTAGTTTCAAAGTTGGTAAAATGTGTTTTATGGCCTAGCATTTGCTGTTTTAGTGAAAAATTCCATGCATGCCAGAAAAGAATGTGTGTTATATTAACTGATTAACATCTTTTATATTTTTCCTGTCATTTTAACTTCCCAGTCTCTGATAGAGATGTATTAAAATTTCCCAAGATGATAGTGGGTTTGTCCATTTCTTCCATGTAGTTCTGGTAATTTTTTATGTATTTAAATGCTATATTATTTTGTGTATACAAATGTAGAACTAATAGAGAGCATTTTTCAGTTTCTAATGAGAATTTGTACATCTATGTGCTAAAAGAACAGAACGAGCTATGATATTTACATCTTCAGATTACATAATAAATAAATTTAAATAAAGCAAACTAGTTGAAACCCAGCTGAAAATATTTCCCCTTTGTGGTGGGAACAACAGATTTCCTACTAAAGTCTGGTAGCCTTATGCCAAGATGAAAAATATGATCAAATTGAAAGGTCAGGCACAGCTTTCCATCATGAAATCTGTACCAGTGCACCAGAGGATGGCCACCATCCAAGCACACAGTCAGTAGACAGAATGGAAAACTTCAAAATTTTGGGTCTAGGATTTACTGATCCTTAAAAAAAAAGTGGCAGAGAATAGGTCAGTTTATAAGATATAATTAAAAGGAAAACAGAATTAACAACAATCAAGGTAATTTTGCCCTAAACATCTTTGCCACAAGCATTTTTACTGCATAGGTAATTGGCCATAAGGCAATTTTGCTAGAAAAGATAAAATAACTGGTTGACAGTTTGTTTTCATTTTTCCCAATTGACAAAGTTACCATTTGTGGGGAAATTGGAGCACTATGGCCAGGATACTCATCTACAGTATTCTGACTCCCACTTGTACCCAGTGTACAGCACATTGCTGGCTCATGCTCATGCTCATGCCCACTGCACAGGTGCAATGCTGCCTCATGCTTATATAATACCCCAGCCCACTGTGCAGGTGCATACTGATGTCACTGTTAGCAGTAAGCCTGTATTGTCTATGCTGTTATAAAAGGACATCTGCCAGGTACTTTTGTGCAATGCAGATATGAATTCAGCACTAAACCAGCCACCTTAAGAATAAATCCTGGGACTAAAGATGGTGGCATGAGATGAGACAGAGGCTTCCTTCTAAAACCACATGTAAGATGAAAATACAAGTAATACAACTAATCCTGAGACAGCAACAGGGAAGAGAACTGTGACAGACTGCACGCACCTGGAGAAAAAGAACAGACCTCACAGAACAGGGTAAAGTACCAAAACTGTGGCCTGGCGGGACCCAAACCCTTCCTCCACACCAGCTCACTGGCGGGAGGAAGAGAAATGGAGCAAGGAGGGAGTGGAGGCCTGTGACTGCTGAATACCTAATTCCAGAGATCTGCTCTGGGAACACAAACCTACATTTCATGGTGCTTTCATGACACTCTCATGATTACTGGGTTGGAGAGCTAAGACAGGCAGAATTCCTGGAGAAACTAAGACTGCAGCCACTTGTGGAAAGCAGTGATCCATATCCAGCTGCTCTGGGACAAAAATATACCTGTGTGCTTGGCGAACTGGCTCAGGCAGTGGAGACAGGCACAGCAGCCGGGAAGCAGGAAACATCTCTTTCTGCCCCCCAGGCACCAACACCACTACCCTGCAAGCCCTGACATTGCTTCAGGGGCTGAGCAGCTCCAGAGAGTAGAGCTTCTGGACACTAGAGGGTGCCATACACAAATATGTAGACCTGGTACAGAGTGAAATTAATATAACCCCTGAGAAAGATGACATTGACCTCATGACTCTGCATGAAAGGGAGTTCAAAATAAAAATCATTAACATGCTAATGGAGGTACAGAAATATATTCAAGAACTCAGGAATAAATTCCGATCAGAGATCCAATTGTTGAGGAACACAATGGAGGGTATTAAAAGCAGATTGGATACGGTGGAGGAGACAATAAATGAAATAGAAACTAGAGAAGAGGCATACAAAGGAGCTGAGTCACAGAGAGAAAAAATGATCTCTAAGAACAAAAGAATATTGAGAACTGTGTGACCAATCCAAACAGAACAATATTCACATTATAGGGGTACCAGAAGAAGAAGAGAGAGAAAGGGATAGAAAGTGTCTTTGAAGAGGTAATGGCTGAAAACTTCCCCAGTCTGGGGAAGGAGATAGTCTCTCAGCCCATGGAGACCCAAAGATCTCCCCACACAAGGGGCCCAAGGAAGACAACACCAAGACATATAGTAATTAAAATGGCAAAGATCAAGGATAAGGACAGACTACTAAAAGCAGCTAGAGAGAGAAATAAGATCACATACAAAGGAAAGCCCATCAGGCTAACACCAGACTTCTCAGCAGAAACCTTACAGGCCAGAAGGGAGTGGCATGATGTATTTAATGCAATGAAGCACAAGGGCCTGGAACCAAGATCACTTTATCCAGCAAGATTATCATTTAAATTTGAAAGAGGGATTAAACAATTTCCAGATAAGCAAAAGCTGAGAGAATTTAATTCCCACAAACCATCTCTAAAGTCTGTTTTGGAGCGATGGCTATAGATGGAAGTGTTCCAAAGGTTTAATATCTGTCAACAGAGGTAATAAAATCACAGCAAAGAAAGTAGAACAGCTAATTACTAAGCAAATGCAAAATTAAATTAACTATCCACAAAGTCAATCAAAGGATAAGGAAAGAGTACAGAATATGATACCTAATATATAAAGAATGGAGGAGGAAGAAAATGGAGGAGAAAAAGAAAAGAACCCTTACCTTGTATTTTTAATAGCATATTAAATGAGTTAAGTTAGACTCTTAGATAGTAAGAAAGTTAACCTTGAACCTTTGGTAACCACAAATCTAAAATCTGCAATGGCAATAAGTACATACCTATTGATAATCACCCTAAATGTAAATGGACTGAATGCATCAATCAAAAGACATAGAGTCACTGAATGGATAAAAAAACAAGACCCATGTATATGCTGCCTACAAGAGACTCACTTTAAACCCAAAGACATACACAGACTAAAAGTGAAGGGATGGAAAAAGATACTTCTTGCAACTACTAGAAAAAAGCAGGAGTTGCAGTACTTGTATCAGACAAAATAGACTTCAAACAAAGCAAGTCACAAGAGACAAAGAAGGGCATTACATAATGATTAAGGGGTCAATCCAACAAGAAGATATAACCATTAGAAATATCTATGCTCCCAACATAGGAGCACCTACATACATGAAACAAATACTAACTGAATTAAAAGGGGAAAAAGAATGCAATGCATTCATTCTAGGAGGCTTCAACACTCCAGTCACTCTGAAGGAAAGATCAACCAGCAGAAGATAAGGAGACAGAGGCACTGAACAGCACAATAGAATTGATGGGCCTAACAGACATCTACAGAACTCTACACCCAAAACCAGCAGAATACACATTCTTCTCAAGTGCACATGGAACATTTTCAAGAATAGATCATATACTAGGCCACAATAAGAGCCTCAGTAAATTCAAAAAGATTGAAATTGTTCCAAACAGTTTCTCAGACCACAAAGGTATGAAACTAGAAATAAATTACACAAAGAAAATGAAAAATCCCACAAACACATGGAGGCTTCACAACATGCTCCTAAATAACCAATGGCTCAATCACCAAATAAAAACAGAGATCAAGCAATGTATGGAGGCAAATGACAACAACAATTCAACACTACAAAATCTGTGGGATGCAGCCCAGGCCATGGTAAGAGGAAAGTATATTGCAATACAGGCCTACCTCAGGAAAGAAGAACAATCCCATAAAAGCAGTCTAAACTTACAATTAATGAAACTAGAAAAAGAAGAACAAATGTGGCTCTAAGTCAGTAGAAGGAGGGACATAATAAAGATTAGAGCAGAAATAAAATCGAGAAGAATAAAACAATAGAAAGAATCAATGAAAGCAAGAGCTGATTCTTTGAGAAGATAAACAAAATAGATAAACCCCTAGCCAGAATTATCAAGAAAAAAAGAGAATCTAAAAAAAAAGAGAATCTACACACATAAACAAAACCAGAAATGAGAAAAGAAAAATCACTATGGACCCAACAGAAATACAAAGAATTATTAGAGAATACTATGAAAAATTATATACCAACAAACTGGATAACCTAGAAAAAATGGACAACTTTCTAGAAAAATACAACCTGCCAAGGCTGACCAAGGAAGAAACAGAAAATCTGAACAGACCAATTACCAACAATGAAATCGAACTGGTAATCAAAAACTCCCTAAGAACAAAACTCTTGGACCTGATGGCTTCACTGCTGAATTTTATCAAACATTAAGTGAAGACCTAATACCCATCCTCCCTAAAGTTTTCCAAAGAGTAGAAAAAGAGGGAATGCTTCCAAACTCATTCTATGAGACCCCACATCACTCTAATACCAAAACCAGGCAAAGACACCACAAAAAGAAAATTACAGAGCAATATCCCTGATGAACATAGATGCAAAAATACTCAACAAAATATTAGCAAACCAAATTCAAAACTACATCAAAAAGATCATCCACCATGATCAAGTAGGATTTATTCCAAGGATGCAAGGATGGTATGACATTCGAAAATACATCAACATCATCTACCACATCAACAAAAAGAAGGACAAAAACCACATGATCATCTCCATAGATGCTGAAAAAGCATTCGACAGAATTCAACATCCACTCATGATAAAAACTCTCAACAAAATGGGTATAGAGGGCAAGTACCTCAACATAATAAAGGCCATATATAACAAACCCACAGCCAACATTATACTTAACAGCAAGAAGCTGAAAGCTTTTCCTTTAAGATCGGGAACAAGACAAGGATGCCCAGTGTCCCCACTTCTATTCAACATACTACTGGAGGTCCAAGACATGGCAGTTAGACAACACAAAGAAATAAAAGGCATCCAGATTGGCAAGGAAGAAGTTAAACTGTCCCTGTTTTCAGATGACATGATATTGTACATAAAAAACCCTAAAGAATCCACTCCAAAACTACTAGATCTAATATCTTAATTCAGCAAAGTGGCAGAATACAAAATTAATACAAAGAAATCTGTAGCATTCCTGTACACTAACAATGAACTAGCAGAGAGAGAAATCAGGGCAAATCCATTCACAGTTGCATCAAAAAGAATAAAATACCTAGGAATAAACCTAACCAAGGAAGTGAAAGACCTATACCCTGAAAACTTCAAGTCACTCTTAAGAGAAATTAAAGAAGATACCAATAAATGGAAACTCATCCCGTGCTCATGGATAGGAAGAATTAATGTTGTCAAAATGGCCATTCTGCCTAAAGTAATCTATAGATTCAGTACAATTCCTATCAAAATGCCAACAGCATTCTTCAACAAACTAGAGAAAATCATTCTAAAATTCATATGGAACCACAAAAGACCTCGACTAGCCAAAGCAATTCTAAGAAGGAAGAATAAAGCTGGGGACATACACTCCCCAACTTCAAGCTCTATTACAAAGCCACAGTAATCAAGACAGTTTGGTACTGGCACAAGAAGAGACTCATAGACCAATGGAACAGACTAGAGAGCCCTGATATTAACCCAACCATATATGGTCAATTAATATACAGTAAAGGAGCCATGGATATACAATGGGGAAATGACAGCCTTTCAACCACTGGTGTTGGCAAAACTGGACAGCTACGTGTAAGAGAATGAAATGATTATTGTTTAACACCATAAACAAAAGTAAATGGATTAAAGACTTGAATGTAAGTCATGAAACCATAAAATTCTTAGAAGAGAACATAGGCAAACATCTCCTGAATATAAGCATGAGCAACTTCTTCCTGAATCCATCTCCTCAAGCAAGGGAAACAAAAGCAAAAATGAACTCATGGGACTACATCAAACTAAAAGTTTCTGTACAGCAAAGGACACCATCAACAGAACAAAAAGACATCCTACTGTATGGGAGAATATATTTGTAAATGACATATCTGACAAGGGGTTAACATCCAAAATATATAAAGAACTTACATGCCTCAACACCCAAAAAGCAAATAACCCAATTAACAAATGGACGGGGGATATGAAGAGACAGTTCTCCAAGGAAGAAATTCAGATGGTCAACAGACACATGAAAAGATGCTCCACATCACTAATCATTAGGGAAATGCAAATCAAAACCACAATGAGATATCACCTCACACCAGTAACGATGGCCAGCATCAAAAAGACTAAGAACAATAAATGCTGGTGAGGATGCAGAGAAAGGGGAACCCTCCTACACTGCTGGTGGGAATGTAAGCTAGTTCAACCACTGTGGAAAGCAATATGGAGGTTTGTCAAAAAACTACAAATAGAAATACCATTTGACCCTGTAATCCCACTCTTGGAATTTACCCAAAGACTACAACTTCTCAGTTTTAAAAAGACATATGCACCCCTATGTTTATCGCAGCTCTTTTTACAATAGCCAAGATATGGAAGCAACCTAAGTGCCCATCAGTAGATGAATGGATAAGGTAGAAGTGGTACATATAAACAATGGAATACTATTCGTCCATAAGAAAGAAACAAATCCTACCATTTGCAACAACTTGGATGGAGCTGTTGGACATTATGCTCAGTGAAATAAGCCAGGTGGAGAAAGACAAATGCCAAATGATTTCCCTCATTTGTGGAGTATAACAATGAAGCATAACTGAAGGAAGAAAATAGCAGCAGACTCACAGACTCCAAGGGACTAGTGGTTGGAGGGTGGGTATGGAGGGAGGGAGAAGGAGATTGAGGGGTATTATGTTTAGTACACATGGTGTGGGGGATCACGGGGAAAACAGCGTAGCACAGAGAAGGCACATAGTGGATCTGTGGCATCTTGCTGCACTGATGGACAGTGACTGCATTGGGGTATGGGTGGGGACTTGATAATATGGTTAAATCTAGTAACACATTGTTTTTTCATGTGAAACCTTTGTAAGAGTGTATGTCAGTCATACCTTAATTAAAAAAAAAGAATCCTGGTATGAACCCTGTATCTAATGTTCCATTGTCATTTTTTTGTCTCTCCAAATCTAGTGTTAACCTGCCAGGGCAGGAGCCATACAATTGGTGTAGTTGACAGGATTTGCCACAGACTGAAAATATAGAGCAAGCTGCCCCCGTGGGTGGGGAAGTACCTGGGTATCCCCCAACGTACGTGTGGTCCAAAGTGGCAACCCTTCCAGAGGCATGGGCACCTCCCCAGGACTGGGGGAAGGTGGTGGTTATGCCTAAGAAGTGGAGAAGGCCCTCTATAAAAGGGAATCCATGGAGAAGCAGAGTGCCTGCATGGTGGGAACTGTGTGTTGGCTATTCCTCACAGTAAGGCTGTAGATGAGTTCTTCCAGAAGTATGCACTCCTACGAGAAGTGCAAGAAGCAAGCAGGGGCACGTGAGGTATGAGGTGCTCTGGAGAAGTGGTTATTGGAGGTGGAGATGGCGGCGCTCCATGCAGCTACAGGAGAGCCACCATCATCCCTTGAAGTGGCAGAGGATATATTGGAGGAAGAGCAGGGTTTTAAGGTAATGCCTGAGTCACCAAACCCTCATCTATTTGAATCCCACCTGGTTGTAGTAAAAAAGATAAAGAGGCAACAACTGCAGGTCCCTCCTGGAAAGGTGCAGCCCCCTCATCAAGTTGTGGAGCACTCCATGTTCTACCCCTATGCACAGGCAGAACTGGTGGATTTGGGTTCCTGGATTCAGCAGAAATCCTTGGAGCCCATATCACCCAGGCTCCTGTGCCTTTGGAATGTAGGGGTAGATGGATCCTGTCTGGGACAGATGGGAACGCTGGCTTCCCTCTGCCTTACAGCATCAATTGCAGAATGCATACCAGACCCAAGATAACCACTCACTCCTTGAATGGTTGATGGCCGCCCTCTATACCACATGGCCCAACCAAGATGACTTACCATCTTCCCCCACTAAGTGACATCCATACACAGAGCTTCAATAGGTATTACAGGAGTTGGGCATGAAGAATGCCATCTGTAACCTGGTGACACATGACCATATAAAGAACCATTCACTGTAGGGATAAGGGACATGTTATAGCAAACAGCTACCTTGTCCCTCTTTGGGCTCCTAGTGGCCATTCTTGCCCTCTATGTGGGGCCAGTCAGGAATACAGTCACCTGTACTGTGGCAAATTTGGGGGAGGCTAAAGCAATTCGGGTGCAGAAGGGACTGTGGACCACTATGAGAGGAAGGGATTAAAGGGCCCAGGTCACAAGGTCACAGGACCCAGATGTGGGTTGATTTGATAGAGGCAAGAACAGGTAAAAAGAAATTGGATTGGAAATCAAATAAAATCACTGAAGCTATGGTAACAACTGAAGCCAGGGCAGTGATTCTGGCTGCTGGTGAAGGTGAGGGCCAAAGAACAGGAGCTGGTGACAAAGCCACAGTCTTGGTGGTACACCTGCAAGGCATCCTGTGAGGGAATGAGCCAGCCTCATCTGGACCCTCACAGGAAACTGACTGGGCAATACATTTTGACTAAAGGGAGGGCTGAGGTATCCACCTTATGGGACTAGGTGGGGACCAGAGGCCACATGTTAAATTATCAATTCATTGGTCCCTTGTGTATATATGCGTCCTGACTCTGGTGGACACAGGGACCAAATGCTCACGATTCATGGCAACTCTGAGTTTCCCAGGGACTCCACTGTAGTTGGCAGATATGGGGTCAAGATCATCAGAGTGAAACAAGCCCAAACCCCATTGGGTATAGGGTGTCTACCCACAAAGAAGTATATCATATACAAATCTCCCATCACATATATTCTGGGGATAGATATCCTGCGAGGCCTATGGTTATTGACCACTGCAGGTGAGTCTAGACTGAGAATACATATAGTGAAGGCAGTTTTGAG
The DNA here is from genome assembly GCF_040802235.1 of Manis javanica. Lineage (NCBI taxonomy): Eukaryota > Metazoa > Chordata > Mammalia > Pholidota > Manidae > Manis > Manis javanica. The sequence goes on from NC_133168.1 coordinate 37,172,584, forward strand.
GGGACATGCCAAGCACCTGGCTGTAACTTTGCCCATACCTTGGCATGTGACAAATAACAAGCAATACAAGTTGCCGGAGGACATAAAGAAATTGAAGAAACCCTCCAGGAACTAGAGAGGGCAAGGTTTAATAAGGCCCACCCATTGCCTTTTTAATTCCCTGGTGCGGCCAGTAAAAAAGCCAGACAGCTCCTGATATGACCATGGATTACAAGGAACTGAATAAAGTAATACCCCCTTTGCATGTTGCTGTCTTTTCTCTATTGCCACCCTAATGGATACCCTCAGTCATGAACTAGGGATGTTCCACTATGTGGATCTTGCTAATGCCTTCTTCTCTATTGATATAGATGAAGTCAAGAACAGTTTGCTTCCCATGGGAAGGGTCACAATGGACCTTTGCCATCCTTACCTAAGGGTACCTTCACAGTCCCACCATCTATCACAGGCCTGTAGACCAGGACTTGACTCAATGGGAGAAACTGCAAATGGTACAGCTGTACCATTATATTGATGTCATGGTTACTTCTTGATTCTCTTGCAGACCTAGAAGGCACAGCACCTAGACTGCTGTATTACCTACAGGAGAAAAGATGGGCCACAAATAGCAACAAAGTCCAGGGACCTGGCTTATCAGTCAAATTCTTGGTGGTTGTTTGGTCAGGTAAGACTAAAGTTATAAAAGAAACAGTGATAGATAAAAGTCTAGGCCTTTCATACCCCTATGACTGGAACACTATTCTAGAATTTTTGGTTGTTTCAGGCTTTTGGAGTTATTTTTTCCTTCCCTTGGCACAAATTCTGAAGCCCTTATACTATTTGGTATGAAAGGGTGTCAGGTGGGACTGGGATGAGACATGTGACCCTGCGTTTGCCACAGCAAATAGGCAGTCAAGGCCATGCAGGCCTTGAGTGTGATAGACCCATCAAGGCCCTGTGAGCTGGACGTCCATGTGACTGAAGATGATTATGGCTGGGGCCTCTGGCAGCAGCTTGAACAAACTCACCAACTTACCAGATTCTGGTCACAACTCTGGAAAGGGGCAGAGGTATGGTACTCCTTAATAAAACAATTGACTGCTGTGTACAACTTGACGGCTACAGAGCCCATTACTGGAACAGCCCCAATAAAGGCAAGAACCACCTATCCCATTGTGTGGTGGATATGGGATTGGACCCAAAAACTGTGAAGTAGCATGGCACAGATGCCTACACTGGCCAAGTGGAGTCCATGCCTACAGCAGGGTAGCACCCTATCTACTAGCCCCTTGAATGGAGAACTCCAAAACCTTCTAGATCCAGTAACACATACCAGTGATAGGCAGGAGGAACTTGACTTAAGCCACTAGTAGCACAGATCCCTTATCAGGAGGGAAGAACCACTATTCCTGAAGAGGCCTTGTATGCAGATGGCTCCAGCATGGGCAGCACCCGAAATGGAAGACTAGCTTTCATTCCCAAGACTGAGAAAATATGGATGTAAGATGGTGAAGGGAAGAGCAGTCAATTGGCAGAGTTGCGAGCAGCATGGCTCATGATCACTCAGGAGCCCTCCCCTCTAGTTGTCTGCACTGATAACTGGGCCATTTACTGAGGCTTGACTCTTGGCTACCAACATGGTACCATGCCAACTGGATGGTTGGTCACCAACCCTTTTGGGGGCAAGAGTTGTGGCAAGACTTATGGGCCTCTGGTCAGACTAAAATGGTTACAATATATCATGTGACAGTCCATTTAGTGCTGGTATCCCCAGAAAATGATGAAGCAGACAAATTGTTACAGGTACATTTGCTAGAAGGGAAACTTGCCTCTGATGTGGCCCAGTGGTTATCTCGATGCTTGCTACATGCAGGACAAAAGACAATTTGGGCTGTAGTCCATCATAGGGCCTACCTCTAACCTTTGAAGAAGTTAGCAGAACCTGGCAGGAATATGTTGTGTGCTCTAAAAGGGACTTATGAGTCCCACAGCAACCCAGGATGGTAACAAGAGGACTGATACCCATCATCAGATGGCAGGTAGGCTATGTCATACCTCTGCCCATATCAGAAGGGTATCAATATACCCTGACTTGTGTTGACATAGCTACCAGACTTCTGGTCACATTTCCTGAGCATTGTGTGGACCAGCAAATGACCAAAAAGGGTCTAGAGCATCTTTCTGCAGCCTATGACTGACCACAGGTAATCGAAAGTAACCAAGATACCCACTTTACTGGACACACACTACAAGAATGGGTGCAACAATTAGGAATAAAGTGGAAATTCCATGTACCACATAATCCTACCAGTGCAGGCAGGATAGAGAGGTACAATGGTTTGTTGAAAGCTGGCATGAAGTCAGACACTGATAGTCTATGGGGGTCATCTGTCTACTTATGCAATGCTATGGCATTTGAATGAGAAGCCCTCGAAGGTGGCATTGAGCCCCATAGACATGCTAGCACACATTACTGCCTCCCCTAAACAACTACAAGTACAAACCAAGGAGAAACTGTTGAGGCCTGGGTTAGCCATCAAAATATCCTGCTGCCAGTGCCAACTACAATAAACCTTGAGACTCCATTCAGTGGGCATGGCCTTGGATGTTTTGACAACAGAACAGTGATGACTGGCCCTCCTGGCACCTCAGAGACAAGGCCCGAAGGCCAGCTTCTTGTATATTCTGGAGTAATGGCCAATTGGCCCTCATGGATCACAGTAGTGTATCTTAAACGGCTAAAAAGTAAGGGCATATTACTGGGGAGTTTTGTGTTATCTTTATGGCCAGTGCATGCACCTCCAATAGCACTATACATAGATGCTTGGGTAACCCCCACGGGGAAAGGGATAAAGATATGGTATACTAGACCCATATAGGGCCCCTTTCCTTCCACTGTCCTAACACAGGACCACTCCCTTGAATGCATCCTATCTGATGGACAAGACTTGCCTATGTTGGTGTCATTAAAACGTCTTATTGTCCCTCAGGTTAATTTCCTGTAACATCTTTGTGTATTGGGTGCACACTCTAGCAAAAACTGCCAACACGCCTGTCTTCTGGATGTGTATAGAGCTCCCTACCAGTTCTGGTACAGGCCTCCCATGTAAAGTGTGGATTGTGAACTTTTGTGAATAGGTCTGGTTTGAATACGATGACCAATTGAATGCCCCTATGTGGAATGACACAATAACTGTCATAAAGACCGGTACGAGAGCAGGTTAATGCCTCCCGGCATACAGTATTCTGTTTGGGAAGGTATGGGGTGGTTTACCAGCATGTCCATAGCCTTGAGTGAAAAGACCCTGAAGTGTATAGAGTGCCATAATGGCACCTGGGATACTGGTATACGTTGGGTGGATCCCTGAGCCCCTTTATGCCCAAATCCATGTAGCAATGGGGCACGATAATTGGAGTAAACAAAATCCAAACCATATAGCAGGAGCATTCCCTGCTCCCTGGATAGCTTTTGGGAATATGGGCAGTACGAATGGCCATATCTCCTGTGCAATTGGACAGGTCATTGTACCTGGGACAACTGTACATACCTGGAAGGTTTCTGTCTACCCACCACAGGTTTCCTCAAATTGGGACAGTTTCAAGTACAGGCAGAGTGAAGCACACTGCATGCATGGTAGTACTACCCTCTGGCCATATAGAGGGGATGACAATGGTAACAGAAGCAAAGGTCACTGCTTTATCACTGCATACAGCATGTCCTTTTAATGCCACCCATAAAGGTATTACCCTCCTTAATGGAGAAGGACAGCATAGGACAGTAGTCCTACAAAATCACATGGCTTTAGATACGTTCATTGCAGCTGAGGCAAGGTGTGTGCCATCCTACACACAGTGTGGTGTGTACATACTGGATGCATAACATAATGTAACTCTAGCTTTACAAGCCCTATAGCAGACAACTCAGCAGATCACAGCCTTATCATACAACCCTTCGATTGCATGGTAGAAGCTGATCTCCTCAGGCTGGAAGATGGCAATTGCCACCATAATTTCTGTAGCTTTCTTTATCCTAATATAGTGGTATAGCTTCTATTGCTGCTGTGGAATCTGGTTGCAATGTTCCAGCCTTCTCACACACAGACCACTGTGGAAGATTGTGCACATGTAGATTGTGAGGCAAGAATCCCTTAAGGGTGGGGTGTGGGGAAAATGGAGTCACCATTATCAAGATACTTGCCTGGATGCTGACCACACCTGTACCCACTGCACAGGCCCAAGGATGCTTACATAATACCCTGGCCCTCTGTGCAGGTGCATGCCGATGTCATTGTTGACAGTGAGCCAGTATCATCTGTGCTGTTACAAAAGGATGCCCACTAGGTATTCTTGCACAATGTAGATGTGATTTCAGCACTCAACCAGCTACCGCAAGAATAAACCCTGGTATGAACCCTCTAACACTCCATTGTCATTTTTCGGTCTCACTGAATCCAGTGTCAACCTGCCAGTAACCAACCACCTGCACTACACCATTTTTATGGTATATCTTAACTAGCCCTCATGATGGTTTATACTGTGGCGAGTACTCTGAAAGACAACTATATATATCAACTTCATAGAAAATATGGTGATAAAAGTTACTGGAAGTGTGAAATATGGCAGTGTAAGGCTAGACTGCCTTACTATACTATACTAGAAAATGATAAATATCAGTTAAAATGATAACACAGCTCAGTTATAAACTCATTACAGCATTAACATTTCGACATTTCCCATAGAACTTTGGAACATTTATCAATGAACATGTGACAACATGCCAAGAACAAACTGTAGAAGGCTTTCACAATGCAAAGCTCAGTTACAAATATACATCCTAGGATTTGGAAAATGATACCTCTCATAATGAAGAAATTAATAATTTTATTTTTTCATGTTATTGTTGGAACCTTTTGCCTCTTCTAGGCCTGTGACGGCTGCAGACTGGAGGTTTCCATCCTCCCTCGTTACTTCCGCGTTCGTGGCGTAACTAGCTTCCCGCGCGCGCGCTCTTGGCTCTAACTCCGCCTCCCCACCTAACCCAAAACCTTCCTAAAGACCCTAGTGACAGATGAGATGATCAATTCCCATTGGTTTCTGTTACGTCCTTATCTTCCCGTATATAACTAAGCCTCTGATGGAATAAGGCTGAGTTTTGCTGCGCCCTTGAGGCTGACACATCTCCCGGCTTGGTGTGGTTTTGTTTTTCCCCGGATCTCAGAGGAGGGTGTCCAAGCCGCCGACACTTGCCCTCTCGCTCAGCCCCAGGGGATGACAGGCTGATCCTGCTTGTCCCCCCGCCTTCTTGTTGCTGAAGAGTAACAGTTATGTCCTCTTTAATGTCTCTCTTGTATTTTTTGTTACCTCATACAGCAAAGTTGCCTTACGGACAAATTGTTATGCAGCAAAAATGTTTGTGGTGAAAATGCTTATGGCAAAGATGTTTATGGTGAAACTACCCAGAACTGGAGGCCATGGTGCTGGGTACCAAGAGAATGATATCTTTTAATGAACTGTATCTTTACCAGTATGTTGTGATCCTCTTTAGTACTTCATTTTCATATTCTTATTCTTACCCTTTTGGATGTGTGTCATAGCTTTACTAGCTTCTTTAGTTTCTGATACGACCAGATGTTCAAAGATAATCTTGTTTACTTCCTGTACCAGATCTGGAATTAGTCATTTCTCCAAGAAGCCCTGATTTCTGTTAATACGAAATGACATTTAGAAACCAAGATCTGCATGTTACAAGTGCACACTAGGACTGGGTTGACCATTATCTAGACCTTTTCAATGGACAGAGCTAGGAGAAACATTTTTAATTACTTAATTGCTATATCAATATGTATGATAGTTGTCTTAACAATACAAATATTACTGTTAATAATATACTTACTAAACAATGGCTTTGTTTTTGGTGGGGGAGGGGATTTTAAAGGTCAAGAATATCCCACTAGAGATATTTTTAAATTTCCTGAAATAGTTACTCTCCATGTGCCAACCTGATACAGATTTATCTATTTTAATTTTTAAGAGTTGATTGCCTTTAAAAAATAATTTTGTTTCTATAATTGTGTAACACACTTATATTGCTCTAAAGTATATATAACAAGACATATTCAGAAAGTTTACCTTCTGTGCCTGTTCCCTCCAACATATTTCTTCCCTTGTCCTATAAGTAACACTAAAAGGGTGTTTTAGTTTATCCTTTACTTTTTAATATAAAAAAACATTTACATATCTCCTCCTTTAATGGATAAACAATAGCATACTACATATTTTTTTTCCATTGTGCTTCTTTTCACTCAACTATAATCTATAGTTCATGCCATAGCAGAATAAGAGCTCTTTATTCCTAACTGTATCTGCATGGTGCTCCATTGGGTGAACATACCACATCTATTCAATGAATCCCCTACTGACGGACATTTGTTTTTAGTAACATTGTAAACAGTGTGGCAAAATCATTATACATTTGTGGCTCAATAAATACACATGTACTTTTGCCAGATGCTGTCAAATTTCCCTCCATTGGGGTCATACTGTCTTTCATTCTTAACAGCAAAATATGTGAGTACCTGCCTTCTCACAACCTTGGCAACATAGTATGTTGTTTAGGTCACTTTGCAAGCAGCTTTATTGTACTAATTTATATACTTTAAAATTCACCCATTTTAAGCGTACAGGTTTAGTTTTCCTAACTTTCTCAGGTGTGCAGTTTATGCTTTACTACAATCTAATGTTAAAACACTTTCATCACCTCAATAAATTCTGTTGTGAGCTCTTTTAACAAAATGTTTGGTATAGTTATTTGGAGGATTGGGTTAACACAGATGGCATGAATTCTGGCCCCAAATACATGTGATAACAAACTTATGGTTCGGTGTTCAAGGACTTTCTCCTACTTTTCATTTAGATCTAAAGATAATAAGTAGGTAAGTTTCTCTCCTTTCTCCTCTTCTCTGAGGCACTGTGATAGTTGGGTTTTATTTGTCAATTTGGCTAGGCAATACTACCCAGTTATTCAATTAAACACTAATCTAAATGTTACTATAAAGCTATTGTGTAGACAGGGTTAACATCTACAGTTAGTTGACTTGCAGTAAAGGAGATATCCTTGAAAATCTGGGTGGCCTGCAACCAATTAATTGAAAGACGTGCAGCACTAAATTGAGGTTTCCCTGAAGAATAAAATTCTGCCTTTGTACTGTAGCTTTAGCTCCTGCCAGAGGAATCTTTTACTGGTTCTATCTCTCTGGCAGAACACGGACTGCTACAGGCACCCCACCAACATCACCATCATATTCCCGTTTGATCATCTGACATGTTTTCTGGGATTCTGGCTTCATGTGAATCTCCAACCTCTCAGGCCTCATGTTTTTGTCTATTCTGTCTACGTGGCAAAGAGCAGCATAAGATAGACTTAAATCTCTGGATTTTTACTTACTTATTATCTAAAGCAAAAATCTTGGTTCTTTTCCCAACAATTCAGCCAAGTGTTTTAAAAGATGCTTTAAAAAATATTTTAACCAAAATTTTTACTTCAATACTAGAGGACTTCTCTGGACATCTAGTCTTCCACTAACCAGAAATGGAAATCATCATATTCACCCTTATATTTTCTTTTGAGTTTTACTATAGTATTTAGGATATCCCAGGAGTCATAGGCAAGTTGTACAAAAGATTTTCAAAGAAGTACACAAAAAAGATATTTTAAAGATCTTTAAATCTGCTTTCCAGATCTTTGAACTCTACCCTTCCCTAAAATTGATCTACCTTTTCCAAGAACAGGCTCTTCTTACCCCTCCTCATAATCAACTTTGTACTGCTGTGCTAAAAAAAATAAGTATTTCTCACCCATTCTGAATCTCACTCATACTTTGCTCTATGGGTGCAAAAACCTGGGTCACAAATGGCTAAGTTAAGAATGGATAGCTCTTGAGGGAGAGTCCCACATGGACAAAACAACTCCTGTGCAAAATGCTAAAGTGGCCCACGTGTTGGTGCCTCCAGGGGATGGCCCATCGCAATGCTTCGTGCCTTTTCTGTCTGTCTCAGAGTTGAATTCAGAAATGAGATTATCATCACAGGAATGTGTATTAACATTTTCATTTTCAAATCAAAGTAAGACTTTTTCTAACAGAAAATGAGTTCGGTTTGGTTTATTACTTTGATAAAGAGGACTAGTTTTGTCCTTAAAATTACAAAGCAGATATACTCCATAAATTGAATGAGCTATGTAGCTTCATGGTGATGAGGGAAAATATGTTAAAGTATACTTAATGTACAATAAACTGGAAATTATATCATTTCAACTACTTGTGCTTATGATTAAAAAACTATAGATGCCAAAAATGTGTGGAGGAGATAACATAATTTTAAAAGTCGTTTTAGGTCTCAAAGACCATTGACACATCCATTTTTCCCTTTCTAATGTTTTTGTCTTTTTAAGTTGTTTTTATAATTGTTGTTTTAGTACTTTTATCTTTTTAGAATAATTAATAGTTCTTAGGTTATAAAATTTTCAAGTGTGTTTTACCTAGTTACTGCAAACCATGGAAAGGATGCCCAAAGGTACTATTCAATTATCAAATGCAGTAGAACTTTGGTTAAAAATTAGATTTTAAAGAGTCCTTCCTTAGTGGTTTAGTTCAATAACATTTAAATGACATGCACAGAGTACTCATTTTGGCACTATTTCTAATGGCTAAAAACTGGACCAAATATCCATATAAATTGTGGCATACTTATACAATGGAATATTATAATAATAAATATGAATGAATTCATACTACATAATTTGTGGATCAATCTCAAAATATAATGTTGAATATCAGAATCCACACTCAAAAGTACATATTGTGTAATTCCATTTATATGAAGTTCAAAAACAAGAAAACTATCTATGGTGATAAAACTGGCACAGTGTAGGGTAATGACTGAGACAGGGCAGGAAGGAGGCTTCTTACGTGCTGTTGATATTCTACATCTTGATCTGGGCAGTGCTTAGGCAGGTGTGTTCACTGTATAAAAATGCATCAAGATGTATAAACTTACGTTCACTTTTCTAAATGTCTGTTAGACTTCAAGAGAAGTTTACTAAAAAGTAAAAATAAAAAGACTTTGTGCTTCTTTCCACCAAAATAAAATAATGGCAAATATTTTGCCAAATAGTCTATTCTACCTATCTTTTATTTTTGCCGATAATAGAGATGATATTCTGATTAACACTCTCTCACTCAGAATGTCACTTAGCCTTAGCCTGTGCAGCCAGTGCGGCTTCCTCACGCCACTTAGCTTTCTTTGCTAGGTTCCAACTTGTTAAGGATTCATGTCGTTCTGCAGCCTGGAAAAGAAAAAACAGGGAAGAAAAGCAAAGTGATTCCCTGGAAAGAATCTGGTTTTAGATAGACATAATAGGAGAGACTCTTTGAGAAAGAAAAAAGTAACTTAAAACATCTGTCACAAATAGTATCCAAGAAAAGTGATCCTTATAGAACAGAAAAAAATTACTTAAGTTGCTAGACTTGGAGTCAACAGGACAGCTGATATTAGAAATCTGCCCCTACCTTCTCTTGGCACACATAAAACATATTTGTTCGATAAAAAGTAAAAAAGAAAAAAAAATCAAATACTTAAGTTCAAAATCAAGAAAGGAAAATCCTTGGGTACCAGAGATGGTAAGAACTCCAAAGGCATGAATTGGTGGGGGATGAAAAGGACTAAAGTCAGGAAGGAAGAAAATGGCTTCAGTCAGGGGATATTAGGAAAAAAATATTGCCTTAACAGCTATAGACTGGGAGTTTAATCTCTGCAACAGGTAATTCCAGGATTTGGATCTGGAGTTGGAAATATCAGGAAAAATTATGCAATGATGAAGTGAAATGACTAAAACAACTCTCACTAGCCCGAGGAACTGGCAAGGAGATTAGGCATTTATCTTGGCAGAAAATCATCTGTGAAAAGGAAAGATAATCAGCATGATAATTATGAGGTAAGAACTCTAGGAAATAGATCTGAGGAAATAATCTAAATGTAGTACAGAGATAAAGATACAAAAAATAGAGAAGTTAAGAGACATGGAGAATAGAATTTAAAGTTCCAACACACATTCATAATAGGTGGAAAGAATAGATAGAATGGGGGAAGGAGCTATATTCAGAATTATAATAGCTTAGATTTTTTTGGAAGCAAGGAAAGTCAGAGACCCTCAGACTGAAGAGCAAATACAATTTTAATAGATATTGATGGACATCTAATATGTATCCCACACTTAAAACATAACCAAAATAAAGGACCTGATATATTTTGCATATCATGCCCACCAGTTCTTTCCGCAGCCTTACACATCTCAACACATGGCAGCAGCATCCACCTAGTTCCTCAAGTCAAAAATTCGGGCTTTTGGTTTCTTTCTTCCATTTTTTCCCCTCTTCCCAGATTGAATTTACCACAACCTTCTATACTTTCTACCTCCCCAAATGTATCTTAAATTATTAACCTTTCTCTACTTCTATCTGCCACAGTCTTAAAGTACATCATTAATTGATCAAAATAAAAGGTGAACTGGAGAGAGGCAAAAGGGACAGCAGTGAGATCATTCAGAAGATATGGCAAAAAACTAGGCAACAGATAATTGGTTATCTCAGATCATAATGATATTAGAAGACATGGTGAGGAGTAATCCATTTGTGGATATATTTTAAAGTGGAGCCAACAGGACTGCTGATGTATATGACTTATTTATGAGCAGCTGGGAAGATGATTAACTAGTGAATACCTGTATGAGGCCATTTTTGATGAGGTAGTCAGGGAATCTCTTTCTGAAAAAAATGAGAATAAGCCAGCAAGGGTAAGACCAGAAAAAAGGAAAGCCTAGAGGAATAAGGGTTTGGTGTATTAGAGTACAGAAAGGTACTGGTGTGGATGGAGCATAACAAAGAGAAAATGATATGAAACAGGGAGGGTCAGACAGTATCAAGCCCCAGTATGTCATGTAGGTGCTAAGAGAATCAACAACATGTAGGCTGTCAATTACCTAGGGTAGGCTAAAAGAAGAGATGACAAAATTTCTTTATTTCTGTGTTTGTGTTCAGCCCAGCAAATATTTAGGAAATTTCCCATCTGATGAGAATAATCTAAGTTCTTTGCCAAGTCAAAAGAAATGAATGGACATATACATGATGTCAGTGAACCTACAGGCCTTAGTGCCTATGTGAATTAGTGGCCTCAATACTCTTAAAAAACCTGAGAAATAAAGGGCAGAATCATATGATGAGGCAAAGTGGTAGCTGGCTAAACATGTCCAGAGAGAGAAGATGTATGGATCCAAGCAAACTATTTTGTGAGATGTAGCTGCTAAAATCTATATCCAATTCTGTCAGCACTATTAAAACTGTGTTCATAAACAAGTACGTTACAACCACATTCTAAGGATTCAGCTGCAGGTGCCACAAATGAAGAGGACACTGATAAAACTGTAGGGTGTCCAGAGGAAAGCTCAAAGTAGAGGGGAGTTGATAATTACTGAGAAATCAAGACTGGCAGAAGAGAAGATTCACAGGGATGTGTTAGATGTCTCCCAACATTGTGGGACTGCTCTTCATGGTAAAAGTGATATGCAGATGGAAGGGTTTGAGGAAGCAAGAAACAAAACTAGAGAGTCAGTACAACACAGAGAAGACAAGTTCGATAGCATCGTATTATGCTGATGGACAGTGACTGTAATGGGATACGTCGTGGGGACTTGATAATGGGGGAAGTCTAGTAACCATACTGTTTGTTGCTCATGTAATTGTACATTAATGATAGCAATAGATAGATAGATGAAAAATTAAAAAAAAGAAAACTAGAGAGTCATCAACTCTCAATTTCTCTCTAGAAACCACATACTGGAGATAATAAGGAAGGAACTCATAAACAGGGTATAGACAAGCCAGTGAACCGTGGAGATCACTTCTAAGATTTGCATTTCTATTTCATGATTCCATACAATAGCATGTGATTTAAGGAATGATCTCCTCTCTGGATAACTTTCATATGAAGAAGTTGTTCTTATGCAATTTAAACCAGGCTGTAAACTCTCCTGTTTGTTTTGTTTATCTTATCAGTGAAAACAAACTTTTGTCCCATATAGTTAATTTGTTGACTCCAATTTCCAGTAACAAATTTGTTTCCATTATAATGGATACATGTGGGTGGTTTGGGATGTCTAAGATGAAATTGTTCTTACACTGAAAGAACAGCAATGATTCCCATATTGAGAACAAGGCTCACAATATTTCTTAAAACTCACAATTCTATCTCTATTTTTAAAGAGGTACTTACCCTTTTGGCTGACGCTATCACAGCAAAACATGCGATAATTGTGAGTCCAATCATTATGTAACAAGCTTTCACTCGAGCTTTGTTTCTTGCAGCATCTATCATTTCTGGCCTAAACCAAGATGTATAGTCAACTGTTAAAGCAATATGATTTTCTCACTGGCAAAACAGACCATTTGTTATGTAAATATTCCCAAAATGTCCCTGAATGCAAACTGCAGATGTGAAAGACTTCCAAATGCTAGTCCATTATCTTACCAATTTCAAATTGACCTTCAATTTTCAAATTTAGGTCATAATTAATGTTAGCCACTACGAAACACAGTGTAGCATATTTAGTTTCTAATTGCTCACAATGTAACTACTAGAGAGTACACCTAACTTTCCATCATTTTTTCTTTCCACTTGCTAAGGTAGAGATAAGAATTAAAGCCTATGTATGTTTATGACTCGGGTCCATTTGGCTTGTGTTAGTTATCAGGTGGGCTTTTGTATTCAGTCTTAAATAGCTTGATTTTTAGAACTCATTTTCATCATTTTGCTTTTTCACTGGCTTTCCAAACTTATTGCCCCCTCCCATCCTATCCCAATTAAAGATACTGTATTTACTTACTTATGATCACTGTTATACTATTAATATACTTCATACCTTTTTTAAGAATGGATATTAGTGAAAGGGTGTTTCCTTTATGGATTTTGCATGAAGTTTTCAAAAAGTGATCAAAATCAGAACTGGCTAAAGAAAAAGAAGATGGCTTTGTTTTCTTATTATTTTTAAATTTTATCTGCTTATTTGAATAGTGGGAGGTCTTATTTATTAATAAAGTTACATGCAAGTTGCCCGAGCTTGTGGCAATACCACTTACAAAACAGTGTACAAAATTTATCAGGCCTTGGGTCTTTTATACTGAAAAATACTTAAACAATTTGCATAATTAAACTGCAGTTTATAAATACACATCATTAAAGAATGAGTCTTGAGAATGTATTTGGCAGTTTTCTTTATTATCTAATGTCGTTTAAATAGAATAGTTACATTAAAAAAAACTTCAGAAAGACAGGTTGCAATTTCTTTCAAAAATGAAAACTTTTTAACCTTTGCACTAATTGAAAAGAGCACAGGAAACCAATATCTAGCCTGTTTTTCTTATATTTTAGGCAGACTAATGTAAGTTTTACGATGATAGATGCAAACTGGTGAATGTGGAGACATTATTAGATTTTATTTGTTGCTGACTTTTGTTCCAGATGGAACCTAAAAGATCTGATCTTTATTATCCATCCATCTGGCTTTGATCTAATTTTATAACAAATTAGTTGAGCACTGAAAAAGGCAAGAGAAAGTACAGTTATTACTAAATATCATTAGTGTATGGTACAAAAATTATAGGTCACTTGTTAATTATATGTCCATTAACAGCACACAAAGTGAAAGCTGTTTCTATGGTAAGTCTAACACTTAGCTTAGGAGGCACATGTCTCCTAAAAAGCATTGCTTAAAAAAATTATAGAAAATAAAAAAATGAAAAATATTCAGATATTTTCATGTTTCCATCTCAAAACTGTATTTTTCATTGGCATCTTGTTCAAAGTACTTCTTTGTTATCCTGAGGAAATTGGTTTGTTTCTGTAAAATGAGTCTTTTCACATATACAGCTATGTTGATGAAAGAGGATCTACTTACCGTCTCTTAACAAGTATCAATTTACAATCATGCAGGTTCTTTACATTCCTGACTACCCTGTTATTAGAATTCAAAATCCAAAAAATTTCAGGGTGGTGTTTTAATTTTTCTGAGGCTAATTTCTGCTTTAGGCGAAGTCTGTACTTTGGAGTCTATAGATCTCAAGGAAAAAAAATATTTCTTAATATTAAATAATGTGTCTGAGATTGAATACTGAAAACAAATTTCAAATCCCATGTTATTTCAAACTCTTGTCCATTCCTCATTAAATACTTTGATCCAAGAAAGGAATAAAACTGTTTAAGAATTGTTGAGTGAACATTTCCCACCACATTTCTTTCGATTTATTTCAGATGCTTTTGTAACTTGCAAATGAACGAGCAATAAAGATGTAGGCAATATGTGCAGAAGATGTAGGCCCAGTTTCCATTACCCATTCTCACAGGACTTGGTTACATTGTATAAATATAGTATACAAAACACGTGAAATCCTTATTTGATATAGCTTTAGTCTTCCAATTTTTAAAAAAATATCCGTTTAAAAAGTAGCAGATTGATTTTATTCTTGGTTTTCTTCCTCCTCTTTTACCCACTCTCTTTTGAAAGTGCTGGGGAAGATTTTTGGGCTGTGCATAAATTAAAACTAGAAGATAGTTTTTTACATTTTTAAAAAACAGGTTACATTTATCCTAGGTGAAGCTGTCAAGCTTTAGTTTTACCTTTACGGAATCTCTTGCTTTGGATTTGGGATGGTGAAAAGTCCAGCGATGCTCCGGGGATCCCAGCCTGAGTAAATCTGGTGCTCAGAAGGCTGTACAACGACGTACTCCAGGGATTCCCCGGCCCAGAAAAGGAGGTCGTGTGTCTGCGGCCTCTTCCCAGAGGCTTTTCAGCCATCCCGGGAGCCATGATCCTTTCTTGGGTGGAGCAGGGAGCCGCCCTGACCACAGCCCTTCTTCCTCTCTGGCTTCCCCGTAGCCACCCAGGATGCACCCGAGGGCTGTGCCTTCCTTCTCTTTGGCCCTAGTGCTCCGGTGCCTCGCGGCTGGTAGCTTGCTGGGGGCGGGTATCGGAGCAACGGTGCAAATGCCCACTGAACGTCTGGGTTGTCACCCACTGTCAACAATCTCCCTGAGCACTTAGCTGCCCACAGTCAAGGAACTTGACATTTAGCCGCATTAGGGGTGTGATTCTTAAGAATTGGGGCTCTGCGGCGGCCTTCGCTCCAGGCACGCCCAAGTCGACAGGTGGCTAGACCCCGCGCCCCCCCAGGCCCGGCCAGACCCTCCCTGAATCCGAAACCGGGTGGCCTCACAGACCACACTTACGGGATCCGAGGCGGGATCTCTTCTATCGCTTTGAAACGCCCGGTCCACAGCAAGATTTTCTTGTCGAATTGCGAGGGCGTGTGCTCGGCGGGGACCCTGTGAACCTTTCCTGTTGCAAAAGCAACAGTGATGGACCATGTAACCAACACAGACGGCGCAGTGGTTAGGTGTGCAGCCCCGGCCCCCGCTCCTCTCCGGCCCCTGGCAGCCCCCTCCCTCTCAGGACATTTTCCCAGCCCCGGCTCACCCGGATCTTGGGGCCCAGAGCCCCTGGGGGTCCCGCCTGTGGAGTAGCCGGGGAGACCCCGGGACCGGAGAGTCGTCCCGGGGGCACATCGGAGGAGGCTCCCCGGGCCGGGACGTAGGAGACTCCCCACGGCGGCGGCGAGCATGCTGCGCCCAGTTCCCCTGCCCGCAGCCGCAGGCCGAACCAGCGCGCCAGCTGCCGGGCCATCCGCCCAGACCCCCCTTCGACCCCGGGCGCTCCCAGCGTAGCGGCGGCGCACAGCTGGAGCTCTGACGCGCGCCTGCGCAGCTCCCGGGCCCCGCCCCCGGCCGGCCACCCAGCGCAGGGCGCCACGACCCTGGGCACTGGTTCCCTCACGGGCGGGGCCCAGGGAGCTGCCGTCTCGGCTGGAACACTCGGCGCAGAGATCCCCCACCTGCTGAACGCTCCCTGCAACTCATTTCAAAGGCATTTTTGTGTACTGAGAAGAAACTTGTTTCCGTCAGGCTTTCACCCCTTGTTCGAAGAAATCTAAACCCTCTCCTCCAGGAAGAGCCAGCAGTCTTTCAAGTGTAGGATATTTCAAATTTTACCAAGTGGAAGGACACTCGATAAAGTTCTGATTTTCCCATGAGAATTTTTTGAACTTGGCGCCTCACCCCACCCTCCATACTTTTTCACTTTTCTAAGCAAAATAACCTCAGTTGCTACAGTTTTCTCCACCTCTTGGTTTTTAGAAAGAAAACAAACTCTCCAAACTCCCTTCAAAAGGAGCCTTTCTTCTAACTTCCATCATCATTCTTCTGCGCAAACGGTACAATCTACTATTCTCTGGCATCAAATGGGAACAGGGACTCGGAGAACAGACAAGCTGAAGAAATTACTCTGCTTATTCATATTCCATGGACAACAGACCCCAGCCAGGTCAATGTGCTCTTCAGGACCTAGCCCCTGGCCCAGCTTACCCAGAGGTGGAGGGTGGGGGGGGCAGCTATTTCTTAAGAGTGGTTAGGGTTATTCCTCTAAATGTGCCTCACACACAGTAACACTTCAGAAGATGCTATGGTTTCTTTCCCTTCATAGTCTTTGTTTAAGTCCCAAAACACAGGATCATTTTAATTCATAAAATCTCCTGTAGGGGATTGTACGGAGCTATGAGCTCCCTGGTGATAAGGGTTATTATCTTATTCACCATTGTACCCCCAGGATTTACCTGAAAATTAGCATTTAGCAGATACTTAAAAAGTATTTGCTTAAAAAAAGAGTAAGTGAATACAACTCCTCAATAATAAGATAGACTCCATCTGGGCTAGTTTAAGACAGAAATATATGAGGACATGCTACATGATGAACTGAATGAGTTCCAACCTGGCAAAGAATGTTGCCATAGATAATATTTGATTGTTCCAGGAATATGCTACTTGAAAATCCTCCCATTACTCAAAAGTGCTATTTTTCCTTTTATTTTTCTTCACATCGCTAAAATATCCATAGAGCTACAGAAATACATCTTTTCAAAACAACCAATCACTAGTAATTCACAAAGGAATATTAAACTAGCTAAATAAGTTTATTTCCCTGGAGAGAACCAAATGTCAGCTTTCTATGTCAGGCATGTTTTTCTATCTCAAGCTTCTCTAGTACTGCAGAACAACAGAGAATAAGGGCTTATGTCATGAGAGAAAGAACAATTTGCATTCTGGTCCCCCTTCCTCACTGGATTAAAATATCCCTATTTGGCAGCGGCCTACATTAAAAAAATTACAGCTGCATGAGAGATGCTTTTTCTTCAGTTCCAGAATTGGAACAAAAAAACTGCAAACAACTTCTCATAGAATTAAAATCTAATTATATTCCTTTCATTCTTCTTTTTTCTTTCTTTTCTCCCAGTCTTCCCCGCCTCCCCCCCTCTCGGCCCAGAGTAGCTCATTTATTCACTTAACAAATTTACTGAGTGCCTCCTTAGTAGTCTCCAAGGTTATAGCAGGTAAGCAAACGAAGACGGTTCCCCCTACAGAGCTTATTATTAATCCATGATGCTTTCAGTTTACCAGTTGTGCACTATCTTATTTTTTGATACAATGACATCGATTTGTGTGTACTTACAATTTTGTTCCTTCAAGGTTTGTTTTTGATTAGTATCATTTATGTTTCCATCAAGGAATAAATTTTAAACAAAGTTTGTGGGTAAAATTGTAGTTTTTCCAGAATCCCTTACCTGGCTTTAGTGCATCTCCAAATCAACTGGCATTTCTAAGGGGTGGAGAGAAGTACTTCATCTCTGTATCAGTGGTAATTACCTGGGCCACCAAGGGCTTATCTGAACCTGAGAGGCTGGGGGGAGGTTTTGCTTGCTTCTGCCAGCTAAGGAGAGAGATGGCCCCCAGACCAGTTTGTAAGCAATAAACGGGTTTTAAACTTTATTTCTCCCTTTGACTGATTTTGGTTTTAGAGGTATTTTGCCCAGGGATTTCCTCTCCCTGGAGTTACATCTGGTGGAAGTTAGCAGGACCTATGAACCTGAAATCTGCCTAAATGGGTGCGACCTTTGGGAGGGCTGCCCCTGGAGATGGTGGGGAGATGCCCAGAAGCCCCCCTGTGGATAGGGGGGCGTCCCCAGTGGCTGCAGCGGCACAGGGTACAGCTTCATCTGTTACTGTCCCCTTATCTGTGGGTTTTCCAATTTGAGCGCCCCTAGTGAGAAATTGGTCTAGCGTAAAGCATCTCCTAGAGGGATGGGCCCTTCCCCAGAACTAGGGAAGGGTGGAGACACGGGAAGCTGCAGAATTTGCCCTCTGTGAGATAGAACACTGCTTAGAGGTCCTGAGTGGCTGTGTAACAGCTGGCATTAGGGAGTCTCTTTTCCTTGAGATAGTGGAAAATGTTATCGAGGAAAGAGAGAAGGTTATGCAGGAGAGAGACTATCAAAGAGAAAGAGAGGATTATCCAGAGGGTTAGGGAAGAGAGGGAGGGACTTAGGTGGGAGAGGGAAACACTTCAGCATTGCTTGGAGAAGCTGGATGATAACCTATGGGATGCCCTTAAGGAATAGTTATTGAAAAGACAGGTGTAAGTCCGGGGAAAGGAAATCCTGGGGCAAAATACCTCTAAAAACCAAAATCAGTCAAAAGGAGAAATAAAATTTAAAACCCATTTATTCCTCACAAACTGCAGTCCCAGGCCATCTTTCTTCTCTGCTCAAGCAGCCACAATACCGGCCCTCCCCCTCACCTCTCAGGTACAGATAAGCCCTCTGTTACCCAGGTATTTACCCATTGATATGGAGATGAACTTCTCCACCCATAAGGAAAGATGCAAATGAACTAAAGCCATACTTCTTTCCACCTCTGAACCCCTATTGATACGCAGATATACTAAAGCCAGGTGAGATATTCTGGAAATGTTTCAATTTTACCCACAACAGGTCGAGCTCCTGGAAGATTCATTAGCAGTGGTGAGGGAAGAAGCGACCGGAAAAGCCACTTTGCAGGAGGCCATGGAGGAGGGGAGGAAAGAGTGGTGCCTTCAGCCCCAGAGATGATGGAGGAGCCCAGGGGGATGGGGTGGTGGGATGTGGAGGGGAAGATGGGCCAATCTGCTGCCAAGGCCAACACCCGAGGTACAAGCCACTCCTGTATTAAAGGCCTGCCCTGCTATAATTAAGAAAATAAAAACAAAACAACTGTGGGCTCCTCCGGAGGAGGAGCTGCCCCCTTCCCAGGTTATGGAGCATTCCATGCTCCACCCCTATACTCAGAATGAGCTGGTGAATATGAACGTCCAGCATAGGCAGAGGCCATCAGAATCTCTACCTACGTGGCTTTTACGTCTCTGGGATATGGGGGTGGAAAACATTGTTATGTCAAGTGCTGAAATGAGTAGAATGACTTCCCTGACAACTCACTCTTCCCTCTGGTAGCTGTTGCCAAGTGCCTGTCATGCCTCAAGGAATGGCTGACAGCTGCCATCAGGACAGTTTGGCCTAATCAGGGTGATTTACCATATCTATCCACTAGTTGGAAAACGTATGTAGAGCTCCAATACTATTGTGGAAATTGGGTATGCAAAATATCATCTATAATATGGACCCCCAGGGCCCAGATGAGGAGGTGTTCATGGTAGGAATGAGAAATCCAGTGCTGCATACAGCTCCCACATCTCTCTTTGGGTCCCTAGTGAATACTCTTGCCCCCCACCTAGGGCAACCCATAAGTACCCATAACTTGTACTTTAGCATATCTGGGGGAGGTTCAAACAGTAAGGGTAATACTGGCTATGCCTGAAAGGAGAGGTGCAGAAGGCCCAGTGAAGGTCTCAAGGACCCAGATGTGGATTGATTTGCTATAGGCCAGAGTAGTGAAAGAAAAACTTGATCTTATTAAAAGTGTGACACTAATTAAAACCAGAGCAGCAGTTCCAGCCACTGAGGTCCAGGACATGGAAACCAGAGTCAAGGCCTCATTCTCTGCCTGTGTCCCTGCAAAACTTCCTGGGGGACAGTACTCAGGATTCGCCTGGGCCCTCACACCCACAGGAGGATGATTGGGCATTGCGGTTCAACTGAGGAGGGGTCAAGGTTCCCACCTTGGGGTACATGGTGGGGACCAGAGGCCACATGTAGAATTAACAGTTCATTGGTCACCTGTGAATGTACAATGTGTCCTGGTGCTGGTGGACACAGGAGCTGAGTGTTCTCTGATTTATGGCAACCCTGAATGTTTTCCCGGGACCCCTGCTGTAATAGATGGCTATGGGAGTAAGGCAATTAGAGTGAAGAAAGCCCAAATCCCATTGGGGATAGGGCATTTACCCCCAAAGGAGTATACTGTGTACATATCTCCCATCCCTGAATATATTTTGGGGGTCGATATCCTGCAGGGCCTGTGGTTACAGACGCATGTGAGTTCTCACCAAGAGTGCATGTGGTAAAGGCAGTTCTGAGGGGACATGCTAAGCACCCACCTGTAGTGCTGCCTGTACCTTGGCAGGTGACAAATACTAAGCAATATAAATTGCCTGGGAGGCACAAGGAAATTGGAGAAACTAAAATTGGAGAAGATGGGGAAGGTGGGCATCATAAAGCCCACTCATAGTCCTTTTAATTCCCCAGTGTGGCCAGTGAAAAAGCCAGATGGCTCCTGGCAAATGACTGTGGACTACAGGGAATTGAATGAAGTCACACCCGCTTTGCATGCTGCTGTCTCCTCTATAGCAGCCATTCTGGACACCCTTAGCCATGAGCTGGGAATGTATCATTATGTAATAGGCCTTGCTAATGCTTTCTTCTCTATTGACATAGCACAGGAAAGTCAGGAACAGTTTGCCTTCACGTGGGAAGGCTGGGAGTGGACATTCACTGTCCTTCCACAGAGATACCTCCACAGTCCCACTGTTTGTCATGGATTTGTAGCCCAGGACTTGGCGACATGGAGGAAACCACAAATGGTGCTGCTGTAGCACTACATTGATGATGTTATGCTCATGTCTGATTCTCTTTCAGATTTAGAAGAGGCAGTTCCTAGACTATTGTAACATCTACAGGAGAAAGGATGGGCTGTGAACAGCACCAAGGTTCAGGGACCTGGTTTGTCTGTAAAATTCTTGGGGATTGTCTGGTCGGGTAAAACTAATGTTATTCCTGAAGCAATTACAGACAAGATCCAGGCTATCCCCACCCCTACCACTGTGGCAGTATAACAAGTTTTTGGGTCTTTTGGGCTATTGGAGAGTATTTATCCCACACTTGGCACAAATACTGAAGCCCTTATACTGGTTGGTATGAAAGGGCATCAGGTGGGACTGCGATGAAACATGTGCAGCTGCTTTTACTGCTGCTAAGTGAGCAGTCAAGGCTGTACAGGCCTTGAGTGTAATGGACTCATCAAGGCCCTGTGAGCTAGATGTTCATGTAAATAAAGATGGTTTTGGATTGGGTCTTTGGCAGCAGCTTGAATGGACATGCTAACCTATTGGATTCTGGTCCCAACTATGGAAAGGAGCAGAGGTCTGGTACAGCTTGACAGAGAGGCAACTGGCTGCTTTGTACCATGCCTTACAGGCTATGGAGCCCATCACTGGAACAGCTCTGACCAAGGAAATAAACACCTATCCCATTGCAGTGTGGGTGCAAGACTGGACCCAAAGGCCACAGGGTGGTGTGGCACAAATGCCTACACTGGCCAAATGGGGCACAGCTTACACATAGCACCCTCTCTACTAGCCTCATAAGTGAAGAACTCCAATGTTTATTGGGGCCAGTGATGTATACCAGTGGAAAGCAGGAAGAACTTGCTTTTGAGCCATTGGTAACTGAGACTCCTTAGCAGGAGGGAAAAGCCCCTATACCTGAAGATGCTTGATATACAGACACTCTAATCAGGGGCAGTCCTCAAAGTGGAGGGCTGTGGCTTTCCATCCTAAGACTGAGACAATATGGATGGAGAATAGTGAGAGGAAGAGCAGCCAATGGGCTGAGTTGCAGGCAGTATGGCTCATGATCACCCAGGAGCACTCCCCTGTAGTCTGCACTGACAGCTGGGCCGTCTATCAGGGCTTGACCCTGTGGCTACCAACATGGTACCATGCAACTGGATGCTTGGTCACCAGCCCCTTTGGGGGCAAGAGTTGTGGCAAGACCTATGGGCCTCTGGTCAGACTAAGACTGTTACTATATAGCATGTGACTGGCCATTTGCCTTTGGCATCCCCAGGGAATGATGAAGCAGACACACTAGCCCAGGTGTGCTGGCTAGAAGGAAAGCCTGCCTCTGATGTGGCCCAATGGCTACATCAGCGTTTGCTGCACATGGGACAAAAGACAA
The DNA here is from genome assembly GCF_040802235.1 of Manis javanica. Lineage (NCBI taxonomy): Eukaryota > Metazoa > Chordata > Mammalia > Pholidota > Manidae > Manis > Manis javanica. The sequence continues at coordinate 37,194,942 of NC_133168.1, forward strand.
TGTGGGCTGTAGCCAGTCGATTAGGCTTGCTATTAACCTTTGAAGAAGTCAGCCGAACCCAAAAGGAGTGACTTGTGTGTTCTAAGAGAAATTTACACTGAATCCTGCAGCAACATGGGACAATAGTAAGGGGGCTGTCACCCCTTGTCGGGTGGCAGATAAACCATATTGGGCCTCTGTCCATATCAGAAGGATATTGGTATGCCATGACTTTGTGGATATGGCTACTGGACTCTTGATTGCTTTTCCTGCACATTGTGCAGATCAGAAAACCACCAAGAGGGGTCTAGATCATCTCTTTGTAACCTATAGCCAGCCTCAGGTGACTGAGAGCAATCAAGGCATCCACTTTACTGGACATGTCTTACAAGGATGGGTGCCGCAATTAGGAATAAAGTGGAAATTTCATGCACTATATAATCCTCCCGGGGAAGGCATAATAGAGATGTACAATGGTTTGTTGAAATCTGGCATGAAGTCAGACACCAATAGTCTACAGGGCTGGCCAGTTCACTTATGGACAATGTTACAGCATTTTAATGAGAAGCGCCAAAAAAGAGCCTTGAGTCCTGGGATACGCTAACACACATTGCTGCCTTTCCCATACAATTGTATGTGCAAACCAAGGAGGAGTTACTGAAGCCAGGATATGGCCAGCAGAGCAACATCCTGCTGCCAGCCCCAACTTCATTAAGCCCTGGTGACTGTTGAATGGGTGTGGCCCTGGACATTTGACACATGGACCAGTGATGGCTGGCCCTTCTGGAATCTTGGAGAAAAGGCCAGGAAGCTGGCCTTGTATGTATTCCTGGAGTAACAGCAGAGTTTCCCTAAAGATCACAGTAGTGTACCCAAAACATCCGGGAGGTTAAGAGGATCTTATGGGTAAGTTTTGTTTTATCTTTATGGCTGGTGCATGTACCTCCCAAAGCCATACATATTGGGTATTTGGCTCAATATATGTATGGAACCATCTGTAACTCCCACAGAGAGGGGCGTCAAAGTCTCGTATACTAGACCAGGATGAGATCCCATTCCTGCCACTGTTCTATCACAGGTCCACTTTCTTGCATGTATCCTACCTGATGGACACGATTTGCCCATGCTGGTATCATTAAAACATGTATCTTAACGCCTCTAAGGTTATTTTCTTCTATAGTCCTTATGGCCTGGATGTGCCCCCTGGCTGCAGCTTCTGTGTGTTGATTGCTCTTAACTGTCTACCTCTTCAGCTACTGCCTGCCGGTGGAATGGGTGGGGTATGGACTTAATTCGCATAGGACTTTGAACCTAGCTGAATCCTATGGCTTGAGGATTATCATAATTATATTGCTTATTGCTACTGTATGTCATTAGTCTGGTCACAATGCTCCAGTTTTCTCACCCAGGGACCATTGTGGAAGAGGGGGAGTGAGTAGATTGAAAGGCAAGATTTCTGTAAGGGTGGTCTATGGGTAAAATTGTAGTATTTCCAGAATCCCTCACCAGGCTTTATTTCATCTCCATATCAACAGGCATTTCTAAGGGATGGAGAGAAGTACTTCATCTCCATATCAATGGGTAATTATCTGGGCGACCTGGGCTTATCTGAAGCTGAGAGGTTGGGGGGAGGTTTTGCTTGCTTCTGCCAGAGCAGGAGAGAGAAGGCACCCAGACTGCAGTTTGTAAGCAATAAATGGGTTTTAAACTTTACTTCTTTCTTTGACTGATTTCAGTTTTAAAGGTATTTTGACCTGGGATTTCCTCTTCCTGGAGTTACAAGTTTTTATGTTGAATGAGTGGAAAGTGAGGGTAAATTTTAAATTATTTTTTTATAATTAGTGAAAGCTACTTTGTGCTTGGCATTGGGCTAGGACAGAAGATGCAAAGGTTGCTGCAGAACTGTCCTTGAGAAGCTCCCAGTTTGGCTGAGATGATAGTCCCTCATCAAGAAATGCCTTGTTCCCAAAGGAGGAGCTTGGAGTGACCTTAACTAACTTGTTTTCCAATCCCCTACCATAATAGGTCTATAGCGATAGTTTACCAGCGGGCCCAGCTCTCAGCGCTCTCCAGTGCTTCAGGCAACCTTATCAAGTGAGTGGTTCAAGTGAAGGTGCAGTTACCACTAGATACTAACTAAGCATGCACTTGGAAAACCAGCAGAAACTCAAAAGGAAATCTCAGAAACCATTAGTGAGCTCTTATATATAGATCTTTATGTTATTCCTTTTATTTGTTATTTTTTCTGCTGTAGTTCAGTCTTCATTCTCTTAACCATCCTATTCCAATGACCTCCAGAGTATATTCTCATCTCTGGGTAATTTTTTATCCAATCCTCTGCTTAGCTTTCAGAGATCATTTCCTAAAACATGGATGCCATGCAAAACTTTCATGGTGCCCACTTCTTCCCTATTCCTTCCCTAACCCTGTACCCCATGCCCCTGTTCATTGACTACAAAAACAACCCTGAAAAAAATCATAACGAGGCCGGTCTCTTTCAAAGTCTCCTACTTTGATATTTTGCATGGTCTGATTCAAACTCTCTGTCCTTCTCATATACGTAGACATTTAAAATGTCATTAAGTCACACTGAATAACTCTGTGCTAATGGTGATCCAAAACAGCTATCGAATAACGTAATGGTTTAGTTCTGGCTTGGATGGCTGGGTAAGCAGTGTGTGTGACCACTGCTCATCAGGGCATGACTGAGTTCTGACTGCTTGGGTTTGCTTGTTGTCCCATTGTCCTAAACATTAGTCTGAGAAATACATTCAGAAGAAAGCAGGTTGGATTAACTGCTCCTGTAGTGTTCAGACCCCTTTATATTTTCAATAGCACAGAGCTCTTACTTGTTCTAGAAATAGCAAATTTAAAATGCGTGGAAGTACTGTTCATACAAACCTCCCCCCGGGACAGTGAAGGAGCATCTGCAATGGTCATGTTTCTCACATTTTTTGGCTGAGAGGTTATTCTTGTAGTCTATTTCAATGTCTATTAAGACTTTTACATATGTCAGATTGTATACAATTACCCTACCATTTTATGATAGAACAGCCTCTGGCCCCAGTGATCAATTTCAAATGCTGAAGTTCCTAGTAACACTCTTGAATGACAAAGTCAGCATTTTATGGCCCCCAAGAACAGGAATTGCTACACTTTCACTTTTGAGGCACAATGATGACTTGTGGCTCACGTCTATAAGCTTTGATAGAACATTATGATGACTTACTAGTTCTTCTCCAGCTCCCTGTCCCAGACCACCCTCCTCATATACACATATGGAAATGATCTTGCAAAATTAATCATACCTATTATAAATGAACAATACCTTACCTATATAGTTCCAAGTAAAGAAGGTTGTTTTTCTTTCATAACCATGATGTGAATGATGCCACCCCAAATTCCCTTAAGACAATTACCTCTTGTCCTACATGCTTTTGTGTAGTTCTTCTTCAGCTTCTCTCAGCTGTTTCTCTCTTGGTTTATGTGGTCATGTTTTCTCAGAAAAGGGGAACTGGACTATTTGAATGTTTTGCCTATCAGAGATAAAAAAATCAACTTATCAAAATAATTTTCTTTTTTCTCTTTCAAACTTTTCACCTGAGGCTACTCATACTGATTTTTAATTCCCAGTGTAATATCTAGGCACAGCTAGTTAAACAGGCAGATAGTAAGGTTTGTGTTTGTGTGTGTGTGTGTGTGCCTATTTCTCATTACAGCCCTATCTAAAAATATAAATTTAATCATTATTTATGATCATGATAATGAAGATTTACAACAGAACTTTTAAAGACAATTGGTAGGACATATTACCTCAAATCATTTAAATTGCCAGAGCTCTCCAATAAGGGCCCTATGCTGGGTTAAAGAATCAAACTCTAGGGAAATTTTTAATTTTGAAACTGGATAACCTAAGAGACAGAATGTTATGAAAATTAAAAATAAGCTGTTTTATTTGTTAATTAATTCCTTCATTCTACCAGAAAGTGTAGATTAAACATCTATTTCAGAAGCTTGATACTAAGTATCTGAGGGTTATCCATTATAGGATATCAAAGAATCAAACATTTAAAATATAAAGAAATTGCTCTTTCCTTGAAAATATATGCTTACTTGTGGTTGAAATGTCTATGTGTACTTTGACTAAATGTTAACTCTAAAACAAAGAATTTATGATACTGACAGGATGAGATGGATCAATTCAATAACAGTTCTGTTTAGATCATGCAAAAAAGATTAAATGGAGATGGAGATGTGTGTGCCTAAGTCTTAAGTAGTCTTTACCACTGTTATAACCATTATGCTCTGACTTTAAAGTGTTTCTTAGCTTCCTCTAGTAGTCATCTAAAACCTCGAAAGCGAGTTCATAAAAAGGTAGGAGGTTCTAAGGGACCATTAAAGAAGTGCTTGCAGTACTTGCTAGGTGTGTAAGTGTTTTATTTAAAAAATTGAATGGTAAGGTCACTTTTATACATACTGTCTCAATTGTCTTTGTAAAATAAATTTAGTTACATATAAATGAAAATATCCTGCCATATTTTATAATTGGCTGCAATTAAACACAAGATGAATCTCTGTTATAACACATAAAACACACAAAAAATACATAAAGAAGAATAATATGAAATTTTAGAGAAAGACTAAAATATGAATTATATTATAAAATACAAAAAGAAAAATGTTAAAAATCAGTAGTAGATCTCTAAATACAGACTTACAGCCACTATTCTAACTATACTATATTGGGGTATTTGAGGATGCCCAATAAATGACACCTCTATCCCCTGCCAATTTTAAACCAAGTTAGAAATAAAAGAGTCTGTTGACAGGAGACCAAAGTTTTACCTGTCTTATTCATAAAATTGACCAGTGGATATGGCATTCATCTGTGGGCATGTGAACTTCCAAATTACTGAACTTTGAAATACAGTAGATTGACTCATTAAATCCCAGGCCACCTGGACTTGCAGACCTCCTGAGTCAGGTGCTGCCTTGTAAGATGCAAGGCATGGAGAACAGAAGAGGATGTGTGCTCTCTGCAGGCAGCAAGACTCATGGAGGAAGAAGCGGGTGCAGGCTGATTCATTTTTCCCCCCAGTCTTCCAAATTACTGAGGAAGCTCCCCTGGGGTGAGATCATACAGTACTTAATCTTCTAACAAATGTTTTCATTACTCAACAGTGTTTTTGAATTGTATTTATATCACTACTGTATCACTAGTTCATTCATTTAACTTGCTATGCAGTTATCTTTTTTTCCCATTGTTTATCAAATCTCCTGTTTTCTGATTTTTCATTATTATAAACTATGCTGCAGTAAACATTCGTGACATATCTCATTGGCTACATGTGCAATAGTTTGTCTTGGGGTATTCACTTAGAAATGAACTTTCTGAATCAATGGGCATGAAAAAGCTTTATTGGTTAAAAAGTTGAATCTGATAGGGCACAATAATGCAGTAACTTTATTTTCCTAACTCTCCAGCATCCATCCTGTGGGCTACTTTTTCCCTGCCCTTTGAATGAAATCTTGGGCACTTTCTAAACTTTTTAAATTACTTTTTTGAGTACATTAATCATTTTTAGTCTTAGGAACAGTCTCAATTTAGAAATTAAATATCTAATTTTATGTAATGATAAATATTCTGAACTTTATTTGAACTTAAACTTGCCTTCCTCCCAGAGCTCAGGTTTATTTCAAGGTGAAAACCTGCTCTGGAAAAGGGAGTGTGTGATCAGTTTCTTTGCTATCACCTCTTGACTTTATGCTTTCTCTTCAACCTCTGACTGGCTCTAGCCCTTGCCCTTCCCCTTCCCTCACTAGGTCCTGAAGGGTCCCCACCAGTAAGATGGCAAACTTCCGGCTTCTCTTCGGGGTCCTCAGTTCCCGCCGGCACCACCTGAAGCTCAATCACCTCTCGCCCCCCTCCCAATCCCAGCACCTAGCCAACAGCCACCAGCCCCGTAGAAGTGACACCTCAATCAATTCATGCCCCGTCCTATATAACCCAGCACCTTGCGCTAATGAAGCGGAACTCTCCGGTGAATTGCTGCTGTGTGTCGCTCCTTTCCTTTCATTGGTGCCGAAACCCGGGAGAAGGGACACCCCAACTGGGCCCTGTCTTCCCCCGACACCAGCAGCAGCTTGCCCTCGTCCTCTTTTTCCGGCGCTGGCTCATCACACTCACCACTCCTCTCTGGCCTTTAGGTAAGTTTTCCCCCCGGAGTGGGCCACTCTTCCCCGAGCTATCGCAGTGCCATTGACCATGATCGTCCGGCAAGGCCCTGACGCTCGGGGATGAGGAGGGAACGCTCCCCACCTCAGGCCTTCACGGCTGCGGCGGACCCTCAGGCCCCTCCTCCAAAAGCCATAAATCCCCGCCTCAAGCCTTTACGGCTGCGGCGGACGCTCAGGCCCCTCCTCCGACAGTCAAACGCATTCACCATCCCTTCCATCAGTGCTGAAAGTTTTTAAGCAAAATTTCCCCGGGGTGGGCCACTCTTCCCCGAGCTATCGCAGTGCCATTGACCATCATCGTCCGGCAAGGCCCTGATGCTCGGGGATGAGGAGGGAACTCTCCCCGCCTCAGGCCTTCACGGCTGAGGCGGACCCTCAGGCCCCTCCCCAAACAGCCATAAATCCCCGCCTCAAGCCTTTACGGCTGTGGCGGACGCTCAGGCCCCTCCTCCGACAGTCATAAATCCCCGCCTCAGGCCTTCACGGCTGCGGCTGACTCTCAGGCACCCCCCTCCAACAGCCATAAACGAGGTGACTCCTTTGTGGATGAGAACGCTCCCTTTTCCCCCCCTCCTCCTTCTGCTCCGTCCGCCGAAAATGCCTAGCGCTGGGTACCTCGTGACTCCGTCACTCTGCCTTCTTAGGGAAGTCTGGGTGACGACCCACACTTCCCAAGAAATTCCGACTCGTATACGAGTTTCCGCAGACCACCAAGGATCATCGGGGACGCCCTTTGTCTCCTTGTGGTCTGCTTCCAGTCCGAGGATCTCCGTTCATCTTCCCGTTTGTCTCCTTCTCTGTCCTTTAGCCATGGGAGCCTCCTCATCCCTCCCTGAAAGTTCACCTCTTGAATGCCTGCTTAAGCATCTGGCTACCCTCTCCATGATGCCTGATATAAAACCAAAACTTCTCTGTAAATATTGCTCCCAAGATTGGCCGACATACGCCCCTAGACAATAACAAGCAATGGCCCGCAGGGGGAACTCTTGATCCTAACATCACTCACGATCTTTTTAACTACTGCCAGCGCCTGAAAAAATGGAAGGAGATTCCCTATATCAAAGCTTTCTGTCTCCTCCTCTCCCCACCCCCTCCCAAGTTCTCCTAGCCTGCAAGCCGCCGCCCCCGCAGAAGCCTCCTGTTCACTCCCTTCCCCTTCTTCTCCTACAACAGCCCTTCTCCCTTTCTCCCCAACCATCTCCTCCCCCATCTCACCTCCTCCACCTTCATTCCCTGCAGATTAAGCCTGAGCCTTTCAGCCCCCCTTTAACTAGGCCCCAGGGGCCTCCTCCGTCTTTGCCCTCATCACCTGTTTCTCCCCTGTTAGGGACCGCCTTTGTCTTCTCACATGTTCCTAGAGAGAATGGGAAAGCACCTCCCCCCATGTCTGAACACAGCATGGGAAAGCACAAGCTAGAGAACAACCGGTGCAGTCCTTAGAAGTTATCTGTCCACAAAAACATATCTTGCCAAGACTCCTCACTCTGAAAATAGGGAGACCTTGAAGATGTGTAGAAACACTGCCCCTGCTTCTAGCTATGCCCTTCCCCCACTTGCCGATGTGGCAGGAATAGAAAACAACACATTCCATAAGCAATTAACTGGAGCCCTGCTGTAGCTCAATTGGTAGAGCATGGGACTCCTAATCTCAGAGTCATGAGTTCAAGCCCAACTAAAGCAGCAGAGGCAAGCAGCTGGGCTGCTAGCTGGCGACATGTGGGTCCGATTCTATCTTTCTTTATTTTCTTTGCCACCCTTCTGCACTTCAGGACCTGCTCGACTAGGCACGGCTAGACTGCGTCACTCCCCCACAGACTGAGCCAGAACCCTTCAGTCCCCCTCAGACTCAGTCCCAAGAGCCTCCCAAAATTATCGACCCCCTCCGGGAGGTAGCAGGATCCGAAGGCAGCGTGCGCATTCACATCCCTTTCTCCTTAAGAGATTTAGCCCAACTAGAGAAACGCCTAAGTTCCTTTTCCACTGATCCCATGACATACATTAGGGAGTTTCAATACACCCTCCAGTCTTACAGCCTCACACATCATGACATTTTCATGCTCCTGGCCAATACTCTCCTCCCTGAAGAGCGTAGATGAGTTTAGGACTTCACCCAAATGCAGGCTACTGAAACCCACAGGACTGACCCCACCTATTCCCCTGGCCCCACTGCTGTCCCCGAACAAGACCCACACTGAAATTATAACACCACCATGAGTCTCCGCTCTCGAGATATTTTTGCCTCCTGCTTAATAGCAGGTCTGAAAAAGGGCAGCTTGTAAAGTAGCCAATTTTCAAAAGCTCCAAGACATAATTCAAAAGAGAGATGAAATCCCCTCCGAGTTCTTAGACAGACTCACTCAAGCCCTATTACAGTATACCAGCCTGGACCCAGAAACACCTGAAGGAAGACATGTCCTTATGACATACTTCCTAGCTCAAGGCTACCCCGACATTAAAGCTAAACTCAAAAAGTTAGAACAGGGCCCCGCTACCCCACAGACTGAGATCCTAACAGTGGCCTTTAAAGTCTTCCATAAGCGGGAGGAGGAGAAAGAATGCCGTAAACAAAAGGCTGATCAGGCCAATTTCCAGATGTTGGCCCAGCTGATAAAACCACAACCTGGGCGCCCCTCTACAAACAAGCCCCCCCAAGAGCTTGTTTCAAGTGCAGAAAAGAGGGACATTGGTCAAGGGCGTGCCCCTCCCCCAGATCTCCTACCACCCCATGCCCCAGATGCCACAAAAAGGGCCACTGGGGGTCTGACTGCCCAACCACCCGAAGGGGAGGCTGGACGAACAACCCCCATCCTAAGCCCGCCGTAGTGGGGCTGGCAGAAGAAGATTGATGGGGCCCGGGGGCTTCTCGCCCGACCATTTCCATCACCAAACAGGAGCCCAGGGTTACTTTAACAGTAGACGGTCACCCCATCTACTTCCTCCTAGATACAGGAGCCACCTTCTCAGTCTTGTGAGAATACCGGGGCCCTACCACACCAGCCATTACTCCTATAGTCAGAGAAGGAGGTAAACAGATTTTCCCATTAAACCCCCCACCCACCCTTTTATGCACAATCCAAGACAATCCCATACCTTTCTCCCACTCCTTCCTGGTTATGCCCCAGTGTCCCATCCCTTTACTAGGACGAGACATCCTTTCCCTCCATGTTTCCATAACTATATCCACTCCCACAGCCCCCAGTACTCCCTTTCTGATGGCCCTCATAGCTGACGACCCCCCCTCTACTCAATGAAAGCTCCGGTTCTGCCCTCACACACCCTGTAAATCCCAAAGTTTGGGACATTACAAGCCCCTCCGTGGCCCTATGTCCCCCTGCCTCTATCAAATTATGTGACCCCTCTCAGTATATCTGTCAGGCCCAATACCCCCTAACCACTTCAGCCCTCATAGGCCTCCAACCCATCATTCAAGCAGACCCACTCACTCCCCATTTAATACCCCCATATTAGCTGTTAAAAAAACCAACAGATCTTGCCGCCTTGTCCAAGACCTTCGCCTCATCAACATAGCCATTGTCCCTATCCATGCCTTAGTTCCAAATCCATACAGCCTCAGCATCCCACTTCTCAGTCCTAGATCTCAAAGACATACCCCCATATTAGCTGTTAAAAAAACCAACGGATCTTTCCGCCTTGTCCAAGACCTTCGCCTCATCAACATAGCCATTGTCCCTATCCATCCCTTAGTTCCAAATCCATACAGCCTCAGCATCCCACTTCTCAGTCTTAGATCTCAAGGACCCATTTTTCTATCCCTCTAGACCCCTGCTCCCAAGATTTTTTCATCTTCACCTGGACGGACCCATACACAAGACATTCTAAACAACTCACTTGGTCAGTTTTGCCACAAAGCTTCCGAGATAGTCCCCATATTTTTAGACAGGTCCCAGCTCAGGACCTCAAACAGTTTCATCATGATCACTCCAAGTCCACCTTATAATACATAGACAATCTTCTACTCTGCAGTCTCTCGTGGGAACAGTCTCAACTTGACACTGCCTCCCTACTTAACCTTCTAGCTTCCAGAAGTTACCGAGTATCCCCCGTCAAAGCTCAAATCTCTTCCCCTCCTATCACTTACCTCAGATTCCTTCTATCTCAACAAAGAAAGTCCATTACCTTAGACAGAAAATGGCTCCTCTCTGACCTGCCCATTCCCAAAACCAAGACAAAAATCCTTTCCTTTCTAGGCCCTTTCTAAGCCTAGCTAGATATTTTAGAACATAGATCCCTAACTTCTCCCTGCACCCTGTTGGCAAGACCCCTATACAACCTCAGCAAGAGCCCCCCTAAAAAACCATTATCCTCCTCACCCTGACACTCCTTCATTAAGCTCCGTCAAGCCCTTGTAGAAGCCCCAGCTCTCCATCTTCCTGATTTGTCGAAGCCCTTCTCATTATACATTCATGAGAGGTCCAGTCAAGCTTTAAGAGTCCTAGGCCAATATTATGGCTCATCCTTTGCCCCAGTAGCTTATATCTCCAAGCAATTAGACCCCACAGTTCAGGGATGGGCCCCCTGCCTACGAGCATTAGCCGCTAGACAGCTTTTGCAGAAAAAAGCTCATAAACTGACATTCAGAGCGCCCCTTACCATTCTGTCCCCACATCACCTAAAAGATCTCTTAACCTACAAAAGTTTACAGACTCTCCCTCCCTCCAGACTCTTGACCTTACTGTCCTCTTTCCTCCAAAATCCTGTTCGCCCCCTTTGCCATCCATACCCGAATCATGACTTTTTCCTCCTTTACTGCTCTCTTGCTTTTTTCCTCATTCCTATTGTCTTCCCCACCAACCCAGCCTCCTTTGTATGGCGATTCAAAGTCAGACAGACTTACACACAGCATCAAACAAAAGTTACTGCCCTCATTGCCACACCAGACTGCCCTCTGAAAAGCTGCTCTGAGCCTTTATACCTCCACTTTCCTCCCTCCACTGAAGTGTTCACTAGCAGCTACCCTTATTCTCCCTACCTCTGCTTCCTCTATGACCAAAAACAAGCCTATTGCAGGCGATGGCCAGATACCTACAGGAGATGTCCCTACTAGTCTTGCACCATTCACTACATAGGTAACTTCCAGTACCCACAGTATTACTCCTCCAACCGTTTCATGAAATATCCCAATGGCTCATTCTTCTTATCAATCCCAGATCCCTGGGACTCTCGATGGGCTGCCAGAGTCACAGCCTCAGTTTACTACGGGGGGTCCTCGACCACCCACAGTACCCTTCATATCTCTCGAAAGTATGTTCCCTGTCTTTCCCAGATCTCTCAAGTTGCATCAGATAGCAGACATTCCGAAAAAGTCATTATCCAAACTCTTGATAGTGCCTCTTCATCTTCTTATCCCCGCCCCTCTTCCCATTTCTCCTACTCTTCATTACAGCTCATTCAGGACACCACCATCTTTCTCAACCACACCCTTAACACAGCCAATTGTTTCTTGTGCGCATCACTACAGCGCCCATTGCTGGCCGCCGTGCCCCTTAATATTTCCAACTACTCCTTCCATGCAGAAAGACAACCCCTCTGCCCCGTGGCAGACATACCCCTATGTGAACCAGAATACGCAGATAATCTCACCATCCACCATTGTGTAAGCCCAACTCCACCCCCTTCCAGCGCACTTCACTGCCTCTCTATCTACACCCCTACCTCCGGCTCTAAGACTTTTATGCAACCGGGACACTTCTTTTAGTGTAATAGCAGTCTTTTCAACTCACTGCCTCTCAACTCCGATACACCCTGCATTCTCGTCACCCTAATCCCACAGTTAACACTTTACAGCATGGCAGAATTCCTTGAGCTCCAACCTCCCTTGCCCTCGCGCACAAAAAGGGCTGCTTTCCTTCCCATCATGGTCAGTATCTCTTGGACCACCTCAGCCATTGGGGCAGGGTTTTCGGGAGAAGCCTTGGGTCACTCTCTAAAGGCAGTTAGAGATCTCAATGCCAAACTTGAGGGAGCCCTGACATCCACTGCCGATTCTCTAGCCTCTCTCCAAAGACAGGTCACTTTGCTAGCTAAAGTCACCCTTCAAAACTGGCGGGCTGTAGATCTGCTTACAGCCGAGAAGGGCGGCACCTGCGTCTTCCTCTGGGAAGAGTGCTGCTATTACATCAACGAATCTGGCATTGTAGAAACTGACATTACCAAACTCACCGACCTTGCCTCCAGTCTCCACTCTGCTTCCAATTCCAACCCATTCTCGTCAATACTAACAAACCCCCTCCTCACCTGGCTCTGGCCCATTGCAGGCCCCATAATAATCATTCTTCTCGCCTGTCTCTTCTTACCCTGTATAATAAAGTTCATCAAATCCCAAGTCGGAAAAATCTCTAATCAAGCTTTCAACCAGCTTTTACTCAGGAACTACCAGCTCTGGCCACAGAAGATCCCTCACCCTCACGTGACCTCCTTACCACACGCTGAGATGGACCCCTCTCTCCACTGGAAACTGTTCCTGGAAACAATAGCCACAGACGCCTGGCTCCTGACACCCATATCCTCTTGGCCAACCTATGGTTACAGGGAACCTTCATTGATTTCCAACCTGAAGAAGTCCACATCTACTCGTCCTTACTGTGGGGAGTCCTATCAACCCTTTCCTCCCAATCCTCAAACCCTCACTCCCTTCTTCCTGCTGAACAGGAAGCAGCCAGAGAGAAAGCAACGTCCACAAACCCATAGAGGAGAAAGGGGGGAATGAAGGGTCCCCACCAGTAAGATGGCAAACTTCCGGCTTCTCTTCGGGGTCCTCAGTTCCCGCCGGCGCCACCTGAAGCCCAATCACCTCTCACCCCCCTCCCAATCCCAGCACCTAGCCAACAGCCACCAGCCCCGTAGAAGTGACACCTCAATCAATTCATGCCCCCTCCTATATAACCCAGCACCTTTCCCTAATAAAGCGGAACTCTCCAGTGAATTGCTGCTATGTGTCGCTCCTTTCCTTTCAGGTCCCAAGATTTGAAAGGGAGAAGTGGTAAAAAAGGAAAGAAATAAGAAAGATCTTACTCTACAGATGCTTTTGTGATCTGATAATGGCACTCTCCGTCTTTGATGGGTGTTAGAAGTTGACTCTTTTCTTGGGGGGTTGCTTCTGGTAGGTTCCTGGAAAACACTTTCCCCTGCTCTCCACCACAGCAAGGAAGTTAGATCTTGTTCCTGATTAGCCAGATCTATTCTCTGCTGCTGGACAGATGGGTGTAGTCACAACCTTTTGCTTCTTAATTTCTCAGTCATGGGTCAAACTTCAGAGTACATGTATCAAGTTCTCAAGTTCTTTCAAGACTTCTTTTCCTTCATTTGAGGTGAGAGAAAAGAATTCCTCCCCATCACATCCCACCAATCCTGGAATGTGGATAAGGGAAATCCCAAAGCACTTCAACAGCTTTCTGTAAAAATTTCTCCCTTAAATTATCCTTCTCTCCTAGCTTCTCCAACATTTTAAATATTCAAAAAGTAGGTGGTAATGATCCTGTGTCTTTTGCATATAACAGAATCCTTCTAATTTGTCTACACTGGAAGGATTATTAAAAATATTATAAAGGTGATGGTATCATGGGAATGCTGGAGGAATGGGCTCTCAGCTGAGCTTCCAGTGACCACTCTTGAAACTAATCACAGTTCCTGGTAGGAACTTTTTCTCCTCTGAACCCAGAGCCATCCTGCCTCTGTCTTGGTTGGAAAGCTAATGCTGCCAATGTTGACCCTAAAACATATTGCCTTTGCATATTTGTCATTATTAAACCAAAATCTCTTATGGGGCATAGCATGGCAAGGGAGAACAGGAAATATATGTTGTTTTTTGTTTCATCTTGGAAAGGCAACATTCATAATGGGCATCCATAAGTATGTCCACATGTCCACTATAAACCACAAAGTTCTTTTTGATGATTTCTTTTTCATGTCTTCATAGATGGCACAGTGCCTTGCTTTGAGACATAGGGATGTTGGCATCTATTGTTTTGCGTGTGTTGTGAGTTAAGGGTCTAATTTATTTTTTCTAATAAGAAAAGCCATTTAATGTTGCACCTTGAGTCTGAGTCTGAAGGCAGTCTAGAGGCAGAATTTCCTTTGTCAGGAGACCTCAGTTTTTTTATCTTAAGACTTTCATCTGATTGGATGATGCCCATTGACATTATGGAGGGTAATCTGCATTATTTTAAGTCTACTGACTTAAATGTTAATCTCATGTTTAAAAAATGCTTTTTCAGCAAAGTCTAGACTGGTGTTTATGAAATATCTGGGTATCAAGGCCTAGTTAAGTTCACACAAAATTAATCATCACAGATGTCTATTAGACATCCAAGTGGAAATGTGAAATAGGCAAGTCTAGAGTGCAGGAGATGAATGGGAGAGCTTTCAGCATGTGAATGGTATTAAAACTCAGGGAATGGATGAGATCACCATGAGAGTGAGTATAGACAGAGGACAAAGAACAGTCCTGGAATACTCCAACATTAACAAATCAAGGAATGGAGGAGGAATAAGCAAAGAAGGGTGAAACAACCATTTACTTAAGTTGGAGGAAGAAGGAAAAAGGATGTAGTGTTTTTGAAATCAAGTAAACAAAGTATTAAAGAGAAGCATGGTGGCTGTACTAAACACTGTGGAACGTCAGGTAAAATTAAGACTAAGAACTGATGATTATATTTAGTGACATGGTCTTTTACCAAGGGCACTTTTGATGCAGTGGGGATAAAGCCTGATTGAAGTGGGTTTAAAAAACAATGGGAGGAGGATAGGGTTCTAGAATCCCTGAAAGAGTCGGAATATCTATTTATTTGTCCTGGAATAATAATTATTCATGTTCTCTTCTGCCCTCACAAGTTTCCTGTTTGAATGATAAAATATATATTTACCCCAGAAAAGAGAAATTGGAGACAGAGAATATAAATATTTTTAAAGGAAATTTTAAATACAGATGACAGAGCAGAAAACTCCTCAAACATTAAATAAGCAACTGTTACTTTGTTTTTAATCTTAAATTTTAATTTCATGATCAGGGGATGGCCAGTTTAATATTCTCCATTTCTTCTCTAGTGTGAGGCAAACACTATGGCGTATTTATTAACTCATCAAGAATCTACATGTGAATCGTCTGAAAATATATGCTTCCAGCATGTCTCTTATTCCATTGGGCTATGCTCTGGGCTCCTATTGGTCTCGTCTGTTACCCCAGGAGGGGCAGAGCTTGCATCTGGGAAACTGCAAACTCTGCTGTGGTCTCAGTATTATCAGCCCAGCTAATCATAGCTAAGAATAGATTCGCCCACAGGAACCAATGTCATAGCTCCTGTAGCATATTTTTGAGCAATTGTTAAATAAGTCTGTGTTTCTCACCAGTTCTTATTCATCTTAGAAGCCCCAGCATGTCACATAATTCCCTAGAAACCATGTAAATCCTAGCTATGAACAGTGTGGAGCAATTGAGGCTTTGCCCTAGAAAATAAAATTTATAGGATAAAAATTTCTAAAAAGACTATTTAAAATTTTGCAATTTTAAATGTTACATTTATATGCTTATTTCTTTAGCATCAAAGAAACATTTGAAGTTAGTACAAGTTAGAACAAAAACTTAAACTAGGAATACCCTAATGTTGATTCTAAAAGTCAGTGAGCCAGGGCATGAATTATGAAACATGTTTAAAAGTTTGAAACAAATTTTCATGTTGCTTATATCAAGAGTGAATATTGTAAGCACTGGAAAAATGCTGAATGAATGAATAAATGGTCAAAAAGTTAAAGTTTTTCAATGAAGAGTTTGTTCATATGCATTATGACTTGAATATTTGGGAAAAAAGAGCAATTTCTATAACCACTTTCCCCCAAGGAAGCAAAATATGTAAAAGTTGAATATGAGGGATTATTGTAAGAATTAAAAGTTGTAATTTTTTTAAAGAATTGATTTAAAAGCAAATTCTTTGTAAGAATACACCTTTACATTACCATTTTTTAATTATTTCTGTTTGGAAAACTAATAAAATATATTTTTATTTTAATTCCTGTATTCATCATTATTGGACTAAATGGAAACATCAATATTAGTGCTTATTATGAAACTGTTCTAAAAGTGTTCTGCGGGGTCCAGTAGATGGCAGCAGTATTTCAAATTGTTCTGTGAATACACACCTAAGAGTAGGGACACTACAAATTCCTGAAATACGAAGAGGATGAGTTCTGTCCCTACTCTTAACTAACTCCCGTTCTGTGTTCTGAAGCTCAAATATATATACTTTCCTTCTGTCTTTTTTCTTTTTCTTTTGGTAATTAAAAATTCTAAGTATACACTATTCTTATATGAGAAGAAAAAAATGAGGCTACTATAGCCATTTTGCCTGGGTGGAGTCTGAGCTGCAAGGTGGTCATGTGACACGCCTGGAATCAAGCTATGAGCTTCATG
Organism: Manis javanica; assembly: GCF_040802235.1. Lineage (NCBI taxonomy): Eukaryota > Metazoa > Chordata > Mammalia > Pholidota > Manidae > Manis > Manis javanica. The sequence continues at coordinate 37,211,581 of NC_133168.1, forward strand.
TCATACCTCTACACCTACCAAAAAGTTAATCTACTAGACGTCTGTGGTAGGCTTTCCACTAAAAATATATGTGGCATTGCATTTTATCATGATCTTTCTCAGCCTCCAGACAGTTGAAACTGGCATTTATTTATTAGAAAGCAATTGTGCTTTTACAGCATCAACTTCACATATATTACATTTCCTTTATAGTGTACTTTTGCACTGATTAGTGACAGCTGAGTTGCAAGTCAATGGGAACAATCTTATTCTTACCATGTGTACATTTCAGTGTACTCCATTAAGTTATTTAGGTATATCATAATTAGTAAAATAACATTAAAGGCAACATAAAATTATCTAATGTTCTCATATCCTGAACAAAAATGTTATCTATTTTTCTATGTACTTTCTTAGAATCTTTATCCAGACTTATATAAGTACCCATAGTATTTTAAAATTTTTACTTACTAATTATAAACCATTTCCATTTTGCAGCCTGATCTTTATATTTACCATTTTGTGTGACATCTTAATATTTAGTTATTAAGGTATAATTTATTTTATTTCTATGGTGCAGACAGGTTATTTCTAATTTTATCTGTTATAATTAATTATAGTAAAGTTCTGGATGGGCTTGAATTCAGATATTTTGTTTAGTTCTGGCTAAATACACTCATATTTGTCAAAACATGTGCTTTGCACTGAGTTATCAACACCTGTCAAGAACTCTGTGTGTGTGTGTGTGTGTGTGTGTGTGTGTGTGTGTGTGTGTGTGTGTGTTTGCCAACAGTTTTGCCCAGGGAAATTGACTTAAGGAAATAGTTCAGACAAACAAAAATGTCTGATAATACAATGTTCTGATGGTTCTTCATCCTTTAAATTCTGGAAATCTTAGTATAACTTTATATTACATAATGCTTTTCTTTTCTATTTTTCTTTTTGCATTCTAGGACTAAGTAACTGACAGAGTTCATTTGGGGCATAAAACTTAGATCTAAATCAATGTTTTCTATATTGCACTATAATGATCCCTCTGTAGTAAATAATGTTCACTTTCCTGGAATAACAATATGATTCTTATTTCAGTGACTGTTTAAATAAAATATATAAATGGGTTATTTGGGTTTTTAAATTCCATTTTATTTGTCCACTTTTGTTTCAATATTGAATCATATAGTTATTGTTATTTTATCTGAAAGGACTGGTTACTCTTGGCTTTTCTTTCACCTTTATCATTATCCTCTTTTAAAGTGTTCTTTGCTGTATATTTTTCTAATTTTATTATATAAAACATCTTTCTATGACTTTCATTTGGATAATACACATCAGCAAATGGACTCGTTAAATTATTTTTATTTAAATTTTTATTTTGAAATAAAAATATTAATTGTAATGAAAATTAATAGTAAAACATAGAAAGTAACAGTCTACTCAGTCATGCACTCTTCAGGGAAAACTAGTATTATCTGTTAAATGCTTATCTTTCCAATCTTTATATACATATTATATATGTACATATTATATATACATATTATATATGCAAAATGCAACTGGTTGCAATTTAGCATAGATGGCAAGGTCTTTTAATTTCTGTTCACTTAACTTACCTTATCTTTTCAAGTGACCAAATAATTAATGGCACAAATGTACCATAATTTATTTATCAAGTTCCTTATGGACATTTAAGTTGTTTTAAGTTTTAAAAAAATGTTATCATTAAATTAAAAAAATAAAAACATTTATTATTAAAATGTTATGAAGATTATCCTGTGACTATATCTCTGTGTAGCTGAGAATTTATTTTTGAGGCCTAAATTCTTAGCAAGGGAATTGCTAAGTTAAGAGACTGTTCCTTTAATTGTGATGGGTACCTGACAAATTGGTCTCCAAAAAGGTGTCATTCTATCTTCAGTATATAAAAATTCTTATCTCCAAGCTAACAAATTTAACATATTTTGAAGGTCAAATTTAACATATTTGAAGGACATATTCCTCTATGGAAAAAGACCCTGTGGAAAACACCTTTTCCTCTTGTTTCATAACTGGTTTTGATTGATTCACAGGAGACATAGGTTTATGACTCCAACCCTGTATTTTGACTGAAATGTTCGTAAAGTTACTTAATATACATTTTTAAGTTTAAACATTTTAGGTCAAAGGCATGGAGAAAGTATCCTTACATAACTCTGGAAATCTTCATCTTCCTGATTTTCAGCAGACACCAGTTTGCATGCTCTATTAACAGTTAGGGTGTCTGCATTCAGATCAACTTGACCACCAAATAGCTGTGTGACTTTAGGCAGACACTTAATCTTACTGTTCTTTAATTTCCTTGGTAATAGTTACCAACCTCATGAGGTTGTTGTGAAAACAAATAACAGTGATGATAGTAGCAATAATATTTTGAACAGTGATTTATAGCTTTCAAAGCACTGTAATGTGCATTATTTCTTTTGATCTTTATAATAACTTTGTATGATAGACAGAACAAATATTTTTATAATTTATTTTTATTACTATTTTAATTGTATTTATTTTATTATCATTAACATAAGAAAACTAAGGCACAGTTAAGATTTGGTAAAAATATCAAGAAATATTTTTTTGAAAAGTTAAGTTGCTACACAAAGGCCTTACCAAGAACAAGAAAACACATAAGTGTTTCTGGCAAGGAACTCCAGGGAATACTGTGTGTGTGTGGCATTTCTTCTAATGTTCCTAAGGATGTTTACTATGAGGGAAAGTCCAATCTGTGACCAACCCTTCTTTCTCTGTTTTTCCCACTGAAACTCTTTGTGTGTTTATAGAATAAAGTTTAATTACAAGAAAATATAAATGTGTCTGTCATTTATAAATATATATGTTATATAAATACTGAGAATTGTTGGACAGTCACTGATTTTATATAGCAACTCATCTCATGCATTCTCAGTGAAAAGAGGATAGTCAAATTTTTTTCCCTCAGTTATCACTGGAAGACTTTGTTGTGCATCCAACTAGCAACTTCTGTTTTCTTAGCTTCCAATAGGACTTCATTACTAGCACTGACTTGGGACCTTGCTAAACTAATTCTGGGTGAATTGCACACAAGGTTATGAGGGCTAACCTCAGAGCACAGTACACACTGTGCCTTAGAGAACAGGCAAAGGACTCTTTTATGTGCCTTAACAGAGTGATTTGTTAATTTGTTAATTTTTACCCAATCCTGGAGGATCAAATGGTATACACATACACACACACACACACACACACACACACACACACACACACACACACACACAGACACATACACTGTGTTAACTGAAGGAAAAAGAAAGTCCTGACATTAGCAAAAATACAAACTAAAGTTTCAAGATTTGGCTTATTCCTTTAAAAACTGCTGATTCATAAATCCCTTTACATTTTCCCTGTTTTCTACAAACAGAAAGCAGGAAATTTCAAATCTTAGAGAGTTTATTATGAATAGAATGATTAATGATTTTTCTCTCTAGCTTGGACTTGTCAATAATAAATAACTCTTTTGGAACAATGAAACCCAAAGTTAGTAGAAGGACGGACATCATAAAGACTAGACCAATTAATAAAATAGAGAAGAATAAAACAATAGAAAAAAATCAATTAGGCCAAGAGCTGGTTCTTTGAGAAAACACACAAAATAGATGAATCCCTAACCAGACTTATCAAGGTAAAAAGAGAGAGAAAGAATACAAGTTCTCAGATTCAAAAAAGACATATGCACCACTATGTTTATTGCAGCACTATTTACAATAGTCAAGATATGGAAGTAACCGAAGTGTCCATTGGTAGATGAATGGATAAAGAAGAGGTGGTACATAGAGACAATGGAATACTATTCAGCTATAAGAAAGAAACAAATCATACCATTTGCAACAGGGATGGAGCTGGAGGATATTATACTCAGTGAAATAAGCCAGACAGAGAAAGACAAGTGACAAATGATTTCCCTCATTTGTGGAGTATAATAACAAAGCAAAACCAACAGGTTTTGGAAGGAACAAAACAGCAGCCAACTCACAGACTTTAAGAAGGGACCAGCAGTTACCAAACAGGAGGGGTGTGGAAAGGCAGGTAGGGAGGGAAGGAGATGAGGATTGAGTGGTATTATATTTAGTACACATGGTGTGAGAGGGCACAGGGAAAACAGTGTAGCACAGAGAAGGCAAATAGTGAATTTGTGGTGTCTTACTACACTGATGGACAGGGACTGCAATGGGGTATGGGTGGGGACTTGATAATATAGGAAATATAGTAACCACATTGTTTTTTCATGTGAAACCTTCATAAGCGTGTATATCAATAATACCTTAATAAAAAATTAAAAAACAGAAAGAAGAATACAGGGTGGAGGTGCAGGGAAGGCAGTATAGCACAGAGAAGACAAGTAGTGATTCTATAGGATCCTACTATGCTGATGGACAGTGACGGTAATGGGGTATGTGGTGGGGACTTGATGATGGGGGCAATCTAGTAACTGCAGTGTTGCTCATGTAATTGTATATTAATGAAACCAAAATAAAAAAAATACTTTATTGCTAAAAAAAAAGAGGACACAAACAAAATCAGATGGAAAAGAAATAATTACAACTGACACCACAGAAATACAAAGAATTATTAGAGAATTCTACAAAAAATTATGTATAACAATAAGTTGGATAACCTAGAAGGACTGGACATATTCCCAGAAAAGTACAACCCTAAAAGACTGACCCAAGAAGAAACAGAAAATCTGAACAGACCAATTACCAATAACAAAATTGAATTGGTAATCAAAAAACTCCTAACAAATGAAAGCCCAGGACAAGAGAGCTTCACAGCTGAACACTACCAAACATTTAAAGAAGAGTTAATATCCATCTTTCTTAAAATTTTCCAAAAAGTAGAAGAGCACACAATATGTCCAAACTCATTCTATGAGGCCAGCATCACTCTGATACCAAAACTAGGCAGGGATACTACAAAAAGAGAAAGACCAATATAAATGATGAACATAGATGCAAAAATCTTCAACAAAATCTTAGCAAGCTGAAAAAAATACATCAGAAGAATCATCCATCATGACCAAGTGGTATTTATTCCAGGGATGCAATGGTGGTAAAATATACACAAATCAATCAACATGATACACCACATTAACAAAAAGAAGGATAAAAACTGTATAATGACAGGGGGTGCTCAAGATGGTGGTGTGAGTAGGGTGGCAGAAATCTCCTCCCAAAACAATATACATTTTGAAAATACAGCAAATACAATGATTCCTAAAAGAGAGACCAGAGATACAGTACAATAGCCAGACTACACCTACATCTGCAAGAACTCAGCATCTCACGAAAAGGGTAAGATACAAAGCCATGACCTAGTGGGACCCGAGCACACCCCTTACCCCAGCTCACTGGTGGGAGGAAAAGAATCAGAGTGGGGAGGGAGTGGAAGCACAGCACTGCTAAATAACCAGAACTAGTAATCTGCACCAGGAGCAAAGACACACATTGCATGGTGTACAGGATATTAGAGAAACGGAAAAGTAAAATCCAAGATGGAGACTGAAAGCAGATCCCCACAGCTAGCTCCCCTGGGACAAAAGAAAAGCGAGTACTTAAAAAGTCTTAAAGGGACAAGGATTTAATAGGTGTACATAATCATCCCAGCACACTCAATCCAGCAGGTTGGAATCTTAAGGAACTTCATGCACCTGAGTGGCAATACAGCTCCAAAGCCCCTCATGGCGATAAGCAGCATGCCATTTATTCCACCCCGCCAGCACTGAAAGTAAACGGCTGATCCACCACTGCTGTGGACCAGTTGGAGAGCTGCCCTCCCCACAGCAACCACACAGAGTCTTCTCACAGTGCACAGCTAACCAGGCCAGACCTAGAGGCTGCTGCCTATAAGCATCTGCCCAGCATAGGCGAGAAAGCCAGCACAAGGTCCAAAAGGCATGAAGAGGTGCCATTCTTGCAGAAGAACATGCCTGGCTTGTTTGTGACCCCCTGCAGTGCCCTACGCTCTTCTGAGGGCTGCCCTGTGAACAGCACATCAGGGGATTAATGCAGAGACTGCTCCCTGTGTGCAGGTAACTGGTACATGCAGTGGAGAAGGGCAAGGCAACCAGCAAGCAGGAAGGAACTTTGCTCTCCCAGATGACACAAGTACCACTTGCTGGTGATCATTTCTATCACCATGAAAAAGCAGAAGAATCTGGTTCAGTCAAAAATCACTCAAACAATGCCAGACAGAGGGAGTGGTGAGATAGATATAACCAATATTCCTGAAAAAGAATTCAAAATAAAGGTCATAACCATGCTGATGGACCTGGAGAGAAATCTGCAAGAGCTAAAGGATGAAGTCTGGAGTGAGATAACAGAAATGAAACAATCAAAAGAAGGATTTAAGAGCAGACTGGATGAGGTACAGGAGACTGTTAATGGAATAGAACTCAGAGAGTAGGAATACAGAGAAGCTGAGGCAGAGAGAGATAAAAGGATCTCTGCGAATGAAAGAATATTAAGAGAAATGTGTGACCAATCCAAATGGAACAATACTGGCATAATAAGGGTACGTGAAGATGAATAAGAGAGAAAAAGGGATAGAAAGTGTCTTTGAAGAAATAATTGCTGAAAGCTTCCTCAATCTGGGGAAGGAAATAGTTTCTCAGACCATGGAAGCACACAGATCTACCAACACAAGGGACCCAAGGAGGACAACACCAAGACATATTATAATTAAAATGGCAAAGATCAAAGACAAGGACATGGTATTAAAAGAAGCCAGAGAGAGAAAAAAAGATCACCTACAAAGGAAAATCTATCAGGCTATTATCAGAATTCTCAACAGAAACCTTACAGGCCAGAAGAGAATGGTATGATATATTTAATGCAATGAAACAGGGCCTCAAACCAGGAATATTGTATCCAGGAAGATTATCATTTGAATTTGAAGGAGGGATTAAAAAATTCCCAAATAAGGAAAAGTTGAGGGAATTGGCCTCTCACAAACCATATCTACAAGGTATTTTAAAGGGACTGCTCTAGATGGAAGTCCTCCTAAGGCTAAATAGATGTCACCAGAGAAAATGAAATCACAGCAAAGAAAGAAGATCAATCAAATACTAACTAAAGGCAAAAAAAAAAAATCAGCTATACACAAAAGCAGTCAAGAGAAACACAAAAGAGTACAGAATAAAACACCAAACATATAAAGAGTGGAGGAGGAAGAAAAAGAAGGGAGAGAAATAATGAATCATCAGACTGTGTTTATAATAGCGTAATATGTGAGTTAAAGTTAGACTGTTAGATAGTAAAGAAGCTGTCCTTGAGTCTTTGATAACCATGAATCCAAAGCCAGCAATGGCAATAAGTACATACCTATCAATAATCACCCTAAACGTAAATGGACTGAATGAACCAATCAAAAGACACAGAGTAATAGAATGGATAAAAAAGCAAAACCCATCTACATCCTGCTTACAAGGGACTCACCTCAAACCCAAAGACATACACAGACTAAAAGTGAGGGAATAGAAAAAGATATTTCATGCAAACAATAGGGAGAAAAAAAAGCTGGTGCTGCAGTACTTGTATCAGACAAAATAGAATTCAAAACAAAGAAAGTAACAAGAGATAAAGAAGGACATTGCATAATGATAAGGGGGTACAACAAGAGGATATAACCATTATAAATATCTATGCACACAACACAGGAGCACCAACATATGTGAAACAAATATTAACAGAATTAAAGGAGGAAATAGAATGCAATGCATTCGTTTTAGGAGACTTCAACACACTATTCACTCCAAAGGACAGATGAACCAGACAGAAAATAAGTAAGGACACAGAGGCACTGAGCAACACACTAAAACAGATGGATCTAACTGATATCTACAGAACTCTACACCCAAAAGCAGCAGGATACACATTCATCTCAAGTGCGCAATAAACATTTTCCAGAATAGACCACATACTAGGCCACAAAAAGAGCCTCAGTAAATTCTAAAATATTGAAATTCTACCAACCAATATCTCAGATCACAAAGGTATAAAACTAGAAATAAATTGTACCAAGAAAAGAAAAAGGAACACAAACACATGGAGGCTGAACATGATCCTAAATAATCAATGGGTCAATGACCATATTAAAACAGAGATTGAACAATATATGGAGAAAAATGACAAGAGCACAAAGCCCCAAGTTCTGTGGAACGCAGTAAATGCAGTTCTAAGAGGAAAGTATATGGCAATCCAGGTCTATTTAAAGAAGGAACAACAATCCCAAATGAATAATCTAAATTCACAATTATTGAAACTGGAAAAAGAAGAACAAATGGGGCCCAAAGTCAGCAGAAGGAGGGACATAATCAAGATCAGAGAAGAAATAAATAAAATTCAGAATAATAAAACAATAGAAAAAAATCAATGAAACCAAGATCTGGTTTTTTGAGAAAATAAACAAAATAGATAAACCCCTAGCCAGACTTATTAAGAGAAAAAGAGAATCCACACACATAAACAGAATCAGAAATGAGAAAGGGAAAATCACTATGGACACCACGGAAACACAAAGAATTATTAGAGAATACTATGAAAATCTATATGCTAACAAACTGGATAACCTAGAAGAAATGGACTACTTTCTAGAAAAATACAATCTTCCAAGATTGACCAAGGAAGAAACAGAAAATCTAAAACAGACCAATTACCAGCAACATAATTGAATCGGTAATCAAAAAACTACCCAAGAACAAAACCCCTGGATCAGGTGGATTCACTGTTGAATTTGTTAGACATTTGGTGAAGATGTAACACCATTCTCCTAAAAGTTTTGCAAAAAAATAGATGAGACTGGAATACTTCCAAACTCATTCTATGAAGCCAGAATCACTCTAATACCCAAACCAGGCAAAGACCCCACAAAAACAGAAAATTATAGACCCATATCCATGGTGAACATAAATGCAAAAATACTCAACAAAATACTGGCAAACTGAATTCAAAAATACATCAAGAGAGTCATACACCATTATCAAATGGGATTTGTCCCAGGGATGCAAGGAAGGTACCACATCCTAAAATCCATCAACATCATCCACCACATCACCAAAAAGAAGGACAAAAACCACATGATCATCTCCATAGATGCTGAAAAAGCATTCAACAAAATTCAACACATATTCATGATAAAAACTCAACAAAATGGGTATAGAGGGCAAGTACCTCAACATAATAAAGGCCATATATGACAAACCCACAGCCAACATCATACTTAACAATGAGAGGCTGAAAGCTTTTCACCTAAAATCGTGAACAAGTCAGGGATACCAACTCTCCCCGCTTTTATTCAACATAGTACTGGAGGTCCTAGCCACGGCAATCAGACAAAACAAAGAAATAAAGGGCATCAAGACTGTTAAGGAAGAAGTCAAACTGTCACTATTTGCAGATGACATGATATTGCTCATAAAAAACCCTAAAGACTCCACTCCAAAACTACCAGAACTAATATCTGAATTCAGCAAAGTAGCATGATACAAAATTAATACACAGAAATCTGTTGCTTTTCCATACACTAAGGATGAACTAGCAGAAAGACAAATCAGGAAAACAATTTCATTCAAAATTGCCTCAAAAAGAATAAAATACCTAGGAAAAAACCTAACCAAGGAAGTGAAAGACCTATACCCTGAAAACTACATGACACTCTTAAGAGATATTACAGAATACAGTAACAAATGGAAACTCATCCCATGCTCCTGGGTAGGAAGAATTAATATTGTCAAAATGGTCATCCTGCCTAAAGCAATCTACAGATTCAATGCAATCCCTATCAAAATACCAACAGCATTCTTTAACAAACTGGAACAAATAGTTCTAAAATTCATATGGAACCACAAAAGACCCCGAATAGCCAAAGAAATCCTGAGAAGGAAGAATAAAGCATGGGGGAATCTTGCTTCCCAACTTCAAGCTCTACTACAAAGCTGCAGTAATCAAGACAAATTAGATACTGGCACAAGAACAGACATGCAGACCAGTGGAACAGAATAGAGAGTCCAGATATTAACCCAAACATATATGGTCAATTAATATATGATAAAGGAGTCATGGATATACAATGGGGAAATGACAGCTTCTTCGGCAGCTGGTGTTGGCAAAACTGGACAGCTACATGCAAGAGAATGAAACTGGATAATTGTCTAACCGCATACACATAAGTAAATTCGAAATGGATCAAAGACCTGAATGTAAGTCATGAAACCATAAAACTCTTAGAAGAAAATGTAGGCAAAAATCTCTTGGACATAAACATGAGCAATTTCTTCATGAACATATCTCCCTGGGAAAGGGAAACAAAATAAAAAATGAACAAGTGGCACTATATCAAGCTAGAAAGTTTCTGTACAGAAAAGGACACCATCAATAGAACAAAAAACATCCTACAGTATGGGAAAATATATTCATAAATGACACATCCGATAAAGAGGTGACATCCAAAATATATAAAGACCTTACACACCTCAACAAACAAAAACCAAATAATCCAATGAAAAACAGGCAGAGGATCTGAACAGACACTTCTCCAATGAAGAAATTCAGATGGTCAACAGACACCTGAAAAAATTCTCCACATTGCTAATCACCAGAGAAATGCAAATTATTCCACAATGAAATATCACCTCACACCAGTTAGGATGGCCACCATCCAAAAGACAAACAACAACAAATGTTGGTGAGGATGTGGAGAAAGGGGAACCCTCTTACACTGCTGGTGGGAATGTAAATTAGTTCAACCATTGCAGAAAGCAGTATGGAGGTTCCTCAAAAAACTAAAAATAAAAATACTATTTGACCCAGGAATTCCAATCCTAGAAATTTACCCTAAGAATGCAGGAGTCCAGTTTGAAAAAGACATATGCACCCTTATGTTTATTGCAGCACTATTTACAATACCCAAGAAATGGAAACAACCTAAGTATCCATCAGTAGATGAATGGATAAAGAAGAGGTGGTACATATACACAATGGAATATTATTCAGGCATAAGAAGAAAACAACCCTACCATTTGCAACAACATGGATGGAGCTAGAGGGTATTAGACTTAGTGAAATAAGCCAGGCAGAGAAAGACAAGCATCAAATGATTTCACTCATATGTGGAGTATAAGAACAAAGCAAAAACTGAAGGAACAAAGTATCAGTAGACTCACAGAACCCAAGAATGGACTAACAGTTACCAAAGGGAAAGGGACTGGGGAGGATGGGTGGGAAGGGAAGGATAAGGGGATTAAGGGGTATTATGATTAGCACTCATAATATAGGGGCTGTCACAGGGAAGGCTGTATAGCACAGAGAAGACAGACAAGTAGTGACTCTATAGCTTCTTACTACACTGATGGACAGTGACTGTAATTGGGTATGTGGTGGGGACTTGATAATGGGGGGAGTCTAGTAACCACAGTGTTACTCATGTAACTGTACATTAATGATACCAAAATAAAAAAATATCTGTATAACTATTTCAATCAATGCTGAAAAAGCATTTGACAAAATTAAGCATCCATTTATGATAAAAACTCTCAACAAAATGGGAATATATCTCAACATATTAAAAACTATATTTGACACATCCAGAGCTAACATCATACTCAATGGCCAAAGGCCCAAAGCTTTTCCTCCAAGACCAGGAACAATATAAGGATGTGTACTCTTACAACTTTTGTTCAACATAGCACTGGAGGTCCTAGACATGGCAATTAGATGACACAAAGATACAAATATTCATCAAAATTGGTAAGGAAGTAGTAAATTTGCTACTCTTTGCAGTTGACATGGTATTATATATGAAAGACCCTAAAGTTTCTACCAAAAAACTATTCAAACTAATAACTGGATTCAGCAGTGTCACAGGATACAAAATTAGTCCACAGAAATTTGTTGTGGTCCTGTATACTAACACCAAACTAGCAGAAAGAGAAATCAGGAAAACAATTCCATTTACAATTGCATCCAAAAGAATAAAATATCTAGGAATAAACCCAACCAAGGAAGTGAAAGACCTGTACTCTGAAAACTATAAGTCTTGATGAGAAACAATAAAGAAGACAAAAATAAATGGAAATCTATCTCATGCATATGGATAAGAAGAATTGATATTCAAAATGACCATCCTTCCCAAAGCAATTTACAGATTCAATGCAATCCTTATGAAAGTACCAATGGCGTTTTTCAATGAACTAGAGCACATAATCCTAAAATTCATATGGAATCACAAAAGACCCTGAAGAGCCAAAGCAATCCTGAGAAAGAAGAGCAAAGATGTAGTTAATACACTCACTGACTTCAAACGATACTATAGTCATCAAAATAGTATGGTACTGGCACAAAAACACACCCATAGATCAATGGAGTAAAATACAGAACCCAGAAATAAACCCACATATCTATCAAAGGAGTCATGAATATACGAAGAAAAGACAATCTCTTCCATAACTGCTGTTGTAAAAACTGGTTAACTCCATGCAAGAGAATGATACTGGATTATTGTCTAACTGCATACACAAAAGTAACTAAAAATAGATTAAAGGCCTTAACATAGGACATGAAATCATAAACCTCTTAGAAGAAAACATAGGCAAAAATCTCTTGAACACAAGCATGAGCAATTTTTTCTGAACACATCTCTTTGGTCAAGGGAAACAAAATAAAAAAATGAACAAGTGGGACTGCAGCAAACTTTAAAGCAAGTGTACAGGAAAGACAGAACAAATAGGCAGCCTACAGTATGGGAGAATATATTAGTAAAGAATTTATCCAATAAGGAGTTTACATCCAAAATACATAAATAACTCTTATGACTCAACACCAAAAAACGCTGATTAAAGAATGGATGGAGGACCTGAATAGACATTTCTCCAAAGAAGAAATACAGATGGTTAGCAGGCACACATTGCTAATCATCAGGGAAATGGAAATTTAGATCACAATGAGATCTCACCTTGCACTAGTTAGAATGGCCTTTATTCAAAAGACAAGAAATAGCAAATGCTGTTGAGGATGTGGAGAAGAGAACCCTCCTACACTGTTGGTGGAAATGTAAGTTGGTGCAGCCACTTGAAAAGCAGTATGAAGATTCCGCAAAAAGCTAAAAATAGAAATACCTTAAGTGCCAGTAATTCCAGTTCTAGGAATTTACCCAAAGTAAACAAAATCCCTGATTTGGAAAGATAAAGATGTACCTCTATGTTATTGCTACATTATTTACAGTAGCCAAGGTATGGAAGCAACCAAAGTGTCCATCAATAGATGAATGACTAAAGAATAGGTGGTACATATACACAATAGAATATCAGTCAGCCATAAAAAAGAAAGAAATCCTGCCACTTGCAACAAATTGGATGGACATAGAGGATATTATGCTAAGTGACAAAAGCCAGGCAGAGAAAGACAAATACCATATGATTTCACTTATTTGTGGAATCTAAAACAAAAGCAAACAAAATGAACAAAATAGCATTAGACTCATAAACACTAATAAGTGACCGGTGGTTACCATGGGTGGGTAAGGAAAGGGAAAGGGCTGCAGAGGCACAAATATTCTCAATCATTATTGTGCTACATCATGGAGAATTTATCCAATGGTCTGTAATATCTTTCTATGGCAACAGTAACTGCAGTAGTTGGGGTGAGGATTTAATACTGTGTATAACTGGTGAACTGCTGTTTTGTGTACTTGAAACTAATAAAAGATTGTGTATCTACTATACTTTAATAAAAAAAGTAAATAACTCTGTTGGAGTATTAATTTCTTATGGAATCAGATTTGCAGAATGATGTGTATTTCTCATTTGGAGGTTAAACACATTCAGTAATTTAATTACATTATTTAACTCTTCCCAGGATATGGAAATCTGTGAACATATATCTGATGCTGCTTTATTGGGAATACACATGGGAAATAAGCAAAAATAACAGCAGTAAACACTTTACAAAAGGATAGGTATGGAGAGTGCCAGTCCTTTTTATCAACTGACTACGAGAGTTATTGAGAACCTACTAAATGCCAGAAATTCTGGATGTCAAAATTGGTCCGATAACATTCCTGTCCTGAAGGAGTTCACTTATCACTCTAGTTAGAAAAATTGAATTGTAGACCTGAAGGGAAGTTTAAGATAACATTTACTCCACACCTGTCATTTTACAGATAGGAAAATGTAATCAGCGATGTGAACACAAGTGTTTAAGTCATGGTTCTTTAGTTTCAAGTAATAGAAATCCAAGAAAAATAAGCTGAAGAGAAAAGGAAAATTTTACTTTCTTATAGCTGAGATATATCTAAGGATAGCTCAGCTTTAGACACAGCTGGATAAAGTAGTTACATGATTCTCTCCCTCTGCCTTTTTCATCTTTCCTCTCACCCCCGCCTTCCTCCTTCCTCTCTCCATTTTTCCTCTCCACCTCTTGGCTTGCATTTGGACTTCATTATCTCCTGTCTCACACTGGGTTCCTTCATGTGACAAGAAAGGTGATGTTTGGAAGCCCCGTCGTTTACAAATCAAAATCTGGGGGAGTCTTCTGTTTGTCTCCAGGCGCAGAGAACCAAGCGTTCTTATGGCTCAGTCTGAGTGAGACACCTTTCCACCACTGTGGTGCTCCAGGACTGATAAACTTCCCTGTGGCACATACAGTGGACAATCCCTACAGAGCTGTGAAGAGGGATGCTTCAGTGGAAGTTATGCCTGTTTTACTGTAGGTTATGTCTGTTGAGGATACTGTGTTCACTTCTCTTGTCTGTGTGATGCTGAGAGCTAAGATCAGAACAAGAGCAACCACTGTTATTGACTTTAGTTTCAGTTTTCTGCCTTATTCCATTGTATATTTGATTTTTTAAATATTTATTTTAATAAATATTTGATTTTTAAATATTTATTTTAATAATTTTATTAAATATATTTTTATTTTATAAGATTTACTCGGATCTTGGAAACAGGTGGTTTCAAATAAATAAACTGTACCCATCAGCACATCATTTTGCCTGTGCTTTTTACCAACATAGTGGTGGGTGTCCTCTTATGAGCAGTGTTAACATCTATTCAATCTCATGTAAGACATAGCAAACAATTTTCTAAATATGCTGGATTCTATTAGTTTTATAGAGTTTGGCTCCAGGTTTTCTGTTTATCTAAGTATTTACAACAGATAACTCTTTAGATGGGAAAAACTCTTTAACACAGACCTACTCATTAATTTCACGCTAGATTTTACACTTTCAGCTTGTACATTTTCTATTCACATCTTCTATGCCTAACAGGCAAGAAACAGATCAAATTCACATATTCATGGATGTGAAAGGAAGACTATTTGTAAAAATGAGATGATATTTGACTAATTTGTTTTTAGGTCTAGAATTATCAAAATTTCACTTTCCGATAATCTAGTTTTGGCTGGAAATATGCCAGGTATCAGAAAAATTATCTAAGAGAAGAAGTTGTGAAATGTAAGAAATTTTAGTCACTGGAGATTTTCCAAAAGAGACCCTTGGATGTGAATGCCTCCAGTTGCTAAGATCAGTCTTCTAACTCTTCATGTTGTTTTTGTGGTTGACTACCTATTAAGGAAGGCAGGCAGCCTACAAATGAATTTATCAGGCTTTTTGCTTTTCTTACATATTCTCTAAGCAAAAGCGATCCAGGGCCGACAAAGCAGCTTCAGTGTGTTGGGGACTATACTTCTTCAGTCTTCTTGCATAACCATCTTCAACTTGCAGATTCCATCTCATGATCCTGCATGGCTGTTCCTGTTCTGCATAGCAGCCAGCAAAAAGGGGAAAGAAGCAGGTGGACAGCATACTCCTTTTCCTTTAATGTCAAAATGGAAGTTGCATTTTAATCACTCCCATGTTAATTTTTCACATGTTTGTTGTCCATTTTCTTTCAACCCAAGTTTTGAGGCTTATGCAATGAATCGTTTTCTACTCTAACTTTCTAGAAGTCTTATTTTGCTGACAATGACAATAAGGGCCTATCGGAAGGTTTGGTTTAAAAACAGCTCAAGAGTTGTGGAGGTGCTAATATCAGAGGGGGAGGTTGGGAAGAAAATCAGTAAGTTACTGTGCTGACCAAGATATCAAGAATGTTTGTGAGAACGTTAAAGTTACTCATTAAACACTTACTGAATACCAATTTTTGGAGGAGGCCGTGTACAAAACCCAGAGTGCACAGACAACAATTATACTTGGACCTTGCTCTTAAAATCCTCACAGCCTGAGCTGATTGGCTTCTGATTTCATCCTGCCAATAAAAGGTACAATGTGCATTATTTCCATACCCCTGCATTTTAGTAAGAAGTCATTTTAGTATGTACGTCTCTGTCAGCTGGGTAAGGAGATAACTATGAGTCAGCCTGTTATGAACACTAAATGCCCCCCATCTCTCTACCCCAGTCAATTTGCCTTGACCAACAGGAAAGTTTCTGTCTGAATAATGACTTGGGTAATGACTTGGGTTTTATTAAAACAACTTGTTAGTAGTCAACTACTTATATAATGAAGGACTGTTGGTTGGCTATAGAGTCACAAGCCCTTTTTTGTGTGTGTGGTTTGGTTTTTTGTTTTTTTTTTGCTTATTTTTATTATTTATTTAAAAGATTTAAATATTGCCTTTATTTTTTTATAGGCATGTAAATTACATGAGCAACATTATGGTTACTAGACTCCCCCCATTATCAAGTCCCCACCATATACCCAAATACAGTCACTGTCCATCAGTGTAGTAAGATGCTATAGAATCACTACTTGTCTTCTCTGTGTTACACTGCCTTCCCTGTGCCCATCCCCTACATTATGTATGCTAATCATAATGCCCCTTTTTCCTCCTTATCCCTCCCTTCCCACCCATTCTCCCCAGTTCCTTTCCCTTTCGTAACTGTTAGTCCATTCTTGGACTCTGTGAGTCTGCTGATGCTTTGTTCCTTCAGTTTTTGCTTTGTTCTTATACTCCACAGATGAGTGAAATCATTTGATGCTTGTCTTTTTCCGCCTGGCTTATTTCACTAAGCCTCATACCCTCTAGCTCCATCCATGTTGTTGCAAATGGCAGGATTTGTTTTCTTCTTATGGCTTAATAATATTCCATTGTGCATATGTACCACCTCTTCTTTATCCATTCATCTACTGATGGACACTTAGGTTGCTTCCATTTCTTGGCTATTGTATAGTGCTTTGATAAATATAGGGATGCATATGTCTTTTTCAAGCTGGACTCCTCCATTCTTAGGGTAAATTCCTAAGAGCAGAATTCCTTGGTGAAATTCCACTTTAAGTTTTTTGAGGAACCTCCATACTGCTTTCCACAATGGCTGAACTAATTTACATTCCCACCAGCAGTGTAGGAGGGTTCCCCTTTCTCCACATACTCACCAATATTTGCTATTGTTTGTTTCTTGGATGGTGGCCATCCTAACTCATGTGAGGTTACATCTCATTGTGGTTTGTTTTTTTTTATTGAATGGTAGTTGACACACAGTATTACATTAGTTTCAGGTGTACAACACAGTGATTTAACATTTATATACATGATAATTCTAGGTACCAGCTATCACCATACCAAGTTGTTACAATATTTTGACTATATTCCTTATGCTATATATTACATCCCGGTTACTTATTTATTTTACAATTGTAAGTGTGTACTTTTTTTTTTTTTGTGAGGGCATCTCTCATATTTATTGATCAAATGGTTGTTAACAACAATAAAATTCTGTATAGGGGGGTCAATGCTCAATGCACAATCATTAATCCACCCCAAGCCTAATTTTCGTCAGTCTCCACTCTTCTGAAGCATAACAAACAAGTTCTTACATGGAGAACAAATTCTTACATAGTGAATAAGTTACATGGTCAACATTACAAGGGCAGTCATCACAGAGGCTTTTGGTTTTGATCATGCATTATGGACTATAAACAGTCAGTTCAAATACGAATATTCATTTGATTTTTATACTTGATTTGTATGTGGATACCACATTTCTCTCTTTATTATTATTATTTTTAATAAAATGCTGAAGTGGTAGGTAGATACAAGATAAAGGTAGAAAACATAGTTTAGTGTTGTAAGAGAGCAAATGTAGATGATCAGGTGTGTGCCTGTAGATTATGTGTTAATCCAAGCTAGACAAGGTAGACAAGGGCAATAAAACATCCATGTATGCAGAAGATTTCTCTTAGAACGGCGGGGAGGTGGGGGGAAGGTTCTAAGCCTCACCTCTGTTGATCCCCATTTTCTCACCTGATGGCCCCCCTGCGACTGTGCCTGTCTTAGGTTGTTCCTCCCCTGAGGAATCTTACCTGTCTCTGGCTAACCAGTCATCTTCCGGGGCCATACAGGGAAATGTTAAGTTGGTAAGTGAGAGAGAAGCCTTATTGTTTGAAAAGGTTAGCTTTTTATTTCTTTGCATATTTTATGCCCTGTGGCTTCTATGCCCAGCATTTGTCTTGAGGTATCTTTACCACTTGGAAGAATTATGATACTCGGTAAATTCGATATGAGGCACGAATTCTACTTAAGGGTTATAATTAGGAAGGAAGAAGAAAAGCTATAGAAGTAGCAGGTGGACGAAAACCTGGGAAGATTGATTATTTCTTTGACATACCTTCTTGTAGAGTAACTTCAGCATGTATAGGTTTTAAACTACTAATTAAATTGCACACACACATTAACATAATAGGAGTACAGTTACGTAACCAAAGCATACCTGTAATCACCAGCCATCTCCAGTGAAACCAAGAAAACCAGTTAGGCACCTTAGGCATTTGTGAAAACTTATCTATAATATGGTGAATATTGTCCAACTGAACTTGAACAGTCTGAGAGAAATCAGACAAATTAAAACAACCCATTCCTGGGGACTGTTCACATCCCATATGTTCTTTTAACAGTAAATAGTCTGTAGTTCTAAGATTTTGGAGCACTACAATTTGCACTTCTCCTAATTCTTGGTTGAGTTCCAACAGTTTAGATCCAGTCAAATTTGTTGTTTTGCTGTATGCACAGGCCAGCTTAGATATCTCCTTCTTCATTCCCATGGCAAGTCCAGGAACTGGTGGGATGAGTGCATCTACACCTGTAGCACTGCATGGATCTTTGTTGGGGTTTTTTGATGGTCATCTTCTGGCATGAGTCTTCCAGAGAGTGCTGATGTTGGAATTTCTTTTTCATATCGTATCTTAGTTCATTTTTGGGGTAGCCAAATTAGGCTTTGATCCTCTGTATAAACACAAACAGACCCTATGCCTACACTTTTATATGCCCTTTATATCATTGTGTAGAACTCATTGGAGGTCACCATACAGGAACTGCCATTTTTTTTATCATTAATCTACACTTGCATGACGAATATTTTGTTTACTAGGCTCTCCCCTATACCAGGTCCCCCCTATATACCCCTTTACAGTCACTGTCCTTCAGCGTAGCAAAATGTTGTAGAATCACTACTTGTCTTCTCTGTGTTGTACAGCCCTCCCCTTTCTCCTACCCCCCCATGCATGCTAATCTTAATACCCCCCTTTTTCTCCCCCTCCCTTATCCCTCCCTACCCACCCATCCTCCCCAGTCCCTTTCCCTTTGGTACCTGTTAGTCCATTCTTGAGTTCTGTGATTCTGCTGCTATTTTGTTCCTTCAGTTTTTCCTTTGTTCTTATACTCCACAGATGAGCGAAATCATTTGGTATTTCTCTTTCTCCGCTTGGCTTGTTTCACTGAGCATAATACCCTCCAGCTCCATCCATGTTGCTGCAAATGGTAGGATTTGCCCTTTTCTTATGGCTGAGTAGTATTCCATTGTGTATATGTACCACATCTTCTTTATCCATTCATCTATCGATGGACATTTAGGTTGCTTCCAATTCTTGGCTATTGTAAATAGTGCTGCGATAAACATAGGGGTGCATTGGTCTTTCTCATACTTGATTGCTGCATTCTTAGGGTAAATTCCTAGGAGTGCAATTCCTGGGTCAAATGGTAAGTCTATTTTGAGCATTTTGATGTACCTCCATACTGCTTTCCACAATGGTTGAACTAATTTACATTCCCACCAGCAGCGTAGGAGGGTTTCCCTTTCTCCACATCCTCACCAGTATTTGCTGTTGTTTGTCTCTTGGACGGTGGCCATCCTAACTCATGTGAGGTTACATCTCATTGTGGTTTTAATTTGCATTTCTCCAATGATAAGTGATGTGGAGCATCTTTTCATGTGTCTGTTGGCCATCTGAATTTCTTATTTGGAGAAGTGTCTCTGTCCATTTTTTAATTGGAGTATTTGTTTTTTGTTTGTTGAGGTGTGTGAGCTCTTTATATATTTTGGATGTCAGCCCATTATCGGATCTTTCATTTATGAATATATTCTCCCATACTGTAGGATGTCTTTTTGTTCTACTGATGGTGGAAGCTTTTTAGTTTCATATAGTCCCACTTGTTCATTTTTGCTTTTGTTTCCCTTGCTCGGGGAGATATGTTCATGAAGAAGTTGCTCATGTTTATGTCTAAGAGATTTTTGCCTATGTTTTTTTCTAAGAGTTTTATGGTTTCATGACTTTTATTCAGGTCTTTCATCCATTTGGGGTTTACTTTTGTGTGTGGGGTTAGACAATGATCGAGTTTCATTCTCTTACATGTAGCTGTCCAGTTTTGCCAGCACCAGCTGTTGAAGAAGCTGTCATTTCCTCATTGTATATCCATGACTGCTTTATCATATATTAATTGACCATATATGCTTAGGTTAATATCTGGACTCTATTCTGTTCCACTGATCTTTGGGTTTGTTCTTGTGCCAGTATCCAAATTGTCTTGATTACTGTGGCTTTGTAGTAGAGCTTGAAGTTGGGAAGCAAGATCCCCCTGCTTTATTCTTCCTTCTCAGGATTGCTTTGGCTATTAGGGGTCTTTTGTGGTTCTGTATGAAGTTTAGAACTATTTGTTCCAGTTCGTTGAAGAATGCTGTTGGTATTTTGATAGGGATTGCATTGAATCTGTAGATTGCTTTAGGCAGGATGGCCATTTTGACAATATTAATTCTTCCTTCTCAAAAGCATGCGATTAATTTCCATTTGTTAGTTATTTCTTTAATTTTGCTCAAGAGTGTCTTGTAGTTTTCAGGGTATACGTCTTTCACTTCCTTGGTTAGGTTTATTCCTAGGTATTTTATTCTTTTTGATGCAATTGTGAATGAAATTGTTTTCCTCATTTCTCTGCTAGTTCATCCTTAGTGTATAGGAATACAACAGATTTCTGTGTATATCAATTTTGTATCCTGCAACTTTGCTGAATTCAGATATTAGTTCTATCAATTTTGGAGTGGATTGTTTAGGGTTTGTTATGTACAATATCATGTCATCGGCAAACAGTGACAGTTTGACTTCTTCCTTACCAATCTGGATGCCTTTCATTTCTTTTTGTTGTGTGAATGCCGTGTCTTGGACCTCCAGTACTATGTTGAATAAAAGTGGAGAGAGTGGGCATCTTTGTCTTGTTCCTGATCTTAGGGGAAAAGCTTTCAGCAACTCACTGCTAAGTACAATGTTGGCTGTGGTTTGTCATATATTGCCTTTATTATGTTGAGATACTTGCCCTTTATACCCATTTTGTTGAGCTTTTTTATCATGAATGGATGTTGAATTTTGTCAAATTCTTTTTCAGCATCTATGGAGATGATTGTGTGATTTTTGTCTTTCTTTTTGGTGATGTGGTGGATGATGTTGATAGATTTTTGAATCTGGTACCATCCTTGCATCCCAGAGATGAATCCCACTTGATCATGGTGCATGAACATCTTGATGTATTTTTGAATTCGGTTTGCTAATACTTTGTTGAGTATTTTTGCATGTATGTTCATCAGGGATATTGGTCTGTAATTTTATTTTTTGTGGTTTGCCTGGTTTTGGTATTAGAGTGATCCTGGCTTCATAGAATGATTTTGGGAGTATTCCCTCCTCTTCTATTTTCTGGAAAACTTTACGGAGAATGGAAATTATGTCTTCACCAAATGTCTGATAAAATTCAGCGGTGAATCCATCTGACCTGGGAGTTTTGTTCTTGGATAGTTTTTTGATTACCGATTCAATTTCGTTACTGGTAATTGGTCTGTTTAGATTTTCTGTTTCTTCCTTGGTCAGTCTTGGAAGGTTGTATTTTTCTAGAAAGTTTTCCATTTCTTCTAGGTTATCCAGTTTGTTAGCATATAGATTTTCATAGTATTCTCTAATAAATCTTTGTGTTTCCGTGATGTCCACAGTGATTTTCCCTTTCTCATTTCTGATTCTGTTTATGAGTATAGATTCTCTTTTTTTTCTTGATAAGTCTGGCTAGGGGTTTATCTATTTTGTTTATTTTCTCAAAGAACCAGCTGTTGGTTTCATTGATTTTTTTCTATTGTTTTATTCTTCTCAATTTTATTTATTCCTTCTCTGATCTTGATTATGTCCCTCCTTCTGCTGTCTTTGGGCCTGATTTGTTTTTCTTTTTCCATTTTCAATAATTGTGAATAATTGTGAATTTAGATTATTCATTTGGGATTGTTGTTCCTTCTTTACATAGGCCTGGATTCCTATATACTTTCCTCTTGGAACTGCCCTCACTAAATCCCACAGAAATTA
Organism: Manis javanica; assembly: GCF_040802235.1. Lineage (NCBI taxonomy): Eukaryota > Metazoa > Chordata > Mammalia > Pholidota > Manidae > Manis > Manis javanica. The sequence goes on from NC_133168.1 coordinate 37,234,219, forward strand.
GGGCATTGTGCTGTTGTTTTAATTTGTCTCCATATATTGCTTGATCTCTGTTTTAATTTGGTCATTGATACATTGATTATTTAGGATATGTTATTAAGCCTCCATGTGTTTGTGATCCTTTTGGTTTTACAATTTATTTCTAGTTTTATACCTTCATGATCTGAGAAGCTGGTAGATAGAATATCAATATTTTTTAATTTACTGAAGCTTTTTTTGTGGCCTAGTGTAGTCTATTCTAGAAAATGTTCCATGTGCACTTGAGAAGAATGTGTATCCTGCTGCTTTTGGGGACAAGGTTCTGTAGATGTCTATTAGGTCCATCTGTTCTACTGTGTTGTTCAGTGCCTCTGTGTCCTTACTTATTCTCTGTCTGGTGGATCTGTCCTTTGGAGTGAGTGGTGTGTTGAAGTCCCCTAAAGTGAATGCATTGCATTCTTTTTCCTTGTTTAGTTCTGTTAGTATTTGTTTCACATATGCTGGTGCTCCTGTGTGGTGTGCATAGATATTTATAATGGTTATATCCTATGGTTGCACTGACCCCATTCCCGTTATGTAATGTCCTTCTTTATCTCTTGTTGCTTTCTTTGTTTTGAAGTCTATTTTGTCTGATACAAATACAGCAACTTTTGCTTTTTTCTCCCTATTGTTTGCATGAAATCTTTTTCTTCACTTTTAGTCTGTGTATATCTTTGGGTTTGAGGTGAGTCTCTTGTAGGCAGCATATAAATCGGTCTTGCTTTTTTATCCATTCTATTAGTCTGTGTCTTTTGATTGGTGCATTCAGTCCATTTACATTTAGGGTGATTATCCTTAAATATGTACTTATTGTCATTGCAGGCTTTCTATTCATGGTTACCAAAGGTTCAAGGGCAGCTTCTTTACTATCTAACTGTCTAACTTAACTCGCTTATTATGCTATTATAAAAACACAGTCAGATGATTCTTTATATCTCTCTCTTCTTTTTCTTCCTCCTTCACTCTTTATATTTAGGTCTTTTATTCTGTACTCTTTTGTGTTTCCCTTGACTGATTTTGTGGGTAGCTGATTTTATTTTGTATTTAGTTAGTATTTGGTTGGTTTACTTTGTTTGCTGTGGGGTTCTTTTCTCTGGTGACATCTATTTAGCCTTAGGAGTACTTCCATCTAGAGCAGTCCCTTTAAAATACAGTATAGAGATGGTTTGTGGGATTTAAATTTCCTCAACTTTTGCTTATCTGGGAATTGTTTAATCCCTCCTCAAATTTAAATGATAATCTTGCTGGATATAGTATTCTTGGTTCGAGGCCCTTCTTTTTCATTTCATTGACTATATCATGCCATTCCCTTCTGGCCTGTCAGGTTTCTGTTGAGAAGTCTGATGATAACCTGATGGATTTTCCTTTATAGGTGATCTTTTTTCTCTCTATATCTGCTTTTTACAGTCTGGCATTGTCTTTGATGTTTGTCATTTTTATTATTATATGTGTCCTCTTTGGGTCCCTTGTGTTGGTAGATCTGTGTACTTCCATAGTCTGAGAGACTATTTCCTTCCCCAGATTGGGGAAGTTTTCAGGAATTATTTCTTCAAGACACTTTCTATTCCTTTTTCTCTCTCTTCTTCTTCTGGTACCCCTATAATGCGAATATTGTTCCATTGGATTCGTCACACAGTTCTCTTAATATTCTTTCATTCCTAGGGATCCTTTTATCTCTCTCTGCCTCAGCTTCTCTGTATTCCTGTTCTCTAATTTCTATTCCATTAACAGTCTCTTGTACCTCATCCAGTCTTCTCTTAAATCCTTCCATTGTTTGTTTCATTTCTGTTATCTCCCTCTGCAATTCATCCCTTCACTCTTCCATATTTTTCTGTAGTTCCATCAACATGCTTATAACTTCCATTTTGAATTCTTTTTCAGGAAAATAGGTGATTCCAGTCTCACTAGGCCTTCTGTCTGGTGTTTGAGGAATTTTGGACTGAACAAGATTCTTCTGCCTTTTTATGGTGATGGAAGTGATTGCCAGTGAGTGGTGCATGTGTCAGCTGGGAGAACAAAGTCCCTTCTTGCTTACTGATCACCTTGCCCAGCTCCACTGCCTGTGCCCGTCAACTGCACACAGGGAGCAGCTTCTGCATTAATCCCAAGCTGCCATGTGCAGGGCAGCCCTTGGGATTATCTAGGGCACTGGTGGGGGTTGCATGTGTGTGGCATGTGTTCTTCCGCCAGAACTGCACTCTTTCCTGCTTTTGGGACTCTGCACCTGTGCCAGGAAACTGCACACAGGGATCAGCCTCTGAGTCGTTCCCATGAGCTGCCATGGGTGGGGCAGCCCTCGGGATGACTGTAGGTAATCAGCCCGTGTTCACTGTGAGAACAGAACACCTACTTGTTTCCTGGACTCCACTCTAGTTTCCTCTACCTGGGCTGGTCAGCTGCGTGCAGGGGGCAGCCTCTGCATTAATTCCCTGAGCTGCCATGGGTGGGGCAGCCCTTGGGATGGCCTTGGGCACTGGCAGGGTTTGCAGGTGAGTAGAGCATGTTCTTTGAGAGAATAAAGTCTCTTTGTGTCTTCCAGACTCTGTGCTGGTTTCCGCTGTCTATGTCAGTTGACTGAAGGCAGGGGGCAGCCTCTGGGTCTGACCCAGTTGGCCATGCACTGGGAGAAGCCTCTGTGTGGTTGCTGTGGGTGGGGCTGCTCCCTGGTTGCACCACAGCAATGGCAGATCAGCCAGTTTGCTTGCAGTGCCGGGTGGGGGGATAATTGGCTGCTTATTGCCATGAGGTGCTTTGGTGCTGTGTTGCCACCCATGGAGGTAGGGCACCTGAAGTTCTGGTTATTTAGCAGTCCTGTGCTTCCACTCCCTCCCCACTCTGATTCTTTTCCTCTTGCCAGTGAGCTGGGGTGGAGGGAGTGCTCTGGTCCCTCCGGGTCCCGGCTTTGTGTCTTACCCTTTTCATTGATGTTGAATTCTCACAGATGTAGATGTAGCCTGGCTGGGGTACTCTATTTTCTGATCACTCTTTAAGGAATAGTTGTATTTGCTATATTTTCAAAATATGTATGGTTTTGGAAGGAGATTTCCACCACCTTACTCATGCTGTCATCTTGAGAATCTCCCTAGATGCTTTTACAATAAAAAATGGAAACCCCTTACTCCAAAATCATTTAATTTATGCCCAATTGAGTGTAATCATTTAATTTACACCCATTTGAATTTAACAGCCTCAAAAACTAACAGAAAAGTGATAATTACAATGGTCATTATCTTAGCTATTTGTGTTACGTGATGGAAAGCTTGTAGCTTTGGCTTTAAGGAACTCAGACCTTAATTTCCTATGTTGAGTAGCATTTTTTTTCCTTCTGGAATTGAACTCTATGAACTCTATGAAATTGTAGTAAAACTCACAACTCTTATGACACATTATTTCTTTTATTGTTTTATTGGCACAACAGTGCTAGGATTTCTGTTTTGTGTGATCACACTCAAGAATCTGGAAGCTCTCTTACAGTTTTGCTCTCATGTCAAACTGTTTTCATATCAACAGAGAGATGAGTCAGTGAAATCACAAACAGAATATTCATTTCTTAACATTTCATGTAAATCAGAATATGTTATACCCTTAACAAGTTAATGAGATATTATCATCATACTGTATGTCAACACAATTAGGCTAAGCAGAAAACTGGGATTAATATCTTTATTTTTGCTGCTACTAACATGTTGTAGAAAGACTGTGGAAATTCTTTCTCAGCAAGATAGGGAAATTAATTCTGATGGCAAGAAGAGGTTATTAAATTTTTATGAATAAAAGAATGATAATATTTGAACTTGAGAAAGATTGATCCGTGATGATGCATTCTGTGTATTAGAAGGGGAATCCAGGGGCTGGGCAAGTTTGGAATCTTTCAATCACAGCGGTGTTTAGTCCTGAAGACCTAAATTTTGGTCATGATAGTAATGGTAATAAAGAGGAAAGAGCTGTTACTAAGACTTGGCTCCTCACTGAAAAATGGTGAAAACACTAGAATGTAAACTGTTTGAGTGGAGAAAACTTGTCCTTCATAATTTTTATATTCTCCATGCATGTAGTTGTGCTTGGAGCATAGTAGGCACTTCATAAATGGTAATTTAATAAATTAAAATAAAAACAAGCAAATGCAATAATGTAACAGGTGCTCTATCAGAGGCAGAAAGGAAGGCTTGGTAGAAAAGGAGATGCATACATTGTGTCTGGTGTATGAGCTAGAATGTTCAAGGAAGGCAGTGGGTGGAGAGGACATCAAAGTAGAAAGAAGAGGCCCTGAGGCATGAAAGAGCATGGTGTGGATATAGACAATCACCAGCAGTTGCTCGTTTCTCAAGGGTAATGTACCAGGCAGGAAGGGGTAGACATTGGTGCTGGACTTGAAAAGTCTGAGCATCAGGATAAGGAGTTTTGACTTACTGCATGTTTTAAAACACCTAAGTAACATAAAGAGGTGTTTAGTATAGAAATATATCAAGTAGAAATGAGTGAAAAGTTAGGTGAGATCTTTATGTTTAGAATAGAATGTTGAGAGATCAGTGTCAAATTAGAAATCTATTACAACAGTCCACGAGAAAAGTGGTGAAAGCCTAGAATAAGGATGTAATGACAAGGATAGAGGTCATGGCAAGGTCTTGAAAAAATCCAGAAGTTATAAAATAAAAGATAGATGATGAATTAAATGTGTAGAAGAGTGAAGCAGATGGTGGAATCAAGGTTGAACATGATGAATGCCAGGGCTCTGGCAACATCCTGGCAAATGGAAAACAGGAAGGGGGGATAAAAGGAAATAATGAATTGAATTTTAGGCATATTGACTTTGAAGTGTTAGAGGGACAAGCAGGAGCATTGATCACAGAGTGATTTGTACTAGAGATGTGGTTTTGGGAGTTGTCTGGGTCAAAGGTAAGACATGAATATGGGTGATATTGTAGTACAACAGTGTATTGTGAGAAGAGATTTAGACTGAGGGTGATACTCGGGGGAACACCCAAATTAAGACTCAAGTGGAGGAAGACACCAGCAGCAGAGACCAAATCAGAATGGACAGGGATGTCAAAGTAGAACCAAAAGAATCTTTGAAACAGATTAAAATTTTTTGAATACTTGAAAGCTTTAGAAAATAATTGATGGAATGAAGAAGGAGAATTTCAAGGAGGAATTATACTACAAATGCCATTAAGATTCATGGGAGATGAAGGCTTAAAAATGACCATTGAAGTTGACAGATGTAAAGTTATAGGTAGCTTTTCTCTGAACTCTAACAGAATGGTGCAACTAGAAGCTAGATTTCAGTGGTCTCAGAACTAAGAAGTCACAAGTCAATATTGAACCATTCCTTCAAACATTCAGTTGTGAAGAGGAGGAAGAAAAAGAGTGGTAACTAAAGAGAATGTCAAGATTGTAGACAATATTATTTTGTATTTTTATCTGTTTTATAAAGACGAGAATGATTTGAATTTGGCATCCAAGTCCTTATCACTAGACTTGACCTATCCCCAGAGCTCATAGTCTTATATCCATAGGAATGTTTTATATATCTTGAAATTATGTCAGGCATCAAGTTCAATATTCCATCTTCTACTCTGAGCAATCTCCCATATTATGCACCACTCTCCATTAAACCAAATTAGAAACCTGTACCTCATCCTTCAGCAACTATTTCAAACAATTACCACCTCCTCTATAGCTTGAATATATATATCCTCCTTTCTATTACCTGGTTTAGATCCTAATCCTCTCTCAACTAGACTCCTTCCTCCTATCTGTATCAGGTGATTTTCCTAACCTGACTTTGAGCTTGTGGTATTTCTGCAGGATACTTTGATGTCCACTTTCTACCCACAAGATAGAGACCTAAGCTTCTTATAAAAGAACTCTAGTCTGTGGCATTCATTTCTGACATAACCTCTACATACAAAAGAGGACTCCACTCCTCTCTAGTAATACCAAAATGAATGGACTTCCCTGCACACACCTTCTCGACACACTTTCTGCTGCAGCTCCTGCTTTCTGTCTTTATTTGGAATAGGCTTTTGTCCTTTTTTTTTAAATTAGTCAACTCTTACTCATTGTATCCTTTATTCAGTCTCCCTTAACCCCTCCTATTTTCCTCCGGAGTGGCTAAGTGCCACTTCACCTTAGTATTACCGTGCCCTAAGCACATTATGATCATAGAATTCCCCACACTGAATTGAAGAGGTCTATATGTGACTGTCTTCTCCTGGATTTTGAGCTTCTTAGGATCAGAAAAGATACCTTAATCCTTGTACGTGCATTTAGCATATCACCAGGTAAAAGGTAACTATTGAAATGCTTATTCAACTGAACTGAGCAGTGGAAGTGGGAATGTAAGAATGCTCAAGAGAGAAGGAGAACCCAGACAAAGAGGTTTGAGAAGAGACATTAGAGGATGGACGAAGGATGATATATTATGGGCTAGTTTTAAATAGAAAAGAGACCTTTAACTATGTGACTAAGAGCAGGAGGTAAATATGGAGAAGATGGAGGCTAGAAAGAATGAAAGGAGTTTCCAATTAAGGGTTCTGTTTTCCTTGTTAAACAGGTAATTGGACAGAGGGGGTATTCAACCAAAATTTGGTGAAGATAGTGGCAGTGAAGAAACACAGGATATGTTTGCTCAGAAAGTAAATGCACATCTGAAATGCAAAGATCCTAAAAATATTTTATTCTGGAATGTGCCATCTCTTGGAACTCATTCATATACTTGAAATTCTTTTTCGATGCAAAGTTTTAGATACACCTGTAGTATTTTCATTGCATATGTATGCAAATGATTGTGCCTGAAGTTCCATACTATTCTGCCAAGCTGCAGGCTTGCCAGCAGAGCAGGGATTGGTCCTGGTGATACCGCTGCTAGTGGAGGCCAGGGAAACATGACTCATGGTGAGGCTGTCTGCACTGTGGGTAGAGTAGCTGTAAATCATCTTGAGAAAGGCAGATTTTGTGTTAGTTTCTTGCTTACAAAGAATAACATAGCATTTGGGGAAGAATGTGCAACACAGGATGCCATAGTTAGATATTAAAATAACAATAATCTCCACAGCTGGCAAATATTTTCCAAATGTGGTAGCATAGATGGGGATGAATGTGATCCAAGCTATGAAGTAAATGAGCATGCCAAATGTTATGAATTTGGCTTCGTTGTAATTCTCAGGTAACTTCCTGCCTTTGAAGGCAAATATGAAGCAAATAAAGGCCAGGATGGCAATATAGCCCAGCATGGTGCCAAATGCCAGAATGGATCCTTCCTCACATTCCAGGATAATGACTCTGGGCAAGGAGACGTTCTCTTCCACAGCAGGTGCTGCAAAAATCAGCCAAAGTGTGCAAATGACAACTTGGATTCCCGTGCAAGTGAAGATGATGGGGATTGGTTTATAAAGGCACTTCAGGAAGTTCTGCAACTTGGGGTCAAAGCTGAAGGCTAGCAAAATTTTCAGGGACTTCATTAAAATGCAGGAGATGCACAGAGTAAAGCTCACGCCAAATAGCGTCTGCCTGGTCTTACACGTAAAGTCCTGCGGTTCTCCGACGAAAAAGGCTGTACTGGCAAAGTTGAGGAAATGGCAGAGGAGGATCACATAGCAGACCGTCAGTCCTCCAGATGATTTCACAACGGGAGTGCTCAGGTTTCGTGTAAATATTATGCCAATGGCCAGAACAAACACTATTCCCAGGAGGGAAAGGGCCAGGAGCAGGATAGCCAAGGAGTCATCCCAGTTGAGATACTCCACTTCCTTTTCAAAGCACATCGTGCTCCTTACGGGGGCCCAGTGAGTTTCGTTGTGGCATAGAAGGCAGTAATCCATATCTAAAAGGCAGAGGAGATTCAGTTACATTGCAGACATTTAATCCAGGTGACGGTCCACAACGCTACAAATGAGACTCCTTCTCCCTAACAGTCCTGACTAGAAAAGGGAGATAGAAACTGTCACACTGGTCACTTACTAACATAAAGCATGCACAGAACCTGAAGAAGGTGAGAGAGGAAGGTGAGGGCAGAGGAAGAGGGGAAGAAAAAAAAAAAAGAAAAACAAAGTCAACTGGGTTGTGAGTCTTAGGAAATTAATATACTCAAGATAGATACTAGCCTTTAATGAACTTGCTATTATAGGTGGCAGTTCAGGGACACTGTTATGAATAACAGCTTTGGAATCAGATCTCAAGTCCTTTCTCTATTACTTATGATTCCTGTAATCTTGAACAAGCTAATTGAAATTTCTGAGCCTATTTTCTGATCTCTTAAAAAATAAAAAAAGATGCTGCCTCACTGAGATTCTGCGTTCAGTGAGATAATAAATATAAAATGCTTGTATGGTGCATTACACACAGTAGACACTCATTATGGTGAGAGCTGCTATTATTAATAAGGTTGTAGTTCTTTTAAAAGCAGATAATATGGTTCGGTTACTCTAAAAGCTCTCTAAAAGTGAGATAACACAAGACTATAAGCAATGGACAATTGATAAAGAATTAAAGTTTATTTTTTCCCCCAGCAGGTGAGTAAAATTGAGCCTCTCACAGAGGCAGTGATAAATTTGAAAATAATCTGTGCTGATTCTGACTGTAGGGTGTTGTGAATAGTTGATATCAGAGGGGAGCTTCTGGGAGTGTGATTTGCTACCCAGCCCCAGCTCCTAAATATGGGGTCTCAACTACTTCCAAAAATGTGCTCTCTGAGCGTTCATGTGATCATACTCCACAGTGCCCATTTGGCTTTATGCAGTGTCTGTGTTCACTTCACTAGGTTGTGTCAGGTTGTGTTTCTGTTTATAAACTTCATTACCTTTTCAGCCTCCTCCTCTTTCCACACCCTGTTTGTCTACAAAGATCTATGCTTCTCTGTCCTGCCCTTAACCATAGTTGCCAGTGTCTGCCATTTCATCCACTCAGTGAACATTTATTGGCCTTGTCTGCATTACAAGAGCTGTGCTCTGGAGTCATAGAGAAGAATAGGAGATGATGTCCTTTTCAGATTACCCTAAATCCTTTAGGTAAGTTGTCCTTAGTCTTCTACACTTGTTCTTGGAAGCAACTTGCCCTGGTAATCAAAAAACAACCCAGACTGTATTTTGAAAGATTCTTGTACATCTTTATGGGAAAATAAATGCTACAGACTCTCTTGGTGTTTTTATTTAACCTACATGGCAGACAGGTGCTAAATGCCAATTGTCTGGAAAACTTGCTCCCGGTTACATAATTATTAAAGGAGCACAGCCCATTTCAGGTTGGGATAAATGGCATTTTTGTGACATAGTGACAGAACATGAATATTGGAATGTTTACATTGGGATGCCCTTGGAGCCAATAAGAAAAAAGAATAAGCATTTGGGAACTATTCTGGCTCTGTAGCTCTCAGCTTTTATAGATGGATTAGAATGCTATAATCAACAAGGGAATATGAGGCTTTTAAAACACACACACAGGCTTAATTCCAAAGGAAGGGCTGATTGCTCCTCTAAGGGCTCAAAGGCTGCTGACCTTACTATTGTTCTTTAATTTGTGTATTTTGCTCTGATTTTGTCAAATTCTTAAAGACAGGTTTGGAAAACATCAGTAGCATCTCATTTCTGTCAATTGTTTATCCTCTCATCTCACTGGAGGTTCTATTTTTTAGGCTTCCTTGTTGCCTCTTGGTAGGAATACTGAGAACTCTAGGGTGCACACACACCTCTGGGTACCCCTGGGTTTCTATCATATTCAGTTTAGTTAATTTTGCATTTATTTATGTATAGTTATTGTGCCCCGTTACAAGTCAGGCATGTGTCTGTGGAGGATACAAGGACAAACAGAGAACTTTAATTATTTTAAGAGGTGCTGGAAAGGAAGTCCAGGTGAGGGCGTGACATCTCCCTTGGAAGCAAAGTTACTTTTACATCTGTATTTGTATTGATTGTGTGCCTGGTGATATAAAAGTACAAATTGCAAGTTAAAAATGAAATTCACTGAAATTTAATCTAGCAGAAGCATGACTTTCTTAAAAAAAAAAGAAGAAGAAGGAAAAGTAAACTAAAATAGGATTCATGTCCAAAAAAATCAACCAAAGAAAAATGGTTCAGGTGTGGTACATTTTTACTGTACATGTTTTGACCATAATTACCTGTCTGATTACTGTAGTGATTTTCAGGACAGTTCACACATTCATAGCAGCAGATATGTTGACTTCTTATAGTTTTCTTCATTTGCCCAGGGCTACATTCTTTGGAGCACTTAGACTGAATTTGCTGCAAAGTGAAAAGAAATTCTAAATAGAAATTATTTCAAAAGATTTATCCTTAAGTAACTTTGACTTAATTAAAAAATATATTTATTAAATAGTGCTTTGGTCTTTTTTTTCATAGCACAATAGAATTGTTTCATTATCTGAAGGAATGTGAACAAGTTTAAAAAACAGAAAATATTTTAGTGAAACTGCTTTAGGAAGAACACAGTTTTTGTCACACGAATAGTGTGCTAGCAAAAATAGAACTTGGCTCTTTCAAAAACATCCCTATGAGAAGGAAAAATGTGTAGTAGTAGAATTAAGGAACGAAATGATGGTTTGGAAATTACTAATCCTGTGTTATATTGAGTTCAATGATATAAGAAAATAGTAAAGTATTGGGTATTTATATTCTTTAGAAGGTTATTAATCATGCTGTCCAAGGGCCATATCTGTTCCAATCTTAAAAAACAGAATAATGGAAACATTTGAATTTAATGTCATTAAAGTATTTGTTAAAAAGACAACCCCAGATATGAAAATAATATTTAAAGCATCCTGAGAATTTAGGTTAGAATTCTGCATGTCACAGTGCACCGCACCCGCAGCATCCTGCTTTTATGGAACTCCCTGCTTACAATCGCTTGCTATTTATTCTTTTAGCTTCAGCTGTGTTATTTTTCTCATTCCTAGTCCCTTTCACATGACACATCTTGCAAAATAAATGTTTATGGTCTCACTCTTACTCTTGGGAAGCCAAAGCAGAGTGGGTAAATGAGGCTTTCTCTAGAATCTAATGGCCATTCCTGAGCCTGGAACCCAGCCAGACTGCTGAGCTAAGTAGTCTTCTCTCTGGGAGATGAAAATGACCTGGCTGAGAGAAAAACAGCCAAGATGCAGCAGCCATTTGTCTGCAAGCTCTGGCTTCCTTCTCAACACAGCTATTGCTGACCAGGGTTTTCATCAGGCAGGATATCTGCACTGTGGATTCCCCAGGGAAAATTTTTAATCTGAAGTGCCCACACTTCTAGGGAGTGCTCAGAGGACACAAAAGGATTTAACTATGAGATAAAGCTGGACATTATGAGGGGAATAGAAGTGAAACCTTTCTTCCCAGCAACATGTTCCCTTCTCTCCCCTCCACACAAGAGGCATTCTGAAGTCTAGTACTGATAATTTTTGGGCATCAGTACATTTAGGATTATCTGAGGTTTTGGACCATATATGGGTTTTGATGGCTTACCAGAAATGCTGATATCACAAGTGCACAAGTGCATATTGATTAGATCTTTAAATCTGACCTAACTGATGTCAGTGGGTCTCTACTACCTCCTTGAGATATTTATGGGCGTTTCCATCAGAAAGGAAGACATGTCAGCCCCTCCCATTCAGCCTCTACAAGCTCCACTTGGTTGCTTGTTGTCCTGTCACCTCCCTCTCATGGAGTGTCTCCCCTACATTGTCTGGAGGTAATACTGGGTAACAAAAACATTGCTTCTTGCAGAAATTATAATAGAGAATCTTCTCTACATTCAATAAGAAAATGAGCCACTACATGGTCTAAAAGCTCCAGTGTGTTACAGTGTTTGGCAGAGTGCTGGGTTCACAATACAGTTGTGAGGGGTGGTGTTGATAATGAAGATGGTGATCAAAGTCTGAGAACTCAGGATAGCCACATTTCTATCTTTCAAGGATAACATACCTTGCTTTACTGAAGCTTATGACAGGGAAAATTAGAACCAAGACAGTGGCTTAAAGCATTACTATATTCACTCTTTCATTCAACACATATTATTTGAGTGCCTACCAGGTGCCAGCTGTTGGGATTGTTGGAGCCACAGCAGGGAATGAAACAGAAAAATCCATAGCCAGAGACATTCAGTTCTCGTTAACAAGTGAACAATGATCAAGATAAGCAAAATGAACAGAGAGGAATACTAAGGAGGAAAATAAAGACAGGAGGTGTATGCATAGTATTAGGTTAACACTGCAATTTTAAATAAGGTGACTGGGGAAGGCCTTACTGAGATGGCGATGTTTTAGAAGAGACAGAAGGGAAGTAAGAAAAGTGAACCACATGGACAGCAGAGAAGATTATTCCAGGCGAAGGAAACAGCAGGTGGAAAGGCCCTGAGCTAAGAGAAGGGGCGGTGCATATGGAAGAGGGAGAAGTCCTGCAGGGTTGTTGGAAGTGGGGAGCATAAAGGGAGGATAGTAGGAGGTGAGGATGGGGAGGCGCTAGTGGTAGGTCATGTAAGGCTTTTATCGACATTGGCTTTTGCCCTGAAAGAAACAGGAAGTATAAGGAGGGTTAAAAGCAGAGGATTGCTCTGGCTGCTATTTTAAGAGCAGACTGAAGTGGGCAAGAGTGCAAAGAGAAAGCAGTTAGAGACCTACTGTCTTAAGCTGGGTGACAGGTGCCTGGCCATAGCTTGGAGTGGGGTGGCAACAACGCAGTGAAGAGCAAAAAGTGATCAGATTCTGCACCCATTTTGAAAGTAGAACCTAGATTGTATATGAAACATGATAGAAAAAGAAGTGACAAGGACACTACCAGGTTGTTCCATGAGCAACTAGGTAAAAGGAGTTGCTATTTATTGAGATGGTGGTAGATTTGGGAGCTCAGTTTTGGAGATAACTGGTTAAAATGACTATTAGACACACAGGTAGAGATGTCACTTAAGCACTTGTATATTTATCGGGGTTGAAATTCAGAAGATACAAATCTGGGAGTCATCTGCCTTCTGTATAATGACATTATTTAAATGCACAACCCTGGATAAGATTGCTAAAGAAAAATGCAAACAAAAAAGAGGAGTTCTGAGCTCTGGTGATGTACTTATAGGTAGTAGAAATGGCAAGGAACCAAGAGAGGAGACTGAGAAGCAGTGGCCAGAGACAGGGAGAAAATCAAGGGAGTGTGGTCATGGAAGCAAATAAAGAAAGCACTTCGTGGAGGAGAGAGTAATTGGCTGGTAAGTGAAGTAAGACTATGTTTGGATTTACTAACACTGGTGAACTAGACAGGAAGAATTTTAATAGATTGGAAAGAATTCAAAAGAATTATGGGAGGAAAGAAACTGAGTCCCCTGAATATATTTAACTTTTTCAAATAATTTTGCTGTAAAGAGAAATAGAGGAATGATCAGTATATAAAGGGGGAAGTGGGTAACAAGTAAAATTTTTTCTTTCTCTCTCTCTCTTTCTTTTTTTTCCTTCCTTCTGTCCCTTTTTCCCCTCTCTCTTTCCCTCCCTTCCTCTTTCTCTTCCTTCCAGACAAAAGGAAGAGCAGCATACCTGTATCATCATTTAGATAATGCAGAAAATAAAAATACTTGAGGAGGCAGGAGAGAGTGGAGAGTTGCCAGAGCAATATCCTTGAGTCAGTGAAAGGGGTTGGGATCAGGGGTCAAGTGGAAGAGCCGACCTTGGCTAGGAGCCCAGAGAGTCCATCCACAGGACCAGATGGAAGGCAGGGATATGGGCATAGATGCGGCAGCACAGGAGCACTGGAGTTCTCTTCTGTTTGTTTCAGTTTTGCTAGTGAAATAGGAGCAGTGTTGACTAAAAGTGAAGATGGTGAAGATGTGCTGGAGTCAGAAGAGAGAAAGGAAAGCATAGCCATCTAGGAAATGGGTGAGTGAATGGACTAGAGTAGTAAGTCTAATTGCCCAGCAGCATTAAAGGTCCACTGGAGGTCAGAGATGATGAATTTTAAGTGAGAACAGTCAGCAAGGTGTTTTTTGTTTCTGTTTTGGGCCATGATCAGCTACATGGGAGCTACTTTGATTAGATAAAGAGATGAAATTTAACCAGGATTAGGCTGTGGTTGAATGAGCATGATGAAGGGAGCAGGGGGCAGGGGCAAGAGGATTGAGGGTGTATACAAGGGAGTGATATACAAGTTGTCCATGAAATTTAAGGAGGGGACTTGCGACAGTGAACAGGCAGTAGGATTACTGGAGGTCCTGGCGGCATCAAAGGCTCTTACAATTGAGGTGCTGATTGATTTGAATGCTATGAAGTCTACAACAAAATTACCTTAAGATTCCAGAACTCATTTTTTGTTTCTTGGTCTGGGATAATGAAGACATCATTCTTCAGGTCATACTGTGCCATCTTAGTGACAGTCATGTGGCCATTGATCTCCTTCCAGAGCACAACATCATAGCCAGTGTTCATATCCCCATGGGCATCAAAATGAAATGAATTCCCTCCATCAGTGAATGTCACATTTTTTAGTACATCAAGTAACTAGAAAAAAACAAGAACAGAAACAAACACTAACAGAAATATTTTAAGTGTATCCATTCCAGTTATAACACTCCCTTTCATGGAGTGTCAGTTAACAATTAGAAAAAAGACTGGGTCAGTGGATGTGGTAACTAGTTGAGAAGGTTCTTAACTATCTGGAAAATATTTGAGAATTCTTGCCTCATTTCTGTTTTATTCTTGCTCTAAGTTTGAGAAACCAAGTTAATGTATATGGGGGACAATTAGTCTGGCTGTAAAGTTGAAATCTGAGCATCTTTATTTTTCCAACATTGCAGAATTTCAGAATGAGACCTCGTGGACAGATGCTTGGGCTCTAATTCGGGTTCCCTATCTCATTAGTGATATGATCTTGACAGTTACGATTTCTTTCCAGGCCTCAGCTTCCCCATCTGTAAAATTGGGTAAGTGAAATCTACCTTATAGAGGTGTCATAAAAAGTAAACGTAAGGATGTAAGAGTTTAGCCCAGTATCTGGCACAGATTAAGTGTTAATAAAAGTTATGTTAATGCCTGTTATTAGCTAATTGGGGTGTTGTAAAAATGAATAAAAATACTTCAAGTCAATCAGTTAATAGTAGTCACCTGACATCCACATATTGCTTGCTAATACTTAAACCGTGATATTCCTTTTCTCCAAAACAACTGGGTGAAGCAAGCTGAGCAGGCATAGCCTTCCTATTCTCTTAGATGAGCACTTGCAGCCAACGGGTGAAACTGGAGGACACACATCCTGACTTTCACTATGGGGTCTTTCTATTGCACTAAATATATTAATTGAAAATCTCACTGTATTTTTCCTTCTCACTCAAAAGCAATCATCAATATGCCGTCTGAAGCTATGAAAGGCAAGAAAATTTGTCCTTTCCTTCTGGAGTCACAGTCGGCCTGGCTCCTTGGCCACATCTGAGTAGGTAATCCAAGCCAGTGGTTATCATGTTCATTCACCATCCCCAAAATGAAGGCTGAGGGGACAGAGATACAAAACTGGGAGGCAGTCCAGTAACTGCAGCACTCTGCTCTTGGGGTATGTGCTGAGGAGCTTCCCCTCAGAGAGATTTAGTTGGTGGGCTTGAGGCACCTCCACGTGCCTGTCCTTTAAGTCCTTACTTTGCTGATCACTTTGTGGGAGGTGTGGGTTATATTATCTCCAATGGTTTTCAAGTCTGTTTCAGTTGATTGAGTATAGCAAAGTGACCTCTAAATTCTATTTCCAATTTAATTCCTAAAATGATTTTTTTAGCTTGAGAGGAAAGAAATGCATTGAGAAATTGTTTTTCTTGTTACCCAGTCTGTATAGTGAGGACTTGTATGCTATAGAGCTAGGACAGAGAATGTTTAACTGACAAACGAGGCAACCCTGTTGGGTTTGTGCTGTCCAGGAAGAACACTGGACTATGAGTGAGAAAAATGTTGCAATTCTGGCTCCACCATTAACTTGATATATAATCATGATGAAGTAAATACCCTCTCTGAACATTGTGCCCACCCATCTAAATCTATAACACTATATGACTTTTGCTGGGTGCAAAAATCTATGGAATGAGGCAGAAATTATTCTATTTCAAGGTATATTCTTATTCTAGTCCCAGTTAATCTTTAATGAGTGTTTCTTTCCTTCAGAATATTTTTGGTCAAAGGAATATAAGAAACTCAAGTTATATTTTAGGTAAATATTTTAGTTTTGATAGTTACATCAATGACCAAATGTCATTTTAGTAACACCTCTAGGCATGTATACTGATTTTATTCTATGTCCCCACAGATTTCTTAGTTATTTTAATGAATATAAATTAATTATTATTACTTTAAAGAAGCAGGATATTAGATCTAGCATGGTGGAATTAACCAACAAAATCTTATTGTAGCAAATGCCTGGAAGAAAAAATATGGAGGGAACAAAAATAATAAACAAGTAAGTAAGGGCCAACCTTCAATGTTCTCACTTCTACCTGCGCTCTGATTTTTCTGCTGCTCCTTCTTTAAGCAATGTACATATGTAAGCCCCAGTAACTCAGTTCTTTAGGAAGCATATCCTCTTCCATTCCTGCATTTGAGCTATAATTTCCACCTGTTTTTTCCTGCATTTAATTAGGTTTGACAGGGTAAAGTTCTGACACATGTATATTCTGTAAATAATAACATTGTACAATATAAATAAACAAGTGCAATTCTATGCTTGTGTTTACAAGAAAGAGGATGGAGGCAAACAATGCATTCATTACTTGTTAAATAAAAGAACATTTGCTCTAGATTGAGATAAATTTTGAACATTAAAGCTCTAGTTATTAAGCTATTTAAAGCTTTTTAAATTTATTTTTCACTGAGACTCTGAAATTCACTATAAATCAGCACTATAAAATTAAGAGAGTAGGATTTGCATTTTCATGATTATATAATTCACTTTTGTCTGAGAACACAAGGGCAGGAGGCCACACCAGTTAAGCTATTATGGTCGATGTTGTTTTCCATTTCCCTAACTGCTCTGCTGTCCACTGCAACTTCATAACTAAACTGTGTTTGTGAAATGAGGTGTCTATGCGAGTAAATTAGAGAATAGCAGAGCAAGCAGCCTTACATCTCTGTCTGGTGCTCAACCTGTCTTTTTATTTGGTGAACCTTTCTGTGGCATAGTGGAGTGCATACTGGATAGTCTCACCACTCTGTGACTGACCGTGGACCAGACCTTTATTGCTGAGATCCCCTCCGCCTCTCAACTGCTGCAAGTTTCCATTACCAGTAACACTTCTTGCCACTTGTTCAGGATGGAGTATAAAGAACATGAATCTTTGGACCTACCATAATATTATAAAGATTAGAGATGATGAGTGTCAGTGCCTAGTATAGTAGGCCTTAAAAATTATTAGCTATTACTTTCCTTATCACTCAAAAATCACTCTCTTCTTGACACCATTGCCACTTGAATGTTTCATAAGTTCCTCGAATTCAACATCTCCAAAATGCAATGCTTAATATTTCTTCTACCTTCATCAATGTTTCTGAAGACCTCCAATTTTTTCTGTTTCTATCCCAACAAATGGTACCAGTTGCTCAAATCATTTACATCTTTACTTCTTTCTGTCATATTTTATATCCATTCTACCTCTGAATGTCCTGTACCTCACTCTTACATATCCACGCACAGGTCTCTCCTTCCTCATCACCACACCTGTAGTGCCTGTAGTACAAGGCACCTTGTCTTAGGCCTGGATTACCAAATTGTCTTTCTCACTCTAGTCTAGTCAATACAAGACTCTGTCAGTACACACTACAGTGGAAAATGCTATTTCCCCACTGGAAAGCAGATTGAAAGCAGATCACATTACTCTCCTACTAGAAATATCTTTAATTGGCACCCCTTTGCCATCAAGTCCAAACCATTAAACAGAGTTTGCAGACTTTCTCTTGACAGGATGGTCCATACCCACAGTGTCATTAACACCTGACAGACTGTTAGAAGTGCAGATTTTTCAGGTACCACCCCCAACCCCCCCCACCAGAACTACTGAATTAGCATCTTTGTAATAGTAAGATTCCAGGCACTTCAACTGCACATCAGAGTTTGAGATGTTCTGATTAATAAGGCCCTAATGATAAATCTGCCACCACTCCATCTAGTTTTATTTGCCTATAGTTTCCATAAAAGACTCTGACCTATGACATTATTTTCTGACCCCTCAAGATGTCATGCTTTCTGTCCTTTCTGGGACTTTGCTGGAGTATTTCTATCCTAGCTAACTCTTACCCATCCTTCATATTCATCAGCGATGTTATGATCTTTGGAGAATGTTCTCTGAATTGCCAATACTGATTAATCATGATTCCCTGCCCTCTTATGTTTATATGAAACATTGCAATGCATCATCTTGCATTGTAATTAGCACTAGACAGGTGACTCCTTTAGGGAGAATATTGTTCTCCATAATATTTCCAACACTCAACACAATGCCTAGACATTGAGACATCCAACAAATATTTGTAGGAAGAAAAGTTTGACTTCTATTAGACCATTCTCTCAACCCACATACATCTCTTACTACCTTGTATATGATCAGAAGTAGAGGGAAACAAAAATGAAAACCAAAATCACTGGTCACAACAAAGAGGTGGTATCCTCTTGCGCATTAGAGAGGAACATTAACCATCTAACAAGCATGACTATGCTGCCTCTGAATACTGCTCACAGACCACCAAACATAGAGCCAAAGTAAGGATTATCTTCAAATATTAGGAAAAACTAACTTCTTTATAATTATTTGAATTTAAAATCATTCAGAAAGAATCATTTGAATATTAGTGAATTTTGCCAAGGGACAAAACAATCTTTGGAATGTATCTTTGATTAGTGACCCTAAATATAGCTGATCTTTTAAATATGTCTGGAGATTTCTTCATAAAAAGGCAATTGCTTGCATTATTTTTCCTACTGAATCTGGATGTGGCTCACTCACATTGTGATCAAAGGAACAAGTCACTCCCCTATTCCTCCTTTCCAAACTATTTATGTTTGTTTCTAGACAACCAGTCTCCCAGGGGAATTAAGAACAGCCCAGGGTCCTAGTGTTTAAATTAAACATTTTAGAAGATCTTGCTAAGATTATACTTTCTCAAGTCTTTTCCCCAGAATGTTTGAGACTTATTCTTGATTTAAAATTCTTTCCTAGATCTTCAGTGGATAAATATCTCTTGCTATTTGCATTTTTTTTCCTTATGAGGCTTTTTATATCTCTTCCCTTTTATCTTATTCACTATGACAGTGTATTTTCCCTTCATTACTCTTTCTCAATCTCTTACTCCTCAGATTCTATGTAGTGATTTCATTATGGTGTCCACTTATTTTATAGTTTTTACCACTCCCTCATTAAAGGTTTATATTATAAATAGTGTGCTTTCAAATAGGCATCTTAAAATTATTAGATATATAAATATATTTTTAAAAGAGAATTTTAATGAAAAAATTCCCAATCTCTAGTCTTTATCTTTCCATTCTGTTTTTTGCTGTACATTTACAAGGTGAAAACTAGTTTTAAAATAAGTGATTTAAAACATCCTATGACCATCACATGATCCACCCAAATGTAACCTGATCTCCTTAGCCCTTGGAGCTTATGTTTGTGGGTGATAAAAGTAAAAATGACAAAAGTAGAAATAAGCTGTCTTGGATACTCACTTATTTGATCAGAAGAATTGGGTCTTATTCCCTTTTACTTTCTTTTCCCTTACAAGTTTGTAATAAATATAATTTTGGAACATGATTCTGCCTCAGGGTAGACAAGTTTGGCTTTGAATACACATTATTGAGATGTGTATTCATAATGAGTAAAATTTATCATCATATGAGGCAGCAGTTTGCTTTTAAATGCCTAGCTTATGTGCACTTAAAAAAACAATGGAAAATTTTCACTTAAATAGGGCTACTAAGCTTTGGTTTGAATTTCTACAAATGAAACAAAGAGAAAAAAGGGAAAATCTTCTTTTACACACAATTCATATGTAATTTTAAACATGAGATATTCTAGGAATTGTTATGACTGACCTCATAACATTAATTTGAAGAAGACTGGAGTCCTAGAGGGTGTGCCCTCAGTAAGAGTCATCTGGAGGCTTTGCGACTACAAGCCATCATAGACTCTATGAAAAGCAAAGGGCAGAGTCAGAAGAGTTGTTTCTGGTATTTTCTAGCTTTAGTTTCCTCATCCATAATATTTAGAAATAATAAAAAGGATCATTAAACACACATAGCCTTCTGTTAAGAGCACTAAAAGAGGGAATTCATATGAAGCACTGAAAAACTGTAAGATTAGGTACAAATCCATAACTCAAGGGAAATAACACTATCAATAGAATCGTGGAAAATAAAAGAACACAACTTTGGTGGGTCAGAGGAATAGGTCAAGGTAAAATAACAACTATCACTCTCAAGGACAAAGAGCTAATGAGAGAAATGCAGGTTATTCACACACTGAAGATGTCTACTTATAAAACGAAAATAATTAAGAGCAGTTAGTATAAATGTTTGCAACTTTAAGCAAGGAAGGAAATGATGGTAGGGGGATTTTCTTGGAAGTGTGAGTCAGTACCTCCCATGGTTGAAAGGCGCTGGGGTTCTGACAGTCTCGAGCTTGGCACAGATCCCGAATGGCATAGCCAAGAGCAAACATTGCAAGTTGAATACTGTGAACAAGTCCTGGCTCAGTGTAATCCCACAGGAAGTCATTTCTCAGAGAGAAGTTCCTTTTTATATCCTTGTCAGCCTTGTCAGCTAAAGTCCCCTGAGAATGGTTGGAAATGCATTGGCTCAAATCACTATCCTTGGCATATGCACAGGCAGACAACAGTGCTGCATATTCATTTAAGGGCTTGTTATTATCACCAGGAAACATGTGCAGATTTTGAAGAAAGGAATGGAAAGAGGACATATTCCCTCTTTTAAAAGTAAACCCAACAACTTTGCCAATTCTTTTAACATTAGGAATGGTGGTAATTTTGGTGGCTGTTGACCAGTTATCGCTAGCAATCCAGATCTTATTTATATTCCTTTCAATGGCTTTACTGAAGAGACTGAAAACATGGAATTGCCTCAGAAATACCACAATGACATTAACCTGGGCTTCTGCTATGATTTTTTCAAGCGTCTGATTAATCCTGACTTCGATGGTATTATCTGAGAGGAAGGCTGGGAGAACTTCTTTGAAAGCTATGCACACATTATTTGCCGTGGTCTGAATTGCAAAGGTGTTGAGTGCCAGTCGTCCATAGTCATCATCCGTGGCAATGATGCCAATCCAGTTCCATCCAGATTTCTGAATCAGGTGGGCCATTGCTTTAGTTTGATAGAAGTCACTGGGCACAGTCCGTAAAAATGAAGGAAAACGGATTTTGTCACTTAGGATTTCTGCAGTTGATTCGTAACTCACCTGGAAATTGACAGAATCTTTTAGTTATGGTGTTGATGAGCTCCAGGGGGGTTCATAGTAGATGCTCTTCTCCATGATTCCTGTGAACTTCCATAATCTTTTCCTAAAAATCTCTAGCTTTACCCATCCTTCCCCTTCAGTGGACTCCACTACTTTAAAAATAGCTTAAATCACGATATTTAGTACCTGGTAACTGTTTAGAATTATTGGACTTCAATCATTTTGTTTTGTACATAGTAGAAGCCCTTTGAATATTCAGGTTCTCTCTTGTATCTCCATCTACACTTCTATATCTATCTTTTATTTTAGGCTACGGCCAATAGTGGATATTGTTTAAATACTTAGAGATAAGTACAGGAAAATGCAGCTGGAGAAATAAGCAAAATGAATTTTGGGACAACTAGTATGTTCAAAACTTTGTGTAATTGACAACTTTGGTGGTGCTTATTCTAGGTAAAATAAATCATCTAGATGAATTCATCATCTACGCCAGGGAGCAGCAAACTTTTTCTGAAGGACCTGATAAAAATATTTTAAGTTTTCTTGGTTACGTATTTTCTTTGTCATATTTTTTGTATTTATTTCTATTACAACCTTTACAAAATGTAAAAATCATTCTTAGCTTGATGGCTGAAGTGATCAAGAGCCAGATTTGATCCATATGCTATGGTCTTCTGACCCCTGATCTACTCAAATAAGCACCAGCGCTGTGGGAGACCTGCCTAATGTATGCAAAGTTTTCTGTAATTTTATTCTAGGGAGAATGATAACCTTCCACAGCTGAAATTGCACTATGTCATTTGCTCAGTGAATTTTTTTTTTTTCTATTTACAGCCTCCACATAGTAAGTTGGAAAGGCTTTGGAGTCAGACAAACTGTTAGAATCCTGACTGCAATAAATTTCTTAGTTAACTAACAAATAAAGTTAGTTAACATTTCTTTACCTGTGAAATGATAGGATTCTTGTGGAGAGTAAAGGAAAACACTTAAATGAATATTAGCACATGGTGGACATTGACTAAGTCTTAGTTTCCTTCCTAATACCTTTATTGCTATGCTTCCCTACACTGTGAGACTTGAGATTCTGTAAAATCAGTGTCCCCTGTGGAGAGTTCCCTTTTCTTTGGTGTTGTCTATCATAGAAATTACACTGTTATTGCAAGTAATCATTGTTCAAAATGTTCTACTTTTCTTATTTATCACCTAACTAGCATTATACAGGGTCTGGAAATTGTGACAGAAAAGCCTTATCTCAGATATTTGGGGGAATAATTATTTTGTTCTGTCATTTTGGACTTAAACTTTCATTATCAACTTCATTGGGCTATAATAAAATGGAACTCTCAGAATCTTTGATGGGTATATGCTCTTACTTACTGTAGCTCCAGAAGTTATGTTTTGAATTCTTATGCACACATATTATATATACATGAAAGCCAAGGGAACTTCCTTGACTTTGAATAATGTGCCAGACAGTACAGGCTGCTCTAGTATCTGTTCTTATCTTTCAGAGGCCTTTTGCTTATTTCCTGTTTATTGGCTTGCATGACAAGGAGATATGTAGTACCACAGTCTCTGCTCAAAGCCTTCCCATCATACTCAGAATAAAATGCAAACCATTCCACAGCTTCAAGATGCCCCATGACCCAGACCTTGCCTACCTCTGCAAACGCACTTCTTACTATGATCCTTTCTGCTCACCTGATCTAGCCATATTGACCTTTCTGTTGTGCTTCGGATGTTCCAACTTTTCAGGCACTGCTCTCTCAGCATAGATACTCTCCTCTCCTCTCCCATCTTCCTTTGGCTGTTGCTTCTCATTCAAGTTTCAGGCTATATGTCACCTCCTTAAGAAGTCTTCCTTGACCTCCATTCCTCCTTACCCCTCACCATCTCCTCAGTTTTGTACATAACACCTGATTGTTTTTCAAAAACAAGGTAGTTGAGGTCCTCAGAGGTTTCTGTCTTATCCAAATCATGCTGAAAACTGTCAGAAACTAGGGAGACTGAAGGCTGACTGGTCCCTTAGTGTCCTCTCCACTCTACTATGCATAATAGGGTACCTCCTTTCTTTGACTGAAGAGAAAAAAAGGTTAAAGTAAAAGCAACTCCCTAATTTCCTGGGCTACCATGATCCTTTCATAATAAAGTATATGATCAAAAGCAATGTACAAAGGTAGAGCAAAACCTACCTGTGGCATGAGCAGTAAATTCAACATCCTGGAGACTGCCATGGTTATTTCTGAGTAGCCAGCACCTACGACAGCCTTAACCTTTGGCATGTAGTGGGAATAGTCACACTTAAACTCCATGATTTCTGTGGAGCAGTTCAACTTAGAAAGAAACCTTAGAGTGGCCGCCATCGCCAGTGTAATGTCTGTACAAGTGTCGTAGATTTCATACCCAAGTTTGACTCCAGATAATAGTGTTGAATTATTGATCATCTCAATGCTGTGTATCATGGCAAGAGTTTGAAGAAAATTTGATATTTCAAAGCTGTTGAGAAACAAGTTAGTTTAAAATCAGAACATAAGTCTTTCACAGACATGATATTTCATTTTATTTGCATCTCTGCTTTATAATAGACAATTTCTGGATCAGTAATGCTTACTTCTTGAAAGTCTAAACTTAACTTATTTAAAAATAGTTTGTTTGGGAAGCGTATGTGGGAACCTGCAGTCTCTCAGATGGAGTCTATGGAACAGGATTTAACCTTTGCTTGATTAATTTTGAGAACATTTTGAATACTCGGTTTAGTATTTTAAAGTATGAATATGTGTCTGATTTTTGTTTCTTTTTGTTGTTAGATGTCAGCATTTTATTGCTGTTCAAGTATCTGCTTTTCAGCCTTCTTTTACTTTTCTTATTCTAGTCTATTATAGTTGGAAGCCAGGTTAGTAAGACTTTTAGAATTATATATAAAATAGGCTCTGGGTAAAAGCCCAATAGCCTTCTAAATAAAATGAATTATTTTAGTTTCAAGTCACAGCTATTTCCTTGTTCAGGATCAAATGATTTTTTTAGTGTTTTCCATCCTTAATTATTGGCCTAGGATTTAGGACTTCAAATATGCATTCTTTGGGTACCAGTTTACTGTTCTGAAAATCTTCATTAATTATTGTGTACTGTTCATTGGCATTCCTGATAATCAATGATTAAGATTACAGTAGCTCAAAGTGTCCAGGTTCTGGGGGAATGCCAGGAAGGAATCTTAGTGTGATGTGAGATCACATTTTATCTGAAAGCATTTTATTCTGAGAGCGCTTGGTGGACCCTTTATGATAAAGAAAGAAAAAAAGGGAGGAAAACAAAATAGATTGAACTTACATACAAAAATATCAAGACAGAAATCAGGATTTTAAAGTTAGAAGGAAGCATGGGGATCACATTGCCATCACAACAGAAGGTGATGCTACTTGTGTCCACAGAAGTTATCCAGGCCCTTATTTTAAAGAAAATGAGAGAAGAGAAAACTGGAAACTATAACGCAAAGAGTTTAAACTTACCTAAGTCTACAAAATCAGTTTGTCTCCAAACTATAGTTAGAATTCAAATATCCTGCTCTCCTTAAATAAAATCTGTAACATCCTCCTCCCAGCTTTGCTTTTCCATAATACACTGGCTCTAATGTCTTTTCTGTAGTCTGGCTTTCACACTGTAAAGTGCACATTAAGGAAGAATACTTTGAGTTGAATTAAGGTCTTAAATTTATCATGAAAGAATTAAACTATTTTAAGAATGAAATGAATACAATGTTGACAAAAATGTTAAAGTAGAGAAAAATTGAAATGTAGTTTATTTTATATAAGAATTAAATAATAGATCCATGTGCACAATAAAATACATGTTGTGGTTGATAGAAATATAAATGTGCTAATATGTTTTGGTGGACAGGCTACAGTGCTCTAACTGGGCTTTCTCAAGTGACTTCAGGGATTTTTTTCCTTTTTAGGCAGAAGGCCAAATAAATATATAATGAAATGCATTTGTTGTCTCTGCACTTAGAGGTTGATTATAGAGTGCTAACATATCACTCTTTTAAGGAAAGATTGCAATACTAACTATATACATCTTAAAATGTATATGTATGAGTTTAAATTATATTAAAATTCAGATATTAATACAAGTAAACAGTTGCATACCCTAATCTCACTGTATAATCTTGAAGTCTAAATGTGGCCTTTGAGGCTTTACTCACCCGACACATTGCTGGATTTCTGGTCGTCTAGGACAGACTCCCAAGGACAGCACTTTCTCATGAATGGCAAACAAACCTCCAATCATGATGTGTCCCGGGGAGGTGGCAGCCACAAAATCATCAGGGGTCTGGCAAGACTGGGTAGTAGTAAAGTAGGTAATCAGTATAATCAATAGTGCCATGTTCCTCTCTCATTTGCTCACTTTGTGCAAGTTCTTAGGAATCCAAAAGTTCACAGAGTACCAACAACATGTATCCTATTTCACCTATAAACACCATGTAAGGTATAGGACAGTGTCAAGGGCCAAAAACACTCAGTATTCAGGTACTTGATGATAGTCCAAACAATTTTTCTCCAATAGGAATAGATCAGACTCTGCTACTCCATTGTTGGTGACATGTGATCGCAGTGATGCCAGGAAGAAGCTGATAGGATTAGAAACACAGGTTCTCAGTGTGACAGCACTCTTTCACTCCACTGGGCTTTGAGTCATGCTGGCATTTCTTCTGAGGGACATAGAATCTTCAGGAGGGAGCAGTTTAGGAAAGCTTTCCCACTTCAGAAATGGACAATTTTTATTTCCAAAGGTATCATATTCAAGGCACAAAAACTTCAATGTAGTTTATTAACTATTTAGAAAAATAGCTCCCTGCTTTAATTTTCCCATAAAAGCTCT
The DNA here is from genome assembly GCF_040802235.1 of Manis javanica. Classification (NCBI taxonomy): domain Eukaryota; kingdom Metazoa; phylum Chordata; class Mammalia; order Pholidota; family Manidae; genus Manis; species Manis javanica. The sequence continues at coordinate 37,260,514 of NC_133168.1, forward strand.
ATTTAAAAAACTGAAATTCAGGTAAGTTTAGGTATTTATCACTTCCAGTTTACACATTTAAAATAAGCAGCTTTTGTGGTGATGGATAACACTCAAATTGAGATGAAACTTGCCTGATACAGTGCCTTGCATTGAATAAGAAAGGTCTATCATAGATCACTGACATTTATATGCTTGTTTGTGGAATTAGGTTTTACAAATTTATAACTAGTGTCAGGCTATATCTTCTTAAATGCTTAGGAATCTAAACTAACATGATTTTCTGGATATCTTTTAGAATTTAACAGAGCATACATAAACCTCAGTAACTTAGGTACTCTTCAGAAAAAGTTAAAGTTTTTACCTTTTTGAAATCTTTTCCAAACATTGTATTAAAAAGGAATATGTCTTGGGAAAGAAGATGCAAATTCAATACACCCAGTTTGTTTGATGGGTATCAGCCTCATTAAAAGAATTTCAGAAAATAAGAGTACAATGGCTATTACAGTATTTAGCTGTAGTCCCATTGACATGTGGGGTTATGCCAACTGAACATCAGAGAAGTCATAGCTCTTACAGTCAAATGTTTCCTTAAGTCTCAGCATTTTTACCAGTAGCAGGATTTCCTCTTAGGACCCAGACCGGTTAACTTCAGTTGTCCAGGAAGTTTAATATATGTGAGTTTGAAGACTCTTCAGATGTTCAGCAATTGCATTTTACCCATCTTCATCTTATTATTCATTTGTGTATGTGTGTGTGTGCAACTGGATAAATGTATGTTTTCATGAATTAGTTCTTTTCTCAGATAACCTCCAAGGTCTTCTGTAATTACAAGTTCAAAGATGATTTTGGTAAAAATATACTAAAGAATAAGAAATTCAAAAAATTGTCCAGCAAAAAGTATATAATAGGAATTAAACAACTCAAAGTGATTTTGAATATACAAACTTCATGTTATCATACTGTTCAGATCTGACCTTTATTTGAAAAATCAGTGACAAAAGTTATACTGATGATTTGTCTTAGGTTGTAATTTTAACAATATTTAGGTCTTTGTTATCTGGAAAAACTTGAAGACAAACCACATTTTCTTATTTTAAGAAGTATAATCTAAGTTGGAAAATCTTTTTCTACATAGGAGTCCTCTGAAGGTAGGAAAACAAAAGGTTTTGAAAGACCTTGTCCTATAAAATGCAGTGTCATGTGGCATAAAGAACTCAAACTTTGGAAGCTGACAGACTGGGTGGCTCGGCCCAGCCCTTAGCAGGTGATCATGAATGATTTAATGAACTTTTCTGAACAATAATTTTCTCATTAATAAATTAGGTAACCTATTTCTATCTTACAGGTATGTTTTGAGACTTGAGCTCAATCAATTTGTAAAGTTCCTGTGTTCCAGAGAGCACTCAATAATCAGCTCCCATCTTAGTCTGTTAGGGTTGTTATAGACTGGGTGGCCTATAATCAATAATCATTCATCTCTCATAGTCCTGGAGGTTAGGTAGCCCAAGATTCAAAGTTCTAGTGAGAGGTCGTTATAAACCTCACAATGGGGAAGGGGCAAGATAGCTTTCTAGAGACTGTTTTTGTAAGGGCACTCATCCTGTTCTGGAGGTTTCTGCCCTCATGACCTAATAATCACTTCCCAGAGGGCTCACCTCCTAATGCCATCATCTTTAGGGTTAGATTTCAACATATGAATTTTGGGAAGACACAAACATTCAGACCATGGCAGCTCCCTCCTTCTCCTTCCCGAAGCCGAACTGAAAGTTATTGATTCCTAAATTGGGAATGCTTTGTACAGTTGGCTAAATCATCATGCAGAGCCCTTTCTCAAAGATCTTAAATGCAGGCCTGATAGAAATGATGATGTGTGCGATAGTAGCACTGGCTAGTTATTGTCTCCCTTTAATGTAAATCCATTGCTTAGTTAAGCTTGAAGGAAGCTACAGTGTATTAATTACTTCAGAATTCTGCCGGTTTCACTGCTGTGGTTTTGATTATTATCAAGACTTAATTTTGGACTAGGGACAAAACTTGTAGCCATAATTTTGAATCTACAGTTACCACATATTTTCTGCTTTTAAAAACACCTAAAAATGACAGTAATAACTGCTACTATTACAAAAGGTTTTTTTTTAACTTTGTACAACTGTTTCTTAAGGATTCATACTCTTGAAGAAATTTTGAGAGATTAATTACTGATGGCACTAGCTTGTTCTTACTTTTGATTTCAGGATTCTTTATTTCTTTGTTACTTTATTTATGTGAAGAGATATCTCGTTATTATCCAGAGGAAACAGTACAGAAGTGATAACACTACCCAGGTAATTCTCATAAGGATGCCACTGCCCTGCTTGGACAAGTACAGTAGGGATGGATAATCAGTGGGTAAGGATGCTTTCTGCTGTCATTATTAGTTGGTAGCACAAATGATGGGAAGAATCTCCCCATGGTAAAAGGGCTGCAGTGAAGACTGGGTCAGTGGCACTCTGGGACCAGAGGCACAGAACCTAGCCTCTGAACTCTAGCAAATATCTAGGCCTCTCACCTCCTGGCACTTTTGTTTTCCCTCCTGTTACCACAGTTTCATAGTTTCCCATCTACTCTCCCCAACTCCACACCTTTTTCCTACTTCCTTAAATTTCATACTAATGATGATGCCATAAAGTTGTTTTCAGTGCCATTTGCATCTGCAATGAGGTTTTAAAAACAGAACTATCTTCCAAATTAAAGGAATCAATTTAAACAGTGGAATTTCAATTTAAACAAAGGAATCAATTTAAACAAGAGGAGCTGGGGAGGAACAGCAGGGCAGGGGGTCCCGGGGAACTTGGGACCACACTTCACAGGCAGCTGACTACTCTGCCTGCACACAGAGCCAGCCTGACAGAACAGGTCAGAGTGCCTCCTGAAAGGAGAGAAGCAGCCAACACCAATGTTATGAAGGTGTTTGCCAATATCTACAGCCCAAGCAGAAAATAAACAAGAGTTTAAGAATGAGCTCTGACCCGTGAGTCCACATTGTCAGTCTCCTTCAGGTTTTTTTTCTTTCAGGGCTGCATGCATAAATATATATTCAGCTGAAGCAAGCAGGTATTCAAAGTACAATACCAAAACTACGCTCTATTCAATCAACATTAAATTTGAATGCATTTTTATGTTTGTAGTGCTTCTCTTTCACAAGAACCCATATCAAGTGGTCATAACAGGAGAGGTTATAGTCTCAGGAACATAACAGCAAAGGGCTGAGCCATGACTCCCATACTAGGCACTTTTCGCTGACGCCTATTGTGCTAGTGTCTTACATGTTTACTTACTCCTCTTACTGCTTCCTAATTTTCGTGTGCTTAACTAGCACCTCTTCAACCTGATGGAAGGTTTTGTAGGCTGGCTGGAATAGGGTTTCTTAGGTCTTTGTGCATCTCATGATTCATTGTTTTAAAAAATATGTTTCAGTGACATATTTAACAAATTAAAAATATATTGCTCATTTTGATTTTAACAAGTCATCAATAGCTTACAGTTGATGCTAGCGCCAGTAAGGTAATCCAGGACACAGTACCCACTAGATGTGGTCGGCCTGTTTTATTGTCTATTACAATCATCATTCACTTGCAAAACCCAACATATCAATTCATATGGTTTACTGAGTGCTAGAAATACAATATTGTATTCCAAATCAGAGTTTAGCAAAGCTTCAGCTAGGGGTAAAATTACATGGCAAAGGCCTAAATCCCCAATGGACTCAATTAGCTGCATAGCTAAGTAATTTACTTCATTTAGTTGAATTTCAAATCTATCAGTAAGATCAGAATAGATGTTAACAAGATTAAAAATAATTGAGTCAATATTACATCTTCTTGCAAGCTTTCCCTTATCAGGTAAACCCTGTTTCCCTGTACTTGCCCACCTTGCTCAGTGTTTTATCACTGTTGATACCATATTGAGTTGTCATTTATCACTGTAACATTTCTACACCACAATACACTATCTTCTCTGTTGTACTCCTGTCCATAACTGAAATTTCTCTTCTAGAATCTTTCATGTAATACATAGTTTTAACACTAGGTAATTAATTTAATGTATGACATAAGGGATGTTATCCTATGTAGGGTACCTTAGGAGCTCTATGGATGGACTTCATGGAAGTCTATGAAACCCTTAAAATTGCATGAAATTTTTGAGTGAAAATGCATATGTGAATTTTTCTGGGGAGAGCATTTGGTACTTTTACCAAATTATCAAAAGCTTCTATTACTCCCAGAAAAGTTGAGAAATACTGTCTACTAGATTTAAGTTTTGCTTCCCAGGAAACGCAGGAATGTGTTCTGAGATAATGATCCTGCCTTTGTTGTTACCCACCGATAATTCAGATCATCCTTACTTACCTTCCACCAACAACTTCATCATTTGCTTGATACATATCACATTTAATACTACCAGTCAGAAGATTATATGAGTAAAGGATTATTACCACAGACCATTCCTCAGCCATCTCAGAGTACAGCACAACTAGATCATTACCCTAATAAGACTACACCTACTTAACTTACATGCCACAAAAGTGAAATGAAGGGTAGTTGCTTTCTGGTAAAATTAAGCAGCAGAAGCAAGCTATAGCATTTTATTACTTGAGGACTAAACAGTTCATTTCAAAGCTAATTCCATTCTCTTTATATTTTTCCCCACCAACTGTACAAAAATTCCACTGTTAATAATAATTATTTTGTTGTAACTTGAGGGTATGCATGTATTCCCCCTCTCCTGCTTAAAGGGAGAACTTTATAATTTTAGGTTAATATTTAGATCTATGTTTCATAGTCTCACAGAGTAGTAATGTAGCATTTCATCACCTTCCTTAGCTCTATTGTTTCTGTTCCAGTTATGAAACTATTTTTATATCTCATCATTAAACAACAGGCAAGGAAATAAAAATTTAAAGGGCACTACCCCTGTATCCAATCATTGCCTCAACCTTCTTTTTATAGATTAATTGAATCTCTAATATGGCAAATTATATTTTATTTTTAGTGGAGTTCTTAAAAAGTAAGAGGTTTCAGTCCTTTGTATACCAAGTTGCATATGCTTGAAAGCCATTTTTATGATTAAACTAAATTGTAAACTTAGTGGTAAAACTAATCTGCCAAATTACTACTCCAGTGCTATTGACACAAGTTGATTGAGTGAAATCTTCACTTTTCAATCAGATTTTTGATGTGTATAGACATAGTCCAACCCCTTAGTTCTCTTTTTTCCTATGGTAAATAAATAATGCATAATTTATAAAATAAATTTTCTTCAGGAATTTACAAACTGTGTCCCTGTATCCCCATATTCCCTAATAAACATTCTGCATACAACAGATGCTTACATTGGTGATAAATCTATTCCTTCTAGTTCACCATGGACTTGGTGAGACCGAGAAATGACAATGGAACATTCTTGGGGTAAAAGGGTTTATTCTCACAGTGGTAAATCAAACACTAGAATCATGTCTACATCCAGCAGTCTGCAGGTCCACAATTCACCTCCATCTCTACATTCACCCAGAGCACTGGGCAGAGCTTTTAATATAGTGACTTGGTTAATAATAGCTCATTGCTTACAGGTGTGGAAGCTTTAGGCTAGCAGGAGGCCAATTACATCATTTAGTTTAGGGTCAGGTGAGGATCCTGGTCATAGGAACTCCCGTTTTCCCCACATGGGCTCAAAGTTGAACAAGTATAAAATAATTGTTTTTACTCTGCAGATGTTGATACCAGAGTATTTTCAACCTTTCTGTATTTGATTTTAGCTTAAATGTCACTTCCTTAGAAAAATCACTAATTTTCTTTAAAGCATTTATTGGTATTTGTCACTGTTGTTTGTTTACCCCCATCTCTACCATAATATTTTAAAGCTATCAGAAAATTATAGCCAGTATCTTATACAGAGCCTACCCCATGGTAGACTCAATAACTCATTGAACAAATGAATGAGTACATTGGAACAGTGCAGAAATGGGTGGTTACAGCTTAGACTGGCCTTCTTAGCTGGGTGGGTGCCACTTTAGGAGTCCACAGCTCCTGGAGGAATTCTGAAAGCTGGGTATTGGCAAAGACTCTTCGGAAACTAAAGGCAGAAATTCTGAGTTCACGTTGGTTTTCTCCAGTTTGTGATATTAGAATGGAGATTTGTTTGGGGAATCAGTGGCACCTGCTTCCCTATTTATTCATTCTCTGCGCTCCACTCCGAATGAGGTGATAGAGTAAGCACCTGGTTGACTGTAGGCCCAACAGAATGTTCACTCCCAACTTGTTATTTGTTTTCAACATACTCCATCAGGTTCACAGTTCATGCTGTGGGTTTCACATGGCTGTATTTTAGGGATAAATAATTTTTTATATGTGCTACATTACAGCTCTTAGTTTCAATTCAGCAGCAAGGAAGAGGCAAAGTAAACGATCAGTATGATAAGTAATTAGACAACAAACTCAGAAACTGTCATATGAACAGGTTATCAATGAAAAGGTTACAGGATTGATCAGGAATAGGAGTATTTGCCTTTACAGGTTTCACATTAAAATAAGCAAAAATAAGAGATTGGCTGTTTTGAGTGGGAAATAAGACATTGTGTAAGAGACAAGATCAGGTCTTCTCCCTTGAGATTCCAGCAATCAACAGGTTTAATCCCTCAGACAAAGTCAGACAACTTTGGTTAGACTATGTTGGTGAATTATTCCAGATCTGGCTGCTTTATAAGGCAAGCAATCGTTGACAGTTTTTTTTCAAAGTTTACTTGTAGAATGAGATAAGAGAGCTATTGAAGACAAACAGGTAGAAATTTTGTATTATGATTGAAAAAGGCAGGGTAACAGATAACTAATTTAGAAAGATAATTTTACTTATGACTGCTGTGTAGAATACTTGTTGATTAGAGTCAATTGATCAGTAGTTTCATTTAGCTTTTTGAATCCATAAATTTTTCCTAAAACACTATAGAAATAAATATATATAATTCTTTAAATCTGTAAATAGGAAATGAGAGTTGGAAATAAGAAATGAGGTTGAATCATAGGTTTGTGCTGATAGACTGCAGGCTCACTCATTTTATTGTGCTCCCCTTTTGTGTGCTTCACAGATACTGTGTTTTTACAAACTGAAGGTCTGTGGCAGCCCTACACCAGCCAAGCCTGTTGGAGCCATTTTCACAGTAGCTTTTGTTCACTTCAAGTCTTTGTGTCACAATTTGGTAATTCTCACAAATTTCAAACTTTTTCATTATTATGTTTGTTAGGGTGATTTGTGATGAGTGGTTAGTGAGTATGACTCACTGAAAGCTCAGATGATGGTTAGTATTTTTGAGCAATACAATGTTTTTTAATTAAGGTATGTAGTTTGCTTTCGTAAAGATAATGCTGTTGCACACTTAATAGCCTGCAATATAGTATAAACATAACTTTTATATGCACTATAAAGCCAAAAAAATCCATTTAACTCACTTTATTGCGATATACGCTTATGCAGTGTTCTGGAAATGAACTAGCAATATCTCTAAGGAATGCCTATATTATCAAATTTCTCAAGGTACTACAAAGGTAAGCCTATTATGTAGCAAGTCAATGCTTAAACTATTAATACTCACAATTCTATTTTGAGGCATGCTGTGGATAAAGTGAAGGTTCCTATGGCCGGGTTTCTCACCTGACCCTGGTTGGCTATCTCACTACACACATGTGGGGAATACATTGTTATTGACTCTATATAAAGAGCTCTGCCCAGTGCTCTGGCTAACATGGTGGCATGGCTGCTACACAGCTGCAGGGCTCTAAGGCTGCAGGAGATCACAGGCTGGAGTGGTGGCAGCACCAAGGACAAAGACTGAGATGGCTGCGGAGCAGAGAGACCTGGCTTGCTGCATGCAGACTCGCTTCTAGTGATTGACCTGCCACTGTGGGAATAAAGTTGAGTATAAACCCTTTCACTTCAATAACATTCCATTGTCATTTTTCAGTCTCATTGAATCCATAGTGAACTTGTCGGAGCCTGAAATCCATTAGCAAGACACATACATGCTTTATCTAAAGAAGCCTCAGACAACTATGGACCAATTACTCCAAGTTACTTTTCATTTGCCTGTAGATCCTTTCCTTTCTTAGGAAGGAGATATATTTAACCATGCTTATAATATAGTCATATTCAATGAACACTTACTGTCTGCTATGTCTCTGGCACTGTTCTAGATGCTGGAGAAATAGTAGTGAATAGGATAAAGAAAAAACCTATCCCTCATGAAAGATACATTCTAATGGAGGAGACAAACAATTACACAAAATGTGTTTTATAATGTATTAGAAGATATTGAGAAATTTACAAAGAACAGTAAAGCAATTGGGGCATAGAAGATTTGAAAGTTGAGTTGGAATTTTGGTCAGCCAAGTCGGCTAGTCAAGGCCTTGCTAAGAAGATGACATTTGACCAAAAATTTAAAAGAGGTGAGAGAGAGAAGCTTGTGGATGTGGGAGGGAAGAGTGACCCAGGTAGAAGTGCGTGCAGGGTTTTGAGGAGGAGCACACAGAATAGTAAGGAGGCCAGTGTGTCTGGAATTAAGGGAGCAAGGGGGACATAGTAAGAGATGAATTTGAGAAACAACAGGAGAAATGTATCATGAGGACCTTGAAAAATCATTGTGAGGACAGTGGTTTTTACTCTGAAATGGAATTTATTGGAAAGTTTTGTATACTAGAGTGATATGTTCTGATTTACATTTTTAAAGGATCATTTTGTCTGTTGAAAACAGAGTTCAGGCAAGCTGGTAGCTGTTGCAGTAACAGGCAAGATGATGCTGGCTCTGATAAGTTCTGGTAACAGTTCAAATAGTGGTAAGTAATCACATTCTGGATATATTTTAAAAGTAGAGCAACAAAATTTGCCGATATCATTACTTGGAAAAATTGCCAGCATTAAAATTCATATTTTTTTCTTTTCTCAATTTCCATCCACAGATATACCAGGCAAGATTCAACAAATCAAATTACTTGGCTATAAAGACTGGAATTCAAAGTAGATAAAAGTTCAAGAAAACTATATAATATTTCTCAATATTATTGTACTATTATATTTATCCTAGGATATTCAAATAAAATGGGATAAAAGATAAAGTGCAAACTGTCTTTTTCTCTTACATATAGTAAATATTATTTTTAATGAGGTGGGCCTGAAACATTTCCTTTGAACTTCACGGTCCTGTCTTTGTGTTTACTTAACAATAACAGAATATGTCCATATTGGAAAATACTGAAGATCAAAGAGTTCCCACCATGAGGTTTCAAAGACAGTAAAGGGAAAACAGGAAAAGAATAAGAGTTGATGTTTTTCAACTTTTGAACTGTTAACTATCACTTAGTATATTTTCATACTTCACTTTCATGATTAGTTTAAAACCACTGTAACTTGCCTTAGTAAACAAGAGATGATGAAAGCATATTCTTGTGATTACAAAATAAACAAAAAACTTTACTCCACTTGAGAGAAAATCTTCCAAGGGACATGAGAAAAACAAAACACTTAAATTCAGTGAATGATAGAATCCTAGTAAAAGACAGGCATCTGATAACATCCTAGCTTGGGTGCTAGGAAAATCTGATAAGAGAATTTTATGTGAGCTACTAGAGGAAGAGAAAAAGAGTAAAAGCCCTGGGTCAATGTTTCCCAAACTTCCTTAAGATGTTCACAGTTGTCCTTTGATATAAGGATTTTCTATCTAAATAAACACTGGGTCAAAGTAAATAGTCAGATATGCCCTACCCCCATCCCCACCCTCACCTCTCAGCCTTTATTCATCCTAGAGAAATGTAACTATTTGGAGATATCTCTTATGAAGTGCATGTTCTAAGCGTTTTGCCCATTTGAAAATGGGGTTTGTCCCTTTTTCTTTTTTATTTGAGGAGTACTTAATAAATTCTGCTATACATATGAATTCGCAGTGTTTTCTAACAATGTCTGTATCTTGTCTTTCAAACTCCTCTCCATTGTCATCCCCTAAAGCATATCAGAGAAAAATAGTGTCCCATTTAGGTCAGAATGACAAGTCTAAGGAAAGTCAGGAAAACATTGCTCTTTTGCTGCTGATTCAGCAGCTTCCACAGATGCCAACAAAACCCCATGGTGAGACTGAAGCTCCATTTGTAGGAGAATGTCCTAGCTGGTCGCTGGGGAATATTATTTGTTAGTTTCATTTCATCTTTAGGTTCTCTAGTCAGAATTGACCCCCAGGACAAAACAAGACAGACCATCAGTTAGATACTTTATTTTGAGGTTCCAACAGTGCACATGTTTAAGTTAGTTTGTCTTTTAAAAATCAGTAAGTGAATTTTGATGTCTTATTAAGCAAAATGAGAATGCAAAACCTGAGCGTCAACCACGGCTAAGTTAAAATTCTGTATCCACCACCTAATAGTTGAATGATCTAGCCAAGTAACTTAAATTCTCAGTTCTCTAATAGGACTAATAATACTGACTTCCTAGGGCTGCCAAGAGGATTAAATACTGCCAAGTATGGAAAGCACCTAATTTAGCACTCATCAATAGCTGTTTTCAATAAAAGGAGAATTAGTAGAGTCAGGCTCTGCTCTAGTATTTATTTTCAGCATATAGGTCAGACACAGGCACTTATTCACCATTTATATTTTGTAATCCATTCTCAAAGCACATAGTCCAAAACTGAGAGGCGGTGCTGATTTAGAGTCCCCCTAAACAGCCTGGAGGAAGCTCCTGTGCAGTGAGAGGGCCTTCCTCCAGGAGCTCCAGACTTCCCATTCTAGGCCAAATCCAATAATTTGTATTGTTAATTTGAAACCCTTAAATGTTATTCATAATTTTTGAAAAAATTTCTCATTAAAAAGAGATTATATAATATGCGCAGATGTTTATTCACAGGCCTGCTTAAGGGAACAGACTTGTGATGACCTAGAAAAATACTGTTCAACATCCCCACCTACTGGTGATTGTGAACAATGGTATTATTATTCAATTAGTGAAAGAATGGAAAATTCCTGGCTTTTAAGCTATACTGTACTACTAATAATGATTAACATGTACTGAGTGTTTACTTAGCATTAGAGAACCTTTTCAAGAGCTTTATGATATGGTAAATGGCAGAATATTTAACTATGTTTTGGATTGAGTAAATATAACCTGAAGAAGAAATCATTTTTAGCATTATCATTGATCAAAATAACAAATCATTAATAGTCCAAAGCAGGATCTTGGGTCCATATTGCAACAGCTCCAAATGGCCTCTCTACCTCAAGTTTTTCACCAGAGCCTGTCTGGCAACACTAAGTTTTTGAATAGACTTAAAAAAACAGATTTAAAGAAATTCATAACAGAAACAATAGTCTTAAAGCCAAGACTTCCAGTTGATAGTGTTGGACTTGTGATAAAGGAGAATACACAAAGATGAAGCCTGGGAGGCAACCAAGCATGAAGTATTTGCCTTATAAAGTTGAATTGAAAAAATACATCATGATGTCAAAGCAGATTCCCTACCCTGATTAAATAAAGGTGTCATAGGCTGGAGGAAGCTGGAGGCTGGGAAAGTGTTTATCTAGACAATGAGATTCTGGTCTTTAACCTGAGCCTGGTGCCATGAGGAAATGATGCATTTAGGGACTTGAGGAGCGAAGGAGATATTTTACAAGGGGGGGAGGAGTATAATCTGTGATCAGAGAACAGACAGCAGAGCTTGCCATAAATTCTTTGACATTCCTTTCATTGAGAAATGAGAGACCTAGGTCCCCTCTTGTTGAATTTTATCTGATGCTACAATTTCTTTGACTTCTATAATATCACAGTAGTGAGATTATGCCAATCTCCAGGCCCAAGTCTTAAGAAGTGGGTCTTTCCCACTTTCTGATCCTTGAAACAGGTTGGGAGCCCTGTGGCTCTACGTCAGAATCTAACTACCCTGAGACCTCCATGTTGGCAAGGCCGTGGGCAGGTACTTCAGGTGATAGTCTCAACTCAATCTTCCAAATCACAAGGGATGTGCTTGAAGCCATCTTGGACTTTCGAGGGCAGCCCTTCCACTACCAAAATATCACTAAGTGACCTTAGTTGATGCCACATGGAACAGAAGAATTGCCCAGCTAAGCCTTCCCTGAATATCTGACTCATGAAATCGAGCGGTGGTATAATGAAATGGTGGTTGTTTTAAAACACTACATTTTGGGGTACATTTTAAGCCAGCAATAGATAACCGAATATTCCCCTGCAGCCCATTCTCAACACAGTAGCCAGAGGGAACACTGAAAGGTAAGAGAGATCATGTCTCTTCTCTGCCCAGAACTGCAGTGGGTAAACCCAAAGTTCTTACTCTGACCCTCGGGGCTTCATGTGATCCTGTCCCTAGGACTTCTCTGACTTAGTGCTCTGCTCTTGTTCCCTCACTCACTCACCGACTACCACACTGGCCTTCTGCTGTCCTGGAAAAAATTCGCCATGTTCCCGCTAATGGCTCTAGCAGTTTCCTCCAGCAGGAATAATGCCCTTCCACACAGCCACTGAGCTAACTCCCTCACTTCCCTTAAGTGTTTGCTCAAGCATCCCCGCCTCCATGAGGCCTCTCAGTGAAGCCTATCCTGATGACCGTATTTACTGCTATCAATTATTCCCCTCCACCCACCCACGGCGCTCTTGATTCCATTTATCCTGTTTTGACTTTTTTGCATACTTCTGCTCCTTTAACCTATTTTTAATTTACTTCTTCATAATTTTATTGAATCGTCTTCTTGACTAGAATACAAACTCCTCAAGAGCAAGATCTTTTTTTGTCTGATGAATCCCAAGTGCCTAGAACATACTCAGTATTCAGTAGATATTTGTTGAATATTTGAGTAAATGAGTTAGCTTTGAATTCATAAGGTCTTGTTATCCAAGCTGATATGGGTCTTCTAGAAGTAAGTTTAGCTTAGTTGTAGGGAGAAAACATATATAAAACATGAGCTCACCTGAATTACCTGAATGGGCAGACATCTTCCCTGCTGTATGTTTTTGAGCTGGGATATTCTAAGCAACCCTTTGAATCCTGGGAACTAACAGTTTTACAAATAGAATGCAATCACCATTTTTGTCCTCCTCCTCCTCCTCCTTGTGACTGATAGTAAACCCAACTGAAAAGGAATCTTAGCAATGCAATTCCCTTTGTGAGACAATAGACAAAGTATTGTCTCAACTATTTCCATTCATTATTTCTCCAATAGTTTTCCTTTTTGGGCCCAGTTAAATTACATCTTTTCATAGTTTGCTGAGCACTTTTACATGAGTGGGTGCTGGATTATGTCAAATGCCTTTATTGAGATGTTTGTTTTTCTTATTCTGTAGTGAATTTATATTGATTGATTTTAGAATGTCAAAGTATCCTTGCATTCCTGGGATAAAAGTCCTTTGTCATAATGTATCATCCTTTTAATATATTGTTGGATTCAATAATGAAAACATTCAGATCTCAAGTTTCCTTTATAGAAAAGTTTTTGACTGTGATTTCAATTTTTAAAAATAAAATAGGCATCTTCTGATTTTCTATTCCTTGTTGAATCTGTGTTCATGAGTTTGTGTTTTGGGAGAAACATGTCCATTTCTTACAGTTTTTTTAATTTGTTGGGCAGAAGTTCATAAATATTGCCTTATTATCATTTTGCTATATTTAGAGGTATTTCTGTTTTATACTTGATATCGATCATTTGTGTTTTATCTCATTCTCATTTTAAGCCTTCTTGCTGGGGAGTTATAAATTTTACTATTCTTTTAGAAGAATCAGCTTTTTGAACATTTTTTAATTTTATTTTTATTGAAATGATTTTTTTCTTCATACCTTTATTATACTTTTCCTTCTATTTACTTGGTTTTAATTTTCTTTTCTTTAGATAATTTCTTAAGATGGAAACTTAATCTCTGATTTTTAAACCTTTTTTCTTTACTATTGTAGGCATTTAAAACTGTTCTCCTGTAAATACTGCATTAGCTAAATATCACAAATTTTGATCACAGTCAAACTTTGATAGATCATGTTTTTAAGAATCATTCACTTCAGAATATTTTTTCTCATGTGGTTTTTTTCCTTTGAGCCATGTGTTACTTAGGAGTATGTTATTTAATTTCCAAATATATGAGGATTTTCTAGAAATCCTACTGTTAACAATTTTTAGTTTAATTCCATTCAAAGAACATGTTCTGTAAGATTTCAACCTTTTGAAATACACTGCAATTTGTTTCTTAATAACTCAACATTTTGGTAAATGTTCTACATGCACTTTAAAAAATGTGTATAGAGTTGTTGAGTATTATGAATTGTGAATAACATTTAGACCAGATCTTTTATATCCTTACCAATTTTTTGTTTAATTGTTCTACCAATTATTAAGAGATGAATGTCAAAATCTCTAACTATGATTGTAGACGCTTTCTTCTCTTCTCTAAGCTCTTACTTCATGAATTTTGAAACTTTGTAATTAGATGCATACCTATTAGATTTTAAAGAATTGCCCCCTTTATGAACATGAAATGTCTCTGTTTATCCCTGATAATATGCCTTGTCCTGAATTATACTTTGTTTAATGTTAATATAACCACTACATTTTGTATAAAACTCTAACAATAGTTGCTAACCATTTCAGAAAATCACATCACCAATAGCAGTACCTCTCCTGTAATTTAGTTACCAGAAAACCCACATTAATGTTATTCTGCCTGTATTACTGTTCCATTCATAGTGATTATGTTTAGATGTAAATGTCAGATTTCTTAATACACTGTATTAGTGTAGTCATGCCTGAGCTTATATCTATTAAAATGTATATTATTTATTATTAACTACCTTTTTTTAGTTTTTATATTAGAGCCAGTTTATTACACTGATTAAATATATGTGTGTAGCTATCCATGCATTCCTTTTTGGCATAGTCAAGAGAATATTATAAAATATTTGCTATGAAAAGGGGGCTTAGGGATGTGGGTTGGTAAGGCTGAAAACCTAAGCATGTTGAGAAAGACTGGGTCCTTGTGCTGGTAGGTCTGACAAGCTTGGTTTTGTACTGGTTAAGACCATTGATTTAAAGAACCTTTAAATCAAGTAGTTCTGGGTTGAATTCCTATTTCCCATGTACTAATCACAAGACCTTGGGCAAGTCACTTACATATTTTGAGTCTCAGTTTCCTCACCTGTGTAAAGTCATATTTGCACCTACCTCATAGAATCAGTAAGGATAAAATGATATAACACAAAAGTACTTACTACAGTACCCAGTACATAATATCAAGTGATTCATATATGATGTGTTATTATTAAAATGCAGTAAGTTAATTGATTTCTATAATGAATATTGAGTACCAGTCCTGAGCAGTGTTATATACCATTAATGATATGGATATGGATAAATGTTTTACATTTATTGTTTCATTCCTGAGGAATTTACACCTCTGTTCTAGCTCAGAGGATTCAATGTGCTGTTATTCCACCACACATTTTTTTTCCAATTATGCTAAATTCTACTCATTTATCTTGGTTATTTTCTCTGGGTCTTTAATTTTCACTCAAATATGGCAAACACTTAGCTTCTGTTTTTTTCCATTCCCTTTTCCTTCATTTTCCATAGTTTCACCATTTTTATTTCCCTGCTGTACCTCAGGACTGCACACAGAAAAGTTTGAGTTTCAGTTCTCTTTGGATGTCATCAATCTGCTGTGCAGAGATCGTTTTGTTGTGTGAGACTAGGCAGCCTGCTTCCTTAGCAAGCCTGGATGTGTCCTCCCACCGCAGGAGTTAACGTACATCCTTGACAGGGAGAGGGCCTCATTTTCTACAAGGTTTTCTACAAAACTACCATATGAGGAGTACTTCATGCCCACTGCTCACTGAATGAAGCAGTGAAGACATCATATCCTTCCATTCTTTGGTGTAATGAATCAATAAAACTGGAAGATCGTGAATTTAAAAAACATCACTTTACAATCTTTTCAGTTAAACTTAGATTTTCATTATCTATGACATGCATTCATATTTCCACAATTTTTCATGAGTATACCAAATTTTCTAGCTTAAAATTTGGATTAATTCCCATTGAAGCAATGATAAAATAATCAGCAGTCCAACATATGCTTACTGTTGGCACCATGGGATTGCTTTTTCTCTCTGTAGGCCTGTAATTATTAATACACCACAACAAGGTCAGAATTGAAATAATCTTTACCATGGTCCTGACTCTAATAAAATCCTTCATTTTACCTTAATCACTTCCTGTCTCACCGATTGCAATTTCCTTTTTTTAATAGTCTTCCTAGATCCTCTTATTTCTAATGCTAAGTGAATGTTGAAGGCAGCTAACAATCCATAGATTATTTAATGGAAACTTATTGTAGGAGAATTTTCCATTAGTTTAATTTGCCTTATATGGTCCACCAGCAAGTCATATAATGACCTAGATAATTGACTTACTATCTCTGGAGGGACCAATTAACTTTTATGTATTTCATGTCTCCCTTCAAATTTACTCCATAGTTAGAAAGAGATAATTAATGACCTTTTTGATGTGATTTAACTTATAAATTAGTAGGTATAATAGCTATCCTATAAGGATGAAGTGGTTATTTATTTAGTTCATAAAACTGAAGCTTAGTTCCAATTTACTGTCCGTTTATGAATAGGGTTAATATGCATTTCAGTTTTACATCTGATTTTATGTTGCCCTCCTTGTCAATGAGCTGGATTTCTGGATACATGAGCAAACAAAATTACAGATAGATCAACCCAAAATACGTAATCATATGTAATTATTTGCTTTCCATATTAGTGGAAATGTTAGTATAGTTTACTTTTAGTACTGTGTGCCATTAAATTTTTTTAAGTTGATCTATTATTTTCAAAGTTACATATTTTATTTTAATGCATCCAATTAATGTTGAAAGATATATTGCTAAAATACAGCATAGTTTGATTTATAATATATGCCAACTCACATATTTAGTACTACAGAATTTGGGAAAATGGTCAAAAAGCATTTTTATTTGAAATAGTAATCATGTGATGTTTTTAGCCATTTTTGGTCTTATAAAAGCCGCTTTTTGACTTCTCTCTTATTTCTCCTCCCCACCTTCATTTATTTTTTTAAACTGAGATGCATTAGTTTTTGTTTTATTTTTGCCCACATGATCAGCAAACTATTTTCATCTATGGATAAAAATGGGTTTTATCACCTTTCTACATAATTTTGCATTTTCTTATTTTATATCAAACTATATTTTGTTATTTTATGAATAACAATAATCTCTTGAAATTTCACTGAAAAAACAAGATGTGTAAATTGTACCTGTTTTCTAATACAATAATTATTAAATTATTTATTTCACTCAAATGTAAAAATAAGCAGTAATTAAGTAAAATATTCTACATGTAATACTATATCCACTTAATATTATTCATTAATTGACTATGAAAATGAAGAAACTATCCCATGCCCTTTACAGGGACCTAGAGAAATGGCCCAGAGACTTCTTGGTGTTAGCTTCCCTGTTCTTCAAAGTAGAGAAGACAGAATCCATGGCCAGGCCTTGCTAAACGCATTAGTGATGAACACCCTCACAGAGAGAGTGATGCATGTTTCCTGGAACATTTTCCTAACAGGGTGTCCCCATGGGGATGACATAGACTGCCTGCCTCTTTTGTTCAAAGTCTCTGGTCTCCTTCTGTTCAGACTTATTGTTTACCCCAGCATGCTGGATATATCATTATCATTTTCTGCTGTGCCATGGTATGAAAAGTCAGGAAAACACTATTGAGGCTACTGAAAGATTGTGGTTGCCTTGTCACTCCTCAACTGCCCTCCTTCTTCCTCGAACTCTCTCCTCCACACTGCCTGTCTGAATGAGCCAGTGCTCAGTCATCATCTGCCTGAAAGCATACTTTACTACAACCCTGAGATTTTAGACTGTGGCTTAGGCTGGGACACATTATCCACCCTCACAGCTTCTAAAGCCAATTTTCCTTGTCTGATGTGAGAAATTTATGATATGTGACCTGTATTGATATAATCCATTTTATGCAGTGATTCTCTGGTTCTGAGGAGGGTACCTGCATATTTCACCTGTACTTTGGGTAATTCTGATTCAGATGGTCCAACTTCAAGAAGTACAGTTTTAATCCTTGCACTAGATATAATCAACTATCTTTCCTCTTGACCTAATGTTTACGTATTTATGATGCTATTCTGTCATTACTTACCCTCTATGGGCACCCAGAGCAATATGTTATGGAAAGAGTAGCATTTACTCAACTCCTCCAATTGATAAATTGTTCAGTAAAGATGATATATTGGATTTTAAAGCTTTCAAACAGAGTGAGGCATGAGGAATAAATTCATTGTTCACATGATCTTAGAACCACAGCCTGTAGTTAGTAGGTATAGTTACCCATTGAACTCAGTGATAAGTTACAAAACAGTGATTTAAGCAAAACTAATCTTAGCTTCAGGAAGTTACATGACTTCTGACAAGAGTTACTGATTTCAGTATTATATTTAAAAACAATATTCACCCAATTACCAAAATTACTAATGATTATTAGTCAAATTATTATATACAGCAAAGTGATTATAATCAGCAAACTTACATGCCAGTTTTATAAAATACAAAAAATTGGAAGGCTGAGAAAAATAATAAAAGCTATGATCTTCAATATTCATGGAACAAGTATTCTAAGTAAAGGAACCATTTCACAGCTAAGCACTGATAGACAGAAGTAGACAGAAGTACACTGAGAAGAAAAGCATGTTTGGAGCCAGCTATAGATTATAAAAAGTTAAGGACAAATTTACAATAAATCTTGCATGTCTTAAATTTTGGATGATGTAATTTTCTCTATATTATCCATAGAAGTAGAAAACATGACTAGAAATTTATACTTGCAATATGTCTTCTAATTTCAATTATCTGCCTTGTTGTACTATTAGAAATGAAAGGCACTCTAATTTTGCTCATTTCTCCCAAATGGGCACTGATATGACATGAGGCAGTTTATTGTCTTCACCTTATAGGCTACACATTATGTTTTGAAATTTAATGCTTAGTAAAGTAGCATATCTGTTACATAAGTTATTATCTGGAATAATAGGTACCTCAACCCCAAGGCCACTGGGAAAATTTTTGGTAAATTTAATACTGTAATTAAAAAGTTCAAAAATAAAGAAGAATTTGTTTAGCCCTCAAACATATTTAATTTGTTTAGCGGGTTTAGGGTTCATACTTGGAATATCTTTTTCTGCTTACACTCTGTGTGGACACCTCATTTTGAAGAAGCAACTAAAGAATTCTCTGGGTGTGAGGGTAGAAAGAGAGGTATGCCTGTGAAAATTACATCCCCCCCTGTAGCCAGAAACTTTATGGAGCTGTTTTATTAGAGTTAGAAAGTACTGAAAGGAGGGGAATCATGTGTTATTTATGCTTAGATCCCCAGGTGATGGTAAATTATTTTTGGTTGAATGAAGGAGAGGATGGAGGGTTGCCACCACTTTCCACTCATTTTTGTAACAAATATTTAATAGGTATCTACTATGTATCAGTTGCTGTTTGATAAATACATCTCATATTTAATTTGATTTATAAGTCATATTTTTGCTATTTATTGTATGCATTTATTATAAAACTATATAAAAAGCAGTTCTCAAATACACATAAAGCAGTATATTATTTACTTTTGCACACAGACTAACCAAATCTATTTTCTTTCTTCACTATTGCAAATATACAATTAGTTTTAGATTAATCTAAAAAAAGTCTATTAAACTATCTTCTATTGGAAATGGAGAGAGAGGTAAGCAGTTAGTTTTACCTGAAGGGCAAAGGTTACTGGAGCCACTGGATGTTAAGGTTGAACAAAGTAACTTTCAATAAAAAGTAGAATTTTAACTAGAAAAGTGAATATTAAAAAAATATAAGCATACTTTCTCTGTTTTAATAGTAACATTGTAATAAAAAATTTTCCCCTAGCTTTAATGTATTTTATGTGTACATATGTACCCTTAGAACTATGTAAATATCTTCTGTTTACAAACAACTATAGGTCAACTTTTACTAAAGGTAAAAAACTTACTCAGCTTTTAAAATTTTATTTTGAAATAATTTTCATCTAGAAAAAATTGAAGAGAATATGACCTATGAACTCTTTATCCTGGCATTTTTAACTTTCTAAAAACTATCTTGAACAACAAATAAACATATTAGTATCAGTCACTCACCTGGGTTTATAGAATGGAGAGTTACAAGACTAGAAGGACATCTCATTATTGGAAAATCTACTGAAATGTCTAGAAACTTGAACAGATTTTAGCAGCAATCTCCTTATAGAGACACTTGTGTTTCAAGGCTGACTTATTAGCTCTGGGCTTCAATTCAAGGTGAAGTTCCTGTTCTGAACTTAAAACACATGTAACACATGTCTAACTTTCATAGTAGAGGTGGCTCTTACTCATGAAATTGTCTGGTAACTGTGTTTAATGACTATACTGAGTTCTGGCAAGGGGTCAGAGCCACTAGCTAAGCAATTATTATAGATAGAAACTGATTCTTATCTTTCTTGATAGCTCCTAAAGATTGTAATCTGGGAGATAACTTTTCCATTCCTTATAAAACCTGTCCAGTGGTCAATAGGCAATGCTGATTGTTTCTTCCAGTAACATTACTACATGCCACTCACCTCATTTCTGAATGCACACTCCCTTTCCTGGCCCTGATCACTGCCCAGATGTAATCTAGCTATAGCTACCCTTTCCTGGGTATTCTGCCCACGTGGAGACATGAGCCATTAATCTGGCTCTAAGCATTGAACAACAGGGTATGTTTAATGTTTCTCTTTTTAAAATTTATTCCCTCATTTTTAGCCATTTCTTGGCTCTTCTCCTCTTCAATCTCCCTTTCTCATCCTACAAAAAAAAGAAGGAAAGAAATTAAATTGAAGAAAGAATAGAGACATAATTAGCAGGAATTTATAGGACAATAGCAAAAACAGATAGCTCATATTTTAAAAATAAGTCTGAGAAGTTTGTCCAAACTTTGTTAAATTAACATTATAGTAAAATCTGAAAAAGTAGTATTCTTATCAGGTAACAAAGTAGCAGATTGTTGTATTTTTATAACCTGAACTGTTTTATTAAAAAATATATTTTTGAGATAATATTCACCATTTTACACATTTTGGAGTGTACAATTCAATGGTTTTTAGTATATTTACAATGTTTCACCACCATTACCACAGATTCCAGAACATTTCATTACTCAAAAAAGAAATTCCATATTAATTAAACAGTCATTCCCCATTATACCCTACCTTGAACCTCTGGCAATCACTAATCTACTTTCTGTCTCAATGGGTTTGTTTATTTGGAGCATTTCATATAGATGGACTATACTCAATGGCAAAAAGCTAATGTTTTTCCTGTATGGTCAAGAGTAAGACAAGGTTGTCCACTCTACTTTTATTCAACACAGTATTGGTGGTCCTAGCCATAGCAATCAGACAAGATAAAAGGCATCCAACTTGGAAAGGAAGAAGTTAAACTGTCATTATTTGCATAAGAAATGATACTACATATTAAACGCCCTAAAGACTCCACCAAAAAACTATTCAAACAATAACTGGATTCAGAAAATTTGCAGGATAAAAAATTAATACACAGAAATCTGTTGTATGACTATATACTAACACTGAGCTAGCAAAAAATCAGGAGAACAACTTCATTTACAATTGCATCAGAAGAACAAAATACCTAGGAATAAACCTTGCCAAAGAGGTGAAATACCTGTACTCTGAAAACTGTAAGACACTGATGAGAAAAAAATAAAGAAGACAAAAATAAATATAAATCTATCCCATGTTCATAGATAGGAAGAATTAATATTTTCAAAATGGCTATCCTGCCCAAAACAATTTAAAGATTCAATGAAATCCCTATCAAAGTATCAATGACATGTTTTAATGAACTAGAGCAAATAATCCTAAAATTCATATAGAACCACAAAAAAACCCAAATAGCCAAAGCAATCCTGAGAAAGAACAAAGCTGGGGGTATTACACTCACTGAATTCAAGTTATACTGTAAAGCTACAGTAATCAAAACAGTATGGTACTGACATAAGAACAGACCCATAGATCAATGGAACAGAATAGAGAGTCCAGAAATAAACCCATACATATATGGTCAATTAATATAGGATAAAGGAGCTGTAAGTATATGATGGGAAAAGACAGTCTCTTCAGTAATTTTTAGATGTTGGGAAAATTGGACAGGTACGTGCAAGGAATGAAACTGCATTACTATCTGACTCCATACACAAAAATACATTTGACATGGATCAAAGACCTAAACATTAGACATGAAACAATAAACTCTTAGAAGAAAGCATAGGCAAAAATCTCTTGAACACATCCATGAACAATTTTTTTCTGGACATATCTCCTTGGGCAAGGGAAACAAAATTAAAAAAATGAACAAGTGGAACTACATCAAATTAAAAAGCATCTGTACAGCAAAGGACATCATTAGCAGAACAGACAGGCAGCCTACAGTGTGGGAGAATATATTAGTAAAGGATTTATCCAATAAGGAGTTAACATCCAAAATACATAAATAACTCTTATAACTCAACACCAAAAAAACAACCTGATTAAAAAATGGGTGGAGGACCTGAATAGACATTTCTCCAAAGAAGAAATACAGATGGTCAAGAGACACATGAAAAGATGTTCCACATAGTTAATAATGAAAGAAATGTAAATCAAAACCACAATAAACAATCACCTCTCATCAGTTAGAATGGCCACTAACCAAAAGACAAGAAATAACAAATGCTGGTGAGGATGTGGAGAAAAGGAGATTCTCCTACATGGTTGGTGGGAATGTAAGTTGGTACAGCCACTGTGGAAAGCAGTATGGAGGTTCCTCAAAAAATTAAAAATAGTAATACCTTATAACTCATTAATTCCACTTCTTGGAATTTTCCCAAAGAAAACAAAATCCCTGATTCAAAAGGATATATGCACTCCTATGTTTATTGCCACATTATTTATGATAGCCAAGATATGGAAGCAAAGTGTCCATCAGCAGATGGATGGCTAAAGAATAGGTGGAACATACACACATACACACACACACACACACAATGGAATATTATTCAGCCATAAAAAAGAAAGAACCTGCCATTTGCAACAACATGGATAGACCTAGAAGGCATTATGCTAAGTAAAAAATCCAGGCAGAGAAAGACAAATACCATATGATTTCACTTATTTGTGGAATCTAAAAACAAAACAAAACAAAATGAACAAAATAGATTCATAGACACTGAGAGGTGACTAGTGGTTACCATGGGGGAATGAAACTAGATTACTGTTTTATTACTGGGAGGGGTTAGGGTGGATGGGTTGGGAGGGTGAGGGGAATCTAGAGGCACAAAAATCTCAGTCATAATGTGAGTTAGCATGCAAAATTTCACCAATGGTTCTGTAACATCTATTTATGTTGACAGATAGTAACTACAATAGTTGGGATGAAGATTGAATAATATGGATATCTGTTGAAGCACTGTGTTGTGTACTTGAAACCAGTAAAATATTGTATATCAACTATACTTCAATAAAAAAGCAATGAACATATACTTAGTCAAAAGAAATAAAATAAAATAAATGGAATCATGCAATATATGGCATTTATATTTGGTTTCATTCATTTAGCAGAATGTTTTCAAGGTTCATCTATATCATAGCATGTCTTAGTTCTTCATTGTTTATGGTTGAATAGTATTCCTTTTTAGGAATCTATCAAATTGTATTGATCTATTCAACAGTCAATAGACATTTGGGTTGTATCCACTTTTAGTATTATGCATAATGCTGCTATAAACATTTATGTGAACAAATGAGACAGGTTTTTGTGTGAATATATATGTTTTCAATTCTCTTGGGTATAAACCTAGGAGTAGAATTACTGGGTCACACAGTAACTCTGTGTTTAATTTTTTGAGAAACTGCCAAACTTTTTTTCCTAGTGGCTGCACCATTTTATATTCCTACCAGCAATGTTTGAGGATTCAAGTATCTCCACATCTTTACCAACACTTCTTTTTCTTTTGGTAAAATTATAGTCATCCTAATGGGAGTGAAGTGCTGTCTCATTGTGGTTTTGATTTCCATTTCCCTAATGCAAACTATGAGCATCTTTTCATGTGCTTACTGGGCATTTATATATCTTCTTTGGAGAAATGAATATTTAAACCCTTTGCCTAAATTTAAATTGGGTTATTGCTTTTTACTACAATTTACAAGAATTCTTTTTATATTCTGAGTACTAGACGTTTATCAGATAGATGATCTTCAAATATTCTGCGTTGCTGTGTGTTGTCTTTCACTTTCTCAATAGTGTCCTTTAATGCAGACATTTAATGGAGTTCAATTTATCTGTTTCTTCATTTGTTGCCTGTGATTTTGGTGTTATATTTGCCTAATACAAGGTAATGAAGATATACACCTAGGTTTAACGCTAAGAATTGTTAGTTATAGCTCCTGTATTTAATTATTTGATCCATGTTGAGGTAATTTTTGCCTAGAATGTGAAGGAGAGTTTTAAATTCATGTGGAAGGGATTTCTTTTGCATGTAGATATCCAAATATTTCAGCAATGTTTGTTGAAAAGGCTGTGCTTTCCCCATTGTGTGGTCTTTGCACCTTTGTCAAAATCAGTATTTGCTTCACATATTTTTGGGCTTTGTTGTTAGTTCATAACTGAACTTACTTTTATTTGAAAGCAGCAACAGTATGAACTTTATTACTTGAAAACAGAATAAAAGAACTGCTTTTTATATTTACAAAGTAATAGTAGTGAACAGAAAAAAACAACTAGAAGAGACATGAGTTTTTACAAAAGAAAGTTTCATAGTGTATGATCACTCCAGATCATTCTAAGCCCAGAAATATTCTATCTAGGCAAGAAGAAAGATGTTTCAGAATCATTCTGCAATGAAAGAGAGAGCATTTCTTTCCTGGCCTATTATCATGGAAAGAAATATAAATTTCCAGAATAAAAATATTAGATATCTCTACTGAGAGCTTACTGTTCCAGGCACTGGATGAGGTTTGTCTTTAGTAATATATTATTTAGTTCTCACATGAACCCTATAATATGATGTCTTATGTCAACAGAACATGAGTCAAGTAGTCATTTACAAAAATGACTTATGAAAAAGTGTTTCAAGCAGAGGAAGGTAAAGGAGTGGGGCTAGCATGGCAGAGGAGAAGAAATCAAAGAACGATGGGATTTCAAGAATTGTCTGGCAGAGAATGCTTCATCCTGATCCCACAGAAGAGGCCTGGGTTATAAATTGCTACTCAGATTTATCCACCATGTGCTCCCTGATCATCAGTCATTGGCTAGGGGCTACCCAGGTTGTCTATAAACACTGAGGCTCTTCGACTCTCTCTGCCTATGGACAAAGGTGGTCTGGTAGCCAAGGGTGGGTCCTCCACAGCAGGGTGTCAGGGGCCTCAGGTGCCTCAGGTGGTGGTGATGGAGCTGGTTACCAGAAACAAAAGGAGTTGGAAACTGGGGAAAGGATGCCAGAAAATGTGAGAGAGATTCAAGGGGAACTGCCAGAACATTATGAAGTCTGCGACAGATAGGTATTATTTTTTTCTAATTTAGATAGAAAGAAACAGAATGGTCAGGTGCCTACATTCAGAGAGAATGATTGCGAATGTATCTGACTCCAAATTCTTTTTCCTTTCCTCTTTAATGTGGTGCCTCCAATCATGAGAATACTGTCATTTTAAAACTTCCAAGAATCTCATTTTTCGGATAGCATTATACCCATTTCTTAAAATAGAGTACACTTTTTCACAAATTTTTTTATTTGGTATTTGTCAAAGTGCATGCAGAATTTTGTATGTCTGTATATAGGTGCATTCATGTATCACTCCCCCCCCCCCCACACCCCCAGAGGGTCTGTGGCTTACAACAATTTCTTAAAGGCAATTTAAAAAACAAAAGGTCAAGATCACTATTTTAAAAGATCATTCTCCATATTTACCTATTTCTCTGCCTAGGATCTTATGGATTGTTTATTACTTGTACATCTCTAAATATATTGATCTCATGAGCTCAAATTAATTATAATAATCACATGTGGAAATTTAGGATGATCACAACTTTTTCTTCCTTTTGAGTACTTCCTTCACTGTTTTTCCTAAGTTTGAGAAGGATTGTCATTTCGATCTTTAAACATTTGGTATAATTCACCACTGAAGCCTCTTGTTCCGGACTTTTTGTGTTGGAAATTTTCATTACTGATTTAATATCCTTACTTGTTGTAGGTCTATTCAATTTCTATTTCTGACTAGAAACACAAAGAACTTACATATTATGTTGTTAGACAGATGGTTTACCTAAAATTAAGGCAAAAATTCACTAAGGGCTTTAAATGCTTGGTTTGTGTCCATTGATTAATTCGACTGAATAATCGTCAGATATTGTTTGTATGACTTATACACACACACACACACACACACACACACACACACATTCAAACAGGATGTCAAGTGGTCAGTACTTCTAAAAATTCAGAAAGAATTCCCAATAATTTCCTGAATGTTTTCCTTCTGATTATAAGTGGGCAGTCTTTTTGTGTACACACAGTTAATCACTAATACTCCTTTACAGAATGAGTCTGAGGGTGACTATAAAGGTGAACATTCTAAACTTTAGCATTATAGAGCTATGCTCTGGACTGAGAAAGCTCTGAGGCTTTTGGGGACTTGGTAGGGGAGATTGATGTACACAGTTGTACCTGCGGGAACTGTAGTCTCAGAACTGTGGGTGCATGGATGGGTGAATGTCTCTAGCCTGGTCCCAGGAGAAAAACCTTTGACAGAGAAGAGATGACTTTTCCAATACATGGTTTCCTCCAAAATGGGAAAAGCTCAAAAATACCCATAATATTGGCATTTTAAAGTTATAAACTGGGTAATCTAAGGCAATGCTCTTAGACTCCTCCCCATAATTCACCCTTCAGTCCTCCATCACCTTGGTTCCCATTTTTTCTAAGTTAAATTTTGATGTAATGTAGTTTAAATATTAAATTCAAGTTCAGGGGAGATTCGTCTAAGGCTCCACTAGAAGACGACAGTTTGTAGGGTGTGGTGTGGCGATATGAACCAAATCAGGATCCTTGTTTTTCCTGGAAGGCTGGAAGCATATGGTAAACACAGGGCATTTTTGTCAAAATCACAGAAGATGGAAGGAATGAAAGATTATATTGTTCTCAGGCAACACAGACCGCAAGTCTCTACTGACTTCTCCTTCTTAAAGAAGGCACAAGTTATCGTTTTCCACCACACGTGACTATTGCCATTTTGAATTAGAACATTTCAACAAACGTCCACTGCACCACCTCGAGGTATAAGAGATGAGGAATCGCCAGGGACGCGTTTGAAAAACAAAATACTGCACAGAGCGAATGCGTCTTTTCCTCCAAGCTCAGGGCTAGATCCTCCACGGCAGCCATGGCCCAAGATTTGAGCCCTGTGCTCCCGTGAGCAGGGCAGTCTGGACACGTGTGTGATGCGATGGCCTCTGACCCCAAGTCATGGAGAAGAGACTACTCCGAGACAAAATATAGCCGGGCCACGTAGTGTGAAGCTGCGCGGTGCTCTGGGGTCCTCCCCTCCCTGGCTGTGCACAGCCAAGGCTGCCTGGCGGGTGCAGCGTTTATATTTACTGAGAATAAGGATGGGGACCGTCGCATGCCCTTCCTCCTAGATGGGAGTGGAGCTTTCTCGGATCTTCTCGGGAGCTCTGGGTGTTAAACGTGTCCTCGGGCCCAGAGCAAAATGACAGAAAGGGAGGAAGGAGGGGAGGAATATGTGGAGAACGGGACTCCCTTGTTTCGGGCGACAGGGGCGCAGGTGAGGTAGAGAGTTCCCAGGTGAGCAACTGCCCGGCCCCAGACAGGGGAGAAAGGCAGTGCCGCCTCGGCGCACTCAGTTCCCCGGGCGTCTGAGCTGTACCTGTCCGCTGCCTTCCTTCTCCGCGACTCCCCGGGCCTCCGCCCCCGCCCCTGCGGCTCCAGGCCCCCAGCCCCGCCCCGCCCCGCCCCGCCCCGGACTCGGGGCTCCGCGGGCAGCGGGCCGAGCCGAGGGTGCCCAGGTCTCCCGCGGCCAGGAGGATGGCCAAGGTCCCGGAGCTGAGAGATGCCTTTCTGCAGGCTCAGCCTTCGCCCCAAGTTTCCCCTGATGTCCAGGAGGAGTGTTGTGTGCAGCTCCTGGGCAAGGGCTTGCTCGTTTTCCCCCAGGAAAGGGAGTACCTGGCGGCTGAAGCGCAGCCCGGGGGCGCGCTGGGCAGCGGGGAAAAAGGGGAAGACCCGGAGCTGCCGGTGGGAGTTAAATCAGGTGAGTGGGTGCTCTGCCCCCTCCAGGGACGTCACGGGGACTCGGAGGAATTCTGAGAAGGGCATCCCAAAAAATAAACACACCGCAAACACCCATATATGTACAATGTTTTGTCCAGAGGTTTGTGTTTCCCCCAGGGAAATGTTTATCAGCTAGAAATTAAAGGATTTCGCTTAGCTTTTTTCCCACTCGCCTTGCCGCAGCCACAGGCCACCCCATTTGACCCCAAGGTGCTTTTAGAGGCTACGTAATTGATTTTATACTCAGATTTTCTTTATCATCCTTTCAACTTGCAATCAGAAATGCACCTAAGCAATGGCAACTTTTCCTCTGAAGAAGAGGATGTGGACGGTCACGACAGCAAAACTAAAGCAGCGGATCCGTACCTCTCTCCGAAAAAAACCATCACGCAGATTATGAAGGATAAAAAAAAGCAGACTCAGCTCACTCTGCAATGGTAAGACTCGCCCACAGGGCCACCTTTAAGCACCTGTTGCATTTTATTTATTTTTTGATATTTTTATTGAAGTATAGTTGATACCCGACATTATATTAGTTTCCAGTAGCACCTGTTGAGTTTTTAAAGTCAGTATCTTCAGAACCTTTGTTTTTCTCAGTTTGCTTCTCAAACTTTTTAGGAGAGGTTTTAAAAAAAACATTAGAAAATTATCCACATTTATTTTTCACGGACTATTTGGTATGAAGACATATTCTGGTACTGATGAGAAATAATCTGCAATACAAATAAAAACCACATCACTTTGTTCATTAATGACTAAACTATAATTTCTTCAAATGTAAGCAATAATGAGTGTTTTTATGACTTTTTTGCTTGACATGCAGTCAATTCAGTCTTAATATATTTGGTATTTGGTAGCTTTGTGTTAATAAACATGATTCTTAAAAAAAACAAAAGGAAGAAGTATCTTAATATTGCCTTTACCCAAAAGAAGGCAAATTAAAAATTGTGTATTGCGAAAATGTTTGAGTTAGAAGACATAGAAAAATTAAGATATTAACTTAAATAAATGTTTGATTATTTTTATAGCCCCTGACATGTATAATTTACTATAGTGAAATAAAATCAATTTTATTTTGTAGAAAATCTTATAAAACAGAGTTTATCAGTAGGCTTTCTACATATAGAGCATATTTTGTAATATTGATCCAAAAGAAAGAGGGATCTAAAGTAAAAACATAATATTAAACTTCCCCACATAGTTTAAGTTAAGAAATAACTGTATAAATCCCCTCCCAAATTCCAAATAATAAGCAAATAAGTAAAGAAGTCCATCTATTTACTCTTTAGTTAAGTGTAATCTTAACCTCAGGAAAATACAGTAGAAAAAATAGTATCTAAAAATACCAGTAAATTTTATTTTTATGTATTTCAGTGTTGAATTGCAATTTACATATACCAACATTTTGTGATTATATACTTGAATCCTTTCAAATATATTTGAAATATAAACCAAATATTCATCTAAAGTTATGGATTAACTATTGAAAGTCTTAAAAATATGCTAGAGCAATAAAATAAATAACTGAACTAATTATCTGGAATATTTAGACTATATTTTCATTAGGATAATGGGGGCAAAGTGTTTGGATTTTAGAATATTATGAAGGTCTTTTGAATGATCATTTGCATTTTTTCAGCTCAAATTGAGTGAATGGAGATAAACTTGGGTTTTAATTCATAAAAATAAGTGTATTATTACTAAAGAATAAAAATGCCATACCCAAAATTAACAATGTACTTCTGCTTAGGATAATTCAGTATTTTGAAGACAAAGACAATGCCTACAACATCAAAACTGCTGGTGAAGGTGGGCATTATAAGCATGTCATTAAAATATGATTTTTAAGTAGCTGAATATTTCTCAGTAATATTCATAGTTTTTGAAAGTGCAAGATGCTGTTATTTTGTTGGAATTTTCCACACCCTCTCCTAAAAAAGAGCATTACATATTTTTCTAAAAAATATCTAAGTTATTTGTATTTTGAGAATTCTCCCTTAAGGTTATAGATTATACTGGAAATGTTAAAATTTAGAACTGAAAATTCAAGTGAAAACTCTGGGTAACTCCCAATTTTCCCTGTCCACCAGGTGTTTGGTTTAATGTATGTAAGTCTTATTGGGTCTGGGTTCTTTTTTTCCTTCTTGGTAGAAAAATGGATGATGCTTTACCTGCTTTGGGACCATCTTTAGCTTTAATCTCATGCACCCTGGGAATGAATATGTTAAATCAGTTATCTTGAAGAGTTTCACTCAATCTTAGTCTAAATGCATGCCATACTCTATTACATTGTTCCTGTACAGTAATAATTATAATTTTACTATACATAAAATGGGTATAAGTAAACTTTAGCCAAAATCACCTACTGAATTATTAGAAAAACTGGAAATAGAGTCTACAAATTCTAATTTCTTTGTCGTTGTTCAGGTATTTATAACACTTAAATAAATATGATTGCATTTATACAAATTGTGTTTAGTTGTAATTGCAGTCATCCAAATTAAATAGAATTAGCTCTAAATTGTCAAAGTTTGTATAATTATATTTATAATAAAGAGTTGAATTTCTATATGTCATGTTTGGAGGCATCTATAGAGTATTACATTGTTTTGAGTATACAGGATGTTTTAGGTAATTCTAGTATGATCACAGCAAAAAGGTATAGGGATAGAAATACTACAGTACATTTCAAACTTAAGTGAAGTGAGTTTACTTTTATGTATTTTTAAATAAATACATCACCATGATTCTCTAATTCAGGGTTCAGAACTAGTGAACCCTTTGTGAATGAAAGTAAGAGATTGTAGGCATTTGCCAACACGAAGCCTAGCAGCCCTTTAATGTTGAGAATGTTCTTTTAAAAAGCCATCATCTTCAATTTCACTATTCATATTTGTGTTTCATAGTCCGAAGCGTGATGAACAGTGAAAATTTTCATAATAGTCAGATGTATTCTTTGGATGTGGACCAGGCGGGAATGGCTTTATGTTAGCCATGGTATTTTAACTGCACTAGCAGGTGTTCACTGGGGTTCTTGCTCTTCTGTCATTAATCTTTGTGATCTGATTTCCAGTAATATCCAGAATAAAAAAAACAGACTCATGACTGCTTATGACCTCATCTATATGAGTCTATATTCAAAGTAGGCGTTACATCAATGTGAAAGGGTAAAGGAAAGGAGAAGTAAAGAAAAGGTCTGACCTAATGTTGGCCTTTCTTCTTAGGCTTGAAGAGAACTACATTGTATGTGAAGGAGTTTGCTTACCACGGTGCATCCTTTATGCACACTATTTAGATTTCTGCAGGAAAGAGAAATTGGAGCCAGCCTGTGCAGCCACCTTTGGAAAGGTAAGGGTACATATTGGCTATATTACTGATAACTTAAGTCCAGTCAAGCAGATGGTTTGCAGATAAATTTACCTGAACATATTCTTTTACAGAATATTAAGAAATTTGTTTCACAAGCATAAATGAAATCTCTTATGGGCTGTATTTGGAACTACTACATATTTTACCTTGATTTTACCTACTGCATGTTTTACCTTGAACTACTATAAGTTTGGAATATTTGAACTCTGGCTTTCCGAAGGTTTAATGTGACCTTAAAAGAAACTCCATTTGAGTAGACCTCTCAGAGAGGGATACATTAAAGAGTGTGGTCATGGCCTATACTGAGAAGCAAAATTAAGTGGAGGTGACAAGTGTCTTGTTAATGCAATTGGTGATTATGTTTATTATTTAGCTAGCCCAAGTATATGAGTTTTTAATAGATTTTTTATTCCATTACACAAGCAGTACTTTCAATTCGTGATTTCACTGCGAATATGTTCATACCTCAAACTCCAAGATTTTGTAATGGAATTGGTTACATTTATCCCATTTAAAAACATTCTTTTCTACCTAATGTGTATGGTGAGGATGGGAATCTATAGAACTGACATTACTATAGTTATATATGTTTATCTCATTGTAAGATCATTGTGGATCAGGAAACATATTGGTTTCCTGGGAAAGCCTTGTTCTTTGAGATTCTTGTCAGTGTTTATTGTCTAAGAACCTAGGATATTCCAGGAAAACTTAAGGAGCTTAGGTGTCAAATATTGCATGTCATATAACTGAAATCCAAATTGTAGCCTGTAGAGGGACTCATTGTCCAGAAAATAATGAATACTTTGGTTTGACTTCTCAAGTCTTTTATAATAAAATAATTTATGAACTTATTTTGAAATCTATTTGTTTATGGGAAGCAGTGTGATATGGTACATGGTAATCCAGTGATAGGTTCTAGCCTAGACTGTGACTGATGTGTTGTGAGACCTCTGGAAAGTACTTAACTCTCTTCAAAATTCACTCATTCTGCAAAATGAGGAGGTTGAATAAGACAACTTCTAATGTCCACTTTAGCATTACTATTTATTAGTCCACCTTATTCCAGTAATTCTTAACTGTTTGAGGACTTACGAAACACCTTGAGAATCTGATAAAAACTACAGAACTAGTCTCCAGGAAATTAACACATATATAAAGTTTGTATGGAGCACTCAGGAGGTAATGTACAGATCTTGTAAGACCCAGGTTAAGACTTCTGTTTTATGAAGAAGAGAATTTTGTTCTTCAATTAGATTCTAATTTTTAGCAAATTTAGAGAAAGGATTATAGAAAAGGAAAACTTTTAAACACTACTGTGGAGATCCAGTAAGGTAGAGAAAGTTTCATGTGTCCTTTCAGGGTTGGAGATGATATTTAATGGTAGGTAAATCTATGGATAAAATTGTTGTAAAGCAACCCAAATATCCCCACTAAGTACATAAAGTAATAATTGCTTTGATAATGATATCAAGCAAAAGCAGATATTAGCATGATCTGCTTTGGAAATTGAGACAAGGGCAGTAGAACCATCTCATCAAAGAAGTAGCTCCCCATGCCAGTGTATTATTGCTTATCAATGTGTGTATGATATTTTTCCAGACTAGCTGTTTACTCAAAGTTCAACATTTACTTTCTAGAATTAATTAGTTATGAGTGGCTTATAATAGAACCACACACTTTCTAAAATCTAAACTAACTGACTTTCTTTTTAGACAATTCGCCAGAAATTTCCCCTCTTAACAACACGGCGACTTGGAACCAGAGGCCATTCAAAGTAAGACACATCAATGAGCACATGTCAAATATGTATATATGATACCCTGTACATGAGGATGGACACAATACAAGTAATTGTCTTTTTCAGTGAATAGATCCAAGTATTCTCTTCTTGCTGAAGCAGACTTTCACCAACTGTAAGAACTAAAAAGAAAAGAAAATGGATTTAAGAATAATGTTTAAAGAACAAAATTTATACAGAACAATCATAATATATTTTTTATGATGAAATAATTTAAGTGAATCATTTTCATAACCTTTATGATTATGAAGGTACCAGTGTCATGCAAGGGATATGCACATGGCTACACAAGTAACCAAACAGAATCCATGACATTCCTTAGAGCAATAAAGTCAGGAGTGAAGCGTGGTTTGGGGTCTTTCTTTGGTTTTTGTTCCCAGACAACAATTTCTTAATATCCTTTTCCCTACAAGACAAATGTCTTGCACAAATGACCTCTGAGATCACCTCCACTGTAAATATAAACATAAAATAAGCTGCCAGACATTCTCTCTCTTGATAACCTTAGCTTGTCTTTTCTCTTGTGGCAGTCCTTGTAGTTACAGCTTCTTGTCCATCCATTATTTCTTTGGTCCACTGCATTTTCAGTTTTTCTTTTCCTTCTATATACAAGCATATACAGATGTCTTTTATG
The DNA here is from genome assembly GCF_040802235.1 of Manis javanica. Lineage (NCBI taxonomy): Eukaryota > Metazoa > Chordata > Mammalia > Pholidota > Manidae > Manis > Manis javanica. The sequence goes on from NC_133168.1 coordinate 37,294,776, forward strand.
TCAGTAAAAATAAAATCATCTCAAACCTGTTATATTCTTCACAACTGCTCTGTTGTTTACCTTCACTTTGCCATTTCTTGAAAAAGTAGCTATCTGTTCACTTCTCTTGTCCCTGATCACGTACTCTGTCCTTGTCTATTTCTTTACCTGGGCAAAAACTCTGTGGCTCATTTCTACTGTTACTCATCTTCCCTGGCACCTGTCTATCATTTGAGTCTCCTGATATGTCCTTTTAAGGTAAATAAACACATAGAGCTTCCCCTATGGCTTTCCATCACAGCACTGCCAGGTCGCTCTACTACCACGCATTTTCTAGTTCACCTAAGCATCTCTTTCTGATCTAGTTCAGCATTGTCCAGTGAAATAGAATGCACTCACATATTTAATTGAAAACTTCTAGTAGTCAGATTAAGAGTAAAAAGGAACAGATAACATTGATTTTAATGTTTTATTGAGTCCAACATACCCAAAACATTATCATTTACCATGTAACAAAATTAAAATTACTGTGATATTTTATACTCTTTTTTTCCTATTTGAGACCCTGTGTGTATTTTACACCAATAGCACAGCTCAAGTCAGACTCGTCACTTTTCAAGTGCTCAGTACCCACCTGTGCCTATTGTTTACATTTTGGCCAGCTCAGCCTTGGTCACTTGTCAAAACATAGATCCTACTTTATAAATTTGCTTGAAGCTGCAAGTTTTCCAAATTGACCATCTAAACTTGAATCAGGTTCAATCATATCTCTGTCATGCTCAGAAACTTTGACCAGCTTGTGACAAACTTCTCTCAGTTTGACTTTCAAGGTCCGTTATGATTTAGTCCCCAGCCATTTTCTCCCTTATCATCTACTTCTCATGTCTCAGAATATAGTCTATGCTCATGGTGAATTACTTACTGCCTGGTACCATTTACTTCATCCTCACCTGTCATTCTTCAGTTTATGCTGTCTTCCTCCATGGAAAATGCCCTTTCTTCTGTGGGTATGCTGAGATTGTATTCATTTAAAAGAATGTCTCATCAACTTCCTCTTTTTGAGTCTTAGTCTCTTGTAGGGTCTTCTTCTGCACCCTCATAGAAGTTTATTGGTATTATCTTAATGTGAAATTTATTCATCTTCTCTCCTCAAAAGATAGTATTTTGAGGATAGAGACTTTGTCTTATTCATTTCCATACACTTTCTGTTGTCTGCTACATAGTAGATTATCAATCAATATTTATTTAATTGATTCATATTACTGTTAGCAGTCTTGTGGCCTGATAAAGAGAAAGGAAATGTGAGATTGAAAAAGACAAAATTGGCCCCATGAGCTTGGCTTTTTTCAAAGTTTAATCAGTTTCACTGATTGATTTCTAGTGAATTTGATTCGTACTAAATTTTGTTTGTGGAGGAAAGATCATTAGTGTTTGAAGTAGGTAGATAGTAGAAAAAGGCACTAAGCAATGCAGAGATACCCTCTTCACAAGATCTGCAAGAGGGCAGGCAGGGAGGCCATAGAGAGAGTCAATTAATCCTAGAAGGAGCCTTTAGGATTAGGGATGAATCATTAACCCTGTCCATTGTGGCACAGTGAGGCTCCAGCCTTTAGCTTTATGTAACAGTATGTGCTAACTTCAGGCAATTTGTTTGATATCTAAAAGCTGCTGTGTCCAAGAGCAATCACCAATAATTTGAATTTTTTTCTCCCTTGCTGATATGCCATTTGCTTTTTATTAGGACTTGCCTATTATATTTGTGGCATTTTGATATCATGGAGAAAAAGAAATTATCCATATATAAACTAAGTATGTTGAAAGATATGGCAAGATACATAGTGTATGTACCTTGCAACTGGTGATATTGTGATGTAGTTATTCTTAACCAGATAGTTTTCTTGTCTTCATTAACTTCTAAGAAATATCCTTAGATTTTTTTTATCTTGGAAGATAATATATCAAAAGGCAGTATCACCTAGTTTTTAGGAGTGTGAAGTTTAAAGTTGGACAATTCTAAGCTTTAATCCCATACTTACTTGTACAGTAGAGCTGTATGACATTAGATCAATTGTCCAGCTTTTCATCAGTAAAGTGGGTTTATGATTTCTGTTACATAGGTTTGTTGTGAGAATTAAATGAGATAAAGTATAGGAATGAAAGGAGAAATAAATAGGCTTTCAACTTCACTATCCCTAATAATATAAAATCAATCACTCAATGAACCCCTAAATAACCAATGCATTTAAAATGTATTATTTCTTGAGCACTACACACACACACACACACACACACACACACACACACACACACACACACACCACACAAACACACGTACTCTATCATATGATTAACTTTACTCCTTACAATGACAATACAAGATTGGAGTTTCTACATTTTATGAATGAGGAAACTGCAGTTCAAAGACTATTGGCTCACCCAAGCCACACAGATACTATAAAATAACAATGTTGGCATTTAAATCAAGGTTTATCTGGCTCTAAAGCTTGTGCTTTGTATATTAGCAAATCCTACTTCTTTCTGATAATAGTCATATCAACAATACAGCTGTGTAATTGAATTTTTGACTTTTGAGGAATGAAGTTTCATTTTTCTCATCTAACAGTTTGAAAATTTATTAACATATTAGATTCTTCTTCAAAGAGCTAACAACATTTTCTCAAGCCTCAATCACAAGGCATTTTAAATTATTTTATGTTTATTTAGATATTTGTTTTATATAAAAGTAAATTTGTAGCAGAAATGCTTTTAACTTTTGTCCTAAACATATTTCTGTTTGTATATTTACAATCATTATTTCTAATGGCTGTTTAATATTTCAGAATTTACATTTTATGAAAAATAATCTCATGTCTGTAGAAATAGAAGCCATTGATGAAACAGAGAAATATAAATGACAATTTAAATTCCTCTAATGCACATTCCTGAGAAACAGTAATTCATAATTTCTCCCAATTTTAGCAGTAATGTGACAAAATTTATTGTCATAGTGTTTATGATAGTGCCTTAAACATACTGCCCCTAAATATATATTAAATTATTTAAAAAATAATAATAAATTGGTATTAATTTATTTTAACTTCTGTAGAGTGTATATTAAAATGTATTAACATTATAAAACTGTTTGATAATGGTTATTTAAACTCAAAGTTTGCCAAATTCTCATAAATAGCTAATGTATGTCTGATTATTTCATTAGAATCTTTCAGACAGAATTTATTTTAGATATGATTAATTCAAAGGATTCTTTATTCTGAGCACAAGATAGTACCATTGTTTATAAAACTATCCTTAGATGGCTTTTGGGTTCATGGAACAGTGTCATACTCCAAATTTTACCGGTCAGTGAATGAAAACCCAAATTTGGGAAACACTGATCTTTGTGGCAAAAAGATGGTTAGTAGAGTCTAAAAAATCGGAATGAATTCTGTGTCTCTCTTCAAGTTCTGTTTCTCTGAGTTCTGACATAGTTTAGTATTTAGATGGTCAGTTAGTGCTCACAATTCACATTTGTGCAGATGCTATTTTCTTCCCTGATAAAAAAGTAAAAGGTGAAAAAGTTTAACTAAGTAAAATGAGCCGAAAATGTATTCAACCAAAAGGAAGATATAAAATATTTAAAATAAATACATCAAAAATAAACATAAAAAATCCAGAGGACAGAATCACTGTATAGGGCCAGATATAATTTATCTCAAAATTAGAAGTTGAATAATTTGTTTACAGTGATAAATCTGATGTTCCACACAAGAAGCCATTGCTGCTGGAGGCTACAGAAAAAGGTCTCCAAAGATTAACACTTGGGGACAGAAAGCCTTACCTAGAGCATCTAATCTTGGTGTGCTTTGGGACAAAGCCCAAATTTGCAGGAACATCAGCATCTCAGCTTTCCATCAGTGCCTTCACTCTACAGTCCCCTCCCTGCCGAGGGAACCAAAACGCCTCATGGCAGATGGTGTGCATTCTCAATACCAAGATTAAAACTGACTGTGCTTTTGTGTCTTTTCTTCTCTTTGATGTACCATCAATGACAAAAATATACACGTGATTTTTTTCTGTGTGATAGTTCTAATTTAGACTTCGAATAAGTAAAAATGAAACAAAATTCTACAGGTACAAAAAAATAACTAATGAAAGGGAATTTTTGTCTATTTTATGTTGCAGATATATTCTATCAAGAATAATAATCCATTCATATTTATATCGATGTACAAATCATTGTGCCAAAACTTTTTAAGATGCAAAGAATAGTAAGATAGGGTATGTGCTGTGAAAAAACTTTCACTATTAATATTCATTTATTTAATAAGCATTTTGCTGTATGTCCTGGTGCTGACTAGGTCCTAGGGATACAATGATAAACAAAAAGAGCCTGTATGCCACCCTTGCTCAGAATAGCAGAGTAGAGAAGGTCATGTTAAGCCCACAGAGTAGATTTAATGCACACTGTAGAATGTTTGATTTGAAGTTACATTTTAATTTCTTGTAGACTTTGATCAGTTGAATCTCGGTTTTCAGACATGATGGACAAAAGCTATTATCTTATTTATTAGTAGTGATTTAGTGGGTTAATAAAACTGATATGGCAGCTGCTCTTATCATAGTAAGTTATTGCAAGTCCCTGAACAGCTTAATCCCATCATTTCCTTATCAGTTATCATTTGTGTAGTGTAAACTAACATCAGGGCTACTAGCTCAGTAGGAACATATGTTTCAGGAATTCTATGTAATGACTAAAATGTAAAAGAAGAACTATGGGTGGAGGTATAAATTGATCAGCAAATGAAGAAAAATATTAAGCACCCTTGAAATACTTTTGTAGTAAAAAAGAATAGCAATAATTTCGTGTCCTATTAAAAATTTCTTATATTTTATAACATGTTCACTTTAAAATGTGGGCATAAACATTAATTAATAGTTCTTCATTCATAACATGTAAATGATACCTGTCACTTGATGTAAGGCTACCAACAGTTCATGTTAATGAATGAGCATAATTTTGTTAGTTAATCACAAAGACAACTTGTTTTATGCAAACATTTTCTTAGCGAAATTAGGTAATCATACCCAGGAATTTTAAACACTTATCATATTTACCTTTTTTAAGTAAAAATGGATAAAAATCATAAAGGGAGAAAAAACTGTAAAATGTTTGAGAATCGGTATTAAGAGTAACCCACAAAATCCGGGTTGGATTGTGGTATATAAGTTAAAATCACTGGCTATCCCACTGTGAGTAAAAACTCACTTTTTATTTAATACCCACTAGCATGTGTTCTTGTTATACAAGAATATTTCTGGAAAATATTTCCTAACAAGATTTATCTTAGGGAAATAAATTAACAACAAAATAATGCTAGAGAATGTGGCACACGAGATGAAAAATCCATGTATACTTTGTACGAAATTACTCTCCCCACTTTTATGAGGTTTATCTTTAGCTGTTACGAAGACAGAGAGCTGCTCATTTATTGTCTCTTCGGTGTTCTCAAAGTCACTAAGTCATTACTCAGATGATAATGTGTACCTAGTAAGGCCAAAAGGAAAATTAAAGGGGAAAGATATTTTTGTTGGCTCCAAAAGGAACTGGGTATGATATGTGGTAAAGCATTACATAGTCACTGCAAATACTGAGATTTATGTTCCTAGCAACAGTCTTTCTACCTAAATACACTGATTTTATTCCCTTTATATACATTGTTTAAGTGTACAACTTTTGTTCAACCCCATTATTTTATTGGTAACCTGGAAATGCATAGTGCTAGTAAGTGGTTATTGAGAACTGTGCCTTTAAGAGAATTTGTGTGTTATCAGTTTCTAGATTCCTAGCAGGATACATTGATTCATACAATATGGGAGGGTTTTTCTTTACAGTAATTTCTAAGTGGGGATGCAATGAAGGAAAAAATACACTTCCTTTTCTTCAAATCTTATAGTTTAGTAGAGGAGGTCAATCTTGTATACACATGCCAATGGTATGAGCTGTAAAACTACATAGGATAAATGACCAAGAGAACAGTTCAAAGAAGAGAGAGATTAGTTTGCTTGCAAGACCAGGAAAGCTTCATTCATTAAAGCTATGCCTTGAGGTTTGAGTAAGAAATGAAGGCATGAAGGGAGAATGGCACTCCTCAGGGAGAGCTCAACAGAGTACAGGCACCAGCAAAGGGAAGCACCAGTTATTTGTGGAGAGCAAGTAATTTGGATGGTAATGGGTAAGTTTATATAGTGCTTAGGGCAAAGTTAAAGGAGTGGATTTCATATTAGACAAGAAGTTCTTTAATCTCTTCCAAATTTTAAATTGTGTCAATATGTTTAAGTATATGATACTATTAACGTACCCTTAGTTGACAAATTCCTATTTATAAAATTTTCTTTATGGCACATTGTTAATTTTAACTTTTTTCATGGTACTTAGTCCACAAATATTTATTGATTTCCTGTTATAAGGAGATTACATTCTAGAAGGAGTCTTTGTATGGAACATCAGTTATGGAACATCCTGATCAATGGTGTATAGGTCTTAACGATTCTTGTTAGTTATCAATGCTTATATAATTCATGGTAAACTTAAAAGAGGGATTGTATATGCTGAGTGCAAACATATTTTTACTATATTTCACTTAAGAATTTATAATTATAAATAGAATTGAGATACAAATAATATGTGTGTGTGTATTTTTGCATCTCAAGTATGGTGGCACCATGGGCTATTGAAACAAAGCATATGCTCTGTGGGGCTATGGGCTTGTATTTTGTCCTCAAACCCATGAGTTTTCATACACCTTTTCGAACAAATCACATAACCTTTTTGAACCTCTGCCTCAAAACAGAGATAATCTTTACTTGCAGGCTGCTATGGAAATTTGAGATAAGACATACATAAAGTTCTTTGCATGTAATAGATACACCATAAATGGTAACTATTTCTATTATCACCTATTGTGTGCTTTAATTTTAGTACATAAATTTGGTATCACAATTCTTTCTTTGCATGCTTTTCTCCCACACAAGACTGTCAGCTCTTTCACGGCAGAGACCCTCTTCTGCCTTTCTGGATCCTCAGCACCAAGCACACAGTAAGCACTTCATAAATGTCTGAAGAAAAGAAAGGAATTTCACTTTCACTGGTTCCCTATCAGCTGGCACGTTTATAAGAATGTATTGATAGAAAATGCTCAGCTACATCAACATTCTAAACTATGAGGCATTGCCCTTGATAAAAGAACATGCTGTTTCTCATTTGCAGAATGGAATGCCGGCCAAAGTGGCTCCTTGGGTATTGGTGTGTGTCTGGGTTGATAGTGTCATTTACATTTGACCTACAAATAAAACACACACATATTTTAGAGGACCTTATCATGTGTGGGAGGCTTAGATATGAAATCTTGACTCTGAACATGGCAGGAAGCATTAAATACTTCTTTTTGTAAAAATATTCTGCCCTAATGATTGGAAGGTAGAGGGCAAAATGATACAGTCATTTTATAAAAATAAGGAACAAATGAATTGTGTAATGAAAATACCCTTTCCTTAGAAGTCATAAGAAAAAAATTAGAAATCCATATTCATAAGTATTTATTGGGTCCTAAAAGGTGATGCAATTTCTACAAAAAGTGATCATTAGGATATTTGAAGATGGAAGTAAAATGTGCATCCATGCTGGCCAGTGCGGTCGCCACTCCGTTACTGGCAGGTGGTCTGGCTCAGGAGGGTGTGGACTAGGGTGGAACTCAGAGCACACGTGCTCCTGACCTGATTTCCATGTCTATCCTCTAATTGTATGACCTCTAATATTTGCTGAACTCACAGTCATCTCTTTGACTTAACGATTTTTTTCTGCTGCGTGTGAAGGCAATGTAGTTTCTTCTCAATCTGCATGGCAAAACACTATGCCATTGTATATTCTTTACTTGTTGAAAAAAAGGATTATAGATGAAAAACAAGATCAGAATCATAATAAAACAGGATTATCACTTTTTAAAGCAATGTTTAATGTATGTTGCTTCAGCGAGTGGCTAAAATGTAGTTTTTTAAACTATACCATCTGTAGAACAAATAACGTGCTTTACAAAAGAACAGAAATTACTATGTATGGCCACTTGCTCTCAAACATCCTTTGCTTTATTTCTTCTAATATAAAGACATTTCCTTTGATATCTTAGTTTTAAAATATAATAAAGGAAATATTAATACTTATTTCAGACTCTTAGGTTCATTAATTCTAATAGACTTTGTTGTATATAATCTATATATGCTCATTTGGTCATGGTTTTTAGGTATTTCGCTTATCTGTTTCCATCAATATAGCTGCTTTTGGTAAAATCTTTGACTTAAGATTCCTTCTTTTAGTTTCTAACTGGAGGCTTAAATCAGTTCAATATTTTGGAATTTCCAGAAATTTCATATTTTCTTCATTTCTCCCTTTGTTCCAATATGCATTAAGGGTTCTTTTTCCTTCATCTACCATAAAGTTATTTTCTGTACTGTAAAAATGGAGCTGCTATGAGCCTCCTCTGTTCAGGTTAACAGACTAATATTGTCTTTCTACCAAAATTAAGAACTTGGAAGTTTGTTCCCAGTCTTCCACAATCATAAAATGCCTTCATTTACCTTCGTTATCTCCCCAATACCCTTTTTCAAATATAACAGCTCTTTCTGAAAGTATTTCTCTGTATTATACACATAATTTTTTCATATTTAAAAACTCTTTCCTTTCCATCTCAAATGGCCCAGGGTCATTATAGGTGACTTCTCTGCCCTTAGAACCTAGCAGGAGAGAACCTACCTCTGAACTTCACACTGCAGAGGGCTCTGTTCTGGCCTTCCACCAGTGCATCCCTTCCCCAGGGGAAAGGAGTCCATAGCCTGAGTGAATGTGTCCACCCAAAGACCCCCTTCCAGCCAGGTTCCAGGCCCCACGGCCCTGGAATTCCCTGTCCACACAACCCTAGGTCTAAGCACTATGTGGGTCTCTTTGCCATCCATCATCTGGAAGATACTTTGTTCTACCAGTGTACATTGTTCTGAGGGTGGCCAGTGGCCAGCTCTTTGGGGGAGCAGGGTGTGGATGGGTCTTGGATGTGGAGGCTCTGTGTTTTTACCAGAGGCCCCTCACAGTAAGAAAAGGAGCAAGGACTGGGAAGAGAAGGTGAGGGTGGCTCTTCCCCACCACCATGTCCCCACATGGAACTACAAGATGTAAGAATTCTAAACCCAAACCTACCTACCAGATCATTGTCAAGAAAGGAGGACAAGGACATTTTATTTAGCAGTTTGTTAGCTTAATCTATATTTTTAAAATATTTAGATATATAGTATGTGATCTGTGTTTGTACTGCTGTCCTGGGCCTTGAAAATCTTTAAGGGTGGAATTGTTCTGCCAAGTCCTTTATTACTGAGGTCAGAAAAGGGGCTTTGAAACTCAGATCCTTCATTGTCTGATGCACTTTAAACATAGTTGATGCTAAGTAATGAAAGTTTGTATATGGTTACACAGCAGTCAACTAGAAACCCCCTTATTCTCTTTTATCATTCCTTTTCTGATCCTAGATTAATGCAAATTTCACTGACAGGTTACCAAGTAGGTAGTGGAGCTGCATGGGGGAGCCATGGGGAGAAAGTGGAAGAGCACAAGATAGTAGGCTTTGGCCACCCTCACTAAATACCCATTATTTGACTAACTTTTGTATAACATTTGTAGCAATTGTGCTAAAGTGTGTAATAAGTCAGGATCCTGCAGGTTTGCAGACTGAGCTCCAATATGAGAATAGATTATATGCTATGCTTGCCTGTGTCTCAGGATCCACGGACACATTCATAAGAAATCATAATACTGTTACATTCCATGTTTCACATTTCCATTGATTCAGGACATAGTTTTTCCCCCATTGTTGCACAAAAGTTTGAAGTGAAAATGACAGTGAATTAGGTTTCTCATTCCTCAAGAGGAAAATAACTTTTAAAAGAGCAGACACTTCATACGTATTCCTATGCATGACATCAATATCTTCCCCATGTATAATTTCATACTCTTTTCTCCAATAGGTATACTACAAAGGAAAACTATAATTTTCTTGTTCACCTAACTTCAAATTGAAAAAGCAATTTGCCAATAGATATACTTGCCATGCTTAGAGCCAATGCTGACATTTACAAATTTATGTGCCTACATTTAAAATGCCTACATTAAAATTTTCTTTTGTTTTTGAAACTTAATATTCTAGGTATCTGAAGGGGTTTGGCAGTAGGTGATTTTCCTTTTTTAAGCCCAAAGCCAGAAATAAGACCATAGTAGGACTAGTAACCACCAATCGGGAATTTAGCACATTAAGATGTTACTTGAAATAAAAATTCAGGGAAGGATGTTGATCAAAGGGCTGTAGCTCTTATTTGATGTCTACTTCATTGTACTTTAGTCTCTTTTTCCCCTTCAAAAAACTCCTTCATTAACACAGAGCTGGTTGCTCTCCTTGCTTTAGGTATCATTATTATGGGATTGGCATCAAAGAGAGCAGTGCATATTACCACTCCGTGTATTCTGGAAAGGGCCTGACCAGGTAGAGTTCTACTATCTTCAAGAAAAGTCCTCTGCATTTACCATTTACTTAAATACGCAAAATAGCTATTGAATAAGTGGCTTACTATTGTTGCTTATTTTTAATGTTTTAGTTTAAGCATCAGACCTTAACTTAAATTTTGTATGGACATTTACAATGATGTGGTTTAGATTACTGGATAATTTATATGATTTGCAATTATTATTGGGAAATTAAGGGTGAACCAGGTGTCCCAGAGCAATGAAAAGGAGAAATCAGGGAAGAGGAATTGCCTTCAAATTATTATTTATATACAAGGCTGAGTCTGTTTTCAGGCTATAGTCAATAAAATAAAGGCAGAGAATTATAATTTTTTCCCCCAAGAGATAACATGTTTTAAATATAGATGTACTTGTTCAAGTACATTACAAAGATGAAAAGTTTATTCTAATCATCTCTAATCACATATACCTTGAATACCAACTTAAACTCAGTAAGCTAAAGCTACTGATCTGTTTCAGTCTTTGTGAAAGAACAAACACGAATGAATATAAAGAGCACATTTCTCTGATTTGTCAGTATCAGGAAGAGCTCATTGACAAGTGAGGTGACATGCAAAGAAACTAGTGATAATATACAATTGTTATTTTTTAAATACTGGAGCTCTAAATAATTAAATCTGCATCTGAGATTGCCTTACAGTATGATTTATCAAGAACTGCTCTTAGCTCTCAAAAGAATGAATTATTTTTAACAGTAAAGTAATTTTTGGAAAAAAATAATTATAGTCGCCTGAGTCATACTAAGGTGAACTCAATATTGTGATGAACATACTGGCAGCTTCTTAGCCACTGCTCACTGCAAAGTGAAAATACCGTCTAGGACACAAATGTTTAATATTAAGTGCTCTTTGCTTGCCTCAAATTTTATCTGATTTCCCTAAGTATTCATTTTATTTTTCTTAATAGATTATTTTTCAGCAAATTTGAAAATCAAATTTCTCCAAATTTATTTATTTCATTAATTATGATATGAAGTTACTACTTTTGTATGTATTTTTTAATTAATGGAAAATGTATTGATTTTTAAGGTTTTCTGGAAGCAAGCTGAAGAATGAGGTAAGAATTATTTTCATTTCTATTTTACATCTCTGTAATACGTATTACTAGCTGGACAATAAGCGTTAATCACCCTCATTGGCAAATACAGAAATAAATGTTATTTATTAGGAGTTGATTTGAATGATTTAGGACTTCAGGAAGAGCTAAGTTAGATTTGAGGCAACTAATGATTCTTTACATGGACCTACTTAGGAAACAACATCCAATTAACCGAGGAGGGGGAGTTTTTCAATTATCCTCATCTGACTAACTTCAAATTGAAAAAGCAATTTGCCAATAAATACACCTGCCATGCTTAGAGCCAATGCTGACATTTACAAATTTATGTGCCTACATTTAAAATGCCTATATGTAATTTTTGTTTCTGATTGCCTTAGAGAAAAACTTAAGAGATTGCCAAAGAAAAACCATTAGTGATCCAAGAAATTTCCATTCAAACATAAACAAAAAGCCAAAAGCTGAAGATATGGAAAGAATTGATATTTGGAATATACCCTTTTAGACAAAACCTTTAATAGTTGTCAAGAAGCTCAAATATTATGCTATGGTTTGTTTTAACCACTTGTGTGTGTTCATTTGTGCGTGTGTGTGTGTGTCTAGTAGTCACTTTGCTGATCTCTTCTCCAGATTGGGGATGGGGCATGGATGGTGGACGTGGGAAGAGGAAAGGTACATCATGAGTGCACGTGCGTACACACACACACACACACACACACACACACACACACACACACACACACTTTCTTTCTGGACTCCTCTCCCCCTCCCAACTCCCAACCAGTGAACAGATCAGCAAACTGACTTTATCTAAATGAGTTAGAGTACCATTAGGGACTGCATGGCTAATTGGGCACATGATAAGACCTTCATTATCCTCAAGTTAACTAATCATTAAAAAGAGGTGCCATAGAATGAAAAAGGCACATGACAATGTAGCGTGTGGTAAATCTGGACCTGAGGTAAATTGCAACTCCATTAGTTTGATGAAATGATGCAAACATGTTATCTTAAGAAATAATATAAAAACCCCAACCCTCTGAAATGACCAATTTCTTTCCACCAGTGCTTTTAATACATTTAATGGCTAATTACATAATAAAGCCCTTTATATTGCTCTTTTTATCAATGAAATAATAGCTCTTTATTAGATAAACAATTGTGAAAGTGAAAAAATATTTGACTTAGAAATACACTTCAGTTGACTGAAGTTTATGTCAATAGGGAATTTAAGTAATTTATCTCAGGTGTTCCTTCTACCACACTGATGAGGTTGGTGGTACTAATGTGCTATCAACTGATAGAACATGTGCATGATAAGCCTTGCTATATAGAATAAAATAAAAATGTTTCTCAAGTTTGTTTCTTCCATAGAAGAGTACCTTACAAACTCAGGTATAGATTTTGTTAATCAAATTAAAATAAAATATTTTGGTTAGGCTATGCAGACAATTTTTCTTAAGATACCAAAAGCACTAATAGAGCATCATTCTATTATTATAGAAACTAACACAATTAAGGCCTTTTTTTTAGCTTAAGGATCAGAACAACCTTAAATATTTTTAAATGATGATAAAATATTTCTCTAACAAAGTTGAAATTGTAAAAATAATTTTGCTTTTAGGATAATCAACCATCATAGTTTGCTCAGGATGTAAGACTTTCAGTGTAAGGTCATTTGAACATTAATAACTGTGAGGCAGGGAAAATAGGTGTTAACTTTGCTAATTTACAGCTAAAGAAACTGAGGCTAAGAGATGTATTCACTTTTTAAAAAATTATGAATTCAGTTCTATTTTTTAAAACATATGATCAATATAATAATCAATAGATATATGGGAGTTACAGGTACTAGGGGATAAGATAATAAATGGATAGATTTGATATTTTATAACATAGCAGGAAAAATTATAAAGGGTGAAATGGAGGTTAATATAGTTTAAGTGGTTAAGGGCATTTCCCACAAGTGAAATTTAAGGAAAGAACCTAGAATAATGGGAATTTGGAGCAGGAGTGGACTGGGGGAAAAGAGACGAACAGTGGTGCAGACACTGTTCCAGATGGAACAGCATAGATTATGGTTTATCAACAGTGGTATTACTCACATTTTGGGCCAGATAATTCTGTGGAGTATTGTGTTGTGGAGGATGTCTTGTGTATTATAGAAAGTTTAGCTATATCTCTGGATTCTACACACCACATTCCATTAACATCCAACCCCCCACCCTCCTTGTGACAACAAAAAATGTCAAATGTCAGCCACGGCATATGGAAAGGCAAGCAAGAGAAGCATCATGTTATTAATATATGGATAGTCTGAGTAGGAGAATATGTGGGCTAGGATAATAGCCCTAGGGAGGGAGAGAAGTGACTGATTCTAACTAGGAAATAATGGAAGAGAAACAGGTAGAAAGAGTAGAAAGATAATGGGTTCAACTTGGAACTTGTCATATTTGATGTGTTTGTGAAATACCCAGTACAGACTTGAAATGGGCAGTTGAATATATGTAACTAGAAAAGGGGACTTAGTCATATATTTAGTTTGATGGCAATTGAAGCCATGGTTATGGGAAAAAAATGAATAAAAACAGAAGAGGTTAAAAGAAGAGTTGTGAGCATGGGGAAGAAGAAAATGGTCAGCAACGTAACTGAGGAGAATCCAAAGAGGTAAAAGGGAAGGAGGTGAATTAGTGGCACAGAGGCAAGAGAAAAGAATGCTTCCAATGGAAGGGAATGCTCACTACTGAAAATGGTACTGAAAGGTCAAGCTATGGATTGGAAAAGATCTATGGAATTATTTGAGTGGAGATAATTAGTGACTTTGGGGAGAGCATTTTTAGGGAGCCTGGGGTTTCATTGCTTTGTGATATAAGTGTGATATAAGGTGTCATTGAATGTAACAAATTTAGTCAAGTTAAAGGTGGTAGTTGGAGGAGGACTTGAAGTTTAGTTTTGATGATTAGACTGTCATTCTAATGTTGGTAAAACAAATCCATTTAAGAGTACAGACTAAAGACAAGAAAAAGGAGAAATTGAGAGCACAGGGTCACTGATGAGGGAGGCAGGGAAGAGCATCAGCATGCAGGACATGGTCCTAATGAGAAGGAACACTGCTTTCATTAAAACAGGAAAGAGGAAAGGATAAATTCAGGTTTGAGTAGATTTTTAGATTTTGTGGCAGGAACTTGAGGTAGTTTGGTAGATCTTCTCTCTGAGGTATGGTCAGTACTCAGGTCATCTGAACTGAGTCAAAATCATGGAGAGGAGTTTGAGGAGTTTAAAGAAGTCCCATCTCTTCTCAGTCAGGATGCCAGAGGGACTGTAGCCCTAATGCCCCAGAGCACCCACGGTAAGTACAGAATGAGCTCTTCTATGCATCTGGAACGGTACTAGCTGAGTGCCATCCTTCAGAGCATTGAGGAAATGGTCACTTAAATACTTTTCTGTAGGACTCAATTTTCTCACAGATCCCTGCTGAGAGAAGTGAAAACAGTCTCTGAAGAAAAGAAAGGTATGACAATTTTAAAATTGTAAAATTTAAATTCCAGGAACCAGTAGAAATGCAAAATATTTAGGAGCAATCATAATAACAGAAGCATACTACCTGTTCGAAAACAAAATACAGGTATAAAATAAATTTTTAAAAGAAAAGGCCAGGACTAAAAAATCATGCTTAGTCAGGAATGTTAGGTATTATAAATGTGCCAATTCTCCATAAATTAATTTAACATTTAATACCATAATACAAATTTGAGTGGGTAATTTATTTTTTGGAAATGATTAAAATGGTTATAAACTTGATAAAAGTAATAGTTAAGGAAAACAAACAGGTCAAAAGGCTACTTGTCTGGCAGATATCAAAATATGACACTGTGATGCTGACTGAAACGTAGATAGAACAAATCTACAGTAGAGATTAGATATCTGAAAAAAAAACAGTATATGTAAGATTTTAGTATATGATCAAAGAAACATTACAACTAATGAAGGGAGAAAATATTTTTCAATGAATTATCTTCAGTCCTTTCTGGAGAAAGATAGAATACTAAGTAAATAAAATTCTCCAGGGCATAATGCTAGAAAAATGGATTATTTTGGGGAAAAAAATTACACCTTCTACCTTGTATGAATTCCACGTAAATTATGAAGTATAAAAAGAATATTTAGAAAGAAACATAGGTGTCTATTTCATTACTGGGTGGAGAATGTCTTTCTAAGCATGAAAACAATTTAAGAGATTTCAAAGGAAAAATATAAATACCCAGAAGTTGAAAGCTTCTTTGTATCAAAAACATGATATACAAAATTTGAAGTCAAAGGAAAGACTGGGGAAAATATTTTCAGCAAATATGACAATGGGATAATATCTCTACTAGATGAAGAAATCCTATCAATTTGTAAGAAAACATGAAGGGTACAGGAGATGCTCATCAATGGTTGGAGACAATAACTAGTAGAGTGGAAGATGCACACACCCTATAAGTGAATTCCTCAAGGAACCTTACACACACTGTTAACAAGGAGGCATGTATGAAGATGTTTGTTGCAGAATTGTTTATAATCTCAGAATACAGGAAAGTAATCGTCCATTATGATATAATGAAAGTATAATTTTTTATGTATTTACACAAGGGAATACTATACTGCTTTGTAAAGGAGTAAACTGTAGTTATAAGAATCAAATTAGATTCACCTGCAATATAAAGTTGAATGAAAAACAATTGTTGAATGTATAAGGCTGTATACTATATGTTACCAGTTTTAAAGCAGTAGTATACATTGCCTAAAAATATTTACATATGAGGTAAGTTTTAAGAGATTTGAAGGAATGATACAAATCAAATATAATCTTTTGGAGAAGGAAGGGAATGAGATTAGGAAGGGCAACAGAGACTGTTTAATATTTAAAATGTCTAATGTCTTAATCAGAATGGTAAGTACATGGATATTTATTACTTTTTATCTATACCTTTGTTTTAATTTTAAATAATTCATAATATAAAAGCAAACAAAACAAAAGAAATAAAAAAGGAAGATGGTAAGAATAATTGTCAGTCAGTGGTATGAATTTTATTTACAATTTTTTATTCATAAATGTACACTTCTGGGAATTTACCCAAAGAAAACAAGATCACTAATTCAAAAACTTATATGCACTCCTATGTTCAGATCAGCATTATTTATAATAGCCAAGATATGGAAGCAACCAAAATGTCTATTGATAGATGAAGAGATAAAGATGTTGAACACATATATAATGGAATATGGTTCAGCCACAAAGAAGAATGACATCTTGCCATTTGTAACAACATGGATGCATATAAAGGTTATTATTCTAAGTGAAATAAGCCAGACAGAAAAAGCTAAATACCATATGATTTTACACACTCATGTGAAATCTAAAAAGCAAAACAAATGAGCAAAAAGAAATAGACTCATGTACATAAATAAACTGGTGGTTTCCATGGGGGTTGGGAGTGGGGGGATAGTTGAAATAGGTGAAGGTGATAAAAAGGTACAAAATTCTAATTACGAATTAAAGTACTCATGGGGATGAAAGTACAGCATAGGGAATATAGTCAGTAATATTGTAATATCTTTTTATATTGACAGATGGTAACTATACTTATCATGGTGAACATTTAGTAATGTAGGTAATTGTTAAATCACCATGTTGTATACCTGAAACCAATGCAATATTTTATATCAACTATACTTCAATTAAAAAACAATAAAAATTCAGAAGTAAGTTCTGGTCAAAAGAAAAAGGTTTGGAATGGTCTCTGACAAGGTAACTGTAATACATTCCATAAGTGAAAAGCCAAGAATAATAAAAATGTCATAAGTAAAAAAAATTAAAATGTAGTGGTTCAAATTTCAAATGTCTTAGTGAATGTCTCAGAATTCTTTAATCTTTAGGAGTGAAACAAATAAACAAACAAAACCTAGTTTTAATACTTTGTCCTAATAAAAAAAAATACCTTTTTTTTCAATTAATCTAGTGAGCCAAATTTTAACGAGCTCTAGTAATGAAGTTACCGTAAGTCCCTTATTTCATACATTTCCACAGGAGTTTCCCTGATAGCCTGAGTTTCCTTCTCCTTAACATCAACCATTCATGTCCAGTTTAACAACTTAGTACCGAGATAAATAACAAATCGTCCCTCCTTGGTGTATGCTTTCAAATATTTGTAGACTGTTATCATGCTCTCTTTTAGTCATCACTTAGCCAAACTGTGCAGCTTAAATCCTTTAATCTTTCCTCATAAATCAGACCTTCTTGCCTCTAATCATATTGTTTCTTTTACGTAGTTCCTTCTTGTTTTCTTTTGGAAATAAAATTCTTAATAGTTCACCTGAACTGAAATTATCAGCTGAGGAAAAAAAACAAAACAAAACCAGACTACTGTAGCTGACCTGTGATCTGGCACTTCTTTTAGTGCAGTTAAAAGAGCAAAAATATTAGTGGAATTAAAATAATCATATTTTACTTTTTTCCCAACATTTTAATCCCTTCTTTCTTTTTGTATTACACATTATGGATACATATTATTATTTGATTTACACAAACTTTGTGCACAATTATTAACGTATTCATATGCATTTAATTTGTAAATTTTTCCTTGCCCATTTTTGCCTCCTGTTGATGTTCCACACATGTTGCTAGCTTTTATTACACAAAACTACTATTTATCAATACTGCAGCTTTAAATAAATGTTAAAATAAAAGACATACACTTTGTTCCTTACGTGTTTCCTTAGCACTCTAACATTTTTTACTGGGAAATGTACTATTGGTAACACACACAGTTTTAAAAATAGAAGATAAAAAAATTCTGACCTACTTCTTAGCTTGGAAGAGAGAAGTCCTCTGTGTGCCTTCATCCTAATCACTCCTCCCCCACCTACCAAAGGTTACTGCTCTCCAGAATTAGATGCTAATCACTGCTTTGTTTTTCCTTAAAGTTTATCACTTATGACTGTATACCTAGACAATGTGATAGTTGCACAATATGAATGTAATTAATACCACTTAAGAATGATTAAGGTAGTCAATTTTATGTAGTTTATATTGCCCAGTTTATTATTGCCAATGTATTGCTTATTATTTGCCTAACATAAAAATGGATTCACTTTTTCTGTGACTTTCTGGTTTCATTCAACATTAGATTGTATGATTCATCCATGTTAACATGTGTTGTTTTAGTACCTTGATTTGTAAGGCTGCATAGTATTCCACTGTGTGAAAATATCACAATGTATTTATTCATTCCATTATTGCTGGAATTTTTTCTTTGCATTGCTTGAAAAACAGTATTGCTGTCAACATTCTCCAGGTACACATGTACAGGAGTGGAATTTGGGTCCTAAGGATATACTCATGTGTAACTTTGTAAGTCAAGAACAAATTGTTTTCCAAAATGATTCTATCAATTTAAGTCTCTAGAGCTGTGTGTGAGCATTCCTTTTGCTCCATATTCTCTTGAACACTTCGCATTGAATGGTGTTTTATTTTTTGCCAGTCCAGTGGGTATAAAATGGTATCTGTGATTTTCATTTGAAAATTGCTTTTTATCATTACATTAAAAATATGAGTTTGATTATTATTTTTTGGATTTTATTGGCTAATTCTCTTCTATGAAGTGCTTGTTCAGATCACATAATTTTTCTATTTTAAAAATTTGATTCTTAGTTCTTTTTATATTTTGGATACTAATATCCTGTACATTATATGTTATAAATAATTTATCCCTGTTGGTGGCATGACTCAGCATTCTGAGTGTCTTTTGATGAAAGTAATTTTTAATTTTAGGGTTAGTGTTTTTTGTGTCTTGTTATTACAAATCTGTGTATTCCAGCACACAAAAATTTTTTTCTATATATTACATGAGTTCTTATTTCATCTATAATTGATTTTCTCAATTTTTAAAATTGGTAAAATAAGTAAAACATAGAATTTACTATCTTAACCATTTTTAAGTATATAGTATTAAGTACAGTTGTTCTGCAACCATTATCACCATCCATCTCCAGAACTCTTTTAATTGCATAAAACTAAACCTCTATAGTTATTAAACAATACCTCCCATTTCCCCTTCTCCTTGGCCTATGAAAACTACCATCTTACTTTCTGTCTCTATGATTGTGAATACTCTAGGTACCTCATATATGTGGAACCATACAGTATTTGTCTTTTTGTGACTGGCTTATTTTATTTAACATTAATGTCCTCAAAGGTCATCCACATTGTAGCACATGTCAGAATTTCCTTCCTTTTTAAAGTTGAATAATATTCCATTGTATGTATATACAACATCTTGCTTATCCTTTTATCTGTCAGTGTTTATCTGGATTGCTTCCCTAGTTTAGCTATTGTGAATAATAATGCTGCTGTGAACATGGGTATACAAATATGTCTTTGAGATTCTACTTTCAACTCTTTTGGGTATATACCCAGAAGGAAATTACTGTATCACATAATTCTACTTTTCATTTGTTGAGGAACCACCATACTGTTTTACACAGTGGTTATTCCATTTTACATTGCCACCAACTGTACATAAGGGTTCCAATTTCTCCACATCCTTAACAACACTTGTTATTATCTGCTTTTTTTATATGTATACACTAGTCACCCCAATGGGTGTGAAGTTGTATCTCATGTGGTTTTGATTTTCATTTCCCTAATGATTAGTAATGTTGAAGATCTTTTCATGTTCTTGTTGACTACCAGTATATTTTCTTTGGAGAAATGTTTATTCAAGTCCTTTGTCCATTTTTCAAATTGGATTGTTTGTTTATTTGTTGTTGAGTTTTAGTTCTCTATATGTTTTGGATATTAATCCCTTATTAGATATATGATTTGCAAATTTCTCCCATTCCATTGATTGCCCTTTTACTCTGTTGATGCTGTCCTTTGATTCACAAAAGTTTTTAATTTTTGAAATGTCCAATTTGTCTATTTTTTTTTTGTCTATACCTTTGGTGTCATATCCAAGAAATAATTGCCAAATCTAATGTTGTGAGGCTTTTGTCATGTTTTCTTCCTAAGATTTTATAGTCTTAGGTCTTATATTTAGGTCTCTGATGCATCTTGATGCATTTGTATTTGGTATTAGGTAAAGGGCCACCTTTATTCTTTTGTGTGTAGATATCCAGTTTTCCCAGCACCATTTGTTGAAAAGACTGCCCTTTCGCCAATGAATGTCCTGGACACCCTTGTCCATAATAATTTGACCATTTTTGTGAGGATTTATTTGTGGGCTTTATTCTCTATTATATTCTATTAATCTATATGTCTGTCTTTATGTTAGCACTGAATAATTTGATTACTGTAGATTCATAGTGAGTTTCAAAATCAGGAAGTGTGAATTTTCCAACTTTGTTCTTTTTTCAAGATTATGTTTTCTATTGGAGATTCTATATTAATTTTAGAATAGATTTTTCTATTTCTACAAAAACACCATTGGGAGTTACCTTGAATCCGTGTATTGCTTTGGATAGTATTGCCATCTTAACAATAAGTGTTCCAGTTCATGAACATAGACTGTCTTTCCATTTATGTTTTTTTAAATTTCTTTGAGTAATTTTTTTTGTAGTTTTGACTGTACAAGTCTTTCACTTCCTTGGTAAAGTTAATTCCTATATATTTTATTCTTGATGCTATTGTAAAACTAGTTGTTTTCTTAATTTCCTTTTCATATTTTCTAGTTATAGAAAAAAATTTTGTGTGTTGACTGTATCCTGATACTTTGCTGAACTCATTTATTAGTTATAACAGGTTTTTTGGTGTGTATGGAATCTTTATAATTTCCTACATACAAGATCATATCTTCAGACAAAAATAATTATTTGGATTTAGTCTTTTCTTTTTCTAGTTCCTTAAGTTGTAAATATAGGTTTTTGATTTGAATCTTTTTTGGTTTTTAATATAAGCATGTATAACTATAAATTTCCCTCTTAGCACTACTTTTGCTGTACCCTGTAAGTTTTGGTATGTGGTGTTTCCATTTTCAATCATCTCTAAGTATTTTCTAATTTCTCTTAGGATTTCTCCTCTGATCTATTGGCTATTTAAAAGCATGCACACATTTGTGAAGTTTTCAAATTTCTTTCTGTTATTGATTTCAAATTTCATCCCACTGTACTCAAAGAAGACACTTTGTAAGATATCTAGCTTTTAAAATCTATTGAGACTTATTTTGTAGGCTAACATTATGGTCTATCTTGGAAAATATTCTTGTGTACTTGTGAAAAGTGTGTGTTTTGTGTTGTTGGGTAGGTGTAAACTTACGGTCTTCTCAAGTCTTTTCTGAGTCTGCACTTTTCCTTGGATATCCTCAGTGACTTTCTATTACTTCGGTAAGTGTAGTTGCTAGTAAATATCCTAGTCTTTAATGTCTGCTTCTCAAAAGAGGGAGAAAATGAAGGAGAGGAAAAGCCTTTTAACTGCCCTGGAAGTTACTTCAGCCAGTGATAGAGAGGCTTGCAACAGTGGGATGGTGTGAGGATGTTATAGAGCTGCCTGCCTCCGTGTCTTCACCTCTGTAAGCAGAAAGCAGCAATTGGTAATCAGTCAGAACACAGATCTCCAATATTTGGAGCACAAAAACTGTATTGCCCAGCCTGGTTCCCACGGCTGTGAGAAAGCTGCTTCTCCAATTGTGCGTTGCTGCTCTGGGGCTGTGGGTGGGAGATGGGAGCTGCTACCAGGATGAGAGCTGAAATTGACCAGAATTACCTGGAACTACTGTACCAGCCTTACCCTAGAGGTCATCAATAGATTTCAGAGTTCAAAAATAGTTATACCAGACAGAACCTGCCTGTGCAACTGTTGTCTTGATGGGAAGACAGATTTCTGATACTTCCTGCTCTGCCATCTTTCCAGGATCCTCCCCTGTAATTGATTTTTAAGTATTATATGAGATAGGAAGTCTTTTTCTAATCTCTGGTAATCTGCAGGGCCAATTTTGTCATGTATACATGGAACATTTTGGGGCTATTTATTCTATTCTAGAGTTGTTTTAGCCTATCCCTGTGTAAATATCACTGATTTATTAAAGCTTTATGATATATCTTCATATCTGGTGCTACAAATCTTTTTTCCAGGTTTTTCTTTATAAGGAATGTTATGTCTATTCTAGGTCTTTTGCATCTCCACACACATTTTAGACTCAGCTTATTGAACAGAAAACTCTGATAGGATTTTATTGGAATTGTGATAAAAAAATAGATTTGTATTGAACTGACATTTCCAAAACATTGAATCTTCATATTCATAATTTACTTAATACCTTTTGATAAGTTTAATTTCTCATAACTGTTTTGCACTTCTTTTGTTAAACTTATTCTTAGGCATCTTTTAATTTGTTATTTTATGTGGTATTTTTTAAAGTACATCCTCTTAATACTTATTCCTTAATTTTAGAAATTCAGTTGACTTTTATTAATCTTCTATTCAGCAACTTTGCTAAAGAGCTTTTGTTAATGGTAATAATTTTTGTGCAATTTTATTTTTTCAACCACATTGTCTAGTTTTGTTTCTTCCTTTTCAGTACTTAATCTTTCATTACTTTCTCTGGTCTTATTCCTCTGGCTATTAACTCTAGCATAAAGCTGAATAAAAGAGAGAAGAATGGGCAACTTTATGTTATTTGTGATTCTTAAGAGAATGTCTATAGTCTTTTATCATTGAGTATGATATTTGCTGTGGATTTTTGATAGATATCTATTGAATAATTAAGTGGAGTTTTCCTCTTTTCTAGCATACAGGGGGAGAGGGAGGAACAGAGAAAAAGTAAAAAGTGAATGATAGTTGGACTTGCAACAAATGTTTTTTTTGTATCAGTTATAATGATTATATGTGGTATTCCTTTTTTTTCTGTTAATGTGGTGAATTTAAGTCAAAATTAGCTATAATCATCCTGTAGCCAGCTGGATTTGGTTTGCTAGTAATTTGTTTTTTTTCAGGTACTTTTTCAGATATGATAAAAGCAAAACTGGCCTATAATTTTTTCTTTTTTGGTCCTTGTCCAGTTTTGGCATGGAAGTTTTCAAGTCAGTTGGGAAGTGGTCCTTTTTTTCCATTATCTGGAAAAAACCTTTTAAGTTTTAAATGATCTGTTCCTGAATGCTTGATAAAACACACCTGTTAAAGCTTCCGGACCTGTTTATTTTTCCTTTTGTAGAAAGATTTTTGATTACTAGTTATATTTGTTAATGAAAATGAGACTATTCTGATGTCCCTATTTAAATTTATACAACATGATGCATTCCCATGCTTTAGTTTTTGTTTCTCTGTCTCTCTTTTCCAATTTCATAAAATTACATCTTGGGATGAATAAACATGATTTTCTACCCAAGAGAAATGATATAAGAAAAAAGTGTAAATTTTCCTGAAATTAGAATTTAGGTCCATTGTTGTTATGTTGTTATGTTATGTTGTTATGTTGTTATGTCTATCAAATGTTAGTTTCATATTTGCCTTACCTTTGCCTTTCTTTTAGATTAAATTCTTAATTTTCTCTCATTCTATTATTCTTCTGTACTTATTGACAATGCCATTCTTTCATAATGGAATGAATACTGAGCTCATAAGTGACAAACCCAAAACATTAAGAGTCCTTGAAATATTTCTTGAATTTTAGGACTGATTAAATTAAGTGGATTGGGGTCAATTGGGGGCTGTTATACCAGTTTATGGTAGTTAATCATTTATTTAGTAGTGTAGTAGTTCTTTATTAATTTCTTTAAAAAATTTAATTAGAATAATCCTTCTCTATACATACTTGAAAATAAAGTTTAGCAAAGGTAAAAAGTAAAATCTAACCTGAAAGAAATGAGTTTCTACTGAACTTTTAGTATCGAATTTGTCTGAAAGCATGTATCAAACCAGTCAAGAAGAAACTGGTGTTTCTAAAGTATCTGATGTTTAATGACCCAAAAGTTCTCCCAATTTCTTCCTGGTTTATCATGATAAATCTATAAGAATCTCCAAAACTTAGGAAGGAGAAGACAGGATGGGAATCCAATCTACCTATGTAAGCAGTAAAGATTTTAACCAGTAAAATATTCAATAATGCAGACAAAGAAACCCAAAAACTAGAAAAAGTGGGAAAGCAATGAAAAAGATAGAAATTTGGTCCCTGCCGTGAACATGACTTCCTTTACTGTATTTACCATTTCATTTCTTGTGTAAACTTCTGACTGAAATCTGGTTTGTTAAAATTCTATTTATGGAACAGTAATGACTGATTTGCTAGGGATCTGGTTCTGTCATGAATATGCCCTATCTATTTCTGTGTGGGTTTCTTGGGAGTATTATTTTTGCAGTATTATATATTAGTTTTGTCACTTTTTCTAATATTCTCAAAACTAATAGAAGTGTATTTTCCCCTAGGGATTCAAAAGAACAACAAATATCTGAATTTAGGGTGAAGAAAGGTTCACGTGGGAAAGTCCAGAGTACTCATATGAGAGTCAGAAGACTTAACTCCAAAAACAATCCTACTATCAATTATGTCTGAAGTGAATAAATTCATTAACTTATCTCCTCATTTACTTTGTAAATGATTTGGTAATCCTAAAGTGAATTTGGCAATTCTTCATCCTTTAATAGTTAAAATAATTTCAAGTTATAAAGGTAGATATTTCAAAACTTTTACCATTACCAAATGTGAACCAAAATTAAATTTCTAAAAGTTGTGAAAACTGACAAATGTTCAGAAAGTACAATCCAAAGTAATAGGAAAAATATCCTAAGAAACTAATTATAGTTTAAAACGATAATTCTGTTGACATATCTAATTTATTCAGTTACATGATCTAAACAGTTTACCCAAATCTCCTAAATTGTCATGGTTTACAGGTTGAAGAAAGAAATGTTACAGGTTTCTATTTTGTTACAATTGTACTTTGGAGCCATATAGTTTATAATGATTTATTTCTTTTCATTTTTCTAAATTATAGGGTGGCTTCACTCGTAAATATTCACTTAGCTCAAAAACTGGAACACTTCTTCCAGAATTCCCCAGTGCTCAACACCTTGTGTACCAAGGATGCATTTCTAAAGACAAGGTATCAATTAAAGATATTTCTCTATTGATTTTCTGATATGTTGGTTCCATATCTCAATTTGCTGGGAATCTCATGGCACTTGCAGGAAGCAGTCAGAAATCTGCATAATCAAACACAATTGACTGATTCATAGGGGGGACAAATGTTTACTAGCACTGATTAAGCACTTTCCAATTAATTATTTGCCATCTCCATGATAGTATGTAATCAGAAGGTGCTAAAATAAACCCAAAGATTAAAGATTATTTTTTATTTGAAACATATCAAGAAAGAAAATACTAGGATGTATCTATCACATACAGTTTCCTTAATTATAAACTTTGTGCTTTTGATTAGCTCCGTTTCAGTAAATAGCCTTCAAGCACTTCTCTAGGACAGAATTTATTCCCAGCACTGAGGGGGAGATACCTAGAAGATCACGAAGTCTCCTTCCAATTCTTAAATTATATGCTGTCTTATTTTGCAAATTTTTTTTGAAAGTTAAGGAAGAAATAGCTTTATGGGATTCAGTTTATAAATAATCCTCCAGTATGACTTTTCAGTGCTTATGTACTAAGCCTAAAGCTAAAAAAGTCCTCTATTTTTGAACTTCTGGAGTCATTTGCTGGTTATCTACTGGCTAACACCAAAATCCATTATTAAATCAGGGCATAATGATTTCTGCATTCTTCTTTCAATTAAAGATCACTTTTCATTAGCATTTGAGGAAATACTGTATTAAGTCAGTTCATATTTTTGAGGTGCAAAGATACACGAGTATGATTCATTAATGTTCAGCTTTATTACTTTAGTAATGAGCTTTCTGTAGAAGCTGGAAATAAAAATAACACCTTAATTTTTTTTAGAAAGGTCTATTGATAGATAAATAGAGATGCGAGTAACTTCTAATGAAAGGCATATTCTCCCAGTTAAGAATAGGTGGAATACTGAAGATAATTCTCAGATGCTGACTCTAAGCAGATCTAATGTGGGTTCACTTCCTACTGTTCTCCTCTCCTGTCACATCTTTCATGGTCATCGCATCAATTTTTTAACTGTGTAAGATATACTGTGTGATATTATGACTGAAGATCTGAGATGCCTCTGGTAAATGTTAGCATGGGGCACTTTGTGCAGAAACCTGTGGAAATCAGGGGTACCTCAGGGAACATAATTCTTTGGGGGAAGGTATTGTTGGGTCACCTTTGTGGACAGGATTGCATATATGCGAACATAACATGAAGACGTTTGCTGTGTAAATATACCTGGTGAGGGAGGGAGGATGGAGAGAGCAACACTGAAAAGAAAGGTCAGGAACAAGTTCCAATGGTTTATTTCAGATCCTCTACTGCCTCCAAGCAATTGCTGTGTCAGTTTGAAAAATGGTCTGTAGATGATTTTGCACTCAAGGACCAACATGCTTAAATAACTGCTGATTTTTTCAGTTCATTCCCATCATAAGCACCCCATCACCAACATGAGACACTCTTTGTCTCTTGCGGACAGCTGGGTCCTGCCGTTCACTTGTTAGCCCATAGCCAAGTTCCCCCAGGCAACCTGTCAGCTCCTAGGAAGCCGGGTAGGGCTGAAGCTAAGCACTGTGAGCACCTGCTTTCTTGATTCAGGAAGGATAGAGACTGCGCAGGAGTAAGTTGACCCCAGTGGGGCGTGGTGGCTGAAGCTGAGGGGCCTGCTTTCTGCCTCATCACGTCACTCAAGGCAGTTTTCACTGTCAGCACATGCTCGCTGGCTTTCCTGAAGAGAAGCTTTTCTTGTACTCTTGACCTCTCTAATGTGATGTCTGTTCTCAGAAACCTTGAGCATAATTATGGTTATGAAGAATGCAAACTATGCTGCAACAAAGATGTATTGTCCTAAGATTATGTAAATATTAAACAAATGTACCAATAGATGTAAAATTTTTGGTTATGTATAAAAGAATACATTTCAACACAAATAAATGGAAGTACTTGTGAAAATAAAGCTTACATATACTTTAATCGATTTTAAGGATCAAAAGGGTAATTTTTGACAATAGTTACAAAACCCTTTCTATCTTTCATGCTGTCATTATCCACACTTAAAAAATATGTCTTTGTGACCTATCTAAAAATACAATATCATTGCCTAACATATGTCTTAATGGCATTAATGGTGATATATCCTGCTAGAGGTATCCTGTAATCAGCAAACCTCCTTGGGGTTAGATTGGTAATTTGCATCTCATCATTAAACAACTTTGAGCTAAACCACAAAGATATGTGCTATTAGTA
This sequence comes from Manis javanica, assembly GCF_040802235.1. Classification (NCBI taxonomy): domain Eukaryota; kingdom Metazoa; phylum Chordata; class Mammalia; order Pholidota; family Manidae; genus Manis; species Manis javanica. Next base: position 37,322,757 of record NC_133168.1, read on the forward strand.
GGCTGCAGGGATAAAGATCGGAGAGCAAAGGGTTAGGATTGGACACTAACCCTCATCACCATCCTAGCTACTGTTAGAATAAAAATAGCTAACTTCACTTTCTTAACATGTATTTATGGCTAAGTCCAACCACTTAATTTGTGTTAGTTCATTTAGTCCTCATGACAACCCTGTTAGAAGTTCTCACTTCTGTTCTTGTACCGGTCTAGGGTCTTGTTCACATAGACCACACAACTGGTAACAGGGAGGGATATTTCTAGTTTATAAATGTTTTAATTTGAATATTGTTTATTTTCTAAATGTGATCTAGTTCTAACCTACTGAAAACTTAAGAATATATTTTGAACTTTTAAACTATGCAGTCCAAATATCTGTGGGCATGTGGAAATAGAGAATTTTCATAAGAGACACTCAATGTTCAATTCCTTTTGAGTAAGTGAGTTCTTTGAGATCATTACTAATTTGAGATAATATGTAGTAAGGTCTTACTGTGAGCCAGGCACACCATGTGGGTAACATTACTGCTCTACTGAGAGGCGAAGCGGCCTGTGGGAAGCGGTGCGGAGGAGCTGGGCGCACTGCTTCAGCTCACTCTGGAACTGAAACTGGAAGCCGCAAGGCCACGCTGCCCGAGGACCTGCTTAAAATTGATGGAAGAGTTGATGTATTTTACTATTTTACATTTATTTCTCTAATCAAATGTAATTTTCTTTAATAATAAAATTAAAACAATGTTTGGGCCCTAAGCTCCCTAAAAGTCACCTTTTTCAATCATCCTTATCATTCTCTACTGTAATTGTCCATTTGATTGCCTTTCTTCCTTCATCAGGTAGTGAGCTCCTTGAAATAAGAATTGTGGCTTTATTTTTGATTCCTCAGCATGGAGAACAATGCCTGGTACATAACAGGAGCTTAAAAAATGTGTATTGAATGAATGAACAAATGAATGCATGGAAAGAAGAAGGCAGTGTCGAAGCAGTGTTAAGGTTTTTCTTTCTTGAAATAGGTTGATACCCTTATAATGATGTACAAAACTCACTGCCAGTGCATCCTGGACAATGCAATTAATGGAAACTTTGAAGAGGTAAGGCTGACAAAGAATGATTTGCTGACCATATTACATCTTTCTTATCCTGTTCTTTATATGAGCTCATGTTGAGAAAAAATTGTAATGTAGTGATTCTTTCTTCTGCAACCAGATCCAGCATTTCTTACTACACTTTTGGCAAGGAATGCCTGATCATCTTCTTCCCCTGCTTGAAAACCCTGTTATCATTGACATTTTCTGTGTTTGTGACTCAATTCTTTATAAGGTAAGTTTTCTTGGGTCTCTTCAACACAAATCATATATTTATTTAAAGAGCATTCTATATAAATTTTTGCAATGAATTTTCCATAAATTTGTGATTTCTGGCTAGAGATCCACTATTAATTTTACTTCTGATGAGAAAGCAAGCAGTTTAATAGTATATATATTTCATGCAAATTTATATTAAGTGAAACACAATAAATGTCTGTTTATCATTAAGAATGATTCTAAATGTGATGTACTAATACATGAAAACCTAATTTTCATAAACCATTTAAGGTGTTTTCAGAGTAAATAACATAACATTTTTTCTACCATATTAGTGTTTTGGGGAAAGGCAGAATTAAACACTTTTATGGGATTAATAACTTGAAAATATTGGAAATCTCTAATTTTAATGCATTTATCTCCAATTCTGATCTCAAACTAAAGAAGAATCTGCAAATGTCTAGAGAAGGATCGTGAAGACATCCTGAACAAGGATGACCTGGTTGTCCTTCTGGCAAAATATCTGGTGGGAAAGGGGGCGAAGCTGATTCGCCCACAATCTGTTCCCTAGTCAGAGAAGCAACAAGGTCCAAGCTGAGGGAGAAAAATAGATTGTGATCTGGATATTTTAAAGTGAGTTTGTCTACATTTACCTGCTAAATTGTCATAAGGAAAAACAAAAGATTTCCTTTTAAAACACAATCTAAGTCAGCAAGAAAACTCATGCTAGAGCCCTGTTAAGCATTTAGGAAATGAAATCCTTCTAAGTTAGTTGATGCTATTAGGTTCTCAGCTTTGCAGAGAAGTGAAGCAGAAGCCAGATAAAACCAGTCCAGAAGCAACTTTGTTACCAAGAATTGATAGGTAGGCTTGAACAGAATGGGGTACCCATAGTTTCATCCCCCATTCAGTTCTTGCTCACCCACTGATTAAGAGAATGAAAGACTAGTACAGTGTATTCTCCACCTTTAGTTCAAGTTGAAGAAGGACAAAGGAGGTGAGGACTGTCTTACTTTCCCAAGTCAAGTAAGAAAATCATTATTCAGAGAGAAAAGGTTTAGTTTGCACTCAGTGATTGTCTGCAATGTCTAATACTTGAAGAAGTAACCAAAATGGGGAAAGAGGTGGCTCCAGGAGTAAGTATAGGAAAGACCTGGGACTCATGCCCACACATTTGGCACCATCAAGGTAAAGCATTTGTACCGTCATTCAACACCTCCAAGTAATATCCTTAAAGCATACTTTTTTTCTCTTCCAACTGGTCTATTTCTTTGAGTCCAACACAAAAATCCTCAATTTAAGTACCTTTAAATGAATCACGTTTTTCCTCCTCACTGTGGAACCAGGGAAGGACAGTGAGCACTATAAATAGAGCAGTATAAAATGAGCTTCAGCCAAGATCTTCATCCATCTCTGGAGGGTGGTCAGCTTTTAGTCCACAGAACAGTGTGTGATTACCAAGGCCAACTCATTGGTAATTGATATGCTGGGCACATATGCAATACTGCCTCTTACGCCTGAATACATGTGCATTTTGAAGTAGGCTACTCAGGGGTTTGTAAACTAGTGTCTACCCACATTTTGAAACATCTTCTCCACTAGATTTCTTGATCCTCTCCTCCAGGCTGGCCCACCCAGTTTATTAGCTAGCCTAGGGGGTCTGCACTGCTCACATCCTATCTGGTTCCCCGCCTCTTTTTTCTGTCATGGTTTATCCTGAGCTGGAATAAGTCAGCCTTATCTAATTTTTTCTTCCTACTAGTTCTCACTAGTGGGTAGGGCTCAGTCCAGTCCTTTCTTTTCAGTATTCCTCCTGTTCTGATAACTAGCTCTGTGTAACCAGTACAATTGCTTAACCTCGTCCTGCAATGATTAGCTTTCCCTTTCCCTCTGCCTTTTACATACACACAAGCACACTAAGACATACGTTCATCTTAGAGATAACAGTATAACTTTCAGAAAAGAGTTAATATGTTATTTTCTAGAAAGCTAGAAATAGAAAGTAATTGACAAAACTAAGTGTCTTGCTATAAAAATGCTAAGTAAGGATTTATGTTAACTCTCCTTTGCTGTGATTAAGGTTCTTACAGATGTACTCATTCCTGCAACAATGCAAGAAATGCCTGAAAGGTAGGTTCAGTCAATAAAATATGATAGTTTCTTAGCATAGGGCTTAACTTTAAACATATGTTAAAGAAAAACATTAAGTAGAAATTCATTCATTTTGCCAAGATTATTTTCCTGTTCTTGTCCCTTTGTATTATTAGTTGGCAGAGATGTGCCTCAATGCTTATTATATTCAAACCTCAGTGGAAAAAATTGATGGAACAATCCTGAAATCCCTTTAATTTGAGAGCTGCCCTCATGAGAAATAAACCTTTGTGTAGTTGACCTTCAAGATACTGAGAAAGTGCTTCATTGGGAACTGGCTAGAGGAAGATAAATAATAGTAATTGATGAGAAATAACCACAATAATGAAAATTATAAGGGAAATTATTTTGTTTTTATTATTAACTTTGGTTTTAATTGTAAAATCAGTAAGTAGCATAATGGAATTACCACCTTCTTTCTAAAAGGAATAAGATATCAAATCAATTATATTCTCCATGATGTATATTACATCCCCAACTTATTTATTTTATAACTGGAAGTTTGTACCTTCTGATCCTCTTCCCAACTCCCTCTCCCCTGGCAACTGGTGACAAATGATAACTTAGATTTACTGTTGTGATCAGCTCACAATGTATTGAAGTATCAAATCACTATGTTGTACACATGGAACTAATATTGTGTAGTGAGTATACTTTAATAAAAAATATCAAATTGAAATGATACTTGAAAATTTTTCACAAAGCCTTTTCTGATGTGAGAACAATAGAAACTTGAAAAAAGAAGTCAAATTTTTCTTTGAAAATGAAGTCTTATGAAATAATGAAATTTATTTTAGTATTTTGGGGCACAAATACGTGAAGGGGTGGACATAGTTGATGCTCAAGAAAGACATGATTATCAATAAAACAAGTTTTATTTTTGAAGTACCTCTTCTTCTAGATTTATTTATTTATTTATATAATGGTTGGTATTGACCCAGTCAACAGTTTCTTTTAATTTTCAATATGCAGTCTTTAAACATCTAATCTGAGCTCTGATTTAGGTACACTTTACCCTTCTATATCACAGCAGAATGGCTGTGCTTATTTGGTGGCAGGTATCCAGCCATATAACTAATGGTAATAATAGCTGAACTTTACTAAACACAACATGAACTTTGAGACTTCACATAAATTAGTTTACTTAATTCCTACAACTGCCTGAAGTGGACAATTTATATATTTAAATCTTAAGTATGCAAGTAGTTCATGTTTGTTATAGACAACAAGAAAAATGCATAACACATTTTAAGAATCACTCACAATGTCACCACATTCTTAATGCCTTTAGGTTATCATATCACAGACTTTTTATTTGGAATATCTATAAACAGACACATTTCAAAAAATGGAACCATAGTATACATACTATTGCAGTATACTGTGAAAATCTTTCCATATCAACAAATATAGATCAACGTTATCTTTTTAAGTGGTTACATAGATTTCCAGCATCTGAGAAATGCTGTGCTTATCCAATTCCTTATCATTGAACAAATGGACTTTTTAAAAACACAACTTGTCAGAGTATTTCAAAGTAGCTGTTATGATCCCAAATTCACAAATGAGGAAATGGAGCAGAAGGTTCATTTATTTGCCTAGAGTCTGCTAATTAGTAAACAGCATAGCCTAGGTTTTAATTGAGGTCTGTTTAACTCCAAATTTGGTGTATTCTTTTTCCTGTGCCATGTCACTTCTTCCTAACATATGCACCATCCCAAATTTCAATTTAAATCTGTTTCACTGAAACATAGTTTTGTTGAGATATATTGTTAACTGACTTTAAATTTTGGTATTTTTTTCATAATATATGCACAACATTTGCAATTTTCTAAATAGACTCCAATAATGAGAATATTTTTGGTAATTTATCCCATACAGTTATATTTAGATTATAAAAATATGCTATTAAAAGCTCATATTAAATATCTGAAATGATGTTATGATCCTTATAAGATGTCTCTTGTAGCCAAGATATGCAAAATTAGGTACACCCTTATATTTCCCATAACTATTTTATAGGACATGATTGAATCATCAGTTAACATTAATAATAAAGTATTATTTATTGGTCACTCTGCATGCCATACTTTAACCTGAGCATTTGCAGTGAATTACTGCATATAAACCTCATAATAATACTGTGACATGGATACTATTCTTATTCCATTTAACCAACAAGGAAGCTAGAGCTTGAGGAGACAGCATTTTGAGCAGGATGATAAAAGGCAGATAGACCAGGCTGAGTCTATATGACTTCAAAATCATATTCTTGCAAATTGCAATACTAGTATACCTCCATTAAACTACATTTATTTAATACATTTTGAACAATTTAGCATTTAACACATAGCTTGTTTTTTGTAGCTTATTAGCAGACATAAGAAATTTTGCTAAAAATTGGGAACAGTGGGTTGTTTCATCCTTGGAAAACTTGCCAGAAGCTCTAACTGACAAGAAAATACCTATTGTGCGAAGATTTGTGTCTTCTCTGAAACGACAAACATCTTTCTTACATCTTGCTCAGGTACGTTGGTAGGCTGGGGGTATTTGAGCCACCCAATCAAAAAAAAAGTCATCTGATAGCAGACTGAGAAACTTAGTTTGGAGACTGTCAACAGCAGTTACGTGCAGTGTGAGATCCCCGAGTGAGTGCTAGAGCAGAAAAAGGACATTAATGGAAAAACTGATGAAATTCCAATTTTGTCTGTAGTTTAGTTACCAGTATTTTACTAACATTAATTTCTGACTTTGGTAACATATAATACTTATGTAAGATGGTAACATTAGAAGAAGCTGGATATATATATATATATATATATATATATATATATATATATATATATATATATATGGAAATACTATCTTTATAACTGTTTTATAATGATAATTTAAAATTATTTCAGAGAAAAAAGTGAAAAAAAAATCTTCTGAATGCAAAGTAAAGTGCAAAACTCTCATTTGCCAAATGAATCCAACTAATACAAATTAAGGTTGTGAGGAATGAGCTCATGTGATACTTGACATTGCAGAACCTCAAAACACAGTACATTTTAAACTGTACAAATTTGGCTCTTTTAAATAAGGAGAAAAAAAGTAATACTTAAATTAGGATTAAATGTTTGTATATTGTTCAAATATACTTTCCTTCTCAGATTGTTAGCTTTATGAAGGTTTCTATACCCCTTAATTTTTAAGACAAGCTTAGGATAGTTCCAGGTAAGAAATACAATATTGCAAATCCTTATTTTATGACCATGGATTAAAACAGTCATTTTCTAATCCCAGAAGTTGTTTTCAAACCTTTAATAGAGATGATCATGACTCTCCATTATGGCTTTTAGTCTTAAAACAACAGTTATAAGTGATACTGTTCCCTCAAGAAACTATTTCTGTAAAAGCTAAAACTATCTTTTAGATAGATAATCAAGGTTATAGTTTAGTGTCTTTCTTACTTTCTTTATGCAGATTGCCAGACCAGCTCTCTTTGACCAGCATGTTGTGAATTCTATGATAGCTGATATTGAAAAAGTTGATTTGAATAGTATTGGATCTCAGGCCCTTCTCACCATTTCTGGCAGCACAGACACTGAATCTGATATCTACACTGAACGTAAGTCTTCTCTTTGTTTAGAGCAGCGTTTCCCAACCTTGGTGCTCTTGACATCTTGGGCAGGTTTACTCTGCTTTGATGGGGTTTGGAGGGTGCTGTCCTGTACTTTGCAGGATGTTTGCGACACCCCTGGCTTCTGCTCATTCGATGCCAGTCTCAGCCTTCCCCCGCTGTTATGACAATCCACAATGCCTCCAGACATTCCCAAATGTCCCTGTGCCCTACAGAATCATACCTGGCTTAGAGACGCATTTCTAATTTAAAAAATTGTTCTCTATTTAAAAGCAGTTGTACCTACTGATTGTGGGAAAACTGGGAAATATAGAAACTATTAAGAGGAAAGTAAAAGACATCCATAATTTTATTGCCTAGAAGGAACTAAAATAGAAATAATCCAGAAATAGTAAAAATGGTTCTGAGTTTTGTGAATTTTCTTTCAATTCTACATTGCATGCACACACATTTCTATGTGCTTTACACTCTGGGCATCATGTGGTGGAAGATGAATATCAAAATGATATCTCCATGTGGCACTGAAATTCCCACTCAGCTTTGAATAAGCCTATAGAATTTTCCAGGTTAATTAATATGTGCAACTAGACAACCAGGGTCAATTTCCGAGGGATAAAAGCCTACAGTTTCTCCCAAACTTTCTCTCTGAAGACAAAAAGTGCAGCCTCTGATAGGCCATCTCATAAATGCTGGACTGCTCTCTGGACAGACCAACCTCAGCCCTGCTCTTTGTTTCCTAATATAAAATTGTATTACCCTTTGGAATTCAGTAAATCTCACTCTTTAATGAAATGATAGTTTAAACTGCCCCTTTAGCTTTTACATGACAGAAGATTATTCACGTAGGTGGCTCAGTTCTGCAGGGTGGAATTTAATTTTTACTGAAAATTTCAAAAAGCAAGAAATCCATAAGTATAGCTTAGTTTATTCATTAGCTTTCAACTAATCTGTTGCTTTTAATGAAAGCATTGGGGTAAAAATGAATAATGAACTATGTTGACAACTTACTCTTCCCTAGTGTACACCTGCTTATATAACATATAAGCCTATATTACAATATATACCAAAATACGTATACTTATGATTAAAATTTTGAAAAGTAAAAAACTAAATTTTTTTTGTTATTGTTCTCAGTATATGAAACTAATTCCTTTAACACATTTAATACTCTATCCGTCTTTCTTTTCTATGCTATAAAGTTAATGATTCTTAGCTTTAGGGTTCAAAGTAGAGTGCAATATCCTGCTTCTTTTCTCTCCTTTTTTCTATGGCAGATGACTCTATCACAGTTTTCCAGGAACTGAAGGATCTCCTTAAGAAGAATGCCACCGTGGAGGCTTTTATTGAATGGTTGGATACTGTGGTAGAACAGAGAGTTATTAAGGTATTTTTCAATGCCAGATTCAGAAAACAAATTTTTGTAATATTTGTTTGTAGTAAATGTGAACTGATTGTCACTTCTTGAATGGTGGGGTAAGGGTGCCCAGCTGTGTGTAAAAGTGTTATGAGAAGCTTTTGAAGCCTTACAAATAAGACAGCCCAAATATCAAAATGAGAAATATGCCAAACTTTGGACTGTTGGGCATGGATTCAATTCTATGTATTGTTTCTTGATGCAGAACCACAAGACACTATGCAGTATCAGTCAGTATTACAGTTGAGGTAGTGAAAGCTAAACTTAGGAGCTGGAAACTTCTGACCCTTTCCTAAAAAAGCAAGTTTCATAAATGCTGATAGAAAATATGGTTTTAAGTATTTACATTTTTTAACAGGAACTCAGTATTTTGTGTCTTCCGTGTTTCTTCAGCTCTTTTAGTTAACCTTCAAGTCATCCATCATGAAACAAGGCAATAAGAACAAATATATCCATCACTAGTTGGTGTTAGCTATTCCATATCAAGGAAACTAGTTATAGTGTAGAGACTTTTTTCTCTTGGAAGGAAAACAGATTATCATTCAGGACTAGAGAAGTCAGAGTTAATCATTCACAGAAATATACAGCCCTTTTCTAACACTTCACCTTCTGTTCTTTTTAAAGTTCTGTCAAAGGAAAATTAAGAGATAAAGTATTTTGTAAATCATTTCATTTTGTTATCCAATTCTATTAGGGAGCAGAACCATACAGATTACAGATCTTTTAATCTTAAAAACAAGACCAAAGACAGACAAATTGAAATCTCTGGGAAGAACATTTTATTTGATGAAATAAATGCATGCCATGCCATCTGTCCATTTGTCAGCTTATCTACCTCTTGATCTTCTGTAGGGTGCAGGTAGTAATCAGATGACAAATTTTATAGTTTCATTTTGTTCCTTTACCTTTAGACGAGCAAACAAAATGGAAGATCATTAAAGAAGAGGGCTCAAGATTTTCTGCTGAAGTGGAGCTTTTTTGGTGCTCGAGTAATGCATAATCTCACACTGAACAATGCATCCAGTTTTGGTACCATATGTGCTTTATGAAATTCTCCTTAAGTGAATGATGTCATTTGTTCCTCCATTCACATTTCCTATCAATTTATAAACATGTGGCACTATCACTTCTCAAATCTAATTATCAAGTGACTAGAGAATGGTTGTTGTGAGCCTGGGTTTGGAGTCAGGCACATGCAGTGAGATCTGAACATTGCTTCTCTCTGGCTTGGACTCTCCTCAGCTAGTCTGCTCATTGTGGAAGATTGGGAATGTTCCATTCAGAGGTCATGTGCACTGTGATGAAATGCTGCCTATGGAAGCACATTGCATGGTACCCTGTGAACGCTTAATGAATGACTGTTATTATCATTACATTCTATCAGTGCTTGGATAAAATTTTCTTTGTTAAACAAATAAACAATAATTAATACATTATTTTTCAAAGACACTACTCTTTGCAACATGGCAAATTTTTGCATTTTTTCTGGGAACCTGTGAAGCTGCCCTATAAGAATCAAAGAGCAGCTTAGAGACATACTCTTCTATGTTTCTCAATCATTTTTCCACCTCTGTGTGACCTGTGGAACAAATTGAGTCAAGTTCACTTTTTCAAAAATTGAATACCTTCTTTTTTCCTAAAATTTCTGGGATTCTTAGTTTGAAGTAATAATGCTCTCTCATGGACAGTTCTATGCTTAGGAGTTGCATTTTCAGAATTTCTTCACATTATAAAATAGAAATTCTTCCCATTATAAAACTAAATTGTTTTAAATTTAATCTTCAATGGAATTAGATAAAATCAGTGAACTTGTATTAAGAGATGAACAAAATGTATTGAGAATATTTTTGGAAATATCTTCTTATATATTTAAGGTTTCTTAAAATGCACAACATTGAAGCCTAACTTTATTATGAAAAAAGACCTTTTGTTGGGAAATCTGTTGAATAGTTCAAAGAAGTTTGAGGTTTTCGAGGACATCTTCCACATGAAAATTACTCTTTTTTTTTTTTCAAATCAAAGAGCATTTTGTTTCAGGCTAGAAAGACATCTTCTTACTTGATATTTTTCCAGACCATGTTGGCTATTGTCTAATTATTTAGTACTAAGTAAACAGAAATAGGGCAGAGTAGAGCTCATTCTCCTCAGGTTAAAGCTTATCACACTCCAGTGTGTGCCCTCTTAAAGCATAAAGCATGTCTCACTTTCATCCGTATTTTCCTTTGATGTAATTAGTGGCCAAAGTGCTGGCAGGACAGTACACACAGTGAGCTGGGCAGGCAGTTCACAGAAAGATTAGAGACCCAAGTTAAGCATGTTGGTCTTAGCAGGTCATTTAAAGTCCAACAAGTATTTGTTTATTTCAGTTGCTCCTTGTAAAGTGTTGCGAGATGGTCACAAAGATAACTTGATTTCTCTTTCTCCTTCCTTCTTTTTCTCTAATTTCATCTTGAAATACTCTGTCCCCACACTCCATCTGTAAACAAGGTTCTTTCCATTTGATCCGAATGCTTCTTGATGAATACATTCTCCTGGCCATGGAGACCCAGTTTAATAATGACAAAGAACAGGAGTTACAGAATTTATTGGACAAGTATATGAAGAATTCAGGTATTTTAAAATGTGTATCTTGTTTTACATATTTCTTTGTTTAAATTGAAGTTCAAAAATTTGTAAGCACACATTCTGTGAGTTTAGAACAGTCTCAGAATTTTTCCACAAACATGTCACCACTGGCACAGTATTCTAACACTGTTGGAGTTAGAAATTTTATTTTCCCCTGTTTATGCAGAGAGTAGTCAAAGAACTTTATTGGAAAATCTGAAGGATACAAAAATGATGCTCTTAACTTCTGAGAACTTAGGTAAAATTGTGAGGTGACTATAATACAAAAAGTAACTATAATTCACCTTATAAATTGTATAGAAATAAGTTTTATAGAACTTTAGAGAAGAAAGGCAACATATCTATTTGGGATGTGGTGACTTGCATTTTGAAGGCAGTCCTCCCAAGTGGATTATTCAATACAGAACACACCTACACCCACAAATATACAGTTAACAAAAACCAGCACCACTGCCAAGACCAGGGATCTGCCAGCCTTGTTTCCCATGGAAAACATTCTTAGGAGTTTGCAGATTTATGACACAATCCTACAACATTTTTATTTTATTTAACTTGGGCTTACCTACTGGGAATATGAGAATGATGTAGCTTCCCCACTTAAAAAAAATCTTTCCAGATGCAAGTAAAGCTGCCTTCACTGCTTCTCCGAGTTCATGCTTTCTGGCCAGTCGTAATAAAGGGAGTACTGTTTCCAGTGACACTGTGAAGAATGAGAGCCACGTGGAAACCACCTATCTTCCCTTGTCATCCAGTCAACCTGGAGGCTTACCCTCTGTTCTACACTCGTTCCCTGCTGGTAATACAGACAGCATGCCACTCACAGGTATGCTGTGAAACAACCTAGAAAACCAATAGACTTCAGTGTATCTCATGGAAGCCTATTCCTTTGTTTTCTTAAAACTGGCAAGCTCCAGGCATTCTAAGAATAAAAAAGGCTTATCTTAATTGACTCATGATAGAACTTTATAATATTTTTGTGATCTTTTCATTCACATTTTTATCAATACCATTACTAACATAGGTATCACACTTTGACACATGTAGTTATATCAGAAGTACAGGTAATTTGTTACTTTCATTTAGTGGAAGAAAACAGATTAAGTGTACATAAAACCCTTAAGATACTTTGAGAGTCAAAAAGTGTGTGGTTTCTTTATTTTCAGCTTTTTAAGAGACTTTATTTCTCATCCATTAAAAAGTAGACTTGGCCATTTTGAGATAACCCTTACAATAATTTTCCTTTTTAGCCTAGGATCCCCTTTTTGTTAATTTGAATGTTTCATGGCTTGAACTAGATAGTAGGTAATACTTTTTAAGTGTGTTTATTGTCTGATGTCTTTTGTGAAATGCTTTCATACACATCACTGGACACACAGAATTTTAAACCTGGAAGGGTATTGTAGTTCTGGTGCCTAATTCCACCAATGGAAAATCTGAGACCCAGTGAGTTGGCAACATTCATAACTTGTTGCTCATCAGTGGTGTTTGCATGATGTGTTGAATTGGCTGCTTTGAAGCCATGGTCATTTTGATATTATTGCCTTGTTTTTTTACCCTAAAAATCAAACCATTTAACATTCAGCTTATTTTTTAATTATGGAGAAATGTGACCAGCAGACTCCCCTTGCCCTTACCATGCTTGAGCTCTATACCCATGGAAGCCATCACAGACTTTATTCCATAGTCACCTACTCTAAACATTGTCACTATTGTGAAATACACATGTCTTTGTGATGGTGCCCTTTAAACCTATAATTTTGGTGTTTCCCAATTCCTTTATTTTTGGAGAGTGGAATGAACCAAGTTAGGAAAAGGGTATACTATTAATCTTTTGAATAACTTTTAAAGATGTGAGAACATCTATTTTAATATGCCACTAGTGAATACTCTGGTAACGTCTTTCAGGTCAAATGGAGCTTTCTCAGAGTGTGGGCCATCTGATGACACCACCCATTTCTCCGGCCGTGGCAAGCCGAGGAAGCGTCATAAACCAGGGGCCAATGGCAGGCCGACCTCCAGGTGTGGGCCCAGGACTGTCAGCCCCATCGGACTGCCCAGCATACCCAGACGCCATTTATCCTACTCACTCTCAAGTCAACCACGACTTTTATGGGACCAATTCTAACTATCAGACTGTGTACAGGGCACAGCCTCACCTCCCAACAGGACTCTATTCTCACCGCCCTGAGCATGGCCGATGCATGGCCTGGAGTGAACAGCAGCTTTCTAGAGACTTCTTCAGTGGCAGCTGTGCTGGCTCTCCATATAATTCTCGACCACCTTCCAGTTATGGACTGTCCCCACATGGCCAAGATTCACACAGTATGCAGTTTTTAAATACGGGAAGCTTCAATTTCCTGAGCAACACAGGGGCTGCCAGCTGCCAAGGAGCAACATTGCCTTCTAATTCGCCCAATGGTATTGAAATTTTTAAAGAACTTTTCCTGGTTTTTGAGATGGTAATAAGGCAAAATTAGATATTGATTTCTTCTGAGTAGCATTTAATTCCATGTAAAGTTTCTAAAGATCATAGAATTGTAGACATTTGGAGTTAATTTCTGCCTCATACAAACATATCTCTAATTCTCGTGGTTCTGTTAAGCCGCTTTACTAAATGCAACACATGATGAAAGAGTATTATGTCCAGCCTTATGTGTGAGACCAGCCTTCATAGCCTAAAACACTAATGTTCTGTCCTTTGAGAATGCTTGTAGTGAATACTGTTTCTTCTGGAGAACTAACAGCAGATCTTAAAGATAGGACTGAAACAGTACCTCCTGTTAGGCTGATAAAACACTTGAAGTTAGGGAGTCAGAAAGACCCATGGACGTCCTCAGCCACCAAAGCCAGCTTTCTTCAGAGGCTCCTCTTATGTGTTCTCTTAAGTGTAGGCCAGTCCATCTCCAAGAATAAGGAATCTGTAAATAAAATTGGTATTTGATAAGTAGTGAAAAGCTAATAACGCTTTTTTCTCTTCATAGGCAGATCTTGTTAACTTAAATAAGGGAAATATGAAAGTCTTATATCTCAGTAATTAATAATAGGATAGCTCCTGTGTATTTTTTAAATAAAAAAAACATGTGAACCATATCCGTTTATAAGCACAAATCCAACTCTATAGTAAATGTACATATTAATGTAATATTTACATTTGTGATATCTCTAAGGCTTTCTCCTATTACCTTGTTCCTTTTTTCCTTCCAGGAATATTCTTTGTAATAAGTTAACGGCGCACTCCTGACATTTTCTGTTGTAGGATACTATGGAAGCAACATAAACTACTCAGAGTCTCATAGACTTGGATCAATGGTGAATCAACACGTTTCTGTCATCAGCAGTGTTCGCTCACTGCCTTCGTACAGTGACATCCATGATCCACTTAACATTTTAGATGACAGTAGTAGAAAGCAGACCAGCTCATTTTATGCAGACACGTCACCTTCAGTTGCATGTCGAACTCCTGTAGTAGGTAAATTATTTCAATAGTTCTTGAAAACATTTCACAAAGTTGATCACCTCAGGTATGCAGTACTACTTTGGAAGGTGACTATTGAGGTGAACTGTTGATTTATTCTTTGGATCTGAAATTATTATTTTTGTACTTGGTAGTAACAGTCTCAACATTTCTCAGTATATGTTCCTGTGCACCCTATGGTCGATCTGCTATTCTTTCCAAAAAAGAATAGCTGTCATCTATTTTGGATGCAAAAAAATAATATAACCTGTTGAATGCAGTCTAAAAGACTGAAGTTTTACAAGGATGGAAATTATGTGTTTTTCTCATTCCATTTTATTTCCCATTGGAACAAGAGGTAGTCCAAGAGGTTTCTGGACCCCATAATCTCCATCAGTACCCTAAAACCAATCCAAGTTTAAAAAAATGGTGGCTTGTAATGGAGATTACTATCACTTTCTCAGTTGTATATAAAATGTGATTAGACACCTCTGTAGAAAATGTTGCTATTTATGTTGTTCTATAGCATTCAGTTTAAGTAAAAACAAGCAAAAACAGTGTGTTTGTTATGAAGTCCCCTAGCACCTTCTTCCAAACATGTTGGTGTCCCCAAGAAAATCCTGAAACTTGTACTAGATGCATCACCAGCAGCCAGCAAAGGATCTGCCACATAGTAGGAACTCAATACATTAGTGAATGTAAAAGGGGCAAAAGCATATGTGCAGACTTAGTTTCTAGTAAGGTATCACAGGGCAAGTATATATGCCTGTAAGCATCAAGGCAGAGTGTTACTGTTGATGTGACATGGCTGAAAGCTTTCAGTGGAACTGACTTCACACCAGCATAAGTAAAGGGCATTGACAACCAAGTGGAGCATAAGGAAAAATGAAATAAATTCCATCTCTCCCCGCTGAGTGTGCTTTTCCAATAATTCAATGGGAAGCACTTCTCTCCTTCCTGAGACCATCACAGACATTCCCTGGGCAGAGTCTAGCAGCTCATCTCATGTTATCTGCAGATGGTCATTGCTTCTAGGTTACTCTAATGAAGCAGAAAATTCCACTTCAGGAAGTTTCCTCACCGTGACACTAAAATGTACTGTGTTGCTATTGTTACTATTAGTTCTGTTTGCTTGCAGAGATAGTGGAAGCTTTGATGGGACATAGTTTGGGTGTGAGATGGATTCTAAGCTTTAGTTGTCAGAGCTGGCTTACAAGTTGCAAAAAGGGCTTCAGGATGAAAAGTGGGAAAATAGTAAGTGGGTAGTAGTGCAAGGGGAGTCAGCACCCACTATATGTTTCCTTAGTTATAAAGCCTGGTTTTTAGTGGCAGAGAAGACCGTAGAAAAATGAAAAGGTAGCAACCATAAATGCAGGAAATGTAGTGTTAATGAGCCAGTTAGTCATTCTTTTTTTTTTGAAAACCTACTACTATATGCCAAACTTTATTCTTTGTGAGAGTTTCTGTCTGTGAGAAGTTTGCATTGTGGTAGGGAGAGACAAGGCAATAAATATACAAACAAATGCATTTAAAAGATAATTTCAGGTACTGTGAAATCAGTTTAACAGGGTAGAATGGCAGATGGTGATGGAGGTGCTCCTTCTGTTACGGTCCTTGGGGAAGGAATCCTGAGGCAGGAACATTTGAATTGGTAAGGAAGCAATGATGTGACGATTCTTCCTTGGAGTCCTAGGCAGAAGAAATGGCAAGTGCATAATCTCTCAAATGGAAATAATTGTGGAAAATTCAATAGGCATAAAGAAGGCCAGTGTGTTTTGAGGGTGGTGAATGAAGGGAGTGTAGCAAAATAAATCAGAAGGCAGAGACCAATTCACATAGGATGTTGTGAATCAGAACAAGGAGCTTGGATATTGTTCTGAGAGCAGTGGGAAGTCACTGTAGCATTTGAGAAGGAGAGTAACAATGTAATGTTCACTTCAACAAGATTATCCTGCAGTGTGAGAGGGCGGGGCCAAGGTGAGGGTCAGGAGGCCACCAGTTAGAAGCTGCTGTGTTGGTCTATGTAAAAAAAAATGGTGGTTTGGACAACAGTTGTGGAGGTGAAGATGGAAAGAGGAGGTAGGTTGGAGATATATTTTGATGATAAAGTTGTCTGAATTTAAGTTTGAAATTGAGTTTTCTTTGTGAAGTGTGTAGAAGAAAGAACAACTGGGAGAACAGCCAGGAGGAAAAAATGAGGATTAATCTAAGAAATCATACACACTCAAATTTAATGCAGATATGGGTGCTAAATGCAAAAGTAAATACAGAGGCTTAAAGTGAATGACACTTGCAGAAAACAGAAAATGTCAATCAATTTATAATTGTTTATATTTTCCCTCACAGCATCCAGCTTGCAAATCCCAATTCCTTCCTCCTCATCCCAGTGTATGTATGGAACTCCCAGTCAGTATCCTGCTCAAGAAACCCTGCACTCCCATGGAGCAAGTGGTAGAGAAATGGTGTCTTCTTTACCACCCATCAACACTGTGTTCATGGGAACAGCGGCTGGAGGCACTTAAGCCAATAATGTTGGATGGGGGTTGAAACTTAAAAAATTTCTACTGCTCAAATATTATTCACTCAGACTGCCATTGAGTAAAGAAAATGGAATATGCAGTGACAGGACATAGTATTTCAAGTCGCTGGTACAGAAGTATGGACAGTCCCACAATAAATGGAGATACTTGCAGCAATTTCCTAGCACACAAATTGTTTAAAAAGCCGTCTCATTATTAATCATAGTTTCAAACATTATCAGAATGGAACCAGTGGAGCTTTGAAGATACAAACATTTCAACTATGGAGACTTAATATTTTACTTCCTAATTTATTGAAAATCAGTGTGCTGTTTCATCTTTGGTTTCTAAAAAAGAAAAAAGCTTATTTAATGCTTCAAAATATCTTTAATTTATTAGGATCTCAGAATCATTGTTTACTATCCCTTATTTGACAAAAAGTCAGATGTGTATGTTCTACCTCCTATGGAACTGTTTACAAGGTCAAGACTTAATTCAGTTCAACCTAAACCAAAGTTGCTTGACTTTCAATTCTTGTGCATCAGTGTGATGATTTCTGCTATATAGCAGTATTCCAATTCTATGTAACTGAATGGAGATTATAAATGCTTTCCTTCTTTATTTAAAAAAGATAATAAATAAATAAAATATGAAAATAATATTTTTGGCTTGGTTGCTGTTAGGGTTTCTGAAGAATGCTGGGGATTTGCAGGCGAAGCTCCTTTTAGTCGAATTAGTTGGTCAAATCACCATAATTCAAGAGCATTTACATATCATATCCATGCATACAAGTATAAGGAAATTGTGGCTTGTAGAATGAAGTCCTATGGATTTGGAAGAAATATTAAATTGAGTTATTTGCTTTAGAAACTGAAAACGAATGTTCGGGAATCATCTGGATGCAAAGACAAATTTAGAAGGAAAGGAGTCATTACATATAAATTAATACAATTTGATACACCATCTACAGCTGTTTCTTTTTCTTTTTCATATTTCTTAGCTGAAAGGTTTGTTTTAAGACTCATGGCCTGTAATGGGAAACCTGATTAACTTTACAGATTTCTCCTGTAGTCTTACAGCAGACCTTATGTTATTTCTAGTTGATTGGGTTTTTCTATAAGCCCCAGGTACATTTTAAAAGGATTTGTAAGCCCCAAATGCCCGTTATACATCATGATGTAATTTGGTAAAGACAAGCTGTGAAACTGTTTTCATCAAGCAATAAACAATTATCTGTGGACTTGCTGAAGTGTTGCTACCATTTGCTCAGTGGTGAGCTCAATCTTCTGAACTAATTGAGCAGGAAAATTTTGCAACAATAACAAATTATGCAAATAGCACACTAAGTGTTCTATTCTTTGTTGCAGTAATATTGTAAGAGTACAAAAGAGAGAGAAATTAGCAAAAGTTTGGTCTGAAGTAGAAAACAAATCAGCTTTAAGAAGTGCTTGAGCATAAGCCTTAAAAATTAAGAACCAAATTTCCTTTATATAGCAATTAAATATATATTCAGCATCTGTATTTTGTCAGACACAATAAAATACAAGATGAAGTGGATGAAAATGAAAATCCAAAGATAAAAAGACACTGCCAATACTTTTGATAAGTTTTGATGTAATGATGAAGGGGTGATGTGACAGGAAGTAGGTGCTCACTGACCATTTGTGAGCTTCTGGGAGGCTGCTTCTCTCATCCAGGTGTACAGCAGGTAAGCGCAGAGACTCTGTGGAAGCAGAGTGAATAAGGAGGGGGAGACAGAAAGAAGCCCAACCATCATTTCAGAGTACATTAGAGGATTGGTAACTGATGAGATAAAAGGAATAAAAAAAGGAATATATCAATAGCAGCTCTAAAGTTTACTTTCCTTAACCCTATTTACAAAACATTTCAGTATAATTAGTAACCCTATATCGATAATCCCTTTGTAGATGAAGGAAAATGATCTGGAGCAGGGAAGCTCAGAAGACAAGTGAGCAGTGTCTCTGGGTTTCAGGTCCAGTTGGCTTATAACAAGTGCCCAGTTTTGACCTCAAGAAGACTAACTTGCTCTTTCTTCCAGGCAGTGGGACTTGAGTTTGTCTCTATTAGATTTAATAGCATGTCTCAATGCAGACACTACTGTCTTCAGGCAGGACAGTTTTTTTGTTTTGCAGGACTACTTTGCATATTGCATAAGGCTTAGTATCCCTGGCCCCAAAGCACTCCTCCCACCCAGTCTTAGGACAACCAAACCCATTCCCCACATTTTCAAATGCCCCTGAGAGGCAGTGCCACTCCTGCATAAATTAAAGGTGACAGCATCTTTAATTTTACCTAGAAGGAGCTTGAAACATTTAATACCTTTCTGCCTATCATCTACACTCATCATTTAAGAATTGTTTCCTTCAGGGATCTAAAGCTGGATGCTCATTTTCTACCATTTTTCAGGTTAATTTTAATACGGTTAAAGGACCTTGCCTAGCTTCTCAATTTTTCTGTTTTTAAAAGCAAAATTATTATTCAAGTAATTTAGAAGTATCAGTTATAAAGAAATGACCTGCTCAAGCTAATGCTTATGTGAAATACAAGACTAAGGTTAGAAATTAAAAAATGCTAGGTTTATAACTCAATTCTTGAGGTACTATCTTTAGATCTTATGTTGCGGTGGCTACTATAGATAAAAGACATATGAAAAATCGACGTTCCAATTAATTCATTGGATTCTTAATACAATTCAGAGATCAGGAACCTTTTATAACAACTTGAAGGAAAAAATAAAACCCAGCTATGTCATTAACATAAAATCACAGATCAGAAAGGATCTGGTTTATTTTCCCCTCCCCAGGTAGTGTTGCACTAAGAAAAGTTAGATTTCTCCTCAGTTATATGTTTCCAAGTACTCTTTCAAGTCAGAAAAGATTTTTTTTTTAGTTATTTAAACTAAATTCCAATTACAGTTTTGATATAATTGTTTCTGCAATTGATCTCTTTGTTCCTGCTTTAAAAGAAAAGGATCCCTGAGATTGAAGCTTACCCATTTCAAGAGCCCATTTTGGACATGAGAAGGGGGATATTTTTCATTGCCATAATGCCTAAATGGAACAGGTACACTGGCATTTAGTGTCAGACCAGGGACGTAAATCACCTGCAATGTGTGGGACAGATTTGCACAGTGAAGAATTGCCCCACTTCAAAAGCCAATAACACTTCTTTGGAGAAATGGAGGTAGACTAATACGCTATGAGGTGATTGCCCCAAGACTTTGCGCAGTAGTGGCACTCTGTACTATGTGGTATCTGATTAATCCAATCACATAAAACTGTGATTATGAAACTCACACACATAGTCTAGAGAAACAGGCAGAAGAGTAGAGCTAGAAGCTGAGAGAAAGAGAGAAGGTGAATTAGAGAGAAAACGAGTTGTCAGAAAAGTCCCTTAGGCAGCAATGGGTGGGCCCCTCTAATAGGACACTGAGATGACAGGCTCACAAACCTGGTGTAGAACACCGGAGCTATGGCTCTGCCATCCTGACCAGTGGGGAACAATGCCCAGTCCTCCTCTGCCTACTCAAGTTTGCCCTGGGAGCCCTTATTGGCCACATCACCATTTAGCCATTCACACCACAGCTGCTTTGAGTCTACCACCACGTCCACAGCAGTATGTGTTTCCTCTTCAAAAAATTTTGATAAACAATCAATTAGAGGTTTACTGAGTATTTTTTTGAACCATTGAATTTATGCTCATACCAATGCAGTCCACAAAAATAAGACAAAGAATACTGCTGCTTCTTTAAAGTCAGCCCAGGCAGTGCATTCTCCACCACCCACCCCCACCAAAGAAAAAAAAAGAAAAAAATCCTTAGACATAAATAAATTATGAAACGCAAACACAAAGTTTCAACTCAAAAGCAGGAGGCAAATAAGAGTGTTGGTCCGAACTCTCTGGAAAGTGGTATTGTAGGTACTCAGATTTCTATATAGCAAGGAGTGAAAATAATTTTCTTACAATAACAGCTATGAGCTCTTACAAAGCCTCGAGTAATAAACAGCTCATACTGTATTTTGAAGGCAGATTTAAAACCCTAGGTGAGTTCCAGAAATTTAAACAAAAACCTTCCAGAAAAGTAAACAATGGCATACAAGACATTTTGTGCTTTGGGAAAGATAAGAAATGATGAATTTATATATAAAAGATTATTGTATTATCTCATTTAATTATTGAATTCTAAATTTGTAAATGGCAGAGAACACAACCTGTCTGCTCCAAAAGCACACTGATTAAATGAAAGGAAAATAAATTTCAGTTACCCCTTGATTATAAGCATTAACAAACACTGGAAAAGACTGGTAGTTTTAAGTAGACTCCAATAAATAATCTATTAACTAATTTTGAGATATTTGATTATGAAATAAAGTGCTATCTGTTCTGATTGGTAAAAAGGTTTTCAATTAGTTTTCTAATATCAAAATCTTGTATACAGTACTTAATTTTTATTGATTGTGGCTGCATAATCCTATGATAGAAATGCTTCCCATTATAAAAATAGTCTATTTCCAGAATGAGCAAAACACTTAGTTTTCTGTATACTCTAATCCAGTTGTAAAGATCTCTGATGTTTCCCTCAAATGTCTCTTTTAATGTCTATAATTTCAATCATACTCACTTAGGTGATTATGGGGATAAAATTGACTTTGTTACTTGACATATCTGAAGATTCTAAAAGCCTTGCTGTCCATTCAATACTGTGGGAAGCTTTGGGTATGTATATAAATGTAGAATTCCTATTTCTAGTAAGAAATTTATTTCATTATTTACAAATATTTCATTTAATCTCAAGACTTAAAATTGATTTATTGCTTAAGTATTAATGAAATGTCTTGGTAGTGTTCTCAGGCTTGGTTGGGTTTTCTTAAGGAGTAAACATGTTGATGGTTCCAAAAGACACTCCATTCTATCCCACATTTTAGCAGACATCTGCTCACACTGGTGATGATTGGAACAGACAAGATCCCTCCACTATGGAGCTTACCGTTTATGAGATAAGGCGGGGAGTAAGCTAAACATTTACACAATTGGTTACAATTAAGAAATAATTAATTGGATTATGAAAGGATGTGAAGGCTGCTCATAGAAATTATAACAAGAGTTGAGCTCATAGAGATGCATACAGGGCAGGGCTGGGGTGGAGAGAGCCAGTCAGGGAAACTTGGAAGCAATGACATACTGAGACTAGAACTAATAGGAAGTACGCGATGTTAGGGAAAGAAGTTGTGGGATTGCAGGACAAGTGTTCAGGACAGGAATCCAGCATTAAGGGACCAATGACTGCAAGTAAAAAATGACAAGATGTGGCAGAGCACAGATAGCTTAGAAAAGTAGCCAGAATGAGTTTAGAGAGGTATCCCCAAAGCTTTCAAATCTTAGTAATGACCATAGTGATTTACTGGTAAAGCATGGAAACATACGATTGCGAAGATCTGTGTAGTGTTAGAAGAGATTGATAAGAAAATAAGCTCAGATTTTCATAAACTCTGAAATACAAATACTTTCATTATGAGAACAGCATTGCTTTTCCAGAATCCACTATTAAAAATAGGCTTTAAGCTCCTTTTATGTGTTCTATGACAACACATAATTAAGGAAATCAGTCTAATGGTTTTTCTTTTCTTTTAAATTGAGATATAACTGACATATACATAACTATTAGTTTTAGGTGTTGGTTTTCTTCATAAAGGTCTCATTTGGTTCTCTTATTAAAAATGATGATTTCAGCAAATAAAATGTTTTCATAAAATTCTTTACTCTTTTTCCACAAATTTAACCCACAACTTCCTCTCTTAAAAAAAGGCATTTAAATATCAGGGAAAGGAAAAATACATTAATGCTTTTAACTGGCATTATAAGGAATTGCCTGGATGTGATTAATTTTAACCCTAAAGTTGAAGGGAACTAAAGGTGAAAAGAAGGTCAAACCCAGACTTCTCAGTGTGGTGTGGACCACTTCTTTTCCTGAAATAGCTGTCATAGAGTTTCCAAGTGAATTGGGTGAGAAACATATTTACAAAAGTGAAAAATTAACTACTCAAAATGATACCTGTTCTAAAGTAAAGAGAAACCATTGTTTTTATTAGTTAAAAACAAGGGTGGTGTTCTTACTAATCAATAGTCAGAATGAGGGTCAGAGATTTACAGCCTTCAAGTATCTTTAAACATGCCGAGGCAAATAGGAGCTTCATGGGCAGTTGTTAATGAAGAATTGTCATTTAGCTTTGTGTACTGTAGCTTATTAATGCTTTACACATGAAGCCTAAGGAAAATAAAACTGTTTCCATATTTTATATTACAAAATAGCAAGATTTTTTACTTTTGAATTTTTGGGGTAATAAATTTGTGCTCTTTGCCACCCTGTCTCCCCACATATATACTGCTTTTCACTCATTACTCATTGACTGGACAATTCTACAATTTATAATATTCATTTTAACTCCCTGCTGCCCAAAGAAATTTCACCTAGAAAAAGTGTCTGAAGATGTATTTTCACAGGAAGCTGAGTATTCAGTTGCCTGGGAGTTAAAGGCATAGTATAAAACTAAGAGAAATCCCTCTGAGAGTCCATTGACCCTTGGATGAAACATAACCTCTTAGCAAATCATTGGCTCTTTCACTCCCTGAGGCTCACCAGGGAATATAAGGGAAAAGTGGCCAAGAACTGACTAGTGAATTCTAGAAACCAAAAAGAATGGCTTATTTGACACATGTTTCAGTGTAGGTGGCTTGCGCTAGTGAAACTCCTGTATAGCTTCTCCTGGGCTCCCTGCATTTGAGAACATGAGAATCAAGATTCAGATAGGGTGGAGCAGGGATTAAAAAGTATCAGGATGATTGGGTTAGTCTTGAGTTCTCATAGAGAAGACACCACCCCAAGAACCACTAATTTGCCTCTATATGACATCATTGAAGTGGTTGTCTAAGTCTCTTTAAAAGAAAAAAGGATTAATATAAAATTATACCAGAGTAGAGGCAAAATATATAGCAATTAAAAATGCTTATTACAGTCAGATAAATTTGTGTGTGAAACCACATTATGTGACCAGTTAAAGACTCTGAGACTCATTTTTTTGTCTGTAAAATGGGCTAAACAGTAGTATCTACCACAAAAGGTTTTTGTGAATATTAATTGAGCTAATGCTTATAAAATATTTAGCATGATTATTTCTGACACATTGCACAGGCTCTGTAAGTGATAACTGTGTAAGTGATAACATTATTATTATTATTCAAATCCCATGGAGTAAGTTGTATTATTGAAATCAATACAAACTGTTCTTGGGAGCCTTATATATAATGTAGGTTGCTTTATTGCTAGAGTTGTCTACCAAGAAAACCTAAGCCAGTATAATTAAATAAGAATGTATTATGTAAAAGTAAAGGAAAAAAACAAAATGTAGCAAATCATTAACTACTCCCACAAGGTTTCATGGAAATGACATCCAAGGATACAAGGTCGTCTGATTTTTAGATATGAAAACATGATTACAAGCAATATTTAAGAGTAATTTGTGTTTATACAAATTTTACTGCATTCACACATTGATGTAAATTTTTCCTCTATTAATCAGTCATTCTGAAAGGGAGCTGTCAATGTTTATTTTGGTCTGATTGTCTTTACATAGACTTGTAATAAGCAGCCATATAAGATTTTTTTGTGCAAATTTCTATTAGGAAGACAACATTTTTCACTGATTAATTTTATTCCCCCTTAAAAGTCAATTAAATTGGTATTTAAAAGTGTAAATGGTGAAATTTATAATCAGAAATAATGATGTGTTGGACATTTTATGACTTCAAGGTTAGGAAAAGGTACTTTCTGTTCTCTTTATTATTATTATTATAAGGAATATCTTTACCCTAACCAAAAGCATTCTGCCAAGCTACTAGTAAGCTGAACATCTCCTCCAAAATGCCCTACAGACACCTGACGCATAGCATGTACAGACCAGGAGACATTGGCCTTATTCTCAGATGCTGTTCTCATCATGTTTTCTGTCTCATCATTATAATGCTATGGATGCCAGAAACCTGGATGTCATCCCCAAATCTCCCTCACTGGTCACTCTGCTCCTTCTAACTATCTTCCTGAACTCTCTTCTTGTCCTCTTCCTCCTCCTGTACAATGCTACCATGCAAACTATCATCTGTTACCAGGATTTTGGTATTAGCCCCAATTCAGTCAGTTTCTCCATCATTTCCAGAGAGAGTTTCTTAAACTATACCACTGCACAAGATCTTTCTCTGCCTCCTCTTTCCTTGACCCCAGAACAAAGCCCAAACTCATCAGCATGGATCTGAGGCTTTTTCACTTTTTCTGCTTAGACCTAATATTACTCAATATTCAAAACTTGTCTACATTTGTAAGGTTCATAAGATTTTTAGATGTCAAAAGTAATCATCATGTAGCTACTAGAATTTCCTTTATGTTTTGTGGTCAGAATAGAAAGTATAGGATTATGAATGATAAGTGGTCAATAGAGATGAAATGCTTATAAAAATCAATAGCTCTATTAATGGCTCTGAAATATTTCAGGACATTAGTATTTCACACAAACAACATAGAAGGAAACCTTATTTAATGGAATTTTTTGGCTCATTTCTTAATTTTTCTAATGTGTGCCAAAGTGATGATACTGAAAGACTGAGGAAGTAGACCTTGCTAGACCTCAATGACGTATCGGCAGGTAGAGGCTTTAAAAGCTGATATACAGGAATTCAATAAATGCAATAAACTCTCTTCCTCTTCCTTCTGCCTATTCTGTGCTTGGCTCATTCATACTCAACCTTCCAGAATGGATGTTGCATTCTCTAAGAAGTCTTTCCTGAAACCCTGAAGTCCAGGTTAGCGTCCCTGTTATATGCTCCCTTTAAGTCTGTATTTCCCTGACATAACACTTACAATGTTATTTTTCTGTCTCCTGAACTAGAGAGGTTCTGAGATGGCTCTGACAATTGTTAGGTGTATTGATGTGGTACCACAATAAATGCATGTTTAATTAAAATTGTACATAAGGAAAGCATTTAAGTTCATAATGAATAATCACCTTTGGGTCCATGGCTCAAGATGCTCTGTACCAAATAACACAATAAGGCCAGGGCCAGGCGAGATCAATCACTGTCATCCAAGAGGCACCCAGAATGACACAAAGGATGAAAATTTTTCGAGGCTGTGCTGGCCCTGGCATAAACAACAATCTGAAGTATTCCTTGAGAAGAAAGTTGTGCTATTTTTTTTGTCTTAAGATTTGATTTTATTTTGAATTGTAGACAAAGTTGAAACACAAGGAGATTCTAAGAGCTAAGATCTAATTATTTACTTTAGTAGACAAGGCCCTCAGTAAATATTGATTAATTTGCTGGTTGGTGATCAAGGAGGCCTGGAAGATGTCTCTGGAGGTCATGAGATCCAGGTGTACATCCTAAGCAAATGCTTGCCCTTTTGCTCAAGGAGGCAGATGGTAGGATGTCCTTAACAGTATTATTTGTAATAGAAAAAATTAAAATCAGCTTGAATCAAGATCATTAGATGGATAGGGAAGAATAAGAGAATTTATACAATGGAATATTATTCTTCAGGCAAAATTGAAGAATTAAATCTACATGTATTAACAGGAATAAACCATGAAAAGATCATGTTGAGTGAAAAAAGCAAGTTCAAAACAATAACTAAAGTCTAATATTTATGTAAATTAAGAAACCATAGCACAAAACTATTTATTGTTATGGATCTACATAATGTGGCAAAAGTATAAATATGTGATTGGAGGTGTGTGTATCATCTCCAGTATGATTACCTTTGGGGAGGGAGACAGGGGAATAAGACTGGCTATTGGGGATCTTTGGTGGTTCCATACGAATTTTTGAACTATTTGTTCCAGTTTGTTTAGGAATGTTGTTTTTAATTTGATAGGGATTTAATCAAATCTGTATATTGATTTGGGCAGGATGGCCATTTTGATGATATTAATTCTTCCTAGCCAAGAGCATGGGATGAGTTTCCATTTGCTAGCGTCCTCCTTAATTTCTCTTAAGAGTGTCTTATAGTTTTCAGGGTATAGTTCTTTCACTTCCTTGGTTAGGTTTATTCCTAGGTATTTTATTCTTTTTGATGCAATTGTGAATGGAATTGTTTTCCTGATTTTTCTTTCTATTAGTTCATTGTTAGTGTATAAGAAAGCCACAGATTTCTGTGTGTTAATATTGTATCCTGCAAATTTTCTGTATTCCAATATCAGTTCTAGTTGCTTTGGAGTGAAGTCTTTAGGGTTTTTTATGTACAATATCATGTCATCAGCAAATAGTGACAGTTTAACTTCTTCTTTACCAATTTGGATTCTTTGTATTTCTTTGTTTTGTCTAATTTCTGTGACTAGGACCTCCAGTACTATGTTGAATAACAGTGAGGAGAGTGGGCATCCCTGACGTATTCCCAAACTCAGAGGAAAAGCTTTCAGCTTCTCGCTGTTCAGTATGATGTTGGCTGTGGGCTTATCATATATGGCCTTTATTATGTTGAGATACTTGCCCTGTATACCCATTTTGCTGAGAGAGTTTTTATCATGAATGGATGTTGAATTTTGTCAAATGCCTTTTCAGCATCTATGGAGATGATCATGTAGTTTTTGCCTTTCTTTTTGTTGATGTGGTGGATGAATTTGATGGATTTTCAAATGTTGTACCATCCTTGCATCCCTGGGATGTGTCCCACTTGGTCATGGTGTATGATCATTTTGATCTATTTTTGAATTTGGTTTGATAATATTTTATTGAGTATTTTTGCCTCTACGTTCATCATGGATATTGGTCTGTAATTTTCTTTTTTGATGGGATCTTTGCCTGGTTTTAGTATTAGGGTAATGTTGCCTTCATAGAATGAGTTTGGGAATATTGCGTCCTCTTCTATTTTTTGGAAAACTTTAAGGAGAATTGGTATTATGTCTTCTCTGTATGTGTGATAAAATTCCAAGGTAAATCCATCTTGCCCGGGGGTTTTGTTCCTGGGTAGTTTTTTTATTACTGCTTCAATTTCTTTGCTGGTACGTGGTTTGTTTAGATTTTGTGTTTCTTCCTTGATCAATCTTGGAAGGTTGTATTTTTCTAAGATGTTGTCACTCTGTTCTAAGTTTTCCAGTTTGTTAGCACATAGGTTTTCATAGTATTCTCTAATAATTCTTTGTACTTCTGTGGAGTCTGTCATGATTTTTCCTTTCTTGTTTCTGATTCTGTTGATGTGTGTTGATTCTCTTTTTCTCTTAATATGTCTGGCTAGAGGCTTATCTATTTTGTTTATTTTCTCAAAGAACCAGCTTTTGGTTTCTTAGATTTTTTCTATTGTTTTTTTCTTCTCAATTTTATTTATTTCTTCTCTGATCTTTCTTATGTCCCTCCTTCTGCTGTTTTTAGGCCTCATTTGTTCTTCTTTTCCAATTTCGATCATTGTGATGTTAGACTATTCATTTGGGATTGTTCTTCCTTCTTTAAATAGGCCTGGATTGCTATATACTTTCCTCTTAAGGCTGCTTTCGCTGCATCCCACAGAAGTTGGGGCT
Source organism: Manis javanica (assembly GCF_040802235.1). NCBI lineage: Eukaryota > Metazoa > Chordata > Mammalia > Pholidota > Manidae > Manis > Manis javanica. The sequence continues at coordinate 37,351,421 of NC_133168.1, forward strand.
TTGTGTTGTTGTTGTTATTTGTTTCCATATATTGCTGGATCTCCATTTTAATTTGGTCGTTGATCCATTGATTATTTAGGAGCATGTTAAGCCTCCATGTGTTTGTGAGCCTTTTTGCTTTCTTTGTACAATTTATTTCTACTTTTATACCTTTGTGGTCTGAAAAGTTGGTTGGTAGGATTTCAATCTTTTGGAATTTACTGAGGCTCTTTTTGTGGCCTAGTATGTGGTCTATTCTGGAGAATGTTCCATGTGCACTTGAGAAGAATGTGTATCCTGTTGCTTTTGGATGTAGAGTTCTATAGATGTCTATTAGGTCCATCTGTTCTAGTGTGTTGTTCAGTGCCTCTGTGTCCTTACTTATTCTATGTCTGATGGATCTATCCTTTGGAGTGAGTGGTGTGTTGAAGCCTCCTAAAGTGAATGCATTGCATTCTTTTTCCTCCTTTAGTTCTGTTAGTATTTGTTTCACTTATGCTGGTGCTTCTGTGTTGGGTGCATATATATTTATAATGGTTATATCCTCTTGTTGCACTGAGCCCCTTATCATTATGTAATGTCATTTTTTATCTCTTATTACTTTCTTTGTTTTGAAGTCTCTTTTGTCTGATACTAGTACTTCAATACCTGCTTTTTTCTCCCTGTTGTTTGCATGGATTATCTTTTTCTATCCCTTGACTTTTAGTCTGTGCATGTCTTTCAGTTTGAGATTGGTCTCTTGTAAGCAGCATATAGATGGGTCTTGCTTTTTTATCCATTCTATTACTCTGTGTCTTTTGATTGGTGCATTCAGTCCATTTACATTTAGGGTGATTATTGAAAGATATGTACTTACTGTACTTGCAGGCTTTAGATTCGTGGTTACCAAAGGTTCAAGTTTAGCTTCTTTAGTATCTTACTGCCTAACTTAACTCGCTTATTGAACTATTATAGACACTGTCTGGTGATTCTTTATTTCTCTCCCTTCTTATTCCTCCTCCTCCATTCTTTATATGTTGGGTGTTTTATTCTGTGCTCTTTTGTGTTTCCTTTAACTGCTTTTGTGGGTAGTTGATTTTATTTTTTGCCTTTAGTTAGTATTTGGTTGGTCTGCTTTCTTTACTGTGATTTTATTTTCTCTGGTTACATCTGTTTAGCCTTAGGAGTGCTCCCATCTAGAGTAGTTCCTCTAAAATACCTTATAGAGGTGTTTTGTGGGAGGCAAATTCCCTCAACTTTTCCTTGTCTGGGAATTGCTTAATCTCTCCTTCATATTTACATGATAATCGTGCTGGATACAGTATCCTTGGTTCAAGGCCCTTCTGTTTCATTGCATTAAATAGATCATGCCATTCTCTTCTGGCCTGTAAGGTTTCTGTTGAGAAATCTGATGATAACCTGATGGGTTTTCCTTTGTAGGTAACCTTTTTCCTCTCTCTAGCTGCCTTTAAAACTCTGTCTTTGTCCTTGATCTTTGCATTTTAGTTATTATGTGTCTTGGTGTTCTCCTTGGGTCCCTTCTGTTGGGAGTTCTATGGGCTTCTGTGGTCTGAGAGACTATTTCCTCCCCCAGTTTGGGTAAGTTTTCAGCAATTATTTCTTCAAATACATTTTCTATTCCTTTTTCTCTCTCTTCTTCTTCTGGTACACCTATAATGTGAATATTGTTCTGTTTGGATTGGTCCCACAGTTCACTTAATATTGATTCATTCCTGGAGATCCTTTTATCTCTCTCTGCATCAGCTTCTATGCGTTCCTGTTCTATGGTTTCTATTCCACCAATGGCCTCTTGTATCTTATCCATTCTGCTTATAAATCCTTCCAGAAATTGTTTCATTTCTTTTATCTCTTTCCGGATGTCATCCCTTAGCTCTTGCATATTTCTCTGCAGCTCCATCAGCATGGTTATGACCTTTATTTTGAATTCTTTTTCAGGGAGATTGATTAGGTCTATCTCCCCAGGTTCCTTCTCAGGAGAGGATGTCTAGGTTAGTCTGGTCTGTATCAAATTCTTCTGCCTTTCCATGTTGATATAGGTAGTTCTGGGAAGCTGGTGCATGGATTGGCTGGAAGAACGTCCCTTCTTGCTAGTTTGTGGCCTTCCTCTCCTGGGAGAACAGCGACCCCTATTGGCTTTTGCTGGGCATCTGCATGCAGACGGGGTTTCTAATTCTTGCCCAGCCACTGTGGAAGAAGCTCTGCCCTGCTGCCTCAGGCTGCTGCTCCACTATGGCGGAGCAGTGTTGGAGGGGAAACAGGCAGGAGGCTGTTTATCTCTGTGAGGGGCCTCTGAGCTGCGCTGCCACCCAGGGGGTTAGGGTGCCCATAGTTCCCTGGGATTCCCAGCTGCTGGGCTAAGTTTCCCAGGATGTTTCCATCCAGCCGTGGGGTCCCTGTCCCTTTAAGTCTTTTAAAAAGCACTCGCTTTTCTTTGTCCCAGGGGCACCAGCTGCGGGGACCCGCTCACAGGTCTTACTGTCCTATTTCCCTAGTATCCAGCACCCCATGCACTGTGTGTCTGTGCTCTGGTGCGGATAGCTAGGGCTGGGTGTTTAGCAGTCCTGGGCTCCCTCTCCTTCCCTGATCTGACTACTCTCCTCCCGCCGGGAGCTGAGGTGAGGGGTGCATGGGTCCTGCCAAGCTGTGGCTTGTATCTTACCCCCTTCATGAGGCGCTGGGTTCTTGCAGGTGTAGATGTAGCCTGGCTGTTGTCCTGTATCTTCTGGTTTCTCTTTTAGGCATAGTTGTATTTGTTGAATTTTCAAAAATATATATGGTTTTGGGAGGAGATTTCTGCTGCTCTACTCATGCCGCCATCTTGGCTCCAGCTCCACCTCCTCTGCCCACTTTTTAATTGGATTATTTGCTTTTTGTTTGTTGAGGTGCATGAGCTCTTTGTTTATTTTTTATGTCAACCCCTTATCGGATATGTCATTTATGAATATATTCTCCCATACTATAGGATGCCTTTATGTTCTACTTATGGTTTCCTTTGCTGTGCAGAAGCTTTTTAGTTTGACATAGTCCCACCTATTCATTTTTGTTTTTGTTTTCCTTTCCCATGGAGATATGTTCATTAAGAAGTTGTTCATATTTATATTCAAGTGAGTTTTGCCTATGTTTTCTTCTAAGAGTTTTATGGTTTCATAACTTACATTCAGGTCTTTGATCCATTTTGAGTTTACTTTTGTGTATGGAGTTAGACAGTAATCCAGTTTCATTCTCTTACACACAGCTGTCCAGTTTTGCCAACACCAGCTGTTGAAGAGGCCATCATTTCTCCATTGTATATCCATGGCTCCTTTATCATATGCCATTGACCATATGTGCTTGGGTTAATATCTGGAGTCTCTATTCTGTTCCACTGGTCTATGGGTCTGTTCTTGTGCCAGTACCAGACTGTCTTGATTACTGTGGCTTTGTAGTAGAGCTTGAAGTTGGAGACTGAGAATCCCCCCTGCTTTATTCTTCTTTGTCAGGATTGCTTTGGCTATTCAGGGTCTTTTGTGATTCTGTATGAATTTTAGAACTATTTGTTCAAGTTAGTTGAATAATGCTATCAATGTTTTGATAAGGATTACATTTAATCTGTATATTGCTTTAGGCAGGATGCCCATTTTGACAATATTAATTCTTCCTACCCAAGAGCATGGGATGAATTTCCATTTATTAATGTCCTATTTAATTTCTCTTAGGAATGTCTTGTAGTTTTCAGGGTATACATCTTTCACTTCCTTGGTTAGGTTTATTCTTAGGTATTTTATTCTTTTTGATGCAATTGTGAATGGAATTGCTTTCCTGATTTCTCTTTCTGCTAGTTCATCATCAGTGTCCTTGTTTCTTATTCTTTGTCCTATCAAAGACTCCTACCTTCTGCCCCATTCTGCAGTTCTCCAAAAGGAGAACATCTGCTTCATGAAATGTTAAATAAAATTTATTTGTATTACCTAACTTGTCTTCCTTGGTCATTTTTTAGAACATATTATATTAACATTCATCCTGAATATCAGGAGAAATTTCTTTATGATCCCTTTAGATAAATGATAGCAAAATAACCTTGTTGGCCTAAATGACAAAAAAGACCTTCTGAAAATGAATATCCTTGTTCATATAACCATGAGGACATGATAGTCATCTCAGCAATGGATGAACACAATGCACTATGGAGAACAGAAGCAAGTAGACTCAAACCAGCAGCAACCATGCTTAGTGAAACTTAGGCAATAAGTTAACTAAGGCATGGAGGTAGTGATTTGATCCCCTATCAATGTCAGTGTCACAATCTGTTCTTTCAAGTTCAGTTATTATTGATGAGGTTATAAACATATGGCTTTCTCCCTTGAAATGATTTATCCATGCAAACACACCTCTCTATAGCCTAGCAACTCATCTGCCTTCTGCTTTCAATGTTATAGGTGTATCACACATTCCCTTAGATAAAAGGAATGATTCAGACACTTCTTCCACACAACTCTTTGAAAAAACAAAATCCAATTTCCACCCAAGGTGAGTGCAAACAACAATGTCCAACAATCAAGGACTTTCCTGAGTCTTATGAAGGAGACCAACTCCATGGACTGGTTTTTCTGAGGTAGGCTTGTGTGTTTGTTCTTCTGCTGGAGTATAAGTAACTCATGGGAGGAAGCTCAGTGTGTCATATAAAAGCTGTGCCAGGAATTCCTGGGGTTGCTACAGTCTGTATAATCAGTGAAGAAGATACTACAATATTCCATGTGAACAGTAGTTAAGGTCTCAACTCTTATGATGAATTACACAGGGTAAAAACTAGAAAATATGACTTGATTAATAGAACATAGTTTATAGAGGTGGTAGTAATAAAAATGGGAGAAAAAGGACTGATCTGGAGTCTTGGTGTGTGGTGCTGCCAATAACAGCTTAAGAAATATAGGAGAAAGTAGTGTTTGTTTGAAGGTTATATGAGTGGAGAGTGACAAGAAACACAATCATTTTACACAATTAAATTTTGAGGTCTTTTTGGGGTGTGCCTAGATTGGCTTATTTCTGGTCTAAAACTCTCGGGAACTATGAAGGTTGGAAATATGCATTTGATGGTCAATGAGATAAGGTGTTAGTTAAAACTCTAAGTGTCAATGATATTGTCCAGGAAGAATTCAGACTAGGCAGAACAGTGAGCCAAAAGAAGATACCAGAGAAAATCCTGCATTTAAAAAGACACAGAGAAGGCATCCATGAAAGAGACTGTTGGTTAGAGCTGGGAGCATAAAAACAGGAAAGTTGTGATTTGACGTCAAGGAAATGGAGCCTTCCAAGAATACATGATGATAAAAGCAAACATAGTGTAGATGCTCCATAAAGAAAGGTTTGGAAAATACCTATTGCACTTGGCGATATGGAGATTGGTGATCTTTGCAAGGGCAATTTGAATGGACTGTTCTGAGCAAAAGCCAGATTGCATAGGTTTAGAATGCATTGTAAATGGGAAGTGAGAAAAGGAAGACAATGAATATGGAATGTTCTTTTAAAACCTTTCTTATAGGGTTCAAAGATGGCTATTTTTCTTTTTTTGATGGAAAAATGTAAGCATGTTTATGGACTACTAAGAAACAATTGGCAGAGAAAAGCACTGATGGCATAGGAGAGATGAAGATAAAGGATGGAGTGATATACTAGAAAACGTCCTTTTCCAGGCATGGTTGCATCAGTGGAGTATACTGATTGTTATTATTTTGTTGCTTACAACCTTACTATGACATTTTCTATTCACATGCTATTCATTACCTGTTCATACACTTTGGCAGAATCTGCAACACAACCCATTCATTTAGGAACCTTGTTCTTCCAAGATTTCCTGCAAAATTCTGGCAGAGGAAAATTGAGATGACCTGGTGATTGGTGAGTGAAGGCAGAATCCAACCAAAAAAATTTCTTTGTTTGGTTGTGTACTGCTTTCTTAATTGCTACATTAGCAATAAGATGACCTCATGATTCAGTTTTTCTCATCCAAAAGATAAGTTTAGTTGCCAAAGCAACACAACCATAGAACCTTCATGGTAAGGTGGAGATTTTTGCAAAATTCAAGTCAATGGGCCCATCTCATGGATTCTTTGACTTCCTGAGTTGAATTAGGGTAGGTTTTAAGCCCCTGCATTATAGACATATATAGAGAGAACACACTAAGATAGATTATTCTCCTGTTCCTTAGGTGAAGCAAGAAGTTCTGATAAGAATAACAAGCCATAGATACATGTACACTAGTCTAAAGAGGAATTGAACTCTCAGCTTTTTAATTACCCAGAAAAATGCATAGTAGAAACCCTTACTCCATTCCTGACTCCTAACCCACCCATCAGACTCACTCCTCCACCTGAATGTCTGACCTGAAGGACAGAGTGAGAATTGAAAATGTGGTAAAGGTGTCCTGCTATGCTTATGTGATCATTTTTATTTTCAGGAGAAAAATCATATTTATTTCTGGGAACACTACAAACATGTTTGATAAATCAATACCCATCCTTGATAAAACAAACAAAAATAGCTCTTAGTAATCCCTCCAATGGAGGATACTTTCTCAACATGATAAACAACTCAAAACAGCTAAAGTCACACTTAACGTTGACATACTTGAGCAACACTTCCCAAGGGTGTCCTCAGGAAAATGGATCTGGAGTTTTATATATAAAATGTTATCATGGTGTGTTAGGGTAACATAACAAATGCCAGTATTTCAGGGGCTTCATACAATAGAAATGTATTTCTCCCTCATGTAAGAGTCCATCGTGGAGGTTTCTGGGTAGTGGATAGTCTTCTCCATGGGTTGATGCAGGGACTCAGGCACCTTTGAGCATATGGACCCACCCTTCCCCGGGGCCTTGGAATTGGCCTGCAGCTGGTGGAGAGGAAAAGAGAGGATGGCAAGTGCACCCCCACTTCTCAGTTTCCTCGGCCGTGTCCCTATGTGATCATTTTTACAAGATGAAAATTTAATGCTTTTTTTAACTTCATGAATATATTAAAATTTTAAATGGTCTGATGTGAAAATAGCCACACAAAACAGCCTTATCAGAATGACATGTGGTTTCCTTAGATTCCTATGTTCTCTATCTTTCCAATTCCTAATAATCTCATTTTCTATCAATGACCATGTCCTGTTTCTCTTTTCCCATCTTTCCCCTCTGAAGTTCATAGTTGACATGACAAGTCTTTATCCACTGTCCCAATCCCACCACCAACTATCATTACCTTCCAACAGCATTTCTAGAAGCCTTTTCTGAAGTGGTTAGTCAATATGTCAACCAAGAAATATTGTTAGTCTCTAGTCACTATTATCCTGAGATGTGGTAACATAAGGTTTCCAGAGCTAACAACTATTGGCAGGTATACCTTATCTTATTTTTTGGTGCTCATCTGTACAGAGAATACTACTGGGAATTAAAATCTGAGTCCTAAGCCCCAGAAACAGCATAAGGAACTAGATACGGACAAGAAATGTGCTTGTAGCATAAGAATGGCCCCAAAGACCAATGGTTTAATTAGTTGTTACATAAGAAACTTGGGAAACCTGATGTTAATATCATTTGAATGACATATATCTGAAAAATAGTCAGGATTCATAGAACTCCAAGAACCTGCATAAATCTTCCTCAGCCCTTGGAAGAAATATATTAGTGTAGCAGAAACCAAGGGAGTCCTGAAATAAATCCACCACCCTCAGCCCCACTTTGTCATAGTTCTGTAAACTATCATTAGCAAACATATATTGGAGAGTAAACATGCACGTTTTGGTGTTTCTTGGTATCATCTTGAGAATTGTACCCTCTGCTTAAAATCTAAAAAAGAAAAAAGATAAATTCAAAGACAAAAGTCATACAGCAGAAGAAAATTAAAATTAAAGTAAGCAAGCAAATATGAAAAGCAACCAATTTATGATCTTTTGACTCATAGAATGAGTAAAAAGATATATATCCATTCATAGAATGGCAACCCCTACATATGCATATTCAAACAACCTTAAATATTCAGTTCCTGTTGTATTCAGTCCCTTTATTTCTGTAGATTTTTCCTTCTTAATGGTGGCACAGATGGACTCACAATTGGAGAACATGTGAAAGATTCTTTTTTCGCAGGTGAACTAGGAAAACTAACCTACCTTCCTCTGGGCTTGGTTGATCATTACCCCTGATCAAATAAAAGACCACATGTTCCAGCTGCCCTTATGCCCTGGTTACCACAGTGAGAGAAAGAAGGGAGAGAAACAGAAAGAGGAGTTAAGACAAGATAGATATTCTTACATAAATCTGCGTATCATCGGAATACAAGTATACTCCGCACATTCAAATTCTTCCTTTCTTTAAAAAGAACATTTAAATAGGTTGCAAGTGGCTCATGTAGCATTTAATCTTGCTGTAATGGAAACAATACTGCAAATTTTTATAACTAGAAATGTTGCACGGTATGTACATAGAAAAGAATCTGGATGCTGGGTTAAAAGTGAAGAAGAAATGGATGAGGGGTGAAAAGAAAGGATGAGGAAATATCCAAAAAGCAGCCCCTCCTCATGGTTTCATACTGAATCTCTGTAGGGCTCGATGTGCAGGGGTCCGTGCAACCACCCCTGCAGTTTGCCTGTACGTAGTAAGGATGACAGAATTCGTGCTTTTCTCCTTGTTTTCTCAGCCTTTGAAAATGCAATCATTTAAGGAGACTTAGCTATTCACTGTACAGTGTCTTCTTGTTTTCCATTTGAGCTTAACAGAATTGGCATTACATTAGGTATTTCTCACAGCAAACACTCTACAAAATGTGTGTATGTTTGGGGAGGGGGGTTCTCCAAAATAGTTTTAAAACCTAACATTCTTCTGAAACACAGAGAAACATAGAAACCTTTCCATATGGTGGAGGGTGGGGAAGATTATAAAATTATAAATTAGCATATGTGACATCACATTTCTCTTGAAAATGTACAATTTGGGGATAAAAACATTTAGAATATTTGGGAAAGGAATTAGACCTCAAATTGTTGATAGCGATTTTCCAAGGTAGCAGAAATTATAGGAAACTTTCTGCTCAATGATTTCCTATAATAATTAAATTGTGTTCTTTTGCTATTGTAATTAAGGAAAAACTCTTGTATTATAATATACACATTATCAAGATTTAGGAGGTGGTGATTAAAGTGTAATTACAGTGGATATCCCAAAAAGTATTGGCTATTTAATTAGTTGTTAATGTGTATCTTCTTGAGAATTCTGCTACTGAGCAGGCTCTGTTTGAACTTGATAAACCAGATTTGTGGACAAAAAAACCCCTGAATGCTTGCCTTGTTTTTAAGAAATCTCCTTGCATTATCCCATCTTATTGGTCCCAAATCAAGGGGGAATGATAGGCATTCTATTGGTTGGTGACAGATAAGCACACAATAAGTTTTAGAGGTATTATTCCCATTGCCCAAGAAAAGATGAAGACCAAAATATAGTGATACTTTCCATCTAAAACCAGAATTAAAATGAGAGTTGTTTAATTTGGACCAGAAAAAGTTTTCAGAGAATGTATTTAGTAGAGGTAAATGAATAAACTCAGCACATGAGACACTCTCAAATTTGAATGACAAGAGGAATGGCTGGAATGATAAGAGTGGATGAAAAGCTTCAAACCAGCCCTAGAGTGACGTCACTTTGAGTATGCGATTGCCTGTCTTAAAGATAAGAGTATCTTCTTTCAATTTTTAAAGGGAAATGAAGCTGAGAGAGGTCTTCAGTTTTATTCATTAACTTTAAAAGATTAAACACTTTGATTTCTAAGTCTAACATGAAAGAAATGTGATTGGAGCACAATGCTGTTTTATTTGATGTTCTAGGGCTGCTGAGACAAGGAGGGACTTGACCACTGTACAGTATACTGAACTAAACATGAAGATAAAACTCAAAATTCAGTCTTTTGACACCAACAAAGTTATTTGCTTAATTCTGATATTATAATTTGAATTACCCTTTCTGGCAACTTGAAGCCACATATATCTTGTAGTAAAGATTACTTTGAACTCAATCATTAAAATGACATTTTTCTTCCATAGTTATTGGCCAAAGTAAAATCAGAATCTCCTTCTTAACTCATAGAGATAGCAAAGGTCAAGATGGGTTTTTAAGATTTGTATCCCATGCTTGCAACCTAACTGTCAATCATCTGATTCTCACTTTCAACAGCTGAAGGTAGGTAGGCATGTTCTGGGGAAAAGTGGAGCATATTTAGCTGCCTGAGAACATCAGTTTTTCTTCCTACTCCTTGAAAATGAATCTATGTAATTTTATGGCACATAAAATTTTTACTTATTTTTTGCTACTATATTTGGTCTTTCTCAGAGAGATTTTTGTAACTGAGATAAGAGATTCCTCCCATTCCACGGTTGCCTCATTTCTGGAACCCCTTGAAACAAGCATATCCCAGATTACAGAGATAGCTTTCAGCGTATCCATGGCTAGAAGATAGCATTTCCTTAGTATGGTATTGTCCGTAATCTGCTGTCTCCATGAAGAGCATCTGCAACAGGCTTTGTCAAACAGAGTCAGATGGAGATCAGACAGTCCTTTGTGAATGGCTGACCAGCAAACGAGCACAGCCACAGAGCAATCGCGAGGCTGATGACAGCTGACAGGCTACCATGCTCCCTCTCACGTGTGGTTTACCTCATTTTATCTGTGCTGATAAGAATAAGAAAAAGTATCTGAACTGGACAAAAGCTATTGATAGCATGTTATCAATATATTCACTTAAAAATCTCAAAGAATATTTGTAACTCCCCAAGTAGTGTCAGACTGATCTTTCAGCTGTGATTTGTGTTGGCCACACAGTTTTCCCTCCAGGGGGATTTTAAAGTTTTTAATCCTACCTCTCCCAACCTCCCCCAGTCAAAGAGAAGGAGTTTATCCACATCTCAAGGGGCACCATTGATCCATTGCTAAACTATAGTAAGTGGCTAGAGGCTGATTCATAAAGTAACCATTTGTTATCACTGCATTATTCACAGTAGCCAAGATTGGAAGCAACTTAAATATTCATCAATAGATGAATGGATAAAGCTGTGGTACATATACACAAGGGAATATTATTCAGCCATAAAAAGAAAAGAAATCCTGCCATTTGGAGCAACATAGATGGATCTAGAGGGTATTATGCTTAGTGAAATAAACCAGATGAAGAAAGACAAATACCATATCATTTCACTTATTTGTGGAATATAGAAACAAAGCCAAAGAGAATGAACAAAATAGAGGGAGACTTAGAGACACTGAGAAGTGACTGATGGCTACCATCAGGGAGGGGTTAGGGTGGGTTGCTGAAGAAGGTGAAGTCAATAAAGGGCACAAAAAATTTCAATCATAATATAAATTGGTCATGGGGATAGTAATAGAGCATGGAGAATATAGTCAATGATTCTGTAGTATCTTATGTTGACAAATAGTAACTGCACTAGTGGGGGTAAGGATTTAATAATATGGGTAACCATTAAATCACTGTGTTATATATTTGAAACTAATATAAGATTGTATATCAATGATACTTCAATAAAAAAAAATTTTAAGCACCCATTTCTTAACCAAGAAGAATTTCCTACCCTCTGGAGATCATAAATAAAAGTAAGTTTTAAGAAAGAAATTTCCCTGTGATATTCAGGGTTCTAGAAAGTATTGCTTTATGAACTGACTATAGAATGTGAAACAGGATTTTTTATTCTGCAGAATGTTCAAGTAGTTAGAAATCCCTAAGCATGCCAAAATAATTTCCTTTTATTTAAATTCCTTTCCTCCTGTTTGCTTTAGCCCCCTTTCAAGCCTACATATTTTTACTTCTTTTTTCATAGACTTCTGCAAATTTTCTACTAATTGGAGCATATCCTAATGTGCCCTTGGATTATGCAATACTTTTTACAGGCACCAGAATTTTTTGGAATAATTATAAATACTTGTTTATATTTAAATACTTATTATAATCTCATCATAGCAAATGAAAAATAAAATTATACATACCTTCTTTACCTAAAGATAAATAGGACAAAATTTTGTGAGGTTTTTGTTAGCCTTTTTATGTCATTTTTAATCAGACCACTGTAAAAACATTCTCTTACATATATGGCTTCAAGGATCAATTACATCTTTGGTCCAACTCAACTAAACACACATTCTTTAAGGAATTTTGATTTGACTGGCACAATGTGTTGCTAAAGGTAAATTACCCTTCATCTTTCATTTCAGTATAAAAAGGGATTGTTTACCTGTTGGTTGTCTGGTATAAGCATGGCTTTAATAACAGCTCTTATTAATATGATTACAATAACTCCATAAGAGAAAAAAAACCCTTGAGTTTGGCAGCTAATGAGTAAACTTGTAAGATAAAACAGATGCTCTTAACTATTTCTGAGCCTTCATGATATCAGGGACAACTCTCTTATCTTGAATTCCAATTTTGGTAGGCAGTCATCATATATTAATTATGGTGTTCTTATAATAAAAAATAAATCTACTGGGTGTCTGCTATGTGCCGGGCCATGCTAAGTAGCTTATATGCATTACCTTAGTAAATTTTTACATCAGCTCTTCAAGTTGGTACTAGTGTTCTCTCCATTTCACAGATGAGGAAACTGTATACTGGAGAAATTTCAGTTTCCCTAAAATTACACATCTGGTAAGTATCAGAGCTAAGAGTTAAAGCCGGACAATGTGAAGTTACAGCATGCATGCTGAGTTAATACAATTCTGCCTGGGACAAACATTGTGCCCTGCTCCTGCCCTCCCTCCACTGCCCCATATATCTCTGTCCCAAGTTACAGTCAGCTATTTTTGGCTTGCCATGAGCTATGTAGGAAGAATCTCTCAATTGGTCCCAGAGTCTCCAAATAATTTGCAAAAAAATAAAGGAAAAGCTTTCAAATTATAATGAATTTTATTATAGTGCAGTTAATTTCCATTTGGTTTCTCTCTTCAGATTGGCATATATAACAGATGTCACCCAAACAGAACTGTGAAATCACTTTAGATGCCCACTATTTAAACACATATCCACTTATTTTTATTGATGTGCTACATGGAAAATTAAAGGTGAAATGCCTCAAGAATTTATTTACAGGTACATCAGGTGATTGAGACACAGAATTTTCCTTATGTCCCCTGTGGCTGAGCACTGTGCGTGGTACTGGGCATCATCACGTTACCACACAAAGACCCAACAACCATGTGACAGGAACACTTTTATTTTCAGTTTACAAATGAGGGGACCTTGGGCTAGGGAGGTTAAGTGACTTCCTCAAGCTCAAGAGCTAAAAAGTTAGAAGGCCGTAACTTGGGCCCTAATCTGACTCCAAATTTTCAAACTCTTTTTGCTGTATTTCCCAAATGCAAAAGGAGCAATTTATGGTAGTTCAGACAATTACTTATGTTCACTGTCTAGGGAAAGGGGATGGGATTGATTTCATTCCCTTTAAAAAGTTTACAGCAGGTACAAATTACACCATTCTTCTACCTCTTCTTTCTGGAAACAGAAAAGCAGGCCCTCCAGATCCTACATCACTACAAAGCCAATACATTTCATATACACTTATACAAAGAATATTTCCCCTTCCCTGAACATACTGCTTTTGCTCATGAGCCTTCCTACTCCTGCAATAAGTTCCACATCACCAATGGCCAATGCATACTCAGAGTCCTAGCAATACCCTGGCAAGTTAGCAAGAACAATTTCCAGTTTATGAAACATAACAAAATCTGTCTTTAATATCTCCCCATTCATCCTCTAGTAAATTAATAATAATTCTGCATGTACAAGAGGAAGGAATATACCTTTGGAAAAGAGGTGCGGGTAGGAAGGTACTTTCATCTGCATTTATTTTGAATTCTATGACAGGCTTCCTTTTCCATTGCCCAGAGAGAATTTACTTTTTTTTTTTTTTTTACTGATATGTTAGCAAATCATGGCCCTAAAATCAGGACCCTGAACATAAAAAAAAAAAAAGAGAAAGGCCATTGTAGATTTTTTTCTTTATCCTGAAAAGAAAAGAGTTTACCCTCTTACCACAACAGATGGCTTTAAATGCAGTGATTACAAAATTCTGAAGGTAAAATGGTTTAATTACAAAGTCAATACTGCCTCCAACCTGGACTGAGTCTTTAGCGTAAAAACAACAGACGGAGCAGTGCAAACGCTAGGACAATGTTTAACCAGAACTTTGCATAGCTACTGCAGTAGGGTTTTCCATGGGGCTTTAGTAAAGCACAGACCACATGATTCTTGGTTCTTATTCACTGAATGTCCTCAGAGGATGAAGAGTTATACACGTGTATATTTATTTCACTATGCAATATGTATCATACACAAATAAGTCTGATGAGGTCTACTGGAGCCCAATATTATGAGATAGGGTTCAATTTCAACAAAATGAACAACTAGGAAAAGTTAAAAGTTTGTCACAAAGAATGAGTGTCATAAGAATGTTTGTATTCATTAAAGAAGAAAAATATTCTGAAATTATGTTAGTTAAGTCTTGTTTCCAAACATAAAAATGTCTCTTTTGGTTTAAAACTCAGAAAAGCAATGACATACCCAAAAATGATTCAATTGCTAGGTGTTTGTAAAGTGTTTTTGTTTTTAATCACACAAGAGGCAAAATTTAAGTTGGTTTTCTTTGTAAAAATTATCATTTTTTTCCACCAAAAAAAGGATTGGAGGATACAAAAACGTATTCATGGATTAAATTCTGATTCTAATTAAATTTATAATACTTGAAAATAAACGTAAAATGCCTCCTGATAGCTTTCCTATATGCCTAGCAATATACTTAGATAACAAATGATTAAATTAGTGAAATTTTTTCATTTTATCCATTAAATGAAATTAGAACCATCCATGAAAACTAATGTTAAAGAAAACCATGTGCATTTTGCATAAGTCATTGTATTCTTGCCTCATATCTACTGAACATTTAATATAGGCAACTACAGGATAGTGGGGGTCACTGAGCTAAGTAAATGTGGGAGGACCTAAACAGTTAAGTAAAATAAACGTTTCTGATGGTCTTATCCCTACATCATCTGATCTTAATAAATGTCACCAGGATAATCTAAAACAACTCTTCTAGCAACTCTGCAGAGAATTAAAATCGGAAGCATTTTTGTGATTTTTTAATCTGTTTAGGTTGTTCTGGAAGGAAAAATACCTCATTCCAGCAGAAAGTGCCTGGGGTTATAGTCAACATTTAGAAAGGTTGATGTTGAGGTTAAAATGTTGAAAAAAGAAAAAGTAAAGGGAAATAAATACTATGTTCTAAAAATAAAAGTGGCTAAAAAGGTACAAAGGCCAAGTATGTACTTTCTGAATCATAATTACTACACATTAATTTCACTTCTGAAGAAATATTAAGATCTAATTACCCAAATTCTTAGTAACAAGACATATCTAGTTGCTTACCTACATTCTCTGCCACAAGTTTTCTTAAAGTCCTGAGGCAATGTGAACAACTTACTCTTCTAAGACACATAATAAAATTAAGAAATTCTTTGGTACTCCTCAATGGTAAGTTCTTGAAAACTATACATTTGAAATTCATTCATTTTCATTTCCTCCTTGACAGGCTACCATTTTAATCCATTTAATATATAACTTTATAAAAAGACAAAAACTTTGCTACTTAATTATTTATCAGAGATATGGACAACTCCACCTGTCCTAACAGTACAGTTTGGTGAATTCACATATTGAACACACCTGTGCAACCAGCTCCCCAATCAAGAAGTAGATGCTGCTGGCACCCCACACACCTTTCCTGTGTGCCCTGCTAGTCACTCTCCACTCAGGGGAGCCACCATCCTGATTTAGCAGATTAATTTTGTTTGTTTTATATGTTATATAAATGGAACCATACCCTTTGCTCTCCTAAGTGTCTGGCTTCTTTAGCTCAACATTGTGTTTTTAAGATTCATCCTTGTTGTGCAGTTGAAGACTATTCATTTTTACTACTGTACAATTTCCCATCCTGTGACTATTCCATGGTTCATTTCCATTCTATTGCTGATGAGCATTTGGTTAGGTTCCAGTTTTGCTCTTGCTAATAGGGTTGCTAAGAACCTTCTGGTTCATATTTTGGTGAACACATATCTGTATTTCCATCAGACCTATGCCTAGGAATGGAACTGTAAGTCAGAGTGTATACAGTATGTTTACCTTTAGTCAGTATGGCCAAAACTGTATTACAAACTGAGTGTTAATGTTGAACCCTGTTCTTGTACAGTGTGAATGTATATATTTTTATTCATATGAATGGTTTTATGTTTTCCAACTCATTCTGTTTCCTACTTTTTGCCCACTCAGTACTACATGTTGCCATGTTTGCTGCTGTGTGAACATTGAGTCTGTTACTTCTAAATGCACATTACCACATGATGGATGGTGACATTTTTATAATAACAGGGAATGGTTTCATCCAAACAAAAAATTCTATAGGCCCACTTAAAACCAAGCATTTAGATACTATATGATTCTGTGTGAAGATATACATGAATATCAGTATTAGGAAAAGAAGAACATAAACTGTTTACAAAGTATGATCCAAATTTTACTTTTAAGTGTATATATCTAAAAGGAAATATGCCATATATCAATAGTGTTTACTATGGTATGGGACTTAGGATTTTTTTTTTGCCTTATATTTTCTGTATCTTCCAAGGATATTACAACCAGGAAAAGATAAGTAAAAAAAGAAAATATGTAACCCTTGTTGATTGTCTCATTTACATGAGTTAAAAAGTGTTAGAAAACATTCTTACTTTTTATATCCGGATCATATGTTTTCCCATTATATGTCACATAATTGTTCCTATAATCATTATTTGCAGTTTGTGCTCAGTCATATTGTCATCTCTAAATACTGCCTTGCTTTATCATCTTTGTCTTTCCTTTCTATTTAGTCTCTCTTACCTGCACCTTTCTACAGTAGAAAGGCTTATTAGAAGTCAGCACATTCCTCTCTCAAGGGAGCAGCTCGCTTACTGCCAAGCTAACAGTTGATATTTTTCATATTGCAGAGTATCATTATGGAAAACCCACATCCTGTAATTTTGTTTTAAGATGTCTTTTTTCTTCTCAAGTTCATTTCTTAATTAACCAAATATATCTAACACACATTGGGAATGTTTTTAATTATCATTGTTAATGCAACCAAATAGAAATTAGATCTCACATAAAACAATTTTAATCCTTGGTAAACAAGGACTCGTGTTACTCAATTTTGCTTCCACTTGAGCCTGTCCTTTGTTCTTACAAACAGAAATGTCAGTGGACATTCTCTCAAGCAGGAGCAAAACCTAATGCTTAAGGTCAGAGAACTTTTTACAGTTTAGAAATGACAGTAGCAATCTTTGAGTTCAGGGGATGATCATATAGGTTGACTTTCCTAACCTTTCATAACTGGATAAGGCATCACCAGGAACAAACTGGAGGTGGCGTCTTGACTTCCTTCCAGAGCTCCCTCAGCCACCACACGGCGCTCCCACCTCTGTCTAAACTCGGAGAAAAGTCATCCTTTGTATTATTGTTGATACTAATTTAAACAAGTGTTACAGAAAATCCACACTCTGTAATTTTGTTTTAAGGTGACTCTCCTTTTCTTATGTCCATTTATCATTAACTAAGTTATTGCATCTAACCTACATAGAAAATACTTTAAATTATAGAACAGATTAAAAATTTCCAAATGAGAGTATACAGGCAGGGCTGCACCATGACTTTCATATGCTCAAGGCATTTCTCATGGGCTCTTTCCTCCATATAAAAATGTTAAAAATCAAAAAGCTTGACAGTCTGCTAGCATGGGTCAAAGAGATCAAGGAGATGAAATAGAGACACAGGGATGGGTGCTTGACAGGAATGATCTGCCCATTTAACTAGGTGGATAGGAGGCTTCTCTATGGGCTGACCCATACTGATTCATTTGCTTTCTTGCCACACACCCTTGGAGGAAGCCTTTAGAAGGCCACCATCACCATGCTCCCAAACTGTCCTGCCCACTTACCTTTCTCTCTCACAGTGCCTTTCTGCCCTTCAGATCATTCACTCAGTACCCTGTTCTCTGTATCTAGCAACCTGAGGGCTGGGTAATCACATAAATAAACCTCCCAACCTGCTCCCTGAAGGTTCTGCATCAGGTGGGAGTTTCCTTTGCATTCTTTCAACCCATCATAGTAAAACACATGCCTGGATGTTGACTTGTGACTCTCCAAAATTGTCTAATCCATCTTGGTTGCTTGACTTGATGGACTACTGTAGAACTGAAAACTGGACAGAAAGCAGGAGCTATTCCTGGCAGACCAACACCCTTTCCACATGCAGTGAGGCAGCTGATTGGTCTTGCCTTCTCCCATAGCTAAAATATTGCTGCAGAGCACCTCTCTATTTTTGATCTATTGAAAAATAACTTCAAAGCAGTGTGCAGTCCAAGGGTAAATAAAGGAGAAGGCCCATACATATTTAAGCCTTTTTTTGGGTAACAACTTTTACTAATGATGGCAACACAATTATTGGAACCTGCAATAAGTCATCCAGTGGTCAAAGAGGTCACGTTATGACCAGTATTAAGATTTAAATATCCTTTAAAATTAAACACTTTGGGGTTGTTAATGTTTCCTTTCCTCTCAAAATTTTTGTGTTGAGAGGAGGTATAGGAGGAAATGTATTAGCAACAGTAGGATGTGGAGAATAACCCTAAGTACATTAAACATCTGTTGATGGAGCTATTAGCAGTTTGTAGATACTGCCACCTGGCCTTTATTCCATTTTGTTCAAACTTAGTACCTGAAAATATACTGTTGCAATCGTGTTCCACTTCTATTAAATCTTTTACTACTGCATTAAGTAGAAGGTAAGTGTTAATCAGTTATCATGGAGATAAAAAAGACCTACTTATAGCAAAAATCAAACACCCATAAGAAAATGCCAAGGGTTAAATATCACTTAGTATCTCGAGCTGGCAGTGCTGCTGTCATAGGAAAGGAAGTCCTTAAAACAACAAATGGAGGTGAAGGCCACTAGAGTTGTATAATCATGCTATCAGGTGAGAGAATTTTAGCTCCTTCCTCTATTACTTCTATAGCTTACTTTCAAGTGCAACATCAGATTTCTCATGGATAGAGAGCTAAATAAACTGGAATCTCAAAAAAAAGAATTCTCTACCTTCCTTGATTATTAAGACTAAAATTGATTTTTCTGCTTTGGTAAAGGCATGTGAACAAGTGCTTGTTCCAAAGTCTCATAGGATTTACAGAATCCAAATAAAGGCAAAAAAAAGTTCTCTATTGAAAGGATGATTGACTTCCTGATGTAAGACCACTCATGCCTACCCTTCTATAAAATACGGTCTACCAACTACAGACTCATTCTTCCTCACTCTGTGACTGAACCAGGCTTCCTCGTTTGATGGTATCTCAGGTCCCCCTGTGTTACCATTTTCTTCATATACAAAGAAACTCTGCTAGAGAGATTGCCATGTTTGCAGAGGTGCTTCAAGGAACAAAAGGGAGTAGAATTTCATTTTCCAGCTCCTCTATGAAGTGCCCCTGTTTCCAGGTTGGCCATTTGAGATTTGAGGTCACAGTCTATTAATTTTTAAGGAATGAATGGATGGAATTAATGATGCACTTGAGTTTTAAAAGAACCCACCCTGTGTCATGCTTACTTGCACTAAATTGTTTAATGGACTAGTTTGCCAGTTGGAATCATATCAACAGCATCTACTTTCCATTCACTCTGTGAATTGATGGTGTGTGGTGTGTGACATTTAAATTTTCATCATTCTTTGACAATTCAGTCTAGTTATGGCACTAATTTTCATACTGTTTTTATTAGATAAATTGTGCTCTACTTTCCTTCTCTGTAAAATTGAGGGAAATGATGCCTGGGTTATTTATTTCGTGAATTATAGGAATAGAGTGAAAAAATGTATCTTGAAGCATGGATATAAAGCACAGCTGTTGACAGTGTCATCTCTCACTTGCCTCCTCCTTCCCCTTCCCAATGCCACTGCTCTAGTTTAGAAACTTTTTATGCCTCGTCAACATGATCTCTGTTCTGTCAATTGAAAAAAGAAACCAGAAAGCAACAAAACCCCACTCCTTTCCTTCTGCTGCCTGAAATACTACAGATTCCTAAACTCATCTGAAATATCTCCCCACCTAGGGATTTCTCAATGCTCCCGGTTCTCCTCTTTCAGACTGAATTGATAATTACCATGTTTTATATTACACTGTTAGCTTCCAATAAATCTGTCTTTAATTACATTGTAAGTTTTGAGAGAAGTTCTGCTTCGGTCACCTTTTTATCCCCTTGCTTAGCACAGTATCTTGAAAAATTGAAGTTTCTTGAATTGAATTGAATTAATTGAATGAGGTTAGTGAAGGGACCTGGCTAAGAACATCAGGATATTAGAACCAAAACACAGGTATTGATCTCTTGCCAAATTCTGTGGCCAGTTCTTTTTATCTTCTTCTATAGGACCTCTTGCCAGCACATGACACAGCTGATCACTTTCCTTTGTGAAGCAATTTTTCCTGCAGTTCCTGTAGGTTTGGGGGACACTGCACTTGCCTTTTCCTTCTACTTTGTTACCTCTTTATGTTATTTTCTGACTCCCGCTTCCTTTGTTTAATTCTAAATCCTAGAACACCCCAGGCCTCTGTCTTTAGCCCCCATACTTACCACTAACACTCCCTAGATGATATTACCATGTTTGATGGCATTAAATACCATTGCTCTGCTATCAATCCCATGTTTTTATCTTTAGCTCAAAGTGTTCCCCCAAATTCTGGACTAACGTATTCATTTATCTTTACAACTTCCACTAGGATGACCAATTGTCACCCTGAATTTAACATATTCCATGCAAAATTCTTGATTTCTTCCACTCCTTCCCAAATCTGGTTAGTCCCCCTCTTCCTACCAATTATATATGGCCAAAAACCTAGGAGCCACCTTGGATTACTCTCAACGCTCCTTAACCTGCATTTAATCCATTAGCAAGGCCAGTCATCTCTACCTGCAAAACATACCTCACATCTGACCCCTTCTCTCCATCCCCACTGCTGCTATACTAGTCCAAGTCCCCATCAGCTCTTGCTCAGACAGAGTGGTCTTCTAGCTTCCAACCTTTTCCCACTGTCTTCTTCACACTGGTGTCAAAATAAACTGTTATAAAGCATAAATCTGATCATGTAAGTTAAACTCCTCCAAAGGCTTCCCAGTGGATTAGAATATAATCTAAATTTTTCCTTCATAGTGTGCAAGGCTCTGAACTCCACCTAAGTCTCCTGGCTAGTCTTCAGTGCCTTCTTCCTCCAGGGCCCCACTCCTGCAGGGTGGTGCCTTCATCATCAGCTGCCGGGACACCCTTCCCATGGGTCATCGTATGGAGCCTCCTCATCATTCTTGTCTCCGCTCAACAGCCTCCCCTAGAAAGACTTTCTGTGGCCCTACAACCTCCTACCCAACAAACCCTCCATCCCATTATTTTATTTTGTATTCTTACTAGCAATTATCACTGTCAAGAATTATTCATTTATTTATTTTCACATTATCATTTGCCTCCTTTGACCCCTCTTTGAATTAGGGATGTTTTCTTTTTTTCTATTGTAACTTGAGCATGTAGTAAAATACCTGACCCACAGTAGTTATTCAACAAATGGTTGAATAAATCTAACATCTAAAATCAAATCTAACTGTTGACTAAAATAAACATCTCCTTTATTTATTTATTTAGTGAACAGTCACCAAGCAGACCATCTATATACGCTGATGATATGGTTCCTGCTTCCAGGCCACTCAAGAGGCAGTCGAGGAGACAACCAGGTAAACAAGAAACACAGCACAGCGGGCTGACTCCCTGCGGGGGCCACACCAGGGCCACAGCGGCCTGCAGGTGAAATTCAGGAAAAGGCTTTCTGGAAGGTACTATGTCATGTTTTTATTGCTGCCATAACAGATTGACACAAATTTAACATTTTAAAACAATATCCATTTATCATCTCATGGTTCTGTAGTTCAAAAAAAACTCCTCTGCCCCATTCTCAGCTTTGGGTCCCACAGGCCAAAATCAAGGTGGAGGTTCTGGGGATAAGTCATCTTTAAGTTCCTCCGGATTGTTCGCTGAACTCAATTTCTGGTGGTTGTAAGCCTGAGGTCTGTATTTCCTTGGTGGCTGTCAGCCAGGAGCTGGTCTTTGTTCCTTCAGGCTACTTGCATTTCTTCCCAAGCATTCTCTAGAGCCTGTGCCCACTAATGGTGGGTCAAGTCCCTTGCACTCTTTGAATTTCTGCAACTTCCTTTCTGCTGCGTCTCTCTTCTCCTTCCAGTCAGAAAAAGTTCTCTGCTTTAAAGAACCCTTGTGATTACAGTGGGCCAATCTGGATCATGCATGATAATTTCCCAATTTTATAGTCTGTAATTTAAATTATATCTGTAAAGTAGTGTTTTGCAAGTGACATAGACAGATCCCAAGGAGTAGGGCATGGAGCCTTACTCTTTGAGGGAGCATTATTTATACCTCTCCTCATTTGACAGATGAGAAATGGGGTCCAGGAAGGCCTTGTCAGGATCACCAGGTCAGTGAGTGGCAGAACTGGGTCTAAACCTTGGACTCAGGGCTTCCCACTGCATGTTCTATTCATTGCCGCACACTACCTGGTCAACAGAACTGGGCCAAGGTATCAGTAGGAAAGCCTGGTCCCAGCCCACAGGACCTGGTTAGAAGCCACAAACTGAGCTGAGCTGGGAGCAGGAGCTCAAGGTTGTCCTGGAAGTGGAAGGCTGTGTTAGAATAGATCAACAGGCCCAGAGGGCCTCGCTCCCCTGAAGAATCCCAAGGAAACTGGGCTGAGGCCCAGCCTGGCAGGAATAATGCCCCCATGCAGCTAGGGAGTTCTGACAGCATTGACGTGAGCATTGGTCCCAGCTGCTGGGGAGTGAAAAGGAAAACTGTCTTGGCACCAGGAGGAGAAAGTCATCATGTGGAGGGACCCAGGCCCGGCTGGGCCTCAGTGAAAGAAGCTTAGGTCAGACAGAGGATCAAAAAGTCCCTGGGAGGCAAGAGCAGGGTGGTCCATATTCAGATCCAAAATCTGGAGCTCTTGTTCTTCCTGCTGGTGTAGGCTGCACGGACTCCAAGGCCAGAGATGAAGTACAATGGACGTCCAGGCTATGGCACTTCTCCACCTGGGTCGTGCTCTCAGGGCTGGGAACGGCTGTTCTCTCAGGGCTTTTTCCCTACACCGTTGGCCTTAGAGCAATTATAATTAAAGTGTGATTATGGAACCTGCCGCCATCTCGAGAAAATAGACTTGCAAAAACTGAAAGAAGGTGATATCCTTTTGCTTCCGTTGGTATCAGTCAATTGACCTTGTCCACAGTTTGAAATGGAAGACTTGCTGAACCTTGGTCTCAGTGATATTTCTCTTGCAGCGGCTGGCGGTGGCTGGGAGGGGGCTGCCTGAGTCCTTGGAGCTGCTGCTCTGGGCAGAGACATGGGCAGACGCAGTCTCATCGCCTCCTCCAGCGTGTGTGACGAGGTAGGTGGCAGTGCTTCCGCTTCCAGTGACAGAAAGTAATTCAGGTTTGGCAGTGGGAGAATCAGGATTCAGTGCTAGACTGGGCACCAGATCCTGTGTGTTACCCATGTTATTTAAGCTCAGCAAGGTGAGGACGACTGTAAGGCTGATCTGCAACAATTCTGAGTGGGCGTAAAACTCTACAGCAGTGATTATGCTCCTTTAGAGCAACTACGCTGCACTCCCATCTACAGCGCAAAGGGTCCCCACCTGCCAAAAACGCTGGAAAGCAAACGACTTCAGAACGAAGGGCCTTCCTGCCAGCAAAGAGCGAATCATTTCAGTAGTAATCTGTCTCCACAGTTCTCAGTTTTCGAATTTCTCCAAACACAAATAAAATTTCTAAGTTTGATATCACTCTTCAGATTGGCTTTTATGAATCACTGACTAACATCTTCCAGTGCTTCTTTGGATGTTTCTTTTCAAACTGGCACTTTCAGAAAGGTTTCAAGGTTCATTAAGCTCTCTTTTTTATGTACATATGTACAAATAAAAAATATATATATGCTTTATATGTTTATGTTTATGTATACAAAATCATACATAGAATTATATGTACCAATTATATATATACCGATTATATACCAATTATAAATCATACATAGATTTAATTATTATACATAGAATTACATGTACCAATTATATATATACCAAATATATACCAATTATAAATCATACATGTGTAATTAATATTTGCAGATATATAATGATAGTATAACAGTTATACTATTACATATTATAATAGACAATTAAATGTTATAATATGTTATTATAACTATGTTTATATTATAAATGTAAATATTTACATTAATGTAGAAATTATACATATAATTACATACACATAAATTACACATATACACAAATATAATTATATATACATAAATTATAAATCATACATATAATTTATGTATATAATATATATACATGTAACAATATATTGCAATGTAGATGTAATACAGTACAATATAAATGTAAAAATAATATAATGTGGATACATAAAACAATGTATATATATTATATATATAATTACATATATAATTATACATATATTAAAATTTTTAGGTGTGTATTATAATTGTGCATTTGATAGGATTAAAATTTGATTTTATAAACATTTTCTAATCATAATAGAAAATTATTCTGAATATTTGGATGTTCACTTTCTAATCAATATTGTCTAATCTAACCCTAATTGGCACTGGATTTTGTTGCCTACAGCTGAGTTTATGTGTATGGTTTCATGGTTTATGTCTTAATGGGAAAAGAACAAAAGCAGACCAAAATGATTCATTCATGCCAAGCGAAGGCCAAATGCTTGCTGTTGTGCTGTCTGAATGAGAGCATCACAGTAGATCAAGAAATAGGAAGTTGTGCTTAGCAGCAAGGGTATGCCCAGAGCAAGAACCCACATCCCAGCAGGCAGCACCATTTCGTGTTGCAAATAGATACTTGATTTCAGCAAAACAAAACCATCTGACACATTAAATTGAATGTTAACATGAAAACATTGGTTTTGTAGTTTTTTATATGTAATTTGAAATTTCATTTTGTTTATTAAGATTTATATCTAGATTTTTGGTTTTACATATATAAGTAACACTATTATATATAAAACTGATCTGTATTAACACTGGGAAGGTTCTTAAGAATAATTTTTACTCACAATTTAAGTTTCAGAAATACAAATCTATTGTTTCAGTTATTTGACAGCTACCCTTCATTGAACAGGTGATTATATTCCAGTCATGTGACCAAGGGGAAGGTAGGGGGAAAGTGGAGTTTAGAGAATTGTAGTATCAAAGTGTACCTCAAGCTGATTGGGAAATTATCTAGTTTTATAGCGGTTTTTCTCAATCCTGAAGAGTTCTATACTACAAACATGCATATTTCTCTTTATTATGCTATATGTTAATTGCATTTTTATATATGAA
The DNA here is from genome assembly GCF_040802235.1 of Manis javanica. Lineage (NCBI taxonomy): Eukaryota > Metazoa > Chordata > Mammalia > Pholidota > Manidae > Manis > Manis javanica. The sequence continues at coordinate 37,376,940 of NC_133168.1, forward strand.
TATAGAAAACATAACTTGTTTATAATAAACAATATATTTATTTTATTGTTAAAGCCCTTGTATAGAACATTAGAGCTTAAAGTTAAAAGGGCTGTTAAATTCAACTCTATCACACACATACATACACACACACCTATTTCTACAGAGTAAAACAAACAAAGCCTAGAGAAACTGAATGACTTGTTACACGACTTTCTGGTAGCTTAATCAGGACCTGTCTTTTCTGTATCTTAGACCCAGATGAAGTCAGGCCACCTTATGATGTGTACATAGCACCTGTCACTTCTCCATCCAGCTCAGAGCAATAGAAATGAACAATGTCTGCCTTCTCCACTGGACCCAGAGATCTGCTAAGACAGGGACCTCTTATGCCTGACTGCTGATGTATCCACAAAAGTAGGCACATATTTAATGAGAAAGAGAGGAGGAGTGAGGGGCAGGCAGAGGAATGAGGTGGATAGAAGGAAGGAGGGAGGGATAAGCGGAGGAAAGGACAGAAAGAAGAGAGAGAGAGGTCAAGTCTCTAAATTCCCAATTTACTCCTTGTATTGTACCATACAAAACTTAAAATCTCCTTTTTAATCAGGCTTTCCACTTGAGATTTTAGTTCTGCTGTCACACAGAAAGGCCCACAAGAACAGAAGCCAGCTACCATGATACTATAATTGAATAAAGCTCCATGGAGGCAAGGACCATGTACATTTTCTAAAACTGTATTCCCAGGCCTAGTACAGTGTCTGGCATAGAGTATGTACTCAAAAAATATTTGTTGGATAAATGTATATCCATTTGGGGAAAGACAAGGAAAAAGTGTTGCAGCTAACCCATAAGAATCTCTGTCTTTAGTCAAGTGATTCATGTATTTTGTAAGAAATTCAAAACATCCCCTTAGCAAAAGCATTACAGGAAAACTTGTGAATCTGATATTGCAAAGTGAGAATATACATTTGTAAGGAAGAATACAAATAGAGGGAATTAATAAGAGTGTGAAGAAAGTCAAATTAAATGCTCTAGTAATACATTAGAGAAAGAAATTTGTTTCCTCTAAAATAAAGAGTAAACAGTTGGTAAACAACTCAAGAGGACACAATGATCTCTTCCAAATAAGCCAAATATGGAGAAACTGCCCCAAGAATGAATGATGGCTTTTACCCAGGTGTGCTGCTCAAGGTCACCCAAAGGCAGATACTGCAGACAAAGTAAATGTACTGAAAAAAATCCAGTGGGAAGAGCAAGCAATGGGTGAGGCTGGAGAAGCAGTCAGAGCATCTTGTAGCGGGTCAGTGGTGAGATGAAGGATCTCAAGTATTGTGGCATGGAGTAACAAAGAGGGCCCAGGCTTTGGAATTAGCAGGTTTGGATGGGGGCATGTAGCAGCTGTGTGACTTTAAACAAGTTACTTAGCCTCTCTGAGGTCTAGTTTTTCATATGTATAATAAGGACAATGCTATTCACATTAGATTTAGTATGTATATAGTTGCTAGTGTGCAACATGCACTGAATGAGTGGTATTTTAAAATTATTGTTACCATCATGATCACCACCACCACTATCACCTTTATCATCCCAGCACAGGGATCTCTGCACATATAAGGGGAAAAAGTGATTTTATTACTTTACTTTTGCATTTTTAACAAGTTCCTAGGTGAAACTATGGAACTAGTCATAGACCACCCTCAGAGAAGCCAGACTGGACCCTGTCAGAATTTTTGGCCCTCCTCCAGAACCACAGTTCAACAAAATCTCCAAGTGATTCCTATGCATACTAAAGTCTGAGAAGCACTAATCTAGAATATAGATTTTTTTCTGATGCAAGAGAAAGGGTTCTTTCTACAAGACAGACCATGAGGATAAATTTACATTGCTCTAAATAACAATAACAAAATAACTGTAATGGCACACACTGCTTCAAGTTTTCTCCTCCCTGGGTTCAGCGGGAAGAATGGTCAACAGAAGAGGCAGCTGATGTCCAGGAAGGGCTGACCTGCACTCACCTTACCGAGGCAGCTGAACGGGGGCCAGTCTCGTTTGCTTGTTATAGAATGAGGATTTGAGAGAGCTGGGCTGGTGTGTTCTTAGGGTGTTACCAGTGAGGCCAAAAGGAATCAGCTGTTTCCTTGGTCCTTTGAATCCTTTCTTTCTGCAGATTGGTTCATTTTCAGAGGCAACAGGAGAAGAAAAGCATCCAGCGCCCGTCCACTGGAGCTAATTGCCCGACAGCTCTGCATAAAAAACAACACCCATTACGGCCTTCGGTTTGCTGACTCAATGTCTGTGAAGACGCAGCTGCTCCCAGGAAGGTTTATACCCACAATCTTTATCATGGGGCATGTGAAGGGACACCCCGAATGGAAACAACACGGACTGTTTTCCTCTCTGAGCCTCTCTATCCTTAACCTAACGTAGGCAGTACAAAAATGCAGAATGGCTCCTACCTCACCATTGACCAGGCTTTGAGGAAATGGAAGTAGAGAAGATGGAAAGGGTATACAAGAGTTACATAAAGGGAGAACTGAAAGGAAGTTTCTAGCTCTGAAGAAAAAAAAAATCACAAAAAATGAAACTCTTAGATTCATGCCCCTGGCTCCATATTACAAGAACCTTTGTGTGACTGTGGACTAAGTGCTAAATAGGATATGCTTATGAATACTCGTTTAGCGATCTGGAGCTCCAAAGTCTGTAACAGAGGTGAAGCGGTAAACCAGCGCTGAGGGAAGAGTGTGGCTCCACAAAATCTGAAGGGGCCTCGTCCCGTTTGAGCCTGCAAACCCATGCTCACTGCTCCCTCTGCTGGGTCTATAGGAGCAGATCACCAGATTCATAAACAAATCACACATTTAATCTGTCATTGGTGAACCATGCACCTGCTCTGAAATACAAACTGACACTTTGGTAGGATGAGGAGAGAAAAGACAACTTACATTTTCCTGAAAGTTTATGTTAATTGATGAAAATAAACCACAATGGCATAACATTTTCCACAGGAAAGAAATAGATATGCTAAGGTCACCAGGTGAAGATGCCTTCTAAATAGCAATGATATGAAATTATTCCAAGAAAAAAAAAAGGATAAATATCCTCCGTGTGCTAAAGAAACAACCCTTGTCTTTTTCTTTCCCACAAACCCTGCCACAAGGATAGCAAGTGTTCCCACCTTCCTCTTTGCAAATGGGGATGCTCTGGGCACCTTGGCTTCAGTGGCAATGTTGCATTATCTAAAAGGACTTCCAGAAAAAAATCAGCAGCAGTGACCAGCATACCACAGACACGGTGTCACCTACTGAAAACATCTCCCTCTTCCTACCTTCTTTCTTTCTTTGTTCTTCATTTCCGAAATCGTTTGTGATGAACACCCCTAACCAATCTCCTCCAGTTTAGCAAGGAAGCACCTTTTCAAATGGGATAATTTTAAAAATGTATTATGGATCATTTCAAACCCATACAAGAGTAAGACAAATAGACCTCCGCTCCATATACTCACCATTCAATTTCAACAATTATCAACAGAGCTCCAGCTCAAAGTGTTTACACTCCAATTAATTTCCTTCTTTTGTGTTATTTTCAAGTAACTTTCACACATGTTGCTTCAGTCATAAATATTTCAGCGTTCATTTTAAAAGGACTATTTTTTTAACTTAACTGTAATATCATTATGACACCTACAAATTAACAATAAATTCATAATACTGATTATCCAACAGGGTTCAAATTCCAATCACCCATAAATGTCATTAATTTTTTATAGTCGAAGTTCAAAATCAGATGCACAAAGTGTGTTTGATTGATATGCCCTTTAAGACATTTTAATCTGTAGATTTCTACCCTGACTCTCCTATTTCTTGCAATTTACTTATGATGAAACAAGGTTGTTTGTCCTATAGAATTTCTTCCATTTTGGATTTTTTTAATCGTGTCTCTGTGATAGTTTAATAAGTTTGGGGGCATTTTTGTCCTCTGTATGTCTGTATATTGGTATTTGGGCCTTCTTGAATTAGACACTTTGTGGATTTAGGTTCAATTTCTTTATAGCAAGACTGCTTCCTAGGTGGTGGCATGTTCTCCCATCCTTCAGCACCTAATGTCTCATTATGACTCCTTCTGCCCCATCACAGCTGTTGATGCTCAATGCCTAAACCATTAATTCATTATGAGTTGAAAATTAGTTCTAAAAAATTCTATAATTTCTTATTCATTTACTGACCAGAATAGTTCTATAGAATTACACTAGTGTTTGGTTTCCCAGTGATATAATTTGGGTAGGAAATGCAAGATAAGTGACTGATTATATCTCTTTATTTTCCAGTTTTCAAAATGATTAATTGTTTCCCTAGAATCCTCCAGAGGTGATCAACTAGCTTTGTTTCTAGTCATGTGTTCTTAAATAACCTGTAAGGCTGATCCTGGACGGATTGAGTTTAGACATAATTCACTGGTTTTCACATATTATATATAGATTGTTTTTTCATTAGTCTAATCCTGTCATTTTTTAAAACAGTGATATATATATATTTTTCAGTCTTTCAGTCAGATGGATCTCTTCTTTCATTCTATTCTGCTTGAATTTGCCTATTCTCTCTTGTACAAACTTGAACATTTATTTATAATCAGATTCACCTAGTCTCACACATAAGCCTACTTATACATTCACTTATTTGTTCATCTATTAAACAATGTCTATTGAGTACAACTATGCACTAAACATTGCCTCAAAACAGATAAAAAATTCCATTATTCTTGGAATTACATTCTCATTAGGAAGATAGAAAACACACACACACACACACCACACACAAAAACATGGACATACACACATACACACACATACAGGTACATTTACAGAACAGACACACACACACACACACACACACACACACACACACACACACACACACACACACACCTTGAGATAAAAACCTCTCACTCCTATTGCCAGTTCCCATGTCATCCTTCCATTTTTTGTTCTCCTTTCTTCCCAGCAGGGTTGGCATCAGACTCAGAGTCCTAGATTACGGCACTGAAGCTGAGTTTAGGTGGCAGTTGGCAGGCAGCTGAGATGAAGAGGAAGCAGGAGGAAGAGCTGGCTTCTTCCTGTGAATGTAGATGTGTTTCTGCAAACATGTTTGTACATACTGCTATACATACGTGGTGACATGGCCTATGGTTAATCAGGGAAATTTGGGGACTAGAAACCACATATCTGAAAATGGCAGTTAAGAGCAGGTGACAGGGACTAGTGATCACTGGCATACTGGATGCTCTAGAGATGGGGTACAAATTTCTGTTACTATGAATACTTTATTTCTGTGCTTAAGTAGCATTTCTTAACATAATGCACATTCGAATTTATGTGCATTCGAATGCACATAAAAATGACTGACTGATACCAAGCCACAGAATCTTTTTTAAGGGTTGGGAAGAGGTGTTGTTTTAAAAACTTCCCAGGTAATTCTAATGTGCAGCCAGGATTGAGAACAGGAGCCTAAATTAACTGGGTTTGTTCTAGGTAATGAGAGCAATGATCAAATAACGCAACTCCTCCCGTACTATCAGTAGGGGGCAGCACTGGCCCAATAATTAAATAATTCAAATTACTCTCATTGTCTTGTACTAGCCTGATGGAGTTTTCGGAATTTAAATTAAATATTCTACTTTAAGAAAACTGTGATTTTCATTCCAGCACTATGTAAACCTCAATTTTATTATATGAATAATTTTAAATATAAAATTTAAATTAATGAAAAATTTAACTTCTAATGTGGATTCTGTATGTAATCTAGCAATTTCAACAACACCCAGAGGTCATTTTATAGTACATTATTTTAAACCAACATTATTTTAAATTACAGATGAACAACTCAAAAATGTTATTATAATAAATAATATCTAGGCTTTGATGAAAATTAAGGAAAATATTTCTGGATTTGGTAAACAAAAAAATTTCTAAATAAAATAAGTTGTCAGAATCATTGATTTTCAACTCCAGAAGTAAAAAGTACAAAATATGGCAAGGTATGGAAAGAATTCCTATGAATGTGTTTCACAAAAATGCTTCAGTGTCTTAGACTAATCAATAAGTGTTTTCTGTATTATTTAGATTCAGCAGATGGGAGAATTCTTGAGCCAATAACCTGGTCCTATTTCACACAAATATTCTAATTTATTTAAAACATATGCAAATATATACCTTTTAAATGCCTTTACCTCCACATTGTGTTTAATATGAGTGCGGCTCAATGATAATATGGTAGGGAGTGTAGTCAGTCTGATAGAGATTAGGTTGAAAGTTCCTTAAATCTTCTTAAGTAGGAGGAGGTGTGGGCATCACTGTAGTGGGGTGCTGCTTTAGAAGTAGTATTAGGTTTGCTTACACAGATTTAATGGCACCACATGGATCTTCCTTTCCTCACCTTCACTCACTGAGGATATATAATAATTTTAAAAACAGAATAAAAAAATAAATAAAAATAAAAATAAATAAATAACAGGATCAGTTCTAAAAACTTAAAAGTCCCACAACAGATGACAAAAAGTCAAGGTCTCATTTTAGAATGGGATCTGTTATCTACCTCACTGCTCTGTATTTTATCACATTTTGGTAACTTTTCAAGTAAACACAGTAAATCTAATTATCTGAAAAATCAGTGTAGTTAAATCCAGCAAAATTAACACTTTTTCATTCATATAAAGTCATTTGCAAGTAGAAAACAGCTACATGCATACACATATGCACCCACACAACCTTTACCCAGTGTCAATGGACTTCAGTAAACCAGCTTCTATTAAAATTTTAGTTTCCTCCATAGACTATACTGAGCAACTCTCATTAACATAAAAATTATTATCCAAAAACAGTTTCAACATTTACATGAATTGCAGTTTTTAACTCCAAAGGTCCTGATATATGCAAGCAAAACTTAAAATACTTCATTACATCCTTACAGCATTTGAACTATAAAGATAGAAGATTATAAAGTAGTCATGCCCACATTTATCTGTTGGAAATTTGTTGAAAGAGCAGTTAGGAAAGGTAGCAACCACCAAAGAGAGCCCCCCTCTTATAAATACTGTCCCTTTTCTTGAACAACAAAATTCTGTATCGGATTACTCTAATGGGAGTACTTTTCATCTCTAGAGATGCCAAATTGTCTATGTACATGTAACCCTCATGTTTTAGTATAAATGAAAACAATATAAAGTACAGTGCTAACAGATAGCGAAAGGGATTTCCACATAAGGCACAAGGACAATGAACATTCATTAATGTTATGTTCAGAACACTCTACCACTCTCAGGTCTGCATGTCTCCTTTCCTATAGTCATGGGAGCAGTTTGGTCATTTTGCTTCAGCCTACAGGAGTCAACTGACTCCCCATTCCCTTTGCCACAGGCCTGCAAGGTTAGGATGGAAAACAATTTCGACATTCGCCACTGGGACTTCCGCCCTCAGCAAGCACATTTGTTGTTCATACATGGTCTTTTGGCTGCCTTCTCTCCCAGCCATCTGTTGAGAGGCATTGTGCCTGCTCAGCGAGGATAGTGCCATTACTTCTAAGAGACTCTCACAAAATACGTGTGTTAACTACCTTGACTTCACCAATTTCAAAGTACATTTACCGACCAGAATTGCATTTTAAAACTTGGCAGAGCTGAGCAGTTAAATACTGAGATCTGTGTCTAGATAACTTGTGAGATTCCCAAAAGAATTATTCCAGACTTATTTTCAATGGATGGACAATGAAATCAAATGCTAAATTTTCCATGATTCAACACAGGATATAAATACAGCTGCACACATCATTGCTTTCTTCTTTCATGTGACCAGCTCTGAGAAAATAGTGACTATACACCTGTTATACCCTCATCCTCGGGGCCACATGTCTCATCAATTCACAGATTGTTTATACACTTGGAATATTTGATTTGCATGTAATTGACCATGGTGCAGACCAGGTGATCCCAATTGTTGTTAGCAAAGCCATGATAGTGATAATAGATCTGACCTATGAAATTCTCAATGACAGAGATTGCCTTTCCAAAGAAGGTTGGGCTGAGCCTTTCACACCTTTCAGCTAGTACATTTTCAAGTTCATCATTTTCCCTCAAGGTTTTAATATGCTTCTTACAGATTCTTAAGCAACCCAGGGTGGAGTTTCTGCTTATCTCCAGGTCTCTGTCAGGTTTCATCTTTCCACAAAACAGGTCATCATGTTTTGCAGCCAATTTGTATATCTTTTTGCATTTGGCAGATGACCATCTCACATATCGACATCTGGATTGGAAAGCAAAGCTAATTTGGCAAACAAGCCTAACCATCCGGCCAAACACTACCTGAATGAGCTCTAGCTCTGAATGATACAATAAATGTTGTGAATGAATAGCACCAGATTTCATTATTTCCAAGTCTTTTTCCTCAAAAATTCCACCTAGAAAAGCAATGGTTTCTTAACAGAAAGCTAACATTAGAAGTTACCTAAGACCATGTACTTTTTAAAAAAGAAGGATTACCAAATGAATAGCATCATGCTCCAGCTCAGGACTAAATGAGTATTAGTAATTTGATTTTACATAGGAAATGGAATTTATAATTTTTCCCCAAAGGGTGTGGTGAATGATAAAAATAAACTGTCTCACTTGATCCAGAGAGGACTTGGGGTGGGTGATGGGGAGCTCTGAGTGAAAGGGCCACACTGTGTGCGACGAGCCTTCTGCACAGAGCACAGTAGTTCTGCAGGTGGGGTCATGAAAATCCAGGAGACTGGGTAGCTGGATGGAAGAGGCAAATAGCAGAAGAAAGTTCTCATGAGTGGAACAGGTTAATAGAATAGAGAACACAATGAAATGGGTTCACTGAATTGTTTAGGAGGGTGTAATAGGGGTCTTGTAAAGGAGGATAAGGCATCTGACTCTAAAACTGAGTGTGATGGGAAGCCATGCTAGCTCTGTGAACTGGGCTGTGGCAGGTGATCCAAGTGAAATCTAGGCTAAATGTAGCCTAAATAGTTGGTCACAGTGGGGCAGGGCCAAGGAAGACCAAAAGCTGGTTACTAACCTGAGGTGTTTTAGCTAGAGATAGATAGGTATTGCCATTGACTCTAAGCTCTGTGAGGGGAAGCACCACATATACCTTATACATCAGTGTATTTCTAGGACTGACACAGAACTTAGTATACAGCATGTGCTCACTAAATATTGTTGAGGAAGTAAGAGAAAAGGGTTTTGAGTGATGGCTTGAAGGAAAGAGACCTAACCTTCAGCAATGGAATGGTTTTATGTGTGAACTCACATATAATTACAAAACTTCTTGAGTTAGGACTAGAGATTAATTTACAACAATGAACATAGCTTAAATTTCAGAGCCCCTCACTTGCACAGGCCTCCTCTTCTGAGATCCTGGGAGGGACCCTATCAGGTCTGAACATGAAAGACTTCTATTTTTGGTGGACAGTATGCAGATGTAATCCCAAACATGAGATTATTAATATAGAGGATAAAAGTCAATTTCTGGAATCTAGGATAAGAAAAACAACACTCAAAAGCAGTATAGAATATAAAAATGAGTTATACACATATAATTTATCAATAGAAGTGATTTAAAGTGAAATTCTTCAACATTTTGTTAATATTAGTACTAAAAACCTCTATGGTAATATTATCTATTCAGAAGACTTTTGTGACTATTAAAAACTGAACTCAGAGTTCAGTACAGTGTCTGGCATACAGCAGATGAAAAAATTATATATTTGAACTATATACTGTTTATTAGAGAGAGTAAGTAAAAATGAAATGAGTTGAAGTCTTCAAGAAATAAAGAAAAAACTATCTTGCCCACAGAATTACCATAGCAGAACACGCTTAATGGATGCTTACAACCTCTTTAGTTATAAATAACCATGCAAAGTAAATATGCAAGTATGTATTTAATATTTTGTCACTCTGTGAAAATGCTTATCCTTGGAGGAAGTTTGAAGAGACTGAAAGAAGTGAGAGGTTAATAAAACAGTTGATTTAACAGTGGAGCTGTCTGAAACAGCAAGGATTTATTCCCAATGTTAGAAGCCACTTAGTGTCATATGATAAAGTTCAAGGAAATTTCACAAAGCTGAGATTCATCTTACTGGTCCTCCCACTCCTAGACAATATCTTAATTATATCAAGGACACATCTTGATACACAAACTGTAGAAAAGCCATAAAGAACCTTACACACAAGAAAACTTTCAAAACCTTCCTACCATGTATCTTTTCAATATGATAAAACTACTTAACAGAGTCTATAGAGGTAGCTTACAGTTTCTCTGCATCTTGATTTATATCAGAATATCTGAGAAGGGAGACAAACTCTAAGATAATCTCTAATACCTTAAGAATTAGATAATCTTTTATAGATATTGATAACATTTCAGATAATTTTTATGGCTTAATTATAAACATTTCTCATAGACCTTGTTTCCAGTCCTTAGTTCAACCTAAGCAGTTCCATATGTATCTTTTTTCTTTTTTATTAAGGTATCATTTATATACACTCTTATGAAGGTTTCACATAAAAAACAATGTGGTTACTACATTCACCCATATTGTCAAGTCCCCCTCACCATACCCCATTGCAGTCACTGTCCATTAGTGTAGTTAGAAGCCACAGAGTCACTGCTTGTCTTCTCTGTGCTACACTATCTTCCCCATGATCACCCCACACCATGTGTACTAATCACAATACTTCTCAATCCCCTTCTGACCTCCCTCCCCACCCGAACTCCCCCAACTCTCCCCTTGGTAACTGATGGTCCCTTCTTGGAATTTGTGAGTCGGCTGCTTATCTGTTCCTTCAGTTTTGCTTTGTTGTTATACTCCACAAATGAGGAAAATCATTTGGCATTTCTCTTTCTCTGCCTGACATCTTTTACTGAGCATAATACCCTCTAGCTCCATTCATGTTGTTGCAAATGGTAGGATTTGTTTTCTTCTTATGGCTGAGTAATATTCCATTGTGTATATGTACCACCTCTTCCTTATCCATTCATCTACTGATGGACACTTAGGTTGCTTCCATATCTTGGCTATTATAAATAGTGCTGCAATAAGTATAAGGGTGCATATGTCTTTTTGTTGCTGAGAACTTGTACTCTTTGAGTAAATTCCTACGAGTGGAATAGCCTAGTCATATGGTATTTCTACTTTTAGTTTTTTGAGGAACCTCCATATTGCTTTCCACAATGGTTGAACTAATTTACATTACCACCAGCAGTGTAGGAGGGTTCCCCTTTCTCTGCATCCTCATCAGCATTTGTTGTTCTTAGTCTTTTCGATGCTGCCCATCCTAACTGGTGTGAGGTGATATCTAATTGTGGTTTTAATTTGCATTTCGCTGATAATTACTGATGGGGAGCATCTTTTCATGTATCCGTTGGCCATCTGAATTTCTTCTTTGGAGAACTGTCTGCACATATACTCTGCTGATTTTTTAATAGGGTAATTTGCTTTTTGGATGTTGAGACATCTGAGTTCTTTATATATTTTGGATGTTAACTCCTCATCAGTTATGTCATTTACAAATATATTCTCCCATACTCTAGGATGCCATTTTATTCTGCTGATGGTGTCCTTTGCTGTACAGAATATTTTTATCTTGAGGTTGTCCCATTTGTTCATTATTGCTTTTGTTTCCCTTGCCTGAGGAGATGTGTTCATGAAAAAGTTGCTCATGTTTATATTCAAGAGATTTTTGCCTATGTTTTCTTCTAAGAGTTTTATGCCTTCATGACTTACATTCAGGTCTTTGATCCACTTTGAGTTTACTTTTGTGTATGGGGTTTAGACAATAATCCTGTTTCATTCTCTTGCATGTAGCTGTCCAGTTTTACAAACACCAGCTGTTGAAGAGGCGGTCATTTCCCCATTGTATGTCCATGGCTACTTTATCATATCTTAATTGACCATATATGGCTGTGTTTATATCTGGGCTCTCTAGTCTGTTCCATTGGTCTATGGGTCTGTTCTTGTACCAGTACCAAATTGTCTTGACTACTTTGGCTTTGTAGGAGAGCTTGAAGTTGGGGAACATAATAACCCCCTCTTTATTCTTCTTTGTCAGGATTGCTTTGGCTATTTGGGGTCTTTTGTGGTTCTATATGAATTTTAGAACTATTTGCTCTAGTTTATTAAACAATGCTGTTGGTATTTTGATAGGGATTGCACTGAATCTGGAGATTGCTTTAGGCAGGATGGCCATTTTGACAATATAAAGTCTTCCTATCCATGAGCACAAGATATGTTTCCATTTATTAGTATCTTCTTTATTTTCTTTCGAGTGTCTTTTACTTTTCAGAGTATGAGTCTTTCACTTCCTTGCTTAGGTTTATTCCTAGGTATTTTATTCTTTTTGATGCAATTGTGAATGAAATTGTTTTCCTGATTTCTCTTTCTGCTAGCTCATCATTAGTGTATAGGAATGCAACAGATATCTGTGTATTGATTTTGTATCCTGCAGCTTCACTGAATTCAGATATTAGATCTAGTAGTTTTGAAGTGGATTCTTTAGGATTTTCTATGTATAATATCATGTAATCTGCAAACAGGGACACTTTAACTTCTTCTCTGCCAATCTGCATGCCTTTTATTTCTTTGTGTTGTCTGATTGCCATGACTAGGACCTCCAGTACTATGTTGAATAAAAGTGGGGAGACTGGGCATCCTTATCCTGTTCCCAATATTAGGGGAAAAGCTTTCAGTTTCTCACTGTTAAATATGATGTTGGCTGTGGGTTTTTCATATATGGCCCTTATTAGGTTGAGATACTTGCCCTCTATACCCATTTTGTTAAGAGTTTTTATCATGAATGAATGTTGAATTTTGTCAAATGATTTTTCAGCATCTATGGAGATGATCATGTGGTTTTTGTCCTCCTTTGGGTTGATGTGGTGGATGATGATAATGGATCTTCAAATATTGCACCATCTTTGTATCCCTGAAATAAATCCTACTTGATCATTGAATTTGGTTTGCCAATATTTTGTTGAGCATTTTTGCATCTTTGTTCATCAGGGACATTGGTCTGTAATTTTTTTTTGTGTGTGGTGTCTTTGCCTGGTTTTGTTATTAGAGTGATGCAGGCCTCATTGAATGAGTTTGGAAGTATTACCTCCTCTTCTACTTTTTGGAAAACTTTAAGGAGGATGGGAATTGTATCTTCACTAAATGTTTGATAAAATTCAGCAGTGAAGCCATCTGGTCCTGGAGTATTTTTTAGATAGTTTTTTGATTATCAATTCAATTTTGTTGCTGGTATTTGGTCTGTTCAGATTTTCTGTTTCTTCCTGGGTCAGCCTTGGAAGGATCTATTTTTCTAGAAAGTTGTCCATTTCTTCTAGGTTATCCAGTTTATTAGCATGTAATTTTTCATAGTATTCTCTCATAATTCTTTGTATTTCTGTGGTGTCCATAGTGATTTTTCCTTTCTCAATTCTGATTCTGTGTATGTGTGTAGACTTTTTTTTTCTTGATAAGTCTGGCTAGGGGTTTATCTATTTTGTTTATTTTCTTGAAGATCCAGCTGTTGCTTTCATTGATTCTTACTATTGTTTTATTCTTCTCAATGTTACTTATTTCTGCTCTAATCTTTATTATGTCCCTTTTACTGACTTTGTTCCTCATTTGTTCTTCTTTTTCTAGTTTTGTTCATTGTGAGTTTAGACTGTTCATATGGAATTGTTCTTATTTCCTAAGGTAAGCCTGTATTGCAATGTACTTCCTTCTTAGCACAGCCTTCACTGTGTCCCACAGATTTTGAAGTGTTGAGTCATTGTTGTCATTTGTCTCCATATATTGCTTGATCTCTTTTTTTATTTGGTCGTTGATCCTTTGATTATTTAGGAGCATGTTGTTAAGGCTCCATGTGTTTGTGAGCTTTTTCATTTTCCTTGTGTAATTTATTTCTAGTTACATACCTTTGTGATCTGAGAAGCTGGTTAGTACAATTTCAATCTTTTTGAATTTACTGAGGCTCTTTTTGTGGCCTAGTATATGATCTATTCTTGAAAATGTTCCATGTGCACTTGAAAACAATGTTATCCTGTTGATTTTGGGTGGAGTGTTCTGTAGATGTCTGTTAGGTCCAGCTGTTCTAATGTGTTGTTCAATGCTTGTGTCTCCTTATATTTTCTGTCTGGTTGATCTGTTTTTTGGAGTGAGTGATGCATTGAAGTCTCCTAAAATGAATGCATTGCATTCTATTTTCCCCTTTAATTCTGTTAGTATTTGTTGCATGTATCTGTGTACTCCTATGTTTCATGCATAGATATTTATAATGGTTACATCCTCTTGTGGGGCTCAACCCTTTATCATTAAGTAATGTCCTTCTTTATCTCTTGTTACTTTCTTTGTTTTGAAGTCTATTATGTCTGATACAAGTACTGCAACTCCTGCTTTTTTCTACCTTCTGTTTGCTTGAAATATCTTTTTCCATCCCTTCACTTTTAGTCTGTGTATGTCTTTGGGTTTGAAGTGAGTCTCTTATAGGCAACATATAGATGGGTCTTATTTTTTATCCATTCAGTGATTCTATGTCTTTTGATTGATGCATTCAGACCATTTACATTTAGGTTGATTATCAATAGGTATATACTTATTGCCATTGCAGGCTTAGATTCGTGGTTACCAAAGGTTCAAGGTAGCTTCCTTATGATCTAATGATTTCATTTAACTCAGTAAGCTATTACAAACAATCTAACAGTTCTTTTATTTCCCTCCTTTTTATTCCTCCTCCATTTTTATATATTATATCACATTCTGTACTTTATGTCTCTCCCTTGACTGACTTTGGAGGTAGTTCATTTGATTTTGCATCTGTGTAGTAATTAATTGCTCTACTTTCTTTACTGTGGTTTTATTTCCTCTGGTGACAGCTATTTAGTCTTAGGAACACTTCCATCTATAGCAGTCCCTGCAAAATACACTGTAGAAATGGTTTCTGAGGGGTAAATTCTATCAGCTTTTGCTTATCTGGAAATCATTTAATCCCTACTTCAAATTTAAATGATAATCATGCTGGGTAGAGTTTTCTTGTTTAAAGGTCCTCCTGCTTCACTGCATTAAATATATCATGCCACACCCTTCTGGCCTGTAAGTTTTCTGCTGAGAAGTCTGTTGATGTCCTGATGGGTTTATCTTTTTACATGATCTTTTTCTCTTTCTGGCTGCTTTTAATACTCTCTTCTTATCCTTGATGTTTGCCATTTTAATTATTATATGTCTTGTTGTTGTCTTCCTTGGGTCCCTTTTGTTGGGAGATCTGTACACCTCCATGGCCTGAGAAACTATCTCCTTCACCAGATGGAGGAAGTTTTCAGCAATTACCTTCTCAAAGACACTTGCTATCCCTTTTTCTCTCTTCTTCTTCTTCTGGTACTCCTATAATGCAAATATTGTTCCATTTGGATTGGTCACACAGTTCTCTTACTATTCTTTCATTCCAAGAGATTTTTTTCTCTCTGTGCCTCAGCTTCTTTGTATTCCTCTTCTCTAATTTCTATTCCATTTACCATCTCCTCTACCTCATCTAATCTTTTAAAGCCCTCCATTGTTTCATTTCAGTTATTGTATTCCTTAATGATTGAATCTCACTCCTGAATTCTTGTCTGAGTTCTTGAATATTTTTCTGTACTTCCATTAGCATGTTTATGATTTTTATTTTGAAATCTCTTTTAGGAAGATTTATAAGTGCAGTTTCATTTTACTTTTTTTGTGGTGCTTGTTGGATTTTTGTTTGAACGAGGTTCCTTTGACATTTCATTTGTAGGTGGCATCCTTTAGTTCCCAGAAGCTCTACCCTCTGAAGCTTCTCAGTCCCTGGAGCGATGTGAGGGATTGCAGTGGAGTGACACTTGTGCCCTGGGGAGGAAAGAGCTGTTTCCTGCTTCCTGGCTGCTGTGCGTGTCTTCTCCACTGGCAGAACCAGTGGGCCGAGAGCACACTTGTAAGCCTCTATACTTTCCATTTGTAGCTGCCATAAGTGGGGTTTCCCTCTGGCTTTGCCTGGCACAAGAGCAGGGGCTGCCGATATGTGAGCCAGTGCAGGCTGGCCGGGAGGAAGGCGCTGCAGGCTGCATATCACAGTGGAGGGCCTCATAGCTGCGTAGCCAGCCAGGGGAATAGAGCACCTGAAGGTCCTGAAAATTCTCAACTTGCTGGGTAGAGTGCATCCAGACAATTTTGTCCACCTATCCTTTCTCCTGGGCAGCAAGCCCTGTGCAATCCTTGCCCCTTTAGCAGCCCTCTTGCTGTTAGGAAGTCTCTCAGACTGCCCACCTTTCTTTTTTCCCAGAGCAGCCATATATGGATCCCTGTTTTCCTCAAGCAGCTGGAATATCAGTCTCTCCAAGTATTCCATGCATCTTAACTTTTCAACCCCACTAATCTCCAAAGCACCATGCAATGTTGATTTGTGCTCCCAAAGCAGATCTCCAGGTCTGGGTATTCAGCAGTCCTAGGCTTCCACACCTTTCCAGCTCTGTTTCTCTTCCTTCCACCAGTGAGCTGGGGTGGGGTAAGGGCTTGGGTCCCACCAGATCACAGCTTTCGTATGTTACCATGTTCCATGAGGTCTGTTCTTTTCTCCAGGTGAATGCGGTCTGGCACAGCCTTCTTTCTTGTTGCTCTTTCAGGTTTGTTGGATTAACCATATTTTCATATTATATGCTGTTTTGGGAGGAGGCCTCTGTCTCACCTCTCACACAGCCATCTTTAATCCAGTCCTCTTTCTATATGTATCTTTTATCATGTAGCATTAAATTACCTGCCAAGATATTTTATTTAGGGCTGCAATTCATGAAAAGAGACCTACAGATTCACAGAAAATGCCAATTGAAATTGCACTGAGATGCCCCTGCACACCTATTAAAATGTCTCACATTAAAAAGACTTACCATAGAAAGTGCTGATTAGGATGTGGAATAACTAGAAATCTCATACTGAAAGTAGGAATGAAAAATGATAGTCATTTTGTAAAAGTTTGTCAATTTCTTTAAAAGTTGAACAATATACCATAGAACCCAAACATTCCAGTACTTTTACCCAAGAGAAATGAAAACTCATGAGCCTATAAAACTTCTATGACACAAATGTGTACAGCTGCTTTCTTTATCAAATATTACATATTTATTTGCCATAAATTGGTAACTACTCAAATGTCCATCAACAAGTGAATGGATAATCAGATTATAGTATATCCATTCAATGGAATGTTTCTCTGAAATAAAAAGAATGAACTTTTCATGCATGCAACAATATAGATAAATCTCAAAATAATCATACAGAATGAAAGAAGCCAGATGATAAAAAACACCTGTACAAACCTAATTTACACAACATTTCATAAAATGTAGACTATTTTTACAGAAAGAAGATCAGTTGTGCAGGGATGAGAATACAGGAAGGAATAGGAGGAAAGAATAAAAAAGATAGTAAGAAATTGTTGCATATGATAGATATGTTCATTATCCTGATTTTTGTGGTGGTATCATGATGGTTACATACACATAAAAACTTAAGAAATATTCATAAAAATGTCAATTATAACTCAGTAAAGCTGTTTGAACATAATTAAATAATATCAATCTATACTATTTAGAATCAACCAGAAGTAAATGAGATTAACTTTCTACTAAAGTCCCACAGGAAATAACCTGTTGAAAGAAACAATTCTAAATAACTTTTCTAAGTTTCAAAATGGGACCTAACAGCTTTACTATAAATGACTTGAAAAATTCAGTAATCTAAAAATCACATGAGACTGAATTGACATTATTATAAAATGGAATCATGACATGGTTTTTGAAAAATAGAAATGAAAATCATAGAATACTGGATCATGTATTTGAGTATGGGAATTTTTAAAAATTGGTTCGTGAACAAAAGAAAGGGAAAATTTTTCACAGTTATTAAAAGAAGGTATGAGTATGATATCTCACCAAATAGATACTATCAATAAAAATGTAGAAATTATATGTATAGAACTAAGTAAAAATTCTGGAGTTGAAAAATACAATAACTGTAAGGAAAACTAACTAGAGGAATTAAGCAGCATATTTGAGAAGACAGAAGAATCAATGAACTTGAAGATAGATTAATTCATGTAATTCAGTCTGTGGAACAAAAGAAAAAAGGATGAAGAAAATGAACAGGTCTCTATCAATTTAACAACATTTGCATAATGGGAGACATAAAAGGAGAGAATAGAGAAAAAGGGAGAGAAATAATATTTGAAGAAATAGTAGCTAAAAAGTTTCCAAATTTAATGAAAAATATTAATTACATCCTTGAAAGGAAATGAATTTCCAAATAGGATAAACTCATACATCTACATCTATACACATCATAAAAAAATCTGTTGATACCCAGAGAGAATCTTGAGAGTACTGAGAGAATTAACTTATCATGTACAAGGGATGCTCAATAAAATTAACAGATTGTTTCTTGTCAGAAACCACTGAGTCCAGAAAGCAGTGACTGATATATTCAAAATGCTGAAGAAAAGGAATGTCAATCAAGAACTTCATATCCTGGAATATTATGCTTCAATAATGCAGGAGAAATGAAGACATTCTCAGATTAAAACAAACAAGCACATGGAGAGAATTCATTCATCTCTACTCCTCTAAGGAGTACTAAAGGAAGTCCCTCAAACTGAAACAAAAGGTCATTGAACTGTAACTCAAATCGAATAAATGAAATAACAATCACCAGTAAAGATAACCACATATAGTTAGATAATGTTTTTATCCTTTCTTCTAATTACTGCCTTTTGAATGAATTATTTAAACTTTATTTTATGTATTTACTGATGATGTGGGAATTACAAAAATAGGCAGGAAGACAGTAAACATGCATGTTTAGTTTCTAACTTCTTTTTTATGATTTAAAAGACAAATACATAAAGCAATATTATCAATGTTTTTATATCCAAGCAATTTATAAAGGTGCAATTTGTATGAAAATAATAGCACAGAGTAGGGGGAGAGAACTTCCTATATAGGAACAAAGGTTTTTGTAAACTATTGAAATTCAGTTGGTATTATTCTGAACTAGGTTGTTATAAATGAATATGTTATGTATAATCACCAGGGAAAGCAGTAAGAAAATACACACACATAAAGAAACAGTAAGGGAATTAATGGTGCACTAGAAAATAATTTAACCTATATAAAGTCTGTAATGGAGGAAGTAAGAAACAGCAAACAAAAAAAAAGACATAAGATATACAGAAAACAAATAGTAAAATGACAGATGTAATTCTCACATCATCAGTAAATACATAAAATTAAAAGTTTAAATAATTTAATCAAAAGGCAGTAATTAGAAGAAAGGATAAAAAACACAATCTAACTATATGCTTAAAAGACACACTTAAGATTCAAAGACACTAATAGGTTGAAAGTAAAGGAATGAGAAAAATATATATACAAAAACATTAAAAAGAGCTAGAGTAGCTATACTAATATCAGTTAAAACAGATCTTAAGACAAGAATTGTTGCTAGAGACAAAGAAGGACACTTTATAAAGATAAAAGGATCTTTAATTCATCAAGAAGATATGACAATTATCAACATTTGCACCTAAAAATTGAGCTCCTAAATACATGATGCTAAATGGACAGAATTGAAGAGACACAAACAATTCAACAATTGTTCAGTACTTCAATACTCCATTTTCAATAATAGTTAGGAAATGGGACATAAGATTGACAAGAAATTAGATCTGATTACTATTAGAAACCAACTAGACCTAACACACATCTATAGAACATTCCACCAAAAGATAGCAGAATACAGGTTCTTTTCAAGTACATATGGAACATTCTCCAGGACACATGGTCCATGAAACTATCTCAATAAATTTACTGAAATCATTCAAAGTATGGTCTATGATCACAAAGAAATGAAATTAAAGATCAGTAAAAGAAAGGAATTTGGGGAATTCAAAAACATGGAGAACTTAATTAACATACTCCTAAACAACCAATGGGTCAAAGAAGAAGAAATCAAAAGGAATTTTAGAAAATACTTCTATGTAAATGAAGTGAAAACATAACATACCAAGATTATGGGATTCAGCTAATGCAGTGCTTAGAGGGAAATTTAGTCATAAATATCGGTATTTGAAAAGAAGAAAGGTCTCAAATCAATAACATAAACTTTCATCTTAAGAATTGGAAAAAAATTGAAAGAAACCAAAGCAAGCAAGAAAAGTAACATAATAGATATTACAGTTGAAATAAATGAAACAAAATATAGAAAAACAATACATAAAATCAATGAAACCAAAAGTTGGCTTTGAAAAGATTAACAAAATTGGTAAAAGTTTAGCTAGACTGCTAAGACACCAAGAGAGAGAACTCAAGTCCTTAAAAATCAGGAATACAAAAGGGGAAATTACTATGGACCTTACAAAGACAAAAAGGATTATAAAGGAATACTATGAAAAATTGTTTGCCAACAAATTACATAACCTAAACAAAACTGAACAATTCTTAAAAAACAAAAACTACAAACTAAAGGAGAAAATTTGAATAGATCTATAACAAGTAAAGAGATTAATAATCTAAAAACTTTCCATGAAGAAAAGCCCAATCAAGTGAATTCTACCAATATTTAAAGAAAAATTAATACCAACCCTTAACAAACTTTCCCAAAATACAGAAGAAAAGGGAAAATTTCTCAACTCATATTATGAGACCAGTATTACTCTTATAACTAAACCAAGGACATTACAGGAAACAAAACAAGAGAACAATATCTTTTATAAATATGGATGCATAGTAGAGAAAAATT